>NC_134099.1:141028292-142278292 GCF_000715075.1 Nicotiana tabacum | reverse complement strand
TGTTTTAGACTATTCTAGAGTTAGAGCACTATGTAATATCCTTAGCTTGTGATTCATGGGTTTCCGGGTTTTGGGAGAGATATATATTGGATTTGAGAGTCATATTTTGTATGCCGAGCGACACTTTTAAAACGCTGTTATATTACATTATTTCTATTTTCTTTTCTTCCACAAGTTTGAGTTATTTTCCGCATTTTAGGCTTACCTAGTCGTAGAGACTAGGTGCCGTCACGACGGTTCCCGAAGAGCGAACCGGGTCGTGACAGCTATGTGCAAAATATATGGTACGTAACGACGGTTAAGTACTAACAATTATAGTTAAATAAAGTGATATGTGCTATTTGTTTATTGGTCGGGTACAAACATTTGGTGCGAATAAGTTTTTTCCTTGCCGTGTTGTACTGTTAGGATAGCTTGGGGATCGTTTTGGTAAAAAAATAGTAATAATTTCAATACTTTGTTAATACTGGAGTTTAGTACTTGCATACTGGTTTGGCCATAGTATTCGCAAATATTTATAAAATATTGGAGAACGGTGTTTGAGGAGTATTTCAAATAATATGATGATTTTTATTCACAAATTTCCAAAAAATAAAATCAAGGGAATTTCATGTTCAAACACTATGTACTATGTATAGAAAATACGATTTTCTTAAAATACCATTCACTTTCCTAAAAGGAAAATTACAAGCGAGAAAAAGAAAGGGGGGAACTTTACATGAAATACCTGGGGTAAAAAATTTCCTACATTCGGTGTTTATACCAAAATAGATGCATGCATATGCAGGGGCGGACCCACGCATAGCTAAGGAGGTTCAACTGAACTCGTTTCATCGAAAAATATTGTGTATCTATGTAAATTACAACCAAAGCAGGGTAATTTTATATAAAAATTATATTTGAACCAACATGACAAATGATTTTCTTCTGCAAAAGTGGTGAAATGGGCTCATATTTTGCACGAGGTCCTGTGTTCGATTCCTGGCTAGTGCTTTTTACATACTGTACTTCTTTTTTGTATAGATAGCAACAAGAATGTGCAAATGGTAGACTTAGTAAAACTGTTTTGCATCAAATTAAATTAACCATACCTTGGCTTGTTGACTTATTACTCCAATGTCTTATATTTTTTAGTTCTCTCTATTTCACTTTAAAATTTGTTGTCTTTATTTAAACTCAACACAACTTATATTGAAGTTTATTTTACTTCAAAAGGTAATTTTAGCTTTCTCCTTCATAAAATTTTCTAAGCCCTTCAAGTATATCTGTTGAAATTATTTATTATTTTTTAATTTAATTTAATTTATGTCAAAATTTTCTTAGTTGTTTTATAATTAAATTTTATTATTTAGTGTATAAGCTCTCTTTCTTTAATTATGGTATTAATTTAGTTTAGTTTGCAATTCTTTTCTTATTGCCTTCTTTTATAAATAAAAATTTGTTACTTATAAAACTAAAAAATAATTTATAATCTCAAATCTCTTGGAGTTAATAATTTTATAGATTGGTCAATATTATTTTTTTGTTAAAGTATAGCAAAATTTTAAATTAGCTAAATTTAAATTTGTTAAATTTTAATAAGCAAAAATTTGTTACAACTTAAGATGATTTCATTTTAAGATTACGCTATGAACAAAAAGGATAAAATATGTTACCGCTTATATTAGGAGGGTGTTTGGATTGGCTTTTAAGCTGGTCAAATCAACTTTCAAGCTCTTTTAGCCTTTTTTTCAGTGTTTGACAAAGTCAAAAAGTGCTTAAAATAAGTTTAAAACTGCTTAAAACAAGGCAAAAGTTAGGCAACCCCAACTTATTACTTTTTGACTTAAAAGTTATTTCTAATAAAAAACCATTTTTTAAGCCAATCCAAACGGGCTCTAGTTATGATTGTTTCCAACTGAACCCGCTTGCATAAAATCTTGGGTCCGCCACTGTGCATATGTTTGCACATATACTTCCATCAACCCATGGCTAATAAATATAGATATTCTGGCCTCCTTAAATCAGTTAGTCTTGCTAAGTTGATACAGTTTAAAATTAACATGTATTTTTCAATCCCAGTTCGTGGTGATATTAATTAATTGATGAAAAACAGAGTTGAGAACGAATTTTAAAGTGCCAATGACCTATGATTTTCCCTTTTAAAGATCAATAACTAGCGTGAGCTTGTTCCTATGTTAAACACAATTCTCCTCAAGCTATTCCATCTGGCAAAACTACATGTCATGAAAGTTACTTCATGGATCCATTACTCCCCCATGAACTCAGGTAATTGATGTACTTTCATGATTTAAATTTAACAAAACAAGACTAATATTTAAAGTTCTTAAATCTTATTTCATAATTGAATATTGGAAAAGCACAATTTTGCCATTTGTAAGACTTTTGGTCTAATACTATCCCCTCTCGCTCCCGTCTGGAAAAAGTCTCGTTATTTCCCATGACCTCTATTAATCTATGATAATTTTAAACCATAATAAAAATTAAAGGATAAATTTAAACCAGATTTGGACAGGTGGCGTGCACTCAGTTTTTGTTGAAGCTCCATTTATAATAACGGTAATATGAGATGATTGCTAATGATAAAAGTATGAATTGACCAAAAAGTTAATGAAGGTCAAAATTGAGTAATTTCGAATAGTATAATGACTAATTTGGACCTTTTTCCTTTTATGTCTGGTAAAGTTTTTATAATTATCAATGTTAGTATAAGAATACTGAGTTCATGATAAATGTAAATTGTTTGTATCAATGCTGCTTCTTCGATTTTACGAATAGCTTTATGTTCTTGTACTACTTGTAATATTAATTTGGATTCACGTCTACAAAATGCGAATATGGGGTCTAATTATTTCGTCATAGTTCTATTTTTATCCTTTGACGTGAGACCTTTACATGCATTTCTAGGAGGGTAAAGGGTTAACATGACCTTTACTGCTATTTTTATTAAATTGCAATAGGTAACTCCTAAAAAATAATCGTCGTACATATAATAGACCAAGTATTGTTTGTCCTATATATTCTCCAAATAGAAATTCTATTATTAGTTATCGTATATCAATCCGTGTTAGTAATCTGTCTTTGTGAATTAATTCTGAAAAAAAAAAAACAGAATATTATATAAACAGAAAATGTAAAGAAACAAAAATCAATTCGAGCGTTTCCTTAATGAATTTAATCCTCTCCTAGTACCCAAGGTTATGAATTATTTCCTCCCAGGATAGAACGAATTACATACTGGTGTAGTGGTACTTCAAACCCCAGTGTTTCAGCGAACACAAAGTTCGATAGTAAATCACACTTACTGTTGTTTTGTTTGATGTTAAAAGTATGCAGAAGAAGGAGGAGAAACTCAGAAAATCATATGGAAATTCTAAGCTGAATAGACTTGTATTTATAGCCAAAGTTGGGCTGAAATCTGAAGAGGTGCAACTCTTCAGGATGACTGTTTATGCAAAACGGTCATAACATAAATGGCTCTTTACTCAACAATAAAGAGGGAAAATTGAATAGGGTAGTTTAATTTTCAGTTACACAACTGAAAAACGGATTGGATTTAATATTAATATTTATTTTAATATTAATATTCTGTTATTAAAACGAATATTTAATAACATTTATTTTAGTATTTTACTATACTATTAACAAATAAATTTGGTCCGAAGCCGAAGCCGAACGACGACAACAGAGCGAGACTTGCCTTCTTCTCAACTCTTTAAGAGCTAGAAGAAGAGCAATTGCTTATATACCCATAAAAAAACCTCTTCCTCTTCTAATATGGGACAATGTCCCTTTGCCAAGGGGGGAAACTTGAAATTTCATTTTCCTCCATTTCCCATTCATCCTATTTTAAGCCTTATTATTCTTAAAATCCCCAACAATCCGTGCATTACAATCCTTATATAACTAACCAATCAACCAGACAATCCACTAGGGTATGCAAAGACGGCAATAGCAGAGATAATAATTAGTTTTATTAGTGTACATGCATAAAAATTCTTTTAATAAAAAACATGAAGAACATGAATTCTAAGTATACAATAGTATCAGTATTTTATTCTATTAATAAAAGATTTTATTTGTATTTAGCAAAGCAAGGCACCTCGTTTTAAGATAATACAATTTCTTTTAAGGTTTTGGAGCGTATAAATACAAACAACATATATTTACATTATACATTTTATTTTTGTTAGATAGTACATAAAGTTTATATAAGTTATATGAATATATTTATAGGGGTGATAATAATAATGAGCAAATGTTACATTAATAAAACACAGAGATCTATGTGAAATCAAAGATCATGCAATGCCATTTTCAAAGAGTATTCCCTTAAGTTTGGCCTTTGGATCAAAGTCATCCTTATTCTTTAACTTGGAGCATTTAATAGTCTTCGCATATGAAAAAAAATGGAGCAATTTTAGTCCTAATCTAACCGAGATGTTAAACACTAACAGAGCCTAAACTGACCCACCGATTCTTTCACCCATCCAAACAATCTGCCCCAACTTTCTTTCAAAACTAAAACAGTCGATAATTACAACCTTAATTGAAATCCCTTTATGCTTTCTTGGTACAAATCAGAATCATCCTTATACTGCAGTTATTTCGAACTTTTGTTAGTCTTGGTGTCTTCCTAAATAGCTGAAGAATAGACATTGATGATGAGGCATGATAGTCTTTTTCATGATGAGAAATTTGTCTTTTTCTTTTTTTAGTTTAAAGTTACAATTAACAAAAGAGAATTGCTGGAAATTTGTGAAGTTATCTTTTTTTTTTTTTTTTGGATTGAAGCAAATAGTGTGTAGTAACAAATGGAAATTTAATTAATTTTTCATATTACATTTTGAACCTTTTAGACAAGCAATCTATCGGCAGGGATAAGTGAGACTAGAAAATTTTCAACCAATACACACCTAAGTGTAGTTACTAGAGTGGCAAACGGGGGTCGGGTCGAAAACGGGGTAATGTAAAAACGGATAAAATATTCGCCTCGAATAATATTTAATATGAATAAAAAATGGGTTAACCGGCGGATAAAATGGATAACCATATTATCCGTTCATGGCTTCACATTAGCCTCTAGCTCTGATATGAATTTGCTGCCATTTGCAACACACGAGCATTACTGAAAATACTTCCCAACAGTTTGTAATATAGTTCCTAGCTTCATGGTTCACATATTTATAGCAAGCTTTTTTATTATATACAGTACTAATATTTTATAGCAAGTTTAACAATATTAAAACTTGTGACTTCTATTTTTCTTTTGACACTGAAAGTAACAGAAGATGAGCTTAAGAGAAAACTGCAAAAGTAGCAGAAGATGAGCTTAAGACTTGGAATTATCTATGTGTCAGCTCTTTAGAATCACTCATAAATTATCAACATGCAACTAGAGCAAAACCAGTAAATCAGAACTCTTTCTTTTGACAATAAAAATAGCAGCAAATGAGCAACATACATTGAAATGCACCAGCAAAATACATTGACATGCACCAGCAAAATACGTACGTCAAAATGTACCAGCAGAATACATTTTAACACACCAGCAAAATGATGATGTCCATCTCATTGAAGTAGTATTAGGCATGTGCCTAATAAAAGTTTTTTTGATTTGGTAGTCAACCTTGCTGAATTAGTTTGGTTTGGTAGCCAACCTTGTTGAATTAGTTTGGTTTGGTAGCCAACCTTGTTGAATTTCTTTGGTTTGGTAGCCAACTTTGTTGAATTGTGAAAAGTGTGTGTAAATTGTCAAATATTGTAGGCTTTAGAGAGTGAAGCTTTGGCTATAAAAGGAGAGCTTCAACTCTCATTTCTTCACACCAACAAAGAGAGAAAGAAAGAGTGAGGTTTCACAGACAAAGTATAAGAAAATAGTCTGTGAGGAAAATAGAGAGTGAGCGATATTGTAGTGAGGTGGGAATATCAAAAGAGGGTTATTTCTTTTGAGTGTTGTAGTGGTCTTTGGAGTATTTTACTCCGACCTACAAAGTGTAAAATTCCTTATTATAGTGATATCAGTTGCTCCTCTCGGGGCCGTGGTTTTTTGCCTTATTAAAAGGGTTTTCCACGTAAAAATCTTGGTGTCGTTGTTACTCTTTTATTCTTGTTAATTACCATATCTCGGTGCTACATTATTATTCCGCTTTTATTACCGTGAACATTATTTCTGTGGGGGTTTATTCCCAACAAAATGGGTTGTGGCTGCAGTGAGGCCACTGCGACCGCACTAAATCCACCGCGGTCCGCATTGCCTTAGGCTCCAAAAGTGCACCTCTCTGATTCTGCTCACTGCGGACCGCACTAAATGGATTGCGGCCGCAGTGGATCTGTTTTAACTGTGCTTGGACTTGTTCTTGGTACTTGTGCATGTTTCACTCTTTTTTGAGCTGGTTTTGACTATTTGTCACCTTTTTGACCAAACCCTGCACCAAAATATAACATGTAAGCCTTTGGGACTATTTTGTACACATTTTTAATCAAAACTCAAGTAAAAAGGAGGGTAAAATGGACTAGAATCCCTAGTTATCATGGACCTTCAAATTACATTCCAAACACGCTCCTAAGTCCAAAATCACCTAATGGAGCTATCCGAATCATCAGAATTCACATTTGAGACCTTCTATATGTTAACATTCGGTTAACTTCTCCAACTTAAGCTTACTCAAAAGAGACTAAGTGTCTCATTCTACTCTAAGATCACTCCGAACACAACACAACCAACACGACATGATGAAATACAGTTGAACAACACACAAGGAAGCAGATATGGGGGAAACAGAGCAGTAACTCATAAAACGATCGGCCGGGTCGTTACATCCTCCCCCTCTTAAACAAACGTTCGTCCTCGAATGAGTTAAGAAACATACCTGAAACATCAAATAGGTAAGGATATCTGCTCCGTATCTCTCCTAGGTAGCCTCCTCCACGGGCCGACCTCTCCACTGCACTTTCACTGAAGCTATATCCTTTGATCTCAACTTTCAGACCTGTCGCTCCAAAATAGCCACCGACTCCACATAATAAGTCAAATTATCATCTAACTGAACCGTACTGAAATCCAAAACATGAGACGGATTGCCAATATACTTCTAGAGCATAGAAACATGAAATACCGGATGCACACTCGACAAGCTAGGTGGTAAAACAAGCTCATAAGCCACCTCTCCAATCCTCCGAAGTACCTGAAAAGGCCTAATAAACCGAGGACTTAATTTACCCTTCTTTCCAAACATCATAACACCCTTAATGGGTGAGACCTTCAGTAGAACCTTCTCCTCAACCATGTAAGACACATCACGGACCTTCCTGTTAGCATAACTCTTTTGTCTCGACTGCGTTGTATGAAGCCGCTCCTGAATCACTTTCACTTTGTCCAAAGCATCCTGCACCAAGTCTGTACCCAAAAGCCTAGCCTCGCCCGATTTAAACCAACCAACTGGAGATCTACACTGCCTCCCATATAAAGCCTCATATGGAGCCATCTGAATACTCGACTGATAACTGTTGTTATATGCAAACTCTGCGAGCGGTAGAAACTAATCCATGAACCCCCAAAATCAATGACAAAAATGCGCAACATGTCCTCTAATATCTGAATAGTGCGCTCGGACTGCCCGTCTGCCTGAGGGTGAAAAGTTGTGCTCAACTCAACCTGAGTACCCAACTCTCGTTGCATGACCCTCCAAAACTGCAAAGTGAACTGAGTACCTCTATCTGAAATGATGGAAACTGGGATACCATGCAAGCGAACAATCTCTCGGATACAATCTATGCCAACCGCTCTGAAGAATAGGTAGTACACATAGGAATGAAGTGCGCAGACTTTGTCAACCAATCTACAATCACCCAAATAATATCGAACTTCTTCAGTCTCTGGGAGTCCAACTTTAAAATCCATGGTGATCCGCTCCCACTTCCACTCTAGAATATCTATCTGCTGAAGCAAGCCACCCGGTCTCTGATGCTCATATTTCACCTGCTGACAATTGAGACACCGAGCTATAAATCCCACAATATCCTTCTTCATTCTTCTCCACCAATAATGTTGTCTCAAATCCTGATACATCTTCATGACACCCGGATGGATGGAATATCGCGAGCTATAGGCCTCCTCCAGAATCAACGCCCGAAGCCCATCTACATTGGGCACACATATCCGGCCCTACATGCTCAATACCCCCATCATCACGAATAGTCACATCTCTGGCATCGTTGTGATGAACTCTGTGCTTGAGGACAAGCAAATGAGGATCATCATACTAGCGCTCTCTGATGCGATTAAACAAGGAAGACCGAGAAACCATATAAACTAGGACCCGACTAGGCTCCAAAATATTCAACCTCACAAACCGATTGGCCAAGGCCTGAACATCAACTGCGAGAGGTCTCTCCTCAATAGGAGTATATGCCAAACTGCCCATACTCACTGCCTTCCTACTCAAAGTATCAACCACTACGTTGGCCTTCCCCGGATGGTACAAAATAGTAATATCATAATCCTTTAGCAGCTCCAACCATCTTCGCTGCCTCAAATTGAGATTCTTCTGCTTGAACAAGTGTTGAAGGCTACGATGATCAGTAAACACCTCACAAGACACACCGTACAGATAATGCATCCAAATCTTCAATGCGTGAACAATGGCAGCTAACTCTAGATCATGAACTGGGTAGTTCTTCTCATGGGGCTTCAACTGACGAGAAGCATAAGCAATCACTCTACCCTCCTGTATCAACACACACCTAATACTAACTCTTGAAGCATCATAATACACTATTTATGAACCTGAAGCTGATGGCAAAACTAACACGGGAGTTGTGGTCAAGGCAGTCTTGAGCTTCTGAAAGCTCGCCTCACACTTATCCGACCACCTGAATGGAGCACCCTTTTGAGTCAATTTGGTCAATAGTGATGCTATAGTCGAAAATCCCGGAACAAACCGATGGTAATAACCTGCCAAACCAAGAAAGCTACGAATCTCTATAGTTGAGGACGATCTGGGCCAACTCTGGACCGCCTCTATATTCTTCGGATCAACCTGAATACCCTCACTGGACACCACGTGCCCTAAGAAAGCCACTGAACTGAGCCAAAACTCGCACTTGGAGAACTTTGCATAGAGCTCCTCATCCCTCAACCGCTGCAATACCACTCTCAAATGCTCTGCGTGCTCCTCCTGACTATGCGAGTATACCAGAATATTATCAATGAATACAATAACAAACGAGTCGAGCTAAGGTCGAAACACGCTGTTCATCAAATGGATGAACGCCGCTAGGGCATTGGTCAGCCCAAAAGAAATCACAAGGAACTCATAATGACTATATCGGGTCCTGAAAGTCGTCTTAAGAATATCCAAGTCCTTGATCTTCAACTGGTGATACCCTGAATGGAGATCAATCTTGGAGAACACTTTCGCTCCCTGAAGCTGGTCAAATAAATCATCAATACGAGGCAAGGGATACTTGTTCTTAATTGTGACCTTGTTCAACTGCCTGTAGTTAATGCACATCCTCACAGTACCATCCTTCTTCTTCACGAATAGAATAGGCGCACCCCACAATGACACACTAGGCCGAATAAACCCCTTATCAAGGAGTTCTTGAAGCTGCTCCTTCAGCTCCTTCAACTCTGCTGGTACCATGCGATACGATGGAATAGAAATGGGTTGAGTGCCCGGCACCAAATCAATACTAAAGTAATATCCCTGTCCGATGGCAGCTCGGCAGGTCTACAAGAAACACATCCTGAAAGTCCCTCACTACCGGGGCTGAATCAATGGTAGGAGTCTCTACACTGACATCTCTCACGAAAGCTAAGTATGAAAGACAACCTTTTCCCAACCATCCGCTAGGCCTTCAGAAATGAAATCACCCTACTGGGAACAAAATCAGTCGAACCTCGCCACTTAATCTGTGGCACACCCGGTATAGCCAACTTTAATGTCTTAGCATAAAAGTCCAAAATATCACGACACGTAGATAACCAGTCCATGCCTAATATCACATCAAAGTCCACTATACAAAGCAACAAAAGGTCCACTCGGGTCTCCAAACCCCCAATAGTCACTACACACAACCGATATACACGGTCTACAACAACAATATCGCCCACTGGAGTAGATACACGAACAAATGAAAAAAGAGAGTCACGAGGCATATCTAAATAACGGGCAAAATATTATGACACATATGAAAAAGTGGAACCAGGATCAAATAACACCAAGGCATCTCTGTGGAAAACTGAGACAATAACTATGATTACAGCATTTGAAGCAATAACATAGTATCTAGATGGGAGTGTATAGAAACGGACCTGACCACCACCTGATCGACCTCCCCCTCTGTGGCGACCTCTAGCTGACTGTCCTCCACCCCTAGCTGGGTGGGTGGGTGGTGAAATAACTGGTGCTGAAGTCGATGGCTGACTCCTTTGATGAGATGAACCCCCAAGACGACGAGGACACTATCTCCACATATGCCCCAACTCTCCACACTTATAACAACCCCCTGGTAATGGAGACGGGGACTGGAGGGAACCCTTAGCTCCGGGATGACTAGCAGAAGAACCTGGCATAAAAGAGCCCTGAACTGATGGAGCACGGGATGAACTCTGGGATGGAAGGGCACTAAGTTAGGAATGACCCTGATGATAATTGTGAGAACCATGGCCTGATGATGCCCCACGATAAACTGGGCGAGCTGATTGAGCATGCCTAAATGGACGACCTCTGACGTGTTGAAACTAACCCCCATAAGGAGTACCACTGAATCCACCCTGACCAATAGGCCTCTTAGCCTCCCTCTCAACCCACTCCCGACCATGAACCATCTCAATCTGTTAGGCTATGTCAACAACCTCATCAAAGGTAGCACCAGATATACTCTCTCTGGTCATGAGCAACCGAAGCTGAAAATCGAGGCCATTTATAAACCTTCTGATCCTCTCCCGGTCTGTGGGAACTAACCAAACTGCATGACGAGCCAGCTCGGAGAACCGCATCTTATACTGTGTAACAGATCTATCAGCTTGACGAAACTGCTCGAACTACTTGCGCAGCTCTTCTCAGCGAGACTCAGGTACAAACTTCTCCAGGAAGAGAACGTAGAACTGCTGCTAAGAAAAGGGCATTGCGCCAACCGGCCTACGCCTCTCGTAAGCCTCCCACTAACTAAGTGCAGCCTCGGAGAACTGGAAAGTAGTGAATGAGACCCCAGTGGTCTCCAAAATACCTGCAGTTCGAAGCATCCTCTGAGACTTATCCAAGAAACCCTATGCATCCTCACCCTCAGCACCACTAAATAACGAGGCTGAAGTCTACCAAACATCTCCAATTTTCATTGCTCGTCCTCTGGCATAATAGGAGCTACATAGTCATGAAAAGCTGCAATTGGCTGGGCTGGAGGTGCCCCGATGTCTGAAGTCCCTGCACGACCTGCTCAGGTGTGTTAGCGGCGGGAGTCTGAGTGCCTCCCCCGGCCTGAGAAGTAGTTACGGTCGTAGTAACTGCGACTGCCTAATCCAGGCCAGTGCACACTAATAGAATCTGGGTCAGGGCCTCCTGAAGGCCGAGGATAACAATAGGCACAACCGGTTCCTAAGCTAGTACTGCTGGGGCGTCCACAACTAGGACATGATCATGAACTGGGGCAGCTGGAGGATCTGCAGGTGCTGCCCTAGCTGCTGTGCGGGATACACCCCTGCCCCTACCACGGCCTCGACCGCGTCCTCGGCCTCTAGTGGCCTAAATCGGTGGTATTGGTGGTCGTCTGTCCTGATCGGTAGCACGTGTCCTCACCATCTGTTAGAGAATAGAATAATAGAAGTTTAGTTACCAGAATCAACAGTTTCGCACAACAGGAATTCAAGAATGTGAATTTTTCCTAAAGGTTCTACAACCTCCCGAAGATAAGTACAGACTTCTTTGCACCAATCCGCGAAACTATATTAAACATGCTCATGACTCGTGAGACCTATATAACCTAGGCTGTGATACCAACTTGTCACGACCTTAAAACCGACCCAGTCGTGATGGCGCCTATCGTGAAACTAGGTCAGCCGACACAAATCCCAAATCATACCATTATTCCATAAAAGTCATTATTTTTTTAGCCATTAATTAACAAAATCTCATAATATAAGTCTAAATAACCAGTATGAAAATATAACACAAGCTCGACATCAGGGTGTCACAAGTCACAAGCAACTACAAGATCTGTCTAAGTACAATAAAGGCTAACAAAGTCTGGAAGACAATACTAATATAATCTAGGGAAGATATGAGGGAGAAGAACAGGGCTGTGAACGCCATGCAGCTACCTTGTCAACTCCAAGACCTGCTGAATGAACGATCAACGCTTGCTATCAAGACCCGTAACTCCTGGATCTGCACACAAGGTGCAGGGAGTAATGTTAGTACGCCAACTCAGTAAATAATAAAAGTAAATGATAGCTGAACAGTAAAAAACAGATAATTTCACGTCATAACACTACGGCAAATACAATACATTTCCAAAGCAATGGAGAAATCAGTTATCTCGTAAAACAAACTCAGTTTCAGTAAAAACCTTTCCTTTTAAAAACATCTTTCAATAGTTTCAAACAAGTGATGAAACAGTGAGTAAAAATGATAGAAATGTAAACAGCCCTTCGGGCAATACATGTACCATAAACCGTCCCTCGGGAAAAATATCAACAGAACCAGCCCCTCAGGCTACCTCACAATAACTCGTAATCAGCCCCTCGGGCAACAACATAGGTCATAAATAGCCCCTCGGGCAACATCACATCACTCACACTGGGTACCCACGCTCACTGGGGTGTTCAGACTCCGAAGGGGCTCCTACAACCCAACCACTATCACAAGCCATCTCGTGGCATAATAAATCAGGCCCTCGGCCTCTCATATATCACAAAAGCAGTACAACACGCTTCGGTGTGCAGCCTGATCCCATGATATCCTTATAACACAGGCCCTCGGCCTTACTCAGTTAGAAATCTCTCAAGCCAGTAGGGCTAAGGGTCCAAACAATTTGCACGAGTGTAGATATTAAACCAAAAAAGTGAGGAAACAGTAGTAAAAAGCCCCTAAGGGTCCAAACAGTTGGCACGAGGCCCAAATATGGCATTCAGCCCAAAACATAGTAGTATTTTCCAAAATGCAATAGTATTAAATAGTTTTCAATCAAATACGCGACTTAATAGTCGTACGGGATGGAACAAGTCACAATCCCCAACAGTGCACGGCCCCACGCTCTTCATCGAGCGTGTGTGTCACCTCAAAGTAGTGAAACGATGTGAAATCTGGGGTTTCATACTATCAGGACAACATTTACAATCATTACTTACCTCAAACCGGTCCAAACTCTAGCCCGTGATGCCTTTGCCTCTCGACTCGGCCTCCAAATGCTCCAAATCTAACAAAAATTAGTATCATAACATTAATACGCGCTAAAGGAACAAAGCCCAAGCGAAAATAATCAAATTAACTCAAAAATTCCGAAATTGGCCAAACCCGACCCCTGGGTCCACATCTTGGAATTCGATAAAAATCACATCACTAGAATCCTTATCCTCTCACGAGTCTATACATATCAAAATCACCAAAATCGGACCTCAAATGTTCCCTCAAATCCCCAATCAAAGCTCTCCAAAACTCAAGCCCTTGCCTTCAATTTTAACCCTTGAATCTCAATAATTTCATGTCTAATCAGTTAGAAATCACCATAGAATCCAGTATTGAGTTGAAAAACCTTACCTCCAAGTGTTACCCCTCGAATCCCTCTTCAATTCTCTCAAAAAGCTCAAAGTCCGAATACAAATGGTGGAAAATGACAAAATTTTGCGAAGGCAAGAATTTATATGTTCTGCCAAGGGGTTCTGCTTCTGCGGTCCAAATACCGCACCTGCGACCCCCGCACCTGCGACAAAATGTCCGCATCTGCGGAACTTCACTTAAACCCTCTATCCGCACCTACAATCAATACACCCCACCTGCGGGCTCACAGATGCGACTCACCTTCCGCATCTGTAGTGCATCCCCAACCAACCAACTTCCGCTCCTGCGATCAAACTGCCGCTCCTGCGATCAAACTGCCGCTTCTGTGGCTCGCACATGTGGTCCCCAATCCGCAGGTGCGGTTATGACAGAAATACAGCAACTTCAGCGGCAACTCCATTTTCCAACTCTCCGATAACCCGTCAAAATCATCCCGAGGCCCCGGGGACCTCAACTATACCTACCAACAAGTCATATACCACTATCCAACCTTGTTCCAACCCTAGGAATACTCAAAACAATGTCGAAACATCAAATCACCCTCGGATTCAAGCTTAAGGATTCCAAAACTTCTGAATCCCGCAAACTATGCAAAAACTTATCAAACCTCATCCGAATTACCTAAAATTTTGCACACACGTCACAAATGACACAATAGACCTACTCCAATTCCCGATATTCCAATCCGACCCTGATATCAATATTTCCACTGCTGACCGAAAAATGCCAAAATTCTAATTTCACCAATTCAAACCTAAATCTACTGTGGACCTCCGAATTACATTCCGAACATGCTCCTAAGTCAGAAATACCTAACGGAGCTATCTGAACCATCAGAATTCACATCTGAGACCTTCTACACATAAGTCAACATCCGGTTGACTTTTCCAACATAAGCTTACTCAAAAGAGACTAAGTGTCTCATTCCACTCTAAGATCACTCCGAACACAACACGACATGATAAAATACAGCTGAACAACACACAAGGAAGCAGAAATGGGGGAAACGGAGCGGTAACACATGAAACGACCGGCCGGGTCGTTACAAGATTCAACTAAGAAGAATAGATCCAGTATTCAGTGACTTATTGCTTCATGTCGATATAAAAGATGATTTGGTTCTTCTAGAACACTTGGTTATCAACCCCAATGATAATAATAGTGCATTTAATAAGGAAAATATTTCCATCATCAGATTAAAATGCAATTTGTGCAAATTGCATGATAGAAATTAAAAAAATAATCTTAGCTAGTAGAAATGAATATGTTGATTAGCTAAATAAAATGTTGATTAAAAAATTGTGTGGTAAAAATAAAATATTTTTTAATTTTTGACTTAGCAGAAGATGATACCAACAATTACTACCTAGAAGAATACTTAAATACTTTAATACCAAATGGTCTTCTGCCATGCATATTTGTTGTCAATTTATTCTTACATATGTTAGAGTCACCGTATATATAGTAGACTAAGTTAAAATTGATCTTCCATTGCATACAGGTTGATTATGAAGAAAAATATGTCTGTCATGCTACTGAAAAATTTAGATCCGCCAAATAGTGTGATGACCTGGGTCATCACTTGTTTTAAAATGAATTCTGCATTCTGAGGCCTTAAAAAAAACCTCTTTTGGTATCACCTCGATTTGCGTGCGCAGTCCGGTCGCGTATCCAAAAAGCCATTATGTGAAAATCTGTGAAAATGATGAATTTTGACTGCAAAATGGATTTAAGTTGACTTCGGTCAACATTTTGGGTAAACGGACCCGGGCCATGATTTGACTGTCCCGGAGGGTCCATGAAAAATATGGGACTTGGGTGTGTGCTCGGAATCAAATTCCGAGGTTCCAAGCCCGAGAATGAATTTTTAAAGAAAATTATTTTCTGAAAATTATTATGAGTTTTGGAAATGAAATGCATTTAGAATTTGATGGTATCGGGTCCATATTTTGGTTTCGGAGCCCGGTACAGGTTTTATATATGATTTAAGATGAGACTGTGAAATTTGGTAAGAAACGGAAGTCGTTTGAGGTGATTCGGACCCGTAGTTGTGAGAATTGATACTTTGAAAGTGTTAAGATTTTTCTTAGATTTCTATGCTAAATTCGTTGTTTAAGAGCTTATTTTGGCGATTTAATCGCACGGATAAGTTCATATGATATTTTTGAGTTAGTATGTATGTTTGGTTTGGAACCCCGAGGGCTCGGGTGAGTTTCTGATAGGTCTCGGAAGGTTTTTGAACTCATAAAAGTTGCAGGTTTTTCATTTTCTTGTGTTCTGGTATGTTCTTCTTCGTGTTCGCGGAAGGACTTTCGCGAACGCGAAGGGTTAGTCAGGCTGACAGAAATCTCCTTCTACACGAACGCGAGACACAGGACGCGAACGCGAAGCTTTGGGGGTGTTTCCCTTCGCGAACGCGGACCTGCTATCGCGAACACGAAGGCCTTTGGGACTGGGCAGGGGGAAGGGAACCTTGTGCTACGCGAACGCGGTCACTGGCCCGCGAACACGAAGGCTCTAAGAGTTGAAGCTCCGCGAACACGAGCCGACGAACGCGAATGGGAAGGTCACCTAAGCCTGACCCATCGCTGACGCGACAGGCCTATCGCGAACGCGATGAAGGCCTGTCCAGTGATTTTAAAACAGAAGCCAAAACGGGACTTAACCAAAATTTCATAACTTCTTCTTCCAAATTCCAAATTGGGCGATTTTTGAAAGAGAACTTCTCTACAGATCCATAGGTATAAGCTTAGACTCATTTTCTTCTATTTCCATTAATACCCATTAGATTTCTAGGCCTAAATCATGTTCTTAATGGTTGAAAATTAGGGATTTGGGTAGAGTTAGGGCTTTTTGCATAATTGGGATTTAGAACTCATTTTGGGGTCGGATTTTGGAACTAATTACATATTCGGGCTCGTAGGTGAATGGATGATCGGGTTTTGGTCCGAACCTCATGTTTTGACCAAGCGGGCCCGGGGTTAATTTTTGACTTTTTGGAAAGAATGATGGGAAATCTTTAATTAATCATTGAAATCGGATTGTTTAGCGTTTATTGATGTTGTTCAATCAATTTGGACTAGATACGAGTTGTTTGGAGGTGAATTCTAAAGAAAAAGCGGTGTTTGAGGCTTGAGTTGGCCGTGAAAGTTCGAGGTAAGTGTTTGGTCTAACCTTAGCTTAAGGGATTAGGAGTTGAGTCCTATTTGCTACATGTTACTTGTTGAGTACGACGTATAGGCATGGTGACGAGTATCTATACGTTGGTGTCAAGCATGAGCGTGAGTCTTAAATTGAAATTGTTGTGTTCTGAATAAATACTACGAATGCCTAATTTGTTAAATCTCTGAGTTGAACAAGGATTATGATTATCCACGTGGAAATTACTTATGATTGAGTATTGGTATTAGTTGAGGTAGTTAGATGTTGGAACAAGTTTGGGTATAGCGGATTTTCCCTTGCCGGGACGTATTTACTTACACCGTCGATTCCCTTGCCGGGATAGTGTTGTTTCTTTATTGATCCCTTGCCGGGACTCTTGTTGTGATTTGTGTTGAACTGTATATGTGGATCGGGTTGTGCGCCGCAACAATATTATATTTGGATCGGGTTGCACGCCGCAACAATATTATATTTGGATCGTGTTGCATGCCGCAACATTAGTATATTTTGATCGGGTTGCATGCCGCAACATTAGTATATTTGGATCAGGTTGCACGCCGCAACAAAGTTATTATGTATTGGAATCGGTTGCGCGCCGCAACAATTGATAATACGAAATGTTCATAGATTGT
Organism: Nicotiana tabacum; assembly: GCF_000715075.1. Lineage (NCBI taxonomy): Eukaryota > Viridiplantae > Streptophyta > Magnoliopsida > Solanales > Solanaceae > Nicotiana > Nicotiana tabacum. Next base: position 142,260,717 of record NC_134099.1, on the reverse strand, counting down.
TTACGGGTTCCTTATTGTTTTGCTGGAAATTCTAAATTGTTCTTATGCTTTTCTCTTAAATTACTGTTGGTACTGATATTCCCCCATGGTATGTACCCTATATCCCATCTTTACTTATTTATTCTTGCTTTATTTTCCGCTGCATATTATATAACTGCACAGGTTTATTTGGTAGGCTGGTCCTAGCCTCGTCACTACTTCACCGGGGTTAGGCCAGGCACTTACCAGCACATGGGGTCGGTTGTGCTGATACTACACTCTGCACTATGTGCAGATCCCGAAGTAACAACTTTTGGACCATAGCATTGGGTGGTTGCCTTCAGTCCAGCTAGAGATCCCGAGGTAGTCCTGCAGGCATTCGCAGGCCCGGCGTTCTCTTCTATCTTTATATGTATTCTGTTTTCATTTGCTTCCGAGACAGATTGTACTTTCTTTTCAGAGATTTGTATGTAGTATTCATAGACAGTCCATGATATTGTGACACTGAATTTCGGGTAGAGATGTATGTTGGCATTGTCGTACTGTTTATGGTTAATTTATCAGATTAAGTCTTCCGCTTGTATCTATTTATCGTTAATATTTCACTGTTAATCACATGTTAGTTTAAATTGTCAAAAAGGCTAAATAAAAGAGTTAGGGATTCTATATTACGCGGCTTTCCTAGCTTTCACGAGTAGGCACCATCACGACTCCCGAGGGTGGGCAATCCGTCTCGTGACAAATAGCTTATGTAATAGCATACAAATGGTATATAGAACTTTTGACAATAACGTCATACATGCAGAAATTATGATATTGGGCAATACTTCTAAGTATATTTTTATCCCTGAATGCAACTTTTATCTTCCGAAACTAAAGAATAACCTTTTAAATTTGTGTGAAAATAATTTTCAGTATGTTTATGTTTTGCAATTATAATGATAAATAAAGCACAAGGACAAACATCCTAAATATTGGGCTATATTTACCCCAATATATTTTCTTATACGAACAACTATGTATTGCACTTTCAAGAGGGATATCAATATCCACAACAAGAGTTCTGGTTATGGCAGAACAACCAAAGCATTAGAAGGAAACATACACCAAAAGAACATCTTCTTCAAAGAAGTGTTCGGTAAGATACCAGCATATTAAATACTTTTAAACTATAATACATAATTATCAAACTAATATGACTAAATTGATCGTTTATGTAAGTTCTGACGATGTCTGTTCAATTTGAATTCACGTATTATATTAATGTTGTTATAAATATAATTTTATTTATGGTGAATGTCTATATTTTAGAGAGATCTTAGGGTTTGTTACTTGGTGGCTAAGCCACTTTTTTCCTATAAATAGAGGGGTTCTATTCTATTGTAATTCATCCCAAATCAATAAGAATTTTCTCTCCCTACTTTTCTCTGCTATACTCTTCTTCTTATTTTATTGTTTTATAACACATTATCAGTACGAGACTCTAACCAATTGAGTAAAAGTTTTGGGATTGAGAATAATGATTGCCAATTATTCCATGAACTTCCTTCATGATTAAATTCTGGATTTAAGGTAAGTATTTTACTTTATTTTTCTCTTTTAAATTCTTGACATTCTATAATTTGATTTTAAATACAAGCAAAGATGATAAATTTTGATTGTAATTCTAATGGAGTTTGAAAGAAATTATAACCACCTAAAGTGGTAAAACTTCTATGCCTTACCATGGTCCAATTCATGTATGATTGTGGGCAAAGAATTGAAAATCCGTTCCATTGAATTTTCTCCATTCTCATTCCTTTAAGAGAATGTGATAGCAATATGTGATAAGTCTAAAAGAAGACAAAATTATTACTATGAATGTATCAATGAATGTGGACGTGACAATAGACGAAATTATAATCGTCATCATTGTGGTAATGAGAACAATAAGGATTCTCAAAATAATCCTTCACTCTGTGAAAGTAATATTTGTCATTGATTTGACATGAGATTTTGTAAATCACATATAGATGATTATGGTCCATTCATGATGTGAATGTGATAACATGTGATCAATGAATACATATTCATTCTTGGAAGAATATGAACATGCTAGTGGTAGTGAATATACCACGCTCACCTCTAGAGGGAGGTTTGAGATGAAATAAGAAAATAATGTCATTATTATGGAATGATTGATCACTGGTCACGTACTTATTGTACGCCAAAATATTTTGGCATTGTGATTATTAAAAGACAACAGTAATGCAAGAAACAGATCTTGCATATAATTTTGACCATAACCATAATAGTATAACTTTCTCTTTAAAAGAGATATTCACCATATAGATATTGATGAATATATGGTACTACAAAATTAATTGAGAACTCTGCAAGAGCCAATTATACTATTTTGGAAAAATACAATTGATTACCAATAAGATATTGTGTTGTAGTGAGTCTCAAAGAAACTTATTGAGTTTCTAAAATATATGCGAAAGCGATTGATTATATTGAAACTATAAATCAGGGAAAATTTTAATATCTTCTATTAATAGAACTTGTAGCGGGGTAATATGTATATGAAAGGCTACCCGCTTTGTTCTCCAATTTGTACTACATAAATAAAAAAATGCTACAATAAAGTAGAAGTTTATTGATATAAAAACCTATATCATAATAAAGTTGGAGTTTATTGATAATAGCACACGTCATGGTGTAAACCTGAACTTTTTCAATATTGATAATTTATCCAGTTGACATAATTGATTTAGCTATGTTAATTTAAGTATGATGTGCGAAAATAAAAAAAAATTCACATGGGTAAATGTAAGCACGTGATTTTTACTTTACGGACAATCGCTCCAAAAGAAAATAAAAATAGTGACAAATGATTTCGCTGTACAATTTTTCGAGTTTTCCGTGACATGTGTTGTTAGTCATTTGTGGGTCTGTCCATTATTTATTTATTTATTTAATCATTATCAAGCAAAATACAAAAAAAGAGGTATGCATTTCTAGGTTGTAATTTAACCATTCAAAAAGTTTTATATATATGTGTGTGAACAATTGTGTTAAATATTGATTTGGATATTTTAAATTCATTTTTTAATTTAGTTGTATTTCAAAAAAAAAAATTAGAAAACAAAATAAACCCCAAGAAATCGGATTAGGCCTATGACATTTCAAAATTTTGAAGGCCCAAAACCCAGTCCAAATCAGGCTGCCCCAACAGGACCCCAAACGACATCGTATCAATACCCCTGTTAGAACCGTTGATCTGACTCAAACGAACGGTCCTGATCAGGCCACTCATTCGACCCCAAACGACGTCATCTTAGGAAAGTGATCTGAGCCGTCCAACCCCTTGATCCAACGGACCTAGGCCATTCCCCTTAAACCCGTCAAACCTTGACCCGATCTAGCATCACCCGGTCTCACCCACTATCAAACCCAAAACGACACCGTCTTCCCGAAGTGAATAGATCCTGGCCATAGATCTCATTTGATCCAACGGCCAGGATCTAAACCCCTAGATCGTATATAAGCTTTCTATCGTACCCCACGCCCCTTATTCGAACCCCCCTCCACTCATCGTCTTCACCAAACACTGAAACCCCCCCCGAACCCTAGCAGCCGCCCTAGTCTCCCTCGCCATTAAAGCCGGCGGCATGAACGCCGGTGACCACCTCCTAAACATCCTAGGACCACCTCATTGTCCTAAACATGGATCTGCTATCCATTTGCCTCGAATCACCTTCCTTCGTCTTGAATCTTCATTTGAAGATTTGAGTCGAACCCGGACCTATACCAAACTACCCCATCTTCATACCAGACACTCCCCTGACCCTCCTCGTGACCAAACCAAGCTTGGTTTGGTCCGAATCTACCCACAACTCCTAAAAAATCAGATCTGAAGATCCAAAACCTAGAACACATGCACCTGGGGAATCCGGCCGGTCTTGAAAGGGGTTTGAGGTTTAATGGATCTTAACCAAGGTGTTCTCATGTGAGAACACCCTGGTTAAAATTTGTTCGGCCTCAAATGGTCAAAGCTAAGTCGGATTTGGGACAGTTTGGTTTAAACTTTTTCAGTAAGTTTTCCTGCTCTTTGTTTTAGTTTTGATTGAGTTGTTAACATGCTTTGTTGTGAGTATTTGTTATTGTCTGTTACTTTTTCTGTTTTCTTCCATCTCTAGCAAAGACCTTTTATTTGGTCGATTGATTTTCTATGTGTGTGTTCTGAATGTACTCTGTGATATACATGTTCGTCGATTAGATTAATCGTCAAATAAGTTAACTTATATAGGTTCCCAGTGATTGACCAAAGTTGTCCGAAGCCCTTTAGGCCCCTAAACATATTGTTTATATGAGCGACTGATTATTACTTGTTATAATTAGTATAGTCGACCTGATAAATGTCGTCGATTAACTTCCTACGACTGAATGTTCAAATGTTCTGATATGTACAACCTCACTTGACTGAATGGACCTGTATTGTGAAATGAATATTGGACATTATCTGTGAATGCTAGTTTGTAACTACATTGTAAAAAAACAATTAAAAGGATCAGGCTAGGGCAATTCTGAAATTGAACTTTCAGAAGTTCAAAAATGCCTTGATACTGCAATGGGCAGGGCAGTAATAATCAAGGGCTAACAAGGGTATTCTGGGGTTTGAAAAGGACAGAAAAGATTAGTTTAAATGAACTGACAAGTAGGGTACTAATTAAGATTAAACTAATGCCAATGGGGAGCAAGACATAAGAGCATGGGAGTTTAAAATGAATACTAAAATGAGCCCATAACTCTTGATTAAAGAAAACCAGGCGTGGGGAGCAAATGGCTGGCATCAAAAGATGCTTAAGGATGGGTTTAATAGGTATGGGCAGACTGCAAGTTGCAGGATCCAGGCAGCTTGACTGCACTGGGTTATTAGCTTATAAATAAGCTGTTTCAGAACATACAAAAGGGCTGGAAATTTTAGTCTTGAGGCGGGAACTTTTAGTCTGAAGAGAGGTCTAGTGAGTTTAAAAGAAAAACTGAAAAACATAAGGTAGTTTCCAAAAAACATTGTAACCAAACACTGTCTGAAAGTTGCATAAGAATTTATATTGGTTGAGCTGTTTTGGCCAAGTTTGGTTGTTTGCATTGACTGAGCTGTTTATGGTTGTCGAACTGTTGGTGTTGCTGCATTGAACACTCTGTTATTGCTGTTGTTTCCTTACTCGTTCCTGGGGTTGCTGGTTTGGTACTCGACTGTCTGCTGGTTCTCTTTGTTCTGGGAAATATTGCTGGTTGTCTGTGGGCTGTGGAAAACACTTGGATTTTTGATTTGTTGCTGTGTTGTTGCTGTGTATCTGCTGTTGCTGTGTTTGCTACATACTGCCCAGCTGACCATTCCTTTCTTCTTTTGGTTCTCTATACCAGGTACACACCTAATACACTGTCAGATGTAATTGGAAACTTGAGCAAGAATACAAATGAAAGTCCTGAAGAATGTCTTTTATACATAGATTGTTACATTAAATATTCATGTAATGTGTAATAGTTTGCATTCTTGTTTAGATACTGAAGGTAGCCTGTGTGCCCAGTAGATGTCAATATGTGGTGATTGAATGCTAGTTTGTATATGTAGGTTGATAGATAAAAGGGTCTCCAATGCAGTAGGTTGTATCTTAGGTTTTTTATGGTTAGCATGTCCTTAAATACATAGAACTATCCATGTTAGTTAATTTCATGTCCTTTTGATAAACTGTCTCCTTACAATTGGCAAACCACTGCCTTAAAATAAACGGCGCAAGTCTGCACTTCTCAACCTCACGAAGGTCGAGCCCGAATCAAACGAACCCAGCAGCCTTTCATCAGAAAGGCATTGGCCCAGGTCCAGCCGATACTGTGTGGGCTGGGTTTGGGCCCACGATGCTCGATTAGCTGCCCATGGGCATGGCCATGTTTTCTTATTCTGCAAAGGCACTCGGAATTCCGTTATAATAACCTGCAAGCATGTAATTGAATAGGGTCATTTTTATCCTCAACTAGTAGAGACAAATGCGACAAGAAACGTAGTTGCTATAGGATATCCTGTTAAAATAAAGACGAGATGAGCTTCGACAAACAAAAACGCACAAGATGCGGGGCCCTCGTTAAACGTATATTATCGAAGCATTTAGTTTCCAGGACGGGTCGTTTAGCAAATCTCACAACCCTCCTAAAATAACAATACGTTAGACTCTTTAGGACGCGCCTTAATAAATCTTACCTTCTTAAACCCGGGTGCACATTTATGGGACCCAAATCCAATTTTCAACGGAGTCGAAATGTGTTTCTAATCACGGGTACATTGATTGTGACGTGGTTCGAGATGCGTGTCCATGACGTTGCAAATTCATTTTAAAATAAGAATGAGATGAGCCTCACCAAATAAAAATACAAATTGCGGGGCCCTCAGTGAATATTTGCTTTAAAAATTGTTTAAATTTCAGGATGGACCGTTTAGTAAAATTCCACGGTCCTACCCAAAATAAATACGCTAGTCGCTTTAGGCGCGCCTTTAATAATTTAATTTCCTTAAACTCGGGTACACATTGATGTGACCCAAATCCAAATCTCAACGGAGTCAAAGTGTGTCGACGACCACAGGTACATTGATTGTAACGCGGTTCGAGATACATTTTTATAACGTTGCAATTCTTGATAAAAATAACAGTAAATGATAAAAGCGGTTGAAGGATAAACTTTGCACATAAGTTCATATTGTATTTAAAATCAGATAAATAAGCCGAATATAACAGTTGAGCGACCGTGCTAGAACCACGGAACTCGGGAATGCCTAACACCTTCTCCCGGGTTAACAGAATTCCTTATCCGGATTTCTGGTACGCAGACTGTAATATAGAGTCATTATTTTCCTCGATTCGGGATTAAAATTGGTGACTTGGGACACCCTAAATCTCCCAAGTGGCGACTCTGAAATAAATAAACCAGTCCCGTTTCGATTGTCCTTTAATTGGAAAAAACTCCCTCGTACCCTCACGGGTGCGGAAAAAGGAGGTGTGACAGCTCTGGCGACTCTGCTGGGGATCTGTGTCCAGAACCAGTGGTTCAGGGTTAAGAATTCGAGCTTAGAGTAATTGTTATTATTTGGCTTTATTTATTATCTGATTTTTTACATGATGTATGCCTAATGTGCTAAATGATGCTTTTACCGCTTTAATATTATTTGAATTGTGAATATATACAACTGTTACGAAACCCCCTTCTTTTCTGAGTCTTCTGAATTTATGGTGTACACGTGCGCGTGACCCACCTTTCTGTTAAAGTCATACCAAATAAGACGGAGTTGGGACAAGTGACTAGGCCGGGCAGACTTTCGTGCTCCCGGTACGTCGCCCCCGCTTCGGCACAAACTGTCTGTTTGGGTAAGCCAGGTTTAGAACAATCAACCTCAGGTTTTACACTTAGAATAACTCAGCCATGTACCGGATCCCTAGTAGGAACGTTTATTTGCATCACGTGCATTTGACTTAGGGGACTCGACACAGGGGTTGGGTCTGTCTAAGACAGGTGAACCCGAAATAAAAAGACCATCCTGATGCATCCTACTTGCTATATGTGCATTCATTTGCCTCGAATATGCTTGTTGACCGGCTTAAATGAAATCATGGTAAGAGCCGAGGAATAAAATGGGTTTTCATAATTAAAAAAAAATATAAATATATAAAATAAAAATAAAATATAGTTTTCAAATCTTGAAATAAAGGTATTTAATCTCGAAAGGTATTTAATCTTGAAGATAGTTTGAAAAATTCCCAAAAAAAATAGTTTTAAATTTTGAAAATAGTTTTGACTGAAAATGATTAGAGTATGTTTTCAAAATGAGTCTTGACTTTATTAAATTAAATTTCAGATACAAAATGAGCACCACACAAAACCCCTCCTCCGCAAATACAGAGGAGTTTCTGTTCCAGCTTCAAATGTGGTGGTGTGAATTAGGCGAAGATGGTCAAAAGTGGGTCATCAAGCATTTGGGAAATCTCCCGGACATTATGAAAGTTAAACCCCATGATGATCTGATTGCGGCATTAGTAACTTTTTGGGACCCTGTTCACAATGTCTTTCGTTTCTCTGACTTCGAGCTTACTCGTACATTAGAGGAGGTAGCTGGATATGTTGGTTTTGACGGAAGTTTAAGGAATCAAAGCTTGATATTCACGAAGGCTCCCTCGGTACATCGATTCTTCGGTCTTCTGAACATCAGCAGTCAAATCAGGAAAAGCAATGTCGTCAATGGATGTTGTTCTTTCAACTTTTCGTATTCAAGGTTCGGAAAGTCAGATGGGTTCGAAATTCATGAGAAAGGCCTTACTAACAAACAAGACAAAGACGCATGGCAGGTTCACCGTCGCTTCGCCTTCATGGTGGCTTTTCTAGGAATCATGGTCTTCCCGAACAAAGAACGAACAATCGATATTCGCACCGCAAAAGTTGTGCAAATCCTCACCACCAAGGAAAACCACACCCTTGTCCCCATCATTCTCTCAGACATTTATCGGGCTTTAACTTTATGTAAAGCAGGAGCGAAAGTCTTCGAAGGATGCAAAATTTTGTTGCAGATGTGGTTGATTGAACATCTCCAACAACAGCCCAAGATCATACAATATGGGCCAAGCAACGATAATTACATCGAGGGTTATGAGGAAAGAGTGAAAAATTATCAGGTTCCAGAAGGGATAGAAGCATGGGTATCTCGGCTAAGGGCTCTAACGGCAAATCAAATTGAATGGACTCTGGGATGGCTACCGATGAGGGAAGTGATACATATGTCAAACTCGAATAGTTATCTGCTACTATTGGGATTGAGAAGCATCCAGCCATACGCGCCATTGAGAGTCTTAAGACAACTAGGAAGATATCAAGTAGTTCCTGATGATGAAGATTTGAGTACGCAAGAAATCGAATTACACCCAGAGGCCACTATTCCTGAGGCGTTACTTCAGCAGATGTGGAATGGATGTCGATACTTAAAAAGCGATACTCAAGTCCCAGACACTACAAAGGGTGAGATAAATCCTGGATATGCAAGGTGGTTCGAGAAACGGTCTCGCGTGGATGATGTACCAGAACCTGAGCTGAGAAGGCCAACTAAAAGACCCCATATTCAAAACTTTAATGATAAAATCCAAGAGCGGTTGATCTGGGGAGAAAAAGAGAAGGGGTACAAAGCAACTATCCATGCCCTAAAGGAAAATCTAAGGAACCTCAGTCTGGAGAAGGATTTGCAAGCACAAGAAGCTGAAGGCGAGAAGAAGAGTCTAGCCTGTGAGAATGAAAGTCTTCATGCTCGATTTCTGAAAATGAAAAAGGCTTCTGAAACGCCAATGAGGAATTGGAAGGATCAAAAAACCATCGCTAATCTTTTTGAAAGAATGCAGGATTATGATTCCATTCTTGCTGCAAAAGAAAGGGCGTTGAGCAAAGCAAAAGAAAGGATCCAACAATTAAACGAAGAAGCCAGATCTGATAAGGAACGCCAAAATAGGCAATCCGAGAAAGACAGGGCACAATTCAAGAAGGAAAAAGACCATTGGATACGATCAGAAGACCAACTTCGTGCACAACTAGAAGAGGCAAGAAGGTACAGAGAGCATCAACAAGCGGACACTGATAGAGAAAGAGCGCAGATGAGATTAGAGCAGGCCAGACTCCGAGCTCTATTAGAGTCAGCCCTAGATCGTGAAGGCCATATCCGAGATATAGCCACCACTCGCCAGCAGCAATTGCAGAATCAAGGCCAACATCTCCAAGATTTCAGGGCACAGATCCACGACCTGGCGGTCTACACCTCTCAAAGTTATGTAAACTGCCAAGGAATGGATTATGAAAGGTTTACCGAGCATGCACCCACCTTTGCCCGTCATCTAGCAGTGGAGTTGGAAAGGATGTATCAAACATTGGGAGGTCATCCGGGTCAAGCCCCGCCTTGAGCAAATGATCTAATAATTTACAACACAAGTGGAAAGCGGGGCACGTTATGAGATGTTAAGAATTGTATCTGTTTATTTCAATTTGAATGTGTGTATTTCAAGACATTGTTTTTATAAAGTTTTTCAAATGTAATGTTTGTTCATCTTTTTATATAAATGTTAGCCTCATGGCAGAACTACGCCTGGTCTGATTCACGCGGGGACGTGATACGTAGGCAATCCCCATAAGATTCGACCGTTTTTTCAAAAAAGAAAAAATACAAAATAAAATAAAGCACAGGGTTTCCCAAAGTACTTTAAAAGGGACGAATGAGCAAACCAGGATGACGCATGTTGTTTGAGGCAAAGCATGTAGAAACGATTAACTGCCCAGGTTCATTGCATCCTCTATGTGTTACGATCAAATCTGTTAAAATCTAACGCTAACAAAGTTTGTTGTTGTCTATACCAGACAAGTTAATTGTTAAAGAACTCTGGCAACACACTCCTACCAAACCAGATCCAAAGGACCGGTAGCAACAAGCATGACTACTTCAGAGAATAGTAATGAGGAAGAAAGGCCAATGAGCCAGTTGCTAAAAGAAGCGATGGAAAAGATTGAAAGGATGGGACTAGAGATGAATGCAATGCAGCTAGCCCTAGCCAAAACACAAAAGAGCCCTGAAACACTGGGACACATGCCAGAATACCCTCACTCTGGCCCTTCCACAAGCCGTCCAAATCCCCTTTATCATCAAGAAAGAAGCCCTCATGATTCCCAAGCTCCACCACCCCATCAACCTCTCCCAACACCCAATATTCCCATCTTTGTGGGACCCACATCAGCCCCTTTGCAAAGAACGACCAGTGAGCCATTGTTTCAGGCTCACGATACACAATACTATCCCCCTGAGCCTACATTCCATGCACCCGAGCCCCAAGCTTACAATCCACATGTGGAAGTGCCGGCAGAGATTGAAAAGCCGGCTAAGGCCCCTGAACAGGATGAAGTGCTGAGAAAGTTCAAAAGCCTGGAGCAGTCCTTTAGGAACTTACACGGGCTGGGCAACCAAGTCAGCGTAGCATACAAAGATCTGTGCCCTTTTCCAGACGTCCAACTCCCGGCTGGGTTCAAAATGCCTAAGTTTGATTTATATGAAGGGCACGGTGATCCCATGGCGCATTTGCGGGGATTCCGTAGCAAGATGAGAGGGGCAGGCGGCAAGGATGAGCTGTTGATAGCTTATTTCGGCCAAAGTTTGAGCGGATCTGCACTAGAATGGTATACCAGGCAGGATTCCAGCAAGTGGTACACGTAGGATGATCTGGCCCAGGCTTTTGCAGGTCATTTCCAGTACAACCTCGAGATAGTCCCTGACCATCTCACATTATTAAGAACTGGGAAGAAACCCGGGGAAAGTTTTCGCGAGTTCGGGTTCCGCTGGAGAGAGCAAGCAGCTAGAGTCGATCCTCCCATGAGAGAGGGAGAGATGGTGGACTATTTCTTGCAGACACTAGATCCAACCTACTTTGGTCACTTGGTAACAACAGTTGGAAAATCATTCAACGAGGTGGTCAAGATAGGGGTCATGATAGAAGAGGGTTTGAGGTCTGACAAGATTTTGAACTATTCGGCACTCAAGGCCACAACCCAGGCTATTCAAAACGGCACGGGAGGTGCGTTGAGAAGAAAGAAAGAAGAGGTTGCCACGATCGAGGCAGGCAGTTGGTCCAGGGCTGGCAGGCCACACTACAACCAACCCAGACCTCACAGGTCAGAATACCCATACAACCCACCACAAAATTTCTATCCACCTCGAGAACCACATTGTTCCGTACGCCAAGCCCAGGCATACACTCAGCCTCCGGTTCGCCCACAATGGCGCGCACCGGCTCCCCAGAATATATATGCACCACCACAAAATACCTACCCTCCACCAAGGGCATATAGAAACCCTTCAGGGGCAGGTTTTCGGGGAAATCCAGATGCTAGGAATGACAGGTTACGGAAGCAGAGAACTTTCACAGAGCTGGGAGAAACCTACACCGCTTTGTTCCACAAGCTGAGGGACATGGGTTTGGTTAGTCCTGTCCAGACTCGAGAACCAAATCCACCACCTCAGAATTTGGATCGATCAATCAGTTGTGAATACTGCTCAAGGATGCTCGGGCATGACACCGAGAAGTGCTGGAAATTAAGGCATGCCATACAGGATCTTATTGACACCAATAAGATCGAGGTCCAGACACCAGAGGCTCCTAACATCAACCAAAACCCACTGCCAGCACACCACGAAACTCACATGATTGAGTTGGTGTGTGAGGGAGGAGAATTGAGAAAACCCTCACAAACAGTGATGATGATCCAAGCCGCCCCAAAGGAAGTTTCAACCAGTGGAAGAACGAGTGTACAGTCGCAGGGAGAAAGCATCAAGCCGGTAGTGATATTGGGAAAGAGCCCGTCCGCCATAACAAGCAAACCCGAGCCAAGCAAGTTGGTAATACCAGGGATCCCGCCCACACCGGCGGTCGTGTTGAAAGGGGTATGTAGAGAACGGGTGACCATAAAGCCTGTGGTCCAGCTGCCGATGATTGACAGCAGGGCTGTGCCTTGGAAATATGAAAAGGCGGTGGTGATGTACAAAGGAAAACAGGTGGAAGAAGTCAGTTGTGAAGCATAAGGGCTGACTCGATCAGGTCGATGTTTTGCTCTGGTGGAGCTAAGAAGAACCAACCCAGTTGCAACCAAGAAACCTGTGTCCGAAGAAGAGGCTGAAGAGTTCCTGAGGAAGATGAAAGTACATGACTATTCTGTGGTCGAACAGCTGAGAAAAACACCGGCCCAGATTTCATTATTGTCGTTACTGATCCATTCTGAGGAGCATCGTCGGGCCCTGTTGAAGATATTGAACGAAGCTCATGTACCCGGTGAGATTGCTGTGAACCACCTGGAAACCATTGCCAGCAAGATTTTCGAGGTGAACAGGGTGACATTCTCAGATGATGACCTGCCGGCGGAAGGTACGGAGCATAATAAAGCTCTATACCTAGCTGTCAAATGTGAGGACTCGGTGGTAACTCGAGTATTGGTGGATAACGGCTCAAGCGCCAATATTTTCCCACTATCTACTTTGAACCAGTTGAAGATCGACCACGGAAGGATCCACAAGAATAGTATCTGTGTCCGAGGGTTTGATGGAAACGGAACAGCCACTGTGGGGGATGTTGTACTTGAACTGACCATTGGTCCAGTCCTGTTTACCATGGAATTCCAGGTGTTAGATGCCACAGTTTCTTATAACCTGCTGTTAGGTCGACCATGGATTCATACAGCCAAGGCGGTGCCCTCCACCCTACATCAGATGGTGAAGTTCGAGTGGGAAAGACAAGAGGTCGTGTTACACGGCGAGGATACAACGTGCACCACGGGCGGAGCAATTGTACCTTTCATAGAGACTGCTGATGACAAAGGTCCTTGGGTCTACCAGATTTTCGATACAGGGTCGGCCAACAAAATTTCTGAAGGAGAAATCATCCCGCACCCTAGGATAGCTGCCGCGACAGCCATGATGGTCTCGGAAATGCTGGGTAATGGATTTGTGCCAGGAAAAGGCTTGGGAGTCGAGCTTCAAGGGATTGTCCAACCTGTATCCCTTCCTAAAAATCTGGAAACTTTCGGATTGGGGTTCAAACCAACCGCAGCAGATAGGAAGCAAGCGCGAAAAATGAAGAAAAGGGTTTGGTTTCTGCCTAAGCCGGTGCCACGTCTCTCGAGGTCTTTTGTCAAAGCAAGGGCCAAGGGGTCACCCGCCCCAAGGATTCTAGGACCATTAATCGGTATAAATGAGGACCTGAATCAGAGTTTTGAGAGGCTATTTGCGGATGTCAGTATGGTGGAAGCTGGAGAAGGTTCCAGCAGAGCAGAGATACAGTTTGTGGGGCCTGAGGCCAAGACCAACAATTGGACAGTTACTCCTCTTCCTGTCCGAGGGAGTCTTGGTAGTAGGCTTTGATTTATGTTTTGTGTGTTTTGTTTTGTCCGGATTATTCAAGGGTGTAATCCAAATTTTACTTTCGTTTTTGTAAAAGTGTGAACCCTTTTATCCCGCAAGTTTAATAAAGTTCTTTTCTTTTGTCCCATTTTAATTTTGTTTTGTTCTTTTTCTTTCTGAACAGTTCTCTTTTTACTGGTTCTAATGACATGGCATGCGCAGCGGATCTTCGACCTAGTATAATAAATCAATCTGAAACCGACTCAATGATGCAAGAGGTCGTTTGTGACGATGAATCTGAATGTGACGAAGGGGAAGCCTTCAAAGAGATAAACCGAGAATTATGCCAATTTGAAGAAAAACCCAAGCCTAACCTGAATGACACTGAGGCTGTAAACTTAGGAGACGCTGATAACGTCCAAGAAACCAAAATCAGCATCCACATTGAGCCGAATGTCAGGGAAGAATTGATCAGAACCCTCATGGAATTCAAAGATGTTTTTGCATGGTCCTATGACGATATGCCTGGATTGAGCACCAATTTAGTGGTTCACAAATTGCCCACTGACCCGGCATACCCTCCGGTCAAGCAAAAACTAAGGAAATTTAAAACAGAAATGAGTGTAAAGATCAAAGAAGAAGTAATTAAGCAGTTGCAAGCAAAGGTCATTCGGGTCACTCGATATCCCGAGTGGTTGGCCAATGTGGTACCGGTCCCAAAGAAGGATGGAAAAATCAGGGTGTGCGTCGACTACCGCAACCTCAACAAAGCAAGTCCCAAGGACAATTTTCCGTTACCCAACATTCATATCCTGATCGATAATTGCGCTGGGCGCGAGATCGGATCCTTTGTGGATTGCTATGCGGGTTATCATCAGATCCTAATGGACGAGGAGGATGCTGAGAAGACAGCGTTTATTGCGCCATGGGGAACCTACTGCTATCGGGTAATGCCGTTCGGGTTAAAGAATGCCGGGGCAACGTACATGCGAGCAATGACTGCTGTGTTTCATGACATGATACACAAGGAAATCGAGGTGTACGTCGATGATGTGATCATCAAATCGTGGCGCCAGGAGGACCATGTAGCAGACCTAAGGAGATTTTTCCAAAGACTCCGGAGGTATGATATCAAGCTTAACCCGGCCAAATGCGCATTTGGGGTTCCATCAGGAAAGTTGCTAGGATTCATCGTCAGTCGACGGGGGATTGAGTTAGACCCATCCAAAATTGAATCCATCCGAGATTTGCCACCGCCAAGGAACAAAACAGAGGTAATGAGTTTGCTGGGTAGACTCAATTACATCAGCAGGTTCATCGCTCAACTCACAGCGATTTGTGAGCCCATATTTCGGCTGCTGAGAAAGGATGCTGCAGTAGGTTGGACGGCAGAGTGTCAGGAGGCTTTCGACCAAATCAAGGGGTATCTGTCTAATCCACCCGTATTGGTCCCGCCTAAGCCCGGGAAACCCTTAATTCTTTACCTGACGGTCTTGGAAAATTGATTTGGTTGTGTACTGGGGCAACATGATGACACAGGAAGGAAAGAGCAGGCCATCTACTATCTTAGCAAGAAATTCACAGTGCATGAGGTCAAGTACACTCAACTCGAGAAAACATGTTGCGCCCTAACTTGGGTAGCTCAGAAGTTGAAGCACTACCTGTCTTCATATACTACTTATCTCATATCCCGTTTGGACCCATTGAAGTATATCTTTCAGAAACCTATGCCCATGGGAAGGTTAGCAAAATGGAAAATTCTGCTCACAGAGTTTGATATCGTCTATGTGACGAGGACAGCCATGAAAGCCCAGGCGCTGGCAGACCATTTGGCAGAGAATCCCGTTGATGAAAAATACGAGCCCTTAAGAACGTATTTTCCTGACGAAGAGGTGATGCATACAAATGAGTTGGAATTACCTGAAGAGCCGGGTTGGAAGCTTTTCTTCGATGGAGCTGCAAATGCGAAAGGGGTTGGAATAGGAGCAGTACTCATTTCTGAAACAGGACGGCATTATCCTGTTACAGCTCAACTACACTTCTATTGCACCAACAATATGGCCGAGTATGAGGCTTGCATTCTGGGTCTGCGCTTGGCTGCTGACATGGATTTCCAAGACGTCTTGGTCTTGGGAGACTCGGACCTCTTGGTACATCAAATTCAGGGTGAATGGGAAACACGAGATCTAAAGCTCATACCATACCGACAATGCTTGCATGATCTGAGCAAGCAATTTCGATCGGTGAAGTTCAAACACATCCCGAGAGTTCACAATGAGGTGGCGGATGCCTTGGCCACCTTAGCGTCAATGCTGCACCACCCTGACAAAATGTATGTCGATCCTCTACACATCCAGGTCCGTGATCAACACGCCTACTGCAATACCATAGAAGAAGAAGCAGATGGCGAACCCTGGTTTCATGATATCAAGGAATACCTCAGAATGGGGATATATCCAGAACATGCCTCTAGAGACCAAAAAGAGCCCTTCGGCGTTTGTCGAATGGTTTCTTCCTCAGTGGAGGAGTATTGTACAAAAGAACCCCGGATTTGGGATTGTTGAGATGCATAGATGCCAGTCAAGCAACGACGGTTATGGCAGAAGTACATGCTGGAGTTTGCGGGCCACACATGAGCGGATATGTATTGGCAAGAAAGATCCTTCGAACAGGGTGTTATTGGCTCACCATGGAACACGACTGCATCACTTTTGTGAGGAAATGCCATCAGTGCCAGATACATGGAGATTTGATTCATTCTCCGCCAACAGAGTTACATACGATGTCAGCACCCTGGCCGTTTGTGGCATGGGGCATGGATGTCATTGGGCCCATCGAGCCGACAGCATCCAACGGTCATAGGTTCATTCTAGTGACCATTGATTACTTCACCAAATGGGTTGAGGCTAAAACCTTCAAATCAGTAACCAAGAAGGCAGTGGTGGACTTTGTTCACTCCCATATCATCTGCAGATTTGGGATCCCAAAAGTGATCATCACGGATAACGGTGCGAATCTTAATAGCAGTTTGATGAGAGAGGTATGCCAACAATTCAAGATTACACACCGCAATTCCGCCCCATATCGTCCCAAGGCGAATGGAGCAGTCGAAGCAGCCAATAAGAATATCAAGAAGATACTGCGAAAAATGGTGGAAGGGTCCAGACAATGGCACGAGAGATTACCCTTTGCTTTGTTGGGTTACCGCACTACCGTCCGAACTTCCATAGGCACAACTCCTTATTTGTTGGTGTATGGAACTGAGGCCGTAATACCAGCGGAGGTCGAAATTCCGTCCCTCTGAATTGTCGCTGAAGCCGGGATTAATGATGACGAATGGGTCAAAGCTCGATTGGAACAGTTGAGCCTGATAGATGAGAAAAGATTGGCAGCAGTGTGCCATGGTCAGCTGTACCAGAAGAGAATGGCAAGAACATATAATAAGAAGGTGCACCCCAGGAAGTTTGAAGTAGGGCAGCAGGTATTGAAGAAGATCCTCCCACATCAGGTCGAGGCAAAAGGCAAATTCGCCCCAAATTGGCAAGGGCCTTATATCGTGACCAGAGTACTGTCCAACGGTGCCTTGTGTTTGACAGATGTCGAAGGTAGATGTGTCGACATGGCTATCAATTCAGATGCAGTCAAGAGATATTATGCGTAATTTCTTTAATTATGGCAATCTTTGGTTTATTTGTTTGTATTTGGCATTTGTTGGATAATGAGATGACGGAGGCAATTCTTTCTTCTATCCAAACACTTTTAACCCTTGCTTCCCCCTTTGAGCCTTAAGTAATTCTTTCATACCCCTCTTTTGGAATCGCTAAAGACATGAAAAAAAAAGAAGAAGAAGAAGAAGAAGATAAAATCATAAGAAAATACAAAGCCGTGGGAACTACGTTTGACCTGATTCCTCAAAGAGGATACGTAGGCGCCTCATGGCTCGGTCATAGTATGCATCATAGTGAATATATGATGCATAATGTACATAGTGTGCATAATAGGCACAGTGTGCGTAACGCACATAGCGCAACATAAGTGTAAAAATAAATCCCCCAAGCAAGAAAACTGGGGCAGAGGTTATGTTTTAAGTTCCAACAAAGGTTTGATTCCAAAAGTTGTAGCACAGCACCCATCAAATTATTTTCATTTTTATAGCCTTTCGTTAGCCCCACACCAAAACCAACATCAACGTCCAAAAGACCTCCCGATCAATGTTCAAGAGATGTCGAGTCAGGCAAATGAGGCCGAGAATAATACACCGATCCCCGGCAAAGAAGAGGATCGTAAGACTGGGAATGAATTGATGGTCAAAGGAATCTCCAGAAGAGAGGGTCGTATCTACAACGCCCCGATTCCTCGAAAGAAATAAAATGAGAGAGTCTTATCGGTGAAAACCTTCACAGGCACCAAGAGGCGATGTAAGATGAAAGAAATAAAATGAGAGAGTCTTATCGGTGAAAACCTTCACAGGCACCAAGAGGCGATGTAAGATGAGGGATGTGAAATGAGAGAGTCTTATTGGTGAAAACCTTCACAGGCACCATAAGGCGCCGGGAGATGAGAGAAAAGAGAGTCTCATTAGTGAAAACCCCTCGAAGGGCACTATGAGGCGACAAGACAGATCAGAAAAGCTACCACATTTGCAACGAAATGGACAGTCATTTATCATCCCCAGCAAGTCAGACCACCGGGCAAATCGATTGATACAAATAGACTGGGTCGGGAATCTATGGTGCACGTCATGATCACGGGAACCAGTCATGTCCTCCAGATAAGTTCTTCTGAGTTTCTTCTCCCCACCAAATATGGGTTTAGAAAGATTTTCTCCTTCTAGCTTTTATTTTCTCTTCCTAAAATTTGTCTTGAAAAGAATTTTTCAAAGCTTACTACCAGAAATCGGAGGGGAATTCATCCAATGCAGGATAATACAAACAGTCTTAGAAGCCGATCCCAGGCAATGCAGGGATCGTGCCCGGCAATTTTGGAGGAAGTGAGCTCCTAAAGGGAGTGGTTTCGGGAGTTAAAAGCAGACTCCCACAGAATATGCTTAAAGAGAAAGCGGAAAAGGGGATTAATTGAAAGCCAATCCCCAGTAGGCTAGAGGCCCCCAGCAGGCAACTTTGCCCACTAATCAATTGGGACATAGAGCAAGAAAAGAGAAGAAAGGAAAATCATCCGCCAGAAAGGCACCCTCTACCACCACGATGAAAACTAATTAAATCCTTTTGTCTGCTGTAGGAAAACAAAGGATTGATGATGGCAGCAAGATGCAATGTCAGGGAAGTCACCAAAACCGGGGCAGAAAATTTTCTGCCGATTGTCAAAAAAATTTCTCGGAAGAACGGGGAAACAATTTCAAATACATTTAAGTTCTAGGTCGCCCACCAGTATAATGCGGGAATACTTTTAAGTTCTAGGTCGCCCACCAGTATAATGCGGGAATACATTTAAGTTCTAGGTCGCCCACCAGTATAATGCGGGAATACATTTAAGTTCTAGGTCGCCCACCAGTATAATGCGGGAATACTTTTAAGTTCTAGGTCGCCCACCAGTATAATGCGGGAATACTTTTAAGTTCTAGGTCGCCCACCAGTATAATGCGGGAATATATTTAAGTTCTAGGTCGCCCACCAGTATAATGCGGGAATACATTTAAGTTCTAGGTCGCCCACCAGTATAATGCGGGAATACATTTAAGTTCTAGGTCGCCCACCAGTATAATGCGGGAATACATTTAAGTTCTAGGTCGCCCACCAGTATAACGCGGGAATACATTTAAGTTCTAGGTCGCCCACCAGTATAATGCGGGAATACATTTAAGTTCTAGGTCGCCCACCAGTATAATGCGGGAATACTTTTAAGTTCTAGGTCTCCCACCAGTATAATGCGGGAATACTTTTAAGTTCTAGGTCGCCCACCAGTATAATGCGGGAATACATTTAAGTTCTAGGTCGCCCACCAGTATAACGCGGGAATACATTTAAGTTCTAGGTCGCCCACCAGTATAATGCGGGAATACTTTTAAGTTCTAGGTCGCCCACCAGTATAACGCGGGAATACATTTAAGTTCTAGGTCGCCCACCAGTATAATGCGGGAATACTTTTAAGTTCTAGGTCGCCCACCAGTATAATGCGGGAATACATTTAAGTTCTAGGTCGCCCACCAGTATAATGCGGGAATACTTTTAAGTTCTAGGTCGCCCACCAGTATAATGCGGGAATACATTTAAGTTCTAGGTCGCCCACCAGTATAATGCGGGAATACATTTAAGTTCTAGGTCGCCCACCAGTATAATGCGGGAATACTTTTAAGTTCTAGGTCGCCCACCAGTATAATGCGGGAATACTTTTAAGTTCTAGGTCGCCCACCAGTATAACGCGGGAATACATTTAAGTTCTAGGTCGCCCACCAGTATAATGCGGGAATACTTTTAAGTTCTAGGTCGCCCACCAGTATAATGCGGGAATACATTTAAGTTCTAGGTCGCCCACCAGTATAATGCGGGAATACTTTTAAGTTCTAGGTCGCCCACCAGTATAATGCGGGAATACTTTTAAGTTCTAGGTCGCCCACCAGTATAATGCGGGAATACATTTAAGTTCTAGGTCGCCCACCAGTATAATGCGGGAATACTTTTAAGTTCTAGGTCGCCCACCAGTATAATGCAGGAATACATTTAAGTTCTAGGTCGCCCACCAGTATAATGCGGGAATACTTTTAAGTTCTAGGTCGCCCACCAGTATAATGCGGGAATACATTTAAGTTCTAGGTCGCCCACCAGTATAATGCGGGAATACATTTAAGTTCTAGGTCGCCCACCAGTATAATGCGGGAATACTTTTAAGTTCTAGGTCGCCCACCAGTATAATGCGGGAATACATTTAGCTCTAGATTTTGGAATCAGTAGCCCCGCCTGAAGACGGAAGGTTACAACAGAGATCCCCAAGCAGGAAACAATAAAATCCCCAGCGCCAAGAAGCAGAAGGCTACCAAAGCAAGCGCACATTCAAAAGGAAGAAGGAACGCGTCTCAGAAGAAGCAGTTTGGAAACGTTGTAGCATGCCCAGTATAACAATGTTGATGAAGAAACATACCACTGAAGAAACCATTGAAAGATTTAAAGAAGAAAGCCATGTTCCTAGCAAATCAAGCAAAGTAATGAAAACTGGCATTCAGAAAAGGCGAAGGACCAGCATAATCTGCCAAGTTCACAAAATAAAGGCGTCAGAGGAAAGCGTTAGCCGACAAGAAAGCAAGACAACAAGAACAAGTCGGAGATAGATGAGATCTCCTACTCTAGCTTAGCTTCTTGTTTTTTCCTTTCAAGAACAATGTAACAAGGAGATCAGTGAGCAGTATCATCCTACAGCAGCATACAACAGCGCACAACAACAGCAAGCACTACAGTCACACGGTAGTCCCAGCTACCAAAATTTCCCGAACTACATTGACCTGATTCCCGTTCAGCCCAGGATATGTAGGAAACCTCTGAAGCAAAGGTTCGGTCAAATCTTTTTCAAAAAATGCTTCACACGGAGTACTCGGACGAGCAAAAATCGCCCGCTTTATCTTTGCGTGAAAACCCTTCGTGTCTTCGGGCAAAGAGGGGCAGCTGTAAGCACGTGATTTTTGCTTTACGGACAATCGCTCCAAAAGAAAATAAAAATAGTGACAAATGATTTCGCTGTACAATTTTTCGAGTTTTCCGTGACATGTGTTGTTAGTCATTTGTGGGTCTGTCCATTTATTTATTTATTTATTTAATCATTATCAAGCAAAATACAAAAAAAGAGGTATGCATTTCTAGGTTGTAATTTAACCATTCAAAAAGTTTTATATATATGTGTGTGAACAATTGTGTTAAATATTGATTTGGGTATTTTAAATTCATTTTTTAATTTAGTTGTATTTCAAAAAAAAATTAGAAAACAAAATAAACCCCAAGAAATCGGATTGGGCCTATGACATTTCAAAATTTTGAAGGCCCAAAACCCAGTCCAAATCAGGCTGCCCCAACAGGACCCCAAACGACATCGTATCAATACCCCTGTTAGAACCGTTGATCTGACTCAAACGAACGGTCCTGATCAGGCCACTCATTCGACCCCAAACGACGTCATCTTAGGAAAGTGATCTGAGCCGTCCAACCCCTTGATCCAACGGACCTAGGCCATTCCCCTTAAACCCGTCAAACCTTGACCCGATCCAGCCTCACCCGGTCTCACCCACTATCAAACCCAAAACGACACCGTCTTCCCTAAGTGAATAGATCCTGGCCATAGATCTCATTTGATCCAACGGCCAGGATCTAAACCCCTAGATCGTATATAAGCTTTCTATCGTACCCCACGCCCCCTATTCGAACCCCCCTCCACTCATCGTCTTCACCAAACACTGAAACCCCCCAAACCCTAGAACCCTAGCAGCCGCCCTAGTCTCCCTCGCCATTAAAGCTGGCGGCATGAACGCCGGTGACCACCTCCTGAACACCCTAGGACCACCTCATTGTCCTAAACATGGATCTGCTATCCATTTGCCTCGAATCACCTTCCTTCGTCTCGAATCTTCATTTGAAGATTTGAGTCGAACCCGGACCTATACCAAACTACCCCATCTTCATACCAGACACTCCCCTGACCCTCCTCGTGACCAAACCAAGCTTGGTTTGGTCCGAATCTACCCACAACTCCTAAAAAATCAGATCTGAAGATCCAAAACCTAGAACACATGCACCTGGGGAATCCGGCCGGTCTTGAAAGGGGTTTGAGGTTTAATGGATCTTAACCAAGGTGTTCTCATGTGAGAACACCCTGGTTAAAATTTGTTTGGCCTCAAATGGTCAAAGCTAAGTCGGATTTGGGACAGTTTGGTTTAAACTTTTTCAGTAAGTTTTCCTGCTCTTTGTTTTAGTTTTGATTGAGTTGTTAGCATGCTTTGTTGTGAGTATTTGTTATTGTCTGTTACTTTTTCTGTTTTCTTCCATCTCTAGCAAAGACCTTTTATTTGGTCGATTGATTTTCTATGTGTGTGTTCTGAATGTACTCTGTGATATACATGTTCGTCGATTAGATTAATCGTCAAATAAGTTAACTTATATAGGTTTCCAGTGATTGACCAAAGTTGTCCGAGCCCTTTAGGTCCCTGAACGTATTGTTTATATGAGCGACTGATTATTACTTGTTATAATTAGTATAGTCGACCTGATAAATGTCGTCGATTAACTTCCTACGACTGAATGTTCAAATGTTCTGATATGTACAACCTCACTTGACTGAATGGACCTGTATTGTGAAATGAATATTGGACATTATCTGTGAATGCTAGTTTGTAACTACATTGTAAAAAAACAATTAAAAGGATCAGGCTAGGGCAATTCTGAAATTGAACTTTCAGAAGTTCAAAAATGCCCTGATACTGCAATGGGCAGGGCAGTAATAATCAAGGGCTAACAAGGGTATTCTGGGGTTTGAAAAGGACAGAAAAGATTAGTTTAAATGAACTGACAAGTAGGGTACTAATTAAGATTAAACTAATGCCAATGGGGAACAAGACATAAGAGCATGGGAGTTTAAAATGAATACTAAAATGAGCCCATAACTCTTGATTAAAGAAAACCAGGCGTGGGGAGCAAATGGCTGGCATCAAAAGATGCTTAAGGATGGGTTTAATAGGTATGGGCAGACTGCAAGTTGCAGGATCCAGGCAGCTTGACTGCACTGGGTTATTAGCTTATAAATAAGCTGTTTCAGAACA
The DNA here is from genome assembly GCF_000715075.1 of Nicotiana tabacum. Lineage (NCBI taxonomy): Eukaryota > Viridiplantae > Streptophyta > Magnoliopsida > Solanales > Solanaceae > Nicotiana > Nicotiana tabacum. Next base: position 142,237,045 of record NC_134099.1, on the reverse strand, counting down.
TACAAAAGGGCTGGAAATTTTAGTCTTGAGGCGGGAACTTTTAGTCTGAAGAGAGGTCTAGTGAGTTTAAAAGAAAAACTGAAAAACATAAGGTAGTTTCCAAAAAACATTGTAACCAAACACTGTCTGAAAGTTGCATAAGAATTTATATTGGTTGAGCTGTCTTGGCCAAGTTTGGTTGTTTGCATTGACTGAGCTGTTTGTGGTTGTCGAACTGTTGGTGTTGCTGCATTGAACACTCTGTTATTGCTATTGTTTCCTTACTCGTTCCTGGGGTTGCTGGTTTGGTACTCGACTATCTGCTGGTTCTCTTTGTTCTGGGAAATATTGCTGGTTGTCTGTGGGCTGTGGAAAACACTTGGATTTTTGATTTGTTGCTGTGTTGTTGTTGTGTATCTGCTGTTGCTGTGTTTGCTACATACTGCCCAGCTGACCATTCCTTTCTTCTTTTGGTTCTCTATACCAGGTACACACCTAATACACTGTCAGATGTAATTGGAAACTTGAGCAAGAATACAAATGAAAGTCCTGAAGAATGTCTTTTATACATAGATTGTTACATTAAATATTCATGTAATGTGTAATAGTTTGCATTCTTGTTTAGATACTGAAGGTAGCCTGTGTGCCCAGTAGATGTCAATATGTGGTGATTGAATGCTAGTTTGTATATGTAGGTTGATAGATAAAAGGGTCTCCAATGCAGTAGGTTGTATCTTAGGTTTTTTATGGTTAGCATGTCCTTAAATACATAGAACTATCCATGTTAGTTAATTTCATGTCCTTTTGATAAACTGTCTCCTTACAATTGGCAAACCAATGCCTTAAAATAAACGGCGCAAGTCTGCACTTCTCAACCTCACGAAGGTCGAGCCCGAATCAAACGAACCCAGCAGCCTTTCATCAGAAAGGCATTGGCCCAGGTCCAGCCGATACTGTGTGGGCTGGGTTTGGGCCCACGATGCTCGATTAGCTGCCCATGGGCATGGCCATGTTTTCTTATTCTGCAAAGGCACTCGGAATTCCGTTATAATAACCTGCAAGCATGTAATTGAATAGGGTCATTTTTATCCTCAACTAGTAGAGACAAATGCGACAAGAAACGTAGTTGCTATAGGATATCCTGTTAAAATAAAGACGAGATGAGCTTCGACAAACAAAAACGCACAAGATGCGGGGCCCTCGTTAAACGTATATTATCGAAGCATTTAGTTTCCAGGATGGGTCGTTTAGCAAATCTCACAACCCTCCTAAAATAACAATACGTTAGACTCTTTAGGACGCGCCTTAATAAATCTTACCTTCTTAAACCCGGGTGCACATTTATGGGACCCAAATCCAATTTTCAACGGAGTCGAAATGTGTTTCTAATCACGGGTACATTGATTGTGACGTGGTTCGAGATGCGTATCCATGACGTTGCAAATTCATTTTAAAATAAGAATGAGATGAGCCTCACCAAATAAAAATACAAATTGCGGGGCCCTCAGTGGATATTTGCTTTAAAAATTGTTTAGATTTCAGGATGGACCGTTTAGTAAAATTCCATGGTCCTACCCAAAATAAATACGCTAGTCGCTTTAGGCGCGCCTTTAATAATTTAATTTCCTTAAACTCGAGTACACATTGATGTGACCCAAATCCAAATCTCAACGGAGTCAAAGTGTGTCGACGACCACGGGTACATTGATTGTAACGCGGTTCGAGATACATTTTTATAACGTTGCAATTCTTGATAAAAATAACAGTAAATGATAAAAGCGGTTGAAGGATAAACTTTGCACATAAGTTCATATTGTATTTAAAATCAGATAAATAAGCCGAATATAACAGTTGAGCGACCGTGCTAGAACCACGGAACTCGGAAATGCCTAACACCTTCTCCCGGGTTAACAAAATTCCTTATCCGAATTTCTGGTACGCAGACTGTAATATAGAGTCATTATTTTCCTCGATTCGGGATTAAAATTGGTGACTTGGGACACCCTAAATCTCCCAAGTGGCGACTCTGAAATAAATAAACCAGTCCCGTTTCGATTGTCCTTTAATTGGAAAAAACTCCCTCGTACCCTCACGGGTGCGGAAAAAGGAGGTGTGACAGTAAATATTAAACAACTAGAAAGTTCTTTACGAATTCTCTTACATTGCTTGTTACTCATTAATTAATAGACCAATTAAAATTGGGATTGAATCCCATGAATACTGGAAATATCAAAGGTGAATATGAGTCCATTCACTGCCATATATACCACATAAGATGCATCTATGAGATGGTTACATGTACGATTATTATTAACCCGCAACCTAGTGTTTGCGAGGTAACTTGCTCAATAATTTAATTTAGAGCATAATTTCCAAATTTTATATTCAAGATAGTTTATCTTGATAAGTTGATTTACATTATAATTGGTTTAGCAAGATGATTTATTGAGTGCCTTCGCTTAATAGCTAAACTATTGCTTATGAGAACAAAGTTTTGTATATCAGTTTGATATACGTTATATACGAAAGTATATTACATTCTCCCTCACAAGTGGTTCAGGGTCAGGAATCAAATAATTTTATATTATTATTATTGATGTGTGGTGTATATTTTGATTAACACCATAACGCATAAAGATGGATTCTTAAAGTTGAGAAAACAAGTTAGTTTTTCTAACATGAGTGGGAGACATGATAAATAATTGAGAAAAAGTTACGTGGAATGAATTATCATGTGTACATCTAGATCCTCGAATAAAATAATATGAACTTGAAATTCATAAAAAGATAATTCATTTGCAATATATTGCAAAGTATTCCAGACGCATTTGCTGACCCAAAGAAAGTAACTATATTCTCATTGCAAATGCTCCTATTAAGTCCTAGAAGGATAAAGTCTATGGTACGCTTAAAGCATATAGACAAATCGGTTTCAAATAAACTTCTTAATAGAAGATGAGCAAATGATCAAAATGATCATAATAAAGGAAGCAAGTGATCTAGAAGATCACATGACATAAAACTTCATAAAATATCATGAGAGATTTAGGTACCTGAATATATAAATGAAGAGATCTCTATGTTATGTCTTTATGAAAAATAAGGAGGTTGGAACCGATATAAAATATTTGTCGACGACATCTATAATAGCGCTAAATATATATGAGGATCTTAAGTCTGGAGAAACAATTCAATTAGAATTTGGTTTCATATGAACGACATGTGGTTTTGAACCTACAATTCAAACACTTGAAAGTATAAAGTCAATGGTGTGTGCAATCACTTTTATTTATCTTATATGTCTAGCATGACATGAAAAGTTGACATGCATCTAAAGTCTATTTAAATGGCTTATACGACTATACTTATATGACAATCTCTGAGGGATTTAAATTGCTTAAAGCATATAGAATTCTTGATCTTGAAGTACCACATCCTCAGTGCAATTTGTGCACAAATGTATCCTGCTATAATTATACGCATGATAATATGATAGCAAGAGTGTTTGCCCCAATGTGATGATATTAAAATGACGATTCGAACAAGATCATATTGTAATGACCCGACCGGTCGTTTCATGAGTTACCACTCCGTTTTTCCCATTTTTGCTTTCTTATGTGTTGTTCAGCTACATTTCATTGTATCGTGTTGGTTGGTTCGGGTTTGGGAGTAGTTTTGGAGTGTTATGAGACACTTAGTCTTCTAAGTTGGACATTTAGCTGGAAAAATCAATTGGAAGTTGACTTGTGAGTAAACGATTTGGGAATTTGATTTTTATGGTTCGGATAGTTTTGTTAGGTGATTTGGGACATAGGAGCATGTTCGGAACGTAATTTGGAGGCCCGTGGTAGATTTAGACTTGAATTGGCGAAATTGAAATTTTGGCGCTTTCCGATTGGTAGTGGAAATCTTGATATAGGGGTCAGAATAGAATTCCGAAAACTGGAGTAGGTCCTTCGTGACGTGTGTGCAAAATTTCAAGTCATTCGGAGTTGAATTGATAGGTTTCAGCATCGTTTGTGGAATTTGAAAGTTCCTAAGTTCTTAAGCTTGAATCCAAAGTTGACTTGGTGTTTTGGTGTTGTTTTGAGTGATTCGAAGACTCGACTAAGTTTTAATGATGTTATGGGAGGTGTTGGTATGTTTGGATTGAGGTCCCAAGGGCCTCGGGTGTGTTTCGGGTGAGTTTTGAGTGAGTCCGGGCATTACCGGAACTCAGGCAATGGTTTTGGTGCTTAAATTTATCGCTGGGGTGGATGTTTTACCGCTGGGGGCTGTAGTTTTACCGTTGGGGCGGTGATTTAACTGCTAAGGCGGAAAAATGAGCGCTGGGGCGGTCCAGGAGGAAAATCCGCAGGTTTGTTGGTCCGACTTCGGAAGCTTATATCTTTTGATATACAAAGAATTTTGAGATGATTCAAAAACAAAAGTTGTAGCACTTCGTATCTAGTCTCCATAAAGGTAAAGAAATAATAATTTGGACATCTGTATAGAAAGTTATGGCTAAAAGACTAAGGTCTGTATGTGCAGCCACCAGAAGCGCGGTCAGCGGTGGTTTTACCGCGGCAGCGATGCTTTTACCGCGGTCAGAGGTGGTGGGAATGTGAGAGGTGCACTATAAATATGATATTTGGGGTTTTATTTCATATACCTATAGAGCTCGGGCTTTGGCGATTTTTCAAAATATTTTCAAGAAAACCATCGGGGTAAGTGATTCTAATTCAATTTTGGCTAAAATACATGATTCTAACATTGGATTCATCATTTCAGTAGTTGTCACACCTCCTTTTTCCGTACCCGCGAGGGTACAAGGGAGTTTTTTCCAATTAAAGGACAATCGAAACGGGATTTGTTTATTTATTTCAGAGTCGCCACTTGGGAGATTTAGGGTGTCCCAAGTCACCAATTTTAATCCCGAATCGAGGAAAAGAATGACTCCATATTACAGTCTGCGCACCAGAAATCCGGATAAGGAATTCTGTTAACCCAGGGAAGGTGTTAGGCATTCCCGAGTTCCGTGGTTCTAGCACGGTCGCTCAACTGTCATATTTGGCTTGATTATCTGATTTAATACATGTTGAACCTATGTGCAAAATTTAACTTTTAACCGCTTTTATCATTTACTGTTATTTTTATCAAGAATTGCAACGTTGTGAAAATGTATCTCAAACCGCGTTACAATCAATGTACCCGTGGTCGTCGACACACTTTGACTCCGTTGAGATTTGGATTTGGGTCACATCAATGTGCACCCGAGTTTAAGGAAATTAAATTATTAAAGGCGCGCCTAAAGCGACTAGCGTATCACCTACTTTGGGTAGGGCCGTGGAATTTTGCTAAACGGTTCATCCCGAAGTCTAAGCAATTTTAAAGCAAATATTTACTGAGGGCCCCGCAATTTTGTATTTTTATTCGGCGAGGCTCATCTCGTTCTTATTTTTTAAAAGAGATTTGCAACGTCATGGACACGCATCTCGAACCACGTCACAATCAATGTACCCGTGATTAGAGACACATTTCGACTCCGTTGAGATTTGGATTTGGGTCACGTAAATGTGCACCCGAGTTTAAGAAGGTAAAGTTTATTAAGGCGCATCCTAAAGAGACTAACGTATTGTTATTTTAGGAAGAGGCCGTGAAGGTTCATTAAACGGCCAAATCCAAAATCTAGTCAATGGTTATGTATTTTATTGAGGGCCCCGGCGATGTGTGATTTATTTAACGAGGCTCGTCTCATTTTTATTTTAAAGGATAAACCTATAACAACTACATTTTCCTATTAAGTTCGTCTCTAAAAATAAAAGGAAATCCCTCAATTAATTACATGCTGAAAAGGTCAAACTTATTAGTTATTAATTTACGACTAATGCAAATGGAAAATTGCAATCGAGTTTGTACAAAGAGAGATTACTTCCGTTCTATATCCTATTATTTAATAACACTGGAACATGAGATTGACGCACAATAATATCAAAACAGATTAACTATTCTTTGATTAATTTAAACTAACATTATTAGATGAAGAAGTTATACATATGCAACATCATTACTCATTAATCAATCAACTACATTTTTATACAAAGAAAGGAAAATTATATTCAAACACAAATCTAAGCAGGAGGAATTCAACAGGAACAAAGCCTGATTAATATTTCATTTCGCTTCAAGCCGAGAGTGTACAAATGTGTACCTGGAAATGGCAATACAGGAAGAAACGAAGTAGGAGTCAGCAGCAATAATACCACAGCAACAGCAGATTCAGCAACACCGCAAACCAGTAACAACCAGTAGAATAACCCAGTAACAGATTGAAAACTCAGCAACACCAAAGTGCAATCGCCGTCAAAGTAGAAGAGAGACAGATACAAGATGCAGTAGTTTACTGATTTTTGAATAACACTCGAGAAAAGCAAACGGAAATTATTCAAGTAGAAGTTCAAGTTGTCTTTCTCTTTTACTCTCTAACACTCTTGAAATTTTCCATAATGTATTACTCTCAAAAATATTCTCCCAATAATAATCTCTATATCTTCCTCCTATCTTTTAATGTTCAAGTCCCTAAAATGTGTCAAATGACCCTATATATATAGCAAGACAAGTCTTGAATCCCTAACCCAAAATATTCCCCCAATGCATGCGTTGTCCCCACTACTTAATGTTTTCTTTATTTTAAACTTTGTCCCCCATGCCTACATTAAATAAATACATCCACCCCAACCCATTACAATTTGTCCCTCATGCCTAACATAAACAATTATAATAATGTTCAATTACCAAACTACCCCTCTGACCTTATTGCAATTACCATTCTACCCCCCACCCCATTATATTTTGTCCCCTCATGCCTACATAAACAATTATAATAATGTTCAATTACCAAACCACCCCCATCAGCTCTAAACAATCAATTAATCATAACTTAACCAAAATATAGCCAAGATGACCAATTTCTCAACAATCTTCAACAACAACTTATATGAACACGATGAACAACATAACTCAAAATTAATGGAATGAATTAACCATATCGGGAACCAATCCTCGTTAACTTAGACCAAAAATGGATGAGCAAGGATACAACAATACAAACAACAAAATACATTATTCAAACTAAATCAACAAATCAAAAACAAACATAAACTCACATTAAGTCACTGGATTAAACATGAACTTCAAACAAAGATGAACATGAACTAAATCTGTTTTTAAGCAACAACATGACAGATTAAATGATTCAAACAACATTACTAATTTCTGGAAAATACATAACAACACATGAAACAAATTGAAGAAATAATTAATTAAATTTCAATTTGAATCTAACAAACATTAAACTAACAAATATTTACCTAAACAATAATACAAACATGAAATAAACATGAAAAACAACTAATTAAACTTCCATTTGAAATCTGAAAATTAATTTAACAAAGCACATGAACAAACTAAAAAATTAATTCAAACGATAGACATGAACAAAACAAACATTTGCCGATTTTAGATTCGAGAAATATCAAAACAAAATACGGACAAAATAAAACTCAAAAACTACTACCCGGATTGACACAAATATGTATGGACTGTTTCGACAAACCTCGAATAGGAATAAATCTGTCCGGACTCAACGACGAACTCAATGACGAGCTCACCTCCCTTTTAAACTTGACGAACTCAAAACGACGCTCGACGAACTCAACTAAAACTCGACCAAACAGTGCTGGCGATGGAGATTTATGGCTGGACGCAACAGTCATGCAGCAGCCCAAAGCAGAAACGAGCAGCCAGCAGCAACAATGGTCGACGCAACAATGGCGGAGAAGAAGACGAAGGTGAGGCAACAGTGGCTGGTGAAGAAGGAGGCTGACGCAGTAGCAGCTGTGTGACCAGCAGTAGTGACTGGCCATGGCGATGTTGTGCGACGAGGAAGACGAAGAAGACGGAGTGTTTGGATGGTGAAATAGAAGGAACAGCAGTGGCGTGAAGGAGAAGATGAAGCAGTTGCTGGCTGCGTATGGTGAATGTTCACGATGGTGAGGTTGAGGAAGAAGAAGGAGCAGCAACGATGGGGTTTCAGGGTTTTGGTCGAGGGTTTTCCGGCGAAGCAGCGGCGGAGGAGCTGGTCGTGAGGCGGAGAAGATGAAGACGCGAGGGACGTTTGGAGGGTGGTTGCTGGGCAGACATGGCAGCTGGTCCGCAGAGGTGAAGGAGAAGGAGAAAGTAAGGTGGGGGGGGTGAGTTTTGTGTTTTTTTTTTAGGGTTTTGTTTTTTTGAAAAAAAAATGAAGAAATGAAGAATAGGAAGTGTTAGGTCATTTTGGGGTTAATGGGGCGGACCGGGTCGACCCGGTTTGAAGTGGACCGGGTCGTGGGGAAGGTTGGACAATTGTTTGGGCCTGGGGTTGAAATTTGAAGAAGTGGCCCAATCCGATTTTTCTTTGTATTTTTGCTCTCTTTTCTTCTTTTATTTTTCTAAAACTAAATTATAAAAATACTTAAATTATTATTAAGAACTAAATTAAGTTATAAAAGCGCAAATTAACTACCAATAACAATTAACGCACAATTAAGTAATAATTAAGCATAAAATTGTTCATTTGGACATTAAATGCTAAAAATGCAAAAGATGCGTATTTTTGTAATTTTCATTTTTTGTAAAACAGATTTAATTTCTAATAATTGTAGAATTAAATCCTACATGCAAAATGCGACATATTTTTGTATTTTTTATTAATTTAACAAATAAACAAGCACAGACAAATACAAATAATTATCCAAAAATGTCACAAAAATACTCAAAATTGCACACCAAGGAAAATCATTTTATTTTGAATTTTTGGGAGTAATTCTCATATAGGGTAAAAATCACGTGCTTACAGTAGTGATTTGGGATGAAAATTTGGAGAAAATTGTGGAACTTCATAAAATGAATTTTTGAGATTTTAAAGCCGATTCGGAGTCGGAATTGAGTGAAACTAGTATGGGTAGTCTCGTAATTGAATGGATTGTCGGATTTTGAGACTTTGGTCGGATTTAGAGATGTGGGCCCTGGGGTCGAGTTTGACCAATTTCGGGATTTTTGATGTAATTTGATTATTTTCGCGTGGGCTTTGTTTCCTTAGCATATTTTGATGTTATGGTTCTGATTTTTGGTTAGATTCGGGGTATTTGGAGGCCGAATCGAAAGGCAAGGGCTTCGCGAGTTAGAGTTTGGCCTAGCTTGAGATAAGTAATACTTTCAAACTTGGTTCTGTGGGTTCGAAACCCCGAACTATGTGTTTTATGATTATTGTTGAGGCGACGCAAATGCCAAGTGACGGGCGTGTGGGAGTGTGTGAGGATTGCGGCCTGGATCATTCCATGGCATTGCTTAGTAACTCTTTCTTGTTGATATTCATGTTTCTATCATGTGTTTGAGTAAATGTGTCACACCTCCTTCTTCCGCCCCCGCGAGGGGTGCAAGGAGTTTTTTCCAATTAAAGGACAGTCGAAACGAGATTTGTTTATTTATTTCAGTGTCGCCACTTGGAAGATTTAGGGTGTCCCAAGTCACCAATTTTAATCCCGAATCGAGAAAAAGAATGACTCCATATTACAGTCTGCGTACCAGAAATCCGGATAAGGAATTCTGTTAACCCGGGAGAAGGTGTTAGGCATTCCCGAGTTCCGTGGTTCTAGCACGGTCGCTCAACTGTTATATTCGGCTTGATTATCTGATATAATACGTATTATAAACTTATGTGCAAATTTTATCCTTTAGCCGCTTTTATTATTTTTTATTTATTGTTATTATTTTACGAAGAATTGCAACATTGTGAAAACGTATTTCAAACCACGTCGCAATCAATGCACCCGTGGTTATCGACACATTTCGACTCCGTTTGAGATTTGGATTTGGGTTACATAAATGCACACCCGTATTTAAGAAAATAACATTATTAAATATGCGCCTAAAGCGACTAGCGTATCATTATTTTGGGTAGGGCCGTGAAATTTGCTAAAACGGCTCCTCCCTAATTCTAAGCAATTAAATGTACATTTATTGAGGGCCCCGCAATCTATATATTTTATTAAGCGAGGCTCATCTCATTTATTTTAAATGGACAAATCTTAAAGCGACTACATTTTTCTATAAAAATTAGTCCCTAAAATAAAGAAAGAAAATCCTAATTAATTACTAGTTTTTTTTTATTATTATTTTAAGAAAACATGACATGCTAATTGCTAGATTAATACAAATATTAATGAAAAAGGAATTTTACTCTTAATTTCGAAATTATAAATTAAGATAAAAGTTCAACAACTAATATCCAAAAGAATCAAATACAACTCAGCATTGTTATATAAAAAAACTATTGATATTAATTATTCACAACCATTTGAAACTAGCTTTAACTATAATTACTAAAGCTTATTAGAAAGTTTATTAGACTTAAACGTTCTTCTAATCTTGCTTGAACTCAAATCATGCCTTAATGCCTAATTTACGAAATTTAATTTAAATTCATGCCTTAGCTAAATTTAGCTACTTATTCATGATTAACCTATTGTTAATAATCTTGAAACCTTCATAACTTAATGAATTAACCCATTTTGCCAAACCAATTAAAGACTAACTTATGTTATTTTTTCTTATTCCAATTATTATTCAATAATACATGAAATAGCTTAAATACAATCAACAAAAGGAACAAAGAAAAGCGAAATTAAAACTTCAAAATTCATTCTTCATATGTATTCATGCTTCCACATTATTAGCTTGCAATAGCTAGTATTACAGTCGTGTACCTGGTATTGGAAACAAAAAAAGATGAAGATGAGAATCAGCAGCAGTAATATAATACAGCCCAGCAACAACAGCCCAGCAACAGTAACAACCCAGTAACAGACCGGTGGAGTAGTAATCCCAAAACAAAATGCTTCCAACTTTTATGAAACAACAACAATTAATGCTGATTTCAAATAATGAAAGAAACCAGAATATTTTTTTTAGTTTTTTTATTTGAAAGTTTGAATATTTTTCGGAATTTTTTTCTCTCTTAAATATTCAGCTCTTTTTTTTTTCTCTCTGTTTGTGTTTTAATTCTCTCTCTAATTATTCTCTCTCTTCTCTTTTTTTTTTCCAGATTCGTTCCTCTTATCTGTCTGTCTTCTCCTTATAAATCAGATTCAAGACTTCTCTATATATTACCAATCCTTTAATCAATTAAAATCAATCACTTTCTCCTACCAAACCCATTATCTTCTCACTCATCCCCATTACATTAAATAAATATATCAACCCCACCCCATTATATTTTGTCCCTCATGCCTACCATAAACAAATACAAGATTCCCCTCCACTACATTTTGTCTTGTCCCCCATTAAATTAAAAAATTATATCAAAAACCTACCCCATTACATTTTTTCCCCCATGCTTAACATAAAGAATTACAAAATGTTCAATTACCAAACTACCCCTCCGACCTTATTGCAGTTACCATTTTACCCCTGAACGTACTACAAATTACCAAACTACCCCATCAACTATAACAATCAATTAATCAAACTTAACCAAAATATAGACAATATGATCAATTTCTAACAATGTTCAAACAACAAATCACATGAACATGATTTCTTCAATATTTCAACAACAAATCACATGAACATGATTTCTTCAACATTTCAACAACAAATCACATGAACACAAATTGAACAACAAAGAACAACTAAAATTTGATTGAACAATATTTTAGCAACAAACAAACCTATTTTCGGATTCAACAACAACAACAACAACAAACAAGTATATTCAGATTTCTAAATTCAATAATATTGAACTTAAAATTAACTCTAACAACATTACAACAAACAATTCCTATATTAAACTTAAACAAGATTATGAGACAAATTCAAGAAATAATCATAAATGATAAACAAGAAATCAAACTATACAAATTTCGGATTCAAGATCAACCAAACATAATATGAACATGAATTAAATCTATTCAATAACAATAACAAACAAACTTTATTCAAACTTCGAATTAAACTTAAACAAAATAAATAAACATATTCAAATCACTAATCTTCAAATAATCAATTTAACTTCAACTTAAAACAAACATCATAACAAAAATGAACGATTCACACTAAAATAAACACTCGAGATTAAATTACTTGATGAAGAACTAACAAACTTCAAATATAACAAACATGAATCTGTCACCTTCATGAATTTATCAACAAATCCAAACAAATCAGGGGTGCAACAAGGCTGTCATTTCTATGTAAAGCATTTACAAATTAACAACAGGTATTAAGAATGGAGAAACGGAACCTTTCGTTGAACGACCAACTCGAGTTGACGTACAAAAGACTCGACGGACCAAAGCTCGATGTTGAGGCGCCGTAATGGCAGCCATGGCTGCCTGTACCGATGAGGCAGAAGCTGGACAAGGCAGCTGGAAGGAGGAGAAGAAACAGAAACAGTAACAGCTGTGTGTTCAGCATGACGAGGAAGCTGAAGCGGAATGAAGCAGTGGCGACCATGGATGTCGAGCTCAAGCTTGAGCTCGACGAAGAGGACGAAGGCAGATGCGGCGAGAAGCAGATGAAGCAGAAACGTGACCAGCAGCAGCAATGGTGAAGCTGAAGACACAGCGATGCAGCAGCACGATGGAGCAACGGTGGAGCTCGTTTTTGGGCTGGTTTCGAGCAGCTCTCATTGCTGCGTTTTGGAGAACGGAGCAGCTTGGTCGTTTGGACTTGAGGTTGAGAAGATGGAAGCAGAAGGGTGGTTGAGAAGATGGAAGCATAAGGGCCTCCATGGATGACGAAGGATCAGCAGTAGCAGCTGCAACGACCGGAAGAAAACGCAGCAACAGTGGTGGACGTGAGGCTACTCCAATGGTCGTTTGGTTTTGACAACGGGAAACGGGGGGAAAGCAGCCATGGCTGCTCGTGTTGGGGTCTATGGGACGATGGAGAATGTCGTGTGTATGTGTGTGTGTGTGTTGAGGTGGTGGAGGCGTGAGGAAGGGCAGCCATGGGAATTGGGCTTGGAGGTTGGAGAAGATGAAGATAGGAGGGGGGTGGCGGATGGTTTAGGTTCTTTTTTAGGGTTTGGTTTTTTTTCTTTTCTTTTGTTTTGTGTTGTTTTATGAAATGTAAGATAATAGGGGTGTTGGGTTATGGACTGGGTCGACCCAGTTCGAAATGGACTGGGTCGTTTGGGAAGATTAGGTGTCTTTGGACCTATGACTTAAATTTGAGCCCAATTCCGATTTTCTTTATTTTTTGCTCTCTTTTCCTCTTTTATTTTTCTTAAACTAAATTATAAAAATACTTAAACTATTATTAAGAACTAAATTAAGTTATAAAAGCGCAACTTAACTCCCAATAACAATTAACGCACAATTAAGTAATAATTAAGCATAAAATTGTATATTTGGACATTAAATGTTAAAAATGCAAACGATGCCTATTTTTGTGATATTTATATTTTGTAAAACAAACTTAATTACTAACAATTGTAGAATTAAATCCTACATGCAAAATGCGACATATTTTTGTATTTTTATTAATTTTACAAATAAACATGCACAGACAAATACAAATAATTATTCAAAAATATCACAAAATTGCACACCAAGGAAAATTATTTTATTTTTGAATTTTTTGGGAATAATGCTCATATTGGGTAAAAATCACGTGCTTACAAAATGCACTGTGAAAACATGCTAGATATCCTACTAGGGCTTCACGCCAATACTGTCGAGACCTGAGTGGTTTTTTTCTACTATCATATCATTTTCTTTATTGATATTTTGTACTCAGTCCTGTTTATGCATTATTTGGCACTTCATATCATTGTTCAGGCTAGTATCATGACATTGTAAGCCCGTGTGTGTGAGACTGGAGAGTGAGGCCGAGAGCCTGGTTGTGAGTAACAGTATATGGGATTGGGCTGCATGCCGCAGCGGTTATATTGATAATTATGATAGTGCTTGGACTGTAGGATCCCCTCCGGAGTCTGTAACACACCCCCAGTGAGTGCAGTTGATTATATTGAGGGATGGGTCTTCCCTGGACATGGATCTTGTCCAAAGGACTTATACCTGGAGATGGATCTTCTCCACCGGGCTGGAATAGCCTTCCTCGGTACTAGATAACTACGGTCAGTTGATATATATATTTCGGGATGGATCTTCTCCACCGGGATGGAATAGCCTTCCTCGGTACTAGATGACTGCGGTCAGTTGACATATCTATTCCGAGATGGATCTTCCCTGGGTCGGATGGTCATATACAGTATTGAGTGGTTGAGAACTTGTGAGTGGAGGTACACGGATCATTGATCATGCTATCTGTGCGTTGGTACATAGAGATTTTTCCTGAGCTTTATACTACGTATTGTTCAGACTGTATCATTTACTGTTGAGTTTTTACTTGAAGTGCAAGCATGTCTACTTTCTGTATAATTTAAATTGTATTAACTATTGAGGTTTGGTTCGTCATTACCTATCAGTCCATAGTTTGGACTTGTTACTTACTGAGTTGGTGTACTCACGTTACCCCGTGAACCTTGTGTGCAGATCTAGGTATTTCGGGTCACGATAGCGGTTGCTAATCATAGCAGTTGGAGACTTTTCCTTGGAGATTGCGAGGTAGCTGCCTGGCGATCGCAGTTCTACCTTTTCCTTCCCTATCTTCCCCTTAGTATATTTGTTGGATATTCTCAGACTATATTCGTCTTGTTTATTTCGAACAGATGTAGTATTTTGCTCATGACTTAGTGACACCCGAGGTCGGGCTTGTATTTCTTTCTACTTGTTTTGATTTCTACTTTTACCTTTTATCGGATTTCTATTGAAAATATGATTTTTCTTAAGCTTTAAATGAAATATGGAGAATGTGGAAATAAGTTGGCTTGCCTAGTTTCACGATAAGCGCTATCACGACTAGGTTGGTTTTTGGATCATGACATGTTGGTATCAGAGCCTAAGTTACATAGGTCTCACGAGTCATAAGCAGGTTTAGTAGAATCTCGTGGATCGGTACGGAGACGTCTGTACTTATCCTCGGGAGGCTGCAGAACCTTTAGGAAAAACTTCACATTCTTGAATTCCTATCGTGCGAAAATCTGTTGATTCTGGTACTAAACTTATGTTACTCTATTCTCCCACAAATGGTGAGGACACGCGCTACCAGTCAGGACGGACGACCACCAGTACCACCAGTTGGGGCCACTAGGGGCCGAGGTCGTGGTAGGAGTAGAGGTGTAGCCTGTACAATAGCTAGGGCAGCACCTGCAGATCCACTAGCCGCCCCAGTTCATGATCAGGCTCCAGCGGGGGATGCTCCAGCAGCTCCAGTTCGGGCACTAACTGTGTCGATGGTTATTCTGGGTCTCCAAGAGACCTTGGCTTAGATTCTGACTGTGTGCACCAATATTGCTCAGGCAGTTGCAGTTACTACTACAGCAACTACTTTCAGGTCGGGAGAGGCACTCAAACTCCCACCGCCCGTACACTCGTGCAGGTTGTTCAGGCACTGCAGACACCGGAGGCACCACCAGCCCAGCCGGTTGCACCTGCTCAAGATTATGTGGTTCCAATTATGCCTGATGAGGAGCAGCGTCGATTGGAGAGGTTTGGTAGACTTCAGCCTCCGACTTTCAGTGGTGCAGAGAGTGAGGATGCCCAGGGTTTCTTGGATAAATGTCATAGGATGTTGCGTATAGTGGGTATTCTGGAGACTAGTGGGGTCTCATTTACTAATTTTCAGTTTTCTAGAGCTGCCTGCACTTGGTGGGAGGCTTATGAGAAGCGTAGGCCTATTAGTGCAGCGCCCCTCACCTGGCAGCAGTTCTCTTCTCTCTTCCTGGAGAAGTATATGATGTAGTCCAGCAGAGAGGAACTACGCAGGTAGTTCGAGCAGTTGCGTTAGGATGATATGACTATGATGCAGTATGAGATGAGGTTTTCTAAGTTAGCACATCATGTCGTTTGGTTAGTTCTTACAAACATGGAGAGGATCAGGAGATTCATGGATGGCCTTTCTTATCAGCTACGGATTCTTATGACCAGAGAGAGGGTGTCTGGTGTTTCTTTTGAGGAGGTGGTCGACATTGCTCGAGATATAGAGTCGGTTCGCCGCCATGAGCAAGTTAAAGGGAGGCCAAGAGGCCTCGGGGATCTGGTAGCTTTGGGGGTGTTACTTTGGGAGGTCAGTTTCAGTACGGCAGAGGACGTCCATTCAGACATGCCCAGCCAGCCCGTTCGGGCCACCATGGTGGATCATCTTGCCACAGATCTCATAGTTCATAGCAGGCTCACTCATCTCTCAGTGCCCTTTCAGCTTAGAGTTTGACTCAGGCACATCGGTTCAGGGCTCATCTATGCCTTGTTCTTCTAGTGGGCATCCCGGTGCGCGGGGCTCCCTTCAGTCCCCACCGCCATTTTCTGGGAGAGGTTGCTTCGAGTGTGGAGATTTGGGTCATATTAAGAGGTTTTGTCCCCATCTCACGGGAGGTTCATCTCAGCAGAGGAGTCAGCATTTGACTTCAGCACTAGTTACTTCCCCACCCGCTCAGTCAGCACGGGGTGGAGGTCAGTCAGCCAGGGATCGCCCTAAAGGGGGAGGACGATCAGGTGGTGGTCAGGCCCATTTCTATGCCCTCCCAGCTAGACCAGATGCTATTGCTTTAGATGCTGTGATTACAGGTATTGTCTCAGTCTGCCACAGAGATGCCTCTGTATTATTTGATCCTAGTTCCACTTTTTCATATGTGTCATCATACTTTGTTCATTACTTGGATATGCCTCGCGAGTCTCTGTGGGCGATACTATTATTGTGGACCGTGTATATCGGTCGTGTGTGGTGACCATTGGGGGTTTGGATACCCGAGTGAATCTCTTATTGCTTAGTATGGTTGATTTTGATTTGATATTGGTCATGGATTGGTTATCCCCGCGTCATGCTATCTTGGACTGTCATGCTAAGACAGTGACGTTGGATATGCCGGGGTTGCCACAGATTGAGTGGCGAGGTTTGACAGATTATGTTCCTAGTAGAGTGATTTCAGTTTTGAAGGCCCAGCGGATGGTTGGGAAGGGTTGTCTTTCTTATCTGGCCTTCATGAGGGATGTTAGTGCAGAGACTCCTAGTATTGATTATGTTCTAGTAGTGAGGGATTTTCCTGATGTGTTCCCTACAGACCTGTCGGGCATGCCTCCGGACAAGGATATTGACTTTGGTATTGACTTGGTGTCGGGCACTCAGCCCATTTCTATTCCACTGTATCGTACGGCACCGGCGGAGTTGAAAGAGTTGAAGGAGCAGCTTCAAGAACTCCTTGATAAGGGGTTTATTCGGCCTAGTGTGTCGCCGTGGGGGTGCACCTGTTCTAGTTGTGAAGAAGAAAGATGACACGATGAGGATGTGCATTGATTACAGGCAGTTGAACAAAGTTACAATCAAGAACAAGTATCTTTTGCCTCGTATCGATGATCTATTTGACCAGCTTCAGGGAGCGAGAGTGTTCTCCAAGATTGATCTCCGTTCAGGATATTACCAGTTGAAGATCAGGGACTCGGATATTCTTAAGACAGCCTTCAGGACCAAATATGGTCATTATGAGTTCCTTGTAATGTCGTTTGGGCTGACCAATGCCCCACTCGCGTTCATGCATTTGATGAACAGCGTGTTTCGGCCTTATCGTGACTCGTTCGTTATTGTATTCATTGATGATATTCTGGTATACTGGCGTAGTCAGGAGGAGCACGTGGAGCATTTGAGAGTTGTGTTGCAGAGATTGAGGGAGGAGAAGCTTTATGCAAAGTTCTCCAAATGTGTGTTTTGGCTCAGTTCAGTGGCTTTCTTGGGCATTGGTGTCCAGTGAGGGTATTCAGGTCGATCCAAAGAAGATAGAGGCGGTTCAAAGTTGGCCCAGACCGTCCAGACACTAAGATTCGCAGCTTTCTTGGTTTGGCGGGATATTACCGTCAATTCGTTCAAGAATTTTCATCTATAGTATCACCCTTGACCAAATTGACTCAGAATAGTGCTCCTTTCATGTGGTCGGATGAGTGTGAGGCGAGCTTTCAGAAGCTCAAGACTGCCTTGACTATAGCTCCAGTGTTAGTTTTGCCATCAGCTTCAGGTTCATATACAGTGAATTGTGATGCTCCGAGAGTTGGTATTGGGCAGTCTTGCATTTATTCTTGTTAGGGAGAGACCTCTCGCAGTTGATGTTCAGGCCTTGGCCAATCGGTTTGTGAGGTTGGATATTTCGGAGCCCAGCCAGGTCTTAGCTTGTATGGTTTCTTGGTCCTCCTTGTTTGATCGCATCAGAGTGCACGAGTATGATGACCCTCATTTGCCTATCCTTAAGGACAGAGTTCAACACGACGATGCTAAGGATGTGACTATTGGTGATGATGGAGTATTAATGATACAGGGCCGGATATGTGTGCCCAATGTAGACGGGCTTCGGGAGTTAATTCTAGAGGAGGCCCATAGCTTGCGGTATTCCATCCATCCAAGTGCTGCGAAGATGTATCAGGATTTGAGACAGCATTATTAGTGGAGGAGAATGAAGAAGGATATTGTGGGATTTGTAGCTCAGTGTCTCAATTGTCAGCAGGTGAAATATTAGCATCAGAGACCGGGTAACTTGCTTTAGCAGATGGATATTCTAGAGTGGAAGTGGGAGTGGATCACCATGGATTTTGTAGTTGGACTCCTACGGACTTTGAAGAAGTTCGATGCTATTTGGGTGATTGTGGATTGGATGACCAAGTCCGCACACTTCAATCATGTGTGTACTACCTATTATTCAGAGTGGTTGGCAGAGATCTATATCCGAGAGATTGTTCGCTTGCATGGTGTCCTCATTTCCTTTATCTCAAATAGAGGTACTCAGTTTACTTTGCGGTTTTGGAGAGCCGTGCAGAGAGAGTTTGGTACTCAGGTTGAGTTGAGCACAACTTTTCACCCTCAGATGGACGGGCAGTCTGAGTGCACTATTCAGATATTAGAGGACATGTTGCGCGCCTGTGTCATTGATTTTAGACGGTCATGGGATCAGTTTCTACCGCTCGTAGAGTTTGCTTATAACAACAGTTATCAGTCGAGTATTAAGATGGCTCCATATGAGGATTTATATGGGAGACGATGTAGATCTCCAGTTGGATGGTTTGAGTCGGGTGAGGCTAGGCTTTTGGGTACAGACTTAGTGCAGGATGCTTTGGACAAGGTAAGGGTGATTCAGGAGCAGCTTCGTACAGCGTAGTCCAGGCAAAAGGGTTATGCTAACAAGAAGGTCTATGATGTGTCTTACATGGTTGGAGAGAAGGTTCTACTGAAGGTTTCACCCATGAAAGGTGTTATGAGATTTGGGAAGAAGGGTAAATTGAGTCCTCGGTTCATTGGGCCTTTTGAGGTACTTCTAAGGATTGGGGAGGTGGCTTATGAGCTTGCTTTGCCACCCAGCTTGTCGAGTATGCATCCCTTGTTTCATGTTTCTATGCTCCGGAAGTATATTGGCGATCCATATCATGTTTTGGATTTCAGCATGGTTTAGTTAGATGATGATTTGACTTATGATGTGGAGCCAGTGGCCATTTTGGAGGTGCAGGTCCGAAAGTTGAGGTCAAAGGATATACCTTCGATGAAAGTGCAGTGGAGAGGTCGGCCCGTAGAGGAGGCTACTTGGGAGACCGAGCCGGAGATGCGGATCAGATATCCTCACCTATTTTAGGTTTCAGGTATGTTTCTTGACTCGTTCGAGGATGAACGTTTGTTTAAGAGGGGGAGGATGTAATGACCCCGCCGGTCGTTTCTTGAGTTACCACTCCGGTTTCCCCATTTCTGCTTTCTTATGTGTTGTTCAGCTATATTTCATTGTATCATGTTAGTTGGTTCGGGTTTGGGAGTAGTTTTGGAGTGTTATGAGACACTTAGTCTCTTAAGTTGGCCATTTAGCTGGAAAAGTCAATCAGAAGTTGACTTGTGAGTAAACGATCTCAGAATTTGGTTTTTATGGTTCAGATAGTTTTGTTAGGTGATTTGGAACTTATGAGCGTGTTTGGAACGTAATTTGGAGGCCCGTGGTATATTTAGGCTTGAATTGGCGAAATTGAAATTTTGGCACTTTCCCATTGGTAGTGGAAATCTTGATATCGGGGTCGGAATGGAATTCCGAAAATCGGAGTAGGTCCGTAGTGTCCTTCATGACATGTGTACAAAATTTCAGGTCATTCGGAGTTGAATTGATAGGTTTCGACATCGTTTGTGGAATTTGAAAGTTCCTAAGTTCTTAAGCTTGAATTCGAAGTTGACTTGGTGTTTTGGTGTTGTTTTGAGTGATTCTAAGGCTCGACTAAGTTTTAATGATGTTATGGGAGGTGTTGATATGTTTGGATTGAGGTCCCGAGGGCCTCGGGTATGTTTCGGGTGAGTTTTGAGCGAGTCTGGGCTTTGCCGGAACTCAGGCAATGGTTCTGGTGCTTAAATTTAACGCTGGGGTGGAAGTTTTACCGCTAGGGGCGGTAGTTTTACCACTGGGGTGGTGGTTTTACCGTTGGGGCTGTCCAGAAGGAGAATCCGCAAGTTTGTTGGTTCGACTTCGGAAGCCTATATCTTTTGATATACATGGATTTTTGAGATGATTCAAAAACAAAGTTGTAGCCCTTCGTGTCTAGTTTCCAGAAAGGTAAAGAAACCATAATTTGGACATCTGTAGAGAATGTTATGGCCAAAATACTAAGGCTTGCCTCTGCAGCCACCAGAAGCGCGGTCAGCGGTGGTTTTACCGCGGTCCGCGGTGATGGAAATCTGAGAGGTGCACTATAAATACAAGATTTGGGGTTTTATTTCATATTTTGACCTAGAGAGCTCGGGCTTTGGCGATTTTACGAGGAATTTTAAAGAAACCCCTCGGGGTAAGTGATTCTAACTCAATTTTGGCTAAAATACATGATTCTAATGTTGGATTCATCATTTGAGTAGAGATTTGGGATGAAAATTTGGGAAAAATTATAGAACATCGTAAAATGAATTTTGGGATTTGAAAGCCGATTCGGAGTCAGAATTGAGTGAAACTAGCATGGGTAGTCTCGTAATTGAATGGGTTGTCAGATTTTGAGACTTCAGTCAGATTTCGAGATGTGGGCCCGGGGGTGGGTTTGACCAATTTCGGGATTTTTGATGTAATTTGATTATTTTCGCGTGGGCTTTGTTCCCTTAGCATATTTTGATGTTATGGTTCTGATTTTGGTTAGATTCGGGGCATTTGGAGGCCGAATCGAGAGGCAGAGACTTCGTGAGTTAGAGTTTGGCTAGGCTTGAGGTAAGTAATGCTTCCAAACTTGGTTCTGAGGTTCGAAACCTCGAACTATGAGTTCTATGATTACTATTGAGGCGACGCAAATGCCAAGTGACGGGCGTGTGGGCGTGCACCGTGAGGATTGCAGCCTGGATCATTCCATGGCACCGCTTAGTAACTCTTTCTTGTTGATATCTGTGTTTCTATCATGTGATTGAGTAAATGCGCTGTGAAAACATGCTAGATATCTTGCTAGGGCTTCACACTGATACTGTCGAGACCCGAGTGGTCTTTTTTTGTTGTCATATCATTATCTTCATTGATATTTTGTATTCAGTCTTGTTCATGCATTATATATCATGTCTCAGTCTCGATTATTGTTATTTGGCACTTCATATCATTGTTCGGGCTAGTATCATGACATTGTGAGCCTGTGTGTGTGAGACTGGAGAGTGATGACTGAGTGAGGCCGAGAGCCTGGTTGTGAGTAGTATATGGGATCGGGCTACACGCCGCAGCGGTTATGTTGATGATTATTATAGCGCTTGGGTTGTAGGAGTCCCTCCGGGGTCTGTAGCAAACCCCTAGTGAGCGCAGTTGAATATATTGAGGGATGGATCTTCCCTGGACATGGATCTTGTCCGGAGTACTTATACCTGGAGATGGATCTTCTCTACCGGGCTAGAACAGCCTTCCTCAGTACTAGATGACTGCGGTCAGTTGATATATATTCTGGGATGGATCTTCCCTGGGCCGGATGGCCATATACAGTATTGAGTGGTTGAGCACTTGTGAGTGGAGGTACACGGAACAATAATCATGCTATCTGTGCATTGGCACATAGAGATTTTTGGGGCTATCAATATAATCTGTGCATTGCTATATGTAGGACCATTTCATGGTAAAGGAATGTCCCAACAATGATATGACTGAGGCAATGATACAACAGACTTTCTATCGGGGCATCAACATAACAAATCAGTGCATAGTGAACCAACTTGCTGGGGGTAATTTCATGAAACTGTCTTATGATGATGAGGCTTGTGACATTCTTGACTAGATGGCTGATACATCCTACGCTTGGCAAAGTAGAGCCAATGTGCCACAGGGTGACCCCACGTTCACTCACTTACAGAAAGAGCTACATGACCATGGGCAGGCTATAGCAGAGCTGACAACAACAATGAACCAGCTAGCGAAGGCACAGTTACAACAGGTTCAAAATCCGTGCCAAGTAAATGCTATGGAGGGTGTCAAAGTGCTAGTGAATAAAAGATTGTGGTGGATTCCAAGATGATAGTTATGATGGGCAGAATGAAGAAGTGCAATATATGAACAATTATCAGGGCCAAAGGGCCAATTCTTCCAACCAACAACAATGGAGACCCCAAGGCAATTGGGGCAATCAACAACAACAAGGGAATAGTAATTGGGGAAACAACAGCCAAAATTCCAATTGGGGCAATCAGAACAATAATCAGAACAATCAGGGTAATTGGAATGGCAACAACAACAATTGGGGTGGTAACAACAATCAGGGTGGTTGGAATAATGGCAATCAAGGAAATCAGGGGCAAGGCTTTCAAAGGCCCCCAATGTATCAACAACCAAACAATCCACCCCCATTTCCATCCCAAGGTCCTAGTTCTTCCAACAATAAAATAGGGAGAATTGAAATGATATTTGAACAGATGATGAAAAAGAATGCGGACTCTGATGCTCAGTTGGCTTCCCACAATACTTCAATCAGAAACTTGGAGGTTCAATTAGGCAAAATCTCACAATCCTTGAATACTCATCCTTAGGGGGCTTTACCAAGTGATATGGTAGTTAACCCGAAGGGTGGGAACAATTATGTTATGGCGGTAACTACAAGAAATGGACGAGGTGGTGATGTGAATGCCTCCAAGCTAAAAGAAATTTTGAGTGATAAAGTTGAGTTGCAAGAAGATGAGATTTCTTTGGTGGTTGAAAATATGATTGATGGTGACGTGAATGAGGAAGTGAGGATTGATATTCAAGATGCCGAGGTGGAGACTCAGAATAACGTGAACCCGTCTAGGGAACACGTAATAGACATGCCGGAAATGGTTGTACCTAAAGCTAAGGCTCCTTTGCCAAGGCCACCTCCACCTTATCCTCAAAGGCTCGCGAAGCAGAAAAATGAGAATCAGTTTAAGAAGTTTATTGACATGATGAAGAGCTTATCCATTAATATGCCTTTGGTGGAGGTTCTAGAGCAAATGTCGGGTTATGCTAAATTCATGAAGGACTAGGTGACAAAGAAAAGATCCATGGATTGTGAAACTATCAAGATGACCCACCAAGTTAGTGCATTAGTGCACTCAATGGCCCCAAAGCTAGAAGATCTCGGTGTTTTCACCATTTCTTGCACCATTGGGAACGCGGACTTTGCAAAAGCTCTATGTGATTTGGGGCAAGTATCAACTTGATGCTCTATTCAATTTTCAAGACTTTGGGTATTGGACAACCGAGGCCGACTTCCATGAGATTGCAAATGGCAGATAGAACTATGAAGAGACCATTGGGTATTATTGATGATGTTCTTGTCCGGGTGGACAAATTTATCTTGCCAGCTGATTTTGTGATCTTGGATTGTGAGGTAGATTACGAGGTTCCAATCATATTAGGAAGACCTTTCCTTGCTACTGGGAAGGCCTTAGTTAATGTGGAAGCAGAGGAACTCACCTTCCGGGTAGGTGATGAGAAAGTGGTCTTTCATGTGTGCAAGTCAATGAAGCAGCCCAACAGTTCTAAGGTGTACTCTTTTGTGGATTTTGTCACGGCAGTGATAGTTGATGATACTAGTGCAATGATCAATGTGGAGGACCCTCTAGAGGCTGTTTTGTTGAATCTTGATGTAAATGAGGTTGAAGGCCGAGTGGAATGCGTGAATGCTTTACATGGAATGGGCTCTTACTCTTATGAGCCTAGGAAACTCTCTTTGGACCTTGAGAATAGGAAGACTCCACCAACAAAACCTTCAATCGAGGAACCTCCGGTGTTGGAGTTAAAGTCGTTGCATCCACACCTCAGGTATGAGTTCTTAGGCCCTAGTTCAACTTTGCCAGTTATTCTTTTCTCTTGTCTTACTAACATGCAGGTTGATGCAACATTGGTGGTGCTTCAAAAGTGAAAGAAGGCAATTGGATGGACCTTAGCTGATATTCGGGAGATTAGCCCCGCATTCTGTATGCACAAGATAAATCCATGGTGTTTAGAAGGTCGAATGTTGTTAATGATTCATTTGAATTGAGGGCAATTATTAGTCCCAATTGATGCTAGATGAGGTCACTTTAGGGCAGCTAAATTTTCTTGGATTTACTCTTAAGAGGTGGGTCTTATTTTGTTTGCTTGAGGACAAGCAAAAGCTTAAGTTTGGGGAGTTGATAACTAGGGATTCTAGTCCATTTTACACTCCTTTTTACTTGAGTTTTGATTAAAAATATGTACAAAATAGTCCCAAAGGCTTATATGTTGTACTTTGGTGCAAGGTTTGGTCAAAAAGGTGAATATTAGTCAAAATCAGCTCAAAAAGGAGTGAAACATGCACAAGTATCAAGAATAAGTCCAAGCACAATTAAAACAGATCCACTGCGGCCGCAATCCATTTAGTGTGGTCCGCAGTGAGGAGAATTAGAGAGGTGCACTTTTGGAGCCTAAGGCAATGCGGACCGCAGTGGATTTAGTGCGGCCGCAGTGGCCTCTTTGCGGCCGCAACCCATTTTGTGCGGTCTGCAAAGATGGGAGTTTATAGAGTTAGGAGTTTGAAGTTAAAGCCAATGCGGTCCGCGGTCCTTTTTATGCGGACCGCACCTCATGCCACCGAGGCTGTAGTGCATTTTATGCGGCCCGCGATGGCCAGATTCAGAGAAGATTCAATTAAGCCAAGAAGCCTCATTGCAGTCCGCAGTGCATTTTGCGTGGACCCCACTTCCTCGTTAGGGGTATTTTTGTCCAAAAAATTTAGCCTAGTATAAATACTTTCTTTTTCCATTTTTAGGCCATCCTTTGTAATTTGACTTTTAGCTGAGCTCGTGAACGGAGATTTTTTACTATTTTGAGCAATTTGTAGCTACTTTAACACTGAAGTTTCTTTATCTTACTTTGTAATTAAATCTTATGGGTTATTCTTCATCTATTTATCAGTTTTCTTCTATTATTATGAGTAGCTAGACCCATTAGCTAAGGTTTTGGCTCAACCCTAGTGTGGGTATTTGATGGGTCTTGAGTTTTAAGGCTTGAATGTCTATGGGCGTTTGAAAATTGGACTAATTTGTGTTTTCCATGTTGAATTAGTGGTTGCAAACACTAGTTTGTGCCTTTTTGACTTGGGTTCTTCTTGAGAAAGAGGGCTTGAGTCTAGGAAAATTAGTCCAACAAGGAATTGGGGCGTATTCAAGAGATTGATAGCCCCAATTAAAGGGTTAAACCTAGAAATAGTACTACCCGACTTGAACCTAAATTGCTTGCACAAATTATCATACCCAATTGGTCTTGAGAAAGTCAATTAGGGCAAAATCTTTCAAACTACCGAGAGGTATAGAGTGAAAAGTTTCGTGCATTGGTTATATCGTAATCCCCAACATGACAACCTTGCCTTAGATTCGAGAACCCATCAAGTATTCACCTAGGAGAACGTCACTTCCCTAGATCCTCTTTAACCATTTAGACAACCTTTCAAGTATCTTACTCTTAGCTTAATTTAGCATCTTATTAGCATAATATTAGAAGTAATCAAAAGACCAACTATGATTGGAAGTGCAAATAAGAGCAATTACGCATCTCTAGTTTAGATAGGAATCCAATTCCCACTTCTAATTCGATCCCTACCATATCGGGTAAAAGCTGCTTCGACCACTTTCGCAACTTTGTAGTGGTGCAGGGTTGGATCTAATCAGTCCACAGTAGATTTAAGCTTGAATTGGCAAAATTAGAATTTTAGCGTTTTCCGGTTGGCAGTGGAAATCTTAATATCGGGGTCGGATTGGAATATCGAGAATTGGAGTAGGTCTTTGTGTTATTTGTGACGTGTATGCAAAATTTCAGGTAATTCAGATGAGGTTTGATAAGTTTTTGCATCTTTTGCGGGATTCGGAAGTTTTGGAATCCTTAAGCTTGAATACGAGAGTGATTTGATGTTTTAACATTGTTTTGAGTATTCCGAGGGTTGGAACAAGTTTGGATAATGGTATATGACTTGTTGGTAGGTTTGATTGAGGTCCCAGGGCCCTCAGGATGATTTCGACGGGTTATCGGAGAGTTGGAAAATGGGGTTGTAACTGAAGCTACTGTATTTCTATCATAATCGCACCTGCGGTCATCGCAGGAGCGGAGGTTGGTTGGCTGGGGATGCATCGCAGATGCGGAATGTGAGTCGCACATGCGAGCCCGCAGGTGCGGTGTATTGATCGTAGGTGCGGATAGAGGGTTTAAGTGAAGTTCCGCAGATGCGGACATTTTGTCACAGGTGCGGGGGTCGCAGGTGCGGTATTTGGACCGCAGATAACATATAAATTCTTGCCTTCGCAAAAATGTCATTTTTCAACCATTTGTGTTCTGACTTAGAGCTTTTTGAGAGGAATTAAAGAGGGATTCGAGGGGTAACACTTGGAGGTAAGGTTTTTGAACTCAATACTCAATTCTATGGTGATTTCTAACAGATTAGACATGAAATTAGTGAGATTAAAGGGTTAAAACTGAAGGCTAGGGCTTGAGTTTTGGAGAGCTTTGATTGCGGATTTGAGGGGCCATTTGAGGTCCGATTTTGGTGGAAGGATAAGGATTATAGTGATGTGATTTTTATTGAATTCCAAGATGTGGGCCCAGGGGTCGGGTTTGGCCAATTTCGGAATTTTTGAGTTAATTTGATTATTTTCGCTTGGGCTTTATTCCTTTCGCGCGTATTAATATTATGATACTGATTTTGGTTAGATTTGGAGAATTTGGAGGCCGAGTCGAGAGGCAAAGGCATCGCGGGCTAGAATTTGGACTGGTTTGAAGTAAGTAATGATTGTAAATATTATCTTGAGGGTATGAAACTCCGGATTTCACATAGTTTCACTACTTTGAGGTGACTCACATGCTAGATGACGAGCGTGGGGTCGTGCACTATTGGGGATTGTAACTTGGTCCGTCCCGTACGACTATTAAGTCACGCATTTGATTGAAAACTATTTGATACTATTGTGTTTTGAAAAAAATACTATTATGTTTTGGGTTGAATGCTATATTTGGGCCTCGTGCCAACTGTTCGGACCCTTAGGGGCTTTTTACTACTGTTTCCTCATTATTTTGGTTTAATATCTACACTTAGTCATGCTATGTTTTACTGATTTCATAACTCGGTTTTATTTACTCTGTTCTGATCCTATAAACGATATTTTGGGCTGAGCACTCTGTTTTACTGTTAGCCCGAGTAGCTTGAGAGATTTCTGACTAAGTAAGGTCGAGGGCCTGTGTTGTGAGGATATCATGTGATCTGGCTGCGCGCTGCAGCGTGCTGTACTGTTTTTGTGATATATGAGAGGTTGAGGGCCTGATTTATTACTCCACGAGATGGCTTATAATAACGCTTGGGTTGTAGGAGCTCCTCCGGAGTCTAAACACCCCAATGAGCGCGGGTACCTAGTGTGAGTGATGT
The DNA here is from genome assembly GCF_000715075.1 of Nicotiana tabacum. Taxonomy (NCBI): domain Eukaryota; kingdom Viridiplantae; phylum Streptophyta; class Magnoliopsida; order Solanales; family Solanaceae; genus Nicotiana; species Nicotiana tabacum. The sequence goes on along the minus strand of NC_134099.1, from coordinate 142,209,092 downwards.
GATGTTGCCCGAGGGACTATTTTTGTTCTATGTTGTTGCCCCAAGGGCTAATTACGAGTGATTGTAAGGTAGCCCGAGGGGCTGGTTCTGTTAATATTTTGCCCGAGTGGCGGTTTATGGTACATGTCTTGCCCGAGGGGCTGTTTACGTTTCTATCATTTTTACTCACTATTTCATCACTTGTTTGAAACTATTGAAAGATGTTTTTAAAAGGAAAGGTTTTTACTGAAACTGAGTTTGTTTTACGAGATAACTGATTTCTGTAGTGCTTTGGAAATGTATTGTATTTGTTGTAGTGCTATGACGTGAAATTATCTGTTTTCTTACTACTCAGCTTTCATTTACTTTTATTACTTACTGAGTTTGCGTACTCATATTACTCTCTACACCTTGTGTGCAGATCCAGGAGTTGCGGGTTTTGATAGCCAGCGTTGATCATTCATTCAACAGGTCTTGGAGTCGACAAGGTAGCTGCATGGCGTTCGCATCCCTATTCTTTTCCCTCATATCTTCCCTAGATTCTATTAGTATTGTCTTCTAGACTTTGTTAGCCTTTATTGTACTTAGACAGATCTTGTAGTTTCTCGTGACTTGTGACACCCTGATGTCGGGCTTATGTTATATTTCCGCACGGGTTATTTAGACTTATATTATGAGATTTTGTTAATTAATGGCTAAAAAACAATGACTTTTATGGAATAACGGTATGATTTGGAGTTTGTGTCGGTTGGCCTAGTTTCACGATAGGCGCCATCACGACCGGTCGGTTTTAGGGTCGTGACAAATATTTTGCATTTGAGACCATAAGTATAATTTTGGCAAGCTAGCTTTTACAATCTCTGCTTTCGTCGATTTTAGAACTACTGGTAGTACTTGACAGAAATCACCTCCCAAACCATTAATTTTCCACCAAATTGTTCATTGATATCCAATATATCTCTAGAACTCCGAGCAATTATTTTGATAGTTTGACACTTCCCTATAAGCGCTTCAACTCATATTATCAATTTTTCTTATAAAGCTACATTATTGCTCTGCTTTGATATATTTGTGATGTTTATTTCAGTTATTTGAAGAGGTATATCAAATCTAAAATGAGTAGTCTCATAATAAAATCGTTGCTGGTACACCCATTGTTATTATTGCAGACAGTATCATGCCTTTTGATATGACATTTGCAAGTAATTGACACAGAATATTATTTCGATTTCATCGAAGGTATCTACAAAGGATAATCCCTTTATACCAAAGTCGACTCTTTATAATATAGTCTTGAAAGCTTGTTCTTATTCAGGATTTAGCTTTGATTATGCTTCCTCTTACACTTGTATGGCCGTTTGATTCTTAATACCATACTAACCTTTTTTGCTTAGTGTTCTAATATTTTTAATCTTTAACACTTTTTTATGAAATAAATCTATATACCCTAAAAACAATTAATTTAAAAAAATGATTGAATTGGATCCTCTAACTAAATAATTAATTGAAATATTTAATTATTTGGTCTTAACATAAAAAATAATGTATTTTTATGTTGATTCAGATTCTTAACATTAGTTCATCTAATGTTTGGAATATGTAATCTTAATTATAATTTTATTCTCACATAAATTTTATTTTCAAAGAGTAAAAAGATCGATCTAACGTTCCACTTGTAGATCTTTATATTTACAGAATTATTAGTGGTATTGACTCTTATCAATCATTTTTCTTTCTCTTTCTCACACATTTATATTCTTAAATATTTTCTTAGTTGATGTTTAATAATTGGGTATATTTTTTTAAAATTACACGAAAAATTAATTAAAAAATATCATTTGAGCTGGAAAATAGTTCAAATATAGGATAAAAATATATTATCATGGGGATATTTTTTTCTCAATGTATGCGCTCTATGCAGTCCATTTGCCATTACTTTTATTTTTTCTTGTTATTGGATATTATGGAGTACTAATGTATTTTCAATACAGAGGATTCTTATGAAATTGATTTTATTAAACCTTCCTACATATTTTTAATAAAAATTTAATAGACAAAAATTTATTAATTTAAAAATCTTATATGTTAAAAAAATTAACATAGAAAGTATTGCAGTCTAAAAATAAAGTTATTACAGTTATGTCATTTCCCTACGAGTTATTCTGTTTAATATTTTAGGGCTATTTTTATCTATTAATATTATATTCGTGCGATAATAATCATAATATAGGGTCTCCATTTCTAAAATTAGTAATAGAAATTTTTTAAGAAGTATATCCTAATAGTAATATATCCTAAAATTAACAGGATTACATGACTAAAAATATGTGTCTATCCCGAACGTAATTATACTAAAAGGAAAGCTAACGTGTTTCTAAAGGTATTAGGTTTATACGCGAACATGTAGTATTATATGTCTATGCCCGAAAGTAATTATACTAATAGTATTCCTAAAGGTAATCATGTAGGATTCCTAACGTGTAGTATTATATCCTAAAACTAATAGGATTACAACGCTAATATCTAGAATTCCAGTTATGTCCTTTTATTGTGAGTTATTATGCTTAATATTATAAGGTTATTTTTGTAAACCGACATTGTATTCATGCTTTTATAATAATATAGATATAGATAGATAGATAAACTACTATGTGAAAATTTTCAAACTTTTTGAAATTAATGTATATAAAAAAAATTATAAGTGAAAATAGTTAGCAACTCAAAATATTTAAAAAATATTTGTAGATATATGGTATACAAATTTATTTGACTTTCAAAAGAGTAATAATATTACATACGGTGAAAGAGAGAAAAAAGTATCTTACCTCACCAAAGTGTCAAGTGTGAGTAATAATAGCCATTGTGATTAAGTAACAGAGATTTATGTATGTATTGGCAAATGTCATATATTTTTGTTGATTTAGCGTAAATATTGGATGTATGTACATAATTTAACTATAGAATTACAAAACATATACTATATTAATCAGGCATAAAAAGTTTTTCTACTAGAAAAAATATATTGTATTAATTAACTGAAAACAACAAGTATTAAAGTTGAAGGAAAATTGTCTAACATGAGACCATAATAATAGAAATTAATCTTCTGACAAACATTCATAAGAAGCTGGAATAGCTCAGTTGGTTAGAGCATGTGGCTGTTAACCATAAGGTCGGAGGTTCAACCCCTCCTTCTAGCGGCAACTTTTTGTGTGGCTCATTACCTTACATCAGCTTTCATGGCCCTATGTTAAGATTTTTAATTTAAAATTGTAGCTAATTTCTACATAGTATCCCTGAGAATGATTTGTACACTTATCCCCGGGGTACTCACTACCTTATATAGGCTTGAGCGGCCCAAACATTGAGCTAGTGGTATCGATGCGCGTTTTAAGAAACTAGTTTTAGGATACGCTGAAGAAACTAGTTTTAGGATACACGCGCATCGCGCGTATCCTATATCGATGTATATAAAATTATTAAAAAAATATAATCCCTTGAAAATAAAATTTTAAAAAATATAAGCTCTTGAAAATAACGACTATTGATCCTATTTTTTGTGTGGCTCATTACCTTACATCAGCTTTCATGGCCCTATGTTAAGATTTTTAATTTAAAATTGTAGCTAATTTCTACATAGTATCCCTGAGAAAGACTGTATGTACACTTATCCCCGGGGTACTCACTACCTTATATAGGCTTGAGCGGCCCAAACATTGAGCTAGTGGTATCGATGCGCGTTTTAAGAAACTAGTTTTAGGATACGCTTAAGAAACTAGTTTTAGGATACACGCGCATCGCGCGTATCCTATATCGATGTATATAAAATTATTAAAAAAATATAATCCCTTGAAAATAAAATTTTAAAAAATATAAGCTCTTGAAAATAACGACTATTGATCCTATTTAGTCAAAAAGTTGCGAATGACCTAGCTAAGCATGAAAATAACCGAGATAATCTTGAAAGATCGGTGTTTTATTATGTATCCCCTTCTTTTATTTTAGATTCGTATTAAAATGATTGTATAAGTACTTATTATAGGCATATCAACTACAAAAAGGAAAAAAAAATAGTGATGGGCCAATTATATAGCTAAATAATAAAAATCTATCGCTAATCATATTCAGTGACAAGATTAGTGATAGATTATAAAAATATCCTTTTTAACTACGAGATGAATTTTGTAACTAATTCCTATTTTGTAAAGTCGAATTCTGTAATAAATTTTCTTACTAATAATATTAGTTTTTTTTACCAAAAAATAATAATTTAGGTACTTTTGTAGATTAATTATGAAAATTAATTTTTTTTATCACAAATTAGTAATTCATATATTTTCCAACAACAATTAATATTTTGAAACCTAATGTCGTCGCAAATTTTAAGAACAAAAACAAATGGATTAAACAACTAAGTTTCTAAAAAAAATATATCGTGGAGTTTTCTAGTTGGAAAAGAAAATTTCCTCCTACTTTTTGTATTCTTTTAGTGTCTTAATATTTTGTATCCTTATTAGGAGAAATATCAAACACTAAATTATATACTTTTTTAAAACTTCTTTAATTTAGAACTTCTAAATATTAGGAATGTTTTTTGATTTTACAATTTTATCCCATGTAAAATATATTTTTAAAGGGTAAAAAAGGCGAACGATATTTTGCTAAGGGCCTTCGTGCTTTTAATATAGTATATATAGAATAGATATAGATTTTTGCAATAATAATTTGGTGGATCATAACTTTTTCACAAGTTATGACTTATGTATGGCGAAAATTACAATTTCGCAAGTTGCTTGGTGGTTCATAACTTTGGTACAAATTGTTCATAAAATTTTATTGGATTCGAATAGGTAAAACCTTCTTCATTCACAAGTTATGGTGGACATGCATAACTTTGGTACAACTTATTCACAAGTTATGTTTGAGACAATTTATAACTTGGTATAAATTTGGATGAATAAAATTTTCCTAGTTCACAAGTTATGACAGGCATGCACAACTTTGGTATAAATTGAAGTTCTATCGTATTACGTACAACAACAACAACAGAATACTCAGTATAATCCCATATAATAGAGTCTCGGAAGGGTAGTGTGTATGCAGACCTTACCCTACCTTGTGAAGGTAGAAAGGTTGTTTCCAATAGATCCTCGAAGTTCTGTCGTATTGGGAAAAAAAATTTGTGCTATCTTCATTCTACTTGTCTTGTTAAATTATTTATATTTCAGCCGGTTTGGCAAAGCTGCATGCACAAATATTTATAAGTTTTTTCGGACATAAAGACTTGATAGAATGGACTATGATCTTAAAAAGCTCTTTAATTTCTAGTATTATTGTTTTTAATAGTTCAGAGTGTTTTTACACGATGTCTAGAACAAATTAGCGGGAGCTAATAGTTGTACATCTATTGCAAGCTTGAGTTGTTTTAATTAATTAGTCTCAAGATACGCGTGATACGCTTGTATTCTATCTCAATGAATACTAATTTATTTAAAATTTGTATTTAAATAATAAAATAAAAGTATAAGTTACTAAAGATGATCATATATATTGATCATATATAATAACTCAATAATTAAGGAATAAAATAATATTCAAAAGATTACTCTATTAGTTCTCCTTCAGTTTGTTCTCCTACTTGGTTTATTGTCAAAAAAGTCACAGGAGTAGCGTTTGACTAAAGTTAAAAAGATCGTTCAACTTTACCTGAGGAACTTGGGTACGTGCATGCATGTATATTTTATGTTACTTATTCCAAAATTTGCTTCAAGATAGTTTACCAACAATGTAAAGTATTTACTCATTTTACGATACTGCTAAAATTATAGCCTTATTCTATTGATACCTTAGTAATCATACAAGCATCCGAACTCGATTATTATTAACAGTTCATATATTTTTTGCTCGATTATTATTTTATTTTACTTATGAATTTTTTCTGAAGTACTTGTTTTTCGAATTCTCTTATTTATTTATACAGAATATATATTGATCAACATTTTTACCGTTTAAAATAATTTTACATTTTTAAAAATTAATCATATAACTATTTCTTAATATTTAGACAATCAAGTGGACAAAATATTTGAGTATACTTCAAATTCTAAGTCCTTATTGTTCAAAGAAAAAAGAACTACCCAATGCTCTTTAAAGTCTAACTTTATGCCACCTCAATAGGAATCTATATCTATATTATATTAAAAGAAGAGTAGTATGAATTGTGGTTAAGCCAAGTGCCAAGCTAAAATAAAGTCACTTGGTAATTGTAGGACAACATTAATTATTAGAAATTATAAATGAAAACATTTAATGAATCTTATACATAATCTAAATATATCTTAGACAAATCTAATCTCTCTCTCTCTTAATACACACACACACACACACACACACACACACACACACACATTGATCCACTCATAAATTTTCTTATAAATTAGCTAGAAATATGGAGGAAAAAAATTAATTAGAAAACTAAAATAGAAAAATATAAAAAAAATAGAAAGACGTAAATTGAGATAACCTATGACTATTTATACTTTGAAGTAAGTTAAAATATAAAATAAAACTTACTTAAGATATTAAAGATTTATTGACTTCAAAAATTAAAAAAATTCAAGCAGTAAAATAAGATCTTACATAAAGTATAAAGTTATTTGTAAGATAAGAAAAAACTTAAATATTATATATATATATATATATATATATTAAAAGGAATGTAGTGTGGCATGACATTAAGCCGAGTGGCATATTCAGAAAATGTCACTTAGAAATAGTACATGGAGAAATAATATAAATAGAAATATTTCTTCTTAGTATTTTTAAGACATAATTAAATAGATTTTTAGACAAATTTAATAAGGATTAAAACAACTTAGATTTGATCAAATTTAATTTATGGTAGAAATCAAATAAAATTGACTCACATTCTTATACTAAATAAATTTTGATAGCTTTCCAAATATAATTATTAACTAACCACTTGATGTGCTTTCTTTCATTTCATAATTTTATTATTTTTAGAAATAGTAAATGGAGAAATAAAATGATATGAAAATATTATCATTAGATATATGTGTTCAAACAAATAAGAAATTAACTTTTATGATTAATAATAAAATGAGTGTGGTAGAAATAGATATTAAATTAAACAAGCTAATGAAAGTCACATAACAATGTAATAATATTATGTATTGAAAAATAAGGAATAAATAGAGAGAAATTAATCAAAACTTTCATCATACAGAAAAATGATAAAACTTATTTAAATTTGAGATGAGAAAGTTGTTATTTATTTATTATGATAAGAAAGATGATATTGTGGATAATACCACACAACTTATGTCAGATAAAATAAGAACTTAAAAATATTAAAAATAAATTAAAAATAGCGTGAGAATATTTATGCTAAGAATTAGTTTAGAAAACAAAATAAAGTGAAATAAAACACTTAAAGATACTATTGATAAATTTAAAAAACTTAAGAATTCAAGCAATATTTTTAAAATAAAATAGATATTTATTTTAAGATTAAAATATTTCTAAATTTATCTATATTATATTAAAGGATAGTAATGGATAATAATACTAAATAAAGTGGAAAATTAATTAAAAGTCGTATGAAACTGTGATAATACCATATATTTGATAACATAATAGCAAAAGTAAAAAAAATAATTAAAAATTAAATATCAGAAATGAAAGGAAAAGACTATTTTGCTTAATATTAGAAAGTTCTTAAATTTATGATGAGAATGCTCAAAATCCAATGGATATGACCACCAAAAATTAAAGTCTTACTAAATAAGAATTAAAATTTTAAAAAATAAAATAAATATCTAATATAAGTAATTTTATTAACTAAAATTAAAAATTAAATTTTGTATCTTGAAATTGAAAGAGATTTTTTTTATTGCATGTCATACAAAAAATAAATATAAAAAAACTTAATAGATTTACAATATAATAATTAAGGAACTTATATATTAATATTTCATACTAATCAAAGTTACAACTTAAAGTCAAATATGATATTATTTTGATTACAGGTAAAATATTAATTAAAATTCTTAGTAGGGAAGAAACTGTATAAAGAAAAAAAATAGATATAATGTGAGAATATATTAAATTAATTTAAAATAAAATAAATTAAATTATTGAATAATATTCCAAAATATTATTTATAAATTTAAATAGTAAAATAGTTTCGAGTAAGAGAATAAAAGCGTAAAATATATTAAATTTCAAGAATAAAAAAATAATATTTATCGATAATTATTAAAAGGATAATAAGCAAAATATTAAGTCAATTAGTAAGCCGAAAAACTCACATAAAAGTATAATAATATTATATAATAAATTATTTCATAATTATAAGCAAAGAACAAAAAACAATTGTGTAAAATTTAAAAGAATAAGACTTATTTAAGCTTTAGACAAAAAAAATAAACTAATATTGAGAATTTTATTAAAATAATATAATTTAATATGTTTAAACGAGACAAATCACCACATGACATAGTTAGTAATTTTTAATATTGATAACGAAACAAAATTCAAGTACTAAAATTAACCTATTGGATTATATAAATATAGAAAAAGAAAACAGGTTATCCAATATGAGATTTGCGAAATAGTTTCATGTCTTGCTTCTTAATTAATATCAAATGATTATCTATAAATTTTATCTGGAAGGTTTATATTTTAAAGTTATTTATACATAATTCAAATAATCCAAATCACAATCCGACATGATTTGTGTCCGCGCATCGCACGGACACAAATCAAGAGTTTGACTTACGTGCACAATTTTTACGTGCCCTCTTAAATATTAGCCATAAAATTGTTGGATCAATTAGTTACTTTAGTTTCATTAACAACACACGGTAATTTACTCCTCTCCCATGAAAAGTAACATACAAGAATTATAATTATGTAACATATATAGTTCAAATAAAAACAAAATTTAAGTAAGGTAAAATTTCAATTGACTTTATAATCCTAAATTTTAGGATTTTGTGCCTAGTTCAAATGGGAAAATATTTAATACCAATATTTTAGTCGATCTTAAAGTATTAAATATTAGGAGAATAATTAAATGACTATTTTATCTAGTATGAACTTTATTTTTAAAGGGTAAAAAAGGCAAACGACATTTCGCTAAAGAGTTTCGTGCTTTTAATATAATATAGATATAGATTAAAGCGATGTAAAACAGTCAAAATATTTTTAAATCGTCAATGACGCGTCTCACCATAAACTACATCTTCTTTCATCAAGATGAGGGACAACAGGAAAAGGCATTTCTGGTAAGATAATCAATCATTACTCCATATAATAAGTCAACAACTAAAAAAATTCCTTTTTTCCCCCCTTGTTTTTTAGAGTTGTTGGCTAGTTTAAAAAGGAGGGAAAGTGAGAAGAAGGGGGCCTTTGATAAAATTAATTGGTTTTACACTTGCGTGATCTAAGGTGAATTGGTAAGTACTTGAACTGACATTTTATAAATCTCTAATGATTAACAGTAGATGCACGTGAAAGGTAATTAGTGATAAATTTGATAGTACAAATACTAGTTTTACAAATCAAAAGAACCGTTTCATGATGAGATTGCACTCTTTTTTTTTTAAATGTGTCCATTTACTAATTTGTTTGTCGGCTTGATTTAGTCATTCATTTAACTTTTCATTGCCAAATCAAGGAAGGGGTTTGTGATGATTTTCTTTTTCTTTTTCTTTTCAAGATGTGAGCTACTTCTTCTGTCCCAAATTTCATGATACTCTTTTTCTTTTTAATTAGTCAGTTTCGAAAGAATAATATTTTTTCTAATTAATAATAATTTAATTTTAAATTTTTTATGTTATTCTTAACGAGATAATTTATAACCATATAAATTTTTATAATTTGTTTTTGACCATAAACTATGTGTCCAATCAAACATCCTCGGGAAAAGGTTCAAATTTATCTTTCTATTTTTGAATATTGTCTAAATCTAACCTTCTATTATACTATTCGGTATCCGGCCAAATTTATCCATATCGTTATCCGGCCAAATTCATCCCTACTATTCGCAAATTTTTAAAAATTACCCACAAGAGCATAAAAGGGGAAAAAGTAAATTTTGAAAAGATAAAACACGACAATATCAATGAATGGTTGCCTTTCGATCTCCCCAAATTCATAAATCAAGTAGACAGCAACATGTCACCAAAAGATGGATGTGTACAGCTGCAAACCAAAAGCTAGAGAAAGAAACAAAAAATCAAAAACAAAAGTTACTAATACAAAAGAAAGAAAAAGCAAAATATTACCTTTTTCTTCCTTTATTACAAAAGGCAAATGGATTTTGGACACAATGATCAAATTCTAACTTAGAAATCGGTGGATAGAGGGGCATGGTCGTGGTTCATGAACACATTACTGTAGATAAGACCAGCCAAGCCACCACCAACAAGGGGTCCAATCCAGTAAATCCAGTGACCAGCGAAGTTACCACTAGCCACTGCAGGTCCAAAGGAGCGAGCTGGGTTCATTGAACCACCAGAGAATGGGCCAGCAGCCAAGATGTTGGCACCAACAATGAAACCAATGGCAATGGGTGCAATTGTGCCCAATGAACCCTTCTTGGGGTCAGCTGCTGTGGCGTACACTGTGTACACCAATGCAAATGTGATGATTATTTCCATCACTACTCCTTCAGCAGCTCCTACTCCAGCTGCTACACTGTGGATTGGAACAGCCTGAAAAAAAAAACAAGTTAGACGTCAAAATATGGCTAAAAATTGAAATTTAGGTGTACTTAGAAGCAGATCTAGAATGGGTTATATAGATTTAAGCGAACGTACTATTTTCAGCTCCAACTATATAAACATGCGTATGCAAGAATATAAAATAAAATATATAAATATAATAAGATCACTCTCATTCTGAATTTTAAATCCTAGACTCGCATGTGGTATAGTCATGGGAATTAAATTGCATTGTGTTATGTAGATTGAGAATAATGAGAAGTCTAGGAAGGATGCTTCCACTTTCATAAGAAAGCTCAATAAAATTTAATGTATTAATGATGTAAAAAGTATTTATATTACCAGAATACTTAAAAATCCAATCATAAGTTAGTGCCTACACTGATCAAGAACATGGTTAATTAGTAAGATATATATGTAACAGCAAGTTAAATTATACTGCCAATATAAAAAAAATCATACTGTCAATATATATAACTTAAATATCGTTCGAGAGATTGAAGAACTTACCAATCCTCCGGTGACAACTTTGAGGAGGTAGGAGGCAGCAGTGGCGCCCATAAGTTGAGCAATCCAGTAGAAGAGGCCAGTAAGAACTGTAATTTGGCCACCAAGAGCCAATCCCAAAGTAACGGCGGGGTTAACGTGACCACCGGAGATGTTAGCCCCAACGGAAACCGCCACGAACAGAGCGAACCCATGGCAAACTGCAACTGCTACAAGCCCCGCGGGATCAAGAGCAGCATCTGCTGTCAACTTGTCTGCATATCCAATGCAGTAGTAAGTTTAGAATCATAATTCAAAGAAAACAAAATAGATCAAAAGGCAAATTTAGAATTTAGAGTCAACAAATTCAGAATATATGTAATATGTAGTAAATAGTTACATTCTCAAAATTGTATACCAACTGAAAGTGATGGATTTAGTTGAACCTGTTGAACACACTCTAGATCCGCCTAAGACAGAGTTATTCCACTTACTTGCATGGGCATGATTTACTAACCACGTAAATTAATTCATGCATTACTGTACGTAGCGGCCAAATTTTTCATCAAATGAAACTTTACGCACCAAATTCATTTAGTTACTATGTACGGTCAAACATCTCTATAGCATCATTGTTTGTTTCAAATTTTTTGTCGTTATAGTGATGTGGTGTTATAGAGAATATATATTATAACATAGCATGAAAATTAATTCCAAAAGAAACTTGACTTTCATAGTGAATGATTGTTATATAATTATGTTTTTATAGAAAGGTCATTATAAATGTGAACAAAATGATTCGAGTGATATAGTAATTATATATAAGGAAAAAAGAGGAAGAGTTATTAACTGTAAGCAATGGCTGAACCAACTCCAGCAAAGACAAAGAGCAATGTAGAGATGAATTCAGCAATGTAGGCCTTAATAGACCCCAAACTAAATGAATCATCGAAACGACCAAAAGCTATGGCAGGCATTTTCAAAAAACTAATTAAATTGATTCTAAATAGAATTGAAGAAAATGGAAACAGAGACAATGTTTTCTGATGACAAGAAGAGCCCGTTCTTGTCACCTATATATACTACGAAATAGTATTAAAAAATGATAATTAAGTTAATTAATGCACATCATGTGTTTTTCACTGTATGGGCATCTCCTCCTTACAAAGAAGATAAGGAGAATAAAAGTATAAGTGTATATGTGGCCATACACATCCAATCAATTCTTTTTCTTACAAATCCTAGCTGTCAATAACATGCTCTTTATGGAAATGTCTGGAAGACAGTCAATAATATCCATGTGAACCGACCGTTATTAAGACATTGTGGTGGGTCATGGGAGGTCCCTTGTGAGAAAAATAATAATTAGAAAATGGAGTTGATAGGTGCAAACAGATCTGCTTACGAGTTCACTGAATCCAATAATTTTGGTTCTAAATTAATTTTATATTATAAATTAATTTAATATTTATCTTAACACAAATAATCGGTCGAATTTACTACTATTTATTTTGTCTAGCCAATATACATAGATTATATAATAATTATACACGATATCTGAATATTTTAAGTTTTAGTGCTTGAATAGATGACTATTTAAATTAATTCTTCTTATTCAAAATCTAATAACCAGCTTTTTCTTAGAATCGAAAATCCAAAAACTCAAAATCCTAATCTCGGATACGAGGGCAACACTAATGGGGTTTGGTCCAGACAAAGTGCACTGACCGACCATGGACAAATAGAATGGGGTTGTTTGATCTGTTTTGTTGGATTTATTTAAAATGTGTGGATAAGAATTGAGGTGGACTTAACTAGAATTCTGTATATCTGCTTAATATATTGGAAAATTAGGGTTTAATAATAATGAGATATATATGGCATGCTGGATGGAGATAAGGAATAATCTTTAGTGAGCTCAGGTCGTGTTAGGTAGTTGCTTTCATTTTTCAAACTGATTTTTAATGAAAGAATATTTAGGTTTTGTTCTGTATATTCTCATAGTTATGATAATGGTATAAGTTTCCATTATTGCTTACCTAAACTCGTTGCAATTTCTCTTTTTGTGATTTTAAGGCTTTGGATATTCGACTTTTATTCTTTTGTTCTATTGGAGACATTTGAGCTATTCATGAATGATTTCCAGATCTGGACAAATGGAAAGTCTATTATATTGTTCTAATTGATAATAGCCCTTTTGCTCTATTCTTGAGGTTAGGACTTCCCAACTACATGAAATATAATAGAAGGTTAATCTACAACATTTATGCATATGTAGAACATTTTGAGGTAATTCGCTGCATACAAAATCAGACAAGTACTGATAAACTCAAGAGATCACTTATAACTAATCATAGTCGATTGCTTTAGAGCTAGAACACAGTTGTAATATTACCAATGGTATTTTCCATAAATTTTCTTGTAGTAAACAATTGCATTATTAAAATAACCAAGTATATATAGTATATGATACTAAAATAGTTTTTGCCTTTTTGGTTGAAAGAACATTTCACATTAGTAAATGTAATTTCCGGAAGAAGAAGAAGAAGAAAATGATGAACCCTAAATAAAAGAGTTGCTAACGAGACCATATTCACGGAATTTAATCACTTAGGAGTCGTTTGGTTTGAAGACAAGTTATGTTAGGATTAATTATCTTGGGAATAGTTATCATGATATTATTTTTTATTGACTATTTGGTACTATATTGTATTAATCCTGAGATTATCAATTTTACTGCTTTATCCTGAGATTACTATTGCGCCCTCTGACATGTATAAATTATCCCGGTACTATTTTTAATTTTGGGATAACTTATCCTAGGATTAATAACCAAACAAGGAATAAGGTGATACTAAATTTTTATCTCAAAATTATTTTTATGTATCCATCATACCAAACAACCCCTTAAAGTACTATTCTATTGAACGTTAATTATTGGTGTAATTTCACATCAGCCATCTGCATCAACAACTTATCACATATACATAAACTATATGGGATAGGCCAGTGCAAGCACGAGGACAACATTTTATATTATACTGTATTTTATATATGAATGTCAAGATTCAAGAACAAGGGAAAATTATATATCCAAGTTATTAAACTGAGACTCAGGAAGATAATAAATAGTATTCTATATTGATATTGTTAAAGATCCGAACATTCTTAGACATATGGTGCATGTAGGTGAAAAGTGTGTCTAAGATGCAAGGCAATACACTTAAAGCTACATGTGCAACATAGGGGGATATGCTATTTCTCATGCTCAATTCTAAGTAAAGCATCTTGACCCTACCAAACATGATCCTTGCAGCCAGTTGGATTATGCCTTTAACATTGACAGCACCAAACCAAAATGAACCCAACTTATCCTATACTTATAAGGATAAAGCTCAGACTACCAGAAGTCATTGACTTGACTCTGAGCAACTTCGAAAGTGTTAAACTTTGCTGATGATCAAAGAAAACCTAGTATAACCTGAAAGAAACTGTTACGAAGAAGGAAATGCCTCTCGAGTACCAGTACTTTTATGCAATATTAGCATTGCACTCTAAGCAGTTGGCTAGTTACTGAGATGTAAATCCTCTAATATGAAGTAGCATATGCATCATACAAAGGCTATAGCAGTTAAAGACTTGAACTGCATTAGGAGATCTGTTGCTACAATTAGCTGATGTATGAAAGAATAAAGTTATAATCATGGAGCTTAGTTGTAATTCACTCGCTAATTCAGAGCCATTACTTCAGGATCCCCAGTAGCATCCTCCAGCCTACTCTTATATGATCATTAACTGCATTCCTAATCTCTTCAACCAAATTCTTCTGTTATTCCTCTATTGCGTTCTGCAACTCATCAACCTAGGGAAGAAGTTTTAACATCAGCAAAAGATATCCAATTATATCAATCGAAATTTTCTCAAATACATATAAAACATTAAGCACATAGACCAAAGTTTAACTACTTATCTATCTACAAATATGTTAAACTTTCACATTCGAAAAATTTTAAGGTAGGATATATGTTTGAGAATAAATTCAGATTACAATCAGTCTCCTAAACATATGAAGAGATCAGATAGCTCATGAGTGATTAAATATTTTATCATAAATTACTGCATAAAGATAGGAAAAAAGCTAGAATTACCTAAAGGTTCATAGAGAAATAAGTCTTGAAAAAGGAATTCCAGGTGTGATAAAGCACATTTCATATTTTGTATGTCAACAGACTTTGTACATTTTATTTAGGGACATATTCATTTTTCATGATTGGAATCCAATTCTTCGTCTTGGGACATCACATTCAATCATTTTTTCACGACTTAAGACAATATTGGAATCCTTAGACTAATCTTTAATCTTTGCCGACCTAGCTATTTTTTATTCCTGTTTCAAGAAAAAGAAGAAAGATACGAGAGGAAAACAAAGCATGAAAATTGAAAAAAAAAGGAAGAACACTTACATTGAAATTAAGAAATAACATTAAAAAAAAAACAAAGAAAGGAATCATTGTGCCATTTCAAGTTTTCTAGCTAGAAGATATCACAATTTTTTTTTGTGTGTGTGTATGCTTAGCAATCTATTTGTAGAAGTGGTCAATTATAACAATCAAATTTCTGATCAAACTGCACATATCCAAGAGAGGAGCAGTCTTGAGTGCAGAATCAAACATTAAATTCAATAATAATATGCAAAGCTTTGGCATAAATCTTTAAACATCGTTTCGCAGTGACACAAATGATTGTAACTGCTGCATATCGTTTTTGCCATTTTGGTGCAGCCATAAGACTTGGTAATTTCTTGAGTAAAACAAGCAGATGGATTTGATCACCCCTTGGCCCTTGCCATTGAAATCCTGTACATAAAAGTTACTCTAAGAAGATAATTCCGCGAAGTTTCCAAACATAAACCATTCACACAATCTCCATCACTCATCATTCTCGATACGCCAAATCATCTTGACTAACTCAGAAAACAACCTTCTTATTATCTTATGTAGCTTGAGAGTGACTATTGCAACAAGTTTGAGACTACCAAGCAGCATTTCTGCCTGTGCACCTTAGAGATATCCAACTTTATTCAAAAATTTTAGTAGATCATAATACTTATCCATCTCCTATTCAATCACATCAATAAAATTCTTCAATCAGTTTTATATCTAAAGTATGAACATATGTAAACATACCAATAAGCAAGAGGCAATTGTAATTACTTATAGGCAAATTATATCAGGATTTAATCCGAGGAGTTCTTCACAAATAGCTTTTCTACGGTGGTCAACGTCCCTTTTTTATTTTTGTGGTAAGTGCATCTAAATATCGTGCTTCCTATGCACTCAATCCTTAGAAAAGAATAGCAATGAGATTTCACGTGCCCCTCCTCCTTTCTTTGATGCTACTGGAAAGTACATATTGTGAAGAGTAGACTTCATTTATTCAAATATCAACATTCTTTTAAGCAAAAAGAAGGTATATTCTTGAGCTCTCTTTTAAGTCTGTCTTCCACCAACAATCAGCGCAAATCACTATGGTTTCATCATCATGGAAGCTAACAGTCTTTTCATCCCTTAATACCTTGATTCGCATCTCACCCTCTTTGTGTGCAAAACTAAAATTTTCAGAAGGCAATTTCACAAACACCTAGAAGGCAAACTGAAAGCAAAGCTGCCTAAAAAAATTGAAATCTAGCAAACAATTGGTGATTCCTTAGACTTGTTAAACCCAGAAGCAATGCACGAAGAAGAAGAGAAGCAATTACCTCCAAACACAGTGATCAAATCTTAGAAGTAGAGCAAAAGAACAAATAAAGAGAGACCCAAATTGAGAAACAGAGAAAATAAAAAAGAAATATAAACTCAGAGAATTCAAATTCGAAGAAACAAAGAATTTTTAGGAATCACAAGCATTAACTTTGATACCTGGTGAAGGGGTTACTTCATAGCAAGAGAAGGTGGGTGTACATGGAATACACGAAAATAATAATTTAAATCAAAGACAACTCCAAAAGATTATAGGAATTGTAGAAGTAGTAGAGCCAAGAGAGAAGAAAAGCTGATGATTTAGATTCACCGTGTTGGACTTATATGCAATTTGGGGAACTTTCTCTCCAAAGTACAGCATGTGCAACATAAAGTATAACTTATTCCTGCGTAAGATAAATTAAAAATTTAATTTGAAATGACCAAAGTGCCCCTTGGTAAGCAGGCATGACGACCCCAGCTGCTTCCCAACCAGCTTCTATATAGTAGTAATACATACTATGACATAAGAATACTTTTTGCTTGTTGAAGGTCAATCCTAATAGCAATACAGTTCACTTCTCGGCCCGACCATATCCTCCATTAGGCGGTCATCTGTCTCCATATTTTTCAAATTTAGGACCAATGTATTAATGAGCACTTTGTCCATAATTTTGTATTTGTATTTAGAAATTGATTGAATATGCATATATAATTTATTCAGAATTCAGCAAATGTCTCCTTAGTATTTTGGATGGATCAAAGGATGTACCCACAGACGACAAAGAAAAAGAAGATTGAGAGGCTGCCAATGGTAAAATCAGCACATGGCTTATCAATTCTGTCTCTGTTGATATAGCTATGGAGCTGACATCCTTTGAGAAAGCATCAGAAATGTGGAGTCATCTACATTCCCTCGGTAACTAACAAAATTTGGCTAGAGAATTTGAGTTGGAAAGGCTACTTGCAGAATCGAAACAAGGTGAGAAAAATGTTTGTTTCATTTATTCTGGATTACTCACATTATGGGCTGAGCAAGATCAGGTTTTTGCTGCTTCAATCCCTACGGCTGGACTGAAGGATCTCATGACTACTATAAAGAGGATAAGGACTATCCAATTCCTGATGAAACTCAGGTCTGAGTTCGAGCCGTTGCGTGCCAGCATTCTCAACAAGGAAAAACTACCAGCTTTGAATGTGGTGGTTTCCGAAGTTCTTCGAGAAGAAACCTGATTGGGGTCTCAAGGTTCTATGGAGAATCCCCTTTCCATGGACACTGCCATGGCTGCATACAGAAGTTCTTCTTCCTTGGGCAACTCCAACAAGTCAGCTAAGTGTTTTCATTACAAGGAAACATGACACATCATCGCTCACGGTGGACGCGAAATTATTGCAACTATTGTAAGAAGGATGGTCACATTATTCTAGAGTGCCGTAAGAAACCTAGTTCGTTAGGAAAACGCTCAGCTCCTCATAAAGCCTTTCAGGTGATGGCAAGCGATGTTGGTACACATCAAACACCATCATTGCTTGATCGCAACAATATCCATAAAATGATACAAGAATCATTGGCGGCGGCTCTTCCTAATGCAATCTCTACAGCTCTGATTGCTACATACCCCGGTAAGAATATAATTTCGGATTCAATGGTATGGCATATTGATTCGGCTGCATCTAACCACATGACAGGAAATTAAATTTTTTTTTCTGATTTATATAAAATGTGTTCTACACATGAAATTGTTACAACAAATGGTCATATTTTATCTGCATCAGGCATTGGCTCCATTAGACCATTTTCAAAAGTTCTTTGTGTACCAAAACTTACTGCAAATCTTTTATCTGTTGGACAACCCGTAGAACAGAATTGTTTGGTAATATTTTCTCCTAACGGTTGTGTTATTAAGAAAATATTGACAGGGAAAACGATGGCCAGGGGGCGTAAGGTTGGCAGGCTGTTCCTTCTTCAATCTACAAATTCCAAGCTTCATCAATGTTTTCTATCGGCTTCAAAAAAAGATATCGAGTTTTTAGATAAAATGTGGAACTTGTGGCATCTTCGCTTAGGCCATCCACACTCTTCTCATTTAAATTTTATGTTGAAATCTTGTATTTTGTTGGATAAACGCTCACTGATTTTGCCCCCAAAATTACCTTGTGAGAGTTGTGCAAGATCAAAGAGTAATAAACTTCCATTTCAATTAAGCAATAGTACTTATTCTACTCCTTTCGATTTAATTTGTAGTGATGTTTGGGGTCCTTCTCCAGATATATCTCGTTTGAGATACAAGTATTTTATCTTATTCATTGACCAAGCATCTCGTTATACTTGGTTTTCTTTTTGAAACAAAAAACTGAGGTACCAAACATTGTCAAATAATTTTATAACCCTATAGAAACCCGGTTTGAAAAAAAAAAGATCAAGATTTTTCGTTCAGATTCGGGAGGGGAGTATGTCAATACAAACCTCACTAACCTTTTTCAAGAAAAAGGCATTATTCATCAACATGCTTGTCCTTGTACACCTGAACGAAATGGTGTGGTGGAACGTAAAAATAGATATGTTGTTGAAACTGTATTAGCTCTTCTTGATACATCAAATGTTCCAAAAATATTTTGGGCTGAAGCCATTTAAACATCTATTTATCTTATAAATAGACAATCATCTTCAATCATTAAACAGAACTGCCCTATTTTATTCTTTTTAAAAAATTGCCCGACTACTCATCTTAAAGTATTTGGTTGTGTATGTTTTGTTCTTCTTTAAGATCATGAACGTCATAAATTATCATCTAAAGATGTTAAGTGTATTTTTGTGGGATACAATGATATTCAAAAAGGATATTTGTGTCATGATCCAATACGTCATTCATTGAGAATTTCTCAACATGTTATCTTCTTTGAAAATTCTTTTAAATCCTTTTTGCAAAACATTTCACTCATAATTCTGTTGGCCATAACAACCTATCCACTGGTCCATCATCGAACTTGCCCACTGCTACAACAGGTACTACTGATGACTCTGGCCTTTTTTTTTTTTTTGATAATGATACTACTCCAGCAAATATTAATTATTTACCTTAACAACTTGAGACACATAATATTCCGTTAAATCTTAATAACCAACCTTCTCCTCCTCGTTAAAATGCCATTAGACAATCACTCTGTCACGTTCCCCCTCCAGATTGATATGGATACTCACATATGGCAGATCATATGCCTTGATAACAACATTAAATTCTATAGTTGTGCCAAGTTCTTATATGAAGGCAAGTGGTCAGAAATGTTGGGAGGATGCAATTCATGAAAAATTGATTGCCCTTGAGGAAAATGATACATGGGATATGGTGGATAGACTCGAAAATGCAACAACTATTGGAAGTAGATCGGTGTACTCAATAAATATGAAAGCTGATGGATCCCTAGATCAATACAAGGCAAGATTGGTGGCTCAAGGGTACAAGCAGGAGTATGGAATCGACTACGATGAAACATTTTCTTCTAGTAGCTAAGATGACGACAATATATTGCTTGCTTTAGCATCAATAAAAAGTTGGAAGTTACATCAACAGGACGTCAAGAATGCTTTCGTGCACGGAGACTTGCAAGAAGTGGTCTATATGAATCCATCACCAGGTTATAAATATTCTAGCGCAAATCAGGTATGTCGTCTTAAAAAATCTTTGTATGGACTAAAGCAGGCTCCTCGCTCTTGGTTTGAAAATTTTCGAACAACAATCCTAGGTGCTGGTTTCACTCAGAGCATCTCAGATTATTCATTATTCCTATATCGGTCCAGCTCAGGTATTACTATTCCCCTTATTTACATAGATGACATGATTATTGTCACACCTCCTTTTTCCAAAGGAATATGGAGTTCTTCCAATTAAAGTGACATCAATCGAAATGAGATTATTTATTTAATTCAGAGTCGCCACTTGGGATAATTTTATGGTGTCCCAAGTCACCGGTTTATTTTAAATCCTAAATCGAGAAAATTTGACTATGTTTTAAAGTCCGCGAAAACCAGAAGACCGGATAAGAAATTATGTTAAATCGGGAGAAGGTCTTAGGCATTTCCGGATTCCGTAGTTTTAACATGGTCGCTTTGATCATACTTGGCTTAATAAAATTATTTAATTAAGCCGCTTTTAATTTACCTTTTCACCTATATAATTTACCTTTTCACCGCTTTTAATTATGGCGTTATGGATTTATCTTCGAAGCAAATCACATGTGTGTAAATCTATTTTAACGCGTACATCTACACAATTAATCACACTTTGTTAACTTAGGATTGTTTTGCCAAAGTCGTGCGAACGCGTACTTTGATTTATTTGGGGAAGATCATAATTATGTCATGCGAACGTGTACATAATCACAATTAGAGCGCGCCTGAAGCGTTATACGATATTTAAGAATCGATTTACTTTTCTTTCTAGAAGCTGTTTTAGAATTTTCCATGAAAGCCTAAGGATTTATAGTTATAGGTATGGGAGCCTTAGGAATATACAAAGACTAATTGCAATTATTGAATTTCAAGGACGTTTAGGAATTACGAATTGTTTATGTATGGCTAAATTACAAAATTGGCTAAACTAACAGAATCGTTGCTATTTAGGTATTAAAAGAGCAATCAACCGAAACCATGGCGAATGGCATTGACCTAACGAATTCAGAGTCCATTGGTCTCTTCGTATTAATTTAACCAGATTAGCTATGTCCCAAATTCAATCAGTTTCGGCCCTAATTGAGTCCATCCATGTCCAAACTATGACTGTCCAACGGGACGGGACAAGACGAAATTAACGGAACGGGACGATATTTAAGCGGGACAGTGGTGGGACGGGACAAACGAGACGAAACGGTCATCCCATCCCGTCCCGCTAACAAACGGGACGGGACAGAACGGAATGGGGCGGGATGGGACGGGACAGGTTTGTGGGCGTTAAGTGTATTTTTTTTTAAAACGTCTAGTTTTTTGAAAATTACTATGTTTTTAAAGTTTGAACGGCTAGATTTTTGACTTATTTAATAAACTTAAATGTTATTATGTTAAAACGAAAATTAGAAAACTAAGTAAAGAATTATAAAATATTAAAACAAAAGACTTGTAATGAAATATTCTAGTAATTGTAAATTTATAATAGAGTTATAATTTATTTAATATAATTTCAAAGTATTAACTATTAAGTAACTAAGACAATTCATAAAAAAAAATCAACGCTTAGAGCCTTTTATTTTATTAATGGAACTTTCAAATCTCAAATACAAATATAATTCTTTTGAAGAGCACCTAATCTACGCAGCCACCTTCTAGGAAGGGTTCTGTTTGAACTAGGCCTCTTAGTAGCCAATTACAAATTATCATACTAATATTGAATGTTTGTAAGCTCCTCTATAGCTTCTTTGTAACTTATCAATAATATCTCTCGGACGTTGTTGTGGAATTGGCAGTGTTGAATGTTGATTAATGTTCTATGAGCTCCATGCCGTCATCGGTCCCAATGCTAAGTATCTCATTGTATTTTTCTTCTTCCCTAGTGTTAATTTTTCAAAACCAAAATTTCTTCTTTCTGCATTAATCCAATCTCTGAATAATACGGAAATCTCTAGGTTGTCCTCTGCTAATGAATGTCTATGATCTCCGATTTGAAATATTGTTGCGCTAAAAGCATTCTCTGGTGCTAAGAATCAAGTTCACCATCAGTAGAGGAATCAAAACATGTTATATCATCAATATCTTCCCATAAGAATTTCTACTCTAGACTTAGAAGTAGAAGGAGCAGTTTCACCACTTGTTGTTTCTATAGATTTATATTTATCAAACATTGACCTAGATTCTAACAAAAGAATATATGTTAGCTTGGATGTCTTAGAGAGATGGTTGTTCATATTCTTGAATTGCTAAATTTTGATAAATTTTACGAACAAGTCACTTTGCACCTCTTAATTTTAAATATGGATTAAGTATTGTAGAAATTAAATAAACTTAGGGAATAGAGAAAAAAAATACTTTTTAAATTTTACAATCATTTCATTAATGTCGGTGCATAAGTTGGATTTGTTTTATACTAACCAAATACAACAGAAATTCCACAAATATACCATAAAGACTCGCAGGACAGGCAAGACAGGACAAGATGGGACGGGACAGACGGGGCGGGAGGGGACAAAACAGGACAGGATAAATGGGACGAAATGGTCGTCCCGTCCCATCCCGTGTCCCGTTTAACATTGGCCCATCCCGTTTAACTTGGGTCGGGCCGGGCCGGGACCGGACGCGGGACGGGCCGTCCCGTTGGACAGCCTTAGTCCAAACACTGAATTTCCTTTGGTCTCTATTACCAATGGAAAAAAACGAAACAATTTCTTAAACATTCATAATACAAATTTGAACCAATTTATCAAACAAATACTCAGGAATTAAAGATGAACTACACATATAAAGGAAACCTCAAATTACAACTAAATGGCTTTTCAATTAGATTACAACTATAATAAGAAACAAAACTACTCTATGGACTTGAAGAGAAGAGAAGGGTGAATAGTAAATCCATTACTATTCACGAGCCATAAATCCGACATCCGGCGGTGGATTCTCGTAATTTTGGTGTTAATAGAAGCATCTTCTCTATGCGCACAATCCCCAATTGGTTTTGTGCTTAGATCTATAGCCAATTGAAACAGATCTTAAAATTTCTTACCCGGTTACTGTAGCAAGTATAACTTTTCGTTAGTTTCTTCTTCTTTCAATGGAGTTTTGAAGAACTTTATGAATACATCGTCCTCTCCCCAGCCTTTGGCTGTGGGAGAGCAATCTAAATTCATCCCTCCAAATTCATATGCAGCTAGTTTGATCAATAACCAAACAGCAGGACAAGTTACAAAAACAACTTTGAAGCCAAGCGAAGTAGTTCATGGAATCCCAACGCTACTGTTTACAATGGAGGAACGGGAAGATTTTGCAAGGGAGGAAGGTTTGCATCAAGCCATTGTCGTGAAGGTTTCTCCTAATGCTCCAGACTTGCAAGACTTGCGTACAATTTTGCCAAAACTGTTTGGTGTCAAAGGCCAATGTTTGATTGGTCTTCTAGCGCAAAGACAATTACTCATACGACTGGATCATTACGACGACTTCGTAATTTGTCTCACCAGGTCAGTTACTTATTTTACGAGCAAAGAAAAAGAACACCAGGTTAGAGTATTCCCATGGACGATTGGATACAACCCAAAAGAAGAAACACATATGGCAGCGGTATGGATTTCGTTTCCAAGTTTACCCCCTGAATTATTTGCCAGGCGTGCTTTAATGTCCATTGCAGCAACTGTTGGAAAGCCTATTGCTATTGATAAGGCTACTCAACTTAGGTCTAGGCCAAGTACAACTAGGGTCAAGGTGATCCTTGACATTTTGGACAAGCATCCAGAACAAATAAGGCTTAAATATGTTGATGAAGGAACTGGAAAGATCGTTGAACAGCTTCAACAAGTTACTTATGATAATTTACCTCTATATTGTAATCACTGCAAGCATCAAGGACATGACGAATCTAATTGTCGCATCCTTTTAGGAAAAAAACGAGTAGTACATGATGAACATGTGGAGGACGAAGCTGATGCAACAGGAGTAGTGGAGAAACTACAGGGTGATGCAAGGGATTATCTGAATAAAAAAGAGCTAACCAACAGCCCATTGAAGGACCTGAAAAAAATACAAATTCTGGGCAGCAACATACTTTGAAGGCCACTGTGAATGATGGTAGTAGTGGTTGTGAACACGAAGATTGATGACATACAGGTCCAACAAGTGCAAGATCAAGTTGGGAATAAGGTTGAGGGTTTATTCGTGGACCAGGTACAGAAACAACAGACTGTTGAGGATAGGAGGTTGATGGATTTTCCTGCTTCTACTAGTGTACAACAGGTGATTTTGCAACCTAATGGAGGACAACAATGTATTACAGTTAATGAAAAGGAAAATGGTGATTTAGTGGTACCTAATGCTGGACAAAAGAGAGATGGTGAATGTATACCTGCTGGTACTCGAATAGTTGTGCAAGTGGTTGATTTAACTACTGGCAATAAGCAACAAGGGTTAGCAGTAGGGGATGCATCTACTCCTAAGAAAGCCAAACTCCCAGCTGATATACCTGCTACAAAAGTTTTTGAACGAATGAAAGAAGCTACAGCTGGTGCTTTGAACATTGCTACTGATTCAGCTGTTACAATTTTTGGGCAGAATCGCCAAGGGGCTCGAAGCAAAACTGATCCAAAGAGTGTTAAGGCAGTGATCAAGGATCTTACGCAGCCTCAAAATTGGGTGGACCATCATGCAACTGCTGCTGTTCCAGCAGCTCCTTTGAGGGTTGGAATTTCAGCTGGTGATCGAGCTAAAGCAGGGATTCAAACTCTTAGTGTTCAAGGTGTAGTGAATGTATATAATGGAACAAATGCTATCATGGCTGAAGAAAAACCAGCAGGTTCTAATGAACAGGAACAAGCTGGGCAGTCGAAAAAATTTGCAGATGATTGGATAGATGTGATGAGATCTCCTAGTCGACAAGATACATCTCCAGCTGTGAAGGCTAAGCAACAACATTTGAGTGTACCAGCATTTCGACAGGATATAATCACTCCAAATTCTTTTGATGCACTTGTACATGAGGAGGAAATTGGAATCAACTCATCAACACTAAATGGTACTATGGTTCAACAGCAAATTGTTCCATGCACTACAAGTGAAACAAATGTCCTACGCAACGAGCTAGTAGCTAAACAAGCCCAAAGTTCCAACATTCCAACACTACTTTTTTCCAGTCCACATATGGAAAAAATCATTAAAGACGCGCAAAATGCAATGATAATGAACACCAATATGGTTAATCCACCAACTGTGACATTGAACAAATTCGTCTTTGAAATACCATCACAATCTTTGGAAACGTTTGGAGAGTAAGGTATTAAATCCAAATTTTGGGATGACCAACATGAGGATGATGATGATGAATACTGGGGTGCTGGCTTTGTGGGGGAGATGGCAGTTAACTATAAGCAATGGGTTGATCAGTGTGAATATGATGATGAAGAAGATCTGGAAATTCAATTTGTGAGGGATTCTGCTGAAGAAGGTGAGATGTGTAGTGGTGATGAAGAGACAGTATTCTCACCAAATTTGCCAAAGGTTGGAAGTTCCTCCAAGCTAGGATCCAGTCGCAGGCTTAATGCCACAGCTCCGGAATTCATCCCCAACATTGAGCAACAACAAAGATGCACAAAAGCTGAATCGAAAGGAAAAGCAATAGCAAAGAAATCTGGGCAGCAGCAGCAACTCAATTCAACAACTGTAGCTGAAGTTGTTACTGAATCTGGGCAGCAGCAGCAACTCATTGCAAACAAAGCAGCTGGAGTTGTTACTGAATCTGGGCAGCAATATGTGGTGACAACCAAAACAGCTATTACTGTAAGCAATATGACTGGACAACAACAACAACTTGAAAGCACACCAAGTACTACAATAATGAACTCAAATGCTGGACAGAAACAACAGGATTCCAGTACTCCTATGATTTCTGAGGAAGATAGAAAACTGCTTGATGCATTGGCAGACTCTACACATCGAAACTCAGAAAGTTCAATGCAAATTGTTAGTACAGGAAATGTGAGTAAAAACAGGAATAAAATGCAAGTCATAAAGCAACATCACAACACGACAGCTTTGGCAAATACACAATAAGGAAATGCATTGATGACATAGGACCTCGTCGACAACTATCCGCATCCTGTGAATGTGGGTAGAGATATGTATGAGGAAGGAGAAGAAGATGTTGTTTTGAAAGAATGTCGGTCACATGCAGCAAAACAAGGCGATTTATCACCTATGCAGAGCGGCAAAATAAAGAAAGCACATACAAGGAAAAATAGTTGGGACGACAAGGTTAGTGATTTTCTAAATGTTAGGCGACTTTCCAATGAGAGTTGTCAAACAAAAGAAGGCTGCCCCAACTACGTCAACGAGGTCCAACCGTCCAAAAAAGAAATGATGTTTTTTGATTACGTTTTGAACACGGTTCAGGAAAACAACAAAGAATTACAAATTGAAGATTTTACAAGTTTGGAAAAGAAGGGACAAGAATCAAATTGGTACTACATTCTATTTTACCACTTTCTTAGTATTCTCATTTGTAATATCATCACAGAGTATGTTATAAACTCTGTGATGATCATTGAATATTTGGTCCGTTCAAGTTCTTATTTTTTACATGCTTGCTAGTAGGTGAGGCCTTTTCTTTGCCTCAATAGGATTAGTAAGGTAAGGTTTAGCCCGAGTTGTGTTGCCTTAGTCTTATGCTTTTGGAAATTATCCACACGGCTATGAGATTATATGCCCTCGTGAGACGTTGCCGACAGCTACACCATGAATCCTCTACATTAGGCTGTCATCATAAGGCAGTGTGAGGCGCAGAGGAGTGATTATATATCCAAGGCATATGGGTAACACTAACGGTGCTATTGTCCCCCTTATTTATGCTTTTCCTAATTGTTGTATTTTTCTTTTTTCTGTTATTAATAAAAAACTAGCCCTAGGCGCTTGCCTAGCGGAGTGCCAAAAAAAAACTACATAATCCTAACTGACTGAGTTTGCTACACTTGATGAATTGCTATAATAACCATAACCTTCAATTTCATTAATTGAAAGCTATGCCCCTATTCCGGTCACGCCTGGGCTAGTTAACTTAATCAGCCTGAAACCCCAGCACTTCATTCACTTCATTACTGCCTGATTTGGGTCCAAAAATTTATCCAGTAATGGATTTGATCAACTAGTGATCAAATCCAATAACTGACTGGCCCTTGCCTCCACATGCTAATATCAAATCAAGATTACACCATTAATTTCATGAGCCAACACTTAAAATGAAGAAATGACACTATTTCAAG
This sequence comes from Nicotiana tabacum, assembly GCF_000715075.1. NCBI lineage: Eukaryota > Viridiplantae > Streptophyta > Magnoliopsida > Solanales > Solanaceae > Nicotiana > Nicotiana tabacum. The sequence goes on along the minus strand of NC_134099.1, from coordinate 142,181,200 downwards.
CGTGTGTTTACTGCTTAAATGAATCTGAACATGTCTTAGACAGTAGTATCAATGCACCCTATACCATTAACTCAAACAATGGCAGTCAAGCCATAAACACTTCAACAGAAAACATAGATGAGCACATTAGTGTAGATTTTAGCTGACTGTGACAACTTAACCTTAATCACATGGCTAACAGAATCAGACTCATACATGTTAAACATATAAGAACACACAATGATCTATACTCAAAACAAAACACTATGCAACTACAATCGCATTAGGTATTCCATTACTTCAAGACACGGTTACATCTACAAGAGGTCAAAGCAATACCTTAGTAGCAGCAAAACAAAAGGAACAGAAAATAAATCTCTGAACTTGAGAGGCAGCTAAACACAAGATTCCACAATAGCTTGATGAAAAATCAACAACACGGCAACCAACATCAGTAAATCCCAGAGGAAGGCCTCAAATTCAGTCCAAAACTAACTTTAGCAAAATCAGGAACCAATGGAATGAAACGATATAGTCATAGAAGCAACTCCTGAGATTTTAGTTTTCCAAATTTGGAAGTCACTTTGAATTCCAAAAAAAAATTGGCTTTTGCTTTTAGAGGAGATGAAAAAGAGATCCCTATGTGCTGTATGACTCCCCATCGCTGAATGCAGAATGAAAATCCTTATTATATAGGCTATGTGTGTGCTATAAGGGAGAATGAGAAAGTCTAGAAAAAAGAATCTGTCAGCTAAAATTTTGGGATAAAACATCTTTTTTAACCAATTGTTGGACAACTGTCCTATTTCTAAATGTTTTATCTCATTCTCAATATTTTCATTAACAACTTGGGATAGTTGTCCATTATCTAGAAGTTTCTTGTGTGACCAAACAAAATTCCCTGATTTTCTTCCTAATTAAACCCCTTAAGTTCCTGTTAATAAACGTTCATCCCCCAAACCCTTTTGACATTCAAACAGCAAAAATCAATCTAAGTCTGTTGCAACCAATTAAAACCAAATCAACGAACAAACAAGACAGATCAATATTAAACGTTTACCAATTAAACCTAGCTAAATTAAGAAATTAATTAAGCTTGATTCAATTATCCTAAAACGCATACGACTAAACTAATCTGAGAACAAACAAGTCATGAATAACGAAACATCAGAAACCGAAACAAAACCAAATGTTTAAACAAATACAATCTGAAGTGAACTCTAAATACGAACATGGCTACTGACAAGAAATACATAAAGGAAACAAGAAAGCATTACCATTTTGAACTAGGTCGAAACCAGGAGAAAAACCATGGAGGTCGGTGATAGTATTTCTGTCGGAACTCCGGTGGCTTCGAAATGAGCCAAAACCAATGTCAATCGATTGTTCTTATTAAGAATAATCGATCGAGGTAGGTTCTAAGTCAAGTCGAATTGGTATTGCCAGAAAACAAAGAAAGGGTAAAGCTAGGTTTTTTTTTGAGATTTCCACATTTGAAATTCACGGAGTTTGGGCGATTTTTTGGGAAAATTAATGAGGGATTTAGACTGAGGGGAGGATGGAGGTTGTGTGGTGACGATTTGGGGTCGTTTGGAGACTGTCCGCCGTCGTAGGGTACCGGCGGCGGAGACCACGGGTGGTGAGAGAGGGGTGAGAGAGTGGTGACGAGTTTGGTGAGGGTAATTGGGGTAATTGGGGGGAGGGGGGGCTTTCCGAGACTTATAAGGAATGGGGTAAGGGAGTTCATGACCGTTGGACTAGGAGAAATGAACGGCTGAGATCGGCGTTACTAAAACGCCAGCGTTTTGGATCATTAAGGGCTGGACCGGAGCGGGTTTGGGTTAGAGCGGATTTGTGGGTATCTTTGATTTTAAATCTTAATCAAATTAATTAAAACCTAAATTAGGTCCTAAATTAAATTAAATTTGTAGAATTAAACTTAATTATCTATTTCTAACATTTAAATAATTAATTAATTTAAAACTAATGAAATGAAATTAATAATTTAAGACTAAAAATTAAAAATATAAAATGACCATGGTATTTTTTGTGATTTCCATTTAATAATGCAACTAATAAACGTAATTAAATCCTAAAATGCAAGTAAAACCTAAAATGTTATGCAATGAAGATTTTGAAAATTTTTGGTGTTTTCTTATAATTTTAAGATATTAAATATGCAACTAAATGCAAATAATAATTAACAAGAGATTCCTAGAAATTCTATGAAAAATTAAAACAATTAGAAAAAATCTATTTTCGTGAATTTTATAGGAGTATTTTTGTGAGGCAAAAATTACATGCTCGCAATTATCACAGGAAATGATGAAGTTGGAATCTCTCATTTGAAAAACCTATTAGACTCCTTGTTCAAGATGAAGGACCTAGGTAAGCTAACATGTTTTTTGGGCTTGAGCTGACTTATGGAAAAGAAGGCATACGATTGAGTCAGCTAAAGTATGCAGAAGATTTTGTTCATTTAGCAAATCTCACAGATGATAAGAAGGTTCATACTCCAATGGAAGCGAATACGAAATACAGAAAAGAGCAAGGAGAGCAAACTTTGTATAGACATTTGGTTGGGTCACTTATATATCTTACCATGAGTCGTCTTGCTGTCTCTTATGAAGTAGAAGTGTTAAGTCAATTCGTCACTAAGCCTTACAAGATCCACAATTCAGCTTTGCTAAGGGTAATTAGATACATAAGGAGTATTGTGAATCGAAGTCTCTTGTTTCCATCATCTTCATCGCTGGATATGGTGGGATATGCTGATGCATATTGGGATGGATGCCCTGATTCAAGACAATCCACTACTGGCTGGTGCATGTCGCTTGGCTCGTGCATGATCTCATGAAATTATCAGAAACAATCCCGAACATCGAAGTCATCCACAGAGGCAGAATATAGAAGTATGTCTGTTGCATGCTCTGAAATCATTGGCTACGAAGGCTATTATAAGAACTTGACATCAAGATCGAAGGATCGACCACATTATATGGAGACAATACCAGTGCAATTCAAATAGCAACCAACCCCGTTCATCATGAAAATACCAAGCACATAGACATAGACTATCACTACATCAGAGAATTGGTTGAAGATCGGAGTATTAACCTGAGATATATATCATCTAAAGATCAACTAGCAGATTTGTTCACAAAGGCTACGGCAAGAAGTCAGTACGATTATCTTCTGTCCAAACTCATGCTTTGTGATACATAGCATTGGGTGTTGACTATACCTTATTTAAGAGCCCAATTTCAGGGATCTCCCATTATGACTAATAGTCAATTTGTAGAGCAAATTAGCTGCCCAATTTCATGGATATTTGTCTAGCAATTAGTAGGCTAGTAATCAAGAGATAATTGAGACTCCTTTGCTTGTATAAATACATTGTAAATCCTACAGTTCTATACATTGAAATATATTAGTATTCTTTCATTTTCTGTATCCCTCTCTTTCTCAACACCGCATGTGTTTTCAGACTGTCAGGTGATCTTTCATAATTGAAAAACTTAACTTGAGTATATCATAATTCTAAGTTGTAATCATAGAAATCACAAAATGGTTAGAACGAGCACGCGTATGCTGATGGAAAAACAACTAGTTCATATGCACGAAGTGGACTTCTATGTATACAAAACCATTTTCCTATACTGCGGCATCAATCATCAGTCTCTTAAACTACTACAATATCTTTGAATTTTTGGATTTTGTCTATCTCTAGAGTTTATGTTGAGATTGTCTTTGGTATTTCTCTTTTGGAGGGACTCAATAAGCTTGACCAAAGGAAAAATTGAGTTACTAAAGTTATAAATATACCTTGATGCTACTCTGTTGGTAAGTCGTTGCCACGTCCATGGGCAGAGTCCCCGAATCCCCTTCACCAAAAAAATTTATACTATATATACTAGGTCAAATTTTTTTGTTATGTATATAGTAAGTGTTGAAATCTCATAACTTCTTTATATATTTACTTCTTTCATATTTTGAAACCTCTTCATGAAATTTTTAGCTATGCTACTGACCACGTCGTCTTTAGAGAACAAATTTAGCAGCTAACAAAATTTTCATTGTTGCCACATTAAGCGGGAAAATACAGAGGATGGCTCCTTGTCCCAAAAAAGGTCCTTATTTACCTATCGATTCTAATTTTTTTAAGTATAATTAGCTCAAATAGTCATCCACCCAACCGCTTAAACTAAAAATAACCGGTAGAGGTATAACATATATATATATACATAATTTATGTATTATATGTGTATAATTATGTCAATGTTTAAACTATGTATATAACCAGGAAAAGTAAACAAATGAATATGACCGGCTATTAATATAAAGATCCTTTTTTTAATATTAATAGTGCAATTGTTGTATACATTACCATGTTACGTAAATTCTAACAACAAATAATTGTCTATATTAAATGTGGACCGATAGCATGAAAAATAGACGTGAAAGAAAACACGTTATCTATTAATATATAACGGTCAATTATGTTGACATTTGAAAAATTATTTTTCTCCGCTAATATATATACAACTTAAATATTTATCACAAAACTGAAATTCCTTAAGATTCAAATGGCTAGGTTTTTTAGCGAAAAAAAATGGCTGGTTTTACATGGGTTTGTCAATGGGGATATAGCCAGAAACAGATCCAAGTATCTGGGCTGCGAACAAATTGGACAGTCCGTTTATGGGGCTTAACCTCTCTCTATCCGGGTCAAGATACAATGGAACCAACATGGAAGTGGGTGATCTTGATATTTTTACCACGATTGCCCTATAACATCAAGTTTAACAAATGTTGCTCGTCGCTTGCCCCATGAGCAACATTTTTGACCTTAAAGCTAAAGGTTTGACCATCGGGCAAGCGGAAGTCAAAAGATCAAGACCATACATTTTCAAGGTCATTGGGTGTAATTTCGTGCACTTATATTACTATGATCCTTGAATCCCATCTTGTTTCCTCGAGTCCCATCGTTAAATTAATGTCACATTAGACATTAAGTTAATAAATATACTTTATAAAATGGGTTAAACAAATATAGTCTGTAGACAATTATAAGCCAGAAGCCATGTACTTTGAATTCCATATTGAGCCTGCATCATTTCGTTTATATTTAGTCAATGAAATGGTACAAGCTAGTAATATTGTTGGCCCTATAGCAGTCTATACCGAACACGATCTAGATCTTTATAAGGGCGAACAACATTATATAAAGAAGGCCAAATCTTGCCTCTTATGGATTAGCATCAGGAGGTTTTCAAAAAGTGGCAGGGCAAGCCTACCATATGAGAGGTCAGCTAAAGAGCAATTCTTGTTGAGTGGTGTTTTTGCGCTAATTTGTTGTAATTTGCAGAGAAATACAGTGAAAGTGAAGATGTTAGGAAGAAGAAGAAGACTCAGCCATTTAGAGAGAGAGGAAAAGAGACGAATGTAGCTAAGAAATTCTGTATTTTGTATTGTTTATTAAAGGCTAAGTACAGATATTTATATACCACATTTGGTTGTGAATATTTAACTAATTAACTAACTCTCTAACAACCATTAACGGTAAATAGCAACCTTTAGCTACAAAGACTAAACTACCCTCATATTATTTAACACTCCCCCTCAAACTATGTGGTAGAAAATATTGATCACACCTATTATGGATTTTAAATATTCATGTTGCACTTTGGTTAGTCCCTTTGTAATAATATCAGTAGGTTGATTTGTTGTTACAACATATTTAGTGATGAAGAGTCCTTGTTGAATTCTTTCCCTCATAAAGTGACAATCAATTTCAATGTGCTTAATTCTTTCATGGTAGACTAGGTTTGCAGCTATTTGTATAGCTGTTTTGTTGACACTGTAGATATTGATAGGTAACTGGATCTTTGTATCAACTTCTGTTAGTAAACCATATAGCCAAATGAGTTCAGCTACTGTTGTTGCTAAGCTTCTGTATTCAGCTTCTGCAGAGCTTTGAGATACAGTAGTTTGTTTCTTAGACTTCCATGAAATTAAGGAGTCGCCAACTTTAACTAAGAACCCTGCAACTGATTTTCTAGTCAAAGGGCATGCAGCCCAATCTGCATCACAAAAAGCAGTGATTGTATTGTTATGAGTGCTTGACAGCACAATCCCTTGCCCTGGCTGACTTTTAACATATTTTACTATTCTTAAAGCAATTTTCATGTGTGATCTTTTGGGTTGTTGAAGGAATTGGCTAAGAGTTTGAACTCCAAATGCTATGTCTAGCCTAGTTACAATTAAATATAGTAGTTTTCCTATTAGTCTTTGATAGGAAGCTTGATCAACCAATCTGTCTTCTTCTTCTGAACATTCTGCCTTACCAATGAAGTCATCATACTTCTTAGAGATTAATTTGATGTTAACATCAATCGGAGTTATTGCTGGTTTGGTTGCAGCTAAGCCAACTTCTGAAATTAGTTCCAAAGCATATTTTATCTGATGCATAGTTATTCCTTGATTGGATCTGGCAAATTCAATTCCTACAAAGTATTTTAGCTCTCTCATATCTTTCATTTTGAATGCATTGTGCGGTAGGTTTTTTGTTTCCTCAATCAATTGCAGATTGTCACATGTGATTAACATATCATCTACATATACTAGAATTATAGTAGTACCTTCAGTTGTTTTTCTGATGAATATAGAATGATCATACTGACTTTGTTTGAAGTTGAACCTCAGTAATGCTTCACACAGTTTTGCATTCCATTGTCTAGGAGCTTGTTTGAGCCCATACAGGGATTTAACAAGTCTACACACAGTGTTCTCCCCCTAACTTTTAAATCCCTATGGTAATTCCATATAAATTTCATCAAATAAATTACCTTGAAGGAAGGCATTATATACATCCATTTAATGTATATGCCACTTCCTTATAGCTGCTAAGGCAAGAATGGTTCTTACTGTGACCATTTTCACAACTGGTGAAAATGTTTCTTGATAATCAATTCCCTCATTTTGGCTATAGCCTTTGGCTACTAATTTAGCTTTGAACCTTTCAATTTCACCTGAGGCTTTGTACTTGATTTTGTAAATCCACTTACATCCTATAGGCTTCTTGCATTCTGGTAGTGTTACAATATCTCATGTATGATTGTTCTCAAGAACTTTTATCTCTTCATTCATGGCTTGTATCCATCTTGGATCTAGAATTGCTTCAGAGTAGTTAGTTGGTTCAGTAACTGATGAAGTTGCAGCTACATAGGACTGATATTTAGAGAAGAGATGATCATAACTGATATATTTGTTTAGTGCATATGGTACACTTTGATGAATATTTAGAGATACAAAATCCTTCATCCAGACTGGAGGATGTTTGTCTCTACAGGATTTTCTGACTTCAGTTGATGGTTGATTTTGTATCTCAGTAGTAGTAGATGGCATTTCATGTGAATTATGATCAAATTGTGTAGATTCTGTATAGAAATCCATGTCTGTATATTCTGTATGCATTTCGTATAACTTTCTTCTGTGTTGTGCTAATTATCTGTTTTGCCTCTTCCAGTGTTGTCACCCTCATTAGTAGTTGTGGCTTCTGTTCTATTTTCAAATAGTATTGTAGGATTATCCAGTTGCATTCCTGAATCTGGTGTTGTATCAACAAATATTGGTTGAGAGTGCTATTCTTTCTTTATAAAGAGAAATATATCTTCTCTAAATATTACATCTCTACTTATGAAAAATGTCTTAACTGAAGGGTCATATAAAATGTACCCCTTTTGAACTTCTGAGTATCCCATGTGTATAGATAATTTTGCTCTTGGCATTAGCATGTCATGCTCTTGTACAGTTTTAGCAAAGCATAGGCAGCCCAATATTCTAAGATGCATTAGAGAAGGCTCCCTTTTATATAACCTTTAAAAAGGAGATATGTTTCCAGTGACAGTGCGGGGCATTCTGTTTATTAACTAGACATCAGCTAATATGCAGTGACCCCAGAACTTAATAGGTATTTGAGCTTGAAATCTTAATAGCCCTTGTGGCTTCTAATATGTGCCTATGTTTCTCCTCAGCTACCCCATTCTGCTGAGGGGTATATACACAGGTTTTTTGATATATGAATTCCAAGTTTTTGAACAATTGTTCACACACAGAGTTCGCAAACTCTGTACCATTATCAGTTCTAATTGCCTTTATTGTTATATCAAACTGAGTTCTGACATAATTGAAGAAATGTTGAATTGAAATACATGCATCAAATTTTTTGCTTTAGTAGAAACACCCAAGTCATTCTTGAAAAATCATCTACAATAGTCAAAAAATACTTGTTTCCATCCAATGTAGCAATCCTATAAGGCCCCAACAAGTCTACATGTATTAGATCAAAACATCTACTACTTTGAATACTGCTTGTAGGAAATAGCAATCTAGCCTGTTTAGCACAAGGACACACTGTGCATTTGTTTATTCTATTCTTGATAGTATCAATATTTATAGGTAGTAACTTTCTAAGAGTCTGTGTAGACACATGACCACATCTTCTATGCCAGAGAATCACATCTGATTTGTCCGCCTCAGTTGTATCATTTCCTCTTGTAGTTAAGGCATCCATTCTGTTCCTTTAAGCTATGTTAGTATATAGTAGGTATAGGCCACCATCCTCTTTACCAATCTCATTCACCTTCCCAGTGAAGAGCTTCTGAAACACACAAAAATCAGGAAAGAATGTTGTGGAGCATTGCAATCTTTGGTTAGCTTAGAAACTGACAATAGATTGTATTTGAATTAAGGAACATAAAACACATTTGTTATTGTGTTATTCTCTAATATAGAACTTGATCCTGTATGAGTAACCGTAATAATGTCACCATTTGGTAATAATACTTTCTTTGGATTTTTTGTTTCAATTACTGTTCCCTCATGCAGTAAGTTTTTGTCAGATACCATATGGCTTGTTGCTCCTGAATCTATGATCCACTGACTAAGACAATTAGAAACTAATAGAGCTATATCAATACCTGCCACATTAGCTGCTGAAGCAGAATTTGGCACATTGGTTTTGTTCAACATTTGAAGAATATGTTCATATTGTGTTTTTGTGAGAGCATAGTTCTCAAGACCTGAATTTTCTAAATTCAGAGTAGAGCTTTGAGAACTGCCTCCAGTATTGACATGATCCTATACATTTGTATTTTGTCCATAATTGAAGTAGTTGCTAATGATCTTGAGCAGTAAAGTGATCAGTTCTGGCATTAGATTGACATTATATGTTGCATTTGTATTAGCATTTCCTCTTCTTTTGTTCTTGAAATCTGCAGGATATCCCACAATCTTATAACAATTTTCTTTGCTATGTCCCTTCATTTTGCAAAATTCACAGTACAAATTGTAGTTTCTTCTGAACCTTTGGTTCAGATTCTGATTTCCTCTAGCTTTCGAGTACGTAGCAACTTCATAGTTTTCCATCTGACTTGTAAAATTCCTGAGGTAGCAGCAACAGACTTCTATCCCTCATCACTTACAATTAATGCATATGCATGATTTACTATGGGAATAAGACTTCTCATCAAGATCTGACTCCTAACTTGAGGGTTGAATCGTTTAATCCCATCAAGAATTGGTATAACTTCAACTTCTGCAAATACACCACAAATTCTCTTGATTTTGGACAGTCACACCCAGGTGCATGCACAAGCCTCAAACTCTTTCCATAAGTCCTTCAATCTTGAGAAGTAGGCAGATACAGAAGTTGTGTCTTGCGAGTGTTGCTATTTCCTTGTCCAAATTATTGTTTCTTGATCCATCAACCTTGTTAAACCTTTCTGAAAGATCTTCCCAAACCACCTAAGCAATTGATGCATACATAATTCCTCCAAGAAGTCCTTTTGCCACTGAATTCATAATCCAAGATAGCACAATTGCATTGACTCTTTCCCAGTGATTCCACATTGATTATGGGAATTTTTCTTTCTTGCATGTACCATCAACCATGCCCAACTTATTTCTTCCTAACAAGGCTACTCGCATAGACCTAACCCAGATGGAATAGTTCTTAATTCCAGTCAATTGAAATGAAATGATTTGAATACCACTTATATCAGCAGGGGATAAGAAGAGTGGATGATCCCGGTTGCTTGATTTCCGGTATTTTGATTCACTTGGTCACGAGTGATTTGAATTCCTGGTGTTTGGCCCAATTGTTCATCCGAAATCGCCATTTTCTTGTTGACTCAAGGATTCAAGAATCTGTTAATTGTAATTTTTTTCCACAAAAAACAGAAACGAACAAGAATGGAATAGATTCTGTATTTAGGATCGAGATGTAGGCTACTTTTCTTAGATTAAAAGCTCTGATACCATGTTATAATTTACAGAGAAATACAGTGAAGGTGAAGATGTTAGGAAGAAGACGGAGACTCAGTCATTTAGAGAGAGAGGAAAAGAGACGAATGTAGCTAAGAAATTATGTATCTTGTATTGTTTATTAAAGGCTAAGTACAGATATTTATACATCACATTTAGTTGTGAATATTTAACTAATTAACTAACTCTCTAACAACCATTAACGGTTAATAACAACCTTTAGCTACAAAGACTAAACTACCCTCATATTATTTAACATAATCGTTCAATTTTCGTACATGTTTAGTAAATTTTGTGACGAAGTGATATGGAATGACACCGCTTAAGCCAATGTGCCTCCGCCCAAATTCGCTGAATTCAACATAAAATCTCACTATGATAATCTAAGTTCACCTTTTAGTAAATTACAAAACAGTTGCAAAGATAAGCAAGGACTTCCATATAATCACTTATCATCTAATGCACTAAAAGTGATGTTGAGCAGCTGTATAGGATCAAAGATAAGATCCCAAAGATAGTATGTATACTATATTTTATATATGATGAGAGAAAGTTTTTTTCAAAGATTCTCTATAACTTTATCTATGAAATCGATATAGTATTTACTTTTTCAGAAAATTCTAACACTACCGGAAATGCATATGCTTTTAATCATAGGAGAGAGCAATGAGAACAGACATATGATCTCTACTGTGATACCACCAAATTAAATAAGAGGGTATCTGCAAAAGAAGAGACGCACTCATACAGACAGAACTATTCCAAGGAAAGGAACTTTTCCTTTTGCCATCTTTTGCCACCGAATTCAAGATTTCAAGAATAGTATACTTGATTCAGGGGAAAAGGTCATGGCAAAATAGTATTAAACAATGAACAAGTTAGGAATACAGTAATCAGAAAGCTTCTTCATATTTATACTCAAGCAGGAAGTACAAATCTTTTATGAAACATTGATGCAATCCTGATTTTAGAACCTACACTCTCAATTCAAAATCCACAACCCACAACGTCTAAATTCTGAATCTGCCACTACTGTTTGACACAACCATATGGTGTGTCTAAGCATCCTGTTTGGGTGCAAGCACTCTTCTACCAAATCACTTTTATTCTCGGCGCTGATAATAATTGGATCCCTTATCGGTTTAAAGATTTTTTGTTACACTATTTATCAGCTACGGAAGAGAAGACAATCTCACAGCAATCAGTTGGCTTCTGATGCAGGGAGGGAATTACAATTGCAGCCGCGACAAGGACAGCAACAGATTTAGATGAGTTAAACCTTATTGTTGGAAAGTAAATTCATTATTTTACCAGCAATGCACTTGTCTCAAACAGACAATTTGCTTGCCTCAATTCTATCTTGTTTCGTAATTTTACAAGGTCTCTTACTCTATCACTGAACTAGTGTTTTACTTTCTTCAATCAAGAATGTCACAAGGCTGGCTAAATGTTGAAATTGTATGCCAAACATTTTACTAATGTCCGTGTCTTCTCGAACTCTCAAATACTGTTTAAATGGAACAGTTTACTTATATGTTACTGTATCGAATTGTGTAAATTGTCTTTAAAGCTTTAAACAGTTAGAAAGAAAGACACAACTTCCCCACAAATAAAATAGATGGATTGCGTAGGATGAACAACCACCCTTCACCCGGGCCTAGAAGGAAAAAACAAAAGCATGTAGAGTCAATTTAAATGTCAACCCGTAGTTGTTGGGTAAGGCCAACATCCTGCCTATGGCAAGGCCCGCAAGGGGGCTGAGGTGGCATGGGTTGGAGTTATAATCGAATATGGCGCTTGCTTGGTGGGCTTGGTTAAAAAATAAAGTTGCGCCCTTGCTATCAGCTATAGCTGTTGGTACGACGCTTGATCCTAACAAGTGGTATCAAAGCCTTTCTAATAGGTTCGATTCCCAAGAGCAACATGCTGCTAGGTAACGCCAACATCCAGCCAAGGCAAGGCCCGCTAGGGGGCTAAGGTGGCCAACGTTGGAATCATAATCGAACATGGAGCTTGCTTGGCGGGCTTTGTTAAAAAATAAAGTTGTGCCCTTGCTATCAACTATAGCTTTTGGTGTGATGGTAAGCGTTTGATCCCAGTAGTAAATTTCAAATAATGCAAATTAAAAGGAAAATTTAATTATAAATATTGTACTAGAACATTTATCTATTGCTAGTAGCTATATATATGGTGCTGGATCTCAATCTGCGAGGACATGGTACAAAGAATTCATTGGCCTCTTCTACTCTGTATCTCAAAGTTGAAACCTGGACAAAATCCGCAGCCATTGTTACAAACAAGTCAGAAGTCAGGTGATAGTCTGTCTGCACTTGCTAATTAAAATCTTGGATCCGTCTCTAGTTGTAAAACATACATCTTGCAAGAAAAATAAAAGGGTGTCATCCATATTTAAGCGATCTCAAAATAATCACAAGCATTCTGTGAAGAACCTTTGCCCGTATTATCGCTGCTACTGCTGGTGCATCTCACACGCCACATCTTGATAACTCCATCAAGACTTCCGGTGCAAATGGTGCAACCATCTTCACTCTCCTCATTATTCACGCATCCTGGGAAAGCTGTAACGCACCTAATCGGTCCTCTGTGACCTTGCAAGATCGCCACGCAAACATGTTGACAATCTTGCTCCCTAAACCAGACTCTGCACGTTGAGTCTGCAGAGCCACTGATGAAATAGTTAGCCGTACTGGACAAGCACATTACAGCATGTGTGTGTCCAAGAAGTGCACCCCCATATTGTAATTGCCCTGAAAACCAACCTTTTATCCAATAATGAATGTAACCATCACTGCAACCACCATACAATACCCCACCATCAGTTGTTAATGCTAATGTCTTTACTGGTGAACATTTAGCTGGTAATGTCACAGTGAGGGAATGTGGCCTATCTCCACTACAAAAATTACGTCGCCATACTCGGACTGTGGCATCATCAGAAGCAGTATAGAGGACACCATCATCACCAACAACAATGGCATTTATCGGATCGTTATGGGCTTGGATTGTCTCTATGCATTTGAGATCAGAAATTCTCCATACTTTTACTGTTTTATCAAGGGAAGCTGAGTAAAGTATATCATCTGATATGTTAATTGCCAGTGATGATATTGGTCCCATGTGCTTCATCTGTCACAATTCATTAAAAGGCATTTAATTTTTCTATCTACACAAAAAAGTGAAGATCATGAACTATTCTGATTAGACAAGCATATCAAGACTTGAAGAGTATGCATTAAATTAGATGCTTTTGAAAATTGAAATGTGCTAAATTTGACACTGGTGTGCTTTAATCACAAAGCTGTAGCCGCATATGGTAATAAATATGTTCCCAGCACTGTCCATGTCAAGGTTTGGTTTGCTGCAATTAATACAGCCCTAAAAGATGTCCAGGCTTCAACTTTTTCCAGTCCAAATCAAACTGGATACAGATTCCTGAACAAATAATAATCTGATGATCCAAATTTGCAGCAGCTGATATTAACCAGACGGACTTTAACTTTCCCACTTTCCGTTGGCACATAAGCTTTCAGACTAACACAACTTGTTATGCAAAAATGTAATTGTCGGTATAGGCCATGACTGTCCCACGAATATCTCTATTTTGTATTCTGTATAAATTAAAAAAAGACAGCCCGGTGCACTAAGCTCCCGCTAAGCGCGGGGTATGGGGAATGGCTGAACCACAAGTATCTATTGTACGCAGCCTTACGCTATAAATTCTGGTTCTTAAATTATGCCCCAAAGAAAGTAAAATAGAATTATATCACAGGCTAAAACCATGCATAACAAATTTCCCCTAGAGCATGTTACACTAGCAGAGTCACAGTGAAAGGAGCAGTATGCCAGCCTACACCGTACGTCCTACCATTAATGCATATTAAGGAACAGTTAACTACTGCGAATGAGTATTAGCATAACTGGTAAAGTTGTTGTCGTGTGATAAGGAGGTCATGGGTTCGAACCGTGCAAACAGACTCTTGCATAAATACAAGGTAAGACTGCGTACAATAAATCCTTGTAGTCCGGCCCTTCCCCGGACCCCGCGCATAGCGGGAGCGGGAGCTTGGTGCACCGGGCTGCCCTTTATAGAAACACATATAAAAAATGAATAAATATTGTATATTACCATCTTATCTCGACCAGAGATATAGCTCCGGACAAAGCTTCCAACCTTAGGAATACTAGCAACCCGAACATGCTTGATAACACCTTCCCAAGTCCTACGCCAAACCCGAATCTTACAATCCGCATAAGCAGCATAAACCATATCATTTGACACTTTTAATGCAACAACCATAGACCCCCTCGTCTTAAGATGATCACATTCAGTAAACTCTGGCAACTTCCAAACACGTATTACATTAGCCTGAGACCCTGTATAAACGAGGCCATTTGACGTAGCAACAGACAAGATCTGTCCATCTTTTTTTAACACTGATGAAATGCACCTGTAAGTTGTTTGAAAGTGATGATCATCGGCTAATTTTGGATTGTCGAGCGTGAAGGAAAGTTGCGGAGTTGAAGGTTGAGAGTTGTGGTGGCATGTATTGGAAGAGAGAACTGAAGTGCTTAAACGAGGTGGGCTATAGGGAAGATCTTCGGAGAAATTAGAAGGTTCTTTTGTAGAAATACTTCTCAAGAAGCTGTGATTAGGTCTTATGGCGAAAGATGGAGCTGAAGCAGGGGAATTTGGAGGCTCAAAGTCCATTGTTGAAGCCATGTCTATGTCTAGATCTCTCTCTACGAGAAATGCTAATATAGAAGAATTGAAATGGTGTAATGTATTGGTGTTAATGAAGGTTTAATGCTCTCAACTATCAGCTACCCCACAATGACGAAAACACTTATCCCGCCAATCCATTTTTCCTTTTTTCTTTCTTTTTTGCCAAAACAATCCCCTTTTTCTTACGAAGAATTAACCTAAAATGGTCGTCCACTCAATACTTAAACTAAAATTATTCGGCACATATATAATTCACTTATAATATGTATATGATCGTGTATAACTAGTGTATATCAGCTATGAAAATTGAACAATAAATTCAGTCAGCTATTTATGTTAAAATACCTTTTTTTGTTTTAATTTCACCTGGTTGCGATCAAAAGTGGGTATAAAAATGTACATGCTTAGATCAATTATAATGTAAGGACTTTAAGTTATATATACTCACAATACAATAAATTTGTTACATTATTAGTATTCGACCTATTATAACATGTTACTACTTTCTATTTATTCAAGGTCATTAATCAGTGTTATTAAATAAAATTACTGTAATTACTTTTAAATAATCTGATTGTATAAATATTTTTTATGCTGTCCACACGTAGAAGTTAGAAATTAATCTAATAATGTAATTAAAAATAAATTCTTTAATAAGCATTAATTAATAATTTCATTAGAATCGTTTTTTCCTTTCATTCGATACATATGCTTCTATGAATCTAAATAATACAATTGAGTTTACTCTTGAAAGTTCTTTTATTGGATTTTGAAGAACTAGACAAAAATCATAAAAGAAACAAAGTTAATACAAGGTTGGATCTTAAGAGACAGGAGAAAGTGAACCTGCAAGCAGAGGCGGAGGTAGAGTGTTGGGTACGAGTTTGACTGAACCCAACAACTTTTGTTTAGATTCTGTATTTGTATTAAAAATTCATCAAATACGTATAAATATCTAACTGCGAACCCAATAACTAAGACGAGCTATAAGTTTGATGGCCAGTTCAGAGTCCATAAACTTCAAATCTTAGCTCCGCCTCTGCCTGCAAGTTGGGATAAGTTGTATGAATGCTCACTGCCTATATCGGTCCATTTAAATCCAGTATATAAGACAAAATTAAAATTAACAAGTACTAGAAGCACTAGCAAGCACTACAGCCTACAAAAATCTAGATATAGCTGATCGTATCTTCCTAGCAAATCAGTTCCTCCCTTAATGGAATGGCCACAGAAGTGAAATCAATAAAAGGAAATTTTTTACATAAAAGCATATCACATTTTATGAATCTTTCTGCCTTCAACGCTACTTTAGGCAACAATTTGGTTCTTGCACTTGCTTATGGCCCTTGGAGCTGCAACCAAGAGGTACAATTGAGTCATTTCAAGCCAGTTTAAGGTTAACAAATAAAAGACATTTTAATCCGATGATCCATGCAATGTAAAAAACTCATGGCAGTATTCTTAAACAGGACTATAAGATGGCAGTGGTGGAGGTAGGATTTCCGCTAAGGGAGTTCAAAAAAGAAAAAGTTAAAATTAAAAGGGACTATGGCCAGTGGGAATTGAACAAGCAACCTCACAAAAGTTTTGAACCCTCTTGGACTACTAAACTACGCTTTTAGATGTGGCAAAGGGATTCAAAATATAACATATAATATATAGAGGCAGAAAATGAATTTTGCCTTATATGTACAATATAAATTTCCGGCGAAGTGAACCCCATTCTGCCCCGCTAAATCCGTCGCTGTAAGATTGTTTTCCCCGGCTCAAGGAGGCAAGTTGCCATAGAAAAGTGCAGAAGGAGGAACTAGCAAGTGTTACATGGCAAGCACAAGATTCTTATTCAGTATAGGACATACCTAGCCCGATTGCCTCTGAGCTTTTCATAATCCGCAGTCTCTTGCATGAGTCTATAAACATCCTATCTCAAGATCCAAATCAAACAATAAGTAGCTGCTTAGACGATGAATTGTACATTAAATCACTTTTATAACATAAAATTTCCACTCTGGATCTTGAATTGAAGATTGGAGACAGCGGAAAAGATCGATATGAAACAAGAAAGAAATGGAAGAGAATTAATGTAGATTCCAAGCAGCTACTTTTACACTCCAACAACAGATGGCCCGGACACAAGTCATCCAAATAGAGCAAAATTGACAAGCAAAATCACTTAATCCATTTTTTAAGATCATAGAAAAGAATGTTGGAAGAAAAACTTACTCCCAGGGAACATCGCCTACAAGCATCCAATCACCATCCTTGTCTTCATAAGTCAGCACATACTCGGAACCATTGAGAAGATCCATCAAGTGACTTTCACTAAGCCCCTCTCGCCCTGGAAGTCCGTCAGAGGTGCATTGCCCTAAAAACGATTACACAAAATATCTATCACTAAAATACATACCGTTGGGTATGCGAACAAAGTTCCACATTGGGGAGTAGTTAAAAAGATTGGGAGACAAATTTTGGTATCAATTGCTCTAGCCAAAAGTTATGTCCTATTTTGAATGAAAATAGTAGATAGTTTTCATTTCAAAACTTGAACTGCCTCCTAAGGCTTTGCATAAGTACTTGTTCTTTGCATTCTACAAAGGTTTTACCAATGGTGAAGCAGCTGAACATCTTCTCAAGAGCTGATGAGAGTTCTGCATAGTTGGTGTAGATTTTGACGTCGCACCATCCATGCTAACTTTAACATAAAGACAACCTGCTCCTGATTTTCCTTCAGTCTCGTTATTCTTCAACGAATTGTTGGCAAGGGTGTTCTTGCGGAAAGATCTAATTGGTGGCCATCCCACAACTTGTGCCCTAATACAGAACATAATAGCAATCTAGTTATTAGGCTAATAGTAAAACCCATAACCAAATTATACAAATGCAGCGACAGACTCAATATATTCACACTAATAAATACAGATATGTAGGTCTTTGTATTACAAAAAGAATTAGCAAGGCTACATTCCAATTTCATCCCTTCAAGCCTCTTGCGGTGACAGAGAAGCAGCAAGACTTCACAATGATCACACTAGTTGGTACAAGTCTGCGGTCTTAGCATTAGAAAGAAAAAATAGAAGGTTAACGCGCCAATTAATCCTTTCAAGCATCTTATAGTGACAGAGCCAGGCGTAAGGTTGCAAGTCCATCCAACTCAATTACACAAACAAGAGAAACGTATGTCAACAACAAGAATCGCACCTTAATTCCAAGCTAGTTGGGATCGACTTTATTAATCCTTCATAGTATATATTAATTCCACTCCACTGGAAGCCGTTTCATTAAATGCAATATGCTATAAGACTTATTTATTTACATCACAAAAACAGTTTCCTTTTTTTCCCCTCTAGATTATATTTTTAAGACTGGCAAGTACAGATATGTGGTCTTAGTATAAGAAAAAAAAATTAGCAGGGTTGGGGCTAATTTCATCCCTTTTAGCCTCTCGCAGTGACAGAGACAGGGCCTAAGGTTACAAGTCCATCCAATTCAGTTACACAAAACCGATGTCAACAACAACGATTAATACCTTAATTCCAAACTAGTTGGGGTCAACTGTATCAATCCTTTATATTAATTTCACTCCACTTGAGGCTGTTTTATACTTTTATTAAATGCAATATGCTAGAAGACTATCCTTTTTGTAGGTCACATTCATTACAGACACCTAGGATTTTAACCAGACGGGGTATCAATATTCTGCACAACCAGTGCCCCTAATGACTTCTAGGGTTCAGGGTGCCAAGTGATTAATATTATTTATTTTAAACATACATACATACATATATATATATATATATATATATATACATAAACTTTTAAAACATATGGGCATTAAATGATCCCTCATGGTTACATATAGGTCCAATTCTCACAAAGACAGTTTCTTCTTTTCCTATTTCCTATCAACAAGCAAAGCAAAGTACCAGCCATTTTTTTTGGGGGGTGGGGTGGGGGGAGGGGGGGGCAAACTTACTTTGAAGCATGAGAAACACCATTTCCATGCGCCGGAGTAGACTTTTTTTCTTCAACAGACTTTAGAGGTTGAGGACCAACAGCCTTATCTTTCCTAGAGGAATCAATGGTATCAGAAAATCCCCTCTTAGCTCCTGAAACAAAAACCTTCAAAGGGGTAACAATAATATTCTTATCCTCCAAATCTTTGCCAAAAGGAGACACCCCATTTTCAGCCTTCCTCTCTGGAGACCACGAACCTGGCAACCCAAGTCTTAGCTCAGTTTCCTTGAGCTTTAGAACATTACTTTTCTCAAGCTCCTCACAATCAGTAGGTGAAGAAGATGATGATGAAGAAGAAGAAGAAGAGATTTTATCACAACTTCTTTCCATTAAAGAAGCTTCTGATAAACCTATGTAATCATGTTCTATTGGTATAGACATGGATTTTGAACAACAATAGCAGCCCAAATACAGCTTCAAAAGAAGAGGAAAATCGTTTGGTTACTAACTAAAACAGAGAGATTGGTTCAGGATATGATCAGGGGTCTGGTTAAAACAAGAAAAGGAGGAGGTTTTGTTGATGCAGAAAAGAAGGTTCTTTAGCCTTTCTGTAGACTACGTATTTCTTTTGTTTTAAGTATTTGGGTCCTCCAATTATAATATGGCAACAAAGAAAGATCGAATCTAGCAAATAAAAAGGAACAGTTGTAGTGGGATAGTGGCACAGGAACAATTATTCCAGATGCTTATCTGAAACAGTAAAAGAAGAAACTAGAGAATGGTTTTGAATAGGAAATAAGGATAAATAAACTAAGTGGGCATTTGGACATAAGAATTGTGAAGTTCACAAAAAATAAAGTGGAAAAAAATTTAAGTGAAAATGGTATTTGAAAATTAAAATTGTGTTTGGATATAAATACAATTTGGAGATGTTTTTAAATTTTTGTGAGTTATTTGAAGTGAAAATTTTTTGAAAACAATTATTTGAAGTTTTTCAAATTTCCCAAATTCAACTTCAAGTGAAATATGAAATTTTCATGGTCAAACACTAATTCCAAAAGAAAGTAGAATTTTCCAAAAAAGTGATAATTTTTATGGCCAAACGGGCCCTAAACAAGGTAAACCAAGCATAAAATGTGTACATTGTTATAAATATATTATATTATGGATGTTCATTTATTACTCCATTGTAAACAAGCTTCCTGAAGAAACTTATCCATATGGGACTCCGCCGTAAATATGTTTATCTATTTAGTACTCTATTGGAAATAAGCCTCTTGAAGAAACATATCACTTCGGTACCCGGTTATGGATAAACAATACCCCCCGTAGAAGATTATCCATACTAGGTATAATAAGTTTATCCTTTCGATACTCCATTATGGATAAATATTACCCCGGTAGAAGATTATCCCTACCGGGTACAATAAGTTTATCCTTTCAGTACTCCGTTATGGATAAACATTACTCTCAGTAGAAGATTATCCATATCTGGTATAGTAGCAGCTTACACAGCAGCTTGCAGTAGTAGCTTACACAGCAGCTTGTTGTAGCAGCTTACACAACAGTTTCCTTTCTTCTATAAATAGAAGAGATTTCAGCTCATTATGTATATCAGTTTGAATTCGAATAATATATCAGTTTCTCTTTATACTTGTCTTTACTTTACAGTCTTTATTTTATAACACGTTATCAGCACGAGACTCTACCATCTCGAGTAAATACTTTGAAAGTATCTGAGGTACGAACTTTCTTTTTCTATGTAATGTCAAATCTTTCTAAACTTGAATTTGTAGCCTTGGATATATTGGGCAAAAACTACATGTCTTGGGTGCTTGATGCTGAAATTCATTTTGATGTGATGGGTCTGGCATACACTATCAAGGATAAAAATCAGGCATCAAACCAAGACCATGCCAAAGCAATGATATTCATATGTCATCACCTTGATGAGGGCCTGAAAATGGAATATCTTACTGTTAAAGATCCAGTCATACTGTGGAATAATTTGAAAGATAGATATGGCCACCTGAAGATGGTCGTTCTTCCACAGGCACAATATGATTGGACTCATATAAGGCTACAAGATTTTAAATCTATCAGTGAGTATAATTCTGCTATGTTCAGAATTATTTCTCAATTGAAATTATGTGGTGATAATATTACTGATCATGATATGTTGGAGAAAACTTTCACCACTTTTCATGCCTCGAATATGCTCCTGCAGCAGCAATAACGAGAGATGGAATTTAAAAAGTATTCTGAACTTATCTCACATCTTCTTGTAGCCGAGCAACATAATGGGCTATTAATGAAAAATTATGAAAGTCGGCCTACTGGTTCTTGTCCATTCCGTGAAGTGAATGAGACGAACTTCCATCAAGCTAAGCGTGTAGGAGGTCATGGACCCAGTCGTGGTCATGGCCGTGGTCGGGAAAGAAATTTTAATCATGGTAATAATAATGCACCAAAGAACCCTCCTCACCACTAGCAGTGAAAAAGGAAGGAACAAAAGCATGAAGCGGTGCAAGCACCAAATGCAGAAAATGCATGCTATAGATGTGGATGAAAAGGGCACTAGTCACGTACTTGTCGTACGCCAAAGCACCTGGTTGAGCTTTATCAACCTCCCTAAAGAAGACAGAAAAATGCTGAAGCAAATCTTATTTCTGAAGATAATTTAGACTTTATGTATTTAGATGTAGCTGATTACCTTGCACTCCCAGATGGAGAAATAAGTCATGTGATCGGTGGTGAATCTGTAGAAATGTAAATATTTTAATTTTTGTTGGTTGCAATAGATAGTATGGTTATGTAATTGTTGTACATAAATAAAAGGTATGATTTGATAATGATATTTTACTATAATATATCTTATTTACGTTATTTGAAGAATATGAATAACATTATTAGATCAACTTAAACTCTAGCAGAGTTTGCAAGAAATATACAACCACCAGAAGTAGTTATATTTCGTATATCTCATTGTAATTATATTTTGTTAACCACCAAAAGTGGTATATGCCTATGATCATCAGAAGTGATAATTTAGGCTTTCTATAGTTACAATTGAATATAAGCTACATAAATATTCTCTATATTAAATGCACGCCTCGATTTGCTCCTGAAGTAGTAAATATTTTAAAAGAGGTTGAAGCATCACAATTTGATGTGATTAATGCGCATTCAGATAATTATGTTCGATTTCCTGGAGGATGAGAACATTTGATAATATTAATTCATTCTTGAATGTGACAATATTAATAAATCTGGTAAATATGAACGCGCTCTTGATGTGAATATATTACAATTCACCTCCAGAAGAGGTAATATAATTGAGAGAATATATACCCAATATTTCGTATTTTAAATTTGCTCCTGAAGAAGTAACACAATTGAAATTGCCTCCTGAAGTAGGAAAATATTATGAAGAAGAGTTTTCTTGTGCTTAAATAATTGTTTTACATTGTTTATTTGATTGTAATTTTCTCTCATGATACCAGAAGTGTATGAGCAATATTTGATAGTACAAAATGTATCAACCACTACAAGAAAAGTGTCATTTACATGGGAATTTTACATGGAAATTTTTCTGTAGGTAATACATGCGGATTTTCATGGGAAAATCTAAAATTCCTAAATATAAGAATATGGTACTTGCGAAAACGTAATTCCCGGGAAATTCCGCAGGTATATTTAGCGCCATCAAGCGCGAAAATAGCACTTGGGGAATTAGTTGGGAATTAAATCCGCATATACCATATCCGCAGGTAAATCCGCAGAAAAGAGAACCAAAAAAATATAAAAATTTCCTTTAATAATCCGCATGAATATCTCCAGGTAGATTACCTGCGAGTTTTGCTAGGGATAATCACATGGGGTTTTACATCGTGTCTTCGGGCAAAGAGGTGCAGCTGTAAGCACGTGATTTTTGCCCTATGAAAGAATTACTCCCAAAAAATTCAAAAATAAAATGATTTTCCTTGGTGTGCAATTTTGTGATATTTTGGATAATTATTTGTATTTGTTTGTGCATGTTTATTTGTTAAATTAATAAAAATACAAAAATATGTCGCATTTTGCATGTAGGATTTAATTCTACAATTGTTAGTAATTAAGTTTGTTTTACAAAAATTAAAAAATTACAAAAATAGGCATCTTTTGCATTTTTAGCATTTAATGTCCAAATATACAATTTTATGCTTAAATATTACTTAATTGTGCGTTAATTGTTATTGGGAGTTAATTTGCGCTTTTATAACTTAATTTAGTTATTAATAATAATTTAAGTATTTTTATAATTTAGTTTTAGAAAAATAAAAGAAGAAAAGAGAGCAAAAATACAAAAAAAATCGGAATTGGGCCACTTCTTCAATTATAACCCACAAGCCCCAAAAATACTCAACCTTCTCATGACCCGGTCCACTTCAAACCGGGTCGACCCGGTCCGCCCCATAACCCCAATACCCAACCCCTCTTCATTTTTCATTTTTCCCAAAACAAAACAAAAACAAAAAAAAAAACTCAAAAAAACCCTAAAACCTAAGAAAACCATCCCCCCTCTTGCTCTCTTCTCCTTCTTCTCCAAAAAGAGCTCAAAGCCCCTCCCATGGCTGCCCCTCTCCCGTTCCCTTCATCCCCACGCCACACACACAACCACGTCGACAACACACACACACACACAACCACGGCGACGTAACACACACACACACCCGCGGCTTCACCCATGAACGACCATCCATGAACGACCACGGCCTTGTCGCCTTTGCTCCAAAGCCAAGCGGCTCCTGCTGCATCTAGCATGGTCGAGCAGTTGGTTCGAAAAACCGACCCCATCACTCCAAACGACCAGCCCGTCGTTGCTGCTCCATTCCAGCTGCCTCGTCGAGCTGCTACTGCTTCACTGCTCCAGCAGTATTACTGCTGCTTGCTCCGTCGAGCTCCACCATGAAAACCCAGTCTGCTGTCGCTTCATCTTCTCCAGCTCCTCCGTGCTGCTGCTCACGTTTCTTCTTCTGCTCCCCGCTGCTGCCTGCGCTGCTGCTGTCCGTTACTTCTCCTTCAAGTTCTTCGTTTGTCCGTTCGTGATCGTCTTCGGCGTCAAATGGTTTAGGTGCGATATTTGTTTTCGGGCAGATTTGTTTTCGTTCGAGTTTATCATCGTTCCGATCCGGTTAGTTGGTTTAAGTTTCGTTCCCATCCGTAATTTGTTTGATATTTTTCGGATATGAAATCATTAAATGTTTGATTCTTGTTCTTGATTTTTATTCAGTTGTTTCATTTTTCTTGTTTATTTTTGTAGAAATTGTTAGTTTGATTAATTATATTGTTGATAGATTTAAGTTGAAGATTCAATTAAATTATTTTTCAGTTTGTTTTATTAATTTTAAGATGATTTATTTTTAATATAGAAAAGTGTTAGCTTAAATCATTTGAATCCGTTGTTTGTTGTTAATATAGATTTAATTCGTATTCATTTTTTTTGAAGTTCGTTTTTAATTCAGTGATTTAATGTGAAGTTATGTTTTGGTTTTTAATTTTTGGATTATGTATCTTTGTTATAATTTTGTTGGATTTAATTTAAAAAGATTAATTGATTATTTGAAGATTAGTGATTTGAATATGTTTATTTGTTTTGTTTAAGTTTAATTCGAAGTTTGAATAAAGCTTGTTTGTTATTGTTGTTGAATCTTTTCATTTATGTTCATACTTTGTTTGATTGATCTTGAATCCGAAATTAGTATAGTTTGATCTTCTTGTTTGTTGATTTTCATTTTTGATTATTTCTTTAGTTTGCTTCATGATTTTGTTTAAGTTTTAATATAGGAATTGTTGGTTGTAAAATTGTTAGATTTTAAGTTCAAATGATTATTGAATTTAGAAATCTGAATATATTTGTTTGTTGTTGTTGTTGTTGAATCTGAAAGTAGGTTTGTTTGTTGTTAAAGATGTTCAATCAAGATAATTTTAGTTGTTTCCTTGTTGTTCATCATTTAGTTTGAATTTGTTATTGAACATTGTTAGAAATTGATCATATTGGCTATATTTTGGTTAAGATTGATTAGGTGAATTGGTTATAGCTAATGGGGGTAGTTTGGTAATTTGCAGTACGTTCAGGGGTAAAATGGTAATTGTAATAAGGTCGGAGGGGTAGTTTGGGAATTGAACATTTTGAATAATTCTTTATGTTAAGCATGGGGGACAAAATGTAATGGGGTGTGGGTGATATAATTGTTTAATATAAATGGGGGACAGGACATAATGTAGTGGAGGGGAATATGATAATTGTTTATGTTAGGCATGGGGGACAAGATGTAATGAGTTGGATTGATATATTTGTTTAATGTAGTGGGGGATGAGTGGGAAGATAGTGGGTTTGGTATGACAAAGTGGTTGTTATTAATTGATTAAAGGGTTTGGGATGGGATATAAATGAAAGGCTTGAATCAAATTTTGGGGACAGACAGAAAAAAGAGGAGACAAATAGATAGAGAGAAAAAAAGAGCTGAATATTTAAGAGAGAAAGAAAATTCCGAAAAATATTAAAACTTTCAAGAAAAAGAAAAGAAAAAAAATACAAATAAAAAAGGAGCTGGAAATTAGAAGAGAGAGTAGTACACACCTGATAAATATTCTGATATACGGGTTTAGAAAAGAAGGGTTAAACATTAATTAGCCTTTCAAAATCTGAAAATTCTCTTGGTTTCTGTCCGTTGTTTGTTGTTGGTGTTTCTGGATTTTATTTTGATTTTCAAATCTGTCACTGAGATTTCTGTTGACTGGATTGCTGGTTATTATTGTTGTTGCTGTGTTACGTACTACGTGACTGACTTTCTTCTTCTTCTTATGTTGACAATACCAGGTACACAACTGTAATTTTGGCCTTTTGTAAGCTGAAAATGAAGAATGGAAGTTTAAATTTTTAATTTAGTTTTTTTTATTAATTGCATTTAGGTTATTTCATGTATTATTATTCTGTAAATCGCCGTTGTGTTGCATAATTAGGCATATTGTAGCGATGTATTAAATAATGCTTTACTTTAACCTGATTATTAGGTAGTATATATTTAAGCATGTTCATTACTGATTAAACTGTCAAATAATTAAAATAGAAGAAAATAACGTAAAAATGGCTTTATTAAATCAGTTTGGCAAAATTGATTAAGTTCCTTATTCATAAGGGTTTTAGTATCGCCAACGTTAAGTTAATCGGAATCATGTAGCTAAATTCAGTTAAAACATGAATTAATTTTGCGAATCAAGTATTAGGACAAGATTTGAATTAAAACAAGGTTAGTTAAGGTTAAATTATTTAATTTTTAGAAATACGGTTTAGTAATCAAGATTATTTCTAATTTTCAGTATTTGTAAATAATTAATTTCAATAGCTCAAGTCATCTAACAATATGATTTTTAATCTGACTATGGGATAATTAGTTTTTTTTTTTTAAAAAAAAAAAATTATTTGACAATTCCATGTTGTATTTATAATTATAATTTTAGTAATATTACTTTCCGTTAATATTTGTTTTTCTCTTCTATTTAATATGTTATTTTTAAGTATGTAGAGATTGATTTTATATTTATAGACAAACTTAGTAATAATAAAAATGTAGTCATTAATAAATCTTCATAAAATAAGGAAGGATTTCGCTAAAAATAAATAGATGTAAACAATACAAAAATTTGCAGGATTCTCCAATCTCATTTATTTATTTATTTATTTTTTAAAAAAATACTTAGATCCCGGGATGGGCCGTTTAGTAAATTTCACGGTCCTACCTAAAAGTATAATAATGCGTAGTCTTTTGGCGCATATTTAATAAGGTTATTTTCTTAAAATATGGGTGTGCATTTATGTAACCCAAATCCCGATCTTGACGGAGTCAAAATGCGTCAACAAATCACGTGTGCACTGGTTGTGACGTGGTTCGAGATGCATTTTCACGACGTCACAATTCTTGTATAAAATAATAATAAGAAAAATGATAAAAGCGGTTAAAAGTTAAATTTTGCACATAGGTTCAACATGTATTAAATCAGATAATCAAGCCAAATATGACAGTTGAGCGACCGTGCTAGAACCACGGAACTCGGGAATGCCTAACACCTTCTCCCGGGTTAACAGAATTCCTTATCCGGATTTCTGGTACGCAGACTGTAATATGGAGTCATTCTTTTCCTCGATTCGGGATTAAAATTGGTGACTTGGGACACCCTAAATCTCCCAAGTGGCGACTCTGAAATAAATAAACAAATCCCTTTTTGATTGTCCTTTAATTGGAAAAAACTCCTACGCCCCTCGCGGGGGCGGAAAAGGGAGGTGCGACAGGGATATTATTGTTGCGGATTTTGTTGGGGATCTATTCGTGGGGATTTACTTGGGGATATAACCTGTGGAATTACCTACGGATATAGTTTCTGCGATTTTAGTTGGCGATATATTCTTGAGAATTTACTTGGGGATATTTGTACCTGCAGAATTACATGGGAATAAAATTATTATGATTTTAGCTGGGGTTTTATTCATGGGGATTTACATGGGGATATTTATACTTGCAGTATTATTTGGGAAATTTTATGTGTTATTGAGCCACGCGATAAAATACATTGTAGAAGTGCAACAAATAATTGACTTTTATGATATCTTTCTTTACATTACGAACGATACACTTCGCTCTGCTCCATGTGTTCACTAACGCTCCTATCTAGAGTGTTTTATTAAAAAAATATTACAATTAATGGTTATCAAGGAGTAGAGGGACTCGATGTTATAATCATTA
The DNA here is from genome assembly GCF_000715075.1 of Nicotiana tabacum. Lineage (NCBI taxonomy): Eukaryota > Viridiplantae > Streptophyta > Magnoliopsida > Solanales > Solanaceae > Nicotiana > Nicotiana tabacum. The sequence continues at coordinate 142,153,414 of NC_134099.1, read as the reverse complement.
TCGTCTAGTAAACTGACTATAAAGATGATGATATATTGGTTTGCATAAGTAACATACAAAGAACAAGATGATTATTGTTGGGTAAACTGACTATAGCAATAATATTGGTTTATAAACCAATATAAAGGTGGGATATGTATATATATATATATATATATATATATATATCACCTTTGTATTTAGTTTGCTTGACGATAATATGATAGTAATCTTACTATCATTGAGGTGATGTTTTGCCATATATTGCTTTTGCCTCGATGATAGTAAGATCGATCGATTACTATAAGTATTGTATTTAGTTTGCTTGACGATAATATGATAGTAATCTTACTATCATTGAGGTGATGTTTTGCCATATATTGCTTTTGCCTCGATGATAGTAAGATCGATCGATTACTATAAGTATTGTTTTATTAATTATAATTTTATCTTATTAAAATAATTGTTGCAGTGAGAATTTATTTATTTATTTATTTATTTCGAACACAATTATAAGTAAAACGATAAATCTCACTAAGACATCCAATCAATTACTCTTTGATAAAAAGGAATAACTTTAGATCAAAGAATAAAAAATCAATTTGCATTTGCGGACAATATATAATGACATCAAATTGAGTAGTATAGTCAAAAATTAAAATGTTTTTTTGAGTCATTTGACTTTTATTTTTTGAATTTTTTTAAAAGTGGAAATTATATATTTTTTCCATGACGTAGTATTTATCTTTTTTTTAATCAATGAGATAGTTCTATTTTTATATTCAATAATTTTCACTTTAATATATTAATATAGATTTATCAAGACAAGAATTATACATAAAATTAAATAAATACAATTTTTTCTTAAAAATTAAAGTATAATTTTAATTTAAGTTTTGTGGCTCATTGTTCTTCAAATTAAAAGAAACACATATATGGTAGTACTGTCCACGGAAAGCCCTTGTGATATTAAAAAAAAAAAAAAACTAGTATAGAGAGAGATGACATAAGGAGGCGGCTAACAAATAAATACAATTGAAAAGAAATAAACAGCACAATTGATTTGTTTCCCTCTTAAGGTTTTTTCCCAAATACAGAACGCAGGGTTTTTTCCCTCTCTAAGATGGCTCTCAATTTCTGAAACCCTTCACATTGCAATACCAAATTCTAGGGCTCAAGGGTTTCACCAAAATACAATTATTCTCGACCCAAGGCTTTCCTCTCATGGTCAACAATCCTCGGCAAAGGCCTGAAGAAGGTAATCCACATACTTTCTTCAAGTATGTTTTAAGCATTATATGAATTTAACTATTAAGTGTAACTTAATTATATTTTGATTATAACTAATATGTGGCTGCAGCTTGTATGAGCAAGTTCTCAGAGATACTTATGGTGATCTTAGTGATGATATCATTGATAAACAAATTGAAGCTGACTTTCCACGATGGTTCAAAGATTATGTATGGAATAACATAAACTAGTTATTATTGAAGAACATATCATTATAAAAGATATCATTTAATATATAAATCTAACTTATTATTATTATTATACAATAGGTCAATAAAAATCCACAAGAGACGTTGAATCCGTATTTGCAAGTCTTAGCAGAGGGACCACTAAGAAAGGCAACATCATATCCTGTTTATATTGCGAATGGATACAAATTTTGCACTTCTGCATGGGGTGAAGGAAGAAAAATATTTAACAGTGGGGTATCTGTTAGTGGCATCGGACATGATGGCACTACAAATGAATATTATGGTGTTATTAAGGAGATTATCAAATTAGAATGGACAAGGACCACTCAAAAGTTAGTTTTATTTTATTGTGATTGGTTTGATCCGTCTAAACATGGCATGAAAGTTGATAGCCAATTTGATAAGTTCAGCTGCTGCCAACTACCAATTCTAGAAGCCCACCATTGTTGAAGCCACCAACCCATTCTAGAAGCCACCATTGTTGAAGCCTCCATTGTTGAATGAAGAATTCAACCACCAACCACCTTCTTTAAGGCTATAAATAGAGCCTTATGTTTTACACAAAAACATCAATCCAGAGAGATTGAAATACAATCCAGGAAGAGATTGTGAGAACAAAAAGAGAGTTTGGTGAGGTTTTTGTAGAGAGAAATTCTTGGTGTAAATTCTCTATAATTCTATTCTTGTGAAATAGAGTTGTTTTTCCTCCCAAATAATCTTAATATTGATCCGAGAATCACAACAAGTGGTATCAGAGCCTTCGATTCTGTGTTCATCGAGAAATATCGGAACACTGAAAATTTCAACCCGGATTTACGTTTTTTCGAAAACGTGATCTTCGGTGTGTTTTGATCATTTCATTAGATTCCTTGCGTCGATACGAATTCAACGCAATTTTCCGGAGGCCAAACAAAGCTAAAACGAAGAAGTTATGACAATTTTTTTTCTTCTGCCCAAGGAAGAAGATGATGAATAGTAACTGCACAGTCAGCGCCACATCATCATCCAGTCAGCGCCACATCATCATCCAGTCAGCGTCACGTCAGCATCCAGTCATCGCCACGTCAGCATCCAGTCATCGCCACGTCAACATCCAGTCAGCGCCACGTCAGCATCCAGTCATCATAATTTTTTTAGAAATTTATGAAATAACCCCTGAAGTTACTGAAATTATAAATCTGCCCCACAAGTTCAGTATATTTTCGATTTAACCCCAAAAGTTTTGTGTAAATTTTGAAAATTTTCTGGAGGCCCTATTTTGTCCCAAGAAGAGTCAATCCTACCATTTTTCACCATTCCGGACGTGTTGGTGAGTTCCGTTTGGTGAGATTCTGCTCCAAAATTTTGACCAAGCCATTTTAAAGACATAATGGAAGAGTCATCATCATCTGGAGCTATGATAAAGCTTACTGCCACAAATTACACATTGTGGAGACCTCGGATGGAAGATCTCCTCAGTTGTAAAGATTTGTTTGATCCCATAGAAGCAAAGGGTAGGAACCCCGATTCCACCAAAGAAGCAGAGTGGAAGAAATTAAACAGAAAAACTATCGGTCAAATTCGACAATGGATTGACGATAGCGTTTTTCATCATGTTGCACAAGAGACAGATGCGTATGCCCTCTGGGTGAAGCTAGAAGGGATGTATCAAGCCAAGACCGCTAGGAACAAAGCCTTGTTGATGAGGCGTTTGGTAAATTTGAAGTTAAAGCACGGAACTTTAGTTGCCGAGCATACCAGTGAGTTTCAGAGCTTGATAAATCAATTATCGTCTATTGACATGCCGCTCGGGGATGAGATGCAAGCCCTACTACTTCTTAGTTCTCTTCCTGATAGTTGGGAGACGCTGGTAGTCTCTCTAAGTAATTCAGCTCCTAGTGGAAATCTGACCATGTCTATGGTTAAAGATGCCTTATTTAATGAAGAAGCCAGAAGAAAGGACATCGATCATGGTGAGTCGCATGCCCTTATTACAGAAAGAGGGAGACAACAAGAAAGAAGTCAAGATAAGAGGAGAGGCAGAAGAAAGAGTAGGGGAAAATCCACGGATGGTAGGAAGTCATCATATGCGTGCTACCACTGTGGAATAAAGGGCCATTTAAAGAAGAACTGCAGAAAATTGCATAAGGAGAAGGAGCAGTTGAAGCAAAAGGATGGAGATGCATTAGTCACTACCCACGGAGAGGTAGCCATTTGTTCCATCCAAGAAGAGACATGCCTTCACGTCTCAAGTCAAGAAGAAAATGAATGGGTGGTAGATACTGCAGCATCATACCATGCCACATCCCGAAAAGATTTCTTCACAACATACAAAGCAGGAGACTTTGGAGTAGTGAAGATGGGGAACACTTCTTCCTGTGAGATAGTTGGAATTGGTGATATCAAAATACAAACAAATATCGGGAGTACAATGATATTGAAGGATGTCCGTCATGTGCCAGATCTTCGTCTAAACCTAATATCAGGTATAGCTCTTGACAAACAGGGCTATGAAAGTTATTTCGGAAAAGGCACATGGAAATTGCTGAAAGGGGTTATGATTCTCGCTCGAGGACATATTTGTGGCAACTTATATAAAACTCATGTGAAGGTATGTTCAGACAGCCTCAATGTTATGGAAAAAGAGGCGTCTCAAAACCTGTGGCACCAGAGACTCGGTCACATGAGTGAAAAGGGGATATCAATTCTAACGAAAAAGCAGCTTATCAGAATGGACAAGAATGCTGCTTTAGACCCTTGTAATCATTGCTTATTAGGAAAGCAACATAGAGTCTCTTTTACATTTTCTTCAACCAGAAAATCAGAGTTACTCAGTCTGGTACACTCTGATATTTGTGGTCCCATGGAGGAGAAGTCACTTGGCGGCAATAGGTATTTTCTGACTTTCATTGATGATGCTTCTCGAAAGGTGTGGGTGTACTTCTTAAAGACAAAGGACCAGGCTTTTGATTATTTCAAGATATTTCATGCCATGGTAGAGCGTGAAACGGGAAAGAAATTAAAATGCCTTCGCTCAGATAATGGAGGCGAGTATACTTCCAAGGAGTTCGATTCCTATTGCAAGAGACAAGGGATTCGACATGAAAAGACGGTCCCACGCACCCCACAACACAATGGAGTAGCCGAGAGAATGAACCGGACAATTATGGAAAGAGTCAGAAGTATGATCAGTATGGCAAAGCTGCCTAAGCCATTCTGGGGAGAAGCTGTTCGCGCCGCTTGCTACCTAATCAACCGGTCACCATCAGCCCCGTTGAATTTTGAGGTTCCAGAGAAAATATGGTCGGGTAAGAATCCCTCATATTCTCACTTAAGGGTATTCGGTTGTTTAGCACATGCACATGTATCCAAGGAGCTCAGGAAGAAGCTTGATGGTAGAACTATACCATGTATCTTCATAGGCTATGGAGATGAAGAATTTGGGTATAGATTATGGGATCCAATACAGAAGACGGTGATCAGAAGTAGGGATGTTGTATTCCACGAAAACCAGACAATTGAAGACATTGAAAAGCCCACAATGTCTTATGAAAGAGGTTCTAGTGCCCAAAAAGTTGGTCCAGATCCACTACCATTGCAGTTTGACACAAATAGCATGGGGGAGCATGAAGCAGTACCAGAAGCAGAACAGGAGGATGTTTGGCAGGGGGAGGCACAAACCCCTCAGGAAACTACAGAACCATCACAGGGGAACGATGATGGTACACATCCTGAAGCTAATAATCAACAACCTCGTCGATCTGAACGAGGTCAGATTCCATCAACTCGATACCCAGAAACCGAGTATATTCTACTTTCTGAAGATGGAGAACCAGAGAGTTTCCATGAAGCTATATCTCATACGGATAAAGAAAAATGGCTGCAAACAATGACCGAAGAGATGAACTTTTTACAGAAAAACAACACTTATGAGATTGTGAAACTACCACAAGGAAAGAAGGTACTGAAGAGTAAATGGGTATTCAAGCTGAAGAAAGATGGCAGCGGAAAGGTGGTGAAGCACAAAGCCCGGTTAGTAGTCAAAGGATTCCTACAGAAAAAGGGAATTGACTTTGATGAAATATTTTCACCAGTTGTAAAATTGACTTCAATCCGCATCATCCTTGGATTGGTAGCCAGTTTGAATTTGGAGCTTGAACAAATGGATGTCAAGACAGCATTTCTTCATGGTGATCTAAATGAAGAAATCTATATGGAGCAGCCGAAAGGTTTTGAGGTTTCAGGAAAAGAAAACCTCGTCTATAAGCTTACGAAAAGTTTATATGGCCTAAAGCAAGCACCGAGGCAGTGGTACAAAAGGTTTGACTCATTTATGATAAGTCAAGGATATAAAAGGACTGCTGCAGATCAGTGTGTTTACATTCAGAGATTTTCGGATGGCAATTTTGTTGTACTTCTACTTTATGTAGACGACATGTTGATCGTCGGACAAGATGCAACAAAAATTAGACAGTTGAAGAAAGAACTCTCTATGTCCTTTGAAATGAAAGACTTAGGTCCAGCTCAACATATTTTGGGATTGTAGATAACTCGAGATAGGAGAAACAAGAAGTTATGGCTATCTCAAGAAAATTACATCGAACGGGTGATCGAACGGTTCAATATGAGTAATGCCAAACCGGTAGGTGTCCCTTTGGCAAATCACTTCAAGTTGAGCAAGAGTTTGTGCCCCTCATCCAAGAAAGAGATTGAGGAGATGTCTACAATTCCATATTCTTCAGCAGTTGGAAGCCTGATGTATGCCATGGTTTGCACGAGGCCAGATATCGCACATGCGGTAGGTGTGGTAAGTCGTTTTCTTTCTAACCCTGGAAAGAAACATTGGGAGGTAGTTAAGTGGATTTTCAGGTATCTTAAAGGTACTTCAAAATCAAGTCTGTGCTTTGGGGGAGCTGATCCAGTCTTGGAAGGCTATACAGATTCAGATATGGCCGGAGATCCTGATGGAAGAAAATCAACCTCAGGATATGTTTATACTTTTGCAGGGGGAGCTGTGTCATGGCAGTCAAGATTGCAGAAGTGTGTTGCACTATCCACAACTGAAGCAGAGTATATTGCTGTAGCGGAAGCTGGAAAAGAAATGTTGTGGCTAAAGCGGTTTCTCCAAGAACTAGGGATAAATCAAACAGAGTATAAGATACATTGTGATAGTCAAAGTGCAATTGATTTAAGCAAAAACTCAATGTATCATTCTCGGACAAAGCACATCGACATTCGCTATCACTGGATACGCGAGGTGATGAATCAACAACTGTTGAAACTAGTGAAGATCCACACGAAGGAGAATCCAACAGACATGTTAACAAAGGTGGTCACTCAAGAAAAGTTAGAGCTGTGCAGGACATAGTTGGAATAACTTTCAAATAGTAGTTGCGTTGGAATGCAGCTGAAGGGGGAGAATTGATAAGTTCAGCTGCTGCCAACTACCAATTCTAGAAGCCCACCATTGTTGAAGCCACCAACCCATTCTAGAAGCCACCATTGTTGAAGCCTCCATTGTTGAATGAAGAATTCAACCACCAACCACCTTCTTTAAGGCTATAAATAGAGCCTTATGTTTTACACAAAAACATCAATCCAGAGAGATTGAAATACAATCCAGGAAGAGATTGTGAGAACAAAAAGAGAGTTTGGTGAGGTTTTTTGTAGAGAGAAATTCTTGGTGTAAATTCTCTATAATTCTATTGTTGTGAAATAGATTTGTTTTTCCTCCCAAATAATCTTAATATTGATCTGAGAATCACAACACAATTTGGCATTGTCGAGGTTCGAAAAAGGGGAAGATATGTTAAATTTGACCCTTTCATCTTTCCTGAAATTGTAACTCAAGTTTATTATGCAAATCATCCTGAAAGCAAAGGAGATAAGGTTGATTGGTGGGTTGTTATAAAGACAAAGCCAAGAGGAGTTGTGGATGAAAGACATAATGTGGAAGTTGCTTACCAAGAGGAGCAGTCACATGTTAATCCAAGCATAGAGGATGATCCGATTGATTGCTTACAAGATGATCAAGTTGTTGGTGAGGAGGTCGATATGAGTAGTATTCAACCATTCATCAACGAAGACAGATATGATTTAATTGACGACGAAGATGAGGAGATAGCAAGTGAAGAAGAGGAAGAGCTTTTTGATAGTGATGATTCACAAAATCACTGTCAAACCCAAGATGAGGATGAATATGAAGATGAAGATGAAGAATGAGAATACTAATTTGTTATTTTATATTTGCTTATTTACAATAGGTTTATTTTAAGATATTTTGAAGTTTTATAGAACTATTTAGAATTTTGAGAATATTCATTTGTCAATTTTCATTTGTCCTTGGATCATTCTAAACTTCAAGATGGTATTTACAGTAAATGATATCTTATTTTCTTTTATGGTCTTGAATTAATCTAATATTTGCATATTTGGTTCTCTTAAATAATTAATTATGTTGGTCTACTGTTATCTATCATGTTTTTCTTCTTAAGTTATGAACCTAGTTATTTGTCAGCTTACTAAAGATTGTATCAACATTATTTGTTTCTTTCCCCAGAGGTCAGGTAATACAGGATCTAAACAAGCTGGGTAAACTAGTGGTAAAGGAGAAAAATTCCGTAAAAGGAAGACACACACAATAGAGTCTCAAGTAGCTCAAATGCCTTGCGTAATCTCATCACAATCCCTCCTATCTCAAACTAATTTACTTCAAGTACATGATACTTTCTTGCCTCAACCTACTCCTGAAGTCAATATGCCTCAATCTAGTATTGGAGCCAATCGACCCCAATCTCATAAGTCTCAGCCTCAATCTAATCAGTCGCAACCTATAAATACAGTCACTCAACCGCATATGTCTTCACCAGCCAATATGACTCCAGCTACCTCGTGTAGTGCGGTAGGCGATGACAATGATAATGGCAATGGTGATGATCGAATGTGGATTGTACCTGAAGAAGATGGGTAAGTATATTATTTAGTACACATGCTTTGGTTCTTTGATGCTCTGATATGGTATACAATATGTTATTAATACTGACTTCTGTTTTGTATGATTACTTGTAGACCATAGTATTTAGAACTTCACTCGATGTGCTTGACTTTCTTTAGAACTGTTGTCAGTTCCATTCCAATTAAATTGTTAGAAGGATTTCTAGTTCAACAATAGATGGCTATAGACTAGAACACCTCATTGCTAATATAGTCTTGAAATGCCTAATATTGATATTTTGTTAGGAAAGATAAAAGAGGTGCCTGTTTGAGAGAAATCAAAAGTCGTCTTTTCTTTTTTATTCAACTCCTTTCCCTCTTGACTTGTATGCTTGATTATATTTAGAAGGATAGGGGTTTGAACCTTTTCTTGAGTGAAAATGCTCGACAGTTTCTCTGTTTTTTGGCGAATATGCCTGGTGATGACTTACCCCACAATGAGCACAACTTCTTCTGGATTCCACCTTTCTCTGAAGCACCTTTGTGTCAGCAATGGAATAGAAAGTGTGAGTTTAGCATAATAGTACAATTCTAGTCCTTTTTAAAGTGGTAGTAAACTCGTCAAGTGCACGAGCCTTGTAATAGTATAAATTTAACGATTTACAGAGAATAATTTTGACAGATTTGATGTGATTAATTGATGGAAATTGATTGAATGGAATGATGAGTGAAACTACCTTGTTAATTATAAATGATTGATAACTACTGCATTTTTATGTAGGTTTGATCCTCATAAGCCAGTTATTGAAGGCATTGCTAGCTGCATTCGTAGTAAGTTTAAGCTGGCTAAACCTTCTTGGAAGAAATTCCCACAACCTACTCGGGATATGTGGTTTGAAGAATTCAAGGTAAGGATGTTTATAATATGATTCATGTTCAAAAGTTAGTGTGTAAGTTTATAGGACCGATTCAGATTTTATTTTGATATGTGTTGTGTTATAAAATGCTACAGAAGAAATTTAGATGGCTCCCTCACTATAATGATGTTATACGACGCAATTTTGAAAAAAGGGCATCATAAAAAATGACCCAACTTTTTCAAGATGTTAGAAAGGACTTGTCTGTGAAGCCAAATTGGATGGGTGATGCCGTATTCAAGGAGATGAAGGAGCATTGGGAGTCTCCTCAATTTAAGTTAAAGTCGGAACAAAACAAAAAGAATCGTGATGCAAATGCAGGTGCCTCGATTCATATAGGTGGTTGTGTACCTCATCACGTAATTTGGAAGAGAATGGTAATATGTAGTTCCTTTTTAATTTTTTCGTTCTATTAAATGGATCATATAAATGTTGATAGCATATACATCTTTCTTTAATTACAGAAGGAAGCTACGGGAAAGGATCCTTCATTTTCAGAATTTTATTTTCGCACTCATCGAAAGGAGAAAGATAAAAGTTGGGTAAATGAGAAAGCTGAAGCTGCTTATGTAAGTCTTCATTCTACAACATATATATATGTATTGAAATTATGTAACTGTCGTTACTCTATTAAGTTGATAAATAAACTGGTTGTTTCAAGAAGAGCATAGAAATTAATAGTCTAACAAACTTATGCACAAGCTTGCACTATGTAATTATGTCTTGCTAGAATTACCTGTCCCATCTACACAAGCAATTAGACATTATACAAGTAATTGACAACCTCTGTGTTCATATGAACAGTGGATTTATTTGTAGCTAACAGTTGTCAAAATTATTAATATTTGTTTTAATGCAAAATCACTAATATTTGTTTCAATGCTTTTGTGCAGATTAATTTTGAAAAAAAGAAAGAAGAATTATTAGCTTCCCAAAGTGCATCTGTTGATGGAGAAACTAATTCAACTAGCGAACTTTCTCAATTAAGTGAAATGGATATTTGGGTGCTATCAGTTGGTGGAAAGAAAAAAGGAAGAGTTGCAGGTCTTGGCTCATTGGGTCGATCTGTAAAAGTGACTAAGCAAACAACATCTGATAGGTCAGAAGAAGTTGATGATCGGATTAGAACGCAAATTCATGCGTTAAATGCTGAGTTATATAATCAGTTGGAAGAAGCACAACGCTAAAATGAAGAGATGAGGCGCCAAAATAAAAAGATGAGACGCCAAAACAAAAAAAATGAGGAAGGAGTTAGGTGACACAAATGAGAAATTAGCAGCACTGATAAAGCATGTGAGTTACCCGACATCATCTTCGAACGCACAACCATCATCTTCGGAAGACAATCAAGATTCACAGAGTGATAATGATGATAGCACAACTCGATAGATGAGTAAGATTATGATTGAGATACTAAGTATGATTAGGATTGAGATACTCGGTAGTACTATTTAAGATTTACAGTTTAGACTTTTAATTTTTGTTCATTTAGGAATTATGCATTATTAATTATAAATTTATGGATCATATTTTGGCTATATATTACTTCAAATTTGTGCAGAGTTGTTTGTTTGAAAAAAAAAAGAATGAATATCATATGTTCATTGAATTGTGTGGAATATAATTTGGGACTAAATACTAATAAATTTGCTTTTGAAAAATGTACTAGTTATTTGTGGATTTTCATTAGGAAGTGCCCTGAAGTAGATTAATCTTTTGTTGGAAATTTACCTGCAAATATACAATACATGGGGATTTTGCTAGGGTCTCCTGCGAAATTATCACATCAAATTCCCACGAAATTCCCTTTTTCCACGAATTTTTTATTGAATATTTTCTGCAAATTTACTTGGAGGTTTTGCTGCGGAATTACATGCGAATATTTGCCATGAAAATCCCTAGGAAAACTCCTTTCTTTCACAATTTTTTACCAAAATTTACTACGATTTTTTGGTATTTCTTGCGGAAAAATCCGCAAGCAACTTACATAGGGATTTAACATTCCCAGGTAATGCACCTGCGACTAATTTTCCCCCAGGTAAATTACCTGGGGAATTCAAAATTCGCAGGTAATAATTACCCACGACCTTTATTCCTGCGGATTCCCGTTTGCATGAAAATCCCCAGGTAAATATTTTACCTACGAATTTTACATTATAATTCCTAAAAAAATCCCCATGTAAATGACACTTTTCTTGTAGTGAACAACTCCTGAAGAGCTAATTGTTTGCCTAGAAGACACATGACACCAGTAGTATCTGATAAATATTAAATTATGGATAATAAATGAAGGTTCTCGAAGATCTTATATACAAATATGTCATTCATATTATATGATTATGGTCAAAACATATGTTATATTAAACCTGAAGTTTGCTAATACAAATGACTATCATATTGAGACTACAAATGATTGGAAGATTGAAAATCTTCATGTTTCCACAATCATAGGGGATAAAATAATATGTATGTGAGAAGTTACCCGCCTTATTTTTATATCATGTATCACAGTAAATCAGAAGTTTACTAATGCAAAAGTAGTCACGGTAAACCAGAAGTTTATTAATGCAAAAATTTATGCCATAGTAAACCAGAAGTTTACTAAGAGATAGCACATGCCATGATAAACTTGAAGTTTTCATTTGCCATTTTTGAATGAGCTATTTAAGAATTCAGATAAGCATATATTGAAGAAGTAGAAGATTCTTCAAGAATTCTCCTGTGTTGCTTGTTCTCATAATAAATTGATTATACCAACTAAAGTTGGGACTAAGACCCCTGATTCTGAAATATATAAAAGGTGAATATTGGTCCATTCACCTGTCATGTGAACCACTTATAGATGCATATATATAAGATGTTTACATGTATGTTTATAGTCAACATGCAGTTTGGCATTTGAGATTACTTTTCTCAATTAAGAGCATAACTTTCAGCTTATGAAATCAAGACAGTTCATCTTGATAATGTTTGTTTATATCCAAGATGGTTTAGCATTGAATATCTCATACTAATGGCTAAACTATTGCTTATTACAAAGCTTCATGTGTTGGTCTAAGATATTCTAAATTGCATACATCAGCACTTATATGCATTAGACTAACAATATATGATAAAGTCCTCCCCTCACAATTAGTTTAGGATCAGAAACCAAATATTTTTACTATCTTTTGATGTGTGGTATATGATTAATTTCTCTACTACAATACATAAAGATATGTTTCCCAAAGAAGATTGAGGATATATGTTAATTTTTCTAACATTTGGGGGATGGAATAAACAGTTGAAAAATATGTTATATGAATCAAATTATCATTAATATGATCCTCACTTGGAAGATAATTCAAGTCAAATGCCAGAAGCATTTGCTGATCCAAAATTAAATATTATATTTCAGCTGCAAATACTCCTATTAAAATTAAAGTCCCTGAAGGATATAGTTTACTGTAAGCATGAAGCGTGGTAGACCAATCGGTTCCAAAGGTAATAATTCTTGAAAAATGGTCGGAGCTAATGATCAAAATGATCATAATGAGGAGGAAATAAGCTCTAGAAGAGCCCACGACATAACATTTCATGAAACTCCCAAAGAAGTTCAGGTACCTGAAAATAAAGAAAGTGATGAGATCTCAACAAGTTATGTCGCTTAGGAACTGATACAAAATAATCGTCGACGATATATTTGATACAATATAGTGCACAATATTATAAAAGATTGTGAGGATCAGACCAGCAGTCCAGACACTTGAAGATGTCATACCATTTAAATACAAGTCATAACCTATATGACTTATTTGATTAAATCTTTATGAAAATCCTTGAAGGATTTAAAATGTCTGAAGCATATAATTCAAAGTCTTGAGAAATGTACTCGATCAAATTATAAAGATCTTTGTACGGTTTAAAGCAACCTGGGCGCGTGTGGTGTAATCGCTTCAGTAAATATTTGCTGAAAGAAGATTATATAAATGGTGTTATTTGTCCATGTATTTTTATAAAGAAAATGTCATCAGAATTTGTTATACTTGCTGTTTATGTTGATGACATAAATCTTGTTGGAACTCCAGAACAGCTCCAAAAGGCAATTGAATATCTTAAGAAAGAATTTGAGATGAGAGATTTTGGAAAAATAAAAATTTGTCTTTGGTCTGCAAATTGAATATTTAGCAAACGAGATCTTTATCCATCAATTTGCTTATACAGAAAGGGTCTTTAAACGCTTTTACATGGACAAAACGCATCCATTAAGTACACCAATGAGTGTTCGATCGCTTGAAGTGAATAAGGATCCGTTCCGACCTCCAGAAGAGGATGAGAAATTCCTTGGTCCTGAAATACTCTATCTCAATGCAATTATTATGCATTTATGTATCTTGCTGATGCTAACAAAGGTGGTGCATATCGTATTGGTTATACCGATACAAGATTAGAATGCGGAAACTCAAATATTTGAAACAAGGTTTTCATCAAGGGGGAGTAAATTACATGATACACTCTTTTTCCTTACTAAGTTTTTTTTCACAAGGTTTTCCTTAAAATGTTTTTAATGAGGCACCTAGCAATGCGTATTACTAAATATGTGTACTCTTTTTCCTTCACTAGGATTTTTTCCCACGTGATTTTTCCTAGTAAGATTTTAATGAGACACATTATCTTTTAAATGAATATCCAAGGGGGAGTGTTATAAATATATTATATTATGGATGTTCATTTAGTACTCCGTTGTAAATAAGCTTCCCGAAGAAGCTTATCCATAGACTCCTCCGTAAATATGTTTATCTATTTAGTACTCTATTGAAAATAAGCCTCCTGAAGAAGCTTATCACTTCAGTACCCGATTAATATTACCCCCGGTAGAAGATTATCCATATCGGGTATAATAAGTTTATCCTTTCGATATTCCGTTATGGATAAACATTACCTTCGGTAGAAGATTATCCATACCAGGTACAATGAGCTTATCTTTGCAGTACTCCATTATGGATAAACATTAGTTTCAGTAGAAGATTATCCATATCTGGTGTAGTAGCAACTTACACAGCAGCTTGCAGTAGCAGCTTACACAACAACTTCCTTTCTTCTATAAATAAAAGAGATTTCAGTTCATTATGTACATCAATTTGAATTCGAATAATATATCAGTTTCTCTCTATACTTGTCTTTACTTTAAAAGTCTTTATTTTATAACATACATTTATTATTAATTTTTAGTTTAACAATTTAATATATATACAGTCAAACCTCTCTATAACAGCCTCATTTGTTCCGAATATTTTTGGATGTTATCGCGAAGTGCTGTTATAGAGAACATATATTATAAAATAACATAAAAGTTGGTTCCGAAAAAGCTTGGGTTTTATAGTAAAATGTTATTATATAGGGATGTTATAGAGAGGTGTGACTATAGTTCCCTGATTAAACTAATCATGAATAACAACATACTCAATTTGATCTCACAATTGAGGTCTGATAAGGACATGGTGTATGTAAACCTTACTCGTACATAATAATGTTACTTCCAATACTAAAGAATAAAATGTTCTTATGAGAAGGTATTCTTTTTAGAAATATCTTTCTTCAATATTCCTTGTAAGTACTACCTTCGTCTTAATTTTATGTGATTTTCTCGCTTTTCAAAAATATTACTAACATTGACAGATAATAGTAGTGTTATGTGACACTTAATCACTGTGCAAGTAGCCAGGGTGGAGCTAGCTAGCCCATCGAGTACGAATTCGGCAAAACTCAATCGCTTTGGTCCAATTCATATATCTGTTTTAAAAAATTTATTGAATATATACAAATTATTAATTTAGAACTTAATAATTTAAAAAAACTAGAACTTCAAACCCATAAGTTCTAAATCCTGACTCCACCTCTTCAAGTAGCATAATAAACTAGTAGTACTAATACTCCTAGTAACTATGGTAAAGCATTATTAAGTGAAGAATTGCCTCCTCGGTTGCATCAGAACTGTCCCTGTTAAGGTTTTCTGGTTAAGTTCAATGCTCCATCCCATTCATTTCTTTTTTAAGTGAAATTCTTGTACCAGCACACAATAACAATATAACAATAATAAATCTGCTTTATACTATTGAAGGCTGAGACAAAAAACCAAACTTTCACGTGAGTTTGTCTATTGTCTACAAAAGGGTGGCTCCTGTCCCTTCTCAATATGATGATTTGATTGTATCTTTTGTCACTAGTCTTTGCAAATTTACCGACAACTCACTTTGATTCACCCGCTATACCTTTTTATTTACTACATCGTCTTTTTTGCTTCTCTGAACTTTTGTACTACTACATCGTTTGGATACTTTTTTTAAAGAAAATATTTTTCCTCAAAAATTTAACTTTCTTACAGGAAAAATATTTTTATATAAAAGATATGTTTTCTAGATACAAAAATCATGCGCAGAAATATCTTTACAAGTCTACTACAAGCTTAATTCGGCCTACCCTTATCAAAAAGAGATTCACATATAAAATATATTTTTTTGTCTCAATTTACATAATGGTAGTATTTGTATAACAGAAATGGTCCAAAAATACCTCTAAACTGTAGGACTAGAGCCTTTTCATATCCTTTGTCGTTACTCAACTGAAGCACAAACACCCTTTGCCTAAACGGCTGACCACTAAAAATAATTAAACTTATTATTCAGCACCTTTTTTTGCCACGTAGACTTAGTTACTAGCACCATACTTAATTTACTTATCAATTATCAACCCTTTCCCTCGTTTGTTTCTCCCCAACAAAATCAAAAGCCCCTTTATCATTTTTCCCAATTTCTGCTGCGAGGGTTCCCGAACTAAGGAGGCTTCCCACGAGATTTCTATGAGAGATTCAGTTATTCCATGAAGGTTAGTAGCTTTTATACTAATAGATTGTACTATGAAAGTGGGGGTCGGGTTGTAAAAGCTATATGGCTTGTATGGATTCACTTTTCGTTTGTGTAGAGGAACAAATGATAGAGGTGTTTTTGCTAAAATTATCTGGTAAAAATGATAGTTTGATGTATAAAGGTGTGTCTTTTTATGTTTTTATCGGGTTCTTGGTGATCCTATTTTGGTCTGCTAATTTTACAGTTTTTTAATTCGATTACTTTATTCTTTTTTCATAACTGAAGTAGTCCATATGTATTTGTTTGTTTCTTCTTTTGCATGTGACTACTTCCCAGAATGATTGACAAAGTGAAAATTATGGGGGTCACTGGGTCATTTCAACCGAGTTAGGGTACAATAAGAATCTGCTTTGAACTAAGCCACTTTATCATCGACCTCGGTTTTGGACACAACGACCTCTAACTTGGTCGCCTCAAGCTCTTTGGCCAGGGCCTCTTGACCAGAAACAGCCGATAATGATGATGGAATGAGGTCATTAAAGTGTCTTATTTCTTCTCAATTTAGTGTTATTAATTTCTTTGCTGTTGAGGATTATGAGCTTGACCTGACTGCATTTGCACTCAATATTATACATCACAAAGAAAATTATGATGTAGATGTTGCGACTGTTGATGAGTGCGAGCTTGACCTGACTTCCTTATCACGTAATATCATACATGATAAAAGTAATTCTGATGTAGAAGTTGTTGTTAGTGAGTGTGAGGAAGGAGATAATTTGTTTGAATTTGGTGCATCTGACTTGATGAGTATAATCCTGAGGAACTTGAACTTTTTAACCAAGAGAGGAGGAGAACTTGTAAGTGGTAATCTAGAAAAATTTAAAGAATTGGAGTTGGTCATGACCTTCAAGGATATGAAAGAAGCAAGGCAATTCATCAATTTCTATGCTGTAATTAATAAGAAAGGATTGAGCGTTAAGCAAAGTGATTCAACCAGATCCAGGTATTTATCTGCAGATGGATGCCCTTCTGTTTGTCTTATCTCTCAGGATAGAAACACCCAGGCAGTTAAAATTAAAACTTTAAAGTCAAAGCACACTTGTGATGATGCTTTTAAGAACAAAAGAGCTGATTCAGCTACATTAGCTCATTACTTCAAGAATAAAGTCTAAAACAATCCCAAGTTTAAATTTAGTGAAATGAGGGGGGAACTTGAAATAAGCTTGAGGCATATTCCCATGAAATTAAGCAAACTAATTCTGGCAGTGATATTGTTATAAACATATCAAAGGAGGCCTTATTGGAGGAAAAGAGAAGATTCTTGAGAATCTTCATATGCTTTCATCCTTTGAAGCAAGGTTGGAAAAATGATTTGAGGCCTTCTATTGGTTTAGATTAGACTTTCTCAAAAGGAAGGGTTAGGGGTCAACTGTTGGTTGCTATTAGCCAAGACTCCATGAACCATTTTTACCCAATAGCATGGGCTGTGGTGGACAAAGAAAACAGCACGACATGGACCTGATTTATGGATATGTTGAAGAGGTCTTTGGACCTTAAAGATGATGCTGGAACAACATTTATTTCAGATATGCAGAAGGTGAGTCATATTTCAGTTTTTTGGATTAGTTTAAGTCATATTAATTCTGATTTCAACTTTATCTTACCTTATGTTTCGTTTATGGCAGGGACTGTTAAATGCTGTGTCGAGTGTATTGCCAGAAGCACATCACAGGTGTTCTGGCAAATTGGTTTAAAAAATGGAGGAGTGATGAAATAAAAAAATCAATATGGTGGTGTTCTTGGAACACTTATGAGGAGGAATTTGAAGACCAGTTGATAAAATTAGGAGATTTGTCTGAAGATGCTACAAAGGATATATTACATTACCCACCATTGGTGCAGAGCTTTCTTTGATACACAATGTAAGAATATGATGGTGGATAATAACTTTACTGAATCATTCAACGCATGAATTTTGGAGGCTAGAAGCAAGCCTATCATCAAAATGCTTGAAGAAATAAGGATCAAGGTAATGAAAATGTTGGCGAACAATGAAGCTAAAGTGAAGACTTGGAATGCAGACTACAGTCCACAAGCTATGAAACTATATAGTGATTACAGTAAAATTTCCTCACATTGCAATATACACTTTAATGGTGATCATGGATATGAATTTTCAGAAAGTGAAGATAGACACACTGTAAATCTGGAGAGGAAGAGATGCACATGTAGAATATGGGACTTGGGTGGAAAAGATGCAGCCATTGAGGGGTCAAAAATACTAGAAATTTGATCCTTCTCAAGACATGGAGCCACCTGATGTTGTGAAAACTGTTGGCAGACCCAAAGTTAAGAGAAATAGGGAGCCAGATGAGGCAAGGAAGAAAAAAAGGAGAATGGAGTCAATCAAGAAAAGGGACTCAAATTTTTTGCAGCAATTGTGGTGAGCCTAACCACAATGCAAGGGGTGTTTCAAGGTACAAATTACAGTATTTTGCATTTATTAGATTGCATTGATTAGATTCAGTTTAGGGGAGATCACACATGCAACTCAGTGCCAACTAAGTTGCCTTTCTTACCAAACAAAGAAACATGGATGGGGAAGGCAGCCATAACATCCAATCAGTTGCAAGAACAAGTCAGAAAAAAGAGAGTGAAGAAGATGGGGATAAAGGGTATCCGATATAGATATAGTTGTTGGATAGTTAATAATTTATGAAGACTAGTATTTGGTAGTTGGACAGTTATGCTAGTCTTTTGACTTAGCCATCCGGTGTTTGATTACATTTAGTATTTTTTTTGGCATTGATTGAGCACCTGATAGATAGCCTTTTGGAATGATATTTATTTGTCTTGGTGAATTTGAAGTTTGTGGACTCTTTTATAGATTGGAATTGCTAGAATTGTGTAGTGAAGTTTGTGGCCTCTGTTATAATCAACATATCTCTTTAGTACTGTTACAACTACTCAATAAAAAGGCAAGTTCTGAAACTTTTATCACTGTCAATCCATTTGCTAGCTGCTGCTACATCTTCTGTGGGTTCCATTTTTCTGCTCCTTCAATTTCTTCTCCAAATAGTCACTGGATTGTTAAGCAACAATAACAGTAGTATCATCAACTTTTCCTCCTCTTATGACTAAACCATTCCCTTTCAGCTGCTTACCAATTTCTTTCCATATGAACCAACCTGCGCATTTGGCTTTCGATCATCTTTTTCTCTACTACATCAGTAATTTTGGATTCACTTTTTGCATCCAAATAGTTGGTATCTCCATAATTTCAAACCAAACTCATTACCAAGGCCAACGTGCCACACAAATGACTACAAAAAAATAATGAAAATTTTATGGCAAAGAATTTTCATTGCACTTCAGGGATAGAACATCCCTTTTAACATACATACTGGAATAAAAAAGCAGAATAAATGTTAACAAGATCGAATATTTGTTCAAAAGATTCATCTACTAGGCTACAATTAATCCAACATCTCAATTGTCATACCATCTTCTAAGACGCGATTATTCCAACAAAACAACACAAGATACAAATAACAATCTACTGCTTGAATACTTTAATTTTCAACTTTCGGGTCACTCCAACATCATGTACTTAGCAAATTCTCAAGATCCGCCACCTTCTTCTTCAAAACATCATTTTCATTCAACATTTCAGTACCTTCAACTACCACATATTTTTCAAGACCAATCACCTTCCGCTGCAAAGCATTTCTTTCACGTTAAAGCCAATCTTTTTCCTTCTTTAAATTGCATATAAGTTCTGTAACTCTAGGTAGAAGCTCATTATCCTCCCATTCCCAATAAGCACATTTTTCTCCCTGTCCAAAAATTATAAAACAATTACTAAAAATTGTTCATCATACCAGTGCAAAAGAATCGGAAAAAGACATATATGACATTAAAAAGCTATAACTTATATCTGATTTCGAGCACTTGAAGAATCGTCTCCCAGCATTAAAGGGAGTCCAAGTCATCAAATGTGTAGCAACATCACCACAGTAACAAGTCCTTCTTGGCCCAAAAGAGACAATTGAACGAAAGATATTATTTTTAGTTGTAAAGGTGGAGAACTGACCAAGAAGACAGGAAATTTAACTCTGCCTAAAATTATTTTCAAAGAGAAGAGATGATGAATCCTTCGAAACCCTAGCAGCGGAAATTGGGAAAAATAATAAAGGGGCTTTTGATTTTGTGGGGGAGAAACAAACGAGGGGAATGAGTTAATAATTGGTAAGTAAATCTACGTGGCAAAAAAGGTGCTGAATAATATATTTAATTATTTTTAGTGGTCAGCCGTTTGAGTAAAGGGTATTTGTGCTTCAGTTGACTAACGGCAAGGGTATGAAGAGGCCCAACTTTTAACGAGGTATATTTGCTCCTGGTCGTGTAAAGTTTAGGAATATTTTTGGACCGTTTCCGTTTGTATAATTAACAATAAGTTGATTTTGAACTTTACATTTTACTTTTAATAAAATAAGTTTTAATCGCATAAATATTTATGACTTGTCTTAAATAACTACAAATTTTAACCTAGCGTTTGACCATAAATTCTTAAATTATTTTCAAAAACCTAATTTAGGTGAAGTTTGGTTTGATGATGAAAATATGTTTGGACATTATATTTTTCAAAATATTTTTCACTATTTTATTTTTTTGGAAAAACATGAAACATGACATATATTCATAAATTCTTAAAACTTCAAAAATACCCAACAATAATAAACAAACAAACTTGCTAATCTTGTATATGTAGAACCCTCATCGATGCCATTCATTATCATTATCATCAACCATACATAGTCCGGAACATTGATAAATTTGGCACAAATTTGTCATTTTTGTAATGAACTACATAATATACTATTCTAAAATCATAACCTGATATTTTAATATCAAATGCTAATAACACAATTACTAGCTACTACAATTCGTCAAATTGCAACAATATTACAAAATCCATCCAATCCAAAAAAATGATTGTAACTAGCTAATGGATTAGTTGGGTCATAATAGATGGTTGACTTTTTTTTTATAAAATACAAAAGTTTGGGATAATTTTATACATTTTTAAAAAATCCAACGGTAATATTTTGAGCCAAAAACATGTGTAGAGCTAGTTTTGGGATTTGAAAATTTTATTTTCAAAATCTGTCAAAATATGAATAAAATCTATAAACAAATAGGTTTTGCCAAAAATAAAATTAAATAAAATTAGCCAATATCTATGGCCAAACGGGGACTAAAACTTTTATGGGTCGTTTGGTACATGAGATAAGGATAATAATCCCGGGATAAAGTTTGAGATTAACCTTATCCTATATTTCGTTTGGGGTATTAATTAATTCGAAAATAATTTTTACATTAAAATGGTGGGATTAGTTATTCCATATAGAAGGTGTGATAACTAATTGCATAAAACAAGTAACATAATCCTGAGATTACTTACACCAAAGATTAATCCACCCTAGCATGGCGGGGTAAAATTGTTAGAATATACTATAAGTCATGCATATTGTTATAGTATTCTTTATGAACAATTATTTATTTACTTGTTTAAATTCAATAAAGTTTCATTTTAAATAGATCATGTGTTGGTTTGTGCGTCCATTGCTTACATAGTAGATGATTTAGTGTATAGAGTTTAGCTTATACACGGAAGATTAAATCATCGGTTCTTGTAAGACATAAAAGTTAATGTTCACAATCTAATGATGGAATTGGACAAATCATCGGAATGTTTGTAGCACAAGATTAAATATAATTTATCTTGATTATGGGAATGGTTTAATTCCAACTTCTTGTGCTAGTACATTTTGTATGTATTGAACGGATCAAGTAGAGATGAGTATTTTATACTGACTTTATAAAATAATTTCTCTAGTCCATTTTATGTACTTATACTCTTAATCCTGATATAATTATTATTAGTTGTGTATGTCACTTGTTGTTTTGATTTACTAAAAGGCGAGATTCTTTCGCGAGTCAATAAGCCTCGTAAATTGCATAACAATGATATACATTGGCGAAGTAATAATTAGTTGATGGAATCCATGTCTCGATTTTGAGATTGATGATACTCCTTTATGAAAGCTTATAAGTTTTCATGTGTAACCCCGGCCGGTGGATTTTGTATCCGACACATGAAATAAGTTAAGTGTAAGTCTAAAGGAAGTAATCAATAAATTAAATAGTCAGTAATTTAATTTGATTGATTAGTATCTGAATCTTAACATGGGGAATTAAATAGGGTTTTATGGAAGAATTTCGAAATTGAACTAAGGAGTGCAATTACGAATTTTTAGTGGAATAATTCGTAATTTATTATGATGGAAATTAATTTCAGAATTTCGAAATTAATATCATAATAGGAAGCCTTGTTAATTAAATTCTGTGGTCCCTACTGTGCCTAAATAATAGAAAATAGTGGAAACTGTTACTTAGTGGGAAAGAAAACGTGAAAACCGTCCCTTAGTGGGAGAAGGAAACCTAACAGGTTTTGAAAACGGTTTTGACCTAAAACGCAGCTATATATATGGATATAAGGGTTGGACGTTTTTGACAAGATTCTGACTGCGATTTCTACTAGAATTTTGCCCACCCAAAATTCTCCATTTTCGGTTATTGTTTGGGTAACACAGTAGAAGACCGTGGAAATCTGTTGGTGGTGTTTTCAACTGAGGAATTGGAGAACGACATAGATTTGTTGTGTTTACGCTTCAAGAGGTAATCCTAAAATCTCCATACGTGCTAGTTGTTTAGATTACACGTGAATAAGATTCTGTTATTGCTTCCACTGTGGTATATATTCCTACAATTGGTATCAGAGCCTACTCACGTCTAATTAAATAATTAGGATAAACCATAAGGATTAATATCATGTTCTATATGCAAGTTTTGAATTACATGCAAAGTTTATTTTTCTGAAAACCTGCACTGTTTTTTGGTGTGATTATCTGTTATGGATTGTGTTGATTATTCTGAAAACTTGATGTATCCTTTTAATATTTGTGATGTTGAGTTAGAATAATCTGAAAGTTGAATTTTATCATGTAAAACGGAAAAACAAGTTTTGCCGAATTAGGGCAGAAAATCGGAGGTCAAAAAGGTGACGGACTCCGATTGACCTGAAACTTGGCAGGTCCATGCGAAACGGCCCAGTGAGATGGTGTTTTTGCTGTTTTTCTAAAATTCTGAAATTTGTTTTAGTTGTTTTTAATTCCAGTAATTGTGGGGATCAATTCCCTTGGTCCCCGGGCTTAAAAAGTTAGTGATATAATGTTTTACACGTTGACGTAGGCCTTCTTCCATATCGGATAAAAATATTATGAATAATCACTATGTTATACTAGTCATTGATTATTTGTATTTACTCTCCATCTGAGTATGCATGTTGGTTCAATGGGACTAATATATGTTGAATGTTGATATTCACTTGGCTTAAATTAACAGTTTACTCTCCATCTGAGTATGACCTGTTTAAGTTTATGGAGTGAAAATATGTCATTATATATGTATATTGCAAGAATAGCTTCTTTCCCATCGAAATTTATTGTTCAAGGTGCATAGATTGTATATATATAATGTGTTTTGAATTTTAATGTTCATAATACAAACCGATTTGATCTATTTAAATATTTAATGTCTCCCAGATTGACAATGACTGCTTTCAATCCCCTTACTGCCATTCTTACCCAAAACAAACTTGAGGGTCCAAATTATGTTGATTGGAAACGAAATTTGGATATTGTTCTAATTGCTGAAGAGTACAAATTTGTGCTCGATGAGGTGTGTCCAGAAAAACCTGGAGATGATGCCACAGATGATGAACATAAGGTACCAGAAATGGATTAAGGCTGATGAGATGGCGCGGTGTTACATTTTGGCATCCATGTCGAATGTTCTGCAACATCAACATCGGTCGATGGAGTCTGCTTATGACATTCTGGAAAATCTCAAAGAAATGTTTGGAGATCAGAATCGTGCGGCTAAGCAGACTGCCATGAAAGCCCTTCTGAATACCAAAATGGTTTAAGGTTCATCGGTCAGGGACCATGTTCTGAAGATGATGAGTCTTCTGAATGAACTGGAGGTCCTTGGAGCTAACATTGATAAGGACACGCAGGTTGAAATGATCATGCAGACTTTGCCTGACAGTTTTCAGCAATTTCGCCTGAATTATAACATGAACAAAATGGATTTGTCCCTTGCGAAATTGTTGAATGAGCTGCAGTCGGCAGAGACTATTATCAAGTCCCAAGCTCCTCCCGTGGCATTGAATTTTGAGGCAGGTCCTTCTAAGCCGAGAGGCGGGCAGAAAAAGAAAAAGGCTCAAAAACCCTCTGTTGGTGGCGCGACTGCTGGTGTGAAAAAGGCTAAGGGCAAGTGTTATCACTGCAAGCAGCCCGGGCATCATAAGAAGCAGTGTCCAACTTATCTGGCCAAGCTGAAAAATAAACCAGGTGATTTACATCTACTTGTCGTTGAAACATTTTTAGCGGCTGTTTCTACCATGTCATGGTGTGTAGATTCGGGAGCCACTAATCATATCTGCACTTATTTGCAGGGGTTTCAGGTAACGCGGCGGCTAAGTAGAGGAGAAATCAATGTTTATCAAGCAGACGGTTCAACAGCCCCAGCTTTAGCATTAGGAAATATTAGTATTTCGTTTGGTAATGGTAGAGTTTTAGCTTTAAAAGACACATTATATGTACCTTCCGTTAGAAGAAATTTAATTTCGGTTTCTAGCGCTATGAGAGATGGTTATGATTTTAATTGTCATGACGTTGATAAATGTGTTATTACTCATAATAAGCGTTATCTCTCTTCGGCTACATTGATTAATGGTCTTTTTGTTGTTGACTCTATTCCTAAACCGTTACCACCTAAAGAACTGAATAATGTTGATTTACCAAGTAAGAGAAAACGTTCTTCTGAATTGAGTGAAACATATTTATGGCACTTGCGTTTGGGTCATATAAATCTAAACAGAATTTCCAGGTTGGTCAAGGATGGACCTTTAAGTTCATTGAAAGTGGAGGCACTACCAACTTGTGAATCTTGTTTAGAAGGAAAAATGACAAAACGAAATTTCCCCTCAAAAGGAAATCGGGCAAGTGATAAATTAGAGTTAATTCATTCTGATTTGTGTGGTCCAATGAATGTCCAAACAAGAGGTGGTTTTGAGTATTTTGTGACTTTCATAGATGATTACTCAAAATATGGATATATTTATTTGTTGCGTCGAAAGTTTGAATGTTTTGAAAAGTTCAAAGAATTCAAGACTGAGACTGAAAAGCGACATAATAAACATATCAAGACACTACGATCTGATCGTGGTGGGGAGTACCTCTCTACGGACTTCATTGGTTATTTATCAGAATGTGGAATTACATCTCAATTATCTGCACCTGGAACTCCACAACAAAATGGTGTAGCTGAAAGAAGAAATAGGAATCTTATGGAAATGGTTAGATCAATGATGAGTTATTCCGATTTGCCTTCGTCTATTTGGGGACATGCCTTAGAAACGACGAATTATGTTCTGAACTTAGTTCCTTCAAAGTCAGTACCCTTGACCCCTACAGAATTGTGGACTGGGCGCAAGCCTAGTCTGCGACATATTCGAGTTTGGGGTTTTCCGACACATGTGCTAAAGGGGAAAACGGATAAATTGGAGGCAAGAACGGATGTATGCGTGTTTATAGGTTATCCAAAAGGGACGAAAGGTGGTTTATTCTATTGTCCTAAAGAGAAAAAGGTAATTGTTAGCACAAATGCCAAGTTTCTAGAAGAGGACTATTTGATGAACCATGTTCCTAGAAGTAAACTCGTTTTACAGGAACTTAGCAAAGGAATGGAAACTCAGTCATCTGAAAATCAAAACGACAATATCCAAACCCCGGAAGTCGATTTTAACATACCATTGCACTTTAGTAGTGGGAGAAATGTCAATAGACTTAATGTCCCACAAGAACAAGTGCCCGCAGTCATACTACCACAAAGTAGTGGGAGTCATGTTGAGCAGACTGCACAACAGGAAGAAGCCCTTGATATCCCTGTAGATAGCATGGAGACTCAGGTTCCTGATGATGTTGTGGTTCAACCACAAAATCAAAGTGATGTAGTTGCAACTGATGTAGTGCGTAGTCGTAGTGGGAGAGAAATAAGACAGCCAGTTCGTTATACGCTCTTGGGAGAACCATATGATAGGATCCCTAAGGAGCCTACCTCCGAACCTGTCAATTACGACCAAGCACTACATGATAAGGATGCCGATAAGTGGGTTGCTGCTATGAAATCAGAGATGGAGTCTATGTACTCTAATCAGGTCTGGGATCTTGTAGAACCAGCTGATGGGGTTAAACCCATTGGATGCAAATGGATCTATAAGAAAAGAGAGGTGTAGACGGAAAATTACAAACTTTTAAAGCAAGGCTTGTAGCAAAAGGGTTTACTTAGAAAGAAAGGATCGACTATGAGGAAACCTTCTCGCCGGTAGCCATGCTTAAGTCTATAAGGATTCTCTTATCCATTGCTGCTCATTATGATTATGAGATTTGGCAAATGGATGTCAAGACAGCTTTCCTTAATGGAAGTCTTGATGAGTGCATCTATATGATGCAACCAGACGGTTTTATGGAAAGTGGCAAAGAGCACATGTTGTGTAAGCTTTAAAGGTCCATTTATGGACTAAAACAGGCATCTAGGGCATGGAACACTTATTTGTTAAGGCGATTAAACTTTTGGTTTTGATCAGTGTCTTAACGAATCTTGTGTATACAAAAAGTGGGATGGGGACAAAGTGGCATTTTTGATCTTATATGTAGATGACATACTGCTCATAGGAAATAATGTGGGCATGTTGAATTCAGTTAAGCAGTGGTTGTCCACACATTTTGATATGAAAGATTTGGGAGAAGCGGCTCATATCCTTGGGATCAAACTCTTGCGAGATCGCAAGAAAAGGATATTAGGCTTGTCCCAAGGTCTTTATATTGATACAATACTCTCCAGGTTTAGCATGCATGATTCCAAGAAAGGATTCCTTCCTTTCAGACATGGAATTTCTCTATCTAAAGATCAGTCTCCTAAGACTGATGAAGAGATAGAAAAGATAAAGGCGGTCCCTTATGCATCAGCTGTGGGGAGCCTCATGTATGCTATGTTATGCACTAGGCCTGATATCTGCTTTGTCGTTGGCGTTGTTAGCAGATTTCAGTCTAATCCTGGGAAAGAGCATTGGACGACGGTTAAACATATAATCAAGTACCTGAAAAGGACTAGGGATTATATGTTGATCTACCATTCAGATGACCTGGTACCTATTGGGTATACTGATTCAGATTTCCAATCAGACAGAGATTCTAGAAAGTCTACCTCAGGTAATGTGTTTACTCTTGGAGGTGGAGCCATAAGTTGGAGGAGTATCAAGCAAACTTGTGTTGCTGATTCCACCATGGAAGCCGAATATGTGGCAGCCTCTGAGGCAGCCAAAGAGGCAGTTTGGCTCGGTAACTTCCTGAGAGAGTTGGGTGTGGTTCCTTCGATTCAAGCGCCAATTACGCTTTACTGTGATAATAGTGGTGCGGTTGCAAATTCAAAGGA
Organism: Nicotiana tabacum; assembly: GCF_000715075.1. Classification (NCBI taxonomy): domain Eukaryota; kingdom Viridiplantae; phylum Streptophyta; class Magnoliopsida; order Solanales; family Solanaceae; genus Nicotiana; species Nicotiana tabacum. The sequence continues at coordinate 142,125,658 of NC_134099.1, read as the reverse complement.
GCCACGAAGCCACAAGAGGGCAAAACACATTGAGCGTAAATATCATTTAATTCGTGATATAGTGCAGAGAGAGGATGTAGTGGTCACCAAGATTGCGTCAGAGAACAACTTGGCAGATTTGTTTACTAAGAGCTTACCACAGAAGACTTTTGATAAGCATGTAGAAGGAATGTGTGTCAAAATTGTAGACGCATGGTTATTAGTCTAAGTGGGAGATTGTTAGAATATACTATAAGCCTTGCGTATTGTTATAGTATTCTTTATGAACAATTATTTATTTACTTGTTTAAATTCAATAAAGTTTCATTTTAAATAGATCATGTGTTGGTTTGTGCGTCCATTGCTTACATAGTAGATGATTTAGTGTATAGAGTTTAGCTTATACACGGAAGATTAAATCATCGGTTCTTGTAAGACATAAAAGTTAATGTTCACAATCTAATAATGGAATTGGACAAATCATCGGAATGTTTGTAGCACAAGATTAAATATAATTTATCTTGATTATGGGAATGGTTTAATTCCAACTTCTTGTGCTAGTACATTTTGTATGTATTGAACGGATCAAGTAGAGATGAGTATTTTATACTGACTTTATAAAATAATTTCTCTAGTCCATTTTATGTACTTATACTCTTAATCCTGATATAATTATTATTAGTTGTGTATGTCACTTGTTGTTTTGATTTACTAAAAGGCGAGATTCTTTCGCGAGTCAATAAGCCTCGTAAATTGCATAACAATGATATACATTGGCGAAGTAATAATTAGTTGATGGAATCCATGTCTCGATTTTGAGATTGATGATACTCCTTTATGAAAGCTTATAAGTTTTCATGTGTAACCCCGGCCGGTGGATTTTGTATCCGACACATGAAATAAGTTAAGTGTAAGTCTAAAGGAAGTAATCAATAAATTAAATAGTCAGTAATTTAATTTGATTGATTAGTATCTGAATCTTAACATGGGGAATTAAATAGGGTTTTATGGAAGAATTTCGAAATTGAACTAAGGAGTGCAATTACGAATTTTTAGTGGAATAATTCGTAATTTATTATGATGGAAATTAATTTCAGAATTTCGAAATTAATATCATAATAGGAAGCCTTGTTAATTAAATTCTGTGGTCCCTACTGTGCCTAAATAATAGAAAATAGTGGAAACTGTTACTTAGTGGGAAAGAAAACGTGGAAACCGTCCCTTAGTGGGAGAAGGAAACCTAATAGGTTTTGAAAACGGTTTTGACCTAAAACGCAGCTATATATATGGATATAAGGGCTGAACGTTTTTGACAAGATTCTGACTGCGGTTTCTACTAGAATTTTGCCCACCCAAAATTCTCCATTTTCGGTTATTGTTTGGGTAACACAGTAGAAGACTGTGGAAATCTGCTGGCGTGTTTTCAACTGAGGAACTGGAAAACGACATAGATTTGTTGTGTTTACGCTTCAAGAGGTAATCCTAAAATCTCCATACGTGCTAGTTGTTTAGATTACACGTGAAAAATATTCTGTTATTGCTTCCGCTATGGTATATATTCCTACAAAAATGAAATTGGAATCACCTCACGATATGGTAAGCGGAGAAAAGAAATTAAAACAAGTGCTTTTGGAGATAGAGATAATGCTGTATTTTGTCCCGGGCCCGGGCCTTAGTGGGCCTAACGGGCCGGGCCTCGCGGTCCCGGGCTTCGTGGTCCCGGGCTCTGGCGGTCCCGGGCCTGGCGGTCCCGGTCTTCGTGGGCCTAATGGGTGGAACCGGCCCGTGACGGGCCTAAGCCCACATGGTCCTGTGCTTAACGGGCCGGGCTCGTGGGCTTCGCGGGCCTAGCGGGCTTTTTTTTTTTTTTTTTAAGACAATTTCTTGTAGTATCATGGCTATATTAATATGTAGTATATATGTATATCTAATTATTAAAGTGCTTGACGAAAAAGAAAATAACAAAACAATAGTAAAACACTAAATTGTCATGCATAAATATCACTTCTTGAAGTATATTATATTGTATCTTATGTATATATATTCTCTTATATATTTTCTTGTAGTATATATATTGTATCTTATGTATATATATTCGCATAATATATTTTCTTGTAGTATATTATATTGTATCTTATGTATATATATTCTCTTATATATTTTCTTGTAGTATATATATTGTATCTTATGTATATATATTCGCATAATATATTTTCTTGTAGTATATATATTGTATCTTATGTATATATTGTAGCATAATATATTTTCTTGTAGTATATTATATTGTATCTTATGTATATATATTCTCTTATATATTTTCTTGTAGTATATATATTGTATCTTATGTATATATTGTAGCTTATAAATATATTTTCTTGTAGTATATATATTGTATATTATGTATATATTGTAGCATAATATATTTGCTTGTAGTATATTATATTGTATCTTATGTATATATATTCTCTTATATATTTGCTTGTAGTATATTATATTGTATCTTATGTATATATATTCTCTTATATATTTTCTTGTAGTATATATATTGTATCTTATGTATATATTGTATATTATGTATATATTGTAGCATAATATATTTTCTTGTAGTATATTATATTGTATCTTATGTATATATATTCTCTTATATATTTTCTTGTAGTATATATATTGTATATTATGTATATATTGTAGCATAATATATTTTCTTGTAGTATATTATATTGTATCTTATGTATATATATTCTCTTATATATTTTCTTGTAGTATATATATTGTATCTTATGTATATATTGTATCTTATAAATATATTTTCTTGTAGTATATATATTGTATATTATGTATATATTGTAGCATATAAATAATTCTAAGTATAGACAAAGAAATATTGCGAAAAGAAGCTCATGGGTAGAAGCAATAAATTTTATTACCAAAAAATGACATATCTTTCTTAGTCATCCTTCCCCCAATGGAATGAGCACAACAAGGTACTAATACCACCATTAGAAGGAAAAAAACTAAAGGAAGATGTGCCAAAATACAAGTTACATATTATTCTATGTATTATCTCTAACAAATCTCATAAATCCTTCAAGGTTCGGAGGAGGTTGCGTTGGTGGTGGTGGAAAAGAAGCTTGTTCATCACCACTTCCGGGCGAAGCCGAATCCTCCGTAAGTTCCGCTATCATTTCTTCATAAGCTTCATCTATCGCCGGTTGTGCTTCTGCAATTCCAAAGTTTCTTCTTTCCGAGCGGATCCAATCTCTAAACAATACTGATTTTTCCAAGCTATCCCTCATAGACGCTCTATGATCACCTATTTGCAGTCTTGCTTGACTGAAAGCGCTCTCTGATGCAACAGTTGAAGCTTGAATTGATAAAATATCCCGAGCCATCCTTGCAAGAACAGGAAAATGTTTTTCCCTTGCCTTCCACCATTCCAAAAGATCAAAAGAGCCGTCTGGATTCTCCTTTTCAAGTCCCTGAGACAAATAAACTTGAAGCTCATTTAGATGTGAAGTTTCATCATAATTTTCACCTTGAGACCCCTGAACTCCGTCCAAGATTTAAGAGCTTTTAAGCCCGCAACTCTTTTAGAGGATTGTGAGCTAGACGAAGTAGGGGTTGGAATAGTTGGCCTAGCATGCTCTAAGGCAAGTTGATAAGCATTATAAACTGTTTGAGCGTTAATCTTAATTGAAGCTTTTGCATCTGCAAGTGTCGCAATTTCCTCATTTGAAAGATCTAAAGCCTTATAAATATTTGAATACCAAAAATGAGGACCTCCCAATTTCATTGTAGGATTTAGCATTGCAGCAAGACCATAAATAGGAGGGATAGGAAAAAAATATTTTTTAAACTTTTGTTTCATTTCATTTATAGCAAGTTCATAAATATCCCCACCCTCACTAAATTCAACAAACAAATCAGATAGTGCTGCAATATAAACTAAACAGTTTGAAATAGTAGGATAATATTGCCCAGAAAATGCATTTGTTGCAATTTGAAAATGTTCTAAAAAATCTAAAAGAATTTTAACATTAGTCCAATCTTGAGTGGTAAGCATTTCATCATCATCTTCACCACCTACCCGAGAATTAAACGTTGCATTAATTGGGTTTCTATATTCATATGCTACTACTAAACTTTCGTACATACAATTCCATCTAGTCGGGCAAGGTTTAGGAACCTTTCTTTCTCTAAGGCCATATTCATCACATTTTTTAAAATACTCTCTAAGTCTACTTCTACGGTTTGAATAAAAAAGCCAATTAAGAGCCATTCTAACCTTTTCAATTTCTATGTTTAATATTCGCATACCATCACCGACAATTAAATGATAAATATGACAAATACATCTAACATGGAAAATATTAGTAAATGCAGGATTTAGTGTTGTTGTAAGCATGCCTATAGCACTGGTGTTACTAGAAGCATTATCCATTGAAATTGCCATTATTTTATCGCTAAAGCAAAAATATCTACAAATATCTGCAACAGTGTTAGCTATAAATTTACCTGTGTGACGCGAATTAATTATTCTATATGCAATTATGCGTTTTTGCATTATCCATTCTTCATCTATCCAATGACTTGTAACAGTTAGGTAATCACAATCATTACCACTTCTACCAATATCAGTAGTAATAGAAATCCGATTAGGTATATGAGTAAATAAATAACGCAAATATTGTTCATATTCATGTTTGAATTTATAAATATCACTCTTAACTGTTGCGCGAGGCCAACCTTTATAAGTAGGATTAAACACTCTTCTAATATAATGAACCCAATTAGGATTAGAAGCAAAAGTATAAGGTAAGCACATAACAGTAATCATCTTTGCTAATTCTTCACGATCTCTATTTGGATCGTAATATAAAATACCTCCAGTGACAGTGTTAATTCCTGGTTGAACTAGATTTGAACCTGTACTAGGGTTAATCGCAGAATCTACACTTGTCCCCTCTAGATGCGCTTTCATTTGAAAAAATCTAGCCTTATCTCTAGGGTGTGTTTTTATGTGCCTAGTCAAACTACCTGTGCCGCTACGGTCTCCTACATATTTATGCGACATTAATTTCCCACAAGTTTTACACTTAGCCTTATTTTTTTCTCTTACTTGAGTAAAAAAATTCCAAACTAATGATGTTTCTAAGCGTTTAGCAGGTTCTCTATTAAAAGTAGGAGTTTCTACAGGTGGGTCGACCGGTGCATCACTTGGGTTATTAAGAGGACTAGTAGGTGTATCATCTAAATCCGGTGCTTGAGTTTCATCATCATCCTCATTTTCCTCATTATTTTCTAAGATGGTTTCATTAGGATAAAGAGCATTCATAATTTCATCATCTAATCTATCACCTGGTGCAACATTATGATAAAATTCACTATCGGTAAATTGAAAACAAGGGTGATCACTATCAAGAATTACGGAAGGAGGAGGACGTCTAGGTTGGCGACTACTTTCAACTTGCTTATCTTTTCTAGGTCGGGGAGCCGGGGGAAGGGTAGTTGGTTGGCCACTACTTTCACCGGTTTTATCTTTTCCTTTACCAAACATTTTTTTCAAAGTAAATGCCATATTAATTATAATTATGCAAACTAAACCACACAAAAATATATTCTAAAAACGTAAGAGTTGAAACGAGTTTACCGGATTGCCGAACAACTTCTTGAAAATTGAAAATCGTTGAACACTTGAAAACTTCAATTCAACAACTTCACAATTTTTCACGAAATTTCAACAATAAATTAAGTAATTGTAGTAGAGAGATTGAGAGAGATTGAGAGATATTGAGAGATATTGATGAATTGGTGAATAAAAATGAAAGAATGAGGGGGTATTTATAGTTGAGAAATGGGGAAAAGTGTAATTATATAAAGTTTGGGGGCCAAATGGCCATTTTTTAAACTTAAAAACGGTCATATTTTCAGCCCAAACGGCTAGATTTTAAATATGGCCGTTGGAGTTTTTTTTTTTTTTTTTTTTGAAAAATAGCCGTTGGGCCCGCCAGGCCCGCCTGCCGGTCCCGGGCCAAACGGTCCCGGGCTCGTGGGCTCAACCATGGAGACCAGCCCGTGACGGGCTCAGAGGCCCACCAAGACCGGCCCACCCAGGACCGGCCCACCAGGCCCGTTAGGACCGCGGGCCCGGTCCGGTCCGGTTCAGGCCCGGCCCACCGAGCAGCATTAGATAGAGAGACAACGACGGATCGAAGTCTCGAATAGTCCTCAATAATAACATTTCTTGTGAAAGCTCCTTGTCCCAATATATTTTTCGTTTTTTCAGTTTAAAAAAATTATTGAAGTGAAAATCAGATTGGGACAGCTGAAGTTATAAATGAGGGAAAACAAAGAATTGATGGCGATTATAGAAGAAGACAACATAGAAACGAGACACTTGAAATGATAGAAACAACTGAAAAAGCTGACACAAAAGCTCAGACGTAGAACAATCATAACAAAGCAAATTAAAAGTGAAGTAAAAAGGAAAAATAATACTATATGGCAGTTTGTTGATCAGGAAATTGTCGTTGGGGAAGGAGGTTTGTCGATTCTCTTGTTTAGTTACTTGGAAATTCTGTCAGCAGTTAAAAGCAAATGGCACATCTTTCTTTCTTTGTTTGTTTTGTTTGAAGTTGAAGAGACATGTCTTTCTGCTTCAAATAGGCAAGAGAAATGTTTAATGAGAAAGATACCATTGAATCTGTTTAGATCAGGAATTTTAAGCATTAATAATGATATATAATTTGCTACACATGAAAAATAATATTATCAATTTTGTATAGAGTTATAATTTCACTTTCTATAGAAGCAGATCCAAAATTTTAATTCTACGAGTTCAGATTTTTTAAACGACTAGTTTTAGGATACACGCTTTGAGCGTGTACCAATGTAACGATCCGATCGGTCGTTCCGATAGTTTTAGGCTCGTTTCCACCATTTCTGCTTCATTTTGTATGGTTCAGCTCTTTTGTGTTGTGTTGGGTTGGTTGGCTCGGGTTCGGAATAATTGTAGAGAGAAATGAGATACTTATAGCCCGTTTGACCAAGCTGCAAAAATCAGCTTATTTTGAGAAGTACTTTTTTTTCAAAAGTGTTTTTCTCAAAAGTACTTTTGGTGAGAAGTAGTTTGAGTTTGGCTAATTAGTTTGATAGGCACTTCTGAGCAACAATTAGTGTTTGACCAAGCTTTAAAAAACTGCTTCTAACTGTATTTTTCTCAAAAGTGCTTCTCAAAAAAGTGCTTTTGGAGAGAAGCTACTTTTTTCTGCTTCTCCAAAACTGCTTTTGTTTCTCCTCAAAAGCACTTTTTTTCCTTCCAAAAGCTTGGCCAAACACCTCAATTTTTGGCCAAAAGTGCTTTTGAAAAAAAAAAGAAGCACTTTTGGCCAAAAAGAAACTTGGCCAAACAGGCTATTAGTCTCTTAAGTTGATTATAAAGTTGGAAAAGTCAACCAAAAGTTGACTTGTGAGTAAATAATCTCGAAAATTGGTTTTTATGGTTCAGATAGCTTCGTGAGGTGATTTGGGACTTAGGAGCGTGATCAGAATGTATTTTGGAGGTCCGGGGTAGATTTAGGCTTGAGTTAGCGAAATTGGAATTTTGGCGTCTTTCGGTTGGTAGTGGAAATTTTGATATCAGGGTCAGAATAGAATTCCAAAAATTGGAGTAGGTCCGTTGTGTCATTTGTGACGTGTGTGCAAAATTTCAGGTCATTCGGACGAGGTTTGATAGACTTTTTGATCGAAAGCGGACTTTGGAAGTTTTAAAATTTCTTAGGCTTGAATCCGATGATGATTTGATGTTGTTTTGGGCGTTCCGAAGGTTGGAACAAGTTTAAATGATGTTATGGGATGTGTTGGCATGTTTGGTTGAGGTTCCTCGGGTGAGTTTCTAGTGGTTAAACGGATTAAATTCTTGTTTTGAAAGTTGCAGATTTCTACGGTTCTGTGTTGCAGAGTTTGGCTCTTCGCGTTCGCGAGAGGGTCCTCGCGTTCGCGAAGAGATATGGTGTGAAGCAGGAATATTGCCCTTCGCGTTTGTGATATTGGTCCCGCGTTCGTGAAGGGCGAGGCTGAGTGTGCAACGCGAACGCAATGTAGGTCCCGCGTTTGCGTAGAGTATTTGGAGCAGCTGGGGGCCCTGGTAGTTTGTTCTTCGCATTCGCGTTGGTGTGTCGTGTTCGCGAAGGCCCGGGAGGCTGAAGCTTCGCATTCGCGAGATGGAAGTCGCGTTCGCGTAAGAGGATTAATTGGTCAATGGAATTTTGTGCTTCGCCAATGCGAGGCTTTGATCGCATTCGCGAAGAAGCAATTTTTGCCTGGGCAGAATGTTTAAATAGTTGCCTTCGCGATTTTTGGTCTATTTTCCACCATTGTTGAGCGATTTTGGAGCTTTTTGGGAGATTTTGAAGAGGGAATTCAAGGGAACTTCGTGGAGGTAATATTCTTGGAACTAAAACTCGATTCTATGGTGATTTATACCTAATTAGACATACAATTTATGGGATTTAAAGCCTAAAATTGGGGAATTAGGACTCGAAATTAGAGACTTTGATTTAGGGATTTGAGGGAGCATTTGAGGTCCGATCTTGATGTATCTGATATGTATGAACTCATGGGAGGATAAGGATTCTATTGATATGATTTTTATCGGAATACGAGACATGGGCCCGGGGGTCAGATTTGGTCAATTTCGGAATTTTTTATGTGAATTGGTTATTTTCGAGTGGGCTTTGTTCCCTTAGCATATTTTGATGGTATGAACCTGATTTTGGTTAGATTTGGAGCATCCGGAGGCCGAGTCAAGAGGCAAAGACATCGCGGACTAGAGTTTGGACTGGATTGAGATAAGTAATGATTGTAAATATTGTCCTGAGGGTATGAAACCCCATATTTCACATCGTTGTGCTACTTTGAGGTGACGCACACGCTAGATGACGAGTGTGGGGTCATGCACCGTTGGGGATTATGACTTGATCCGTCCCGTATGACTGTTAAGTCACATTTTGATTAAAACCTGTTTGATATCATTGTGTTTTGGAAATATTTACCATGTTTTGGGCTGAATGTCATATTTGGGCCTCATGCCAACTGTTTTGGACCATTAGAACATTTTTACTACCTTTCCTCACTGTTTTGACTTCATAATTGTACTCGGTCATGCTGTACTTTACTGTTTTCATAACTCATCCGTATTTACTCCATTTTTGATATTTTAAATGATATTTTGGGCTGAGCATCATGTTTTACTATTGCCCGAGTGGCTTGGGAGATTTCTGACTAAGTGAGGTCGAGGGCCTGATGGGATCGGGATGCGGGTCGCAGCATGTTGTTACTGATTCATGATTATGAAGTCGAGGGCCTAATTTTGATAGGATACGAGTACCTTGGGCATAAGTACTTTACTTTATGTTTTGATGATCTAACAAACTTACCATCCAGAACCAGATAAAGAACCTGTTACCCATCTACAAGACCTTGAGATCACAAAGTTCCAGGTTGGGATCCAGCGTAGGATATAACTTAACTCTTTAGAGTGGAAGGAACAACTGAGGAAACAGGTCCCTACCAGTTCCCAAGGAGACTATATGAAGTCAACTCTCCAGCAGGAAAGTTACTGCCTGCACACACTACTGCACAGGAACAGTGCAACAGTCAACTTTCTATGGAAGGTTTTTTACCTACCTTGCTTACATCATTGTAAGTGATGTCAACCACGTATAAATACCATCAAGGAAGGTAAAACAACTTACTTCATGATAGAACCAGATAAAGGACCTAAAGCATACCTGGTATAATCATTCAAGTTAATCGACTCAAGATAATCTGGGCAGTGTGCTTCAGATTCACAAGAACCAGATTAGGGACCTGATCCCTTGGTGTTCCCATGACAGAAGTATAGGTCAACTGTACAACTGGAAAGCAACTGCAGAAAGTGATTGCCTGCAACAGTGCATCAGACAGTGCAGCAGTCACTTCCCATTGAGAAGAGGCATGTACTATCCAAGACTTGACATCACCATTGTGAATTGACATCACTAAGGTGATGTCTTTTGTATTATAAACCTGGTACAAGGGACATCTCCAAGACTTGCAAAATCAGAAACGAAAATATTCTCTCAAGTGCAAGAACAACCTCTCTCAAGAACAAAGCTGCTTCAACCTCAAGGACCAGATCCAAGATTGAAGATATCTTAAGTCCTTAGGTTTGTTGAGTCTTTGTTATTTATTCTTCATTGTAACTCCTATCTTGCTTTTTAGAAGTTGTTTTTAGGAAACCCAAAATCTGTAAACTCTCCAGTTTATGTTGTGACTAGGTTTAGTCATAAGTTAAAGTCTTTGTAACTAGAGAGTTATAAAGTGGCTTGTAATAGTGTTATTACAAGTTAGAGTGATTGAAGTCTTTGTAATAGAGTTATTACAAAGTGGCTTGTGGTGAGAGTATCACAAGTTAGTTAAAGTCTTTGTAACTAGAGAGTCACATAGTGGCTTGTGGTGAGAGTACCACAAGTTAGTTGAGTTGAATCCTTTGTAATAGAGTCATTACAAAGTGGCTTGTAAAAAGGGTTTACAAATTAGTGAAGTTGAAAGCCTACAAGTGTAGGTCGTGGTTTTTGTCCCCTTGAGTTGGAATTTTTCACGTAAAAATCCTATGTGTTCTTTACTTAATGCCGAGCTACTGCTAGAACAATTAGAGAACCTGATTTTCTATACTGGTCGGTTTTACAGTCTGTTGCTTACAGTGGGAACTTATAGAGAATCTGGTTCTCTATACAGTGAGAACTTATCCTGTGTCTCATTTACATACTGGTTCAGTAGTTAGCACTGTGGGAACTGATATATGATCAGATTGCTATACAGTTTGATTCATTAGAATTTCAGTGGAAACTCATAGAGAACCCGATTCTCTATACAGTCTGGTGGACGCTTTGTTTCTAACAATTGGTATCAGAAAAGGTTCTTTCTAAAAAGTTAACACCTACAAAGGATCTACATGGCTGCTCCACCAAACTTCAAGGAAAGTCAATCAACCAATTGTCACACCTCCTTTTTACCCGCGCCACCGCAAAGGGGCGTAAATGGAGTTTTTCCAATTAAAGGACAATCGAAACGGGATTTATATATTTATTTCAGAGTCGCCACTTAGGAGATTTGTGGTGTCCCAAGTCACCGGTTGAATCCCGAATCGAGGAAAAGAATGACTCTGTTTAACAGTCTGTGCACCAGAAATCCGGATAAGGAATTTTGTTAACCCGGGAGAAGGTGTTAGGCAATCCCGAGTTCCGTGGTTCTAGCACGGTCGCTCAACTGTCATATTCGGCTTATTTATCTGATTTTAATACATGTTGAGCCTATGTGCAGATTTAAACTGTGTACCGTTTTCATTATTATTATTCAAAGAATTGCAACGTCGTGAGAATGCATCTCGAATTGCGCCACATAAATGTACCCGTAATTTTCGATACGTTCCAAATTCGTTGAGATTTGGATTTGGGTCACATAAATGTGCACCCGAGTTTAGGAAGATAACATTATTAAATACGCGCCTAGAGATACTAACGTATTGTTATTTTGAGAAAAGCCGTAAAGTTCGCTATGCGGCCTGTCTCTAAATCTAAGTATTTGAAATAACTGTCCGTCGAGGGCCCCGCAGTTTATGTATTCTTGTTTGTCGAGGCTCGTCTCATTCATTATTTTTTTAAGGAATTTGCAACGTCATGAAAATGCATCTCGAACCACGTCACAATCAATGTACCCGTGATTAGCGACACATTTCGACTCCGTTGAGATTTGGATTTGGGTCGCATCAATGCGCACCCGAGTTTAGGAACCTAATTTTATTAAAGTCGTGCTTAAAGAGTCTAGCGTATTATTATTTTGGGGAAAGCCGTGAAATTCGCTAAACGCCCCATCCTGAATTCTAAGTATTTTAACACAATATTCATTGAGGGCCCCGCAATTTATGTGTTTTGTTTTGCGAGGCTCGTCTCATTTTATTAATTATAGGACAAACCTAAAGCAACTACGATTTTCTATATTTTTGTTCCTAAGAATAAAGAAAAAGAGGCCCTAAATAATTGGAGTTACTTAAACAAAACATATTAATAAGGACCCTTTAGCAATTCTGGGCTCAAGTAATTGGCCCAATCCTTGCTGAATTGAAACCAACCAGCGAGTTGGGCCTCGAGAACATGCTGCCCAGTCTGAGTTCCCATTGCAGAGCGTGAGCCACACCTTGTGCCCAGCTTGGCCCATTAGCAAAAATCAGGCGAGATCAACCGCAACATTAACGTATTCGTGTTATAATTCAGGGTCTAATTTTGTGTTAACACACACGTGATGCACTTAACATGCTGAGTTTGAAATTCTACACTAATTCTATGCTAATAACGTTCAGCCCAGTTTTGCTTCAGTTCCTAGTTAATAATACTTCCTAACTCATGTTGCAATTAACCTTAACTAATTATCCACAATCATTCAAATATCCAATTATCAACTAAAAATGCAAGTCCAGAATCAATTTTCAAACTTATGTCTTTTAACAGAGTTAATCAACAAACTATTCTAGGCTAATTAGTGATAAGCAAATTCAATAGTCAAATTACACGTCCAGCTCTAAACTAACTCACAATTACCATTACTAAATACAAAACAATGTGACTCTAGGATTACACTGCCATTTATTAATACGAATGAGGACTGTGAATCACAAGATCGCTTTATGCTTTGAATAACTTCTGATTTTCAAAACTTAACTACACTAAATGAAATTAAACTACCACATGTCTAACAAACGATCAAATGTCCCGAACAGTCCATGATTTAACAGTCCAAACCAATTTAAATCATTGTAAAACAATTTTAATTACAGTTCAAACTACTACAATCAACTATGATAAAACACGGCAAGAACTAAAGCTTCCAATGAAGTTATACTTCCATTTCATTTCATTCCAACTGGACAGCTACATGATTTGAGATTCAGGACATGTACCTGGTGTAGACAATACAAGAAGAGGAAGAAGAGGGTCAGCAGCAGCAGTAGTAACCAACAGAAGTTGCAACAGCAGTGCAACAACAAAATCAGCAACTATAAACCTCCCCAAGTATAGAGCAGAAATATAAAGAAGAAATGTTCTAGCTTTTTCAGATCCTAAGTGAGGCGATGAAAAACAGTAGCTATTCTTTTCAACTCCCAAACTCTCAAAAATTAATCCCCCCTTTTCTATAGACCTCCTTCTGCCCTCTTATACAGACCTACCCTCCTTTCCAACTTACTGCCCGACCCCCTTCTCCCACTAAAAATCTGAATTTTTCCACTTAAAATCCCACTAAGAAATTTTTTTCCTTATTTTCAGCCCCCATTCCCTTTTGTTCACCATTACCATATTAATTTAAAGACATTAATATCCCACTAACAAAACACTAACATTAAAATATTATCCTAACTGTTTCATTCCCAAATTACCCCTGAAACCCCTTAATATTACTGCCCCTAATACAATTATTCAACTGTATTAAAACTTTTAATTCTAAAAACTGTTCAAACTAGCAATTATCTAAAACTAATTCTGATTAATAGCTATAACCAATTCTCCTAAGTTCTGAATGCAACCTTATGACTCACTACTATCTAGTTGACATTATCATACCAATACTGAATTCAAATCAGTTGTCAGATTCATTTCAGACCCTAGACAGTAGGATTCGATTCATCAATTGCTTAAACTTGAATCAAATAGCAACAAAATAAAGGCTAAGGCTATTTATGACTCAGAACACCCTTACAGGGCATGACACAGCAGGTTTAGGTGACAACCAAAATAGCAGTTGTGGTGAAGCAGTTCGATTGACCAAGCAATTCAGAACATTTCAAATGATCAAGCAAAAACAATGTGACTAACTGAATATACCCACAGGCTCAGTACTAAGTTCAACTTATACCAACAAGCTCGTTTCAACACAACATTTAGGACAGAAACGAAGCAGGAGGGGAAACAGACTAGCATGAACCATGAAATCAAAACCAACATTACACTACTATCATGTTAAACTAACACTCAAACCTACCGGACTAATCGACGACGCTTATGCAAATTATGACATATAACAATCGACAACAAACAACAACAAATGATGAAATTGGACCAAATAAAAGGTCTGATGAAGAAGGACATAATCAATCGACAAAAACTGAAAAATCAATAAAGCTACATTTAAACAAAGTAAACTGAACAAACAAACACAAAAATGGAAACAAACAGGAAAAGGGAAAATACCTCCATAACTCAGAAACTGGACGACCCTGACTTGGACCTTTAATTGAGGTCGAACGGACCTTAATCGAGTGTTCTCAACTGAGAACACTTCGACTAAGGTCCACTAGACACCCAACTTCCTTTGATTTAGACAGATTTCAGTCTTTGGTTTTCTAAGGTTCTTAGGGGTTCGATTTGGGGTTCGAGTGTTTCTAGCCAGATTCGAACCAAACCCACGGTGGTTTGGTGACGAGGGAGGTCAGGGACATGTCTGGTATGAGTTTGGGATTGGTTGGGGTAGATCTAGTTTTTGCTCGAATCTTCGATTGAAGATTCGAGAAGTTGGAGGTTGATTCGAGGCAAGCAGTCAACAGATCCGTAACGAGGGTGGTCAGGGGGTGCCTTGGTGTGGATTTGGGACTGGTTGGGGGTGGGTTTCAAGCTTGCTCGAATCTTCGATTGAAGATTCGAGAAGCTGGAGTCTGATTCGAGCAAAACGGTTAACGGATTTGTGGAGAGGGTGGTTAGGAGGTTCAGGGGTGTTATTTTGGTGGTCACTGGTGTTGTTGTCGCCGGCTTTCAAGCGAAGGGGTTTCAGGGCGGCTAGGGTTTGGGAGGGTTGCTTGAGTTCGTCTCTGAAAGAGACGATGAACAGGGTATGGCTTAGGGGGCGTGAGGAGAGGTGTTAGGTTTATATACGGAGGGGATGGTCTAATCCTGTCCATTGGATCAGGCACGATCAATGGCCTGGATTAGTTCATTTAAGGGAGACGGTGTCATTTTGAGGTAGTGCTGGGGTGGTCCGGGTATTGGAGTGATGGGTTGGGGATCGGGTTTGGTCAAAGCTTTGGGACCGTTTGATCAGCTGAGATCAACGGTCCAGATGGAAACGCCTGAAACGACGTCGTTTGGTTGAGCCGTAGGTGGACTGGATTTGGGGCGGGTATGGGCTGTTTTTTGGCCTGGTTTGGCTGTAAGGATTTGGGCCTGGCCAAATTGGCCCAACTGAATCTTCCTCTTCTTATTTATTTTAATTATTATTTTTTCAATTTTTCTTTTCAACAATAAAACTAAAAATCCCAATTAAATTATAAAATCGACAATTAACTTAAAATATTGACTCTTAAAAATAACTATCACACGAAATTAAACATCAAATAAAGATAAAATTACACAATTCGGACATTAAATGCTAAAAATGCAAAGCATATATTTTTTGTGATTTTTCTATTTTTGTACAACAAACTTGCTTAATTAAATCCTAATTTGCAAAATTAAATACTAAATGCACATGCAACACATATTTTTGCATTTTTCTCATTTAAAATAGAAAATAGACAAAATACACCTAAATTACAAACAACGCAAAAACCATTTTATTTTGAATTTTTTGGGAGTAGTTCTCATAGGGCAAAAATCACGTGCTCACAGCTGCCCCTCTTTGTCCGAAAACACAAAATGCTTTCGCGCAAAGATAACGTGAGCGGATACGAGCGATATTTGTCCGTTGGGATACTCCGTGTGAAGCATTTTTTGAAAATATTTAACCGAACCTTTGCTTCAAAGGTTTCCTACATATCCCTGGCTAAAAGGGGAATCGGGTTAATGTAGTTCGGGAAGTTTTGGTAGCTGGGACTACCCTGGGACTGCAATGTTGTTGTTACTGCTGTTGCCTGTTGTTACCACTGCTTTGCGACCTCCTTATGACACCATTTCTAGAAAGAAAACAAAAGTTAGACTAAAATAATGATTACAGAATCTTATCTATCTTCGACTTGCTCTTGTAGTCTTCTTTCTGATTTCTGAAGTGGGATTCGTGCTGGGGGTATTTTTGTTGTGACCCTCCGCATTACTGACTTCTGACTTGCTCTTGGAATGTATTCCTCTGTTCTGCAGGCGGGCTCCTGACTTCATCAACTTCAAATTTAACAACCTCCATTCTACAGGCGGTCTCCTGACTCCAACAACAACTTGAAAATAATTCAGCCTCCATCCTCCATCCTCCAGGCGGGCTCCTGACTTCGACAACTTCTTAAAATGTAACACCTCCATTCTCCAGGCGGGCTCCTGACTTCAACAACTTCTTAAAAATTTTAACAACCTCCATTCTCCAGGCGGGCTCCTGATTTCAACAACTTCTTAAAAATTTTAACACCTCCATTCTCCAGGCGGGCTCCTGACTTCAACAGCAACTTTGAAAATAATTCAGCCTCCATTCTCCAAGCGGGCTCCTGACTTCGACAACTTCTTAAAATGTAACACCTCCATTCTCCAGTCGGGCTCCTGACTTCATCAACAACTTTGAAAATAAATCAGTCTCTATTCTCCAGGCGGGCTCCTGACTCCACCAACAACTTAAAAGGTAACACCTCCATTCTCCAGGCGGGCTCCTGATCTCAACAACTTCTCAAAACGTAACACCTCCATCCTCCAGGCGGGCTCCTGACTTCAACAACTTCTTAAACATATAACACCTCCATTCTCCAGGCGGGCTCCTGACTTCAACAACTCCTTAAAATACAACACCTCCATTCTCCAGGCGGGCTCCTGACTTCATCGACTTCTCAAAACGTAACACCTCCATTCTCCAGGCGGGCTCCTGACTTCAACAACTTCTTAAACATACAACACATCCATTCTCCAGGTGGGCTCATGACTTCAACAACTTCTTAAAATTTTAACAACCTCCATTCTACAGGCGGGCTCCTGACTTAATCAGCAACTTTGAAAATAATTCAGCCTCCATTCTCCAGGCAGGCTCCTGACTTCATCAACAAATTAAGATAATTCAGCCTCCATTCTTCAGGTGGGCTCCTGACCTCGACAACTTCTTAAAATGTAACACCTCCATTCTCCAGGCGGGCTCCTGACTTCAACAACTTTGAAAATAATTCAGCCTCCATTCTCCAGGCGGGCTCCTGACTTCTTTAACTTGAATCATCTTCTTTCAATTGCCTCCCTCAAAACTGGTGTCTTATTCCTCCGAAAACTGCTGGGGACAACACCGGTGTTTTATTCACAACTATGTTATTTTCCTTCTTAACAGACTACTTCCTTTAAAGTTGGTGCCTTCCTTCCACTTGGAACTACTTTCCTCAAGCTGGTGTTTTCAATTCTCTGAAACCTGCCGGGAATAACACTACTGGGGAATTATCTTCCTCTTTTGAGACTAGTTACTTTCCTCCTTTTAACGATGGTGGGGATGATATTGATTCAAAGACCACTACCCTTAAAACTTGGGTTATCTTGCTTCTTCCAAGATTGCTTTCTTTAAAACTTGTATTCTTTCTCCCGTAAACTGCGGGGGATTCCACTTCCTTCAAAACTTGTGTTATCTTCCATCTTCCCCAAGTGGGTATCTAATTTCAAGAAAATTTTCGCAACGAGAGAAAATTTTCTGCCCTAGTTTGATAATCTTCTTTGTGGCCACATCTTCCCGCTGTCAATAACATTTCCTTTCCCTGCCTCAAATCAAAGAAAAATTTCTTAGTTTAAAACGTGGTGAGTGGTCGTGCCACTCCTGCCGGGGATGGCTTTTCCCTTCTCCCTTCCATGCTTTGCGTTTTATTACAACACTTGTTGGGGATGATATTATTTGCTGAGGATGAATACTCCTGCTGGGGATGGTTTTTCTTTTCTCTTCCTTCCCCGCTCTGTGTTGTCCGACCATTGCGGAACTTGGTCGAGAATCTATCGGAGTTGTTCCTGTATCTCGCAAATCTGCTGGGGATCCTCATAACCTTTTAACTGTTGCTTTTTCCGTTTTTCCCCAACTTCCCCTGGAAATTTGGTCCTCTTGGGATCTAGACCTATTCATCATTTGGTCTTACGACAAAGTTCTTTTCGCTTTGTCGCCTTATCTTTGTCCTGTCCTATTAGCATTTTGCTTTGCACCATTTTGGCGACTGGTAGCAAGCTCTGAAAATCCTTTTCAAAAACAAACTGCTGGGGAGGTAAAGTCTTTAAACCAAGAAATAAAAAAAAAGTGATGATTTCAAAAAATAGAAAAAAGAAGAAATCTTTCTGAACAAATGCTGGGGAAAAAATAAAGAAAAGAACTTATCTGAATGATACAACCGATCCCAACGATCATGTCGTGCATTCCAGATTAATCAACCCAGTCTATTCATATCAATCAATCTTTCAGACGACCTCATTTTGCCGGGGATAAACAAACACTCAACTTTTTGCCAAATGCAGACCCTTTCCGCCAACCTTGCCTTGTCGCCTCATAGTGCCCTTCGAGGGGTTTTCACTAATAAGACTCTCTCATTTCTCTCAACTCTCGTCACCTTATGGTGCCTGTGAAGGTTTTCACCGATAAGACTCTCGTTTTACTTCTCTCATCTTCCGTCGCCTTATGGTGCCTGTGAAGGTTTTCACCGATAAGACTCTCATTTTATTTTATTTTTCAGCTGGGGATTGGAGTGCTGCCGATATGACTCTCTGCTGGGGATTCTTTTCGGCTATCAATTCATTTCTAGTTCATGATCCTCTTCTCTGCTGGGGATCGGGGTGCTATCCCCGACTTCCATTTGCATGACTTGGCACTTCTCGGATACTGATCGGGAGGTCTTTTTTGGACATCATATGGGTTTTTGTGTATGTCTAAAAGAAAAAAGGGTAAAAGGTTCAAAATAATTTTGATGGGTAAAACATTACAATCCTTGGAATCAACTTTCTTTTCCCAAAATTATAAACACAACTTCTGCCCCAGTTTTCTTGCTTGGGGATTTTTATTTTTTGTTACACTATGTTAC
Source organism: Nicotiana tabacum (assembly GCF_000715075.1). Lineage (NCBI taxonomy): Eukaryota > Viridiplantae > Streptophyta > Magnoliopsida > Solanales > Solanaceae > Nicotiana > Nicotiana tabacum. The sequence goes on along the minus strand of NC_134099.1, from coordinate 142,106,658 downwards.
ATTATGCGCACTATGTTACACTATGACCGAGCCGTGAGGCGCCTACGTATCCTTCTTTTGAGGAATCAGGTCAAACGTAGTTCCCAATTCCTTTGTTTTTCTTGTGACTTTTCTTTTGTCTTTATTATCATTATTTTTCTTTTTTTCTTTCATTTTCATTACTGATTCCAAAAGAGGGGTATGAAAGAATAAATAAGGCTCAAAAAGGGGAAGCAAAGGTTAAAGTGTTTGGATAGTAGAAAGAATTGACTCTGTCATTTCATTCTTCGATAAATGCCAAGTACAAACAAACAACAATTATAATCAAAAGAAATCATACATAATATCTCTTAACTGCGTCCGAATTGATAGCCATGTCGACGCATTTCCCTTCGATATTTGTTAAACATAAAGTGCCATTGGACAACACTCTGGTTACAATGAATGGCCCTTGCCAATTCGGGGCGAACTTGCCCTTTGCCTCAGTCTGATGTGGGAGGATGCGTTTCAGCACTTGCTGGCCCACTTCAAACTTCCGGGGATGTACCTTTTTGTTGTACGCTCGTGCCATTCTCTTTTGATATAACTGGCCATGACACACAACTGCCAATCTCTTTTCATCGATCAAGTTCAACTGCTCCAAAAGAAGAGATGTTGCTGAAAACATGATGAAGCAAGCTCTTGTTGCATGGGGAGACTCCTCCAGTGAATCAGAAGAGGAACTAGATGCAGGAAGCAACTCTATAATGGCAGTGGAAAATAAAGTAAAGGAATATGATTCATTGTTTGTATTGACGGCTCAGTCTGATGAGGATGAAGAGGATGACAGTGATAAGGTAACTTTCAGGGATGTTCAAAGAAATCTGAAGTCCTACTCTTCGAAAAAATTAATGTCATTAGCAAATGTTCTAATTGATACATATTATAGTTTTGTTAATGATAAAGATGCCCTAATCATAGAGCTAGGAGAAGCTGAACAGTCTAGAGATGATTTGATGGTAGTGGTTGATGACTTGAAGGAAACCATAGAGAACCTTAGCAAAGAAAAGAATACTCTAGTAGAGAAAATTGTATCTGCTAAGCAAGAAAGGGATGATATGGTAGTTTACATTGTATATTTTAAGGGAACAAGTGGGAGAAGTAACTAGAGAATACAGCTTGTTGAAAAAACAAACAAAAAAATGGATGGACAACACTGAGGCAGAGGAAGTGGCTAGAAAGGCTCAACTTGAGCTTGAGAGTGAGCTTAAGAAAATTAAAACAAGTTTTGTTGTTGAGCTTGAAAAGAATAGACAACTTCAAGAGGATTTAAAAAGGGTTAAAAATGATCTTGATAAGTCACTTAAATGGACCCGGTCCTCTGATGTAATAATGTCTATCTACAGGAGTAATGGTGGAAACAGGCAATGCATCAGGTTCCAAAAGGCTAAAACCTCCTATAATCCCCATAGGAAGTATGTAACTGTAGTTTATAATAGATTGTGCACTCACTGTGGCCAAACTGGTCATTAAAAGGGCTCTTGTAAAGTTAAAATTCAGTCTCTACAGAAAAATAGAGTTTTTGTTGAAAAGAAGCGTACTGATGAGGAACCTGGTTCCCTGAAGAGAAAATATGCGCTGCCGGCATGGGCAAAAAGAAGTTTGATCCGCCCGTTCTATCATTATAAGGGACTCAAGGTGGCTTGGGTTCCTAAGTATAATCATTGATTTAATTTGCAGGGAACAGTGAAAGGGAGCAGTCAACAGTGGTACATGGATAGCGACTGCTCGAAGCTCATGACTGGAAGAACAAATGATTTTCTTTCACTGAAGGCCCTGTAGGGAGGGAATGTATCCTCTGGAAATGAAAGAAGGGGTACATTCTCAGTGTTGGGAAGGTTGGAAAGTCTCTCAAATCTGTGATGAAGGGAATAAAGTAGAGTTCTTGTCTAAAGGGTGCACAATTACTAATCTGGTAACTGGCGAAGTGGTCTTAGTAACCAAAAGATACAAGAATATCTACGTTGCTGATTTTGAGTCTCTACAAGCTGGCGATATGAGCTGCTTGAAGAAGGACCTGGTTCGTGGTCTGCCAAATTCAAATTTCAAGGAGAACAGAGTGTGTGATGCATGTGCTAAGGGATATATCTGATGTTTCAAATGGCAAGGCTGATATGATGAGTCAGATGAAGGAGACAGGTGAGGACAATGCGACATCCTCTTCTACTTCTCAAGAGGAACCTGGTACCTTAATTACTACCACTGAAGCTGAAGAAAGAGATGGAGATGTAGCATTAGGAACTTCTGATGCAGAACACAATAGTGGAAGTCATAATTCTGTTGATGTCAATGATGATTCACATATGGAAGAACCTGGTCCGTCAAATTCTGAAGTTCAAGTATCCAACTAGAAGCAAAAGAGTTCACATCCCTTCAAAATGTAATCACATCCTTAGACTCTGGTATTCAACCTAGTTCTAAGCAGCTATGCAAGAAGAGCTCCGTCAACTTGAAAGGAATAGTGTGTGGAACCTGGTTCCACAACCTGCTGATAGAACTATTATAGGAGTCAGGCTCCCCGTGCTTGGTGTGAAAGGTTGTCAAAATTCCTTCTAAAAAATGGCTTTACAAGAGGAAAAATTGACAACACTCTTTTTCTGAAGAAATCAGGAAGGAACCTACTCATTGTTCAGATTTATGTGGATGGCATCATATTTGGAGATACAACTAACTCATTATGTAAAGAATTTGCTGAACTCATGGGAAGTGAGTTTGAAATGAGTATGATGGAGGAACTGAATGTCCTCCTGGTCTTCAAGTGAAACAGTCCATAAGGGAACGTGTATCAGTTAGCAGAAATACATCAAAACTCTTGAAAAGGTTTGATATGAAAGCATCAAAGGGGAATCATTGGATCTCTACTCTACCTTACTGCCAGCAGGTCAGACATTGTATTTAGTGTGGGATTATGTGCAAGGTTCCAATCAAATTCTAAGGAATCTCATCTGAAGGCTGCTAAGAGAATTCTGAGATATTTTAAGGGCACACAAAACCTGGTTCTATACTATCCTTCAGGTGACAATTTCAACTTTATTGGTTCTGTTGACGCTGATTTTGCAGGCTATCTGGTGAACAAGAAAAGCACATCTGGAATGGCTCATTTCCTTGGATCATGTTTTATCTCATGGGGTACAAAGAAACAAAACTCAGTAGCTCTCTCAACAGCTGAAGCAGAATATGTTGCAGCTGCCTCATGCTCATTCACTATGGATCAAGCAACATCTTAAAGACTTTGGTGTATTTACAGCTTGAACCCGGTATAACACAAGAGGACAAAGCACATTGATGTCAGATACCATTTTCTCAAGGACAATGTTGAAAAGATTCTGATTTGTATGAAGTTCTGGAAGACGAAGGATCAGGTAGCAGACATCTTCACCAAGGAGCTGAGCAGGGAACATTTTGAAAGAAATCGTCTGGAGTTGGGGTTGATCAAGCTCAACTAAGGACCTGGTCCCTCGATGATTGACTATGTTAAGAAAGAAAGGTACAATGTTAAAAAGTATTTTTCGGCGACATCTAACTCAAATCTATACTGTTACAGATGTATACATATGGCAATTTCAGGACAAAAACAAGTAAGAGTGACTTTGAACTTCTAGGAGTCTTTGCTAAAAAGTTTCAAAAACCGTCACGGAACCCGGTTCCTGTGACGCAGGTTAGTAGTTTCTTCAATACGTATATGCATTTTTAAGCTGCTGAAGTGTCATGTCATCAATTTATTTCTTCCTTTCTCCTACCTCTCCTCCTAACTTTTGAAGTCCAAAATGTTAAACCTTTTCTGAACTGACCTGTTGCCTAAAAAAGGCACTTCTCTATCTTACACCCAAATAAAACCGATTCTTTTCTTCAAAGCCAAAAATCAACCTTGTCTCAAAATAATATTTCTTTCCTAATATGCCAGAAGTGAACCCAATTCTCTCACTTTCCAAAAACCTAACTCCATCAGAATCAAAACCCCAAGAATTCTTTGGTAGATTTTGATGGAAGTTTAACTTAAAGGGAACAAGGCAAATCTAATATTCTAGAGCATGAGGCTGAAGTTGTTGCTGGATTTGTAGAAGCCTTGAAAGATGGATAAATTGGTAATGCGAGGACTAAATAAGGGACCTGATCCCTCAAGTCCTTCTTATGAAGTTAATTTTAATGATGACCTTTTTCTCCTTGAGTTCTGTTTATAAATGAACTCTCGATCCAGTAAAAAAGATTGATAAAAGCAAGCTGATTGATGATGAAGTGGTGTGACCTGCTGATGTGATTGTGGAAGAGATAATGAAATGAAATCTTTACCTGTGAGAAAGAATTAAAAAAAGGGGGGTTGGCTGAGAAAGATGCAGCAGATGATAAGGGTAAACAGATTGAGAAGAAGAAGAGGGAGACATGGCTGCTCAGGGATAGAAAGGGTAGTGTAAGTGAGGAACCTAGTTACTTACAAAAGCAAAAGGTTGAGCCATTAGGTTTGGAGGGAGAAGACGTTGAAGTCTCAAAAGGTGCTGTAAGGCAGAGTGTTGACACTGATATTGCTGAAAAATGGAGGAACTTCTCGACATTGTTGATTTCCAAAATTGGAATCACCTCTTTGTTCCTACAAGTCCCAATGTTTCTGAAGAAGAAGTAAAAACTTCTATGTTTTATGTGATACTATGATGCTATATGTGCATGGGGCTGAGTCTGTTCTTGATGAGACGAAGCTTGGGGAGATTCTTGGTGCGCTGATTGATGGCTAAACATACTCAGATAGGTTGAGAACCTGGTCCTCGAGGACCCTTGGCAGAATAGAATGCTAAGTTGAAGGGTGAGAATGAAAGATTGAGGAAACATGTGGAGGAACTAAGAGAGCAGATGAGCTTTGATCAAAGGAGAATAAATGAACGAATGGACAAGCTCATCAAGGCCTTAGCCCCTTACTTTTCCTCCTGCCCAGTGATCTATGTCTTTCAGTCCTTCCAAATTCCCTTGAATTCTTATCTTTTTTTGATCCCTATATTTGATGACATTGGTACTTCAGTTGTTTAAATTGTCATATTATGTATTGTTGAAACTACTATATTTTTAGTATAATTACTCCACTATGGGCAATCACTCTATTTTGTGCGCTGACATTTACTTGTTGTTCTTGGTATTGTTTATGCTGTGTTGCCCTAGTGGCCTGAGTTAATGTTGCTGAACTTCTTTTTGGTGGTGCTTCTTCTTTTATTCTTTTCGATGATGCCAAAAGGGTGAATACCAGTTACATAGGTGTGTCAACATGGGGGAGGAATAAAATCGAATTGATATGTTGTGTTGTTCATGAAAGATGGTTCTGCTTCGCAGGGGGAACGTTGCTGATAATATGTTGATTCTAGGTCCGATCCGTAGGGAAACATGTAAGGAATCTGGTGCTCAAGAGGAATATTAATTTTAGGTTTGTCATCATCAAAAAGGGGGAAATTGCACTAAGTTACACTATGTCATGTTTTGATGATGACAAATGTTCTCAACGTACTGGGTACAGACCAGATGTGATCAGTGCAGAGTAAGGAACCTGATTCTTAGGGGGAATAATTCTGGGTTTGTCATTCATCAAAAAGGGTGAAATTGATAAGATATGGTACTTTGATTTTTGATAATTTTCCAAACAGTCTGGAGGAACCAGTTGTGATCAGCTCCTTAGATTCGGTTCTCATGGGGAATATGGCTGATTTGTAGGGGGAACAATGTGGAGATCTGGTTCTTAGAGGAAATATCAATTCTAAGTTTGTCGTCATCAAAAAGGGGGAAATTGATAGGATACAAGTACCTTGGGTATAAGTACTTTACTTTATGTTTTGATGATCTAATAAACTTACCATCCAGAACCAGATAAAGAACCTGTTACACATCTACAAGACCTTGAGATCACAAAGTTTCAGGTTAGGATCCAGCGTGGATATAACTCAACTCTTCAGAGTTGAAGGAACAGCTGAGGAAATAGGTCCCTACCAGTTCCCAAGGAGACTGTATGAAGTCAACTCTCCAGCAGGAAAGTTATTGCCTACACACACTACTGCACAGGAATAGTGCAGCAGTCAACTTTCTATGGAAGGTTTTTTACCTACCTTGCTTACTTCATTGTAAGTGATGTCACACACATATAAATACCATCAAGGAAGGTAAAACAACTTACTTCATGAGAGAACCAGATAAAGGACCTGAAGCATGCCTGGGACAATCATTCAAGTTAATCGACTCAAGATAATCTGGGCAGTGTGCTTTAGATTCACAGGAACCAGATTAGGGACCTAATCCCTTGGTGTTCCCCTGACAGAAGTATAGGTCAACTGTATAGCTAGAAAGCAACTGCAGGAAGTGACTGCCTACAACAGTGTAGGAGACAATGCAGCAGTCACTTCCCATTAAGAAGATGCATGTACTATCTAAGGCTTGACATCACCATTGTGAATTGACATCACTAAGGTGATGTCTTTTGTATTATAAACCTGATGCAAGGCACAAGACATCTTGCAAAATCATAAACGAAAATATTCTCTCAGGTGCAAGAACAACATCTCTCAAGAACAAAGCTGCTTCAACCTCAAGGACCGGATCCAAGATTGAAGATATCTTAAGTCCTTAGGTTTGTTGAGTCTTTGTTATTTGTTCTTCATTGTAACTCCTATCTTGCTTTTTAGAAGTTGTTTTTAGGAAACCCAAAATCCGTAAACTCTCCAGTTTATGTTGTGACTAGGTTTAGTCATAAGTTAAAGTCTTTGTAACTAGAGAGTTATAAAGTGGCTTGTAATAGTGTTATTACAAGTTAGAGTGATTGAAGTCTTTGTAATAGAGTTATTGCAAAGTGGCTTGTGGTGAGAGTATCACAAGTTAGTCAAAGTCTTTGTAACTAGAGAGTCACATAGTGGCTTGTGATAAGAGTACCACAAGTTAGTTGAGTTGAATCCTTTGTAATAGAGTCATTACAAAGTGGCTTGTAAAAGGGGTTTACAAGTTAGTGAAGTTGAAAGCCTACAAGTGTAGGTCGTGATTTTTGTCCCCTTGAGTTGGGATTTTTTCACGTAAAAATCCTCTGTGTTCTTTACTTAATGACGATCTACTGCTAGAACAATTAGAGAACCTGATTTTCTATACTGGTCGGTTTTACAGTCTGTTGCTTACAGTGGGAACTTATAGAGAATCTGGTTCTCTATACAGTGAGAACTTATCCTGTGTCTCATTTACATACTGGTTCAGTAGTTAGCACTGTGGGAACTGATATAGGATCAGATCTCTATACAATTTGGTTCATTAGAATTTCAGTGGAAACTCATAGAGAACCCGAATCTCGATACAGTCTGGTGGACGCTTAGTTTCTAACAGATTTGTTATGCCACGAGGTGGCTTGTTATGAGGCCGAGGGCCTATTTGATTATTCCACGAGATGGCTTGTTATAGTGTTTGGGTTGTAGGAGCCCCTCCGGAGTCTAAACACCCCAATGAGCACAGGTACCCAGTGTGAGTGATGTGATGTAGCCCGAGGGGCTGTTGTTGTTTCATATTGTCGCCCGAGGGGCTGTTCTTGATCCATGTGTTGCCCGAGGGGCGGTTCTTGATTCATGTTATGCCCGAGGGGCTAGTTACGAGTGATTGTGAGGTAGCCCGAGGGGCTTGTTCAACTGATATTATGCCCGATGGGCGATTTATGGTACATGTTTTTGCCCGAGGGGCTATTTACGTTTCTATCATTTTTACTCACTGTTTTATCACTCGTTTGAAACTATTGAAAGTTGTTTTAAGATGTTTTTCTGAAACTGAGTTTGATTTATGAAGTAAATGATTTCTGTACTGTTTTGGAAATGTACTGTATTTGCTATAGCGTTATGATGTGGTTTACGTATTTTCTTACTGCTCAACTTTCATTTACTTTATTACTCACTGAGTTGGCATACTCACATTACTCCCTGCACATTGTGTGCAAATCTAGGAGTCTCGAGGTGCGATAGTCAGTAGGGGTGTCAATGGATATTTAAAAACCGACTAAACCGACCGAACCGTACCGTATCGAACCGAATTTTAGGTTTCTTTTAATAAAACCGTAGGTTTTTATATAAATCTATAACCGCACCGATAATTAGGGTAAGTTTTTTATTTTATGAAAATAAGTGATCGCAGCGGACTCAACCTAAGGAAGAGTGGGCGCTAATACTTTTACCCAATAGCGGTATCGGGGTCAATTTTCCACAGGGAGCTTCAATTTGGAGTTGAGTGTTTGTATGGTCTAGGACTATGTTTTAGCTCCTAATTGATCTTCTAATCATTTTTGGTTTTCTTTTGATTATCAACTCAATATGTCAACTACAAATTTAAAGCTAAGTTATGCTAAGATATTAATTCTAAGTTGTATGCAATATAGAGAAAGGCACTAGGGTCGTGCCATGTACCTAGGTGATCAACTAACGGGTAGAGATTCCTAATGCAAGAATGATGAATATGAGACTTATGCTATAACTGTAGCACTTTTACACCCACTCTCACACCTCTCGGTTGAGAGAGTGATTTTGCCCAATAGACTCTCTCTCGACCAATTAGGTAGGCCAATTTGCCCAAGCAACTTATGGTTCAAATTGGGTAATTACTCTCTCGAGGTTTAACCCGTTAATTGGGACTACCATTCTCATGGGTCTATCCCAATTCCTTGCTGGAATTAATCTTGGATTCATAGACTCTCTTTCTCAAGAGGAGTCAAGACTCACTAAGCTAGACTTAGAGTTTGCAACCACCAAATCTTAATGCAAACATAAGATTAATCCAAATAACAAATACCCAACATCATTCATGCACTAAACAATCACACCCATTAATTACCCACACTAGGGTTGAGCCACAACCCTAGATAATGGGTTTAGCTAGCCATAATAGAAACAGAAATTGAAGAAATAGAAGATGAAACAACCATATTAATTAATTGCTAATGTTAAACTACAATAATCTATGATGAAACTAAGCTAAAAATGCCCAAGATAGGCCAAAATATAAGTCTCACGAGCTCAGCTGCTATCCGCCCAAAAACAGAACTAAAAAAACTGCTGCTAAAAAGTAAAATGTTCTATTTATACTACACAGAAAAAACTGGACAAAAATACCCCTGAGGGTCTGGCGCGGACCGCGTACAAATGTCACGCGACCGCGGAGGGCAATAAGTCTTCAAGTCTTGCTTCTTGAACTGAGGGATGCGGACCGCACATTTATGTCACGCGGCCGCATAGGCTAAGACGCGCGGACCGCGTAGAAATGGGATGCGGCCGCGTGGTAGATTTTTGCCCAAAACTCAACTCTCTGAACTTTTACCCACGCGGACCGCACTGATTTGATGTGCGGCCGCGTGGGCTTTTGCCTTTATTTTCTGGGTCTCTGAACTTCCCTCAGTGCGGACCGCGTGGAATTGATTGCGGACCGCGTGGCTTGACTTCAAACTTGCAAGGTCTCTGAACTCTCCTGCGCGGCCGCACACCAAATCAGTGCGGTCCGCGCAGGTCATCTTGTTCCCCAATTCAGTTGTCTTTTGACACTTGGCAGATTTCACTCCTTTTTGAGCCGATCTTTGATATTTATCATCTTGTCGCTCAAACCTGCAATCAAGTATAATTTGTAAGCATTTTTGGGGCTAATATATGGCAATTAATGCACAAAGCTCAGGTAAGAATGGGTATAAAACAGTAGAAATCACAGTTATCAACTCCCCCAAACTTAAACCTTTGCTTGTCCTCAAGCAAATAAAATGAGACCTATCCCTTAATGGAAAACACCCAAGTAATTCTTGTTTATCCTAAAGTAACCTCAACAAGCATCAATTGGGACTAACAATTGCCCTCAATGCGAATGCATCATTAACACATTTAAACTTTGAAAACTTGTGGATCAAGTGCGACACAAGAGCATCAAGAGTTGACACATTTCATCAAGGAACCTTTCTCAATTTCTTTGGTCATTGTGGAACCCAAACTCACACATCCTCGACTTTCCCTGAGCGAACCTCACCTTTTAGAGTATTTGCACACAAATTGAGGTGAATGGACTTCTCTCTCATCTCTCACAAAGAAAAGGCCCTAAGTCCGGCTCTAAGTACCATATGCTTGCCCCTTATGTAAGTATCCATTAATGTAGGCTTCCCTCAACTCAAGATCATATAGGGCTTTTGAGGAGTTATTGTGAAGGCTTTGGGTAAAGGTAGGATGTGTTTTTGTTCAAATGGGTTCAATCTTCCCTCAAACACTTCTTTTGATTTATTTTGGCATACTTTCTTGACTCAATTGAGTAATTCACTTCTTTCAAGGGTTTAGAGAGACACATTATCACTCTTTCTTTTGCAATTCAAACCCTTTCTCCTTTTTTGTCACTTTTCCACACCTTTTTCACTTTTTTTGTCCTTGGATTCCCTTTTTGGTTCTTATTCATTTCTGTCTTTCTTTTTGTCTTTTTCTCTTTTTCATTGCCTTCATTTTCTTTTGCTTTTGCGCCTTTTTACCACGTTGATGCCTTTCTTGTCTCCCCCCCCCAAACTTAGACATTTGCCATTTACTCAAGGGAAGATTTGGGTGCCAAGAGAGGGTTTCGCTAAGAACGGGTATAGGCTTGTAGCTTGGTTCATGAACGAAAAAAGTTTAAGGCTCAAAAGGGTTGAACTAGGGATTATTTCATTGGTAGGTCATGGACATTATTCAAATTTTGCATTTTGGATCAAGGAGAGCGTATAATCACGTCTCAAGTCAAGTTCCACCTATGATTTCGCCTCAACAAACATTCAGGGCAAGTTCTAGACCATCGGCTCGGCACTTAGGCTCACGATTCGAATTCTCACAACACACACTCAAAGATTGCCTAAGACGGAGTCGAGGGCCCACAATGACCTTAGGTATGATTCAAGCGCACAATGGCCCAAAATGACCACATGATGATTGTTTGGTCAACACAAGACTCCCAAGGCCACAACTTTCACCATCCTAAACACAACATAATGTCTTTGACCATAGGATCAAAGGCAAATGTGCTAGACCTAAGTGAGACTTTGCCTGAGGTACCCTTAACTACAAAAACTTGAAAATCAAAAAGAAAAATCAAAAACGGATTCAAACCCTTAAGAAGGTTGTCAAGCCATCTATCATTGGGAAGAGCCACCCGGTTCACACAACACTCTACCCTTGGAAAGAACCGTGGCATTAAGAAAACCAAGGGCTTATTGCAAACGCCAAAACAAAACAAAAAGGCTACGAGCCTGACTTTGCAACTAAAACGAAAAAGTTTTATGAAAAATAGAAAACCAAAATGAAAACCGAATGAATATGTACAAAAAGGGAGTAGAATATACAACCAGGGGGAATGAATATATACATAGAGCATCTGGAATGAACAATTATATACAAGCCATCTATAACTACGAATGTGCAGAAAGTAAAAGAAAGTAAAAGAATATATACAGTAATCCAAATAGTAGGGCCACACTCCCACGAATAAAAGCTAGCATTGTCCCCAATGCTAACTATCAAAATAAAACATCAAAAATCAGCAAAGGATATAGAGCGGCCCCTCAAGCCTCATCAGTCACCCTGTGCTGCTCAGTAGCTCCCGAGCCCTCTGTACCGGCAGGGACCTTAAACTAGTCCCCAGCCTGCTGTTGCTGTGCTGCTGGGACAAGTGTCTGATCCTGATCTGGCTCATCAACTGGTAGAACTGAAGAGGGCTCAACATCTGTAGTACTAGAAGGGCCCACCTGAAATGGAGCCACCTTGATCACTATTCCTTCTGTGCTAGGGATCTTTCTCTTCTTCCTTGGCCTATCCTCCTCTGCCTATGGCTGCATTGCTGCTGGCTCTCCAGCTGGATCTCCAAATAGTAGGTCGAGTGGCATCTGATCTGCTAACAGCTTGTCCACATCCACTCTCAACTGTGCAACTGACTCCTTGGAAGCTTTCTGCTTCCTCAGCTTCTTGTGCTCCCGAGCCAATTTCTCTAATGCTTTGCCATGGGCCCCAACCGCCTTAGTCAAGGCATCCTGCGTCGCCATCATCTTTTCCTGGTTGGCCAGGATCTTCTTCAATACATCCTCAATGGCGGAAGGAATCTCAACAGTAGCTGGTGCTCCCTGTGCCTGCACAACAGTGGTCAAAGTAGACAACTTGGATGTCGCAACGGACATCCAGTTGTTCAAACTAGAAAGGGAGTGTGTGAGCTGGTTGGCAGTGAACCGGTGAGTCTTTGATGAAGGAATCACCGGATCAGCTACGACAGAGGGACCAGCTGTGGAGGAAGGATCTGGGGGCAGTGCCTCATCAATAGTAGGCTCAGGGGGCTGCTCAGTAGCAATTGGCTCTTCAGACTGGCCAGGTGCGGAGGAGGTAGAAGCTTGAGTCTTTTTGCTTCTCTTTGGGTTGTCCGGACCCAACTGATCATACCACGAGTAGGGGGCCACTGGAGGTATCGTAACATCATATCTTTTCTTCTTCACTTTCAACTCTCTAAAGTAAAGGGAGAGTGTGTTCGGAAAGGGGTAGTTTGTTTTTGTTTCGTTCCCGGCGTGAGAATCACTCTCAACATTATGTTGCCCACATTCAGAGGGAAACCCTCCATGATAGATGCTACCAAGACAGCCCAAGGAAGAGGAACGGAGTGATCGTGTGTAGACGGGACAAGTCGACTACACACGAAGGTCAACCACCCCTTGGCTTCAAAGTTTAGGGTGTTCCTTAGGAGCTTTTCCTGTGCCTTCAACCATACAGGGACTGTACCTGAAGCTGCTAAATGCTTGGCCAACCACGGACGAACTTCCTCTTTCATTGCCAGCTTCTCAAGATACTGAGACTCATCCTCTTCTTCGAACCCCAAGAAGTCATTCAGCGACTTCCCATCAAATAGCACGATCTTGTCCCTCACTTTTGTTGCTTTGGAGTCCCGAACTATGTGGTGGAGATTGCAATAAAACCCCTTCACCATGTGCTCGTTTGCAAATTCAACTCGCTCTTTGAAGAATCCACAACCCTCTCTAGTGCGGAATTGTGCTTGCACATGAGGGTTGAGTGGGACAAGATCGGCATCTATGAACTGCCTTTCCGGAATTAACTTTCTCTTGGGCCACCATTCCCTGAATTTCTGGAAGGCGACCTCACTGACAAACCTATCTTCCCATGCCTCTGGTTTTCTAGTACGCTCAATCCCCCCAACCTGCGGCTCACCTCCCTCAGCATATCCTCCACTCTCCCCTGATAATGAAGCTGTGGGAGATGTGGAGTATTGCTCTTCTTCTCTTGCTACGGACTCACCAGACGAGTCTGAGATGGCATTAACCGGCTTCTTGGAGGAGGCTACATTATCATGATCCAGGGAAGGAGAATCACGGAGCTGAAATGAAGTGGACATGTGGGTGGGGGCAGACTCCGAGGTAATACTCCGTGAAGGTGCATACTCACTCCCCGTGGAATGAGATGCAGCTCTATCAGCTTCCCGGATTATTTTCCAGGTTTTCTTTATCAACTGCCTGGTTTGAGGAGTGAGTTTCATAATCCGCCTGGTTTTCCCTCCTCGGGAGGAACCACCTCTCCCGGGCTGTATTTCTTTGCCCGCTCGTTTTTTAGCCACTTGTTTTTGAACCATTCTCTGCAAGGAATACATGTCTAACATTGTTAGTAGAAGCACATAAGGTGAAGTAGACAATTCAGTTAAATGAAAAGAGTGCAGACACAGTTACACGGGTAGAGGGGCGCGGACCGCACCAAAAGGCACGCGGTCCGCGTAGTATACTGACACCCACACATATCTTCCTGAATAAACCGACGCGGACCGCACTATTTTGGTACGCGATCGCGTTGGTTCAGCGCGGACTGCACAAAAATAGTATGCAGTCCGTGCAGGTTAGTTGCAAAAATGTTGACCTCTTTGAACTCTTCACACGCGGTCCGCACTATTTTGGATCGCGGCCGCGCTGGGCTCACGCGGACCGCACAGAAATGGCACGCGGACCGCGCTGGGAAGGTTCGCCATTGCACCCAAGGGGCTACTGCGTGGCCGCGTAGGGCAAATATAACTGAGCCGGGATATTTTTCCATTAAGTTCCATTTTTGTTCACAATTTGAGTCCTAAGTGTCCCTACTCAATTAATTAACACGCATTTATGCCCCATGATTCAACCAAAACAACAGAAATCTAAACTAACATTTAACTAAGAAGAAAAAAGGACGAAAGTAAGAAGTTATACTAGTAGAGGGTGATTAAAAGAAACAAAAATTAGGCTATGAATGAAATAAACAAGAGTTGTTACCAGGGATTAATGAGAAATCAACTAAATGAGCAGGAGATGCGGATGTACAGTGAAAATTAAAACTCCAGATGAAAATTTGCGAAAAGGTTCAAATGAGGCCCAAGACTTCTATTTATAGAAAAGCCCTGGGGACTCATAACTTACCTACCAGCGCGGTCGCACGAAAATGGCCGCGGTCCGCGCTGGTTTTCCTTCCTTCACATTTGAGTGCTCAGCCCACGCGGTCCGCACTGTTTTAGACCGTGGCCGCATGGAAGTTATCAGAGACTTGGTGATTTCAGCTTTTCCCACGCGGACCGCACTGCTTTGGATCGCGGCCGCGTAGGAATTTTATCAGAGAGCATGCCATTTTAAGTTTTCACACGCGGACCGCGTTGAATCTTCTGAGAATGAACTCTCAGCTGCTCAAGCCCCACGCGGACCGCACTATTTTGGTATGCGGACGCGTGGGCAATATTTAGAGACTGCTCATTACCCCTGCTTCAACATTACCCCTGCAACACTTCACAAATTATCAGCTCAAAAATCATACTCTACAACAAAAAAATAAAGAAAAGAAAAAGAAAAAGAAACATGGGTTGCCTCCCAAGAAGCGCCTGATTTAACGTCGCGGCACGACACATGTTACCATCACAGTCATTTCAAATGAATGAGTGCCACCACGTGGCTGTCATCAATCTTTCCCAAATAGTGCTTAACACGATGCCCATTGACTCGGAAAACTTCACCATTCTTATTTTTGAGATCAATGGAACCAAAGGGAGTTACACCAACCACTTCAAATGGGCCGCTCCACTTAGACTTCAGCTTGCCCAGAAATAACCTCAACCGGAAATTGAAAAGAAGAACCATGTCACCAACTTTGAATTCCTTCCCTCGGGCATACTTGTCATGAAGGTACTTCATCTTGTCCTTATACAAGGACGAGCTAGAGTAAGCATGAAACCTAAACTCATCAAGTTCATTCAATTTCTCAACCCGGAGATTTGCAGCTACATCCCATTCTAAGTTCAACTTTTTCAGATCCCACATAGCCTTATGTTCCAATTCTACCGGAAGATGACAAGCCTTCCCAAACACCAACCGATATGGCGACATACCAATCGGAGTCTTGAAAGCTGTACGATAAGCCCAAAGAGCCTCATCCAATTTCTTCGACCAGTCGGTCCTATTTGCATTGACAGTCTTGGACAAAATACTCTTGATCTCACGGTTGGACACCTCAACTTGGCCACTCGCTTGAGGATGATAAGGAGTGGTCACCTTGTGATTTACCCCATACTTGGCTAGCAAAGAGTCAAAAGCCTTGTTGCAAAAATGAGAACCCCCGTCACTGATGATAGCACGTGGAGTGCCAAAACCTCGTGAAGATACTCTTTTTCAAGAACGCCGCCACACTTCGAGCTTCATTATTTGGCAAAGCTATGGCCTCAACCCATTTTGACACATAATCAACCGCTACCAAGATGTAAGTGTTGCCACAAGAACTTACGAATGGTCCCATAAAGTCTATCCCCCAAATATCAAAAATGTCAACCTCTAGAATCGTGTTAAGGGGCATCTCATCTTTCTTCGAAATCCCTCTAGCACGTTGGCATTCATCACATCTTTTCACAAAGTCAACGGCATCCTTGAACAAAGAAGGCCAAGAAAAACCACAACTCAACACTTTAGACGCCGTCCTCGCCCCGCCATGATGGCCACCATAGGGCGAAGAGTGACAAGCTTCCACAATACTCAATTGCTCTTCTTTGGGAACACACCGGCGAATTACACCATCAGTGCAAATTTTGAAAAGATACTGCTCATCCCAATAGTAGTCCAAACAATCCCGCTTGAGCTTCTTCCTTTGGTTAGAAGAGAGCTCATACGGAACCACACCGGTAACAAGATAATTGGCAATGTCGGCAAAACATGGTATGTCTAGCATTGCAACCGAGAGGAGTTGTTCATCTGGAAAAGCATCATTTATCTCAAGGCCGTCCAAAGGCCTCCCTTCCTCCTCCAATCGAGACAAGTGGTCTGCCACTTGATTTTCACTACCCTTTCTATCAACAATCTCCAAATCAAATTCTTGAAGAAGAAGCACCCATCTCATTAACCTCGCTTTAGAATCTTTCTTCGTCATCAAATACCTAAGGGCAGCGTGATCGGTATGAATAATCACTTTGGCCCCCATAAGGTATGGGCGAAATTTCTCCATGGCAAAAACAATGGCAAGCAATTCCTTCTCGGTGACCTTGTAATTCCTTTGAGCTTCATTCATTGTCTTACTTGCGTAGTACACTGGATGGAATATTTTGTTGATTCTTTGGCCCAAGACCGCCCCCACCGCAACATCACTAGTATCGCACATGAGCTCAAAGGGCAAGATCCAATTTGGTGCAGTAATGATGGGGGTAGTCGTCAACTTTTGCTTTAGAAGCTTGAAAGCCTCCATACATTTCTCATCGAACACATATTTGGCATCTTTCTCTAGCAATTTACACAACGGGTTAACTACCTTAGAGAAGTCTTTGATGAATCTTCGGTAGAAACCCGCGTGTCCCAGAAAGCTTCTCACCTCTTTGACAGAAGTAGGGGAGGGAGCCTTGAGATAACCTCAATTTTTGCCTTATCAACCTCAATCCCTCTTTTTGAAATTTTGTGACCCAACACAATTCCTTCTTCTACCATAAAATGACATTTCTCCCAATTGAGAACCAAGTTTGTGTCTTCGCATCGGGCCAACACACGATCCAAGTTTTGCAAGCATTCACCAAATGAGTCCCAAACCACACTAAAATCATCCATGAAGACCTCCAATATGTCCTCCACCATGTCAGTGAAGATTGCCATCATACATTGTTGGAAGGTCGCCGGTGCATTACATAATCCAAATGGCATTCGAGAGAAGGCGAATGTGCCATAAGGACATGTGAAGGTTGTCTTTTCTTGGTCTTCCGGGACAATGAGAATTTGGTTATAGCCTGAATACCCATCCAGAAAACAATAGAAAGCCCGGCCCGCAAGACGATCAAGCATTTGATCCAAGAACGGCAATGGGAAATGATCCTTTCTAGTCACCTTGTTCAACTTCCGGTAGTCCATGCATACTCTCCAACCCATCACAGTATGAGTCGGAATAAGTTCATTGTTGTCATTGGTCACCACCGTCATTCCTCCCTTCTTTGGCACACATTGTACCAGAGAAGTCCACAAACTGTCAGAAATTGGATACACCACCCCGACGTCAAGCCACTTGATGACTTCCTTTTTAACCACCTCTTGCATGGCTTCATTGAGTCTCCTTTGATGTTCAAGAGACGGCCTAACATCATCCTCCAATATTATCTTGTGCATGCAAAACGCGAGGCTAATACCCCGAATATCAGCTAAGGTCCATCCAATCGCCCGCTTGCGCTTTTGAAGAACCGCCATCAATCTGCACGTTAGTCAAGCAAGAAGAAAGAATAACCGGCAAAGTGAAATTAGGACCAAGAAATTCATACCTGAGGTGAGGAGGAAGTGGTTTCAACTCCAACACCGGTGGCTCCTCGATAGATGGCTTGGTGGGTGGAGTTTTGCGATTTTCAAGATCAAGAGATAACTTCCTCGGTTCATAAGAATACGAGCCCATGCCATGTAATACATTCACACACTCCACCCTTCTAGCATCATCATCAACATCCATGTTCAATAGCACGGCCTCAAGTGGGTCCTCAATATTTGCCATTGCGCTTGTGTCATCCACTATCACTACCGTGACAATGTCAACAAATGAGCACATTTCGGTGCTATTTGGTTGCCTCATTGATTTGCATACGTGGAACACCACCTTTTCATCACCAACACGGAAGGTCAATTCTCCAGCTTCCACATCAACCAAGGCCTTCCCCGTAGCTAGGAAGGGCCTCCCAAGAATGATAGGCACCTCAAAATCCACTTCGCAATCCAAGATCACAAAATCGGCCGGCAATATGAACTTATCAACACGAACAAGGACATCATCAATAATTCCCAAAGGTCGCTTCATTGACCGGTCCACCATTTGAAGTCTCATAGAAGTTGGACGAGGTTGTCCGATACCCAAAGTCTTGAAGACTGAATATGGCATTAAATTGATACTTGCCCCCAAGTCACAAAGGGCTTTTGCAAAGTCGGCACTTCCAATGGTACATGGGATAGTGAATGCACCGGGATCCTCAAGTTTTGAAGCCATAGGATGCACAATTGCGCTCACGTGATGGGTCATCTTGATTGTCTCACACTCCATTGATCTCTTTTTTGTAACCAAATCTTTCATGAACTTTGCGTATCCCTGCATTTGCTCGAGTGCCTCCACCAAAGGTACGTTGATAGTCAAACTCTTCATCATTTCAATTAATTTCTTAAATTGGTTGTCACCCTTTTGCTTGGCCAACCGTTGAGGATAAGGCGGAGGAGGTCTAGGCAAGGGTGCCTTCGCTTTTGGCACCACCGGTTCGGGCATATCAATGACGGGTTCCCTAGACGGGTTCACGGCCTCTTGAGTCTCCTCCTCACCCTCATCAATTTAAATTCTCACATCATTATTTGTGCTTGGTTCAACAACATCCTCAACTACCAACGGGATCTCATCATTTTGCAACTCATCTTCATCTACCGTAACTTGGTTTCCTCTTGAAGCATACACATCACCGCCTCTTCCACTTCGCGTTGTCACTTCCATCACATGATTATTGTGTCCACCCTTGGGGTTTACTACCGTATCACTTGGTAGAGCACCCTTTGGGCAAGTATTTAAAGATTGAGAGATTTGGCCTAATTGCACTTCCAAGTTCCGGATAGATGTGTTATGCGAAGCTAATTGGGCCTTGGAATCTTGACTCTTTTTCATCATTTGCTCGAACATGGTCTCTATTCGACCCATGTCATTGCCCGACGAACTCGACCCTTGAGATTGAAACGGAGGCGGGTTATTGGGTTGTTGATACATTGGGGGCCTTTGAAAGCCTTGTCCCCTAGTACCTTGTCCACCATTGTTGTTCCAATTGTTGTTCCCGTTCCAATTACCTTGATTCCCCGAATTATTGTTCCCCCAATTGCCTCCTTGATTGTTGTTGTAATTCCAATTGCCACATTGTTGATTGCCCCAATTACCTTGGGGTCTCCATTGTTGATTACCTTTATTCCCTGAGTAGTTGTTGACATATGGGACTTCCTCACTTTGGTCATCAAAACCTTCATTCGAATATCCACCACCATCATTGTTGTTGTCATATTGTTCACAATTACCTTGAGGTTGTTGTCCTCTTTGCCTCCTTTTCAACATAGAAACACCTTCCATTGCGTTGACTTGGCGCGGGTTTTGGACTTGTTGCAATTGCGCCTTTGCCAATTGATTCATAGTTGTTGTAAGCTCGGCTATAGCTTGGCCATGATCGTGCAATTCCTTGTGCAAATGGATGACCGTGGGGTCACCTTGGGGCACGTTTGCTCGGCTTTGCCATGCCGAAGAGGTGTCGGCCATTTCATCAAGTACATCACATGCCTCTTGGTAAGAAAGTTTCATAAAATTCCCTCCGGCCAATTGGTTCACAATGCATTGATTTGTGGTGTTGATGCCCCGATAAAAGGTTTGTTGAATCATAGCCTCGGTCATGTCGTTATTAGGGCACTCTTTCACCATTGTTCTATATCTTTCCCATATCTCATGCAAAGGTTCCGTTGGCTCTTGCTTGAAAGTTAGAATTTCATTACGAAGAGCTGCCATATGACTTGGAGAGAAGAACTTGGCAATAAATTTGTCCGCCAACTCATCCCATGTTGTAATAGAATGATTGGGGAGCCTTTCTAACCAATCCAATGCTTTACCCCGAAGAGAAAACGGGAAAAGCCTCAATCTCAACGCATCCTCGGACACGTTTGTCTACTTGCTACCCCAACATGTATCCACGAACCCCTTCAAGTGCTTGTAGGCATTTTGATCTGAGGCACCCGTGAAATAACCTCTTTGCTCGAGCAAGGTCAGCATAACATTTGTGATTTGAAAGTTCCTCGCCCGGATTCGGGGAGGAACAATAGCACTGGCGTATCCTTGATTTGGTAGAACTCTGGGGGCCACTCTCGGCGGTTGCGGAGGAGGGTATGGAATGTTGTTCTCATTTGCATTTATATTGACATTTCGGCCTCTCCGTGGAAGTTGAGGTAAAACCTCATCTTGTTCTAGATCCTCTACCTCCTCCCCCGCTATCACATTGCCGAGAGGGTCATTTGCATTAAGAGCCATTGTCCCTTATTGATCGACACACACAAAGTTAGTAAATAAGAAGGAAAGAGAAGCAAAACACAATACTAGCTACACAAATAGTCAACATCGTAAAACTCCCCGGCAACGGCGCCAAAAAGTGATCGCAGCGGACTCAACCTAAGGAAGAGTGGGTGCTAATACTTTTACCCAATAGCGGTATCGGGGTCAATTTTCCACAGGGAGCTTCAATTTGGAGTTGAGTGTTTGTATGGTCTAGGACTATGTTTTAGCTCCTAATTGATCTTCTAATCATTTTTGGTTTTCTTTTGATTATCAACTCAATATGTCAACTACAAATTTAAAGCTAAGTTATGCTAAGATATTAATTCTAAGTTGTATGCAATATAGAGAAAGGCACTAGGGTCGTGCCATGTACCTAGGTGGTCAACTAACGGGTAGAGATTCCTAATGCAAGAATGATGAATATGGGACTTATGCTATAACCGTTGCACTTTTACACCCACTCTCACACCTCTCGGTAGAGAGTGATTTTGCCCAATTGACTCTCTCGAGACCAATTAGGAGGCCAATTTGCCCAAGCAACTTATGGTTCAAATTGGGTAATTACTCTCTCGAGGTTTAACCCGTTAATTGGGACTACCATTCTTATGGGTCCATCCCAATTCCTTGCTGGAATTAATCTTGGGGTCATAGACTCTCTTTCTCAAGAGGAGTCAAGACTCACTAAGCTAGACTTAGTGTTTGCAACCACCAAATCTTAATGCAAACATAAGATTAATCCAAATAACAAATACCCAACATCATTCATGCACTAAACAATCACACTCATTAATTACCCACACTAGGGTTGAGCCACAACCCTAGCTAATGGGTTTAGCTAGCCATAATAGAAACAGAAATTGAAGAAATAGAAGATAAAACAACCATATTAATTAATTGCTAATGTTAAACTACAATAATCTATGATGAAACTAAGCTAAAAATGCCCAAGATAGGCCAAAATATAAGTCTCACGAGCTCAGCTGCTATCCGCCCAAAAACAGAACTAAAAAAACTGCTGCTAAAAAGTAAAATGTTCTATTTATACTACACAGAAAAAACTGGACAAAAATACCCCTGAGGGTCTGGCGCGGACCGCGTACAAATGTCACGCGGCCGCGGAGGACAATAAGTCTTCAAGTCTTGCTTCTGGAACTGAGGGATGCGGACCGCACAGAAATGTCATGCGGCCGCATAGGCTAAGACGCGCGGATCGCGTAGAAATGGGATGCCGCCGCGTGGTAGATTTTTGTCCAAAACTCAAATCTCTGAACTTTTACCCACGCGGACCGCACTGATTTGATGTGCGGCCGCGTGGGCTTTTGCCTTGATTTTCTGGGTCTCTGAACTTCCCTCAGTGCGGACCGCGTGGAATTGATTGCGGACCGCGTGGCTTGACTTCAAACTTGCAAGGTCTCTGAACTCTCCTGCGCGGCCGCATACCAAATCAGTGCGGTCCGCGCAGGTCATCTTGTTCTGTTCCAGCTTCTGAACTCTCCTGCGCGGCCGCGCACCAAATCAGTGCGGTCCGCGCAGGTCATCTTGTTCCCCACTTCAGTTGTCTTTTGACACTTGGCAGATTTCACTCCTTTTTGAGCCGATCTTTGATATTTATCATCTTGTCACTCAAACCTGCAATCAAGTATAATTTGTAAGCATTTTGGGGCTAATATATGGCAATTAATGCACAAAGCTCAGGTAATAATGGGTATAAAACATGTAGAAATCACAGTTATCAACCCTCCCAAAAATATACTGAACCGTACCGAATAAATTTACAATGTGACTAATATATTAAGTTTAAAAATAATAAAGCATTAAAATTTTCTTAGGCCTTTGAATTATGAAACAGTTACAAGCCAACACGTAATTAAACTTAAAATCCTCCAAACCTATTTTGTTACTCCTATTGAAACTAAATTATTTCTAGCATGTTCACTAACAAGACACAAGGTATTGTAACTAGTATGGATATCAATCTATAATGTATTGAATATGTTTCCTTTCGTATGATTTGATTTATCTTCTTGAATATTTAATCTTTCATAGACTTTATTCTTGAATCCCAACTTAGTTAATATTTTTTAACTCATGTGATTTATATTGTTTTTGTATTTGCTTAGTTTCTTTTATGCTGATGTAGAATAGTTATTGCATTCTACTTCTACTAGTGACTTTTACATGACATTAAAAAAATCATCGAAAATTTATCGAACCGTACTGATATCGAAGAGAAACCGACATGATTGAGACGGTTTCGAAAAGTCCAATTTTAGTTATACATAATAGAATAATCAAAAAATTGGTATGGTGTAAATTTTACAAAATAACCGGCCGAACCGATTCATTGACACCCCTAATAGTGAGTGTTGATTAGTCATCCAGCAGGACTCCGGAGTTGACTAGGTAGCTGCTTGGCGTTCGCAGCCTAGTGCTTCTCCTTCCTATCTTATTCAGCTTTGTATTGGCATTTGCATTTAGACTATGTTGTCCTTTCTTATTCTTAGATGAGTTGTAGTTGCTCATGATTGGTGATACCCCGATGTCGGGTTGTGTTATGTTTCCGCACTGATTATTTTAGCTTATATTATGAGATTTTAGCCAATTAATGGCTTCAAATGACTTATTATAAATGTTTGGTTGGTTTTGGGGTTTTGTGTCGGCTGACCTAGTTTCACGACAGGCGTCATCACGACCGAGTCAGTTTTGGGCTGTGACAAACAAATCGATGAATATATACTTTAAAAATTCACATAAATATTATTAAGCAATATGTTTAAGTTATTAAATAAAATTTTAACAAAGAAATGTAAGTTCCTAAAACGATGAGTATTGATCTCATTTAACTAACTCAATAAAAGAAAATTTTTAGTTCCACATAAGTCCTCAATGTCTAGTTGTGATTTGTCAAATATCAAAAAAAAAAAATTCTTTTTATCTTTTAGTGATTTGGGAATAAAGAAGTTGGCCTTATAATTTCTACGAGCAAATTGATAAGTTATAATATAAAGTTTAAAAATAATTAATGTTAAATTAATATTTTACGAAAAATAACATGAACACGAATGCGTAAGTACCAATGAATTTCTCGAACGCCACCAACTCTAATTTGTGCTAGAAATACATGTACAGAGAGACTCAATGTTATACACATTGACGTAGATACAATAGTTTAAATATTTAATTTGGAACAAAAGTACACATCCCATGGAACTTTAAAATTCTATACCAAATTCATGAGATATTTCCGTTCCTAATTTGTGTCTAGTTCCAACGAATTGTTTGATATTTCCGTTCCTAATTTGTGTCTATACCCTAAAAATTAGGATTTTACATGGTGATTTAAATAAGGAAAGCTTTAATAAGAAAGTTTTAGTTAATTTCAAACTCATAAAATATTAGGAAAACAATAAAATAATTATTTCTATATATTAGGAAAATAACTTAAATACTACTTTGTCCAATATAAAATTTATTTTGAAAGGGTAAAAAAGGCGAACGATATTTCGCTAAGAGCCTTCGTACTTTTAATATAACTAGTCTTAGGGTACGCACGTTGCGCGTGTATCCCATCTCGGTGAGTACAAACTTTCAAAAAATACTATAATGTGTTAAGTTATAAAATAAATTTTTTTAAAAAGTGTAAGTTTTCAAAAATTATGACTATTGATCATATTTAGCTAATTTAATATAGGAAGCCCCGTAAAAATCTTTAGTCATCTCAGTCAATCTATTTAATTTAAAATTTGTTCTGTTTTATAATTGCTTACTTCAATTTCAGAAGTAATCATGGGCACATAGCTCTTGAATATTTAAGAGTTTTTTTCGTTTTTTTTTTTGGAAAAGGCATATTCTTAAGGCAATACCCATCACCTTGGAGTTTATGGTCGCACTTTATTCTAGAAGGCATAAACACTTAAATGGTGTTAGTTAATAATCGGAGCAGTCTTTTTTTTCTCGTGAGCAAAATGCACAATATTCTAATTTCATTAATCAATAAAATATACTTTAGGAATTGTTTTCAACAAATTAGAAAAGAAAATTTTTCTATCGCAAAAGAAGAGTCCAACCTATCACCTGAACCATGCTTATCGTTCCTGAATGAAAAAATAACAAAGAAATATAAAAAGCTACAAAATGTTTACAAAAATTATGGCTCAATAGTTGTGCATCCAACCTCAAGATTATCAATTATTTTTTATCTTCTACAAATCTTTAGCCAAAAGAAGTGCAAACAATACTCAGTGAACAAGCAGCCACTATTGTTCTTACTTATGGTGGCAATGAAATTAATCCAATAATGGGGAAAATATCTTGTTGTCACTTGGATCCTGAAAGTCCATATACCAAAGCCAAAAAGTAGTTGTATTTCAAAGTTTCGAATATATTAATTTAGCTAAAGTTTATGATATTAATATAGTTACAAGTTACATAATATGGTTGTAAATTTACTTTTTAAAGGATATAATGTTGGTCAAATAAGGAAAGCATTTATATAAGATAATTTTAATTGCTTTAAAAATCTTAAATATTCGAAGTTCCTGCATAATTCTATCAAAAAATTAATATGTAAAATTTTAATTGGTATTAAAGTTCTAAATATTAGGAAAATAATAAAATAATAATTTTTTTCAATATAAAATATATTTTAAAATTATATAAAGATCAATATTTCGTAATGGGGTTTTGTGCTACATCATATTAATGACTACATAATGTTAAAAAGATATGTTAATGTTGTTGAATAATATACATGAGTTATAAAATAAAAATTTAAAAAGTGTAAGTTATCGAAAATAATAAATGTTATCTCTCGACTTTCATGAGTGACGATTGAAAAATTTATAATTATCAAGTTCCTTACTTCTATGTCATTCAAGTAGGAATATATTTATGACCAGTGCCAATTAAAAAAAGGCAATAATTGATTTAGTTTATATAGATGTCAAGCCATCACAATATACATGTCAGAAAAATCCTAAAATTTTCTCGGTTTCTGCTATGTGCTTTTGGTCGATTAGAAACCAAAAAGAAAATTAAAGAAGATTGCTATATTATAAATTAAATGTTGCTGCAATCAAATTCACGTGTATCAAATCAGTGTAGCCCTATCTCAACTCAAACTTACTACGCAATAAATCGTACTAAAATTTACAATTCATGAACAAACATACTTCTTTATAAGGAGAGAAATATATGCTTCGGTAATATTTTATAGACATTTAAAAATTAGAAGGAATTATGCTATTTAAGGAAAAAGATTTAATTCACCGTCTGCATAGTGATGTATCTCTAGTTAAAATCCAAGAGTACAATAAAAATTATTAAAAAAAGACATAAGAAGCTTGCCCAGAAAGGGTTGAATGTAAACAATTCGTGGACGACACAAATTGTATCCCATTATGATATTTACACGTACGAATTGTAATTTACTTAACACGGGAAACAAAGTTCTTGTTGGTCAACCTCATAATTTGGCACTTAGCAAAAATTATTTTTCTCCATTAATTAGGATTTTGGAAAAATAGGATAGCAATATCTAAACAATAAACATAAAAATAACTAATTGGAGAATCGTACCTGAAGCAACGACGCCGCAACAAAAATATATAGAGAAATTAACTACAATCATACATATAAAATCCCGAAATAAAATTGAAAAATATATAGAACAGAAACCTAAATAGATCCAAAATTATACATGTGAATTACAATTCTCTTTTGGTACCAATAAACGAAACAAAACTGCAAAATAGATAGGAAATTAAGTAAATTTAACTTGCAAGTCCTTATCTTGAACTTAGGTGCGTACGTGAATTATACTTTAGCATTGCGCAACAACTGAAAGACCTGCCATTTACAACCACAAACAAGTAAAAGATATAAATCAATTAAGGGGGGAAATCGCATAAGTTGGATAACAGAAATCTATTAATACTTAAAAGTATTGATTAATGAATGAATGAGTTACACAGAAATATATTTTCTTTATATAACTTGTTTATACTATGTTAGACAGTTATTAGGAGTAAAAAATTTCTTGCGTAAAAATCAATCAATTTGCTTGTATAAACTTAGAAGTATTAATTAATTAATAAATACAAGGAAATAATAATAAAGCTTTTATAAATCAAAGATACAATGTATGTACAAATTAGGACTCGTATATAGTTAAAATAGGAAATGTTTAGTAGGATATATTTTAGTCGATTTCAAACTCTTAAATATATGTAATAATTAAATTACTATTTTGCCTAGTGTGAAATTTATTTTTGAAGGGTAAAAAAGGCGAATGATATTTCGCTAAGGGCCTTCGTGATTTTAATATAATATAAACTAGTCTTAAGGTACGCGTTTTGCGCGTGTACCTCGTATTATTGAATATATTATTTTAAAAATTCCCAAAAAAATATTTTAAAAGTATTTTTGGTCGTAAACAGAGAATATGTTTCTTGAAAATGATGAGTGTTGATCTCATTAGCCAACTCAAATAAAGAAAGAAATCAAACTCTATAAAAATCTTAAAATATTTTATTCTTATTTCAAAAGACTTCTGGGGGAATATCTTATGATATTTAAAGTTATTTATCTGACCTAATATTAAAAACAAGAAAGTAACACATAAATATTACTCCTTCCGTTTTAATTTATTTGAACCTATTTGACTGAGCACGTAGTTTAAGAAAAAAAAAACTTTTGAAATTTGTGGTCCTAAACAAATCAGAATAGTTGTATGGCTATAATTATTTTGAAACTTGTGGTGGTAAACATGCCAGAGTTTTTATGTGGTTATAAAAGCTTCTCATTAAGAGTAGAATTGGAAGTCCAAGCTAAATTATTTCCAAATTTAGAAAGGGGTCATTCTTTATTAAACGGACCAAAAAAAATAGGTTCACATAAACCGGAACGGAGAGGGTATTATCAAGATTCTTTAAGGATTTATCAAGTAAAACCTATTTATAAATTAACTCTTTTTCTCTTTAGAGATTTGGAAACGAAGTGGTTGTCCCAATAGCTCAAGGAAAAAATAATAACTGTAGTGTAAAATATACAAATGACTGATACTGAGTTAATATTTTACAAAAACAAAGCTTATAAATGTATTAAAAAGACATCTGAAGTTGTCATTTGTTAAAATAAATTAAAAGGAGAGAAAAATAATTAATAAATTCATTTCGAATACATAATATTGTCTTCTCCTATCTTATTATTGTTTCAAGTTCGTAATTTACTAATTTGACTCTAAATATTATAATATAGTTAATTTTTTTCTATTGTCTAAATATTTTTAGTGTCAATTCTCACTCTTATAAAAATAAATGTCTATACCCTACAAGGTCTTTTGGTTCACAAAAAAATATACTGGGATTATAATCCAAAAATCATAATGCAAAAATTAAATAAGAAACAAATATTTATTAGATAGTTTTTGATTTATAAATATTTGGTTCATTAGATTAAAAATAAAATATATGAAATATAATATAAAAATATATTTGATTTTTCCATATAAAAAACTTGGATAAAATTTTATTTTTAACTTTAATCTTGGTCTTTTTAAAGGATTTTGGAATAAGCACTTTGGAGAAGAATATTTTGGTCATTTAATTATTTTATCCTGTGATAGTTAATTTTTATATTATTATCCCACATGAATGTAGAATAAAAATAGTAGCTAATTAATATTTTGGTATAACTATTCTTGCAATTTCTTATACCGAAAAAATTCAACCAAACATGAAACTGATTAATCTCAGATTGTACCTTAAATTGTTATCCTTCAATTTTGTCTAATGTAAAATTTATTTTTAAATTTTAAATATTATTTTGTAATTATTGAGTGTAATTTTCAAAATATTACACATAAAATTGATGAAGAGAAAATACTTAATTATTTGTTCTAATAGTTGAGTGCAATTTTTAAACATTGTACCAAAAAACGATGAAGAGAATATATTATTTGAATATGAAGGGAGTTCAAATATTATATAAAACTGTATTATCTTTTATCTAATTTTATTTATACTACTATTAAATGCTAGGAAAAAAGTATAAATTTAAACTTAAAATATTTGTACTTGACTTTAAAGTGTCGGAACTAAAATTGTGATCCAATCCAATTTTAATGATATGCTATGTATCGGATTGTTTTACTTTGTTGGAGAACCTTTTATATGATTCCTCTTTTATAGTATTCTTATTAAATCCTAAATATTAGGATTTCATATAGAGTTCAAATAAGGAATGATTTGGTAAATAAAATTTTAGTAATTTTAAAGTCCTAAATATTAGGAAAATAACTTAAATTACAGGTTAGTCCAATGTGAAATCTATTTTTAAAGGGTAAAAAAGGTGAACGATATTTCGCTAAAGGTCTTCGTGCTTTTAATATAGTATAGATATAGACTAGCTTTAGTGTACGTGCATTGCACGTGTATTTCGCGTCAATACTTAGCATCAATCAATAAAATATATGTACAAGAAGAACAAGTAAATGAAATTATCAAATACTAAGTTTTAAAATGCCTACATTAAGATAGTATTTTACAATAAGTAACTTTGTACGTAGAAAAATATAGAGAGTTGTCATTTGTTTAAATGAATATCGAAAGAAAGAAAAATAAGTAATGACAACTCACTGAGAATATATTTTGTCTCTAATGCTTCATCTTATTGTATAATGTTTGTATTTTTAACAATTACCTATAACCGATTTATATGATGAATTTTAAAAAGAATGACTTGGATTTTCTACAAATTAGTAAAATCAAAGACTTTTCTGGTTAATTAGGACTTAATTATTTATTCTTAACATTAAAGAGAATAATTATTATTATTAAGGGAATTTTCTTAATAATAATGTTTGATCATATTGAAATCTAGTTTTAGGATACGCGCAATGCGCGTGTATCCTATATCAATAAGTATATATATTTTAAAATTACATAAATATTATTAAATAATGTGTATGAGTTATAATATAAATTTTAAAAATATAAGTTCTTGAAAATGATGAATATTGATCTTATTTAGTCAACAAAATAGAAGATGACCTAGCTAAGCATGAAAACAATCAAGATAATTTTGATAACTTAGTGATCTATCATTTATCCTTCTTTTGTTTTAACTTAAAATGAAAATAATTATCTAGGTAATATGTATTTTAGACAGAGCAACTAAAAAAATTATGACAAATAAATTATGTAGCTAAACAGTAAATATTAATTTCTAAGTAAACTTTAGCTATGGATTAGTGACAGATTATCAAAAGAAAATTTCCATTAGCTATGAGACGAATTCTATACCTAATTTCTATTTTTCTTAAAGTCAAATTATGTAACAAACTTTTTTTTAACCCAAAAAAAAGTCATTCATCTAGTTGAAGGAAATATGCATTATAGTAAATTAAGGTATTGCCTTGGAAATAAAGTGTTTTAATTCAGTATTTTCTGATATATGTTTTTTTCTTACTGCTTTTAATATATGGTGAAGTAATTAATTTTTTTTCTAGAATAAAATAAATTTTCTATTATATAAGATCAAAAGATCTTTAAAATATAGAGTGAAAATTCATACTATAAACTTTAAATTTAAATGTTAATTTATTTAAAATTAAATTACTAAAGTCTTAATCGATTCATGGTCTTATAGTTAGTATATATCTTTAGTATCATCAACCAAATATACAAAAGAATAGATAATTAATTTTGATCTCCTTGCAGCAATCTTGTTAAATTTATTTATTATCACCATCTTCTAATCAACACGACCATTAAGAAGTTTTAACAAAATTGGAAACATTAATTTTTATTTAAAAAATAATAGAAGAAAAGAACGTGGTAAAAAATAGTTAGTTTAAAAAAGAAATAAAAGTAAAAATATTTCGAGTAATTAGGAGTTTTTATATAGTTCAAATAAGAAAAGGTTTAATAGTTAAAACTTTATTAATTTAAAAGTTTTAAATATTAAGAAATTTATTAAATAATAATTTTATAATGTACTTTCTGTAATCCAATGTAAACTTTATTTTTAAAGGTGAACTTATAAATCACCTAACTCTTGTCCACGTGTGAAAAATTAGAATCAACACAACTGATATTCTCACGTAGGATGCAGTATATTTCATATATTCACAACAAATTTATTATTATTTAATTTAGAATGAAAATTAAACAAAAGGAAGTCGACGAAAGATTAGAATTCCAGTAATTGCTTAACGATTCTTATGTGTTAAAATTTGAAAACTTGGAAAGGATTTTCCTAACATTACCATGCAATGAAATAAAGGTTCTTGTTGATTATTAAGGTCATAAATTCTAGAAAAAGTTGAAGTCGTTTCTATCTAACTTTATTACCAAACATTTATTTTAGTCTAAATATGATTAAAATAATTCTGACAAAAGAAAAAAGAAATATACAAAAACTTACAGTTTGTTTGGATGGTTGTTACCCATTGTATTGTATCGTATTGTTATGTTAAATACGATATTTGTTTTGATTGTTACTTAAATTTTATTGTATTGTATCGTTAAATTTCTCGTTACATAACGACGAAATGTGCCACTTTATGTAACGACCAATTTGGTGTGGTCGCGTCGTTACCTTGTCTTTTTCTCTCAATCTCACCCTTCATTATTATTAAATAATTTTATTTTATCATTTACCCTACCTTTTTATATAATAATTTTACCTGTATCATACTTTTTTTTTATAATATTGTAAGTTTATTCTTTATATCGCTGGTGTGTGATATCATGAAATGATGGAAAATAACACAATCTATCCAAACATTATATTTGTAAAATGAAACAGTACAATACAATACAATACGATACGATAAATTATAAAACGATAGGTAACAATAGATGATTTCCAAATGATTCCTATTTAACTAAAATGATCATAATTCTAGGAAACTTTAAAGAGGAAAAGCAGGATTCTTAGTTTCTACATCATTAGAATCGTGGCAAATTCATAATTACATAGCAGACCACAAAACAAATTAATTTTGTATTTAATTTTCATATATCTGTTTATGAACATATTGCTATTTAAATTGAAGTTTACTTCAAAATGAAGACAAAAGCGTTAAAAAAAAGAAGCTTTAATAACAATCTGTAATATTGAAAACCTTAGAAACGTGAAAGTATTGGATTTAAGGAAAATAGTTGCACAATTAAATAAGGTAAAATCCGACTCAAATTTAAAGTCCTTAATATTAGAATTTCCTACGTGGAAAGATTTAGTAACTAAAATTTTAATAGATTTCAAAATACTAAATATTAGGACGATAATCAAATGACTATTTTGTCCAGTGTGAACTCTATTTTTAAAGGATAAAAAAGGC
Organism: Nicotiana tabacum; assembly: GCF_000715075.1. NCBI lineage: Eukaryota > Viridiplantae > Streptophyta > Magnoliopsida > Solanales > Solanaceae > Nicotiana > Nicotiana tabacum. Next base: position 142,074,762 of record NC_134099.1, on the reverse strand, counting down.
GAACGACATTTCGCTTAGGGCCTTCGTGCTTTTAATATAATATAGATATCGATAATTTCAAGTGTTTATGATTAATTTCTAATTTAAATATTTATACTTGTTTAACGAATTTCTTAATACAAAGTATAATATTTGAGCAAAAGCTATTATATTCGGTCAAACTCGTAACTCGACTTCTATCTCTGCCCCTGCATTTATCTTGGGCAAAAGTAAAATAGATTCCCATTAGGTTATACAAGTATACCTTTTCCAAAGTTTTACGCCAAAACTTAAATACTATTCCCTCCGGTCCAAAATAAGTGACTCTTTGGCCTTTTTTTTGTGCTCCAATATAAGTGATTTTTCCAGATTTCAAGAATAAATTAATTATTTTTTTTCCTACATCGCCCTTGGAGTAAATAGTGTTGGAGTATGTGTTAGGAGTATTTATGTGAAGAGATAATAAATGTTAATATGGTCAATTTCATTGCTAATTAATGTTAAAAGGTGAATTTCTTAATCTGTGTGAAAACAACTAAAAAATTACTTATTTTGGACCGGAGGGAGTATTACATTAGTAATGAAAAGTTTAATGTTCTTTCTTTCATCAATTGCATTATGGTCTATTAGTCAGTATGCTTTCTTTGGATCTTAAATAAAGAATACTTCTGTTTTAATTGAACATCGGTGACATCGAGAGCAGTGGACATTCAAACTGGTGCACTACAATGTTTTGGTCACCAAACTTCTCACAAGTCACAAGAAGGATATCTTGTCTTCTTTTTGGTCAAATAATAATTAAGAAGATATTTAAATAATTTACAACTGCAAATTACCACTTTTTAATAGAAAATAAATATTAACATAGAAATTGAATATATTAACTAAAAAGTTGCACACGAGAGAGTCGTCTTTTTTAATGACTCTCTTTTGAAACTCCACGCCTATATCTATTGTAATTATTGCCAAATCCATAAGATAAGCAAAGCGTGCATACGAGCATAATGGCTAAAGCTTTGCCATTTCCTGGTATGCGGTAGTTAGAGGACAGAACGGCGTCGTCAGTTAGTTGAATTGTTGGAGTAATCCATCAACATAATCATTTCTTCGTTGACCCGACAAAAGCTGCACTATCCTTCTCCACCAAAGTGTTAATGGTCCTTCAAAAATTCATTGGACTAACCAAAAACTTTACCAATCGATTTATTAGTTTTTTTAGTAAATCGTAGTTGCAATTTGAATTTATAACAATATCGACTAATTTGAATATGTTTTTATTATTTAAAAAATATCAAACCAAATATATACATACATTAACCTACTATATAAAGGTAATTAGGGTTATATGATGGTTGTTCTACGTAAAATAACATGGGCTAGCCAGTTTTCGGATTGATCATTCAAAAATAGCCAGCGTTTGCAAAGTTATTAAAAAATAGCCAATATTTTGCTGCAACACGGAAAGTTCCAGCATAATATACTAGAGAGGGATGCACCTATGTATGAACTTCCAACATATTATGCTGGAACGCTAACACGCGAAAAGTTCCAGCATAATATACTGGAGATTGGAGCACCTGCGTATGAACTTCTAGCATATTATGCTGGACCGATACATTATACTGGAACTCCAATATATTATGTTGGAAGTCCGGTATATTATACTGGAAGCTGGAACTCCAGTATATTATACTGGAATTCCAGTATATTATGCTGGAGTATTTTCCGGATTATTAGTGTTTTTGTCCGGATTTATTTTTACATAAAAAATGGCTAAGAGTTTTTTTATATTGTCAGTTACTTCTTATATAATATTTAAATAAAGATCATTACTTTTGTTTTATTCCAAAAAGAGCACATTCATTTACAATTACAGTATTTTCCCGAAATCATGTACGTTTAGTACTCTTCAAAATTTTAAACATAGTCCACAATTTAAGGAATTAATTTTGAACCATATTAATTTATCCACATTTCTCTCCCATCATTAATCTATACTTACTATCTTTATGAAAGTTCCAACTTTTAGAATCCCCTTTTTCATTATTGTATCAAACACAGTTTTAATAAATTCATATTTTTATTCCATGTTTGAAGGTGTATATATACATATAATTTTTTACAATGTAATTTTAAATATATACATATGTAATGAATATATTATGTATATTTGCCTATACCGAACATGTTTATGCCTATTCAACATATAATTTTGCATGCACAACGTATAAACAAATATACATATTCAATATATGTATTATGTATATTTAGTGTATAATTACATATACTTGATGAGATCAATATATAGTTTAAGTATATTTGACATTTGAAATATATACTCCGTGTATGTGATATATTTTAAATTTATATTTGATGTACATTATGTACAAACAATAACATATAAGTGTATAAATATACTATTAGGATATTGAAACACACACATTTACTATGGAAATAATTTTAAGTTTACAGATTCATAAAATACTTATAATATTTCACTCATCTAATTATATTTTTATTACTATATGTGAAAATAACAACTAAAAAAATTAAAATAAGTGATACTTTCCTTTGGAGGATTCGTACATATATGCCGTTTGGTTTGTGGCATTAATGTTAGAAGAGAGATGTGTGTTGAAGGTAATTAAATGGGTTGTATAATCTTATCAAACATTTTGGTAGAGATGAGTATTAATATGACTAATTTTTGGTAATTAATAGGGCTGATTTTGGGTCCTTTGTTTAATTAGAATCTGTTCACGGAAACTTAATTTTTGGTCCAACATTATATGTTTTGGTCAGGACTGTAATTAATTAGGTGCTAGTTTGTTAATTACTAATTCCTGCTAGGAATCTGAAATTTTTTCTTGAATATTGGCTAATTATGTTTTTTCCTCAATTAGAATTACATTTGAAACTGTGACTATCTTTGAATGATCACTTGTAAATTTGGCTATTTTTGAATTTCTCCCTTGTTCTACTGAAGTCACACAAAGTAGAATTCCAGCAGATATGGGCCACAACTTATATAGTAGTTCTAAAGCAGTCCAGCCCTGTTTTGAGTGTATTTTTGGGCCGAATTAGTTTTGCGTTATCATTCTAAATGGCCTAGAAGTCTAGAACCTTAATAACCATATACATGTATAAATATTTTTCTTTGTGATTTGGTCAACTTTTAGATTGAATAATGTGTATTTTAGCCTGAGCTAGTCAAAACGTTTTCTTAATGAGTGTATCAAAATCTTAAACAACACTTATTATCTAAACAGGAAAATATGATGTGTAGATTAAAATTTGGGACACTTATTACCATATACTATTATTTTGATAGTAGTTAGGTAAAATAATAGTTTCTTTCGGTTCATAAAACTTTAACTTTCCCGATTTTTTTTCCTTTCAACCCCAATCAAATATTGTTCAAATACCTCATGCACCTACTGTTTTCTTAGTCTCTGCCTAGAGTTGATGTAATACATTTTCCAGATTTACATGGTCAACAATCTGTTGATTAGTCTAAAGACCAGGGAAGAGAAGGATTTCCTTAATCTCTCTCTCTCTCGAGTTAATTTAACGCCTTACAAATAGGATTACAAAGAGCCCGTTTGGTTTGAAAAGTATTTTTTGAAAAAGTACTTTTATAAAATAGCTGTTTGTGTTTGGCCAATTTGTTTGAATAGTACTTTTTGCAAGCTCATTGTGTTTGACCAATCTTTTAAAAAATTACTTTTAAGTATCAAATTATGAAAAAGGACAATAAAAAGTTTAATCTGTATTACTATTATTTAAAAAATTAAAATAAATTAAAATATTTATTATAAAAGAATTCAATTAAAATATAAAACGTAAAGTAAAAATACAAATAAAAAAATTCAATCAATATAAAATATTATTATTCCAAAACAATAACATTGAGGGTTTGGTATTACTTATTGTTTACATGATAATTTAAATATGTCAAAATATATCATTCAATATGGATTTAAAATCTACTCTTAGGAATATGAGAAATAAAATAAAAATATGATTAAAATAAAAAAGAGAAGAAATGTATAATAGAAATAAAAAGAAAAAGGAAAAGGAAAAGGAAAAGGAAAAGGAAAAGGAAAAAAAAAGAGCAATATTAAATAATTGAGGAACAATTTGAAAAATATAAATTTATTGTAAGATTATTTTTGTCTTAAAGAAATTAATTTTCTGCTTCTGCTTTTTGGAAGAAGCTATAATTTGTAGCTTCTTCCCTGCTGATCAAAAGTACTTTTTCATTTTGGCTAAACACCTTAATTTTTTGAAAAAATACTTTTTTAACAAATATAGAAGTAATTTTGACATCCCAGAAGCTTGGCCAAACAGGCACTAAGTGCTACAGACTAATATCAACCCGAAACAAGATCACAATAATCAAATAATACGCTTTCCTCTGGGCTTTTTCTTTTTTTTTTGTCAGAACACATTGAGGTTCAACAGAAAGGAATATCCAAAGTTTAGTACCGTTTCCTCTGGGCTTTCGTTTTTTGATTCCTATCTCAATTCTTAGCCTATGTTATACTACTACCACAACTGCAACTGACAGGTCAATTGCTGAAATGCAAGGTTTGAAGCTTTCACCTTGCTCGTTAATGGAGTCATAAGAGAGAGAAACAAAGTGTTTGGAGAAGGCAACTGTTTCATAAGCTCATTCAATTGTTAACACTGTACATATATACTAACCAATAACCACCACTAATTAATGCAACGATCCGACCGGTCGTTTTGAGCTCTAGCGCGTCGTTCGGCAGTTTGAGGCCATGAGCAGCTCTACTTCAGGTATTATGACTTGTACGCATGGTCGGGATTGAATTTCGGGAAGTTCGGAGTTGATTTAGAAAGAGAATTCTCATTTCGGAAGCTTTAAGTTGAAAGAATTGACTAAGATTGGATTTTTGAGTAAACGACCTCAGAATCGGGATTCGAAGGTTCTAGCAGGTTCGTATGATGATTTCGGACTTAGACATATGTCCAGATCGGGTTTTGGAAGGCCTGAAAACGTTTCGGCAACTATTGTGGAAGTTAGCATCTTTGGAAGAATTTCATAAGTTTGGGTTGGAGTGCATTTCAGTGTTATCGATGTCCGTTTGGGATTCCGAGTCTGGGATTAGCTCCGTATGGTGATTTTGGTATTGGGAGCGCAATCGAAAGTGAATTCAGAGGTCCGTGGGTCATTTTGGAGTCATTTGGCTAAAGTTGGAAATTTAAAGGTTTTTGAGAAGTATGACCGGAAGTGGACTTTTTGATATCAGGGTCGGAATCCAATTCCGGAAGTTGGAGCAGGTATGTAATGTCAAATATGACTTGTGTGCAAAATTTGAGGTAAATTGGACCTGATTTGATAGGTTTCGACATCGAATGAAGAAGGTTGAATATCTCAAATTCATCAAGTTTGAATTGGGGTGTGATTCGTGATTTTAGCATTGTTTGATGTGATTTGAGGCCTCGAACAAGTCCGTGTTATATTTTTACACATGTGCGGGTGTTTGGTTTGGATCCCAGGGTGCTCGGGTGAGTTTCAGAGTAGCTTCGGAGTGTTTTGTGAAGGAGTTGGAATTTCTGGTTCTGGTATGATCACATTTGCCAGGAACTGGTCGCAAATGCGATCACCGTATTTGCGAAGGTAGGCTCGCATTTGCGAACCTGGGGCTGCTGAGGGAAGATCGCATTTGCGAGGGAGTTATCGCTTTTGCGATGCTGTCCTCTTCGCCTTTGCGAGGCCTTTTGTCGTAAATGCGACCATGGCAAGGGGAAGCTGGGCTTATCGCAAATGCGACCATCGCAATTGCGAGCTAGAGGTCGCAAATACGACTTCTGCGTCTGGTGCAATGACTTTTTATTCCGAGACTTAGGCCATTTCCCTCATTTTCCCACTTGGTCTTAAGCGATTTTTGAGAGCATTTGAGAAGGGGTTACATCATCACCAAGAGGTAAGTGATTTCTTCTAGTTATGGGTTAAATGCAAGGATTATATATAGATTTCAATATGTAAACATTATAGAAATTTAGGGATTTTGAAGAAAAATCTAGAAAGTGATATTTTTGGATTTGACCATGATTTTGGGCATGAAATTGAGAATTAATTATATATTTGAGTCCGTGAGGTCATGGGTAAACCTTATCTTCGAAAAATTTCGGAATTCGGGTGTGTGGGCCCGAGGGCAATTTTACAAATTTTTCGATCGGTTTAGGAATTGTTATAAATTGGATTATAATGAGTAATTGAACATATATTAATGGGTTTACATAATTATTGGTTAGTTTTGGAGTGTTGTGCATCGATTTGAGTCTTCGGAAGGGCGTGGAATGCCGGTTATGGAATTTCAGAGCGAGGTGAGTCTCCTCTCTAACCTTGTAAGAGGAAATTGTCCCCATAGGTAAAACGATTAAATATGTGCTTCTATTTGTGGGGGCTATGTACGTACGAGGTGACGAGAGTCCATGCGTAGCTACTATTATGCTTAAGTCCGGGTCGTCTAGGACCCAAAAACATACTTTACTTGCAATATTTGAAATCTTGTTATCAATTTAAAATGCTTAAAATATAGAGAACGTGTAAAATGAATTTCTAAAAGACTGGACATCATTTCTTGATTTTTAAAAGAGAAAATGCTTTTCCTTGAATAATTGCTCCCTGATGAATTCTTGAATGACTGTTTGTTGTGTTTATTATATTTGACCGCGTCGCATGTATGATTCGTGAGCGGGGTAATAGATGTATCTATGGTTCGCGCCATTCGACCCTCTAGCAGTGCACAATTTAAATATTGTTGGATTGGGCCGTACGACCTCAACATGATTTACGTATGCTTGTATTGCTTGCCTGAAAAAGTTGTAATTAATGAAATTGCCTCCATGGTCTGAGATAAATTGATAGACCATGGAGTATGAATTTGGAAACTTCTAAATATAAAAGGGATTGTTTACTTGTTTCTTGATTTACTTGAGTTTACTGCAGTTTCTAATAAATTCTTGATTATTCACCTTATTAATATATTATTATTATTGGAGCACTAGTAAGTGTCGAAGTCGACCCCTCATCTCTACTTTTTCGAGATTAGACGGGATACTCACTGGGTACACATTGTTTTCGTACTCATGCTACACTTGCAGTGCATTTTTGTTGCACAGGCGTATGTAAGTCTAGTGGCCTAGTTGGGCTCAACGACATGGTTGATAAGGGCACTTAAGCGAGTTGCACCTCTCGAGACGATCCCAACCAGCAGAGTCTCTTTCAGAGTATTGTACTGTATTTTCTTTTCTGTCCAATTGTATTCCGGACAGTTGTTGTATTACATTATTTCCTAGAAATTGCTCATGCACTTGTGACACCGGGTTCTGGGATAATTATGCGGTATTCTGTATTAACTTCTAAACATTCTTTTTTTTTTATTTTGTAAAGATTATCTTTTACTAGCCAAATTGAAGGAAATTCATAGTTTTCACAATTGTTTAAAAGAGAATTTAATTAAGTATTTATGGTTGGCTTGCCTGACAACGGTGTCCGGCGCTATCACGACCCTTAGTGGATTTTGGGTCGTGACAACATGGTATCAGAGTACTAGGTTTCCTTAGGTCTTACGAGTCATGAGCGAGTCTAGTAGAGTCTTTCGGATCGGTACGGAGACGTCTGTACTTATCTTCGAGAGGCTACAGGGCTGTTAGGAACACTTCCCTTCTTGATTCCTCATCGTGCGGTTTGATTCTTTTGAGGCTTATGCCCTTATTTCTTTCCTACTCAATCTTATGCGACGCGAAGCGCTTATTATAAATCGAGAATTGAGGAATTGTAATGGTGCTACAGATGTGGTGTGAGATGTTTCTCCCGACATAGTTAGTTGGCTATTGTCTTCGCCTTGCGGTAGGATATTCTGTCGTTTCAGCTCAGTAGTTGTGCTCCTGAGAGCTTTGAGGCTATGCACATGTTGCTATGATGCTCATGATTGGTTATCGCACAGTATGGATGTGATGGTAAAATGCTTGCCTATGTGTTGGGACAGTGAATGACCTGAAAGGAAGCCTACTCAGTGCGTTATTCAGAGGTTCGATATTTTATTTCCGGCGGAGAAAAGCAATTGGCCTATGAATGTCCAGATTTGGATCGATGGAGTAACGAGACTTGGTGTTTTCAAATGTGGTGGATTTTCATTTGCGACGCGGTATCGTCGTCCTCGATTGGATGTGTTATGTCCACTGGTGTTATGATCTTCTACGATTCGCCTATGGGGCAGAATATTGTGAAATAGTATGGGAGAAGCGTCTGTCAGAGATGGTAGGGTGCGGTGGATCAGGATCGAGTCGGTTTTTCTAATGTTGACGGCTCAAGAAAGATATCTTTGGAAAGGTTTCAAGTAGTAACGATCTGTTGGTTCAAGTGCGTCAGAGATAGATATTGATTTAAGGCAACAACTGGGAAACAAGGGATGAGGAAGGACATGTGGGAGGTGTTAAGCAGTGGTTAAATTCCTAGAAGGCCAGGTGTAAGTAGCAAAGGTCGAGTAGCTGCTTAAAGGAGTAAGTTTGGACAAAGTGGAAGAGTGGCAGAGCAGCACGTGGATTCAGTGGCAGGATCACTACACCCTTGAGGAAAGTTTGGAGTGATTTGGGAATTTTAGTGGACGGTGATTGGGTCTACGAGCTTAATTTGAAATATTGGCTAGCATACGGTGAAAGATTGGATATGGCGGAAATAATCTACTTGATATGAAGAAGGATACAACCTAACTTCAAGTTGGAAGATATTGTCGCACATTTAGTTGATGTCCACGAGGAATGAATGGACTTGTGCAGCTGGTGAATGAGCACGGGCTCAGGTGGGTTACCTCCTGTGAGCAAGTCAGTTGTCGCGTGGTTGGTGAAGCTCATACGAAGGATTTTACTGGCTATTCGGTAAGAGGTCTAATATGTGAATGTTGCTAGAGATTCAGAGTGTTCATGAAATGCTAATGGAAAGATTTCGAGGAATTTGGCGGTTGACTGCACAAGGTTATGTCAATGAAAGATAAAGAATCCTGGTGGGTTCCAGAGTTGTGTAATAGTAGCTCCAAGCTAAGTGGGAGAGTCCCACTGCCTACGATGGGGTTGCATGGTTAACTACTTGTGAGGTTTCTGGCTATCGGCATAAGGGCGAGTTATTTCAGCTAAGGGAAAATAATATAAGTGGTAATTTGAGCAAATGGTTCGAGAGATGTATGCCATAAATGGCCTTATCAATTATGTTCAGACTTAGGGAATGTTCAGAATTTACGCTTCGTGTAAAAGTGGGTGCTTCATTGAGAGGGTGTTCATGTGCTAGAAGAGTCTTGGAGTTGATTATATTCAGGATCAAGTCAGAGTGGGTGACTCTTAATAACGGTCCTAGTGGATTCAAAGGTTAAAGCATGACACCTTAGGATTTTGAGTCCATAAGTATGGTTAAGAATCGAGCTTTGCAGCGGATTATGAAAAGAGGCTCAGAAGGTTCTATGATATCTTCGTCTTGTAGTATAGCTTTTAGAGATTCGAAAGAGAATGACTTCGGATTTGCAAAGGGATTTTTAGAATGGGTATATCAGATGAAGATGCGAATATGCGTACAAGGAGGACATGAGATGGTTTGTAGGATTTGAGACAGCATGGTCTCGTGATACAAGGCCACTCGGGAGGAGTGCAGATTGAGTTCGTTATGTGTTGAATGGAGTTATTATTGTTTCTGAGGCGATTAAGGATAAATAAGAAGAAGTTAAATTCGTTAGCCATGGTTGAATTGGCATATTGGTGGAAGTGATCACCCTTCAACGTGATTGAGTTATGCAGGTGATTTGTGACGATACGTGCGAGGCTTGACGGCCGCCGTGATTGATTTTATTTGGGAGTATTCAAGTGCTATGGCCTGTTATGTGTGGGTGGATCTCAGAAGGGTTATGGTGATTTAGACCACTACTTGAGGATTTGAATGTTCAACGGTTATGATAATTTACTCACGTGTTGCTATGGCTCTCTTGGAATGAGATGAGTAAAAGGTTCCTATATGATGAAGTGTTTACCATATTAGTGGTTCGGAAGTTATGATGAAATTCTTGTACTATTGCATGTTGGATTGTTAGGTGCAGTGAGCGGTATGAAAATTGAAAGTGAGGAACCGGGGTTGCGGTTCGGTGTTGGCAAGGATGTCGCGAGCTCGGATGAGCAGGAAAAAGGGATTTGAATGTTTATAGCAGGCCGGTATTATTTTTAGCATCCCTAAGATCAGTGTTTGTGTATGAGGCTTTGCATCCTGGTTAAGGATTCTTGATTTTCTTTACAACCTTAGTGCAGCTGGTGGTATGAATGCACAGACTTGTTACCCGGTACGGAAGGTCATAGGAGCGTGTCTCACGGGAAGATTGAATGAGTGTGTCATGTAGTTCCTTGATTGAATGGGAATTTAAACCAAGTATGAAGATTGTGGTAATATCGCTAATTTGAGAATTTATGCATGGAGGGCACTCAGTTTATTGGGCTATGGACAGTGGAGGTTGCTCCGGTTATGATGGTTGTTCTTGTGTGTTATGAGGAAAAGGAGGTTATTATGGACTCATGAGGGTTATTAGCCTAGTTCGGGCGATCAGAATCGGCTGGAGGTCTGTGGATGGACTTAAATATGAATATGGGATCTATATCAGGCTGGATACGTTTGTTTCAGCATATCACTCCTTATGGAGGAGTATTCGAACGTTGGATGTTATTTCGGCGTCAGCTATTTCAGGTAATACTATATTGTGCCGTGTGAGTTGTGAAACGGCTTGATAATTTTCTTAGGTGTTGAGATTTCATGTAGACATGGTGTTATGCGAGCAGGATGGCTCTTGAGATTCAGATCATATATTGCACTTCAGTTGTGCTTGAGTTTTGTAGCTTATGACACTATCTGCCTCCCCAGAGATGGTATTATGCACTTAGCGTGCTTGTGGCCGATATTTGATATTTTGTAGTAATGAGCGATTTAGCTCGATGTGTATCTTCTTATGTGAATCTTATGTGTGGATTGGGTGGCACGCCTCCACGGGTATGTTGTTTGGATCGGGTTGCACGCCGCAACAGTGTGATGTTGAGTACAGTTCCCTATATCTATTTTTGTGTGTTTTGTTTCCTATTTTCTGAGGAAAGTTTATATGAGTTGCGAGAGTTGAGTAGACTCTTCTAGAGTTCCTTTTCCTTATGTATCAAATTCGAGCTTGTAGCATATTGGCACGTTGTGGCATCATATGAGACTTTTGATCATGACCGGGGTGGCTTATTGCCAGAGCAGTTCGTACTGGGTGAGATGAGATTATTGATCAAGGATCATTGCAGTCAGATTATATGAAGTATATTAAAGAGCAAAGATCATTAGTTGGTTCAAAATGAGGTAATGGTTCTTGTCAAAAGTATAGATTCAATGATTTGTTGACTCGACAGTGGGTTATAAATTTCTACACATCTCTTCCGTCGTGGCGGTATTACGAGAGTTGGAACGAGACTTATATATATATATATCATGAAGTGCATTGTGAGCATCAAATTCGGGGAATGTCGGTTAATATGATAAGAGAATGTTATTATGGTTCTGTGAATGATATGGTACATGGTGAGAATTCAGAAAAGGTATGCAGTCATGTGTTGGTACCTCGTGTAGTGATTGATACAGTGTTTATATATTGGAAGCAGGCCTGGCAGAGAATTTTGGATGTTGGAATTGGGCTCTAAGCTTATTTGCTTGAATAAAATGGAATATCTTCAGAATTGGATCGAGCTAATGTGCTTGGCTGAGTTGTGGTAGCACGGGTAGGTGCACGAGGTGTTAAATAGTGATTTCGGACAACTTCGGTGCAGTTCTCAGCATGTTCGAGGACGAATGTATGTTTAAGTGGGAGAAAATGTAATGAACCGACCAGTCGTTTTAAGCTCTAGCGCGTCGTTCAGCAGTTTGAGGCCATGAGCAGCTTCACTTCAGGTATTATGATTTTTTCGCATGGTCGGAATTGAATTCCAGGAAGTTCGGAGTTGATTTAGAAAGAGAATTCTCATTTCGAAAGCTTTAAGTTGAAAGAATTGACTAAGATTGGATTTTTGAGTAAACGACCTCAGAATTAGGATTCGAAGGTTCCAGTAGGTTCATATGATGATTTCGGACTTGGGTGTATGTCCGGATCGGGTTTTGGAAGAATTGAAAACGTTTCGGCACCTATTGTGGAAGTTAGCATCTTTGGAAGAATTTCATAAGTTTGGGTTAGAGTGCATTTCAATGTTATCGATGTTCGTGATTCCAAGTCTGGGAATAGCTCCATATGGTGATTCTGGTGTTAGGAGTGCGATCGGAAGTGAATTCAGAGGTCCGTGGATCATTTTGGAGTCATTTGGCTAAAGTTGAAAATTAGAAGGTTTTTGAGGAGTATGACCGGAAGTGGACCTTTTGATATCGGGGTCGGAATCCTATTCCAGAAGTTGGAGTAGGTCTGTAATGTTAAATATGACTTGTGCGCAAAATTTGAGGTCAATCGGACGTGATTTGATAGGTTTCGGCATCAAATGAAGAAGGTTGAATTTCTCAAGTTCATCAAGTTTGAATTGGGGTGGGATTCGTGATTTTAGCATTGTTTGATGTGATTTGAGGCCTCGAACAAATCCGTGTTATGTTTTTAGACTTGTGCGGGTGTTTGATTTGGAGCTCCGAGGGCTCGTCGGAGTAGCTTAAGAGTGTTTTGTGAAGGAGTTACAATTTCTGGTTCTGGTATGATCACATTTGCTAGGAATTGGTCGCAAATGCGATCACCGCATTTGCAAAGGTAGGCTCACATTTGCGAACCTGGGGCTGCTGAGGGAAGATCGCATTTGCGAGGGAGTTATCGCTTTTGCGATGCTGTCCTCTTCGCATTTGCGAGGCCTTTTGTCGCAAATGCGACCATGGCAAGGGGAAGCTGGGCTTCGCATTTGCAAGCCAGAGGTCGCAAATTCGACTTCTGCGTCTGGTGCAATGACCTTTTATTCCGAGGCTTAGCCCATTTTCCTCATTTTCCCATTTGGTCATAAGCGATTTTTGAAAGCATTTGAGAAGGGGTTCCATAATCATCAAGAGGTAAGTGATTTCTTCTAGTTATGGGTTAAATGCAAGGATTATATATAGATTTAAACATGTAAACATTGTAAAAATTTAGGGATTTAGAAGAAAAACCTAGAAAGTGATATTTTTGGATTTTGACCACGATTTTGGGCATGGAATTGAGAATTAATTTTATATTTGAGTTCGTGAGGTCATGAGTAAACCTTATTTTCGAAAAATTTCGGAATCCGGGCGCATGGGCCTGAGGGCAATTTTGTCAACTTTTTGATCGGGGGTAGGAATTGTTATAAATTGGATTATAATGAGCAATTGAACATATATTAATGGGTTTATATAATTATTGGCTAGTTTTGAGCGTTGTGCATCGATTTGAGTCTTCAGAAGGGCGTGGAATGCCGGTTATGGAATTTCGGAGCGAGGTGAGTCTCCTTTCTAACATTGTAAGAGGGAATTGTCCCCATAGGTGAAATAATTAAATATGCGCTTTTATTTGTGAGGGCTACGTACGTACGAGGTGACGAGAGTTCGTGCGTAGCTACTATTATGCTTATGTTCGGGTAGTCTAGGACCCCAAAGCATGCTTTACTTGCAATATTTGAAATCTTGTTGTCAATTTAAAATGCTTAAAATATATCGAACGTGTAAAATGAATTTCTAAAAGACTGGACATTGTTTCTTGATTTTTAAAAGAGAAATTGCTTTTCCTTGAATAATTGCTCCCTGATGAATTCTTGATTGACTGTTTGTTGTGTTTATTTATATTTGACCGCGTCACATGTATGATTCGCGAGCGGGGTAATAGATGCATCTATGGTTCGCACCATTTGACCCTCTGTCAGTGCACAATTTAAATATTGTTGTATCGGGCTGTAAGACCTCGGCATGATTTGCGCATGCTTGTATTGCTTGCCTGAAAAATTTGTAATTAATGAAATTGCCTCCCTGGTCTGAGATAAATTGATAGACCATGGAGTATGAATTAGGAAACTTCTAAATATAAAAAGGGTTGTTTACTTGTTTCTTGATTTACTTGAGTTTACTGCAGTTTCTAATAAATTTATGATTATTCACCTTATTAATATATTATTATTGGACCATTAGTAAGTGTCGAAATCGACCGCTCGTCTCTACTTCTTCGAGGTTAGACGGGATACTCACTGGGTACACGTTATTTTCGTACTCATGCTATACTTGCTGTGCATTTTTGTTGTACAGGCCCATGTAAGTCTAGTGGCCTAGTTGGGCGCAACGGCATGGTTGATACGGGGACTTAGGTGAGCTGCACCTCTCGAGACGATCCGCAACCAGTAGAGTCTCTTTCTAAGTATTGTACTGTATTTTATTTTCTGTCCAATTGTATTCTGGACAACTATTGTATTATATTATTTCCTAAAAATTGCTCATGCACTTGTGACACCGGGTTCTGGGATGATTATGGGATATTCTGTATTAACTTCTAAACATTCTTTTATTTATTCTGTAAAGATTATCTTTTACTAGCCAAATTGAAGGAAAATCATAGTTTTCACAATTATTTAAACGAGAATTTAATTAAGTATTTATGATCGGCTTACCAAACAGCGGTGTCCGACACCATCACGACCCTTGGTGGATTTTGGATCGTGACAATTAATTTATCAAACTAACACAGGTCATTAACAACTGTTATTAACCACCTAATAGCCGTAACCAACACTCTAACTAACTAATACACGTGAGTTGCACATGATCTATTTGAACATGCCCCCTTAAGCTGGAGTGTGCAAGAAATTGAGCACACCAAGCTTGCCAAGTAGATGCATGTGATGTGTAGTCCCTAGCCCCTTTGTCAGCAAATCTGCTTGTTGATCCTTGATACTTATTGTGAGCACGTGATTTTTGCCTCACGAAAAATACTCTAAAATAAATCAAAAAATAAAACAAAATTCTCTTAGTATGCAATTTTTAGAATTTATGTGGCGTTTGTTAATTATTTGTGTTTTGTCCGTAAATGTTTACTTTGTTATAGTTAAATGAAAAAGTAAAATAAAAATACATGTTGCATGCATATATAGGATTTAATTATGCATTTAAGAGTTAATTAAAGAGAAAATCACGAAAAATATGCATTTATCTTATTTTTCGTCATTTAAATGTGTCATTGTGTGATTAATATTTTGTCCTGTGTGTTAATGGTTGTTAAAAGGTAATTAATATTTTTAAGGGTAATTTATTTTTATATAAATTAGGAATTAAAGTGTAAAGAAAATTGGACTGGGCCATTAAATTAAAAGATATCAGGCCCAAAACAATGCACTTACCCAGCCCAAATCTGTCAACCCAAAAGACATCAAACGACGTAGTATAGGGCAGAAGATACGTCGTTTTGATGATACCCATTCAGGTGATTCCCAAACAATCAACGACACCGTATTGATATGTTTATCTGAACCGTTGATCAAATTGATCTAACGGCCCAGTTCAGCTCTTTCATTAAACCAAACGACGACGTATGATCATATTTAATCAGGACCGTTCATTGTTTCTGATCCAAGGGTTCCTAGAGTTTGGACCTTACCCGTAATCCCTACTCGACCCATTGCCCCAATTCAGCCCGACCCCAACATTAAACCAAACGACATCGTTTGGTTAAATGAACTGATCCTGACCGTGGATCATGTTTGATCTGACGGTCATTATCAATCCACCCCACCCCTATAAAAGCCTAAATCCTACCCCAACCCCCCAAACCAAATACCCCACCCCCCGTGTCCTGTTTATCATCTCTTTCAAGAGATCAGATGAACTCCACCTTCCACCACCGTGCACCGCCCACCAGAAATCACCTCACGGCGGTTCCGGTGGTCCAAACAACTCCACCTTAACACCCTCGACTCCTCTCAACCTCCCCGTTCCAAATCTATAACCCATATACCTCGAATCAGGCCTCAATGTCTCGAATCTTCGATTGAAGGTTGGTATGAAAACCCAACTTTCTCCGATGGCCTCCAAATTAACACCATAGCTTCCCCTAACTACCCTCATTACGGATCTGTTGTTCGTTGGCTTCGAATCACCTCAGAGTTTCTCGAATCTTCATTTGAAGATTCGAGTGAAACCTAACCCTACCCCAACCTACCTCAAACTCACACCAGTTATCCACCTGACCTCCCTCATGCCTAAAAAACCATTGGTTTGGTTCAAATATATCTAGAAGTGTTCGAATTTGAGATCAAAGAATCAGAAACCCTAAAAATTTCAAAACGTGGAATTTGCCCGAATTAAATGAGGGATTGAGGTCTAAGAGACTTTAATCGAGGTATTCTCAATTGAGAATACTTCGAATAAAGTCTGTTCAGCCTCAAAAGGTCCGAATCCAAAGTTGAGCTTTTGTCCGTATAAGATTAAGGATTCAGAGGTATTTTTCTACTTCTTTTGTTTCCTACGTGTATATTGTTGCCTATTTTAGTAGTCTGTATAATTTTCCTATGTTTTTTGTTTGATCATTTGATTCTGTTTATTTGATCAAAATTATAGCATTGTCTCTGTTTGTTGTGATTGGTTACAATGTGTATAATCGACTCGATTAAGTTCGTCGATTAGTTGTTTTGTAAATTCTTGTTTCCATTAATGTTGATTGTAATAACCTATTTATTTGTTTTGGATTGATTATTATCATTTTGGTTGATTAATTAGTTCTTGCCAATTAGTTGGTTCTTGTTTGATAAGTCAGAAAGTTTGTCAAACATGTGTATGTTGATTTTGAGCAGTTAGTTTCAGGCAATGTCAATACTGACAATACCCCTGCATTCATGCTGATCTCAATTTCAATTCAAATTTGTTCTGTTGAGTTTTATGTATTGTTAATATGTTTGTATGCAAGTTCAGTGTTCAATTTGAATTTAGCTTTTGTCCATTAGCTATTAGACATTGGGTTTGTTGGATCAATTAGCTATTGCATTTCCCTGTTTAGCCTAATCTGTAAGGATAGAGTGTTTGTTTGATTTAGGAGTTGGTTGTTAGCTGCTAAAAAAGTTTAATTCAGATAACTTGTTAAGGTCTGGGACAGTAATAACAGTAATATTAAGGGATTATAGGGGTATTTCTGGGATAAAACAGTAGGAGTAATATGATAGTAGTAGTATACTGATAGTGGAGTGTAATGACTATAATTTAATGAGATAATGGGAAACAAAGGGTAATGGGAGTGCTGAAAATCAGGAAAAGTTTTACTTAATGGGATTTAAAGTAATAAAGCAGAATTTTAGTGGGATTTTCGGATTTTAAAAGAAAGAAGGGGTCCGGGCAGCATTAGGATGATAAGTTATATATAAAAGGGGGTTGGGACTGATTTAAAAAAAAACAGATAGAGGGAATACAGAGAGACCACAGAGGAGAGAAAAGAAAAAAAGAGATAGAAGAAAAAAAAATCAGAGAGAGGAATACACACATAGAAGAGAAAGAAGATACACACAAAGAAGAATAGGAAAGAGAGAACTGGGAGATATAGAAAAACTGGACAGAAACAAAAGAAAGAAAATCTGAAACATTGTCTTATTGAATCTGTCCGGGTTTGTTTGTTAAGATTGTTTGGTTTAAATCTGAAATTTTTCTTAAAATTCTGTTACTGCTCGTTGGGTTCTAAGGGTCTTGTTATGTTGCTCAAATCTGTTGAATTATTTGGCATTTTCTGCTGATTTTGTTACTGCTGCTACTGCTGAAATTTGCCTCATTTACCCTCATTTCCAGGTATATATCTTTAGACTCGTGCTGTGGAAAGTTTCAAAATTACAAAAATGAATAAAGTTTGAAATTAATATTATGTCTTCTACTCGTTTAAGTCTATTAGTTTAAATTGTAGTTTTGTTTCAGTTGGTTAATATAGTAGTATGCTTGACATGATGACTATTAGTCAATCATTCCCTTTTAAGTTCATATAAGGGTTGTAATAATGTTATCTATTTTAGCATTTCGTTAAGTATAAGTTATGTTCGAATTGTCAACATGGTAAAAAGTTGGCCATTAATTCGATCTTGTGATGTTGTTAGCTAAGTAAAGAATAGTGTAGAAATATCAAAAAACTATATTATTAGCTTATTTTGTCAAATATCCGATTTTGTTTAAGGCTAGATAATGTTAATTGTATTTCGTTCATAGATGACATAATAACGGTTATGTGAATAGCCATGGTAGAAATGCGAATTGATATAATCCGTCTCGTTTATGATGTTGGAATATGATGAATGGTTCGGACATACCACTACATTACATGTAATGCCATTTTATTGAGTCAATTTGTATAATAGTTCTCTTTCTCACCAATTTGATTATTTATCATTGTAAACAAATTAACTAAGCAATTATATCTTTGGACTAAAAACAAGTATATGAGAATGAGATGGGATGTATAAGCACGAATTGCAACATTTTATGTCAAGGATATGTAAAAATAGCATTCGCTACAAATAGAATAATGAAAATTCTTAGAAAATATCACTTCCTTTCATGAATCAATTTTTTAGTTTTATACGCCATTCACATTTTGGGTATACATATATTGTATTTACGAAAAAAATGGTAGTATTAATCACACGTTGTTTATTTTTACTCTTTAAATTTGAATGGCTTGGAGGAACACAATTTATACGCGAAAAAATATAATTCGCGATCAACGTCCAATAAATTGTGAATTCTTTTCGAGGAATTTAGAGACTAGAAAAATATTGATTTCTCATGATTTTCACATAAAATATGGATGTAATAAACAATTTGTGGAAAAATTTATACTACCATCAAGAATATTTTGTGAAATTAGGGATACGTTCGCGTGGCCTAAATTACAAGGCAGTACGGATTATGCGTTCGCGCAAATTTGAGCCAAAATTTTAATAAAAAAAGATTCGTCGGAGGATATTAAATTAATTTTATAAAAGCCCGAGATGTGCGGTTCACTACTTAATCATACAAAAGGGGCGAATGTTCTTGATTTTATTTTAAGCACAATTGCGTACATCATATTTTTTTATATATACAAAAATATTATCAATCTTTCTGTGTACACGTATGCATGGCACGATTCTCTACAAAGGGTATATAATACGAATATACGTACGCGTGATTCGTTTACATAATTGTAAACAATCTAAACAAAAGCGGTAATAAAATCGGGCAACAAGAAAAAATGTATTTAGTAAATCAAGATAATTAAGCCAAATATAAAAATGGTTAAGCGACCGTGCTAGAACCACGGAATTCAGGAAAGCCTAACACCTTCTCCCGGATAAACAGAATTCCTTACTCGAGGATTTCTGGTTCGCAGAATAACAAACAGAGTCATATTCTCCTCGATTCAGGGATTAAAACCGGTGACTTGGGACGCCTTAAAATTCCCAGGTGGCGACTCTGAAACAAACAAATAAATCCCGTTTCGACTGTCCTTTAATTGGAGAAAACTCCCTTCACCCTCGCAGGGGTGGAAAAAGGAGGTGTGACAGCTCTGGCGACTCTGCTGGGGGAACTGACCCAGAACCACTGGTTCAGGGTTCAAGAATTCGAGCTTAAAATAACTGTTATAGTTGGCTTTATTTATTATATGATTTTTACATGTTTATGCTTAATATGCTAAATGTTGCTTTTTACCGCTTTAATATTATTTGAATTGTGAATATAAAACTGCTACGAAACCCACCTTCTTTCTGAGTCTTCTAAATTTATGGTGCACACGTGCGCGTGGCCCACCTTTCTGTTAAAGGTCATACCAAATAAGACGAAGTTGGGACAAGTAACTAGGCCGGGTAGACTTTCGTGCTCCCGATACGTTGCCCCCACTTCGGCTCAAACTGTCCGTTTGGGTGAGCCAGGTTTAGAACAATATGCCTCAGGTTTTTCACCTAGAGTAACTCAGCCATGTACCAGATCCCTAGTAGGAATGTCTATTTGCATCATGTACATTTGGCCTTGGAGACTCAACACAGGGGTTGAGTCTGTCTAGGACAGGTGAACCCAAGATGAAAAGACTATCCTGATGCATCCTACTTGCTACTTGTGCATTCATTTGCCTCGGATTTGCTTATTGACCAGCTTAATTGAAAAAATTTTGTGAGAGCCAAGGAATAAAATGGGTTGTTTTAGAAAATTCTCAAAAATAGTTTTAAGTTTTGAAAAAGTGTTAATTAAATAAAATATATATAATTTTTTTTATGAATGCCTTTTTTTCTTCAAAATGAGTCTTGATTTTGTTAAAATTAATTTCAGATACAAAATGAGCACCACCCAAAACCCTCCATCCGCAAATGCAAATGAGTTTCTATTTCGGCTTTAGATATGGTGGCATGAGTTAGGAGAAGATGGTCAAAAATGGGTCGTTAAGCATTTGGGAACTCTCACAGATATTATGAAAGTTAAACCACGTGATGATTTGATTGCGGCATTAGTAACTTTTTGGGACCCTGTTCACAATGTCTTTCGCTTCTCTGATTTCGAGCTTACTCCTACATTAGAAGAAATAGCTGGATATGCCGGTTTTGATGGAGAATTAAGAAACCAAAGTCTTATATTCCCAAAAGCTCCCTAAGTGCATCGATTCTTTGGGCTCCTTAACATCAGTAATCAAATCAGAAAAAGCAACGTTATCAACGAGTGTTGTTCTTTCAACTTCCTATATTCAAGGTTCGGAAAACCAGATGGATTTGAAATTCATGAGAAGGGTCTTACTAACAAGCAGAACAAAGACACCTGGCAGATTCACCGTCGCTTCGCCTTCATGGTGGCTTTTCTAGGAATCATGGTCTTCCCAAACAAATAACGAACAATTGATATTCGCACAGCGAAAGTCGTACAGGTCCTCACTACCAAGGAAAATCACACCCTTGTCCCGATCATTCTCTCAGACATTTATCGGGCGTTGACCTTATGTAAATCAGGGGCAAAGATCTTCGAAGGATGCAAAATTTTGTTGCAAATGTGGATGATTGAACATCTCCAACATCACCCCAAGTTCATACAGTATGGTCCAAGCCATGATAATTTCATTGAGAGTTATGAAGAAAGAGTAAAAGATTATAAGTCTCCAGAAGGGGTCTAAGCCTGGGTATCTCATCTAAGATCATTAACGGCAAGTCAAATTGAGTGGACTTTTGGATGGCTCCCGGTGAGGGAAGTGATACACATGTCAACCTCAAATAGTTATTTACTACTATTAGGATTGAGAAGCATCCAGCCATATGCGCCACAAAGAGTTCTAAGACAACTAGGGAGATACCAAGTAGTTCCTGATGATGAAGATTTGAGTATGCAAGTAATCGAGTTACACCCTGAAGCCACTCTTCCCGAAGCTTTAATTCAGCAGATGTGGAATGGATGTCGATACTTGAAAGATAATACTCAAGTTCCAGACACTACAAAGGGTGAGATAAATCCAGGATATGCAAGGTGGTTTGAGAAACGGTCCCGCATGGATGATGTACCAGAACCCGATCTAAGAAGGCCAACAAAAAGACCCCATGTTCAAACCTTTAACGATAAAATCCAAGAGCGGTTGATTTGGGGAGAAAAGTAAAAAGGGTACAAAGCAACTATCCACGCCCTAAAGGAAAATCTGAGGAGCCTCAGTTTGGAGAAAGATTTGCAAGCACAAGAAGCAGAAGGCGAGAAGAAGAGTCTGGCTTGTGAGAATAAAAATCTTCACACTCAATTTCAAAAAATGAAGAAAACTTCTGAAACACCAATGTGGAGTTGGAAGGATCAAAAAATCATCGCCAATCTTTTTGAAAAAATGCAAGATTATGATTCCATTTTTGCAAAAACTGAAAAGGCGTTGAGCAAAGCTAAAGAAAGAATCCAACAATTAAACGAAGAAGCCAGATCTAATAAAGGAACGCCAAGTAAGGCAATCCGAAGAAGACAGGGCACAATTCAAGAAGGAAAAAGACCATTGGATACATTCAGAAGCCCAACTTCATGCACAACTGGAAGAAGCGAGAAGATACAACAGAGAGCATCAACATGCAGACATCGACAGAGAAAGAGCACAAGCAAGACTCGATCAGGCCAGACTCCGAGCTCAATTAGAGTCAGCTTTAGATCGTGAAGACCGTATCAGAGATATAGCCACAACTCGCCAACAGCAACTGCAAAACCAAGACGAACGTCTCCAAGACTTCAGGGCACAAATCCATGATTTAGCGGTTTACACTTCTCAAAGTTATGTGAACTGCCAAGGGATGGATTATGAAAGGTTTATAGAGCATGCACCTATTTTTGCTCGTCATCTGGCAACGGAGTTAGAAAGAATGTATCGTACGCTGGGAGGTCATCCAGGTCAAGCCCCACATTGAGCAGATAATCCAATGATTGACAACAAAAGTGGAAAGTGGAGCATGTTCAGAGATGTTAAGAGTTGTGTCTTTTATTTTGATTTGGGTGTGTGTGTTTTCAAACCATTTTCTTATAATGTTTTCCAAATGTAATGTCTGTTCCATCTTTGTATTATTTTTAAGAATAAATAAAAGTGTTTGCCTTACGTCCGAACTACGCAAGGTCTGATTCATGCGGGGGCATGATACGTAGGCAATCTCTATAAGATTCGACCACAATCATAAAAGAATAAAATAAGAGTGAGTAACAATAAAAGACAATGAATAAAAATAAAAAACCAAGAAAAGCTGGGTGACACAAGCAACCAAGCAAATGCATAATAGAAATGGGTTATTTGTCTAGGAGCATTGCATCTCAACGTGTAATTATATATGTGCTAAACTCTCAAAACTAACAAGTTTGCTTATTTCCAGAATTCAAGCAGTTAGTTTCGCTAAAGAGTATACTGGCATATTATCATTATCACACGAGATCAAAAGGACCAATACCCGAAAGTATATCTATCCCAGATGTCGACACAGGTATTGAGATAGAGGAGATGGATGTCGGTAAAATGAAAGAAGAGATGTTTAAACTCAAGCAGCAAATGGCTGAGATGTACCGGGCCTGGTCTACAGGGCAGTCACCCCCATCTTACCCAACTAACCCTGCTCCATCACTAGCCCAAACTCAGGATAATCTTACCACTGAATTATCCCCAAATTTCCCCATCTATCAACACTACCGAGGCACCACCTCTCAGACACCGCAGTCTCCCCCTCCTAAACCAGTTCCATACTTTCCTCCACCTGTAACTCCTGTTTTTGTGGCACCTCCCACAGCTACACTCCACAAATCTCCTAGTGAGCCTACATTCCAGGCCCAGGACAACCAATACTACCCCCCGGAGCCCACCCTCAAAGCCTCCGAAATCCATTCAACTACTTCTCGTTTTGACCTCCCAACCAAAATTGACAAGCCAGCCAAAAATGCTGAACAAGAAGAGATGTTCAGGAATGTCAAAAGCCTAGAACAATCGTTCTGAGACATGCGAGGGTTAGGTGGGCAAGTCAGTGTAGCCTACAAGGATTTGTGCTTGTTCCCAAATGTACAATTACCAGTTGGCTTCAAGATGCCCAAATTTGACCTATACAATGGGCACGGCGACCCAGTAGCCCACTTAAGGGGTTTCTGCAGCAAGATGCGAGGAGCCGGGGGAAGAGACGAATTATTTATGGCTTACTTCAGTCAAAGTTTAAGCGGATCAGCTTTGGAGTGGTATACACGCCAGGACCATGGGAGATGGTACACCTGGGATGACCTGCCACATGCATTTGCATACCACTTCCAATACAATCTGGAAATCATCCCAGATCGACTATCTTTGACAAAATTTGAGAAAAAACACAATGAAAGTTTTAGAGAGTATGGCTTCCGGTGGAGAGAACAAGCAGCAAGGGTGGATCCTCCTATGAAGGAAAGTGAAATGGTGGACTACTTCCTACAAGCCTTGGAGCCAACTTACTATGCCCATTTGGTTTCGGCGGTAGGAAAATCCTTCAACGAAGTAGTGAAGATGGGAGGTATGGTGGAAGAAGGCCTCAAGACAAATAAAATCATGAGCTATTCGGCTATTAAGGCGACTACTCAAGCTATTCAAGGCGGGGTAGGAGGAATCGGAAGAAAGAAAAGGGAGGAAGCAGCGGTAGTTGATTCAGGAACTTGGTCGGGATCCAGAGGTTCACCTCCTTACTATAATCAACATCGACCTCACCAATCAACTTACCACCACAATTCACCCCAACACTACTATCACCCTTCGAAACCTCATTTTTCCATCAACCATGCACAAACATACAATCAGCCACCTGCTCACGCTGATTGGCATGCTCCTATCATACCAAGTACCTACCCTTATCCGCGAGCCCACTCCGGACCAGGTTTCAGGCCTAGTCCAGTATTCAGGGGTGAAAGGGGGCAGAAAAGGAAAACCTTCACTCCATTGGGAGAGTCCTACACTAGTCTGTTCCACAGGCTGAGACAGCTGGACATGCTAAGACCAATACAATCCAAGCTACCCAATCCTCCTCCAAAGAATCTGGACTACACCATTAGCTGTGAGTATTGTTCTGGTACACCAGGCCATGATACGGAAAAATGCTGGCATTTAAAGAATGCAATACACGAGCTGATTGATACTAATAAAATTGAGGTTCAAACCCCCGAAGCTCCCAATATCAACAGAAATCCAATGCCAGCCCATCAAGAGGCCAATATGATAGAAATAGTACAGGCTGATGGGGAGACAAAGAAGCCGTCACAAACCGTCATGATGATCAGGTCTCATGAAGCCAAGCCAGATAAGCAGTTAACAGAGGAGAAGTCGATACCTAAGCAGAACAGAAATGGTGATGAACCATCTGTGGTAGTCGAGAAGGGATCTTCAAGCAAAGTTGCCACAAAGCAAGAAAGGTCGAAAGTGATAGTACCAGGGGTCGCCAGCAAACCCATTGTAGTCATGGAAGGAGCCCGTATAGATCGGGTTATTATCAAACCTGTAACCTAGTTACCGGTGATCAACAACAAGGCCATTCCATGGAACTATGAACGGGTGACAGTAATATACAAGGGAAAAGAAGTCAAGGAAGAAGTCTGTGAGGTGCAAGGCTTGACTCGTTCGGGAATATGTTTTACTCCCGAAGAGTTAAGAAAAACTAAAAATAATCCAACACCAATAAAGAAAGCTGTGACGGAAGAAGAAGCGGAAGAGTTTTTAAGAAAAATGAAGCTCCATGACTATTCTGTTGTGGATCAACTGAAGAAGACGCCCGCTCAAATTTCATTATTGTCATTACTGATCCATTCAGAGGAGCACCGTCTGGCTTTGATGAAAATCCTGAATGAGGCTCACGTTCCCGATAAAATCTCTGTAAATCATTTGGGAAGAATAGCCAACAGAATCTTTGAGGCAAACAGAATTACATTTTCTGATGATGAATTGCCTGTGGAAGGGACTGAGCACAACAGAGCTCTTTACCTCACCGTGAAATGTGAAAACTCCGTAGTAACCCGGGTATTGGTTGACAACGGGTCAAGTGCAAACATGTGCCCTCTCTCCACTTTAAGCAAATTGAAAATAAAAGAGGAGAGGATCCAGAAGAATAGTATTTACGTACGAGGATTTGACAGTGGAAGCAGAGATTCATTTGGCGACATAGTGCTGGAGCTGACAATAGGGCCAGTTGAATTCACGATGGAGTTTCAAGTGTTGGATATAACTGTTTCTTATAATTTGCTATTGGGTCGACCATGGATCCATGCTGCTAAAGCAGTCCCGTCAACACTACACCAGGCGGTCAAGTTTGAATGGGATCAACAGGAAATAGTTGTGCATGGGGAGGACAGTTTAAATGCTCACAGCAGTGCCATTGTACCGGTCGAGGGAATAGAAAATGACCAGGGACCATGGGTATACCAAGTGTCCGACACAGTGTCGGTAGAGAAAATTCCAGAGGGGAAGTACCTTCCGAATCCAAAGATAACCTCTGCATCAGTCATGGTAGCCTATGAAATGTTAAAAAATGGTTTTGTACCCGGCAAAGGTTTGGGCTCATCTTTGCAAGGAATTATTCAACCAGTATCTCTCCCCGAGAACTGGGGAACATTTGGTTTGGGATTCATACCCACTGTCACAGACGTGAGCAAGGCCAGAAAGCTGAAACAAAAGGCATGGGTTCTTCCAAAACCAGTCCCACATCTATCAAAGTCTTTTTTCAAGACCGGTGCTAAAACCCACCCGGTAGCAACAATTCCTAAATCCCTAGTCAATCCTGAGGAGGAATTAATTGAAAGATTCGAGAAATTGTTTGACGATATGAATATGGTAGAAAGCGGGGAAAGTTGTAGCAACACAGAAGTTCAATTCGTTGGGCCAGAAACAAAGCTGAATAATTGGAAAGCTACTCCTCTCCCCATTCGAAAGGAGTCTTGGTAGTTTATTTTGATTTTTCTTCAGTTTGTTTGGGTTACCTCAGGGTTGTAATCCCAATGCTTATCTTACAGTTTGTTTGAAGTGTGCAAACCTTGTTATCTTTCATCATCCAATAAAATACAGTTTCCTTTTTCATTATCATTCCTGATAGTTTTCTTTTCTTTTTCTTCTTTTTCTGTACAGTTCTTTTTACGCTGGCTCTAGTGATATGGCATGCATGAGGAATCCTCAGCCCAGTCTTAAAAATCAATCTGGTTACGAAATAATAATTCAAGAAATATATTGTGATTATGAATCAGAATATGATGAGGATGAGGCTTTTGAAGAGATTAGTAAAGAGTTAATTCATTTTGAAGAAAAAAGCAAACCTAACCTGAGTGATACCGAAGACATCAATATAGGGGACACGAATAATATCCGAGAAACTAAAATAAGTGTCCATCTCGAACCAAAGATCCGAGAAGAGTTAATTAAAGCACTCATAGAATTCAAAGATGTTTTTGCATGGTCATATGACGACATGCCAGGCTTGAGCACTGATTTAGTGGTTCACAAATTGCCCACTGATCCAATGGTGCCTCCTGTCAAGCAAAAGTTGAGAAAGTTCAAGCCTGATATGAGTGTGAAAATTAAAGAAGAAATCACCAAACAGTTGGAGGCAAAGGTCATTCGAGTCACTCGATATCCTGTTTGGTTGGCTAATATCGTTCCTGTGCCAAAGAAAGATGGCAAAATTAGAGTATGCGTCGACTACCGCAATCTCAACAAAGTAAGTCCGAAGGATAATTTCCCATTACCCAATATCCATATTTTGATCGATAATTGTGCCAAGCATGAGATAGGATCTTTCGTGGATTGTTATGCTGGGTATCATCAAATTCTAATGGATGAAGAAGATGCAGAAAAGACGGCATTCATCACACCATGGGGAACTTATTGCTACCGGGTAATGCCATTCGGTTTGAAGAACGTCGGGGCAACTTACATGAGAGCAATGACCACGGTGTTTCATGATATGGTACACAAGGAGATTGAGGTATACGTGGACGATGTGATCATAAAATCAAAGCATCAGGCCGACCACATTGGGGATTTGAGGAAATTCTTCTTAAGACTTCGCAGGTACAACCTCAAGCTTAACCCTGCCAAATGCGCATTTGGAGTTCCATCTGGAAAGTTGCTGTGATTCATAGTCAGTCGGCGAGGCATCGAGCTAGACCCATCAAAGATCAAAGCCATCCAATAATTGCCACCTCTAAGGAACAAAACTGAAGTAATGAGTTTGTTAGGGAGGTTGAATTACATCAGCAGGTTTATTGCTCAGCTCACGACAACCTGTGAGCCTATTTTCAAATTATTGAAAAAGGATGCTGCGGTCAAATGGACTGATGAGTGTCAAGAAGCATTTGATAAGATAAAAGGATACTTGTCAAACCTACCCGTGCTGGTCCCGCCAGAGCCAGGAAGACCTCTGATTCTTTACTTGACGGTCTTGGAAAATTCATTTGGTTGTGTATTGGGGCAACATGACCCCACCGGCAGAAAAGAATAGGCCATCTATTACCTTAGCAAGAAATTCACAGCTTATGAGGTTAAGTATACTCATCTGGAGAAGACATGTTGCGCCCTAACTTGGGTAGCTCAGAAATTGAAACACTATTTGTCATCCTACACTACTTACCTCATTTCGCGTCTGGATCCGTTGAAATATATTTTTCAAAAGCCTATGCCAACGGGGAGACTTGAAAAGTGGCATATATTGCTCACAGAATTTGACATCATCTATGTGACTCGGACTACAATGAAAGCCCAAGCGTTGGTCGATCATTTAGCTGAAACCCGGTCGATGAGGAGTACGAGCCATTGAAAACCTATTTTCCCGATGAAGAAATAATGCATATCGATGAGATGGAGCAAATTGAAAAACCTGGCTGGAAACTTTTCTTTGATGGGGCCGCTAACATGAAAGGAGTCGGGATAAGAGCTGTAATTATTTCTGAGACCGGGCATCACTATCCTGTTACAACTCAACTTCGATTTTATTGCACCAATAATATGGCTGAATATGAAGCTTGTATTTTGGGTTTAAGGCTAGCCGCAGACATGGGTATCCAAGAAATCTTAGTCATGGGAGATTCGGATCTTCTTGTACATCAAATTCAAGGAGAATGGGAAACCCGATACTTGAAGCTCATACCATACCGACAATGTCTACATGATCTTTGTCAGCGGTTTCAATCAGTAGAGTTCTGACATATTCCAAGGATCCATAATGAGGTTGCCGATGCATTGGCTACTCTGGCATCAATGTTGCACCATCCGGACAAAGCTTATGTGGATCCACTGCATATTCAAGTCCACGATCAGCACGCTTACTGCAACATGGTTGAGGAGGAATTTGATGGTGAACCATGGTTCCACGATATCAAGGAGTATATCAGAATGGGGATATATCCAGCACAAGCCACAGGGGATCAAAAGAGAACCATTAGGCGATTGGCAAATGGATTCTTCTTAAGCGGAGGAGTTTTGTATAAAAGAACACCAGACCTTGGATTATTAAGATGCATAGACGCCAGACAAGCTACGACTGTCATGTCTGAAGTACATTCGGGAGTTTGCGGACCCCACATGAGCGGATATGTGTTGGCAAAGAAAATTCTCCGAGCTGGTTACTATTGGCTTACCATGGAGCGAGATTGTATCAGTTTTGTGCGCAAGTGTCAACAATGCCAGATACACGGGGATTTGATTCATTCTCCACCATCCGAGTTGCACACAATGTCGGCACCGTGGCCCTTCGTCGCCTGGGGCATGGATGTGATTGGACCAATTGAGCCGGCAGCATCCAATGGGCACAGGTTCATTCTGGTAGCCATTGATTATTTTACCAAATGGGTTGAGGCCAAAACATTCAAATCAGTGACCAAGAAAGCTGTGGTCGATTTTGTTCACTCAAATATCATATGTCGATTCGGAATCCCAAAGGTGATCATCACAGATAACGGTGCTAATCTTAACAGTAACTTAATGAAGGAAGTATGTCAATAGTTTAAGATTACACATCGCAACTCTACTCCATATCAGCCCAAGGCGAATGGAGCAGTCGAGGCAGCCAACAAAAACATAAAGAAGATACTTCGGAAAATGGTAGAAGGTTCAAGACAATGGCACGAAAAATTACCATTTGCGTTGTTGGGATATCGCACTACTATTCGCACTTCAGTAGGAGCAACTCCTTATTTGTTGGTATATGGCATTGAGGCAGTAATTCCTGCAGAAGTTGAAATTCCTTCCTTTCGGATCATCGCCGAAGCTAAGATTGATGATGATGAATGGGTCAAAACCCGTCTGGAACAGTTAAACTTGATTGATGAAAAATGATTGGCAGCAGTATGTCATGGCCAATTATATCAAAGAAGAATAGCAAGGGCATACAACAAAAAGGTTCGTCCCCGAAAGTTTGAAGTGGGTCAACATGTGCTGAAACGTATTCTTCCACATCAGGTTGAAGCAAAGGGCAAATTTGCCCTGAATTGGCAAGGACCATTCATTGTGACCAGAGTATTGTCCAATGGTGCACTATGTTTAGCAGATATTGAAGGAAAATGCATAGACATGGCTATCAATTCTGACGCGGTAAAGAGATATTATGCATGATTTTTCTTTGGTATAGTTATTAAATGTTTGTATTCAGCATTATTTCGAAGATTGGAATGACAAAGGCAATTTATTCTGCTATCCAAACACTGTACCCTTTGTTTTCCCCTTTGAGCCACATTCGTTTCTTTCTTACCCTCTCTTGGAATCAATGAAAGTCAAATAAAAAAAATATATAAAAAAAAAGAAGAAAAGAAAAATAGAAAATCACTATTATTGTAGTGAACTACGTTTGACCTGATTCCTCAAAGAGGATACGTAGGCGCCTCACGGCTCGGTCATAGGGTGCACGATATGCATAATGTGCACAAAAAGAAATATCAAGAGACCCCAATCAAGAAACTGGGCAAGAATTGTATTGGTAATAAGAAAAAGATTCCAAGAGTTGTAATTTTAAACCCATATCAAAATTGTTTAAATTTTGATTCCAACCACATACCAAAAAGACCTTTCGATCAATCTTAGAAAAAATGCCGAGTCAACCAAATGGTTCATAACACTCTGGTCCAAACAAGAAAAGAAAGTAAAAATGAGAGAGTCTTATAGGTGAAAACCCACACGGGCACCATGAGACGACGGAAGTTGAGAGAAAGTAAAATGAGAGAGTCTTATTGGTGAAAACCTTCGTGGGCACCATAAGGCGAAAAGGGATGAAGAAATAAACAAATGAGGAAGGTTTGCCAGTGAAAACTCTTTTAGATACTGCAATCCGAATAAGGTTTGTAAATTGGCAAAAGAAAATTGGGTTGTAGAAATTTTGGGAAAACAAAATGAAACAATTGAAAGGAAATTGGTTGAAAAGACTGGGTTGATTAATCCAAAATGCATACCCTGATCATTGGTGCCAGTGACTCCAATCAGATAAGTTCTTTATTCTTTCTCCAACAGTCATCCAAATTTGGATTTTTCTTTTCATTCTAGATTGTCGAAATCATCATGTTTTCGTCACTAATAATCTTACTCTTCTAAAGCTTTTGAGATGAGTTTTGTTCCAAACAAATAAGAAGGAATGTCAAGGTATACTACCAAGATTCAAGATTGCATAGGACAAAATACGGCCATGATGGGCAGGAGGTAATAGGATAAAAATAAGATATGGGTGTAAGAAAAGTAGAATCAAAAAGTGGTTCAGCAATGTCAGGAGAGACATATGATTACAATTGAAAGGGTTTGAAGTGAAAATAACAATTGGAGATCCTATAAGTTAAGGATCAATTACAAGGACAAAACAGTCCTCTCAACCATTCCAAGGCAGTAAAACCAGACAAAGAGAAACCTCACCATCGGCAAGAATGCCCCAGCTAACCACCCTGCTTTAAACTAACAAAGTTTTCTTTGATTTGAAACAGGGGCAAAAACAACATTTGTGTCAGGAAACACCCGGTGAAGGAAATAGAAGAAATCAGGCGTCCACCTGAATAATAAGGAAGAGCAATGGAAGTGTTAGAAGTCAGGCATCCACCTGAAGAATAAGGAAGAGCAATGGAAGTGTTAGAAATCAGGCGTCCACCTGGAGAATGAGGATGAGCAGTTGAAGTATTAGAAATCAGGCGTCCACCTGGAGAATGAGGATGAGCAGTTGAAGTATTAGAAATCAGGCGTCCACCTGGAGAATAAGGATGAGCAGTTGAAGTATTAGAAATCCGGCGTCCACCTGGAGAATGAGGATGAGCAGTTGAAGTATTAGAAATCAGGCGTCCACCTAGAGAATGAGGATGAGCAGTTGAAGTATTAGAAATCAGGCGTCCACCTGGAGAATGAGGATGAGCAGTTGAAGTATTAGAAATCAGGCGTCCACCTGGAGAATGAGGATGAGCAGTTGAAGTATTAGAAATCAGGCGTCCACCTGGAGAATGAGGATGAGCAGTTGAAGTATTAGAAATCAGGCGTCCACCTGGAGAATGAGGATGAGCAGTTGAAGTATTAGAAATCAGGCGTCCACCTGGAGAATGAGGATGAGCAGTTGAAGTATTAGAAATCAGGCGTCCACCTGGAGAATGAGGATGAACAGTTGAAGTATTAGAAATCAGGCGTCCACCTGGAGAACAAGGATGAAGAAATTGAAGAAGAAATCAGGCGTCCACCTGGAGAACAAGGATGAAGAAAGGAAATAGCAATCAGGCGTCCACCTGGAGAACAAGGATGAAGAATTGAAGAAGAAATCAGGCGTCCACCTGGAGAACAAGGATGAAGAAAGGAAATGGCAATCAGGCGTCCACCTGGAGAACAAGGATGAAGAATTGAAAAGGAAATCAGGCGTCCACCTGGAGAACAAGGATGAAGAATTGAAAGGTTAGCAGTCAGGCGCCCACCTGGAGAATAAGGGAATACAATTGAAGTATCAGCAGTCAGGCGCCCACCTGGAGAATAAGGGAATACAATCAAAGGATCAGCAGTCAGGCGCCCACCTGGAGAATAAGGGAATACAGATGAAGTATCAGTAGTCAGGCGCCCACCTAGAGAATGAGGGAATACAATCGAAGCATCAGCAGTCAGGCGCCCACCTGGAGAATAAGGGAATACAATTAAAGCATCAGCAGTCAGGCGCCCACCTGGAGCATAAGGGAATACAATCGAAGTATCAGCAGTCAGGTGCCCACCTGGAGAATAAGGGAATACAATTGAAGTATCAGCAGTCAGGCGCCCACCTGGAGAATAAGGGAATACAATTAAAGCATAAACAGTTAGGCGCCCACCTGGAGAATAAGGGAATACAATTAAAACATCAGCAGTCAGGCGCCCACCTGGATAATAAGGGAATACAATTGAAGGATCAGCAGTCAGGCGCCCACCTGGAGAATAAGGGAATACAATTGAAGTATCAGCAGTCAGGCGCCCACCTGGAGAATAAGGGAATACAGTTGAAGTATCAGCAGTCAGGCGCCCACCTGGAGAATAAGGGAATACAATTGAAGTATCAGCAGTCAGGCGCCCACCTGAAGAATAAGGGAATACAATTGAAGTATCAACAGTCAGGCGCCCACCTGAAGAACAGAATGGCAATGTATTTTGACATTACGGATTGAAGTCAAAAGCCCGCCCATATGATAAAGGAGCACACGTAAAGTCAATAAAGCAGAGGAGTCCAACAAAATCCCCAGTAGGAAACAACAAGAGTCCCAAATAGATAAAGAAAATACGAGACACAATGAAAGGAAATGCGGAATAAGTCAGAAGCAAAGGATTCCCAAGAGTCACCAAGACATCAAGACAACAAGAAACGCAAGGGCAGGATCTAGATAAGATTTTGTAATTCATATACCCTAATCTAGTTTAGCTTTTTGTTTTACCTTTAAAGCAGGGTGTAATAAGGAGGTCAGCAAGCAGTAAAAGCAGCACAAAACAGCAGCAACATCACAGTCCCATGGTAGTCCCAGCTACCCAAAACTTCCCGAACTACATTGACCTGATTCCTTTATAGCCAAGGATATGTAGGAAACCTTTGAAGCAGAGGTTCGGTCAAATCTTTCAAAAATGCTTCCCACAGAGTATTCGAACAGGCAAAAATCGCTCGTATTCGCTCACTTTATCTTTGCACGAAAACTCTTCGAGTTTCCGCACAAAGAGGGGCAGCTGTGAGCACGTGATTTTTGCCTCACGAAAAATACTCTAAAATAAATCAAAATTCTCTTACTATGCAATTTTTAGAATTTATGTGGCGTTTATTAATTATTTGTGTTTTGTCCATAAATGTTTACTTTGTTATAGTTAAATAAAAAAATAAAATAAAAATACATGTTGCATGCATATCTAGGATTTAATTATGCATTTAAGAGTTAATTAAAGAGAAAATCACGAAAAATATGCATTTATCTTATTTTTCGTCATTTAAATGTGTCATTGTGTGATTAATATTTTGTCATGTGTGTTAATGGTTGTTAAAAGGTAATTAATATTTTTAAGGGTAATTTAGATTTTTATATAAAATTAGGAATTAAAGTGTAAAGAAAATTGGACTGGGCCATTAAATTAAAAGATATCAGGTCCAAAACAATGCACTTACCCAGCCCAGGTCTGTCAACCCAAAAGACATCAAACGACGTAGTATAAGGCAGAAGCTACGTCGTTTTGATGATACCCATTCAGGTGATTCCCAAACAATCAACGACACCGTATTGATATGTTTATCTGAACCGTTGATCAAATTGATCTAACGGCCCAGTTCAGCTCTTTCATTAAACCAAACGACGACGTATGATCATATTTAATCAGGACCGTTCATTGTTTCTGATCCAAGGGTTCCTAGAGTTTGGACCTTACCCGTAATCCCTACCCGACCCATTGCCCCAATTCAGCCCGACCCCAACATTAAACCAAACGACATCGTTTGGTTAAATGAACTGATCCTGACCGTGGATCATGTTTGATCTGACGGTCATTATCAATCCACCCCACCCCTATAAAAGCCTAATCCTACCCCAGCCCCCCAAACCAAATACCCCACCCCCTGTGTCCTGTTCATCATCTCTTTCAAGAGATCAGATGAACTCCACCTTCCACCACCGTGCACCGCCCACCGTAAATCGCCTCACGGCGGTTCCGGTGGTCCAAACAACTCCACCTTAACACCCTCGACTCCTCTCAACCTCCCCGTTCCAAATCCATAACCCATATACCTCGAATCAGGCCTCAATGTCTCGAATCTTCGATTGAAGGTTGGTATGAAAACCCAACTTTCTCTGATGGCCTCCAAATTAACACCATAGCTTCCCCTAACTACCCTCATTACGGATCTGTTGTTCGTTGGCTTCGAATCACCTCAGAGTTTCTCGAATCTTCATTTGAAGATTCGAGTGAAACCTAACCCTACCCCAACCTACCTCGAATCTTCATTTTAATAAAAAAAGATTCGTCGGAGGATATTAAATTAATTTCATAAAAACCCGAGATGTGCGTTTCACTACTTAATCATACAAAAGGGGCGAATGTTCTTGATTTTATTTTAAGCACAATTGCGTACATCATATTTTTTTATATATACAAAAATATTATCAACCTTTTTGTGTACACGTATGCGTGGCACGATTCTCTACAAAGGGTATATAATACGAATATACGTACGCGTGATTCGTTTACATAATTATAAACAATCTAAACAAAAGCGGTAATAAAATCGGGCAACAAGAAAAAATGTATTTAGTAAATCAAGATAATTAAGCCAAATATAAAAATGGTTAAGCGACCGTGCTAGAACCACGGAATTCGGGAATGCCTAACACCTTCTCCCGAATTAACAGAATTCCTTACTCAGGATTTCTGGTTCGCAGAATAACAAACAGAGTCATATTCTCCTCGATTCAGGGATTAAAACCGGTGACTTGGGACGCCTTAAAATTCCCAGGTGGCGACTCTGAAACAAACAAATAAATCCCGTTTCGACTGTCCTTTAATTGGAGAAAACTCCTTCGCACCCTCGCGGGGCCGGAAAGAGGAGGTGTGACACTTATATGAATTGCCTTGACTACTCCTTCCTTGATCTTATCTCGAATGAAGTGACAATTAATCTCGATATGCTTTGTTCTCTCATGTAGGATTGGATTTTCTGCAATCTGTATGGCTGATTTGCTATCATTAAAAATTGTCACCGGTGAAGTAACATGAACTCCCAACTCCTTAAGTACCCCCAATAGCCATGCTATTTCTGCTACTACTGCAGCCATACTCCCATATTCAGCCTTGGCTAAACTTCTGGATACAGTCTGCTGCTTCTTTAATTTCCATGACACTAAACTATATCCAAACTTTACAACATAGTCAGTGATAGACCTCCGGTATTAGGACATGTAGCCCAATCTGAATCACACCAGCATGTGAGTCTTTCTGCATTTCCAGAACTCATCAAAATGCCTTGCCTAAGTGCCACTTTCAAGTATCTTATAACTCTCATTGCTGATTCCCAGTGAGACCTCTTAGGCCTTTGCATAAATTGACTTAATGTTTGCATTATATATATTTGATATTAGGTCTAGTGATAGTAACATATAAGAGCTTACCCACTAATTTTTGATAGGAACTGATATCTTCTAGTATTCTTTAACACTATTTGCTTGGTCATATTCTGCAGCATGTGGATCTGATCCGTATAGGGTCAATGTATAGGGAGAGCATATATGTGAATTCAACTCCTGATGAGTGTCTGCAATCTGTGGCTAAGTACCACTATCGTTATACCCTATTTTAATACGGGTCAAATTAGAGTATAACCTATTGGAAACCCGAAGTTTAATTAATTTTAAGAGAGTCGCCACCTAATTAATTCTAAGGTAAATTAGGACACCTATATTTAAAAGCTTATGTCAAACTCTGTTTTTATGAACTTAACCTCAAGACTCTAAGTAAAGTTTTTAAATATTCTAAAAGGATGGTTTTTAAAGCACCTTTTAAAATCTGTTAATAACGATTAACCAGCTAAACTTAGGTTAATAAATGTTAAAGAAATATCGTTTGAGGTATTCTAGAAAATATAACTTACAATATAATATTTTAACTTTGAAAGACATTAATAAACTTTTGAAAAAACAATATTACATAAACAAAACTTATAACTAGTTAATATACATATATAGATTTGAAAGGATACGGTCCTTTTGAGACAGACATTTGCTACTGACTAAAATATTTTTTATTATAAAGAAATACCCTTTTCTTTTGCTTGTCTTCAAAAAAAGTGATCAAGGTAAAAGATCATTAGAACTCTTCACTTAAGAAAATGTCTGCCAACTCCAAAGTCCAAAAAATCACATTTTGTTATTTTAAATAAAAGGGTATTCACATTTTCTTGATGTTATAAGAAACAATTTGTCAATTTCAACTGGAGCACGCTTTTTTTCAATAAAATTGATTCAATTTCGAACTTATATAATAGAAACCTGAAACTTAAATGGTTCTTCAAAAATTCTTTAAGAACACTACTATATAAGATAGATGATATCTGCCAATAATTGAGTGAGAATACTAAGTGAAGAAGTGAAAACCACATCAATAATCCCAAGTTAAGTGTAGAACTAATCAAAAGAATATAATCAAATTGATTAAAAATTCAAAACAAAGTAAATGTAAATAACGAAGGCCGCCATAGGTGACCCCAAGCTTTTCGCTTGTCCTTCTTCTAGATGTCCATTATAATCTAGGACTCAATAGTAATGACTCCATGCTTGTACCATTCGAGTCTTGCATTAAACCTCATATTGCTCCAAGTGCCTATGCCAAACAAAGAAAGAGAAAAGCAAGAAATTAGAAAGAAGGGTGTCACGACCCAAAATCCACTAAGGGTCGTGATGGCGCCGGACATCGCTGTCAGGCAAGCCAATCATATATACTTAATTTAGGCCTTGTTTTAATAATTTTGAAAACTATGATTTTTCCTTCAATTTTACTAGTAAAAGATATCCGTTGAAAATTAAATAGAAATGTTTAGGAATTAATACAATTACCCCATAATCATCCCAGAACCCGGTGTCACAAGTGCATGAGCAATTATTAAGGAATGAAATAAAATACAATAACTGTCCGCAATACAATTGGACAGGAATGAAATAATACAGTACAATACTCTGAAGGAGACTCTGCTGGCTGCGAATCGTCTCGCAAGATGCAGCTCACCTGAGTCCCCGCATCAACGATGTCGCTATGCCACTAAGCCCCTAGCCACACTTGAACCTGTTCAACAAAAATGCACAGCAAGTGTAGTATGAGTACGAAAACAACGTGCACCCAGTAAGTATCCCGTCTAACCTCGAAGAAGTAGAGACGAGAGGTCGACTTCGACACTTACTAGTGGTCCAATAATAATATACAAATAATGCGAATAATCATGGATTCATTAAAGCGGCAATAAACTCAAGTAAGTCAAAAAACAAGTAAACATCCCTTTTTACATTTAGGAGTCTCCAAATTTATAGTCCATTAATTATCAATTTATCTCAGACCAGGGAGACAATATCAACTTGCAAATCTCAAGCAAGCATTACAAGAATGCGCAAAGGAGGTCGTACGGCCCGATCCAATAAATATTTAAATTGTGCACTGCCAGAGTATCGAATGACGCGAACCATAAATGCATCTATTTAATCTGCCGAGGCGTTCGACCCGTTCCAAAATTAAACACACACAGACAGTCAATCATGAAGTCATCAGAGAACAATTATCCAAAGAAAGCCAATTTCTGTTTTAACAATTTAAGAAAATGAAATTTAATCTTTTTAGAAATTCATTTACTAATTCGATGTGATTTAAGCAATTCAAATTGTCAATAAGATTACAAATATTCCAAGTATAGCATGCTTTTGGGTCCTAGACTACACGGACTTAAACATAATAGTAGCTACGCACGGACTCTCGTCACCTCGTGCGTACGTAGACCCCACAAATAGAAGCGAATAACCAATTATTTCACTTATGGGATAATTCCCTCTTACAAGGTTAGAAAGGAGACTTACCTCGCTCCGAAGTCCAATGACCGGCTTCCAAGCCCTTCCGACGATTCAAATCGATGCCCCAACGCTCCAAAACTAGCCAAATAACGGGCAAACTGATGAAAATACACCCTAATATTCATAACAATTCAATTTATATAAAATCCCAACTCCGCTCGAAAAGTTGACAATATCGCCTTCGGGCCCACGTGCTCGGATTCTGAAATTTTTCGAAGATAAAGTTTACCCATAACCTCACGAACTCAAATATGTAATTTATTCTTAATTTCATGCCCAAAATCGTGGTCAAAATTTAAGAATACCAATTTTCTAGGTTTTCCCTCAAATCTCAAGTTTCTACCCATTTTCATGCTCAAATCCATATATAATCTAAGTATTTAGCTCAAAACTAGTAGAAACCACTTACCTTGACATGGATGATGAAGATGGAGCTCCAAAATCGCCCAAAGATCGGCTCCCATGGAGGAAATGGGGTTGAAATGAGCCAAACCCCCGTTTTAAACAAACACACTGCCCAACCGACCACTCGCACCTGCGCCACTGCTTCTGCGGCCTCTCCTTCTGCACCTGCGGTCTTTGTCGCTTCTGCGGCTACTGGCATCGCACCTGCGCCATCGTAGGTGCGCACATCATTTCGCTTATGCGATCCCCTTCGGCCCGGCTCCATTCTGCTTCTGCGAGCCATCTCCTGCACCCGCGAGCACACAATTGCGGCCCTCCTCACGCAGGTCCGGTAACACCAGATGCTCAGCTGCTTCAGCTCTTCCTCAACTCCCTTTTTCGATCCGTTAACTACCCGGAATCCACCTGAGGCCCCGGAACCCCGTCCAATCACACCAATCAATCCCATAATATAATACGGACCTACTCGAGGCCCCAAATCACGTCAAACAACGCTAAAATCATGAATCACACCCCAAATCAACCTTGATGAACTTGAGAAATTCAAACTTCAACATTCGATGCCGAAACCTATCAAATCACATCCGATTGACCTCAAATTTTGCACACAAGTCATATTTGACATTGCAGACCTACTCCAACTTCCGAAATCGGAATACGACCCCGATATCAAAAAGTTCACTTCCGGTCAAACTTCTCAAATACTTTCAAATTTCCAACTTTAGCCAAATGACTCCAAAATGACCCACAGACCTCTGAATTCACTTCCGATCGTGCTCCCAACACCAGAATCACCATATGGAGCTATTCCCAGACTCTAAATCCCAAACGGACATCAATAACACTGAAATACACTACAACCCAAGCTTATGAAATTCTTCCAAAAATGCTAACTTCCACAATAGGTGCCGAACATTCCCGGGTTTTCCAAAACCCGATCCGGACATATGCCCAAGTCCGAAATCATCATACGAACCTGCTGGAACCTTCGAATCTCGATTCCGATACCGTTTACTCAAGAATCCAATCTTAGTCACTTCTATCAACTTAAAGCCTCCGAAATGAGAATTCTCTTTCCAATCGACTCTGAACTTCCTAAAATTCAATTCGGACCACGCATACAAGTCATAATACCTGAAGTGAAACTGCTAAACGACGTGCTAGATCTCAAAACGACCGGTCGAGTCGTTATATTCTCTCCCACT
The DNA here is from genome assembly GCF_000715075.1 of Nicotiana tabacum. NCBI lineage: Eukaryota > Viridiplantae > Streptophyta > Magnoliopsida > Solanales > Solanaceae > Nicotiana > Nicotiana tabacum. Next base: position 142,034,673 of record NC_134099.1, on the reverse strand, counting down.
TAAACATACGTTGGTCCTCAAACGTGTTAAGAACTGCGCTGGAGTTGCCTGAAATCATTGTTTGGCACCTTGTGCACCTACACGTGCTACCACAACTCAGTTGAGCACATCAGCCCGAGCAAATCTGAAGATTTTCTCTTTTATTCAAGCAAATAAGCTTAGAACCCAATTCCAACATCCGGAATTCTCTGCCAGGCCTGTTTCCAACACACGAACACCGCACCAATCACTACACGATGTACCAAGCATGACTGCATACCTTCGTTAAATTCACACCTTGCACCACTTTACTCACAGGACCACAATAACATTCGTAGATCATAATGGCCAAAATTTCCCCGAACCTGATGCTCCCGATGCACCTCATGACATATCTAAGTCCTGTTCTAACCCCTTGTAATACCGCCATGACAGAAGAAATGTGTGGAAGTTCATAACCAACTGCCGAGTCAATAATTCATTGAGCTTATACTCCTAACAAGAATCTCCACCTTATTTGCTCTTAGATATACTTCATATAATCCGATCGCACTGATCCTAGATCCAATAATCTCGTCTTACCCAGTACGAGCTGCTCAGGCAATAAGCCGCCCTAGACATGACCAAAAGTCTCATATGATGCCACAATATGCCAATAGACTACTAACTCGAATGTGATACATAAGGAAAACGAACTCAGGAAGGGACTACTCAACTTACGCATCTAATACGAGCTTTCCTCAGAAAAATGGGAAACAAAACACATAAAAACAGATATAGGGAATTGCACTCAATAACACACTGTTGCGGCGTGCAACCCAATCCAAACAGCATACCCATGGCGGCATGCCACCCGATCCACAAATAGAATTCACATAAGGAGATACACACCAAGCTAAATTGCTCATTACAACGAAATTACCGAATATCGGTCACAAGCACGCTAAATGCATAATACCATCCCTGGGGATACATATAGTGCCATAAGCTAACCAACTCAAGCACAACTGAGGTACGATATATGTTCTGAAACTAAAGAGCCATCCTGTTCACACAATACCATCGCTACACAGAACCTCAACATATAAGAAAATTATCGAGCCATTCACAACTCACACAGCACAATATAGCATTACCCGATCCAACAAATATTTAAACTGTACACTGCCAGAGAGTCGAATGGCGCGAACCATAGATGCATCTATTTAATCTGCCGAGGCGTTCGGCCCATTCTAAAATTAAACACACATAGACAGTCAATCAAGAAGTCATCAGGGAACAATTATGCAAAGAAAACCAATTTCTGTTTTAAAAATTTAAGAAAATGAAATTTAATCTTTTTAGAAATTCATTTACTAATTCAATGTGATTTAAGCAATTCAAATTGTCAATAAGATTACAAATATTCCAAGTATAGCATGCTTTTGGGTCCTAGACTACCCGGACTTAAACATAATAGTAGCTACGCATGGACTCTCGTCACCTCGTACATACGTATGCCCCACAAATAGAAGCGCATAACCAATTATTTCACTTATGGGGACAATTCCCTCTTACAAGGTTAGAAAGGAGAGTTACCTCGCTCTGAAGTCCAATGACCGGCTTCCAAGCCCTTCCGACGACTCAAATCGATGCCCCAACGCTCCAAAACTAGCCAAATAACGGGCAAACTAATGAAAATACACCCTAATATTCATAACAATTCAATTTATATAAAATCCCAACTCCGCTCGAAAAGTTGACAATATCGCCTTCGGGCCCACGTGCTCGGATTCTGAAATTTTTCGAAGATAAAGTTTACCCATAACCTCACGAACTCAAATATGTAATTTATTCTTAATTTCATGCCCAAAATCATGGTCAAAATCCAAGAATACCAATTTTCTAGGTTTTCACTCAAACCCTAAGTTTCTACCCATTTTCATGCTCAAATCCGTATATAATCCAAGTATTTAACTCAAAACTAGTAAAAACCACTTACCTTGACATGGATGATGAAGATGAAGCTCCAAAATCGCCCAAAGATCAGCTCCCATGGAGGAAATGGGGTTAAAATGAGCCAAACCCCCGTTTTAAACAAACACACTACCCAGTCCGACCACTCGCACCTGCGCCACCGCTTCTGCGGCCTCTCCTTCAGTACCTGCGGTCTTTATCGCTTCTACAGCTACTGACATCGCACCTGCGCCATTGCAGGTGCACACATCATTTCGCTTTTGTGATCCCCTCCAGCCTGGCTCCATTCTGCTTCTGCGAGCCATCTCTCGCACCTGCGGCCCTCCTCACGCAGGTGCGGTTACACTAGATGCTCAGCTGCTTCAGCTCTTCCTCAATTCCCTTTTTCGATCCGTTAACCACCCAGAATCCACCCGAGGCCCCCGAAATCCCGTCCAATCACACCAACCAGTACCATAACATAATGCGGACCTACTCAAGGCCTCAAATCACGTTAAACAATGCTAAAACCACGAATCACACCCCAAATCAAACTTGATGAACTTGAAAAATTCAAACTTCAACATTCGATGCCGAAACCTATCAAATCACATCCGGTTGACCTCAAATTTTGCACACAAGTCATATTTGACATTGCGGACCTACTCCAACTTCTGAAATAGGAATCTGACCCCGATATCAAAAAGTCCACTTCCGGTCAAACTTCTCAAATACTTTCAAATTTCCAACTTTAGCCAAATGACTCCAAAATGACCCACGGACCTCTGAATTCACTTCCGATCGCGCTCCCAACACCAGAAGCACCATACGAAGCTATTCTCAGACTCGGAATCCCAAACGGACATCGATAACACTGAAATGCACTATAACCCAAACTTATGAAATTCTTCCAAAAATGCTAACTTCCACAATAGGTGCCGAAACATTCCCGGGTCTTCCAAAACTCGATCCGGACATACACCCAAGTCCGAAATCATCATACGAACCTGCTGGAACCTTCGAATCTCGATTTCGAGGCCGTTTACTCGAGAATCCAATCTTAGTCACTTCTATCAATTTAAAGCTTCCGAAATGAGAATTCTCTTTCCAATCGACTCTGAACTTCCCAAAATTCAATTTCGGCCACGCGTACAAGTCATAATACCTGAAGTGAAGCTGCTCATGGTCTCAAACTGCCGAACGATGCGCTAGAGCTCAAAATGACCGGTCGGGTCGTTACATTCTCTCCCACTTAAACATACGTTCGTCTTTGAACGTGCTAAGAACTGCGCTGGAGCTGTCTAAAATCATTGTTTGGCATCTTGTGCTCCTACCCGTGCTACCACAACTCAGTTGAGCACATTAGCCCGAGCAAATCTGAAGATATTCTCTGTCATTCAAGCAAATAAGCTTAGAACCAAATTCTAACATCCGGAATTCTCTGCCAGGCCTGTTTCTAACATACGAACACCGCACCAATCACTACACACTGTACCAAGCATGACTGCATACCTTCGCTGAATTCACACCTTACACCACTTTACTCACAGGACCAAAATAACATTCGCTGATCATAATGGCAAAAATTTCCACGAATTTGATGCTCCCGATGCACCTCATGACATATCTAAGTCCTGTTCTAACCCCTTGCAATACGCCATGATGGAAGAGATGTGTGGAAGTTCATAACCAACTGCCGAGTCAATAATTCATTGAGTCTATACACTTGACAAGAATCTCCACCTCATTCTGAACCTCATTATACTTCCTATAATCCGAACACACTAATCATAAATCCAATAGTCTCGTCTCACCCAGTACGAGCTGCTCAGGCAATAAGCTGCCCTAGACATGACCAAAAGTCTCATATAATGCCACAATATGCCAATAGGCTACAACTCGAATGTGATACATAAGGAAAACAAACTCGGGAAGGGACTACTCAACTTACGCATCTAATACGAGCTTTCCTCAGAAAAATGGGAAATAAAACACATAAAAACAGATATAGGGAATTGCACTCAATAACACACTGTTGCGGCCTGCAACCCAATCCAAACAGCATACCCATGGCGGCATGCCACCCGATCCACACATAGAATTCACATAAGGAGATACACACCGAGCTAAATTGCTCATTACAACGAAATTACCGAATATCGGTCACAAGCACGCTAAGTGCATAATACCATCCCTGGGGATACATATAGCGCCATAAGCTAACCAACTCAAGCACAACTGAGGTACGATATATGTTCTGAAACTAAAGAGCCATCCTGTTCACACAATACCATCGCTACACAGAACCTCAACATATAAGATTACCATGTGATTTAAGCAATTCAAACTGTCAATAAGATTACAAATATTTCAAGTATAACATGTTTTTGGGTCCTAGACTACCCGGACTTAAACGTAATATAGTAGTTACGCACGGACTTTCATCACCTCGTGCGTACGTAGCTCCCACAAATAGAAGCACATAACCAATTATTAATCTATGGGGACAATTCCCTCTTACAAGGTTAGAAAGGAGACTTACCTTACTCTGAAGTCCAATGACCGGCTTCCAAGCCCTTCCGACGACTCAAACCAATGCCCCAATGCTCCAACACTATCCAAATAACGGGCAAACCAATGAAAATACACCCTAATATTCATAAAAATTCAATTTATATAAAATCCCAACTCCGCTCGAAAAGTTGACAATATTGCCCTCGGACCCACGTGCCCGGATTCCGAAATTTTTCGAACAAAACTTTACCCATAACCTCACGAACTCCAATATGTAATTTATTCTTAATTTCATGCCCAAAATCGTGGTCAAAATCCAAAAATACCAATTTTCTAGGTTTTCCCTCAAACCCCAAGTTTCTACCTATTTTCATGCTTAAATCCGTTTATTATCCAAGTATTTAACTCAAAACTAGTAAAAACCATTTACCTTGACATGGATGATGAAGATAGAGCTCCAAAATCGCTCAAAGGTCGGCTCTCATGGAGGAAATAAGGTTGAAATGAGCCAAACCCTCATTTTAAACAAACACCGTGCCTAGCCCGGCCACTCGCACCTGCGCCACCGCTTCTGCGGCCTCTCCTTCCGCACCTGCGGTCTTTGTCGCTTCTGCAGCTACTGGCATCACACCTACGCCATCGCAGGTGCACACATCATTTTGCTTCTGCAATCCCCTCCGGCCCGGCTCTATTCCGCTTCTGCGAGTCATCTCCCGCACCTGCGGCCCTCCTTACGCAGGTGCGGTTACACCAGATGCTCAGCTACTTCAGCTCTTCCTCAACTCCCTTTTTCGATCTGTTAACCACCCGGAATCCACCCGAGGCACTCAGAACCCCATCCAATCACACACCAATCAGTCCCATAACATAATGCGGATCTACTCGAGTCCTCAAATCACGTCAAACAACACTAAAATCATGAATCACACCCCAAATCAAACTTGATGAACTTGGGAAATTCAAACTTCAACATTCGATGCCAAAACCTATCAAATCACATCCGATTGACCTCTAATTTTGCACACAAGTCATATTTGAAGTAGTGGACCTACTCCAACATCCGAAATGGAATTCAACCCCGATATCAAAAAGGCCACTTCCGGTCAAACTTCTCAAATACTTTCAAATTTCCAACTTTAGCCAAATGACTCCAAAATGACCCACAGACCTCTGAATTCACTCCGATCGCGCTCCCAATACCAGAATTACTATACGGAGCTATTCCCAGACTCGGAATCCCAAACGGACATCGATAACTCTGAAATGCACTACAACCCAAACTTATGAAATTCTTCAAAAAATGCTAACTTCCACAATAGGTGCCGAAACATTCCCGGATCTTCCAAAACTCTATCCGGACATATGCCCAAGTCCAAAATCATCATACGAACATGCTGGAACCTTCGAATCTCAATTCCGAGGCTGTTTACTTAAGAATCCAATCTTAGTCACTTCTATCAACTTAAAGCTTCCGAAATGAGAATTCTCTTTCCAATCGACTCTGAACTTCCCAAAATTCAATCCGATCATGCGTAAAAGTCATAATACCTGAAGTGAAGCTGTTCATGGTCTCAAACTGTTGAACGATGCGCTAGACCTCAAAACGACCGGTCGGATCATTACAAAGCGAGTTAGAAATAGACTTGGACAAAACTTACAGCAAGATTATGAACTCTAATAAGACAGTTTTTTTTTTAAAAATTTTAACAAGCTTATGCCAAAAGATTTATGGTCTTTATACATGTTTTCTAACTGAAATAATAAGTCAGAATACTAACTTTCCGCATTCATGAGAAATCTAAAGGGTCAAACAGATTAATATGGTCAACATAATCCTTTACACTCAGAACAACATGGTTTCCCACTTCTATATTAAGTCTTAAAATTAGATATTTCATTCCTAGTAGCATGCTTTTTTAAAGGAAATGACGAAGCAGCAGCAGACTTTTTTAAGACAAATAATACGCATGATATCTTTTAACACACAAAACACATGCTTTCTTACTTTATTTCAAGTATTAGAAGCAAATACTAAAATATCCTAATGGCACACTCGATAGTAACAGTAAGGAAAGAAAAATAATTTGAAAGGTATGTCAAACTTCTGCACTTAGTTAAGAGCAAACTTCTCTTAAGGGCACATACAAGAACCTTAATAATAACAGGTAGTTTCAATAAACTTCAAGTCCTTTGCACATGATATTTTAACCTTTCTGAATATTATCTTTTCTACCATCTGGGAGTACAATTTCTAGTCTATAATAAATTGTTTAAGCATTAACTAGTCCTAAGTTTATAATAAATCAATGTTATTTCTTAGCTAGAAAAACTTAAGTACTTAGGCAAACATACGTACAGAGCTATCTCGCAAAATAACTTTAGGTATTCACTGGTTTAAATGGCCCAGATAGTTTATTAATTTATTTTCATAAATAGAGTATAAATCTATAATGATAAAAACAGTTCTTAACTCACAAAAGAAGAAATATTTTAATATGGAGCATTCTTCAAATGTTCTTCTTAAGGTAGTGACTTCTATACATGTAGAATTTATATGAAAGGACCTAAATCTTATTATTTTTTAGAAACAAACTCTATGAAGCAAACCACTTTTAAAACTTATTACTAAACACGAAAACATTTAAACTAAGCACCTAAATAGTTAATTTCTAACAATATGTTTTCTATGGCATTTACACTAAAAACAGTAAAACTTGGGATAAATTTTGAGATATGAAAAAGAGAGAGCAGACGCCTAACATTAATATATGGAGTGAAGAGCAAAATTTGGTACATGCTAGAAAAAATGCGACATCGTAACTTTGACAAAAGAAAAGAGGGAATTATAATATACTTAAAACAAAAAGCCATTTCATCAACTACTAATGTGTTAATTGCCAGAAGCCTATTCATACTTTATTGGTGTAACGACCCGATTGGTCGTTCTGAGAGTTTTAGCTCCATTTTCCCTATTTCTGCTTTATTTTGTGTGGTTCAGCTCTTTTATTTTGTGTTGAGTTGATTGACTCGGGTTCAGAATGATTGTAGAGAGAAATGAGACACTTAGTCTCTTAAGTTGATTATAAGTTGGAAAAAGTCAACCGGAAGTTGACTTGTGAGTAAAAGATCTCGGAACGTGGTTTTTATGATTTGGTTAGCTCCGTCGGGTGATTTTGGACTTAGGAGCGTGTTCAGAATGTATATTGAAGTTCTGTGGTAGAATTTGGCTTGATTTGGCGAAATTGAAATTTTGGCATTTTCCGGTTGGCAGTGGAAATTTTGATGTAGGGGTCGGAATGGAACTTCGGAAATTGGAGTAGGTCCGTTGTGTCATTTATGACGTGTGTGCAAAATTTCAGGTCATTCGGACGAGGTTTGATAGACTTTTTGATCGAATTCGGAATTCAAAAGTTTTTGAAATTCTTAGGCTTGAATCCGATGAGAATTTGATGTTTTGATATTGTTTTGAGCGTTCCGAAGGTTGGAACAAGTTTGCATGATGTTATGGGATATGTTGGCATGTTTGGTTGAGGTCCCGAGGGCCTCAGGTGAGTTTCGGGTGGTTAAACGGATCAAATTCTTGTTTTGAAAGTTGCAGATTTTCCTTTAGTTGTTACATCTCGCGTTTTTCGTACGTTAAAAATTTCATCTTCAGTAAATTAACATAAACTCAGGGATGAGATTACCTTGATGTTAGCATATTTATGCTATTTATACCAAGCAATAAGTAAGTGCCATTGTGATGACCCAAAAGGTCAGCATCACTTGTTTTAAAACGAAACTTCCATGTTCCGAGGCCTTGAAAATCTCATTTAGAGTTGCCTTGATTTGTGTGCATAATCCGGGCGTAGCCAGAAAGCTTAAATATGAAATTCTGTGAAAAATGATGAAATTTGAGTTTAAAATGAATAAATTTGACTTCAGTCAACATTTTGGGTAAACGGACTTGGACCCGTGATTTGACAGTCCCGGAGGGTCCGTAGGAAAATATGGGACTTGGGTGTATGCCCGGAATCGAATTCCGAGGTCTCAAGCCAGAGAAATAAATTTTTAAGTAAAATTATTTTGTGAAAATGTTTAAGGAATTTTGAAATGAAATCTGATTAGAAAGCGATGGTATCGGGCCTGTATTTTGGTTCCGGCACCCGGTACAGGTCTTATATATGGTTTAAGTCATTTTTATAAAATTTGGTTGAAAACGGAGTCCCTTTGACGTGATTTGGACCTAAATTGCTAAAGTTGATGTTTTATGAAGTTTGAGAAAAATCCTTTGATTTTGAGGTTTGATTCATTGTTTTTGAGGTTATTTTGGCGATTTGATCGCACGGATAAGTTCGTATGAAGTTGTTGAGTTAGTACGTGTGTTTGGTTAGGAGCCCCGAGGGCTCGGGTGTGATTCAGATGTGTTTCGGAGGGTTTCGGACTTAGAAAATGTTGCAGGTTTCTCAGCTGTTGGGTTTCTGGTACTTTCTTCTTCGCGTTCGCGGGAGTACCCACGCGAACGCGATGGGTTAATTGTTGCTGAAGGTATTTCCTTCTACGCGAACGCGTAGCTAAGGCCGTGAACACGAGGCTTTGGGGGGGATAACCCTTCATGAACGTGGTCCTGGCCACGCGAACGCGAAGGCCAAATGGGCCTGGGCAGGGGGTGGAGTAGTTGTCTTACGCGAACGCAAACCCTTGGACGCGAACGCGAGGGCTCCAGGAGATTACTCTCCGCGAACGCGAGCCCGTGTACGCGAACGCGAAGGGTCAGTCGCGAACGCGAAGGGTATTTTTGCCCAGTGATTTTAAAAAGGCCAAAAACAGAACACTTTCGGGATTTTATAAAAATTTCACAAACCTCTTCTTATCCAAAGCTCTTAGGCGATTTTTGAAGATTCTCTTCACCATAATCTCTTGGGTAAGTAATCTTTAACTTGTTTTCTTCATTTTTCATCAACACCCACTAGATTTTTAGGCCTAAAACATGTAATTAAGGGTAGAAATTAAGGATTTGGGTAGAGTTAGGGCTTTTTGATTATTTGTAATTTAAACCTTGTTTTGGGGTCGGATTTGAAAACAAATTATATATTCGGGCTCTTGGGCAAATGGGTGATCGGGTTTTGGTCCAAACCTCATGTTTTGACCAAGCGGGCCCGGGGTCGATTTTTGGGATTTTGGGAAGAATGATTGGAAAGTTATAATTGAACATTGGAATTGAATTGTTTAGCACTTTGATGATATTGAGTCAATTATGTATAGATTCGATTGGGTTGGAGCCGAATTTGAGAGGAAAAGCGGTGTTCGAGGCTTGAGTTGGCCGTGAAAGTTCGAGGTAAGTGTTCGGTCTAACCTCAGCTTGAGGGATTATGAGTTGAGTCATAATTGCTACTTGCTTCTTGTTGAGTGCGACATATAGGCATGGTGACGAGTATCTGTACGTTGCTATCGAGCATGACCGTGAGTCTTAAATTTGAACGTTGTTGTGCTCTTAGATGGCACTTCAGATGCTTTAATTAATGATCTCCTATATTGAGTAAAGATTGATTTTATCCTCGTAGATCTTAGTTATGATTCAGTATTGTCATTAATTGAGCTGAGTACAAAATGAGTTAGGATTTGGTTATAGCTGATTCTCCCTTGCCAGGATGACTGTCTCGATATTGTTGTTCCCTTGCCGAGAAGTTATTATATTATTTTTGTTCCCTTGCCAGAATTTCTTGTAATGTTGTGATGACTTGTAAATGGGAGCGGGTGGTACGCCTACCACAAGATATAATGAAATGGGAGCGGGTGGTATGCCTACCACAAGATATGATGAAATGGGAGCGGGTGGTACGTCTACCACGAGATATAATGAAATGGGAGCGGGTGGTAGCCTACCACGAGATATAATAAAATGGGAGTGGGTGGTACGCCTACCACAAGATATGAAAAATGGGATCGGGTTGCACGCCTGCGACAAGATGAAACTGAAAGTGAAAGTTGCCTTATTTCTTTTTATCCGTGTTAGAAGTTAAATTGTAGTTTCCTTATTATTCTTTGATATTCTGTTTTATCTGCTACCCCCGAAGCATGTTCTCCTTCCCCAGCTTTGATTTCTTATTACCTGTTTATTTTTTCCGCCATATATTATATAATTGCACAGGTTTATCTGGAGTCTGGTCCTAGCCTCGTCACTACCTCGCCGGGGTTAGGCCATACACTTACCAGCACATGGGGTCGGTTGTGCTGATACTACACTCTGCACTCTGTGTAGATATCGGAGTAGACTTTGGTCAGCAGCAGTAGCTCGGGAGCCAGCCTTCAGTCCACCGAGACACCGAGGTAGCCTTGCAGGCGTCCGCAGGCCCGGCGTCTCCTCTATCTTATTTCATATTCTGTTATCTCATGTATTCGAGACAAACAATGCTATATTTCTTTCAAACGGTTGTATTTAGTATTCTTAGTAGTATGTGGATGTTGTGACACCAGGTTCTAGTTAGAGGCACGTGATGGTCTTTGAGACATTTTCGTTTTCTATTTACTTAAGACTTCCGCTAAATTTCATATTCCGCAATTATTTAACGGTTTATTTTCTTGTTATTATAATTGGTAAGAAGTTTTAAAATAAAGGAGTTAATGATTTCTAAGTTCATGGCTTGCCTAGTTTCTACGAGTAGGCGCCATCACGACTCTCGAGGGTAGAAAATCCGGGTCGTGACAGACATGAAGGAAGGGGTACACGAATTAAAGAAAATGAGTTTCGTAGAAGGTTGTCGAATTGGGATAAACTATGGGTCGAGCGATAATACCCGATACTTATGAACTAGTACCATGCAAGGTACCATATGACTATGATAGTATGATGTATAAGGTATATTAAAAATAAGTAGAATTTTAAGTAATTTGAGACAATTCTTAATTATGCGGGTAATTGGTTAATTACCGGATAGCGGGATATTACCTAATTAGTTAATTAATTATGAGACTAGACAACCCAAAACGTGCCAATTAGTTAAAAGAATGACTAAGAGTCATTCTTGATTCAGTGGCTAATTCTTACAACAACAACACTTATTCTTACTAGGTGGCATAACATGTTAGTTATACCTTTATTTAGTTTTAAACATTTTCCATATCAAGACACCACCATTAAGAAATGGGGAACGTTAGCTACCCTAAAAACTTTGAACAAGTTTCATTCAAAAATACTCTAGTCAGATCCTATGCGTTATATTAAGCAACATGAATTTTCGCAACCAAAAGGGATCCAACGAGAATTATTAGCAACATAAAATTTTGCGGTTCTAAAGGAGTACGGTGCAACCTTTTTTCAAGAATATCATACGGAATTTTCCCTACTCCAGGTATGTTAAGGCTAAGCCATTCTTTCATTTTGTCATAATCTTGTAATTACACGAGTTTGATAACGAAGCATAAATAAAAATCCATATCCCAAAATTTACGTATATTTTTTTAGTTTTGTAAATTATAATATTCTCTTTAGAGGGACTTCATATTCATTACTTGAACTTTTCAGTTCATAGAAATAGGATATCACTACATTAAGAAGCCCATTCGTTGTTTTCAGTCTGACCAATATCACATAATTGTCAAATTCTGAAAGCCTCTGATTGACCACCAAATTAAATACCAAATAAAGATGTCTACTGCTTCATCTACTTGAAGCTTTTATTGATGCATGCATGCAAATGTTAAACTTCCCTTTCGACATCAAAGAATTGAGTATTTCCTTCTTCCAATCAAGAGAGCAGAGAGTCTATATATCCAGTATTACATTATTTTCATTATCATCGAGCTATAATCGATCTCTTATCAGATGGTAAGTTATATACCGAGCCTATTGTGGCCGAGCGCTTATGAGCGAGCCCGGTTGGTCGAGATAAAGAGCCTAGTATGGCCGAGCGCCTATGAGCGAGCCTACTTCGGTAGAGCAGTTATATATATATACCAAGCTTAATAGGGCCGGACAACTATTTTACTTACTATATTGAGAGGGTTGAGTAAGTATCAACAGCTAAGCATATCGTTAGATTATCTTTGACTTCCAGCTACTTGCAGTTATTATATTATCAGTTCAGCTTTAGCTTTCAGTACATTGCCTTACATACTCAGTACATTATTTCATACTGACGTCCCTTTCTGGGGGCGTTGCATTTCATGCGTGCAGGTTCAGACAGGCAGACGGGTAGACCTCCTCAGTAGGTGTTTGCCCGAGTTCAGCTTTATCGATAAGCTCCCCGTCCTTCGGAGTTGCCGGGTCTAGAAGTTTTATGTATATCTTGTATATATATGTAGATAGGTTATGTGCAGTTCGGGGCCCTGTTCTGATCACAGTACATCTATTAGTAGAGGCTTGTAGACATATCCTGTCGGTTAGCACAGTATGTTGGGTTTGTAGGACCTGTACGTATATTTTTTTGGCTTGTCAGTTGTAGTAATTATGACGGCCTTGCCGGCCCAGCTGTATCTTGACATTTAGTCAGCATTAGTCTCTATGCAATTTTATATTTTGCATGGTACATTACTTGTAATATGGCCCATGGCCAAAGTATACATATCAGAGTCTCTTAGTCGCAAGTTGGTACGCAATGATAGATAAGACACCAGGTGTCGGTCTCGCCCCCAGGCTTGGGGCATGACAAAAGTGGTATTAGAGCAGTTCTGTCCTAGGGAGTCTACAAGCCATGTATAGTAGGTTCCTATTTATATGTGGTGCACCACATTATATAAGCAGGGGACTACATGGCATTTAGGAGTTGGTTACCCTTCTTTCAAATCTAAATCGTACTGTAGCATTGAGTTATAGGAAATTTGAGCTAAACTTACATGTTGACGTTTGCATGCACAGATGACGGTAACTAGGAAGACTACGGCTAGCCAGAGGAGGGAAACAACAGTAGGTGAGGGGACTAGCAGGGTACCCCCAGTAGATGAGGCCCAGTCGGAGTCCTAGGAGAGACTCCTACCCAGTAATTACTGGCTCCTCCGCTAGCTGAGGAGATTCCTAGGGAGACCACATATCTAGTTCTCCATCCGTTTCCATCAGATGAGGACTTAAGGAGTGCGGTGCATTTGTTGGCACAATTGGTATCTACCCATAACAAGCTAGGGCATCCGCTAGTACAAGACCTTTCGAGGGATATGGGAGTTCAAGGGTCCGAGAGTTTACTGCTTTGAGTCCCCTTGAGTTCACAGGGACAGATCAGAAGGAGGACCCGCAGGATTTCATAGATCAGATTCGGAGGATCTTTCGGGTTATGCATGCCACGGAGAAAGAGACAGTTGAGCTAGCAACTTTTCGACTCCGAGATATAGACATCCTTTGGTACGAGGGATGGAAAAGGTCCAGGGGACATGATACACCTCTAGCTATTTGGGAGAATTTTTCAGATGCCTTTCTTGACCAGTACTTATCACGGGAGATCCAATAGGCCTGAGTCGATCAGTTTCTAACCCTCAAGTAGGGCAATATGAGTGTTTGAGAGTATAGTCTCCGTTTTGACTCATTGGCCAGATATGTACCATCCATAGTTGCTACTATGCGGGATAGGATCCACAGGTTTATAGCAGGGTTGGACCCAGAGTTGACCGAGGCATGTCCCACCGCTGCATTACAGGACAGTATGGATATCTCTCGGATTCAGGCATTTGCCCAAAATATAGAAAGGGGTAGGCGTCGACAACAGGGTACGAAGAGGACTGAGTCAGGGAAACAGAGGAGAATGAGATTTGCTAGGTCTTAGGAGCAGTCTCAGGGTAGTTACAGGCTCCAGTACTTCGAACGACCACCTAGACATCTGCCACCTCAGTCACAGGGTTACAGGTATGACGGTTATACTCAGTCAGGACCAGGTGAGAGCTCCCAAGCGTCAAGTTTGCAGCGACAACAAGGTTCAGGGAAGACATGGCCATTTTTGCCGCGCTGTGCCATCTGCGGTAGAGGACATTTGGGCCAATGCCGAGCCGGTTCCGATGCTTGTTATACATGTGGACGTCCGGGGCAGATGATGCGAGATTGCCCAAATAGAGAATTTGGGGGAATAGTGCAACCAGCGAATTCAGCAACATGATCAGCTATGTTCGTGCATCCTTCAGGGTGCGAGCCTCAGTATTTGGCGTGTAGAGGTCGAGACAGCGGTAGAGGGTCCAGTTCAGGTGGTAACCAGAATTGTATCTATGCGCTAGCAGGTCAAAAGGACCAAGAGTCCTCACCAGACGTTGTGACATGTATGTTGACCATTTGTTCCCATGATGTTTATGCCTTGATAGACCCAGGATCTACTTTATCATGTATTACCCCATGTCACGAGGAAATTTGGTATAGTGCCTGAAATACTAAGTGATCCTTTTGCGGTATCTACATCGGTAAGAGAATCGATATCGCTAGACGGGTTTACCAAGGTTGTGCAGTGATAGTTTGTGGTCGTTAGACCTCAGCCGACCTTGTTGAGCTAGAGATATTGGATTTTGATGTTATCATGGGCATGGACTGGTTGGCAGCTTGTTATGCCACAGTTGATTGTTGAGCAAAGATAGCCAGATTTCATTTTCCGGGTGGGCCAGTCCTTGAATGGGTAGGTAATACAGCGACACCTAGAGGTAGGTTTATTTCCTATCTGAAGGTGAGGAAAATAATCGAAAAAGAGTGCATTTATCATATTGTGCATGTTAAAGATGCAAATGCTGAGATACCTACACTTCAGCCTATTCCAGTACTAAGGGAGTACGTAGATGTATTTCCAGATGAACTTCCAGGTATTCTTCCAGAGTGAGAGATTGATTTTGGCATCGATTTGCTTCTGGGAACACAACCAATATCCATCCCTCTGTATAGAATGGCACCCACTGAATTGAAGGAGTTAAAGGAGCAGTTAAAAGATTTACTAGAGAAAGGTTTCATCAGACCTAGTACCTCACCTTGGGGTGCACCGGTACTATTTGTACGGAAGAAAAACGGCTCGCTAAGGATGTGTATCGATTATAGGCAACTAAACAAGGTAACTATTAAGAATAAGCATCCACTTCCAAGGATAGATGACTTGTTTGATCAGTTGCAGGGAGCTAGATGCTTTTCAAAAATAGATTTGAGGTTAGAGTACCACCAAGTCAGAGTTCAGGAGAAAGATATTCCCAAGACAGCCTTCAGGACCCGATATGGCCACTTCGAGTTCCTTGTCATGTCCTTCGGGTTGACAAATATGCCTGCCATATTTATGGACTTGATGAATAGCCTATTTCGGCCATATTTAGATCTGTTCGTAATAGTCTTTATTGACGATATTCTGGTTTATTCACGTTCAGAGGATGGGCATGTGGACTACCTGCGAGCGTTACTCCAAACCTTCTGTGATAATAAATTATATGCTAAGTTTTCTAAGTGTGAGTTCTGGTTGAAGTCTGTAGCATTCTTGGGGCACATTGTATCCGACGGAGGTATAAAGGTAGACACTCAGAAGATTGAGGCTGTGAAATCTTGGCCTAGACCTACCACTCCAACATAGATTCGTAGCTTTTTAGGCTTAGCAGGATACTACCGGAGGTTCGTAGAGGGTTTTTCTTCTCTTTCAACACCATTAATGAAGTTGACGCAGAAAGCAACTAAGTTTCAGTAGACAGAGGCCTGTGAGCAAAGTTTCCAGGAGCTTAAGAACAAGTTGACCTCAACGCCAGTTCTAGCACTTCCAGAGGGCCTAGATAGCTATGCCATGTATTGCGATGCCTCAGGTGTTGGGTTAGGGTGTGTCCTGATGCAACATGGGAAGGTAATTGTGTATGCTTCAAGGAAGTTAAGGAAGCATGAACAGAATTATCCGACCCACAACCTCGAGTTAGCTGCGGTTGTCCATGCATTTAAGATATGGCGGCATTATTTATATGGTGTTCATGTTGATATATTCACAGATCATAAAAGCCTGCAATATATCTTCAAGCAAAAAGAGTTTAATTTGCGATAGAGGCGATGACTTAAGTTATTAAAAGATTACGATGTTAGCATTCTCTACCATCCAAGGAAAAGCTAATGTTGTAGCAGATGACTTAAGTCACCGATCTATGTGTAGCTTAGCACATATAGAGGCCGAAAAAAGACAATTAACCAGAGAGATTCATCAATTGGCTTGTTTGGGGATTCGGTTAGTAGACTCTGTTAATGGAGGAGTTGTACTCCAAAATACTACAAAATCATCTCTCATAGCTGAAGTAAAGGAGAGGCAGCACGAGGACCCAAAGTTGGTCGAGTTAAGAAAGTGAGTTCCGCAGCAGAAGAATCCGTTGTTAGAACTCAAGGGAGATGGGATTCTCAGATACATGATCCGTTTGTGTATTCTAGATATAGTAGGGCTACGAGACAGGATTATGTCAGAGGCACATTATTCGTGGTACTCCATTCACCCTGGGTCGATGAAGATGTATCATGACATTAAGGAGATGTATTGGTGGAATGATATGAAGAAGAACATTGCTAAGTATGTCGCTCACTGTCCTAGTTGCCAACAGGTGAAGATAGAGCACCAGAAGCCCGGAGGGCTAACACAGACTATAGAGATCCCGACATGGAAATGGGAGGCAATAAACATGGACTTTATCAAGGGTTTGCCTCGTTCTCATCGTAAGTTCGATTCCATATGGGTGATAGTCGATAGGCTCACGAAATCAGCTCATTTCCTACCGGTCAGATCTACATATACAGCAGAAGATTATGCAACGTTATTATTAAAGAGATAGTGCGACTGCACGAAGTGCCATTATCTATTATATCTGACCGTGGAGCCTAGTTTACAACACATTTTTGGAGGTCATTTCAGAAAGGTATAGGGACTGAGGAGAATCTTAGCACAACTTTTCATCCACAAACTGATGGACAAGCTGAGCGCACAATTCAGAAAGGTCTACCTCTTATCGAGTTTGTTTATAATAACAGTTACTACTCCAGTATCCAGATGGCTCCATACAAGGCTTTGTATGGGCGTAAGTGCATATCTCCTATAGGGTGGTTTGATGTTGGAGAATCTAGATTACATGGGCCAGACCTGGTTCAGCAAGCCATAGAAAAAATAAAGCTTATTTGGGAGCGACTGTTGACACCTCAGAGTCATCAAAAGTCATATTCTGACGTGCGGCGACGAGATTTAGAGTTCGGGGTTGATGAGTGGTCATTCTTAAAAGTGTCACCTATGAAGGGTGTGATGAGGTTTGGCAAGAAAGGCAAACTTATCCCACGGTATATTGGGCCTTATAGGATCATTTGGAGAGTGGGCCAAGTAGTTTATGAGTTAGAATTGCCCTCGGAATTGGAGTCTATCCATTCAGCTTTTCATGTATCTATGTTACGAAAGTGAATTGGTGATCCTACCCGAGTGGTGCCCACAGATGATGTACAGATTACAGAGGACTTGTCATAAGACGAAATTCCGGTTGCCATCCTAGACCGACAAGTCCGCAAGCTACGAAATAAGGAGATAGCATCCCTAAAGGTTTTATGGAGAAGCAAGAAGGTGGAAGAGATAACGTGTGAATCAAAGGAAGAAATGAAGTCTAAATACCCCCCACCTATTTCAAACTGAGGATATGGCTTGAGGTGGGATACCTCAGCACAACTCTATTCAGGCCAGTAGGTCATCAGGTAAGCTCTCCTTTCTTTGACTCTCAGAATTTTTAACGGACAGTTGTGTGAGGCCAAGTATTGCTATTTATAGACAGTGGCCATGTGTGGCATGTATAGTATATTTTCTAGCTGCGTACAAGTTGGTTTTAGTTTAGTGTACAAAAGAGACTCCGGCAAAGATTTTCCCAAAGTATCTAAGAGTAGACATTCGAGGACGAATGTTTCTAAGGGGGGAAGGATGTTACATCTTGCGTTTTTCGTACATTAAAGTTTCGTCTTCAGTAAATTGACATAAACTCAGGGATGAGATTACCTTGATGTTAGCATAGTTATGCTATTTATACCAAGCAATAAGTAAGTGTCATGAAGGAAGGGGTACACGAATTAAAGAAAATGAGTTTCATTGAAGGTTGTCAAATTGGGATAAACTACGGGCCGAGCGATAATACCCGATACTTATGGACTAGTACGATGCAAGGTACCATATGACCACAATAGTATGATGTATAAGGTATATTTAAAATAAGTAGAATTTTAAGTAATTTGAGACAATTCTTAATTATGTGGGTAATTGGTTAATCACCAATAGCGGGATATTACCTAATTAATAATTAAACTATGAGACTAGACAACCCAAAACGTGGCAATTAGTTAAGCTAATTCTTATAACAACACTTATTCTTACTAGGTGGCATAACATGTTAGTTATACCTTTATTTAGTTTTAAACATTTTCCATATCAAGACATCACCATTAAGAAATGGGGAACGTTATCTACCCTAAAAACTTTCAACAAGTTTCATTCAAAAATACTCTAGTCAGATCCTATGTGTTATATTAAGCAACATGAATTCTCGCAACCAAAAGAGATCCAACGAGAATTATTAGCAACATAAAATTTTGCGGTTCTAAAGGAGTACGGTGCAATCTTTTTCCAAGAATATCATACGGATTTTTCCCTACTCCAGGTATGTTAAGGCTAAGCCATTCCTTCATTTTGGCATAATCTCGTAATTACAGGAGTTTGATAATGAAGCATAAAGAAAATTCCATATCCCGGAATTTACGTATATTTTCCTAGTTTCGTAAATTATAATATTCTCTTTAGCGGGACTTTATATTCATTTCCTAAACTTTTCAGTTCTTAGAAATAGGATATCGCTACATTAAGAAGCTCATTCGTTGTTTTCAGTCTGACCAATATCACATAATTGTCAAATTATGAATGCCTCTGATTGACCACCAAATTAAATACCAAATAAAGATGTCTACTGCTTCATCTACTTGAAGTTTTTATTGATGCATGCATGAAAATGTTAAACTTCCCTTTCGACATCAAAGAATTGAGTATTCCTTCTTCCAGTCAAGAGAGCAGAGAGTCTATATATCCAGTATTACATTATTTTTATTATCATCGAGCTATAATTGATGGGCAGGCCCCTATTAGGCAACCTCTAATTAGATGGTAAGTTATATACCGAGCCTACTGTGGCTGAACGCCTATGAGCGAGCCCAGTTGGTTGAGATACAAAGCCTAGTATGGCCGAGCGCCTATGAGCGAGCCTAATTCACGGTAGAGCAGTTATATATATACCGAGCCTAATAGGGTCGGACAACTATTTTACTTACTATATTGAGAGAGTTGAGTAAGTATCAGCAGGTAAACATATCTTCAGATTATCTTTGACTTCTAGCTACTTGCAGTTATTATATTATCAGTTCAGTTTCAGCTTTCAGTACATTGCCTTACATACTCGGTACATTATTTTGTACTGACGTCCCTTTCTAGGGGCGTTGCATTTCATGCGTGCAGGTTCAGAGAGGCATACGGGTAGACCTCCTTAGTAGGTGTTTGCCCGAGTTCAGCTTTATCGGTAAGCTCCCCGTCCTTCAGAGTTGCCGGGTCTAGAAGTTTTGTGTACATCTTGTGTATATATGTAGATAGGTTATGGGTAGGTCAGGGTCTTGTTCCGATCACAGTATATCTAAAAGTAGAGGCTTGTAGATATATCTTGTCGGTTAGCGCAGTATGTTGGGCTTGTAGGCCTATACGTATATTTTGTTGGCTTGTCAGTTGTAGTAATTACGACGGCCTTGCCGGCCCAGCTGTATGTTGACATTTAGTCAGCATTAGTCTCTATGCAGTTTTATATTTTGCTGGCACATTAACTTTTAATGTGGCCCATGGCCAAAGTATACATATCAGAGTCTCTTAGTCGCAAGTAGGTATGCAAGGATAGATGAGGCACCAGGTACCGGTCTCGCCCCCAGGCTCGGGGCGTGACATCAATTCTGTTGCAGATGTTTCTTCTTCGCGATCGCGTGAGGTGGCTCGCGATTGCGTAAAGCAGTTGTAGAGGTAGGCAAGGTTGTTCTTTGCGTTCACATATCTGAGGCTGTGATCGCGAGTGTTGTTCAGGTAAAGCATCTCGAAAGCATGAGTTAAGTCGCGTTCGCGTAAGGTTAAATAGACCAAGGTTGGATCACGCATTTGTTCATCGCGAACGCGATCCCTGGTCCGCTATCGCGTAGGTGTGAGGAAGCTGTGTATCGCGTTCGCGTGGGGAGAGACACATTCACGTAAGGTTATTTCTTAGTCAGTAAAGTTTGTTCTTCGCGATCGCGATTAAGGAAAATTACCTAGGCAGAATGTTTAAATAGCCATCTTCGCGAATTTTATGCCATTTCTCACCATTGTTGGCCGGATTTGGAGATTTTTGAGAAGGGTTAAAGAGGGAATCGAAGGGAAACACTTGGAGGTAAGATTTTTGAACTCAATACACGATTCTATGATGATTTCTACCTAATTAAACATGAAAATAGTGGTATTTAAAGCCTAAAATTGGGAAGTTAGGGCTTGAAATTGGAGACTTTGATATGAGGATTTGACGGGTCATTTATGGTCAGATTTTGATGCATTTGGTATCTATGAACTTGTGAGAGAGTAATGATTCTAGTTTTGTAATTTTTATCGGAATTCGATACGTGGGCCCGGGGTCGGATTTGGCCAATTTGGGGATTTTTTATGTAAATTGATTATTTTTGCATGAGCTTCGTTCCCTTAGCATATATTGATGTTATATTCTGATTTTGGATAGATTCGATGCGAGTTGAGAGGCAAGGGCATCGCGGAGTAATATTTCACCCGGTTTGAGGTAAGTAACCATTGTAAATCTAGATTGAGGGTATGAAACCCCGGAATTTTGTACTGTTTTTATAAATGAGGTGACGCACATGCTAGGTGATGAGCGTGTGGGCGTGCACCCGTAGGGATTGTGACTTGGTTCGTCCAGTGGCGACTATATAGTTGCATATTTTGATATATTGTAAATGATATCCATGTGTTTAGAAATTGGTTTGATAACTTGGGTTGAATGCCATGTTTGGGGCCTTTGTGCCGACCTGTTTAGACCCTTAGGGGTATTTTACTACTTTCCTCACTCTATTTAATTTGAAAGCATATTCTCAGTCATGTTTTACCTGTTTATTATTTAAATCCGGTTTCACCACTCTACTTCTTAATATATGAAAACTGTTTGGGCTGAGTTTCCTTGATTTTTCACTGATATGCTCGAGTGACCGTGAGGTTAATGACTGAGAGAGGTTGAGGACCTAATGGTGAGGATTATATATACATTATGGATCGGGCTACACGTCGTAGCGATATTTATATGGATCGGGCTGCACGCCGTAGCGATATATATTACGGATCGGGCTGCACGCCGCAGCGATATATATTGGATCGGGCTGCACGCCGTAACAATATGACGCTTGGGCTGTAGGAGCCCCTCCGGAGTCTGCACACCCCAGTGAGCGTAGTCGATTATAAACTATGGATCGGGGTGCACGCCGCAGCGGTTATCATTGTTATTATTATTATTATTATTATTATGAGATATCTATTGAGCCGGAGTGCTGAATGTGAGTACTGATTGACGAGAGCTGAGTCACGAGTGACTAGAGGCTTGCCCGAGAGGCTATACTTATGAGTGATACATTGCCCGAGGGGCTTGTTTATGACATTTTTGCTACCTTTACTCCTCTTTTATATTGAGCCTCTGTTGAAAAATGTCGAATAAATGTTTTCAAAGGATTTTTAATTTAAACTGGAGTTTTACGAGATAACTGGCTATCAAAATGCAGATTTTTGACTTGATATTTCTGTTGAGATTTCTTATATTTTAAAAGCTCATCACTGCACTCAGACTTGATTTACTTTAGTTACTTACTGAGTTGGCATACTCACGTTACTCCCTGCACCTTGTGTGCAGATCCAGGTGCCCGAGTATCAGAGTGAGAGCTTCCAGCACTCTTAGAGTTTATCCGGAGATTGCAAGGTAGCTGCACGACATTCGCAACCCTGCCTTCCTCCTTCCTATCTTAGTATTTTTTTATTTTAGACTATTTGTATTATTCAGACAGTGTTTTGGTTGTACTTAGAGGTTCATGACTAGTGACACCAGATTCGGGCTGGGTTAGTATATGTTGTACTGGTTTCTGCATATTTCTGTTGATTTATATATTACATATGAAGAATTTGAGACTTAATTGGTTTTAGAAAATAATTTTTATAAAAAGAATTCGATGTGTTAAGTGTTGGTTTGACTTGCTTAGTACTATGATAGGCGCCATCACGATCGGGGTATTTGGGATCGTGACAATTGGACTCTTATTTTGATTTAACCAGATACCTATATCTTCATGGCTTCTAAACGAGTTGGCTCAAATTCACAATTTTAACAAGCAACAACTAAAACTCATTCAAAAAAACATACAACCATTTTAAAACTTCGAAGACAAAGCGAGAAGTAAAACAGGAACTGGGTCCCGCCGAGCAGATCTGCTGGACTTTGGCTTCGAACTTGAACTCGAGCTTATAACCACGGACTTTACAAGCTCTGAAAGGTGCAAAGAAAAATACCTCTGACGTTGTAGCAAGGAGTAATAGAGGCTGACGCAACTAAGATTTTTATAGTATTTTTGAAGAATAAATTTTTTTGAAGATGGCTCCCAAAAGTTGTCTGAAATTATTACCAAACCTCGGTATGTATAGAAGAATTACTAGGACTTTTCTAGGGTTAGTTTGGGCGGGATACTTTAAGGGTTAGGGTTTCAAACGGCTAAAGAACCATTTGAAATGGCGTGTAGAAGGAAGCAAAGGAAGATATGGGCAGAGGGAGCAGGGATTCGTTTGCCGAAATTGTGAAGAGAAGAAAAGGAGAATCTTTTTACCTTTGTCAACTTCATTGCAAATGGCAAATGAATTTTGAATTCTTCAGTCAAATTGCTTTAAGTTTGCGGAGAATTTCCTTAGAATTGCACACAAATTTCTGATGATAAGATATGGGAGTCAAATTTTGCTAAGAAAATATGAGAAGCCAAAACCCTCTATTATGGCAGAGAGAAAAGAAACGTTGTTTCTTTGAGAGAGGGAAAGAGATGGAACCCTAGTCAAACTTTGATTTTAATTCTAGAAAGAAATCCAACCATTGGATTTGATGCACCTAATGGCTGAGATTAATCCTGATAAAGTAAATAACCTATAATAAAATAAATAAGTGCTAGCATTTATTTTGAAATTCTAGTTCTTAACTCACAAAAGAAAAAATATTTCAAATATCGAGCATTCTTCAAATGTTTATCTTAAGGCAGTGACTTCTATACATGTAATATCTATATAAAAGGTCTTAAATCTTATTATTTTTTAGACACAAACCGATGAAGCAAGCCACTTTTTAAAACTTATTTCTAAACACGAAGACATTTAAACTAAGCACCCAAATAGTTCATTTCTAACAATATGTTTTCTATTGCATTTACACTAAAAACAGTAAAAGTTGGGATATATTTTGAGACATGAAAAAGAGAGGCAATAACTTTAATACATGGAGTGAAGAGTAAAATTTGGTACATGCTAGACAAAATGCAACGGCGTAATTTTGACAAAAGAAAAGAGGGAATTATAATTATAATATACTTAAAATAAAAAGCCATTTCATCAACTACTAATGTGTTAATTGCTAGAAGCCTATTTATGCTTTATTGGACTCTTACTTTGATTTAACCAGATACCTATAATTTCATGTCTTCTAAACGAGTTTGCTCAAATTTACGATTTTAACAAGCAACAACTAAAATTCATTCAAAAGAACATAAAACCATTTTAAAACTTCAAAGACAAAGCGAGAAGAAAAATTTCACTCACTGACCTTTTGTGGTTTTGAACTTGAGCTGACAACCACGGACTTTACAAGCTCCAAAAAGTACAAAGAAAAATACCTCTGTTGTAGCAAAGAGTAACAGAGGCGACGCAACTAAGATTTTTAGAGTATTTTTGAAGAATAAAATTGTTTGAAGATGGCTCCCAAAAGTTGTTCGAAATTATTACCAAACCTCGGTATTTATAGAAGAATTACTAGAGCTTTTCTGGGGTTAGTTTGGGCGGTATTCTTTAAGGGTTAGGATTTCAAACGGCTAAAGAACCCTTTGAAATGCGTGTCGCAGGAAGTAAAGGACGATATGGGCAGAGGGAGCAGGGATTCGGGTGTCGATATTGTAAAGAGATGAAAAGGAGAATTCTTTTTACCTTTGTCAACTTCATTGGAAATGGCAAATGAATTTTGAATTCTTCAGTCAAATTGCTTTGAGTTTGTAGAGAATTTCTTTAGAATGGCCACACAAATTTCTAATTATAAGATATGAGAATCAAATTTTGCTAAGATATAAGAAGCCAAAAACCATCTGTCATGGCAGAGAGGAAAGAGACGTTGTTTTCTTTGAGATATGGAAAGAGATGGAACCCTTGTCAAACTTTGATATTAATTCTAGAAAGAAATCCAACCATTGGATTAGATGCATCTAATGGCTGAGATTCCCGATAAAGTAAATAACCTATAATAAAATAAATAAGTGCTAGCATTTATTTTGGAATTCTATAGAAGATGTGGGGTGAGAGTGTGAAGGGATGAAGATGGCGTGTGCTGGGCGTGTGTCGGTCATGGGTTTTGGACCGTTGACGCTTATGTGGCGCTGATGTGGGGGCATATGTGGAGTCTATATAGATAAAAGAGTTAGGCAGATCGGCTGGCGAGTATGGACTATTTTATGGGCTTGTTTGGTCTGATTTTTCTTCTTTTTGTATCAAGAAATCTAGAATATGTATTTTAAAAACTAGTTGCTCGACACGTGCGCTGCATGTGTATGCCAAACTTGATGACTTCCCAAATATCATGCTCTTTATCCTTAGATAGGTCAACGCATTTGGCATAGCAACAGCCCTCAATGTTTTAACACAGCATAACCACTCCAACAGTGTTCATCGTCTCCAATTAGATACGTATATATTATGGTGTGTAGATAGTGTGGTCTTTGCCGTTCCTAAAATAATCATGTCCACAAAAAGAAACATAAGTTACATAGTGGATGGCAAAATTTTCCATGAAATATAAATGGTACCTATTAGATGGTACTTGCAACTTCTTGAAAATGGACGACTAATATGTTTATAGATTACCAAGAATGACCATTTTCCTCCTAGAACGATTGATATAATGATAGTTGAGGAAGTCATATAGTGGGCGTAATGGTTACATGGGAATTTACCAGCATTATATATTGTAAAGACTAAAATACCAAAATTCTCAAGCTCTTAGGGAGTGGGTCGAACACACTTGTCATCCTTGGTTATGACATTTTCACTGGCCAGCATATTTTACCTCTTTGGCAATTCTGTTAATTCACTTATACAAGAGTATCAGCTGTAAAATCCAGAAATAGATATTTGTCAAAGTAAAGGATATATTTGGCAATTCTTTTAATTTACTTATACAAGAGAAGGTAAGAAACTGGACAATTTAAAGAAAATTCTGATGTTGTGCATGAAAGAACATGTCGTGATAGGTTCTGGTAGATATGATTCTAACTTTTACACGATTGTTTGGATCCCAGTTGAGATACTGGTCATTCACATAAACTTGAAATGTAGATTCAAGTGGTTTTAACATATTGGCAGCCAATTAAGTTGCACCTCTCAATCAGAACATGTTGTAACACATGTAAAGGTTTGATCATAAATAAAGCTTCTTCATTACATGTGCAAGGTTTGTTGTTTCCCTTAAATTATACAAGACATGTTCCAATAACAATTAATTGCATTTACAACAATTAAAAACATTGATGTATAGGTTGTGACATCAGTTACTCCATAATTTGATAGAATTGACAACCGTTGTGCCAAAAAACAAAATTAACAATAAGCGGTACAATAAAGCAAGCAAAAAAATGGAGCAGAGGTATATGACTTCGTGAAAACAAACATCTTGATGTTCCTGACCTCTTACGGCTGCCCATAGACGACGTACTGACTCGAGATTTGGCAGATGCGCAGAGTCAGGAAGATGATAGTGATTATGACAACAATGCGGATGAGTTTGGAGATGACACACCCTTCCCTGATGAGGGTGATGACGAGGAGGAAGTGGATGCTGAACCTGAGCTGACGAGGGAGCATGCTCCTCCCCCTCCCGCTAGACCAAGAGTGTACGAGTCCCACGTGCCATTTCATGAGCGGAATATTCCCTACCTTGATAATTTGCCAAGTATGCCGGACGTGGATGTCCTCACAAGGGATGATGACGAAATTTGGTCAGCGATGTGGGATGAGTCTAGACCAACGGTGCTGGCAAAGGGCATGTATTTCCCCGATAAAGCTCGCCTAATTAGGATTGTAAAAATCTACAGTGTAAGAGAGTGCCGTGAGATGACGGTAAGTGAGTCAACTATGGAGGTATACAAGGCTGTATGCCGTAGAGACTTTACGGGTTGTCACTGGATGTTGCGTGCCAGCAAGAAGAAATCAGGTTTGTGGAAAGTGGGTGAATTTATTAGCACCCATAGATGTGAAATGGACACATTCAATGAGAATCACTTCAACTTGGATGTGGATTTGATTTCCCTAGTCTTGATTCCATATTTGGAAGTGTCCATTAGGTTCAAGATTAAAGAGTGTATTACAGCCGTCCACTGGGAGTATGGTTGTACTATAACCAAAAGAAAGGCATATCTCGGTCGCAAACATGCCTTTGAACTTATTTATGGTGACTGGGTAAGTCTTTTTCATCTCTGCCCAGGTACATGGCCGCACTGCAACACTTTAACCCCGGAACTGTTGTTGAATGGAGGCATGAGCGGAGTCCGAACAGACCCGAATATATTTTCAACTATGTGTTCTGGTCATTTAAACCAGCAATTGATGGTTTTGTGCATTGTCGTCCTGTAATTTCCATAGACGGTGTCGACGCTCCCTTTTTCTACGGGTCAAAATTGGGTATACGACATTTGGGAGGACAACTCTATTCCGTTTCGAGAATTGGGTTTAGAAGTTGAAGAGTCGCCACCTAATGATTATAGTGCATTAGGACACTTTTAAGAAAGGTTTGAGTTGGAAAACCAGAGTTCGGGTAAGGGCTAGAAATTATCTCGAGGGGAAGGTGTTAGGCATCCCTCAAGATCCACTAGTGTGATCCCGGCCATGTTACAATTGTGACTTTACAATTAAACAATCAAGGCTCAAATAAGGACGCGCATATAACATTGCAATTATGTTGAAAACTTTTGAAGGCAAGTAGAGAAGGAAGAAATTTATGAAAAAGGATTTGAATAGTTTTACAAGAAGAGATAAAAGCAAATAAAGGGAAGGGAGTCCTAGGTTTACGATTAATATGGATCACTTCAATGCAATATCCAGCAATCACTCCTCAGAAGAGGGGTCACACGTGATATTAGCGCACCGGTCATCATATCCATATTCTACCCTTCCCACCCCGTTAAGGTATTAAAGCGCGGAATGGTATCGTTACTTATTGCATGTTATTACCCGCCCCAATCCTATCAGTCTCCGAGGCATTGAGACTATTAATCCTAAAGGGGAGGGAGTTGGGGCTTTTCAGAGTTAAAAAGGGTAAAAGTCTAAGGCGACAAACAAAAAAAAACATAAGCAGTTAGGGGAAAACAAATAGCAGTTAAAGGCTCAAACAAACCTCCTCACTTAAAGACAGATTGTTTAGCATGTCTTGCATGTACTGATTAGGTCTGAATTAAACTTAGAAAAAAATGCATGAGGCGGACTGATTTATTATATATTTCAGATAAGAAATCCGAATCAGACTTGCCTGCTGGTTGGAATTATCAAGGACTGATGCAATTATGGTTTTACCCTAAAGCTTGCCTAGGTGAAACCTATAGGCATGATATCTAACAATGCAGGAGAGAAATATACTAACTTTACAGAGGGAGACTTATTAATTGCAGGAACATGAGTTCTGCAGATGTTCAAGCATTGCTATTTACCGATTTTAGACTTATAAGCGAGTTGAACGATTCTGATTTAGTTGATAGCTTCTATAGTCATACTTTCTAGGCGTTATTGATTTTAAACGTTTATAGAAGTGCAGAAGTCCTATAGATATGGTATCTAAAATATTGAATGTTATTTAAACCTATATGCACGTTTGCCTAATGATAGATGCATATGCAGAATTTAGGAAGCTCTATATATGTCCTCTATATGATAGGCAGAAATGTAGAAAACCTATAAGCATGGTCTCTATATGAGATGCAGAAGATATAGACATGATATCTATGTATGAAATGCAGAGAACCTAAAACAGGATTTCCGAAATGCAGAACTTGCCATGATTTGCAGAAATAAAGACCTAATGAGCATGATATCTACCCTTATGCATACATGAGTGACCCTCCCCTTTTTTACTAAAACCCCATAAGTTATTACAAATTATTACAGCCTAAAATGAATAAAGAAAAGTAAAATAAAGTTATGTTTGAAAGCTAAAAATCTCAACCAATGAGAGCCTGATTCAGACTTCTGTCTGAAGCATGAAGTAAACCGACTCCAAAGATCAAATTCCAAAGCCTTTCTCTGATTTGGGATGTGTCAAAGTTCCCAAGAGCCTCAAAGGGACTCAGAGCAGTGCTTACACTCCAAATATATTGCGGAACTAGATTATAGTGCAGTGTGAAAATGCCAGCTCTCAGATGTCCAAGTTCAGAGGGAACTCAAGGTCCCAAAGCAAGGCTCAAAAGAGAGGGACAGAACTTAAAATCTAAGAGTAGGTGCAAGTACAGGGGGAGGGGGAGTGATAAGCTAGTGGTCATGCCAAGCAACTTGAAGTACTGGCACACCCCTGACCAACTTGTCATTTCAAGTTGAGGAGTTAGGGCTTATTGAAAGCCAGGCTCAACATACATAGGGAGTAAGGGTAGGGGATTCATAACAGAAACAGTAGACAAAGGAAAAGTGGGCAAAGGACATGATCAGCAATAAAACATACTGACACCCTTTACTTGGGGTTAAAATTCAGTTCATGGACAACAACTCATGTTGCCATGCCCTGAATCCCCATTTACAAACACATAGAGGGTAAAGGTATAGGGATCAAGCATTCGCAAGAAAGTAAAGCAAACAGCAGCATATGAACATGTCAAACTTTGCAGGTAATAGGCATAGATGTAAAGGTTCTAAGTAAACACATTAGGATGATTGCTAGGAACTGAATCAAGACATACCAGTAATAAGGCAAGAGCAGAGCAAAGACAAAGTAGTAGCAGTATATTAGCCTTGACTTTCAGCCGGCTAATAATAAGCTGGAGCAGAGGACAACAGTAGAGAAAAGAGCAAGAGGGAATGCAGGTTTTGAGAGTAGTAGTGTGTGTAAAAGTATGCAATTTGAAGTGTTGAAAAAGTATTGAATTGTCAGTGTCTTAAAAATGCGGAAGAGTAGTCCCTTTTATAGTGCAGAGAAACAAGTAAGAAAGGTAAGAAAATAACTTGCGATCGATTACATAGAATTTCCCTTCAGTTAAGGGATTTGATTTCAAACGGGTAGAAGGTAATTAAGGAAAGAATTTTGGTTAAAAACTTTTCAAAGTAGCACAAAAGGGGTAAATACATAAAGGCTATTTAAGGACAGGGTCTTGACAGTACATGGTTGTAACATTTAAGGAAAGAAAATCAATTAACAGCCAAGAAATCAGAAGTCGAAGATTTTGTATGAATGAACCAAGTCAGAAAGAGGGGAAAGATTTCAACTTAAGGAAAATTAGCAAACAATCAATTAAACCTTTTTAACAGGAATTCTGAATCAATCACTAGCTTGAAAACCCTTTTGAAGAAAGATTCGTCACATATAAAAGCATACAAACACGGGAAAGAAAGATTGTCATGCTCTTGTGAAATCAGTAGAAAGAATCTAATGTAGGAGAATTTAAAAGTCCAAAATTGTATGAAAACAAAGGGGTCCTAACTCAGTTCAAAGACTCAAAAATTAGTCTAAAAGAGTCAAAAGTTCTCAAATAGAACCCTAGTTCAATCGCACGATCAAACCTCGGCAGAACCCCCAAATTCTAGGGTTTCCACCTTGAGTCAAATACGTAGATGAGGAGGCAAGTAGTCGAAGTAGGCTCAGAGATTTCTTTCAGAAACTCATGAGAAAACAAGCAAAAATAGTAGAAAGTTCAAAGAAAACAGAGTGAAGAAACTAATTCGAAGTATAATGAGAGTAGAAGAAATAGTAGAGGAAAACATGCTTAAGCAGGTCTTTTCAGAAGAAATTTAAAACAAGGTAAAGTAGAAGAGAAAACAGTAAGCACTTAAGAACATGGTAGAAGGGTACAGTAGGCGAAGCATATCAGAATATAGCATAACATATTGAAAAAGCATGTGAGACCATAACACAGTAGAAAAAAGGACGGAAACATAAGAACACAATAGGAAAACATGCGCGATAAAAGGGAAACATAAGAACATAGTAAAAGAACATGCGTGGTAAAAAGAAAACCTAAGAACATAGTAGAGACAACTACACACAAAGAAAAGGAAAAGAAAAGTCAGAGAAACATTTTAAGCATTTTCAGAAAACCCTAAATCGAAAAGAAGTGATTTTGAAAGTAATTTTTGAAAGAAAAGTTGGGGAAATCGTTTGAACACTCAAGTAGAGCATAGATACACAACAGATCTAAAAGAAAATCAGAGAAAACCTCGGAGGGTTAGGGTTTCAGAAGAACCCTAGAAAAAGCTTTGAAAAGGTCACCGATCTGAGTTTGAGAGGTCAGAACCAGGCTCAAAACACCATGATATGCCGGAGCAAGGCCGGCGATGACCCTAGAACCTTGAATCAGCAGAGATTTGGGTGCAAACCTTCAAAGTCTGGCCTCGATTCCTCAGGTATCAGGCGTGTAAGAGCAAAGGGAGGTGAGTATAAGGTTTCTATGGCCTGAGAAGCCATGGATTCCGATGGGTTTTGAGGTGAGGATGATGGGAGGCTACTAGGGTTAGGGGAAGGTTCAAGAGAGTTTGAGAGATGAGAGTATCCAAAGGCGGCTATCAGAATGAAATGGGGGGATTAAGGTAGGGTTAGGTGAATTAAAATGGTAAGGGAGGATCATGGTCGTTGATCAAAACGATCAACAGACTGGATTAAAAGAAAGGTCGGGCGGGTTAGTGAATGGGTTAAGGGGGTCGGGTTAAAATGAAACTAGGCCGGTCCAATTGGGTGTTAAGATTGCGTTAATTTGAGGGCTAAAATTAAAATGTAAATAGGTTGTAATTGAAATGAAATGAGGCTAAATGTTAAATAGCCAGTTTTCCTTTTTATTTTATAAAAATGATTTTAAAAGTAAATTAAAAGTACTGACCCAATTAATAATATATAAATATTAATTTAAAATATTGGGACCAATACAATTATAAAATGCTATTAAATCTTAAAGTAGGCTAAAATTGCCATTATATGCAATTTAACTTAAAAAGTACCAAATAAATTTGTAAATATATGCAAAAATCACCTTAATTATATTTTGGTATAAATATGGGAATAAAATAAATTATTCACCAAAATTGATGATTTTTGAAATAATTATGGATTTTGTACTGCTAAAATAGACAATAAATTGATTTTAAAAATCTTTAAGAATTAGGAAAAATACCAAAACTCTTGGGGCATGCTTATATATGCATGTACATACTATTTTGAAAGTATTTTGTATAGAAATACATAGGAAAAAATTGGGTATCAACAGACGGTACTCATGTCTATGGAAAGTATGATATTAAGTTTTGATTGCAGTTGTAGTAGATGCCAACGGACAAATATTTCCACTTGCTTTTTCCATTTGTGCCAAAGAAAGCGAAGAGACGTGGACGCTTTTTTTGAACCACTTGAAGCAGCACGTTGTCACACAACGTTTAGGTATTTGTCTAATATCTTATCGACATGGTGGTATTTTAAGTTCTGTACGGCACCTGCCTGAATGACAGGGACCCTATGCATACCACCGTTACTGTGTGAGGCACCTGAAGGCCAATTTTCAGAAGATCCACGGGCATACCACCGTTACTTAACGTGGATGGCTGCAACTAAGCACCAGCAGTGCATATTCATGAGGCGCATGGAAGCGATCCAACAGTTAGATCCACGAGCCTATGCTTGGCCGATAGGACATGAGCTTCACATGTGGACATTGCATGCTGATGGTGGCAGACGATGGGGAGCCCTGACTACAGATGTGTCGGAGTCGTTCAACGACTTGTTGAAGTCTGCCCGTGGATTGCCTGTCACTGCCATAGTCCGCATGACATTCAAACAGAGTGCGGAGAGGTTAGTTGAAGTCTGCCCGCGGAGCTGCGTCAGCATTGATGGACAGGGGGTGTTCAATTTATGCCAATACCTATGAGAAGATTTGAAAGGTACATGAGGCGAGCACATTGACATTCAGTTTTACAGTACGATCACGACCGGGGTGTTTTTGAAGTTAAGACCGCTATCCGCGGACACCATAGGAATAATCTACAGACGGTGAATGAAGCCAGAAGGTTGTGTTCATGTGGGAAATGGACCATCTACCACATGCCGTACGCACATGCCTTGAAGTGCTTTCATGGTTTTGGGGCAACTAACTATATCGATAGGCAATACAGTGTTGCTGCATACGTAGACATGTATAGTGGGCAGTTGCAGCCATTAGGTGCTGAGCATTATTGGCTGCCGGAACCTTTTTAAGATGGTGTGTAACGAGGACTATTTGTGCAAGCTGCAAGTGCAAAAGAGAACGCGTATACGGAACCAAATAGATGTTGGTGACACCATGTATGCGCGTAAATGTGGCATATGCTCGCAAACAGGACACGACCGTCGTAAATGTCCTTCAGGTGGTGTGCGTGGTGGTGGTAATCCAGCTATTGGTGCAAGTTCGTCGAATGTACCCAACTATCAATGATACCCCTAGTCTTTTGTTTTTGTTTTGTTATTTGTAATGCATGTCTGTACTTGTGTATGTTGCAATATCTATCAAATAAAATTATGTTCCACAATCTTGTTACATCTTATTTTTTAACATGACCTTTTGATATGTTTGTTCGAGTGGTTGG
Organism: Nicotiana tabacum; assembly: GCF_000715075.1. Taxonomy (NCBI): domain Eukaryota; kingdom Viridiplantae; phylum Streptophyta; class Magnoliopsida; order Solanales; family Solanaceae; genus Nicotiana; species Nicotiana tabacum. The sequence continues at coordinate 142,001,212 of NC_134099.1, read as the reverse complement.
AGCAGAAAGTACTAGCCAGTCGTGACTAAACAGTGGCTTGTACGTGTTGAGCGTAGTAGTGTATCTTTATGTTTCCCTTGTCAAGTGTTTTCATTACTTGTACTGTTTGTTTTTGTTATGTATATCTTTAGGTTTATCACTTGTGTTTGTGTTGCCATGTTAAAATAAAATTGTTGAAGTCTTTTCTGTTACAATAAAAATATTGTTAAAATAGAATTGTTGCAATTATTTAAATAATGTAGCATTTTCTTCATAGAATTGCTAGATATTCAACTTATTGGTGTTACTAAAGAAGACCAATCTAAAAATTAAAAAAAAAAACTATATGTAAAGTGTGGTATAGTACTACGTTTTGTGAGTTGTCTTGTCGTTCTCAAAAAAGCTGAAACGACTGCAGAAAAAGTTGTTTTGTTGCAAAAAAATTTAATATGTAAAGCGTTGTATAATACTACGTTTTGTGAGTTGTCATGTCGTTCTGAAAAAGCTGAAAACCATGTAAAAAGCTATTTTGTTTCAGAAAAAATTTAATATGCAAAGCGTGGTATAATACTATATTTTGTGTGTATGTAAAGTGTGGTATAATACTACGTTTTATGTGAAATCTTGCCTATAAATAACGGGCGCATTCTAGTTATTTTTTGTGCACTTAACAACAACCGATAGCATATATTTCCATAAAACCAAAGTTTCTCTTTAAGAAATGTCTCAACAACCCCTTTATGTCCCAAGGTGCGAATGCGGAAATAAATGCATGATGTACGATTGTTGGGAAGAAGCTGGACGCCACTACTAGGCGTGTATGAACAAGTTTTATAGGCAACCCGACGTACCTATATGCAATTTTGAGGTATGGATTGATGAACCATGTGAGTAGGAATACTACAAAGACAAGTTGTATCATCTTCATAATGTGTGTGCGGGGCAGTGGGATAGAGAGCGCAAATCCAAGCAAGAAATTGCGGAGTTGAAAGCGAAACTCAAGGAGGTGGAAGAAGAGAAAAAAAAAGTTGGAAGACTAGCTCAAGTGGTTGGAGCAGAGAATACTAGGCGGTCGTGACTAAACAATGGCATGTACGTGTTGATTGTAGTAGTGTATCTTTATGTTTCCCTTGTCAAGTGTTTTTATTACTTGTATTGTTTGTATTGTGTTAGGTCTGATATGTGTGTGTTTGTGTTGTACTATTAAACTAAAATTGTTGTTCAACCGTAGTTAAAATAAAATTGTTATTAAAATAGAATTGTTGCCATTATATACATAATGTAATATTTACACAAAGTACAAACATAAGTAAATCAATGAGTCCCGCAGCCTGTGTGCTTCAGTGCTGCTGCTGGCCTGAGTCGCATCCCCTGTTGCCCGGGTACACTATCTGGATCATCATCATCAAGCCGCATCTTTATCTGAGGATGCACAACAACATCGACAGTACAACTGGAAGGATCGGTAAAAGAGGCTGTCGGGCCATCAGCAACCTACAAAACAAGTACTAAGCTTAGCATGTGAAAATGTATATTAGTATTGTACGTGTTAAGTCAAAAATGTTACCTCACCGTGGTCTCGTCGGCTTCCTGAGTATATGCATCCATGGTGTCCTCATCAGCGCATACAGTGGCTTTCGTGATAGGCTGGGACGAAGCCTTAATAAGAAAATTAAAAATTAATTAATGGCAATTCATTAAGGAAAAGAAACCAAATTGAAATTTTACAGTAATAAAAACATACCTGCGCCTGTGGTAGATCCGGATCAACCGCCGGGGATGAGGCATAACTCAACCTACGCCCGCTATCTACATACCGGGTCGGCCGATCCTCAGTTGTAGTAGATGGGCCTGAAAAGAACTGGTCTACATCTCCGTCGAATGTACATGTGATCAACAATGCATCTGACAGGGTGACCTGCGATGCTGGCAGAGATAGTTGAAGGCTGTACAATGGCATGTTGCTGGAAGGCTCATCTAGCTGAGGGAAATAACCTGGCTGATCATCTCCAAGATCCTCATCATGTACCTCAACAGGTGGGTCGACAGGTGCCTCAATGCCCCCTTGTTGGGGACCACCTCCTCGCCGTCCCCCTCGACCTCGTGGGGCACCCCTCCCTTATGCCCTACCCTTGCCTCGTGGGACAGCCCTACCCCGATGGTACTCCTCTAGCGCTGCATACTCAGCCTCGTGATCCAACCTCGCGCCATCTCTCGCTTGATACAGGGTTCGACGAGCCAGCTCTTCCACCCGCCGGCCATACTCAACGACTACAGCACTGTCGCCATGCTGCTGCATCTCCTGTCCCAACTGGTAGAACATGTGATGCCCAATAGCCTGCGCAACATTTGAAATATTAATTAAATAACGCTATATCACAATTATAAGATATTAATAAGCCACAAACATACCAGTGCCGCGTGCCTCCCGGGGTATGGTCTGTACCAATCGCCAAGTACATGAATGGGGTTCCCGATCATCAGTCGGGTGTGACGGCGATACCATGACGTATGCAGCTCAATAATGACCTCCTGGATATGTGAAGGTGGTGGCGGAATATGGTACTCTCGCTGGTCCCAAATATGGACCTGCTGCTCTAGCCATCCTACAAATGCATCGTCCACCCTGGTACGATCATCCCGCTGATAATGTGTAGGCACCCATGCAGGCTCCCCCGTTATAGGCTGGGGACGGTGAAACTGGCGAAGCACACGCTCTGTGGCATGATGCTCAACCACATCGAAGAAGATCATCGGGACGGAAGTGCTCCAAAGTAGTCGGTCGACTCAGGAATAATCGGGCAGCTGAGCTAGCAACTCGTCGTTGTATGGCGTCCAGATGAACTATCAAATAATAACATAAAAGTGAGTATGCACAACACAAGTGAATTTATAATAAGTAAGTTTAGGTACATATTTACCTATCCGGCCACCAGCATATCTAACACATCTGACAAGAGGTAGATTATGATGAGTATCAGTCCCTCGGTAGTTCCCACGCCGGAGAACCCACCTCGTAGCTAGAGGGAGAAACGGAGGTGCTACACCCGGCTCTAGTGGTGGTAGAGGTGGCTACAATGGCAGGATCCGCTGCCAGGCCCAAACCTAAGATAAAAGGTTGACGTAAAATTTAAGAGTCATTTTGACCATATAGAATTCGGAGTAATGAACAAAGTATTCGAAAATGTTGTCAACTATAGAAGCGGCAGAAATCCACATATGTCCACCTGGCTGCCCATGCTCGCCCGGCACATACTCCTGTACAGGTATGCTAGAATAGCAGCACCCCAGCTGTACAAGGATAACTCATCTAGCTGCTGCAGATGATGCAGCGCATACTCACTAGATTTCCCGAAGTGTTCGGGAACAAGACACCCCCAAAAAGAAGGAGCAACGCCAACCTCGTATACCGCTCAATATGGATAGCCTCTATCTCGCCGGTAATGTCTGGGTGCAATACCTCCATATGCTCTCTGATAGCTGTCATAGAAACGCGACTGCCCCCTCTAAGTGCAGCCTCACCCTGTGGTCTGTAACCAGTATATTGCCCCCATCAAATCCAAATACTGGGGACGCGTCATAGCTCTCATGTACTGGGGCAGTGCAACGGCCAATCCATCTACACGTAGCCCATACAAAACCTGAACATCCTCAAGCGTGATGATGGCTTCTCCAGTGGGCAAGTGAAAAGTGTGTGTCTCCGGTCGCCACCGCTCTATCAACGTCGTGATGAGAGACCAATCGAGCTGCATCCGCCCAATCCGAAAAATCGTAAGGAAGCCCGTAGCCTCTAGGCGCTCGACTACGCGGGGATGGAAATGTCTCTGCCTCAAGAAGTCCCACAAATCGCCAGGTCTCCTGGCGCGGAGAGTCTGATCCAATAGATGTCCCTCCCATACATAGGAGGACCTATGGTCGCTCTGCAATACTAATATCTGATCCTCGGCTGGTCCAGGATGCACAGGCGGCAAGTCCATGTCATCTACTATAATTTAAACAATATTAATTGTGTGTTTTAATTATTTAATTTGACTGAGTAATTATCTATGGGTTCCAGGCTCGATATTTGAGGCCCGGTTGCACCAAGTTATCCTTAATTATTATGTATGTCAATTTCAATATTTTTAGTATTTTTTTAGTTTAATAAATTAAATAATTATTTTTTAATTGGACTGAGTAATTATCTATGGGTTCCAGGCTCGATATTTGAGGCCCGGTCGCACCAAACTATCCTTAATTAGTAATTATCTATGGGTTCCAAGCTTGATATTTGAGGCTCAGTAGCACCAAGTTATCCCTAATTATTATGTGTGTCAATTTCAACAAGTTTAAAATTTGGATAGTTTAATAAATTAAATAATTAATTATTGAATTGGACTAAGTAATTATCTATGGGTTTCAGGCTCGATATTTGAGTTAATTTGACAACATATATTAATTTGTTAGTTTTGTAAGTTTATTTTTATAAATTAAATAATTAATTTTATAAGTGTAATTGGATAGAGTTTGTAGTTAGTACATACTTAAACTACAGAGACTCTACGCTAAAAGACTCTATATTTTACTACGCTAAAAGGTCACTATTACATATAAAAACAACAAATATAACATACATATGAACAACAAACTAAATAAATAATATTTATTTAATTTAAGCAAATAAAAACATAACATTAACAATAAAAATTATTTATCAAGTTTTAATTATTTTTTGTCTCAAGGCTAATAATTCAATTCGGGTAAAAATAACATACAAATTTAAACACAAACATAACACAAATCAACGTGGAAACACATTCAACAAAACAAATATGCATATGCTCTACGAGTTTCGACATAAACAAAATTGAAATACCTCGATTTAAGTTTTTTGAAATAGACCCAAATCGAATTTTTGAACCCGAAAGAAGGAATCCAAGGCTTGTGTTGTATGCGGGACCTACACTCTTCGCTTTTTGTGTGACTGGTGGGGCCCAAGATTTTTTTTAATTCGCGGGGGGGAAGGGGGGACTAGCAGTGGTGGGGATTGTTTTTTTAAAAATGGAGGTTCTGTCGTGATCGTGGGAAGAAGAAGGGGCCCTATATTTTATTATAGGAAAACACATTACAATACTGTGTTTTCCTTAAACGCAGTATTGTAATGCGTTTTCCTATAATAAAATATAGGGATTTAATTAAACGCAGTATAATATAGGGGCCCTATATTTTTTTGTAGGGAAATGCAGTACAATACTGCGTTTAAGAAAAACGCAGTATTGTAATGCGTTTTCCTATAAAAAAATTAATTTTTTAATAAAACGTAGTATAATACTGCGTTTAAATTTAATGGCTAACTTTCCGTTAAAGTAAAACGCAGTATTATACTGCGTTTTATGTAGAAATGTAACTTTTTTTAACAGTAGAAACGTATTTTGTGCCAAAAATGACACTATTTCAGTTTCCCCCTCCTAGGAAAGCAAGTGCAACGACCATACCATTTAGGCTTGGAAATTTAACTCTTAGGACAAAGAATGAACCCATGCAAGCTATTTGAGAGATTCGAAGATGAATTTTTACTTGAATTTAGCTGTATATTATTTGTAAGTTAGTCATATGAGATAAAATATTGTGATAATCAAATAAACATGATTAGCTTTCAAAAATTCTCTACTCTCAGGAACCCAACATGAAGATGAATGTCTAATTCTAAGATAGAGCTTCAACCACATGAGCGTATAAGATGAAATAAAATGCAATAGCTCCAACAGTAACTTTATTCCTCTTACCACTCTAGACAAATAAAGAATTTATTTAACATGGGAGAAATCATAATTAATTTAAATCGCCAATCGTATCTGCTGAACAAATTAAGCTCTCATAACATAAGTAGCAATCTACGTATAATAGTAAATAAGTAACATTCTTGTTTGAAAGTATTCTGAATTAATTAGTAAAACATATTAGCATTACCGGTTGTGTGAGCGAGTCATCAGGTACGTAATCTGTTAGAAGAGATGAAAGCAATTTTACATTGAATCAATATTAAATCTCTAAGGAAAATAATAACAATTTTTAAATGAAATTTCTTTTTGAACAAATGACAAATTTTAAATGTTTGTTTGAAACAAACTCCAAACTTTGCAAAAATGCGATTAACTTAGCCCAAATACCATCAGGTAACAAATATAGATATATGCATGTGACATCATGATTAATGTCTATTGCAATAATCATCATCATAGTAAAAGTACTAATGATACTATAACAACAACCATAAAACAAAATAATTCTAGAAACTAATGCAATAACCAAACCTCTACTTTGTAATCTTGAGATTTCGATTGTTCGGCAACCAAACAACAATTTATTCGATCGGCAGTACAGTTTTATAAGAGACCAAGGTACATTTTAATTATATAACACAGGCAAATCATTGTCACGATCCAAAATTCACTAAGGGTCGTGATGGCATCGGACACCGCTGTCAGGCAAGACAACTAAAATACTTAATTAAATTCTCGTTTTAAATATTTTCGAAATCACTTCTTTTACGTTTAAACAATACATAATAAATTCCTCTGAATAAATAATGAAACGTCTAACAACTTTTAAAATTTTTGAATAGATCCATAGACATCCCAGAACCCGGTGTCACAAGTGCATGAGCAATTTCTAAGAAATAATGTAATACAACAACCGTCCAGAATACAATATTGGACAGAAAATAATTACAGTAATCTGAAAGAGACTTTGCTGGCTGCGGAACATCTCAGGAAGTGCAGCTCACCTAAGTATCTGTATCAACCATGCTGCTGCGCCCACTAGGCCACTAGAGATGTATGTGCCTGTGCAACATAAATGCACAGCAAGTGTAGTATGAGTACGAAAACAACGTGTACCCAATGAGTATCCTGTCTAATCTCGAAGAAGTAGAGACGAGAGGTCGACTTTAACATTTACTAGTGGTCCAATAATAATATAGTGAAAATGTGAAGAAATCATGGATTTTTATAAAGCAATTATAAACTCGTAAAATCAGATAGCAGGTAAACAACATCTCAAATAAATACGGATTTCCAAGGTTTACTTTTCATTATGCTTATCAACTATGTCTAGCCAGGGAAGGCAAATATTATCACATAACATTCTCAGGCAAGCAATACAAGCATGCACATATCATGCCGAGGTCGTACGGTCCGATCCAACAATATTTAAACTGTGCACTGCCGACGGTCGAACGGCACGAACCATAGATGCATCTATCTAATCTACCGAGGCGTTCGGCCCGTTCCAAAAATAAACACACACAGATAGTCAATCAAGAAGTCAACATGGAACAATTATCCAAAGAAAAGTCAATTCTCTTTTAACAGTTTAAGAATATGAAGTTTAAATCTTTTTAGAAATTCATTTATTAATTCAATGTGATTTAAGCAATTCAAGCTGTCAATAAGATTACAAATAGTCCAAATATAGCAAGCTTTTGGGCCCTAGACTACCCGGACTTAAACATAATAGTAGCTACGCATGGACTCTCATCACCTCGTGCATACGTAGCCCCCACAAATAGAAACACATAACCAATTATATCACCTATGGGGACAATTTCCTCTTACAAGGTTAGAAATGAGACTCACCTCGCTCCGAAGCTCCAAAACCGGTTTCCAAGCCCTTCCGACGACTCAAACCGATGCTCCAATGCTCCAAAGCTAGCAAATAATTATGTAAACCCATTAATATATGCTAAGGTACTCATTATAATTCAATTTATAACAATTCCTAACCCCGATCGAAAAGTTGACAAAAACGCCCTCTAGCCCACGTGTCCGGATTCCGAAATTTCTCAAAGATAAAGTTTACTCATGAACTCACGAACTCAAATATATGATTTTCTCTTAATTCCATACCCAAAATCGTGGTCAAAATCCAAGAATACGAATTTTCTAGGTCTTCCCTCAAACCCCAAGTTTCTACCAATTTCCATGTCCAAATCCGTATATAATCATGTATCTAACTAAAAATTAGCATAAATTACTTACCTCATGCTTGGTGGTGAAAATGGCACCTCAGAGTTTCTCCAAAATCGGCTCCAATGGAAGAAATGGGGTTGAAATGAACCCAACCCCCGATTTAAAAGAACCTCACTGCCTCTAGCATTTCCGCACCTGCGGTCTCTTGACCGCTTCTGCGGTCTCGCAGGTGTGAACCAAACGCCGCTTCTGCGGTCCAGGGCTCCCAGCCCATTCCGCTTCTGCGCCCTCTCCTCCGCAGATGTGGTCCCTCATCTGCGGCAAAACGACAGCATCTGCGGTCCCAGCCTAGCAGTCCATTTCCGCTTCTGCGGCTCCGCACCTGTGGCCCTAGTCTCGCAGGTGTGGTTACACCAGCAACCAGCCCTTTCCAAAATTCCATTTTCGCTTCGTTAACCACCTGGAATCCACCTGAGGCCCCCGGGACCCCGTGTAATCATACAAACCAGTCCCATAACACATTACAGACTTACTCGAGGTCTTAAATCACATCAAACATCGCTAAAACCACGAATCGACCTCCAATCCAAGCCTTATGAACTTTAGAATTTCAAACTTCTACTTTCGATGTTTAAACCTATCAAATCATGTCCGATTGACCTCAAATTTTGCACGCAAGTCATATTTGACATTACGGACCTACTCCAACTTTCGGAATTGGAATCCGACCCCGATATCAAAAAGTCAACTCTCGGTCAAACTTCTCAAAACCCTTAAAATTTCTATCTTTAGCCAAATGACTCCAAAATGACCTACGGACCTCCGAATTCACTTCTGATCACGCTCCCAACTCCAGAATCACCATACGGAGCTACTCCCAGACTCGGAATTCCAAACGGACATCGATAACACTGAAATGCATTTCAACCCAAACTTATGAAATTTCTTCTAAAATGCTAACTTCCACAATAGGCGCCAAAACGCTCCCCGGGTCTTCCAAAACCCGATCCGGACATACGCCCAAGTCTGAAATTATCATACAAACCTACTGTAATCTTCGAATCCCGATTTTGAGGTCGTTTACTCAAAAATCAATCTTAGCTAATTCTTTCAACTTAAAGCTTCAGAAATGAGAATTCTCTTTCCAAATGAACTCCGAACTTTCCGGAATTCAGTTCTGACCATGCGCACAAGTCATAATATCTTAAGTGAAGCTGTTCATGGCCTCAAACTGCTGAATGACACATTAGAACTCAAAACGACCGGTCGGATCGTTACAATCATCAAATCACTTCATTTTTATGATTATAAGTGAAGAATGTACTTCAATGACTAAATACTCGAGGGACAAGTTCAATAATAATCATGTCAATAAAATTGTCCCTGATTATTCCAAATCAATGAAAATAATCAAGCGAAATTAGTATCATTGACTAACCAATACCACTTAAATTGTTACACAGAACTTGTTAGAAAAGAATAGGCTAGGAAATCAAAATAAACAAATTATTTGAAGGGATATAGATAGACATTTAATCACCCGACGCCAAATTTCATCCTTTTTCAATGATCTTTTACCAGAATGAGAATGTCCAATAAAAAATAATTAAAAGCAAATATCTTACCTTAATGTTCGTTTGGTTTGGTTGACCAGATTTCTAATTCTTTACGCAATTCTCCCAATAACTTTTACCATAAAAAATATCTGATAAATAGGAGATTAGGAAAAGCTGAGTAGGAATTTGGTGAAATAGAGTTCAGAGTTTACACATGTTGCTTTAATGAAGACAAACGAAGATTGAGAGAAAGTTGCCATGGTATTCTGACTTTTAAGGAGAACAAAATAAACCGGTTGGAGAAGATGATTAGGCGTCTGTCCCCGGAGAGATGCGATTGTTGAGAGAGGCATGTGTAAGGTTTTTTGTTTTTTGTTTTAAAAAAAAATAAATGAAGGGTAATTTCGTATACATAATAAGAAATAAGGGCAATTTTGTAATTTGACTTTTAGCTAAAAAGGTTGCTGCTTTTAATATATTGTAGATAAAAGGTCTCTTTGAATAACAATTGGACTTTGCTAAGATGACCGAATTTGCATTTAAAAGTCCTTTCTTAGATTAATTTCATTATACTTCCATAATTATAATAATTTATAATAAAATATATTACATTATATTGCTATAAAATTTAATACTTAGTATGTATGCATCTATATAGAATAGGAAATAGAGAAATAAATTATAATTGGCAAATAATGTTTGTATTAATTATTATGATGCATTAAATAATAATATGATAGTGACTAAGTAAATAAAATAATAATAACGATATAATTGCAATAAATAAATATGCTAAATTATATTAAGGCTAATAATTATATTTTTATTTTAAAAATCTTGAGGCTAGAAAATATAACAAATATTTTGGATAAAAATATGTAAAGTATAATTCGTAAATTATTAAGAATTAGGAAGTATAGAAAAATTGATTAAGAAAAAGGAGGGCTAAAGTTGGTCGTCAACAACTATTTTCATGAGCAAAAGGAAACACCGACTCTCTGAATATCACATCTCTACATGTGAAAAATTATTTGGTTTTCAGGTCTAGGAGTATATACCCCTTTTGTGTCTCTGAATACCCCATGAAGATAGATATCCTTGCCCTTTCTGCAAACTTGTCTCCTTTGGGCAAGACTGTTGCAAAGCACAAACATCCCAGTACTCTCAAATGCATCAGTGATGCCTTCTTGTGGTACAATAGTTCAAAAGGAGTCTTGCCCCTAGAACAGTAGAAGGCATACTATTGATCAAGTATAGAGCATTTTTCACACAAATGCCCAATACTTGATGGTATTGATCCTTGAAACTTCAATGCTCTAGTAGTTTCCAAAATATGCCTATGCTTCCTCTCAACTATGCCTTTCTACTGAGAGGTATAGGCACAACTACTTTGATGGATTATACCAAGACCATTTAGCAATTCTGCACACTGAGTGTTGAAAAACTCAGTCCCATTATCTGATCTACTAAGCTTGACTGACGTTCCAAACTGGTTCTGAATCATGGTTAGAAATTGTTTCATCACAACTATAACTTCAGATTTCAGCGTTAAAAAATATATCCACGTATACCTAGAGTGATCATCCACAATTGTAAGAAAATAGTGCTTCTATCAAAAGATGGAATTTTATAAGGTTCTCATAAGTCCAAGTATACAAGGTGAAACAGTACATTAGATCTAGATTCACTAAGAGGAAACTTCAACCTTGTCTGCTTTGCCAATGGACATACAAAACGGGTATTTTATATTATACTACTAGTATTAACATGTAAGGTTCTCATATTCTTCATGACAGACAGTGAAGGATGACCTAGCCTCTTATGTCATTGGCTGCTATCTCCTTCAACTACTTTGCTCACTGTATTTATTGTCTTTATTCTGTTAGCCAATCTACTACCTTTGAGTATATATAATCCTTCATTTTCTTTACCAATCCCCTTCACCTTGCCACTCCAAAGATCCTGAAATATATAAAAGTCAGGAAAGAAATTAACATTGCAAGATAATATCTTGGTTAGCTTTGAAACCGATAATAGGTTGAACCTAAAATTAAGTATATAAAGCACATCTCTGTTACTTCATTGTCAAATAGTTCAGTGCTACCAATATGAGTAATATCAGCGTTCTCCCCTGTAGGTAAGTATACCTTATCTCTGATGAACCTATCTGTGCTCTTAGTATTGTCAAGCAATACTATACTAGAAGCAATTTGATGAGTTGCCCCTGAGCTACAATCCAATCTTTGTCCGTTTGATCAAATTTAGAAATTAGGCTAGTGATCTTACCTATTGTATTTGGTTGGCATTCCTACGAATCCTTGATGAGAAAGCTGAGTATCTGGCTATATTGCTCATCAGTGAATTAATGTCCTATGTCATCCGGCTTCATGGGTTGTCCACCTTTAGCTGCTTGAGAGGATGAGCCTGTATCTGCATTATTCACAACAACAAGTGACTCCCTCTTCCAGTTGTCTAGTTTTCCTCGACCATAATTCTGAGTTCCAACACTAGTTTTCTTCCTTTGATCAAAATCAGTAGATAGCCAATGAGTTTGTAGCAATTTTTTTTGGCGTGGTTCCTCATGTGACAATGCTCATATTGCATAAATTGCTTCCTTCCTCGAAAGCCTTTACCTCTTCCTGCTTGTATTGCCATAGCATCAGCCTTATCAGTCACAATATTAGTACTAACTCTTTGTTGACTCTCATCTTGTACAATCATAGTATATGCTTGATTGAGATTTGGTGCAGTGGTCTTCATCAGGATTTGCCTGCGTGCTTGATCATACGAATCATTTAAGCCACTTAGGAATTGGATTACTCGCTGCTGGTGTATCATTTCCAAATTCTCCTTTGATTTTGGACACCCACAGTCAGAGAATGGGGCTAAAACATCATATTCATATCAAAGCTCCTTCAATTTCGAGAAGTAAACTGAAATTGAGCTAGTTCCTTGTGATAATGTTGCAATTTCACGATGTAACTGAAAAATCCAAACTCGATTGACCTTGTCAAATATCTCTCGTAGGTCTTCCCAAACGAGATGTGCATCTGATGCATCGACGATACCACCTAGGAATTCTGCACGCACATTGTTCATGATCCATGACAGCACCACCGCATTACACATTTTCCATTGTTCCTGCAATTCAGCTGCTTTGTACAGATCCTTCTTGCATGTGTCAGTAACAAACCCTAGCTTCATTTTCCCCAAAAGTACGATCCTTATCGACTTGCTCCAAATCCCGTAATTGTCTGATCCAATGAGTTTCACTAGTATAGAAACTGAGCTTGGAGTGTAGGATGGACCTAGGTATAAAGGATGTGTGTGGTCGATCGAAGTTTCTGCCATTGTTCAGAGTAATTGGATGGTGATTGATCAAATTAAAGATTTTATGTGAATTTTAGCCTAAACAAGATGCGATGTGCAGAATCAATTACTCCTGTTATGATACCATGCTGAAATGCAAGGTTTGAAGCTTTCACTTTACTCGTTAATGGAGTCAGAAGAGAGAGAGAGAGAGAGTGTGTGTTTGGAGAAGGCAATTGTTTCATTAGCTCATTCAGTCGTTAACATTGTACATATATACTAACCTATAACTACCACTAATTAACTTATCAAACTAACACAGCTCATTAACAACTATAACTAATACTCTAACTAACAAATACATGTGAGCCGCACATGCTCTATTTGAACATCAATTGAACACAATTACCTGGAAAATTATATTGTATATATAGGTTAAATGTTACTTTTTATACACATATATTAAATCTTGAACACTTATTATTTAACGGAACGCCCCTGACTAAAAACCATGTTTTAAATCATCCTTTAGTACAGTACTTGAGTTAGCAGAACTTGGTCAAATTTGAGGTAGAGTTAGCTAGCGTTTGGATATAGATTTAGTTGAAACTTAAAAAAACGAGTTTTAAAGATGAGATGAAAAATAATTTTTGAAAGTTGAATTGTGTATGGACATGCATTTTACTTGAAAAGGATTTAAATTTTTGTGAGTAGAAAACTTCAAAACCTACTCTAGAACTGTTTTTGTGATTTGAATATTTTATTTTCAAAATCTACTAAAAAATGGTTTAAATATATAAACAAACAGATATTTGAAAATAAAATTTAAAAAAAATACTTCCGAATTTTATGGCCAAACGGGAGCTTAGTCTCAACTGAAAGATTTAGTGCACTTCTTAAGATACTCTCCCCCACCCCACCCCCGACACACACACACCCACGCGCTTAACATTTAAGATTATTATAACCATTACTAAAGGACTATGATGCACAACTAGCTAAAGGTTGGTTTGGATATGATCTCTGATCACAATATCCAGACAGGAGATGAGACATGATTTAAAGTTTATGGGTTCTAAATTTACAATCGAACTTTTAGTTTTTACTGGGTTCGCAATTAAATATTTGTACATATTTAATAGATTTTCTAATATAAAATATAATATCTAAATAAAAAGTTAATGAATTCTCTGAACCCATAGGTAACACTTTCCCTTCGCCCCTGCATCCATAGAAAAGGAGAAGTAAATTGGAGGAGAAAGGGAGGACCAATTCAATCAATCATTTCCATTTCAATTTGAACCTAGTTAGAATTCATTATAAATATATAGTTAATAGCCATTTCATTCCATTGGAGTTTATTTTATACCAAAGGAAGGAGATTATCGATGTAACTAGTGTATCTATGCCGTCGTGCCAGTCATACTACATGGGATCGTTTGATTATCTATATAAAAAAAAGATCTCAAACATTAAAATTTGTGTAAGTGTACCATGTTACTTAATTTGGTTGGCCGCATAAAAAAATCATCTCTGCAAGCTAATCAATCGTTTAGCATTTATATCAGCCTATAAGTAAATTATTACAAAAATCGGTTAATTTTTAAAATATTATTAATATTAGCCAAACACTATCAATATTAGCCAATTAACTATTTGTAACTAAACAAAGGTCGAATTTTTGCTTTCTTGTAATGACCCGACCAGTCGTTTTGAGAGTTATATCCCCGATCCCCTATTTATTGCTTCCCCTGTATCTTTTTCTTATGTGACTTGACGGGAAGTTTCGTTTTGGGTTTTTGGAGTGTTTTGGGACACTTAGTCCCGAAACGGAGGCTTAAGTCGTAGGATTTGGACCGTAATCAAAAATGTGTGAAGATGACTCCGGAATTGAGTTTCGTCGGTTTCGTTAGTTCCGTTGGGTGATTTTGGACTTAGGGGCGTGTCCGGATTGTGTTTTGGAAGTTCGTAGCTGATTTAGGCTTGAAATGGCGAAAGTTGAATTTTTGAAGATTTTGACCGGTAGTGGACTTTTTGATATCGGGGTGGGAATCCGATTCCGGAAGTTGGAGTAGGTCTGTAATGTTAAAATTGACTTGTGTGCAAAGTTTGGTGCCAATCGGACGTGATTTGTTAGGTTTCAGCATCGGTTGTGGTAATTTGAAGTTTCAAGTTCTTTAAGTTTGAATTGGAGGGTGATTCATGATTTTAGCGTTGTTTGATGTGGTTTGAGGGCTCAACTAAGTTCGTATGGTGTTTTAGGACTGGTATGTTTGGTTGAGGTCCGGGGGCCTCGGGTGTGTTTCGGATGCTCAATGGATCATTTTGGACTTGTGGAAGATATCAGATTTTTTGGTATTTTGTTGCAGACTTTATTTTCATCGCATTCGCGAGAGAGGTCTCGCGATCGCGTAGGACATCTAAGAGGCTAGCTGGAGTTGTTCTTCGCGTTCGCGAAGATGGGGACGTGACCACGTAAGGTTTTCAGGTTGTGCATCGCGAACGCGTGGGCTAGGCCGCATTCGCGAAGAGGAAGTGAGGCAGTAGTGGAGTTTAAGTGTTACTCTTCACGGTCACGTGAGGACAGACGCGATCACGTAGGTGTGAGAAGCTAGTGCATCGTGTTCACGTGGTGTGTTCCGCGTTCACATAGAGTTAAATTCTAGGGAAAGCAAAGTCGTTCTTCGTGATCGCGAGGCTATTTCCGCGATCACGATTAAGAAATCACTAGGCAGTATTAAACATTTTAAAAATGAGGGTTTGACCATTTTTATTTTTGGGAGCTCGAATTTGGACGAGATTTTGAGGAATTTTCAGAGACATTGATCGGGTAATGATTCTACACTTGATTTTGGTTATATCCCACTAATCCTATCATTAATTTTATTATTTAATTTCGGATTTGAGGTGAAAATTGGGAAAAATGGGAAGAAATTATTCAACTAAGATTTTGGGTTTTGATTAGGATTTTGATATCGAATTCGGATAATTTTGGTACGTGTAAACTCGTGAGTGAATGGGTGTTCATATTTTGTAACTTTTAACCGATTCCGAAATGTGGGCCGGAGAGACTTTTTAGGATGATTTTCTAATTTCTTGTTTTAGCTTTGATTTCATTAGCTAGATTAGTTTCTTGTAGTTATATTTATGATATGTAATTGATTTTGGCTAGATTCGGGCCATTCAGAGTCAGATATTCGTGTAAAGGGCATTGTTATCGAGTGATTGAGCTTGGTTCGAGGTAAGTGGCTTGCCTAACCTTGTGTGGGGGAACTCCCCTTAGGATTTGGTACTGTTTTGATATATGTGTGTTGTGTACGTGAAGTGACTAGTGTGTACGCGGGCTATTTGTTGTAAAACTCCGTCTTTCACTAAGTAATAACCTGTTTCACTTTAATTGAGTTATACTAGCATATGTAATTATCCTGTTTAGTTTAGAATAGCATGTCTACGTGTCTTAATTGCTTATCTGAACTCTGTGCAGCATGCTTAGTGAATTTTTCTGCTTTTCTCTTGACTTGCACTTAGTCTGAACTGTAGGACCTCTGTTATAACTGTTATTTTCATTGTTTGAGCTGCATATTTAATTTGGAACTATGGGACGGTATCCAGGAGATCCCCCTGCATATTTACTTTCGGACTACGGGACGGTATCCCGGGGGATCCCCTGCATGTTTACTTTGGGACTACGGAATGGTATTCCGGAAGATCCCCCTGCATATTTACATTTGGGACTATGAGACGGTATCTCAGAGAGATCCCTTGTTGTTATTTTGTGTACTGTATATAGACATATAATTTTTGGCCCTCCCCAAAATTTTACACATGTTAGCTACTGTCATGGTGATAACTTTCTAGCTACTGTCATTAGGAATTTGAAGTTGACTTCAAGTTTTTGATAAAATTGAGTTATTGGATTAAGGGATGGAAATCTATAATAGTATCAAAAATAAACAAAGAGGAAGTTGAGAAAATCCTTGAGGTGTGAGACAATATTGAAGTTCAAGAGGGGAACGAAAAAAGAACAACAAATACAGGAAGGGCGGAAACAATGACAAAACAAGCGAGAAGACGAATTGGTCACAAAGCAGAGGAGTTTAAGTCTCAAAAAAATCCAGAAAATAGGCCCGTATTTCCATTTCTGAAAAACGTTTCGCCATGGAATCCGAAGGAGTTTGATTGAGGTCGTTCTGGTTCTAGAGTTTTTTTGATTCCGGCTCTTGTTCGTATCACTTTTGCTGTAACTAAAAGGGTATCACACCTTGAGGTCCATTTCTTATCCCTCGTCTTTAATTAGTTCAAGAAGTTTTGGTATTCCACCATAGTGTTTTGTTTGTTATTATTTTTGGATTAATTTATCCATGTTTGTCCTTTAATAGTTTTACTTGAAATCAGTATATTCAAGTGAATAGTGGTTTGGGCTAAAATGAAACTAAAATGAACGTTTGGAAGACATTTTAAGCTTTACACGAACGTAGCTTTGACGAGTTTAAGTTTCGGATTATTGTGTTTACCATACCAATTTGTTCAATAGAGTCATAGTTTAGATTAATATTTTTGTTCGTCATTTTCCGTTAGGAGCATGTTTAGGCCGACCACACTCGGGTAGGCAAACCTTAGGATTTTTTTTATCTTATTTTTATTCGAGGTAAGAGGTCGCAACCTTTAGTTTATATTCAGCGAAATGCCCCATAGATTTTGTATATATTTTTATCCGGGGTATGCCCCGTAGTATCATGTATTTGGAGGTCATGACGAACTTCGTGGGAAAGTATAGTATATAATAGTATTTAGGATTCTACTTTAATTTTCTTATTTTATTTTCTTTCGTTTAGGTAAGGATGACCTCGAGTCTCTTGTGTATTTATTTTCCTTTTTATGCATTTTTTTTTACCTTAATTTGAATATCTTAAAAGTCACTCAGATCGAGTATGCAACCGTGATTTTCGCGGGACTCGGAGAATGCCTAACACCTTCTTCCTCAGTCAAATGAACCCTTTACCTTGAATCTTTGGTGCCATCAGTTTTAGAGTCTAAACATGCTTCAAAAGAACAAATAATTTCTAAAATCGATGACCTGACACACCGAAATCAAATGTCAGGTGGCGACTCTAAAAATCTTTTGAACACAAATTTTTGTCACTTTCTAATTGAAAACCTTTTTGATCTTTACAAATATTTTATTATTTTTAAGAGGGTTAGTGAGGTGAAAAAAAGGGGTGTGACAGCTTTGGCGACTCTGCTGGAGAGTTGCAGGTTCGAGCTGATATTTGATCTTGTTTGCTTTTTATGATATTCGATTGAGGTGTTTATTTTCTTTATTTCATTTGTTTATTTGGTTTGTTTGTCTTATTTCCTATTTTGTTGGTTATTTATTTATCGCTTATCCTTATGTGTGTACCGCTTTATAACTGTCATCATTTGCATAACCATGAGTCTTCTTTCTGAAACAAGTCTTTTGGAGTACATTTGAGCGTACACGGCCTTTTCATGAGTCACCCGTGTCTTTAGGGGGTGGCGTGGGAGCGTGAAGTGGGCGGACAGCTAGAGCAGCCGCCATCGACCACGTGCCGCCCCGAATTGCCTTGTCCAGTGAACCCCTAACTTAGGTCAGCCTTTAGGTCATGCTTATCTGCATCATATCATTTAAACCTAGTAGGGCTCGGTCCCAGGTACCATGTCCCTTTGTTGGAGGCCTATCCAAATTATGTCAAAGTGGGCTTGTAGCCCAAAAAGACATTTAATCATCTTCATGTGCTACATGCTGCATTCTTTAAGGGTAGAGGGGTTATTTGACAGACCAATAATGGTTTGAGGGTAAATGAGAAAGAAAAGAAGGTGAAACATAAAAATGAGGCAAGTAGGGACCAGTTATGTTTTTCTTTTGACAACCTTTTCAAGAAAAAGACAAAAAAATAAAATAAAAAATACAAATAGATTTTGCACTTTCCCGTCATTTTTCAAAAAAAAAAGAGGAAAAAAAAAGAAAATAAAAAAAAGATTTTACATTTTCCATCATTTTTCAGAAAAGACAAAAATATATTTTCTCCAAATCAATTATTTTTTTAAAAAAATTTCTTCCGTATCCAATCTTCCCGAACAACGCATACCCGATTCTCGTCTATTGGGACGGGATACGTCGGCAGCCCACATAGGATCCGATTTTTTCTAGTGAGTTTTAAGTCCTTGGCATTGGGGTCGTAGCCACATCTTGCATGTCTAGCCACTTTGGCCACATGACCTTTTTGCAAAATAGGGCTATTTTCTCAAAGTAGTTTTTTATCCTATGTCTTAGAACCCTAAGTCCACAACAAGGTGTCCTGTCAATTTTAAGGTCCATTCCTGTTGAATTTGCATGTCTAGCCACTTTTGGCCACATCGGCCATTCTTGCAAAATGGGGTCATTTTTGCAAAAGTGGTTCAATGACCCATGTCTGAGGATCTTGAGTCCACAACTAGGTGTCATATTACTTTAAGGTCCATCCTTTTCGAGTTTACATCTTTAGCCACTTCTAGCCATATCGATCGTTTTTGCAAAATGGGTCATTTCTGCAAATTAATTTTCGGACATGATTATTGGGAGTTTGAATCCATATAAGCCTTAGTGAGGTATTTACATGTCTTTGAGGTCACCTTTGTTGAGTTTGCGCTAATAGCCACCTTTGGCCACGTAGGTGATTTTGCAAAAATAGCCTCAATCATGTCTTGCATGTGTTCAACAAAAGGTGTCATGGCGTCGCATAGTGTCTTGAGTCACTGATCTATTTGGTCTTATTTTTCTCATTCAGGTGTGGATCCATGTACTAGAGCTCGAGCATGACAGATACCCCAGGACCATCACATTTGGGAGCTTGTTTGAAGAGACTTTTTATACTTTGAGTCTATTTTCATGTTTTCTTTTACTTTCTTTTCTTGTCTAGTAGTTTTGAGTCTTTTAGGTGGTTTAAAAGTTTGCCAAGTTTTTTGTCATCGTACTTCCCATTTGTATTTGAAAAAAAATAGTTATAAATAAAAATTAAAAAAGATTTTTATTTTTATTTTATTTTGTCCATTACTTTTCTAGAACTATGCTTGGTCTGATTCATGTGGAACATAATACGTAGGCAACCTACATAGGGTTCGATCAATTCATTTTTAAAATTAAAAAAAAAAAGATGAAGTTGTGGGATGTGAAAATGAGAGGAAACTGCGGGATGCAACAAAAAAGCGATAATCAGAAAGAAAAGAGAGGGAAGAAAATAAAAACCAAGAAGTGCTAGAAAAGGAAAAAAAGAGATGAAGTTGTGGGATGTGAAAATGAGAGGAAACTGCGGGATGCAAGAAAAGAGCGATAATCAGAAAGAAAAAGAGAGTACGAAAAATGAGCAAGCCAAGAAATGATAGAAAAGAAAGAAAAGAGAAGACTGAAATGAACAAAACTGGGATGATGCCAAATGACCTTGTGACCCTCGAAGTCATTCTAGAACCGTTAATTATTGCTAGGTGCATTGCACGCAATGTGATATTTCTATCTGATAAATGCCATAACACTAACATGTTGGCTTTGTTTTGTTCCTCTTTGGTACTTTAATTGTTATCATAACAGAAGGTTGTTAGTTTGTGGCATTCTAGCGAGTCATCCATACAACACAAGGTCAAAGATCAAGGTAGCCATGGCTAGCAAAGATTTGGACACAGGTGTTGTCGATCCGCCTAAGGAGATTGTTGAATTAGAATTTGAGTTGAAAGAAGAGGTCTTAAGGTTGAAGGGACAAATGGCCGAAATGTACCAAGCCTGGATTAGTGGGCGTCCTCCACCATTATTTCTCACTAACTACACTGAAAGCCTCGTCACCATTCCACCACTGTCACAAATTCAGATTCTCACTGCTGTTGATATCTCACCACAACCTTTTCACACTCCATCCCACCCAAAACAACCTTATACCCCACTCCAACATCCAATCCTGTTTTCATAGCCCCTCTACAAGCTACCCTCCACCGACCCTCTTGTGCACTCGCGTTCCCAGCTCCAGATGCCCACTACTATGCTCCAGAACCAACCTTCAAGGTCCCGGATCCTTATCCCTACACCCCCTCACTTTGAGCCACCTATTGAAACCGAAAAGCCATCTAAGCACATGGAACAAGATGAGATATTCAGAAAAGTGAAGAGTTTAGAGCAGTCTTTGAGAAACATGCAAGGGATAGGAAGCCAAGTAAGTGTTACCTACAAGGACTTGTGCTTGTCCCCCGACGTCCAACTGCCCACCGGGTTTAAAATGCCAAAGTTTGATTTATACAACAGACATGGGGATCCCGTAGCCCATCTGAGAAGCTATTGCAGTAAGATGAGAGGCGTCGGTGGGAAGAATGAATTATTGATGGCATACTTCAGCCAGAGTCTGAGTGGTGCAGCTCTAGAATGGTACACCCACCAAGACGCTAGCAGGTGGTACACATGGGATGATATGGCTCAGGCCTTTGCCCTGCACTTTCAGTAAAATATAGAAATTGTCCCGATTGCATGTTCTTTACCAAGATGGAAAAGAGGCCTAATGAAAACTTTAGGGAATACAGGCTCGGATGGAGAGAGCAAGTTGCCCAAGTCAATCCCCCGATGAAAGAAGACAAGATGGTCGAGTACTTTCATCAAGCTCAAGAGCCTACTTACTTTGGGCATCTGATCTCGGCTATGGGTAAGCCTGTGAGCACGTAATTTTTGCCCTATGAGAACTACTCCCAAAAAATTCAAATAAAAATGGTTTTGTGTTGTTTGTGATTTATTTGTGCATGTTTTAAGGAAAATACAAAATATGTGTTGCATGTGCATTTAGGATTTAATTTTACAATCTAGGAATTAATTAAACAATCAAGTTTGTTTTACAAAATGGAAAAATCACAAAAATATGTACTTTGCATTTTTTGCATTTAATGTCCGAATTGTGTGATTTTATCTTTATTGATGTTTAATTTCGTGTGATAGTTATTATTAAGAGTCAATATTTTTAGTTAATTGTCGATTTTATAATTTAATTAGGATTTTTAGTTTTATTGTTGAAAATGAAATTGAAAAGGAAAAGAGAATAAGAAGAGGAAAATTCAGTTGGGCCAATTTGGCCAAGCCCAAATCCAAAACACAGCCAAACCTGGCCAAAAACCAGCCCATACCCGCCCCAAATCCAGTCCATCTGTGACTAATCCAAACGACATCGCTTTAAGTTAGTCAATCTCAACCATTCGTTTGATTGGATCGAATGGTCCAGATCAAATCCTCCAATACCCGACCCATTCCCATCCAAGACCGATCCAGTCTCGAGGTAAGTGAAGCGACGTTGTTCCCATTAATGAATGGATCCAAGCCGTTGATCTTATCAGATCGAGCGGCCTGGATTCATTCCGCCCCCTTCTGGTATATAAGTCCAAACCTTACCCGTCCCCCCAAACCCCCCCCCCCACCTCTTCGCCTCTGAGCTTCAGAGACCAAACAGATCCTCCGCCTCCTGCCACCGTGCTCCGCCCACCGGAAATTGCCTCACGGCGGTTCCGGTGGTCCAAACGACCCCGTCTTTACACCACTGATTCCCCTCGACCTCCCCAATCAGAACCCCTAACCCTTATCCCTCGAATCCCAGCCATTTGCTTCGAATATTAGATCGAAAATAAGGCCGGAACCCTAGTTCGTCCAATGACTCCCAATTTCACACCACAGCTCCGCCCTGACCTCTTCTCTCCAAATCCACCCTCCCCTTCCTTCGAATCTAGTCCCAGTCGCTCGAATATTGATTTTGAGCCAAGAACCCTAGCGCCGCCACAAGATCCCCTGGTGGCGGCGCCTAACCTAAACCCTCCCAAACTCACACCTTCTGACCACTAGCCCACCCCCGTCCCAAGTCCCCTACTAGTTTTGCTCGAATCAGAGCGGGGTTGGTCGAATCTCAAACGAAGGCAAACCCTAGAGGAACCAGCTTCAGGTTGTGTACGAAGTTAAGGGTTTGAGGTCCTAACCGACTTTAGTCGAGTGTTCTCAGTCGAGAACACTCGATTAAAGTCCGTTTTTACCCCAAAAGGCTCAAGTCGGAGTTACGAGCAGAGCGAGTGAGAGATAGGTCTGAGTTCGGAGGTATTTCTTCTGTTTCTCTGTTTGTTTTTCATGTTTTGTTGTTTGTTTGTTTAAGATGATTTCAAATTCATCTCTTATCAATTACTCTTTTCTTTCTCCAATCAAACCTTTTATTTGGTCCAATTTTATCATTGCTTCTGTTTGTTGTCGATTGTTATATGTTATAATTTGTGCAATCGATTGAATAAGTGTCGTCGATTGGTTTGGTATGCTTGAATGTTAGATTAGCATGATAATAGTTTAATTTGTGGTTCATTCCAATAGGTTTACCCTCCTGTTTCTTTTCTGTTCTAATTTTGTGTTGAAATAAGCCTGTTGGTATCATTTGTTTCAAATTGTTCCAATTTCCTTTTCTCATTGTTATTCACCATGTTTTTTCATATGAGTTCAGTTTGTTTGTCGGTTTCAGTATGTTTACAGTGATCATTCCTTATGCCTAAGTTTGATTTAGAATTGTGAATGCAGTCAGTTAATCCCATGTACATATGCATCTTAGCAGCTTTGCATCAGTCTGCTATTTGATCTAATCTGAGTTCTAAGTTCAAACTGCTAGGGGAATTGAATTAAATTGGTTATAGCTGCTGTAATTTGCTGATTAATTAGGAATCAGTTTAGTTATCTGATTAAGGAGATTGGTTATAGCTGATGAGGTAAAAGGGATTGGGTAGGATAGTAATTTCAGGGGCTTTAGGAGGGTATTTTGGGATTGAAAAGGTTTGAAAGTAGTTTAAGTTGAATGGTCTGACATTAGGGTACTAAAATGCCATTAAACTAATGAATTGTTTAAGTGCTAATGGGGAACAAAACATAATGGTAGGGGAAGGTTTAGAGGAAATGGATTAAGAAATAGGTGCTCATACCTATTTGAATTTAAATAAAGAAAAGGCAAGGGTAGTGGGGAACAAGTGAATTAAAAAGAGAACAAAACATATAGTAGTGGTCGAGGAATATCATGGGCAGAAAATCTGATAGTTTCAAGGCAGATAGGGCAGGCCTGTTTTTGGGTTATAAATAGAGTCATTTTAGACAGATTGGGGGAGATTCTGAAAATCTGAAGGGGGCTTTTGAATCTGAAAAAAGATCATTGTTTGAGAGTTTAAAAAGGGTTGGCTTTTGAAAACACCACTCTTTCAAGAAGTCACACGTTTGAAAATCAATGGAAAAGGGTCCTAAAATCAGTCTAGGATAGATGTTAAGTCAGTTCTTATTTCTTCTTTAGCTTGGGAGAATCAGTTTAAAAGGAAAAAAGGTTAGGCATTCATGGAGTTTGTTACTGTGCCATTGGGGTCCAGAGTTGTTGCTGATTTGATTTTGAGTAAGCTGGGTCTGTTGTAGCTGTTTGGTTTCCCTCCTGAAGTTGAAACTAGTGTGTTGTCTAGTTAAAGTTGACTCTTGGACTGCTTTCTGCTACTCTTTTGATTTCAAGTTAGGTTTATTTTGGGTGCTGTTATTGCTGTGTTGGTTTGTTTGTGTTGCTGTTTGGTATAGCTGGGGAATTTTTAACTGGTTTTCCTGAGTTGCTACTGGATATTTGTTACTGTTGCTGTTGTGCTGTGCTATCTGTTGTGCTGATCACTTCTTCTTCTTCTCCATTGTATTCCATTTTCAGGTACACATTCTAAAAAATTGTGTTGATGTAAGCTCGAATTTGAAGTTGAAGTTGAGATGAAATGGAAATGCAGCTGTTAGTTCTATTTGACATGACTGTATAAATAAACTGATACTATTTCTTTATTAGCTAGATTATCACTTGATATGTCTTGAATGTATATAAGCATGTGATCTCGAGCAGTGGTTGTATTTAGTTTTATGTTAGGTTAATAGGATAGTTAGATTAATTTCAGTTTTGGTAATTTGTTTCGTGAAGTCATTTGAAAGTGATTCACATTGCAATAAACCTTTAGTAATGGTCGTCATGTGTTTTGTACTAAATTAGAACTGTTTGTTTGCTACATCATGGCATGTTAAAATTGGTCCATAAAGAGTGTTGTGGTTATTTTGTTCAAGTTGTTCCCAGTAGAACGACGTACTGCTTTCACTATAAAATCAGGATGCTTACCTAATGACATGCAAATGAATAAGCAAATGCTTGACTTCAGGGGCTCGATCCCTCGATCTCTCCTACGCAGCTTGGCACGCCCCATTCGGTTTTGGGCTTGCCTCAAGGCCCACCTGTTGTTGTTCGTTCACAAGTAGAATTAGTTGGCCCATTTAATTTGGGCCTGATTTAAAGGTTTCAGTATATAGTTAACACAATATAAGTTTGGGGTTTTGAGTTAGGTAGCAGGTTCAAATTAAAAGGTCCGTCCTTTTGTTTAGACTCGAACTTGAACTCGAAGCCCGCTTTTATAATATTAACTAATTAGGACCTTTTCTTTATCTTTAGAGAAAAAAAAATAGAAAAATCTTAGTCGCTTTAGGATATCCTTTAAATAAAATATGAGACGAGTCTCGCCAAATAAAACGTACAAACGGCGGGGCCCTCAATAAATGGTTATTTTAAATACTTAGACTTCGGGATGGGCCGTTTAGAAAAATTTCACGGCCTTCCCCAAAATAATAATACGCTAATCGCTTTAGGCGCGCATTTTAATAATCTTACCTTCTTAAACTCAGGTGTGCATTTCATGTTAAACTCGGGTGTGCATTTCATGCGACCCAAATCCAAATCCCACAACATTGAATAAAATGTATTTCGGATTGCAGGTGCATTTCATGTGACGCAATCCAAAGACATGTTTTAAATGATGTTCACATTCTTTAAAAATAAATAAAAGCGGTTAAAAGTCAAAATTGGCACATGGGTTCAAAGGTTTAAAAATCAGATAAATAAGCTAAACATGACAGTTGAGCGACCGTGCTAGAACCACGGAACTCGGGAATGCCTAACACCTTCTCCCGAGTTAACAGAATTCCTTATCCAGATTTCTGGTTCGCGGACTGTAATACAGAGTCAATATTCTCCTCGATTCGGGATTCAACCGGTGACTTGGGACACCATAAATCTCCCAAGTGGCGACTCTGAATTAAATAATAAATCCTGTTTCGATTGTCCTTTAATTGGAAAAACTCCCCTAACCCCTCTGCGCCCCGGTGGGTGGTCGAAAAAAGGAGGTGTGACAGCTCTGGCGACTCTGCTAGGGATCCGAACCCAGAATCTCTGGTTCAGGGTTCAGAATTCGAGCTTAGATAAATTGTTATATTTGGCTTTATCTGATTTTGTTACATGTTTGGGCCTAATGTGCTAAGTGATGCTTTTACCGCTTTGATATTATCTGAACTGTATATAAACTGTGCCGAAACCCTTCTCTTCTTACCTCCGGGGATGTGCTTACTGGGTAAGACTCCCTATTATGTTAGTATCATACCCTGAAATAAGAAAGAGACCGGACAAGTTACTAAGCCAGATGGCCTTTTGGTTCCCGGTACGTAGCCCCCTCCTCGACTCGAGTTGTCCGCTCGGGTACACAGTCTAGAACAAATACCCAAGTTATAAACCTAGAAAAACTCAGCTTCATGCCGGATCCCTAGTAGGAACGTTTGTTTGCATCACGTGCATTTGACTTTGGAGGCTCAACACAGTGGTTGGGTCTGTCTAGGACAGGTGTACCAAAATGACAAAAGACCATCCTGATGCATCTTACTTGCTACTTGTGCATTTGTTTGCTTCGGACTTGCACGTTGACCGGCTTTTGAATATTTTGAGGAAAGAGAGATAGAGGTAGTTAATCGCCTGTTTTGAAAAAAATCAATGTCCAAATAGCGTCGAAAATCTGTCGAATTTTTGAGAAAATGAAAAAAGGGGTTTCGTTTATGAAAAATGGTTTTATTTGCCATTAAAAAAAGGCTTGTTTTCAAAAGAAGTTTGTTTTATCTACCCGAACTACGCTGGTTTGATTCTCACAAGGTGCGGGATACGTAGGCAACCCTCATTGGGTCCAACCTCCCCTTTACAAAAATGTCAAAATTTTAATTTTCGTCATAAATAAGTCGGGTGACGCCGTTTTTGTCAAAATAGCCGAATGTTCCCAAAAGGGACGCCGGAAGGCTGACTTTGCATAAACGGCCACTTGTAGTCATTTTTTGGATTTTTGACCGGTTGACTCACCCAGCCTCAAAATCTTCATTCCCGAAGTGCTGAAAGGCCGTGTTCGGAACCGGATCTTTCTTTTAATTTGTGAAAAATTAAAAATAGCCAACTGGTTGAGTCAAATAAATTTTATTTTTGCTTAATCACCTTAACAAATGTGCAGGATGAGCACGATGCAAAATGAACCTTTTTCAATAATGACTAAAATCCCTTTCAAGTTGCAGCTATGGTGGGATGATTTAAGTGGTGAAGGGCACGATGAGGTCAAGAAATATCTAAAAGGTCTTACAGGTTTATTGGAAATCCAGCCTCGGGGGGATATCAAAAGAGCTTTGGTCACCTGCTGGGACCCGGCACACAATGTCTTCCACTTCTCCGATTTTGAACTCACCCCGACTTTGGAGGAAATAGCCGGGTACATCGGAAATGCTGAATCTTTTCAGGGAAGAATCGATGATATCGGGCACTACATCACCATAAAGTGCCTAGCTTGTGAGGATATGTCCCGTACCACCTTCTTTGCTTCAATAATGATTTATGTCCACCAGATCATGGAAGATTTGAAAGATCTGCGAAGGGGCCTTGCACCAAAGCCCGCGGCGAGGCCGAACGACGCCCCGCGGGCGCCAAAATTCAAAACTCTGAAACATTCATAGTTTGAGTCTGTATTTTCCTTGTCTTCAGAGTCAGTTGTCCGTCGGAGTTTGTATTTCCCTTTTTGGCATAAAGTCTGTAGTCTGTATCAAGTCTGTCAATTTCCTTTCAAAAATGTTTTGCCTTGTAATAAAACGTTTTGCTAGTAAAGGTTGAAAAATCCAAAAATGGTGTCTTTATTTTTCGCACTTGTGGTAGAACTACGCGCGGTCTGATTCATGCGGGAACATGATACGTAGGCAATCCACATAAGATTCGACCACCACTAAAAAAAAGAGAAAGTCAAAGTGAATAACAGAAAGGAAAACAAAGAAATAAAAAGAGAGATAAAGAAAGTTTCAGAAACACTTGAACGAGGCACAAACAAAGTAAGCCCGAATGACGCATGCGGTCGAAGCAAAGACATGTTAGAAATGGTTAAACTGCCTAGGAACATTGCATCCCCCAACGTGAAATTGCAATATGTGTTAAACTCTAACGCTAACAAGTTTGCTGTCCTTCCAGAGATTTCGAACCAGTTAGTTTGTTAGAACGTTCTGGCAGATTACCATTACCAAACAAGATCCAAAGGGCCCATACTAAAAAGCATGACTAGTTCAGACCAAAGTGTCGAGGATGAGAGGACGGAGAATCAAATGCTGAAGGAGGAAATGGATAAGATGAGACAGGAGATGAAAGAAATGCAGCTGGCCTTAGCTAGGGTACAAAAAGTGCCTGACCCTCCCGTTACTCCCACTCTCCCACCAGGACACCCACCGGAATACCCTCCCCCTGGCCCTTCGACAAGCTTCCCCAATCATCTATACTATCAGGGAAGAAATGCCTATGATCTCCAAGCTTCACAACCCAATCAGAACCCTCCTCCGCCAAATGTTCCTGTTTTCGTGGCACCCCCACCAGCCATGCTGCAAAGATCATCCAGCGAGCCATTGTTTCAGGCTCACGATAACCAATATTACCCCCTGAACCAACCTTCAAAGCACCCGAGCCTCATACGTATAATACTCACTTCGAGATCCCGGTAGAGACTGAAAAGCCGGCTAAGAGCCCAGAGTAAGACAAAGTGCTTCGAAAGTTTAAAAGCCTGGAGCAGTCCTTCAGGAATATCCATGGGTTAGGCAACCAAGTCAGTGTGGCCTACAAAGATCTGTGCCCATTCCCCGACATTCAATTGCCGGCAGGGTTCAAGATGCCAAAGTTTGATCTATACGAGGGGCACGGTGATCTAATGGCACATCTACGAGGTTTTTGTAGTAAGATGAGAGGGGCCGGGGGAAAAGACGAGCTGTTGATAGCTCACTTTGGTCAAAGTCTAAGCAGGTCTGCATTGGAATGGTACACAAGACAGGATCCTAGCAGGTGGTACACCTGGGACGATCTGGCACAAGACTTTGCAGGCCACTTCCAATACAACCTTGAGATCGTCCCTGACCGTCTCACATTGCTGAAACTTGAGAAGAAGCCCGGGGAAAGCTTCCGAGAATTTGGGTTCCGCTGGAGAGAGCAGGCGGCAAGAGTTGATCCTCCGATGAGAGAGGGGGAAATGGTGGACTACTTTCTGCAGACTCTGGAGCCAACTTACTTCGGTCACCTGGTGACGTCAGTTGGCAAATCTTTCAACGAAGTAGTAAAAATGGGCGGTATGATTGAAGAGGGACTTAAGTCCAACAAAATCCTATAAAATTCGAGTGGTATAGGCAAGAGATCGTAGTACATGGGGAAGACAATGCAAGCGCCTTAAGTGATTCCATCGTACCCTTCATAGAGACTGATGATGATAAGGGATCGTGGGTTTACCAGGTTTTCGATACGGTTTTAGTGGACAAAGTTCCCGAAGGTGAAAGCATCCCACTTCCCAAAATAGCAGTTGCAACTGTCATGGTAGCCTCGGAGATGTTAAAGAACGGGTTTGTGCCAGGCAAAGGTTTAGGGGTTGATCTTCAGGGTATTGTTCAGCCGGTTTCTTTTCCCAAAAATCTGGATACCTTTGGGTTGGGGTTCAAGCCTACAGTGGCGGATGTGAGACGGGCCCGCAAGTTGAAAAAAAGAGTCTGGGTCCTTCCCAAGCCAATCCCGCGCCTATCCAGATCATTTGTCAGAGCAGGTATCAGAAAGTTGTCGGTCCCGAAAGTTCTCGGACCACTGATTGGGTTAGATAGAGATTTGAATGAGGGCTTTGAAAGGCTGTTCGTCGATGTCAACATGATAGAAGCTGGAGAAGGGTCCAGTAGGTTAGATGTACATTTTGTGGGGCCTAGGGCAAATATCAACAATTGGATGGCTACTTCCCTTCCTACCCGGAGGGAGTCTTGGTAGTGGGCTCTGATTTTTCTTTCTTGTTTTTTTTTTGGATTATTCCAGGGTTGTAATCCAGTTTTGTTTTGTATTCAGCAAAGTGTGAAACTCTGTTATCCCGTATTTTAAAAAAAGTGAAAGTTTTTCTCTTCTTATTTTGTTTTAACTTTGTTTTCTTCTTTTCTCTTTCTGAACAATTCTCTTTATATTGGTTCTAATGACATGGCATGCACAACGGATCTTCAACCTAGTCTAAAAAATCAATCTGATTCCGAACTAATTGTGCAAGAGGTCGATTATGATGATGAATCGGAATACGATGAGGATGTAGCCTTCGAAGAGATAAACAGAGAGTTAAGCCAGTTTGAAGAGAAATCCAAGCCCAACTTAAATGACACAGAAGCCATCAATTTAGGGGATGCAGATGATATCAGGGAAACTAAAAATAAGCATCCACATTGCACCAAATATCAGGGAAGAACTAATCAAAGCACTTATTGAGTTCAAAGACGTTTTTGCATGGTCGTATGATGACATGCCGGGGTTAAGCACAGATTTAGTGGTTCACAAATTGCCCATTAACCCGGCATGCCCTCCCGTCAAGCAGAAATTGAGGAAGTTCAAAACAGACATGAGTGTGAAGATTAAAGAGGAAGTAACCAAGCAGCTGCAAGCAAAGGTTATTCGGGTCACTCGATATCCTGATTGGTTGGCTAATGTGGTGCCAGTGCCGAAGAAAGATGGGAAGATCAGGGTGTGTGTCGATTACCGCAATCTGAACAGGGCAAGCCCAAAGGATAACTTTCCATTACCTAACATCCATATCTTGATCGATAATTGTGCCGGACGTGAAGTCGGGTCTTTTGTGGATTTCTATGTTGGGTATCATCAGATTCTGATGGATGAAGAAGATGCGGAAAAGACGGCTTTCATTACGCCGTAGGGGACTTATTGCTACCGGGTAATGCCATTTGATTTGAAGAATGCTGAGGCAACGTACATGAGAGCAATGACTACTGTGTTTCATGACATGATACACAAAGAGATTGAGGTATACGTGGACGATGTGATCATAAAATCCAAGCATCAGGAAGACCACGTAGCAGACCTAAGGAAGTTTTTCCAAAGACTTCGAAGGTACGATATTAAGCTCAACCCGGCCAAATGTGCATTTGGTGTTCCATCTGGAAAGCTGTTGGGATTCATCGTCAGTCGGCAAGGCATTGAGTTGGACCCGTCAAAAATCAAATCCATCCAAGATTTGCCACCGCCGAAGAACAAGACAGAAGTAATGAGTCTGTTGGGAAGGTTGAATTATATCAGCAAGTTTATTGCTCAACTCACAGCAACTTGTGAATCCATTTTTCGGCTACTGAAGAAAGATGCTGCAGTAGAATGGACGGCAGAATGTCAGGAAGCATTTGACCAAATCAAAGGATATTTATCAAATCCACCTGTGTTGGTTCCACCTGAGCCAGGAAAACCTTTGATTCTTTACTTGACAGTCTTGGAAAATTCATTTGGATGTGTACTGGGGCAGCATGACGTCACCGACAGGAAGGAGCAAGCCATCTATTATCTTAGCAAGAAGTTCACAGCTTATGAGGTTAAGTACACTCACCTGGAAAGGACATGTTGCGCCTTAACTTGGGTGGCACAGAAGTTGAAACATTATTTGTCATCCTACACTACTTACCTCATTTCACGCTTGGATCCATTGAAGTATATCTTTCAAAAGCCTATGCCGACAGGAAGACTTGCAAAATGGCAGATTTTGCTCACAGAGTTTGACATAATCTATGTGACTCGGACTGCGATGAAAGCCCAGGCATTGGCCGAACATTTGGCCGAGAACCCGGTCGATGAAGAGTATGAGCCACTGAGGACTCCTGATGAAGAGGTGATGCATATTGATGAACTAGAACAGGCCGAAAAACCAAGATGGAAACTTTTCTTTGATGGGGCTGCTAAAATGAAAGGAGTCGGAATAGGAGCTGTGCTTATTTCTGAAACAGGACATCATTATCCTGTTACGGCTCAGCTGCGTTTCTATTGTACCAACAACATGGCTGAGTATGAGGCATGCATTTTGGGTCTACGTCTAGCTACAGACATGGATGTCCAGGACGTCTTGGTCTTGGGAGACTCGGACCTCCTGGTGCATCAGATTCAGGGTGAATGGGAAACAAGGGATTTGAAGCTCATACCATATCGACTATGTTTGCACGATCTGAGCAAGCGATTTCGATCAGTGGAGTTCAGACACATCCCAAGAGTTCATAATGAGATTGTCGATGCTTTGGCCACCTTAGCATCAATGTTGCACCACCCAGACAAAATTCATGTTGACCCGTTGCATATTCAGGTTCATGATCAGCATGCTTATTGCAACATGTTAGAGAAAGAACTGGATGGCGAACCATGGTTCTATGATGTCAAGGAATACCTCAGGATGGGGATATACCCGGAGCAGGCCACCGGAGATCAAAAGAGAGCCATTCGGCGACTAGCAAATGGATTTTTCCTCAGTGGAGGAGTGTTGTACAAAAGAATACCAGATTTGGGATTGCTGAGATATGTAGATGCTAGTCAAGCCACGACAGTTATGACAAAGGTACATGCTGGAGTTTGTGGGCCACATATGAGCGGATATGTATTGGCGAAGAAGATTCTTCGAGCAAGGTACTATTGGCTCACTATGGAGCATGATTGTATCAGTTTCGTGCGGAAATGCCATCAGTGTCAAATACACGGAGATCTGATTCATTCTCCGCCGACAGAATTGCATACAATGTCAGCACCATGGCCATTTGTTGCCTGGGGCATGGATGTCATTGGACCTATTGAGCCGGCAACTACCAACGGTCATAGGTTCATTCTGGTGACCATCGATTATTTCACTAAGTGGGTTGAAGCTAAAACTTTCAAGTCGGTAACCAAGAAGGCAATGGTAGATTTTGTTCATTCCCATATCATCTGTAGATTTGGGATCCCAAAAGTGATCATCAAGGACAATGGTGCTAATCTTAACAGTGGTTTGATGAAAGAAGTATGTCAACAGTTCAAGATTACACACCGTAATTCCACACCATATCATCCCAAGGCGAATGGAGCGGTCGAGGCGGCCAACAAGAACATAAAGAAGATACTGAGGAAGATGGTAGAAGGGTCCAGACAATGGCATGAGAAGTTACCATTGGCATTGTTGGGTTATCGCACTACTGTTCGTACTTCAGTAGGTGCAACTCCTTATTTGTTGGTATACGGAACTGAAGCAGTGATACCGGCAGAAGTTGAAATTCCATCCCTTCGGATTGTCGCTGAGGCTGAGATTGATGATGACGAGTGGGTCAAAACCCGTTTGGAGCAGTTGAACTTGATTGATGAAAAGAGATTGGCAGCTGTGTGTCATGGCCAGTTATATCAAAAGAGAATGGCAAGAGCATACAATAAAAAGGTGCGTCCCCGGAAGTTTGAAGTGGGCCAGCAAGTGCTGAAACGCATCCTCCCACATCAGGCTGAGGCAAAGGGCAAGTTCACCCCGAATTGGCAAGGGCCATTCATTGTAACCAGAGTGTTGTCCAATGACGCTTTATGTTTAATAGATATCGAAGGGAAATGTATCGACATGGCTATCAATTCTGACGCAGTTAAGAGATATTATGTATGATTTCTTCTAATGGTAATTGTCGTTTGTTTGCATTTGGCATGATATCGGAGAATGAAATGACAGAGGTAATTTGTTCTTCCATACAAACACTTCAACCTTTGCTTCCCCTTTGAGCCTTATTTATTCTTTTATACCCCTCTTTTGGAATCAGTAATGAAAATGAAAGAAAAAGAGAAGAGAAAAATAATGATAATAAAGACGAAAGAAAAGTCACAAGATAAACAAAGGAATTGGGAACTACGTTTGACCCGATTCCTCAAAAAAGGATACGTAGGCGCCTCATGGCTTGGTCATAGTGTAACAAAAAATAAAAAATTCCCAAGCAAGAAACCGGGGTAGAAGGTGTGTTTGTAATTTTGGGAAGGAAATTTGATTCCAAGAGTTGTAATGTTTTACCCATCAAAATTATTTTGAACCTTTTGATACCCCTTTTCTTTTAG
Source organism: Nicotiana tabacum (assembly GCF_000715075.1). Taxonomy (NCBI): domain Eukaryota; kingdom Viridiplantae; phylum Streptophyta; class Magnoliopsida; order Solanales; family Solanaceae; genus Nicotiana; species Nicotiana tabacum. The sequence continues at coordinate 141,967,168 of NC_134099.1, read as the reverse complement.
CCATAAAAAAAACCCATATTGATGTCCAAAAAAGACCTCCCGATCATTATCCGAGAAGTGTCAAGTCATGCAAATGGAAGTCGGGAATAACACTCTGATCCTCAGCAGAGAAGAGGATCATAAGCTGGAAATGAATTGATAGCCGAAAGAATCCCCAGCAGAAAGAGTCATATCGGTGAAAACCTTCACATGCACCATAAAGCGACGGGAGTTGAGGGAAATGAGAGAGTCTTATTAGTGAAAACCCCTCGAAGGGCACTATGAGGCGACAAGGGGTCAAAAGAGGCAAACAAGATAAGATTGACGGAAAGGATCTGTCGAGGCATGAAGCAGTGCAAAGATGTTGAGTCGACAAAAGAATTGGGCGCTTACATATCCCCAACAAAGTAAGGCCATCATAAAGATTGATTGATATAAATAGACTGGGTTGGTTAATCCAAAATGCACGACGTGATCATTGGGATCGGTTGTACCATTCAGAAAACTATTCTTCTCTTATTTTCTTGAATTCATCATTTTTTATTTTTAAAGACTTTATCTCCAGTAGTTTGTTTTTGAAAAGGATTTTCAGAGCTTATTACTAGTTGCCAAGATGGTGCAAAAACACAATGTGGATATGACGGGCCAAAGATAATGCAATGGAACGAGAAAGACGTTCGTTGCAAGACCAAATGATGGATTGGTCTAGGATTTCGGGGAGAGTATGGAGAAAAGTGGGAAGCACAATTGGTGAATAAAGAATCGTCAAGAAACAAGAGCATCCCTGGCAGATTATCGACCAAGTCCCAAGAGGGTCGGACAACACGGAGCAGGGAAAGAAGAGGGGGAAAACCATCCCCAGCAGGAATATGATCGCCAACAGAAATATCATCCCCAACAAATAATCTCATCCCCAGTAAGCTTTGGTAATGTAATGGAACACAAAGCTGGGAAAGGAGAAAGAGAAAACCATCCCCAGCAAGAGTGGCACGACCATTCACCACGTTTTAAACTAACAAAACCTTTTCTTTGATTTGAAGCAGGGACAGAAAATGTTATAGATGATGAAAAGACATCATGATACAAGAAAGATTGTCAAACTGGGGCAGAAAATTTTCTTTTATTTTGAAAATTTTCTGGAAGTCCAGTACCCACTTGGGGAAGAAGCAAGATAACACAAGTTTGGGGAAAAATGGTATCCCCAACAGTTTTCAGAAGAAGGCCAAACAAGTTTTAAAGGAAGCAATTTCGGAAGGAAGATAACACAAGTCTTAAGGGAAGTAGTTCCAGTGGAAGGAAAGCACCAGCTTTAAGGGAAGTAGTCTTTGAAGGAGGAAAATAACATATTTTTGAATAAAATACCGGTGTTATCCCCAGCAGTTTTCTGAGGAATGAAACACCAGTTTTGAGGGAAGCAGTTCTGAAAGAAGATAATTTCAAGTTAGAAGGAAAATGGTTCAGGAGGAAGGAAGGAGCAACAGCAATAAAACGCATTTCTTAGAAGTAATTGAAGGCAGGAGCCCGCCTGGAGAATGGAGGTGCTATATTTTTAAGAAGTAGTTGAAGTCAGGAGCCCGCCTGGAGAATGGAGGTATTATGTTTTGGGAAGTAGTGAAGTCAGGAGCCCGCCTGGAGAATGGAGGTATTACATTTTTGAGTTGTAGCTGAAGTCAGGAGCCCACTTGGAGAATGGAGGTGTTATATCTTTAAGTTGTTGTTGAAGTCAGGAGCCCGCCTGGAGAATGGAGGTGTTATATTTTTAAGAAGTTGTTGAAGTCAGGAGCCCGCCTGAAAAATGGAGGTGTTATATTTTTAAGAAGTTGTTGAAGTCAGGAGCCCGCCAGGAGAATGGAGGTGTTATGTTTTAAGAAATAGTCGAAGTCAGGAGCCCGCCTGGATAATGGAGGTGTTATATTTTTGAGTTGTAGTCGAAGTCAGGAGCCCTCCTGAAAAATGGAGGTGTTATATTTTTAAGAAGTTATTGAAGTCAGGAGCCCGCCTGGAGAATAGAGGTGTTATATTTTTAAGTTGTAGTCGAAGTCATGAGCCCGCCTGGAGAATAGAGGTGTTATATTTTTAAGAAGTTGTTGAAGTCAGGAGCCCGCCTGGAGAATGGAGGTGTTATGTTTTTAAGAAATAGTCGATGTCAGGAGCCCGCCTGAAAAATGGAGGTGTTATATTTTTAAGAAGTTGTTGAAGTCAGTAGCCCGCCTGGAGAATGAAGGTGTTATGTTTTAAGAAATAGTCAAAGCCAGGAGCCCGCCTGAAAAATGGATGTGTTATATTTTAAGTTGTAGTCGAAGACAGGAGCCCGCCTGGAGAATGGAGGTGTTATATTTTTAAGAAATAGTCGAAGTCAGGAGCCCGCCTGAAAAATGGAGGTGTTATATTTTTAAGAAGTTGTTGAAGTCAGGAGCCCGCCAGGAGAATGGAGGTGTTATGTTTTAAGAAATAGTCGAAGTCAGGAGCCCGCCTGGATAATGGAGGTGTTATATTTTTGAGTTGTAGTCGAAGTCAGGAGCCCTCCTGAAAAATGGAGGTGCTATATTTTTGAGTTGTAGTCGAAGTCAGGAGCCCGCTTGGAGAATGGAGGTGTTATGTTTTTAAGAAATTGTTGAGGTCAGGAGCCCACCCGGAGAATGAAAGCGTTATATTCTGGAGAAATAGTTGATGTTGAAGTCAGGAGCCCGCCTGGAGAATGGAGGATGCATTATCTTTAAATTGTTGTTGAAGTCAGGAGCCCGCCTGGAGAATGGAGGCCGTATTATCTTTTAAAGTCAAGTTGGAGTCAGGAGCCTGCCTGTAGAACAGGGGAGTACATTTCAAAACGAAGTCAAGAGCCCGCCTGTAGAACAAAGGAATAAATTTCAAGTTTGAAGTCAGGAGCCTGCCTGTAGCACAGAGGACTACACTCAATTTCAAGTCAAGAGTCAGTAAAGCGGAGGGTTGCAACAAAATATCCCCAGCATAAATTCCGCTGCAGAAATCAGAAGGAAGGCTACAAGAGCAAGTTTGAAGATAGATAAGATGTTGTAATCCCTAGTTTAGTCTAGCTTCTTGTCTTCTTTTAGCACGGTGTAATAAGGAGGTCGGAAAGTAGTAGTAACAGCATGCAACAACAGTAACAGCAAGATTACAGCTTCGTGGTAGTCCCAGCTACCGAAACTTCCCAAACTACATTGACCTGATTCCCCTTTAGCCGGGGATATGTAGGAAACCTTTGAAGCAGAGGTTCGGTCAAATCTTTCAAAAAATGCTTCACGCGGAGTAGCCGAACGGGCAAAAATCGCTCGTATCCGCTCACTTTATCTTTGCACGAAAGCTCTTCGTGTTTTCGGACAAAGAGGGGCAGCTGTGAGCACGTGATTTTTGCCCTATGAGAACTACTCCCAAAAAATTCAAATAAAAATGGTTTTGTATTGTTTGTGATTTATTTGTGCATGTTTTAAGGAGAATACAAAATATGTGCTGCATATGCATTTAGGATTTAATTTTACAATTTAGGAATTAATTAAACAATCAAGTTTGTTTTACAAAATGGAAAAATCACAAAAATATGTACTTTGCATTTTTGCATTTAATGTCTGAATCGTGTGATTTTATCTTTATTGATGTTTAATTTCGTGTGATAGTTATTATTAAGAGTCAATATTTTTAGTAATTGTCGATTTTATAATTTAATTAGAATTTTTAGTTTTATTGTTGAAAAGGAAGTTTGAAAAGGAAAAGAGAATAAGAAGAGGAAAATTCAGTTGGGCCAATTTGGCCAAGCCCAAATCCAAAACACAGCCAAACCTGGCCAAAAACCAGCCCATACCCGCCCCAAATCTAGTCCACCTGCGACTAATCCAAACGACGTCGTTTTAAGTCAGTCAATCTCAACCATTCGTTTGATTGGATCGAATGGTCCAGATCAACTCCTCCAATACCCGACCCATTCCCATCCAAGACCGATCCGGTCTCGAGGTAAGTGAAGCGACGTCGTTCCCATTAATGAATGGATCCAAGCCATTGATCTTATCAGATCGAGCGGCCTGGATTCATTCCGCCCCTTCATATATATACACTTCAAACCATACCCCGCCCCCCAAGCCAAACCCCCCCCCCCCACCTCTTCGCCTCTGAGCTTCAGAGACCAAACAGATCCTCCGCCTCTTACCACTATGCTCCGCCCACCGGAAATCGCCTCACGGCGGTTTCGGTGGTCCAAACGACCCCATCTTTACACCACTGATTCCCCTCGACCTCCCCAATCAGAACCCCTAACCCTTATCCCTCGAATCCCAGCCGTATGCTTTGAATATTAGATCGAAAATAAGGCCGAAACCCCAGTTTGTCCAATGACCCCCAATTTCACACCACAGCTTCGCCCTGACCTCTTCTCTCCAAATCCACCCTCCCCTTCCTTCGAATCTAGTCCTAGCCGCTCGAATATTGATTTTGAGCCAAGAACCCTAGCGCCGCCACAAGATCCCCTGGTGGCGGCGCCTAACCTAAACCCTCCCAAACTCACACCTTCTGACCACTAGCCCACCCTCGTCCCAAGTCCCCTACTAGTTTTGCTCGAATCAGAGCGGAGTTGGTCGAATCTCAAACGAAGGCAAACCCTAGAGGAACCAGCTTCAGGCTGTGTACGAAGTTAAGGGTTTGAGATCCTAACCGACTTTAGTCGAGTGTTCTCAGTCGAGAACACTCGATTAAAGTCCGTTTTTACCCCAAAAGGCTCAAGTCGGAGTTACGAGCAGAGCGAGTGAGAGATAGGTCTGAGTTCGGAGGTATTTCTTCTGTTTCTCTGTTTGTTTTTCATGTTTTGTTATTTGTTTGTTTAAGATGAGTTCAAATTCGTCTCTTATCAATTACTTTTTTCTTTCTCCAATCAGACCTTTTATTTGGTCCAATTTTATCATTGCTTCTGTTTGTTGTCGATTGTTATATGTTATAATTTGTGTAATCGATTGAATAAGTGTCGTCGATTAGTCTGTTATGCTTGAATGTTAGATTAGCATGATAATAGTTTAATTTTTGGTTCATTCTAGTAGGTTTACCCTCCTGTTTCTTTTCTGTTCTAATTTTGTGTTGAAATAAGCCTGTTGGTATCATTTGTTTCAAATTGTTCCAATTTCCTTTTCTCATTGTTATTCACCATGTTTTTTCATATGAGTTCAGTTCGTTTGTCGGTTTCAGTACGTTTACAGTGATCATTCCTGATGCCTAAGTTTGATTTAGAATTGTGATTGCAGTCAGTTAATCCCATGTACATATGCATCTTAGCAGCTTTGCATCAATCTGCTATTTGATCTAATCTGAGTTCTAAATTCAAACTAGGGCTGCTCGGTGGGCCGGGCCTGAACCGGACCGGACCGGGCCCGCGGTCCTAACGGGCCTGGTGGGCCGGTCCTGGGTGGGCCGGTCTTGGTGGGCCTCCTGAGCCCGTCACGGGCTGGTCTCCATGGTTGAGCCCACGAGCCCGGGACCGTTTAGCCCGGGACCGGCAGGCGGGCCTGGCGGGCCCAACGGCTATTTTTCAAAAAAAAAAAAAATCTCCAACGGCCATATTTAAAATCTAGCCGTTTGGGCTGAAAATATGACCGTTTTTTAAGTTAAAAAAATGGTCATTTGGCCCCCAAACTTTATTTTAACCCCAAACTTTATATAATTACACTTTTCCCCATTTCTCAACTATAAATACCCCCTCATTCTTTCATTTTTATTCACCAATTCATCAATATCTCTCAATATCTCTCAATCTCTCTACTACAATTACTTAATTTATTGTTGAAATTTCGTGAAAAATTGTGAAGTTGTTGAATTGAAGTTTTCAAGTGTTCAACGATTTTCAATTTTCAAGAAGTTGTTCGGCAATCCGGTAAACTCGTTTCAACTCTTACGTTTTTAGAATATATTTTTGTGTGGTTTAGTTTGCATAATTATAATTAATATGGCATTTACTTTGAAAAAAATATTTGGTAAAGGAAAAGATAAAACCGGTGAAAGTAGTGGCCAACCAACTACCCTTCCCCCGGCTCCCCGACCTAGAAAAGATAAGCAAGTTGAAAGTAGTCGCCAACCTAGACGTCCTCCTCCTTCTGTAATTCTTGATAGTGATCACCCTTGTTTTCAATTTACCGATAGTGAATTTTATCATAATGTTGCACCAGGTGAAAGATTAGATGATGAAATTATGAATGCTCTTTATCCTAATGAAACCATCTTAGAAAATAATGAGGAAAATGAGGATGATGATGAAACTCAAGCACCGGATTTAGATGATACACCTACTAGTCCTCTTAATAACCCAAATGCTCAAACAGTTTATAATGCTTATCAACTTGCCTTAGAGCATGCTAGGCCAACTATTCCAACCCCTACTTCGTCTAGCTCACAATCCTCTAAAAGAGTTGCGGGCTTAAAAGCTCTTAAATCTTGGACGGAGTTCAGGGGGTCTCAAGGTGAAAATTATGATGAAACTTCACATCTAAATGAGCTTCAAGTTTATTTGTCTCAGGGACTTGAAAAGGAGAATCCAGACGGCTCTTTTGATCTTTTGGAATGGTGGAAGGCAAGGGAAAAATATTTTCCTGTTCTTGCAAGGATGACTCGGGATATTTTATCAATTCAAGCTTCAACTGTTGCATCAGAGAGCGCTTTCAGTCAAGCAAGACTGCAAATAGGTGATCATAGAGCGTCTATGAGGGATAGCTTGGAAAAATCAGTATTGTTTAGAGATTGGATCCGCTCGGAAAGAAGAAACTTTGGAATTGCAGAAGCACAACCGGCGATAGATGAAGCTTATGAAGAAATGATAGCGGAACTTGCGGAGGATTCGGCTTCGCCCGGAAGTGGTGATGAACAAGCTTCTTTTCCACCACCACCAACGCAACCTCCTCCGAACCTTGAAGGATTTATGAGATTTGTTAGAGATAATACATAGAATAATATGTAACTTGTATTTTGGCACATCTTCCTTAGTTTTTTTTCCTTCTAATGGTGGTATTAGTACCTTGTTGTGCTCATTCCATTGGGGGAAGGATGACTAATAAAGATATGTCATTTTTTGGTAATAAAATTTATTGCTTCTACCCATGAGCTTCTTTTCGCAATATTTCTTTGTCTATACTTAGAATTATTTATAAGCTACAATATATACATAATATACAATATATATACTACAAGAAAATATATAAGAGAATATATATACATAAGATACAATATAATATACTACAAGAAAATATATTATGCGAAAATATATACATAATATACAATATATATACTACAAGACAATATATTATGCGAATATATATACATAATATACAATATATATACTAAAAGAAAATATATTATGCGAATATATATACATAAGATACAATATATATACTACAAGAAAATATATAAGAGAATATATATACATAAGATACAATATAATATACTACAAGAAAATATATTATGCTACAATATATACATAATATACAATATATATACTACAAGAAAATATATAAGAGAATATATATACATAAGATACAATATAATATACTACAAGAAAATATATTATGCGAAAATATATACATAATATACAATATATATACTACAAGACAATATATTATGCGAATATATATACATAATATACAATATATATACTACAAGAAAATATATTATGCGAATATATATACATAAGATACAATATATATACTATAAGAAAATATATAAGAGAATATATATACATAAGATACAATATAATATACTAAAAGAAAATATATTATGCTACAATATATACATAATATACAATATATATACTACAAGAAAATATATTATGCGAACATATATACATAAGATACAATATATATACTACAAGAAAATATATTATTATGCGAATATATATACATAAGATACAATACATATACTAAAAGAAAATATATAAGAGAATATATATACATAAGATACAATATAATATACTTCAAGAAGTGATATTTATGCATGACAATTTAGTGTTTTACTATTGTTTTGTTATTTTCTTTTTCGTCAAGCACTTTAATAATTAGATATACATATATGCTAGGGGAATTGAATTAAATTGGTTATAGCTGCTGTAATTTGCTGATTAATTAGGAATCATTTTAGTTATCTGATTAAGGAGATTGGTTATAGCTGATGAGGTAAAAGGGATTGGGTAGGACAGTAATTTCAGGGGCTTTAGGAGGGTATTTTGGGATTGAAAAGGTTTGAAAGTAGTTTAAGTTGAATGGTCTGACATTAGGGTACTAAAATACCATTAAACTAATGAATTGTTTAAGTGCTAATGGGGAACAAAACATAATGGTAGGGGAAGGTTTAGAGGAAATGGATTAAGAAATAGGTGCCCATACCTATTTAAATTTAAATAAAGAAAAGACAAGGGTAGTGGGGAACAAGTGAATTAAAAAGAGAACAAAACATGTAGTAGTGGTCGAGAATATCATGGGTAGAAAATCTGATAGTTTCAAGGCAGAGAGGGCAGGCCTGTTTTTGGGTTATAAATAGAGTCATTTTAGACAGATTGGGGGAGATTCTGAAAATCTGAAGGGGGCTTTTGAATCTGAAAAAAGATTATTGTTTGAGAGTTTAAAAAGAGTTGGTTTTTGAAAACACCACTCTTCAAGAAGTCACACGTTTGAAAATCAATGGAAAAAGGTCCTAAAATCAGTCTAGGATAGATGTTAAGTCAGTTCTTGTTTCTTCTTTAGCTTGGGAGAATCAGTTTAAAAGGAAAAAAGGTTAGGCATTCATGGAGTTTGTTACTGTGTCATTGGGGTCCAGAGTTGTTGCTGATTTGATTTTGAGTAAGCTGGGTCTATTGTAGCTATTTGGTTTCCTTCCTGAAGTTGAAACTAGTGTGTTGTCTAGTTAAAGTTGACTCTTGGACTGCTTTCTGCTACTCTTTTGGTTTGAAGTTGGTTTCAAGTTAGGTTTATTTTGGGTGTTGTTATTGCTGTGTTAGTTTGTTTGTGTTGCTGTTTGGTATAGCTGGGGAATTTTTAACTGGTTTTCCTGAGTTGCTACTGGATATTTGTTACTGTTGCTGTTGTGTTGTGCTATCTGTTGTGCTGATCACTCTTCTTCTTCTCCATTGTATTCCATTTCCAGGTACACAGTCTAAAAACCTGTGTTGATGTAAGCTCGAATTTGAAGTTGAAGTTGAGATGAAATGGAAATGCAGCTGTTAGTTCTATTTGACATGACTGTATAAATAAATTGAAACTATTTTTTTATTAGCTAGATTATCACTCGATATGTCTTGAATGTATATAAGCATGTGATCTCGAGCAGTGGTTGTATTTAGTTTTATGTTAGGTTAATAGGATAGTTAGATTAATTTCAGTTTTGGTAATTTGTTTCGTGAAGTCATTTGAAAGTGATTCACATTGCAATAAACCTTTAGTAATGGTCGTCATGTGTTTTGTACTAAAATAGGACTGTTTATTTTCTACATCATGGCATGTTAAAATTGGCCCATAAAGAGTGTTGTGGTTATTTTGTTCAAGTTGTTCCAAGTAGAATGACGTACTGCTTTCACTATAAAATCAGGATGCTTACCTAATGACATGCAAATGAATAAGCAAATGCTTGACTTCAGGGGCTCGATCCCTCGATCTCTCCTACGCAACTTGGCACGCCCCATTCGGTTTTGGGCTTGCATCAAGGCCCACCTGTTGTTGTTCGGTCACAAGTAGAATTAGTTGGCCCATTTAATTTGGGCCTGATTGAAAGGTTTCAGTATATAGTTAACACAATATAAGTTTGGGGCTTTGAGTTAGGTAGCGGGTTCAAATTAAAAGGTTCGTCCTTTTGTTTGGACTCGAACTTGAACTCGAAGCCCGCTTTTATAATATTAACTAATTAGGACCTTTTCTTTATCTTTAGAGAAAAAAAAATAGAAAAATCTTAGTCGCTTTAGGATATCCTTTAAATAAAATATGAGACGAGCCTCGCCAAATAAAACGTACAAACGGCGGGGCCCTCAATAAATGGTTATTTTAAATACTTAGACTTCGGGATGGGCTGTTTAGAAAAATTTCACGGCCTTCCCCAAAATAATAATACGCTAATCGCTTTAGGTGCGCATTTTAATAATCTTACCTTCTTAAACTCGGGTGTGCATTTCATGTTAAACTCGGGTGTGCATTTCATGCGACCCAAATCCAAATCCCAAAACATTGAATAAAATGTGTTCCGGATTGCGGGTGCATTTCATATGACGCAATCCAAAGACATGTTTTAAACGATGTTCACATTCTTTAAAAATAAATAAAAGCGATTAAAAGTCAAAATTGGCACATGGGTTCAAAGGTTTAAAAATCAGATAAATAAGCTAAACATGACAGTTGAGCGACCGTGCTAGAACCACAGAACTCGGGAATGCCTAACACCTTCTCCCGAGTTAACAGAATTCCTTATCTGGATTTCTGGTTCGTGGACTGTAATACATAGTCAATATTCTCCTCGATTCGGGATTCATTCGGTGACTTGGGACACCATAAATCTCCCAAGTGGCGACTCTGAATTAAATAATAAATCTCGTTTCGATTGTCCTTTAATTGAAAAAACTCCCCTAACCCCTCTGCGCCCTGGCGGGCGCGGGTAAAAAGGAGGTGTGACAAAGCCTTTTAATGATATGGCAAAAACGGGAGAAATTGTCGAAAATGGGCTGAAGTCAAGCAAGATCATGAGCTATTCTGCCTTAAAAGCCATAACACAAGCAATTCAGAATGACATATGAAGCTTGTTGGGTCAGAAGGAACATGATGATGTTGCCATGGTTGTCTCAGGATCACGACATGGCCCAACGGGTCCGCCTCACCAATATACTCAGCCTCGACCCCGACCCTAACCCCAAACCTATCCCCGAGCTCCACATAATCCACCTCAGTATTATCCTCCGAACAATGTCCGATCCTCTGTCCAACCATTGGATCACTCCTTATGGTGAGCGCCAGCACCGCATAATATACTCTTGCCTTCACAATATTTTCGAGCATCCAACAACCCTAGAAATAGGGGCATGGAGAAGAACAAAGGCAAAGAAGCAGTTTCACGCCAATCGGAGAATCCTACACAAGCTTATTTGAAAAGTTAAAACATTCTAGCTTGATTGAGCCGCTCCTCGGCTATACTCCGGACCCATATGCAAAAGGTTTTAATCCTATTGTACGGTGCATGTACCACTCTAATGTCCAAGGGCATAGCATTGAAGATTGTCGTAGTTTGAAAAGAGATATAGAAAGAATAATTCAAGAAGGGATAATTGTGGTCCAGGACAGTGACACCCAGAACATTGCGCAGAATCCTTTACCTGCACATGATGATGCACACTTTGTGGGGATAATACATAGTGACAGGGAGTATGAGAATCCTCTCAAGAATTTGCTGACTAAAGTTAATGATTTTGAAATTGGAGAAAGCCCTGGTGATTCTGATGAGCAAATTCGTGGCTAAAATGTCAAGCTTAGCAATTGAAAGGTCATTCTCTCCTCACTAGAAAGGAATCTTGATAGCTTGTTTTGATGTTTTTTCTGTATCTGGTTATTTCGGGGTTGTAATCCAGATTTTATCTTGTTTGTTTTGGTGATTCAAACCTTTCTATCCTTTTTTTCCTATCTCTAGGAGTCTTGTTAGTTAGTTTTGTGTCTCTAAGTCTGTCATCTAGAGTTGTTTTGGGGATTTAATATAGATTTTATTATGTTGTTCAAACCCTTCCATCCTTTGGTCAAATGAGATTTTGTTTTTCTGTTATTTGCAGTGTTCGTTTAGTTCTTTTCTTGTATATAGTTCTCTTTAGGCCAGTTCTAATGACATGACATGCATGCAGAGTTTTTAGCCATATCTTGAAAGCCATTCTAATCATGGAATAATGAAACATAGTTTTGAATATAATAAAAAGATGCATTTGAGGAAACAAGTATTCACGCATTCTGAGATAACATGAAGCTTGAATTGAGTGAAACTGGGGCAGTTAGTCTGGGAAATCAAGAGGTTGATAAGAGCATACAACAAGGAAATGTCTCTCAAAGAGTTTGAGGTAGATCAGTCGATGTTGAAATACATTCTTTCACATCAAGGTAAGGTTGAGTCAAGTGTGCTTCGAACTGGCAAGGATCATTCTTTGGGACAAAGGTATTGCCCATCGGCACTTTCTGTTTGTGTTGATGCCATCAATCGATACTATGTATGATTTCTTTGTTTATCTTAAATTGCATGTTTGTACTTGGCATTTTTAAAATTCGGTATGACGAAGGCATTTTATTCTGCTACCCAAACACTTTTATCTTTTGCTATCCCTTTTGAGCCTTAACTTGTTTTGTTTCATACCCCTCTTTTAGAATCAGAAGTAGAGTTAGGAACTAGAAAACAAAAAGAAAAAGAAAAAAGAAGAAAAAGAAAGGTAAAGAAAAAAGAGACAAAAGAAAAAAAAAGACAAAAAAAAAGAAAAAGAAAAAAAAAAGACAAGAAATAAAAGGAAAAGAAAAACTACAAAATAAACCAACTTTGTGTTGGAACTGTTCGACCTGATTCCTTTTAAAGATACGTAGGTAGCCTTACTCTAAGGTTCGGTCCCATTGTCACGACCTTAACCCAGACTTGGTTGTGATGGCGCCTCTCGTAAAGACAAGGCCAGCCAACTATTCCCAATTCGATATTAAACAGTTAAAACAACAGTAAAACAGTCTAAGACATGATTAATAATACGAAGTAGCAGATAATATCGATAAAAATGCGAAAGTACAACCCAACACAGCCCTAACCGGGGTGTCACAAGTCATGAGCATCTATAAAACCTAATACAAGTCTGAAAAGTCTACGAACTATTACGAATGTCTGATAAGAGATAGAAATGATAAAGAGGGAGAAACACGGGTCTGCAGACATCAAGCAGCTACCTCATGAACTCCGAATGTCCATCGGGAGCTCTCAACTCGCACTGGCAGGATCAGCAACGCTTGAATCTGCACACAGGGGAGCAGGGAGTAAAGTGAGTACTCCAACTCAGTGAGTAACAAATGCAAATAAAGACTGAAAGCAAGAAATCACTTAAAGCACAAAGCATTCTATAATGAAGCAGTAAAACCATTTAAAAATCAGTGATTCAGTTAAAGATAGGCAAAATCCTTTGTATCAAATTTTACTTCCTGAAAAGCCTTTTTCAACAATTAAACAGATAATTGACAAGCAATTATGAAAAATAAACACATAAAGGTTCGGCCCTCGGGCACAGTATTAACAAATCCGCCCCTCGGCCAACATCTCAAAACAGTACTAGCCCCTAGGGCTCAATCTCACATCACAATGGGTACCCGTGCTCGTTGGGGGTGTGCAGACTCCTGGAAGGGCCCCTTACGGCCCAAGCGCAATATCAAGCCATCTCGTGGCATCAACACTAGGCCCTCGGCCTTATATCAATCAAGCCACCTCGTGGCGTACATATCTCAGGCCCTTGGCCTCAAATCAATATCAGTGTTTCCTCACAACATAGGCCATCGGCCTTACTCAGTCAAAATCCTCACAAACCCCTCGGGCAATAGTAAAATAGTGTTTCTCAGCCCAAACATCATTTAAAATATCATTTAAGTAATAAAACTGAGTAAACATGGCTGAGTATGAAAACAGTGGGAAAATAGCATGACTGAGTTAAAATATAAAGTCAAACAGTGAGGAAATATCAGTAAAAAGCCTCGAAGGGTTCAAACAGTTGGCATTCAGCCCAAATATGGCATTCAACCCAAATAATGATGATAGCAAACAGTTTTCAATCAAATACGCAGTAAAATCATCAATCGGGACGGACCAAGTCACAATCTCCAATAGTGTACAACCCCACGCTCGTCATCAAGTGTGTGCCTCACCTCAATATAGCACTACGATGTGCCATCCGGGGTTTCAAACCCTCAGAACATCATTTACAATCATTACTCACCTCGAACCGGCCAAATCTCTAACTCGTGACACCTTTGCCCCTCGAATCGGCCTCCACTTGCGTCGAATCTATCCAAAATCAGAACGAGGACGTCAAAATATGCTAAGGGAACGAAGCCCAAGCGAAAATAATCAAAATACGATATAAATCTCGAAATTACCAAAACCCAACCCCCGGTCCTACATCTCGGAATTCGTTAATTTTTACACCAATAGATTCCTTATCTTCCCACGAGTTCATACATATCAAAAGTTCACAAATCCGACCCCAAATGGTCCTTCAAATCCCCAATTAAAGGCCTCTTAAACTCAAACCCTAATCCCCAATTTTCCTTCTTTAATCTCCACTAAAATCATGATTAAACAATGAAAAAATGATCTTAAACCCAAGTAATTAAGCTTAGGGAACTTACCCAACTGATATCCTTTGATTCCTCTTGAAATCCTATGCCTTAGCCTCTTTCCCGTCTTAAAAAATGATGAACTTAGCAAAATTTCGCGAAGGAGACAATATATACCTTCTGCCCAGACCTTTTCGCATCTGCGGTCCCATACCCGCTTCTGCAGTACCGCATTTGCGGTTATTCCTCCGCTTCTGCGGAAATCACTTAAGTTCCAGCCATCCGCATCTGCGGTTCCTCGCCCGCATCTACGACATCGCAGATGTGGTTCTCCTAGCCGCTTCTGCGGTCCCAGTCAACATACCTCTGGCTGCTTCTGCGGCCCCTCTCTCACATCTTCGGCACCGCACCTACGGTCCCCAATCCGCAGGTGCAAAAATACCGGAAGCAGTAATTCAGCAGCTGCAACAACAATCCAAACTTCCCGTTAACCATCTGAAATCACCCCGAGGCCCTCGGGACCTCAACCAAAAGCACAAACATATCCTAATACCTATTCAAACTTGTTCCAATCATCAAACACCTCAAACAACATCAAATCCCCCAAAACACATCGGATTCAAGCCAAACTTCCTAAAATCTTCCAAATTCCGCTTTTGATCAAAAACCCAACTAAACCACGTCTGAATGACCTGAAATTTTACACATACATCCCAAATGACTCAACGGAATTACTTCAACTCTCAGAATTCCATTCTGACCCCTATATCAAAATCTAGCCTACCAACCGGAAATTGCCAAAATATCAACTTCGCCAATTCAAGCCTAAATCTACTACGAACCTCCAAAATTCACTTCGATCACTCTCCTAAGTCCAAAATCACCTCCCGAAGCTAACCGAACCACCGGAACTCACATCTGAGCCCTCTAACATATAAGTCAACATCCGGTTGACTTTTCCAACTTAAACTCACTCCAAAGAGACTAAGTGTCTCAAACCTTACCAAAATTATTCCGGATTCGATCCGACCAATTCGATACCACAAAACACAGAATCAAGGCATAAAGAAACAGAAATGGGGGAAAATGGAGCAGTAACTCATGAGACGACTAGCCGGGTCGTCACACCCATCAAAGCAAAAATCCAAAAAAAAAAAGTTCCCCAGACTCCAAGAAATTGGGGCAGAAGTATTAATTTGGCCAAAAGATCTGATTCCAAAAGTAGTAATTTTGAACCCTTTCATCTTAAAATATTTTGAGTCTTCATGCCACAATTGCTTTCTAACCCTGTACAAAAGCCTACATTACGGTCCAAAGAAAGACCTTCCGACCAATCTTTGAGGATGCCAAATAAAGTATGTGGTGAAAGTATGATCTTCCTACATCATGGGTAATACCTTGTTCTCAGCACAAAGAGAGAAAATGATAAAATGAGAGAGTCTTATCGGTGAAAACCCTCATGGAAACCGTAAGGCGACTGTGAGTTGAGAAAAACAGCAAAATGAGAGAGGCTTGATGGTGAAAACCTTTCAGCGCACTACAAGTCGACTGAGCATTGTGGATCAAATAGGACAATTGGAGCGCTGAAGCCCAGTTTCACAACTTAGAGGCATAATAAGAGTTGAAGATTAGACTCGCTTGACAGATCAGACCGCTTAATCCAAAATGCATGTCATGGTCAGTGGAGATGGCCTTCAAATCAGATTAGTTTCTACTTTGTTCTTTTCCTAGGTAAAAAATTTTCCTTGTTAGATACCATCTCTTCTCGTTTTTCTCCTTACTTTATTCCTCTTGTTCTGTTGAGTCCCTTTTGAGTCTATTTTTGTTGAAACAAGTGAGAAATGACTTCAAAATCTGCTACCAGCTTTTTTATCATACAAAGCAGAGTCTGACAAGCACATCAAATTAGCATAAGACACAGGAGAATAGTGTGTGCACTGAGTTGGTGATAATATATGTTCGTTGGGATTGATGTAAAATGCAAAGATTTGGTGAATGTTAGAACACGAGTGCAATGCATCATGCATAAGGTATTGGACTTGAACGAATCAGGAATATTTCTTATGATAAGGGTTGTCCGGAAAAGCGGTCGGCCAATAACAAGCACTGTCTTCCAAGTTAAAGTCCAAGTTGATCGTGACAAGTGCAAGAGAAATCGCCCTCGTAATCAAGGCCACAAACTAACCACCATGTTTTAAACTCACAAGTTTTCTTTGTCTGAAACAGGGATGAAGGCTATGTTCATATCAAAGCTTGAATTTTCAGGTGTAATGCCCTAATTCTGCTTATGCAAAGGCTATTGAGAAGATCACACATCACTGGCCCCTAGGAGACGCACTTTCTAGTTTGGGTCTTTTAGGTTATATTTTTCTTTTAGGAGACACACTTCCTAAATTGAGATTTTACCCCTAGGAGACGCACTTCCTAGTTTGGGTTATTTAAGTTCATTCCTATGAGATGCACTTCCTAGTTTGAGTCATTGAAGTTTCACTCCTAGGAGACGCGCTTCCTAGTCTGGGTCTTTCCAGTTATATTTTCGTTTTAGGAGACGCACTTCCTAAATTGAGATTTTACCCCTAGGAGATGCACTTCCTAATTTTGGGTCATTTAAGTTCATTCCTAGGAGATGCACTTCCTAGTTTGAGTCATTGAAGTTTTACCCCTAGGAGACGCACTTCCTAGTTTGGGTCTTTCAGGATATACTTTTAGTAGACGTAGTTCCTAAATTGAGATTTTACCCCTAAGTGACGCACTTCCTAGTTTGGGTCATTTAAGTTAATTCTTAGGAGATGCACTTCCTAGTTTGAGTCATTAAGGTTTTACCCGTAGGAGACGCACTTCCTAGTCTGGGTCTTTCAAGTTATATTTTTTTTAGGAAACGCACTTACTAAATTGAGATTTTACCCTTAGGAGACGCACTTTCTAGTTTGGGTCATATAAGTTTGAGTTACAGAGGTTTTACCCGTAGGAGACGCACTTCCTACTCTTAGTTTTTCAAGTTATATTTTGTTTTAGGAGACGCACTTCTCAAATTGAGATTCTACCCCCTAGGAGACGCACTTCCTAGTTTGGGTCATATAAGTTTGAATCACTGAGGTTTTACCCGTAGGAGATGCACTTCCTAGTCTTGGTCTTTCAAGTTATATTTTTTTTAGGAGGCGCACTTCCAAAATTGAGATTTTACCCCTAGGAAATGCACTTCCTAGTTTGGTTCATATACGTTTGAGTCACTGAGGTTTTACCCCTAGGAGACACACTTCCTGGTTTGGTTCATTCAAGTTTCAGCCCTAGGAGACGCACTTCCTAGTTTGGTTCATTCAAGTTTCACCCCTAGGAGACGCACTTCCTAGTTTGGTTCACTCAAGTTTCATCCCTAGGAGACGCACTTCCTAGTTTGAGTCATTCAAGTTTTACTCCTAGGAGACGCACTTCCTAGTCTGGGTCTTTCAGATTATATTTTTGTTTTAGGAGACGCACTTCCTAAATTGAGATTTTACCCTAGGAGACGCACTTCCTAGTTTTGGGTCATTTAAGTTCATTCCAAGGAGACGCACTTCCTAGTTTGAGTCACTGAAGTTTCACCCCTAGGAGATGCACTTCCTAGTCTAGGTCTTTCAGGTTATACTGTTTAGGAGACGCACTTTCAAAATTGAGATTTTACCTCTAGGAGACTTACTTCCTAGTTTTGGTTTATTCAAGTTTCACCCTTAGGAGACACACTTCCTAGTTTGAGTCATTCAAGTTTTACACCTAGGAGACACACTTTCTATCTTGGTTCATTCAAGTTTCATCCCTAGGAGACGCACTTCCTAGTTTGAGTCGTTTAAGTTCATCCCAGGGAGACGCACGTCCTAGTCGAGTCTTTAGTTTTACTCTTATCATTGCATCAATAGCATAGATGATTTACAGTTTTGCTAACAACTCACAGATCTTCCTAGTGCAAAGTGGGGCAGAAATTTTGTTTGTTTTGTTGTTTTGATTGCAGGCACCCACTTGGAGAACGAGTGAATTCATTTCAAGTTAGAAGTATCAGAAGTTTGCCTCAAGAATGCGAGTTGATAGTCCGAGATGACCAAAAGAAGAAGTCTCAATCCAGAATGAAAGAAAAGAAAAGAAAAAAGTAAATCCAAATACAGAAGCAGATGAAATATGTGAACTACTCAAGACATGGTTGAAGTCACGAGCACTACATGTCCGGTCTTGATCCGAAGAAGTCGTGGAAGAATGAATCAGCACCTGCAGCTAGCAAGCATCAAGGTTCAAATCAAAAGTCTGCATAAAGAACCATTCAATTCTCAAGATTAAGCTTCAGTAGACTTATAGATAGGAATCTTGTAACTCATAGCTGATAGGCTTGCTTAATTCTTTTAGATTTTGATTTGATGTAATAACAGGACCGCGAACCGGAACCTCGACGGTACCTCAATTGGCTCTCCACCTCGGTATACTCCTTCGCTCTTCTCACTTATGAACTACACATGGCCTGATTCCTTTATAACCAAGAATATGTAGGCAGCTCAGATACCAGAGCTCGGTCACATTCTCCTTTTTTTAGTTTTTAGTCTCTCTAAATAAAGGTCGGGTCAAAAACCTGTCTCGTCGTTCTTTGTTTGAAAACTCTTCGTGTTTTCAGTCAAAGAGGGGCAGCTGTAGACATGAAATTTTTGACCCACCCCGAGATTTTACACATGTTAGCGTTCAAATATTTAGTTGAGGTCTAATATCGCTATTTTAATTAGTTTTGACTCTTTTACTTTATTTTATCACAAAAAATGAAAATACAAAAATAGTTTCACTTTATTTTCAAGAATATCAGTATTTTTGGCAGTAATATTATTTTAATTTTGCGATGATTTTAATATAATCCCATTTTTATTTTTCAGTATGATATTTGAAAAATATCAAAAATAAGTTTGTTTTAACAGTTAGTTTTATTTTAATAGTTATTTCTGCTTAAGTAGGATTAATTAGTATTGGGTAGTATTTTTAGTCTTGTTCAATGAGAAAGAATTAAATTTGGGCTAAAACAATCCATTTTTTAAGCCAATTTTGAAATTAAGCCCTTAGCCTATACTCTCATTTCACTAAAAAGAGACCTAATTCCACTAACCCTAGGAACCCTTAGAGCCATCAGCCATCTCCCCTCTGCCGCCCCACCTCCTCTCCAAAAACCTCTCTCAGTCGCCCTACTTCCTTCACAAAACTCTCCAACCACACTCCCTTATCTAAAAAACTAAGACTAGCAACAGCCCAACCTAAGACCCATAAGAGAACCAACGAACGAACCCCACCTCCCTTCAATCAGCCGAACCTGCACCAAAAAAGGGGACGAGGAAGCCACACACACATAGACATAGATAGAGGGAGGCATACAGTGAGAGAACCAAAAGGGGAGGAAGCCATGGTGATAACTTTCTAGCTGCTGTCATTAGGAATTTGAAGTTGACTTCAAGTTTTTGATAATACTGAGTTATTGGATTAGGGGATGAAAATCTAGAATAGTATCAAAAATAAACAAAGTGGAAGTTGAGAAAATCCTTGAGGTGTGAGATAGTAACGAAGTTCAAGAGGGGAACGGGAAAAGAACAACAAACACAGGAAGGGCGGAAACAATGACTGAATGAGCGAGAAGACGAATTGTCACGAAGCAGAGAAGTTTAAGTCTTAAAAAAAATCCATAAAATAGGGATGTATTTCCATTTCTGAAAAAGTTTCGTCATGGAATCCGAAGGGTTTGATTGAGGTCATTCTGGTGCTCGAGTTTTTCCGATTCTGGTTCTTGTTCGTATCACTTTTGCTGTAACTAAAAGGGTATCACATCTTGAGGTCCATTTCTTATCCCTCTTCTTTAATTAGTTCAAGAAGTTTTGGTATTCCACCTTAGTATTTTTTGACTTGAATGAATTTGTATTCTTGATGAGTTTGTTATTATTTTTGGATTAATTTATTCATGTTTGTCCTTTAATAGTGTTATTTGAAATCAGTATATTCAAGTGGTAAGCTTAGCATGGAGATATAGGCTGCCTAAAAGGAAATAGTGGTTTGGGCTAAAAATAAAATTAAAATGAATGTTTGGCAGACATTTTAAGCTTTACACGATCATAGCCTTTGACGGGTTTAAGTTTCGGATTATTGTTTTTACCATACCAATTTTTTCAATAGAGTCATAGTTTAGATTAATATTTTTGTTCGACATTTCCCGTTAGGAGCATGTTTAGGCCGACCACACTCGGGTAGGCAAACCTTATGTTTTTTGTCTTATTTTTATTCGAGGTAAGAGGTCGCAACCTTTAGTTTATATTCAGAGGAATACCCCATATATTTTGTATATATTTTTATCCGGGGTATACCCCGTAGTATCATGTATTTGGAGGCTATGAGGAACTTCGTGGGAAAGTATAGTATATATTAGTATTTAGGATTTTACTTTAATTTTTTTATTTTATTTTCTTTCGTTTAAGTGAGGACGACCTTGAGCCTCTTGAATATTTTAAAAGCCAATCAGATCGAGTATGCAATCGTGATTTTCACGGGACTTAGAGAATGTCCAACACCTTCTCCCCGAGTCAAATGAACCCCCTTACCTTGAATCTCTGGTGCCATCAGTTTTAGAGTCTAAACGTGCTTCAAAAGAACACATGATTCTAAAATCGGTGACCTGACACACCGAAATCAAATGTCAGTTGGCGACTCTGAAAATCTTTTGAACACAAATTTTTGTCACCTTCTAATTGAAAACCCTTTTGAGCTTTACAAATTTTTTATTATTTTTAAGAGGGTTAGTGAGGTGAAAAAAAGGAATGTGATACTGTACTGTTATCCTTGCTGTGATTTTCTTCCGTTTAAATTCCAGTCTTTATTTTACTGCGATATTTTTGTTCTGTCTTACTTTATATATTTATACCAGTAGAGCCCTTACCTGACCTCGTCACTACTCGATCGAGGTTAGGCTTGGCACTTACTGGGTACCGTTGTGGTGTACTCATGCCTCTTCTGCACATATTTTTCTTGTGTAGACCCAGGTACCTCCTACCAGCCTCGAGTTTAGTTGCACGGTTGCTGCTGTTCAGGAGACTTCAAGGTACACATGCCCGCGTCCGCAGAGCTCGGAGTCCCCCTTTATTCTCTTATGTTGATTCTTCTCTTATTTCTTTATATACTGATGTATAGACAGTTAGAAATTCTTAGAAGCTTGTGACTTACGGTGTTCCGGGTCTTGGGAGAGTTGTGTATATTTTGAGAGTTGATTATTGTACGTGCCGAGCGGCATCTCATTTGCTTATTTAAATTATCTGTTACTGTTAATTCTTAACTTTTATGTTTTCCATTTCTTTTCCGCAAATGTTAGGCTTACCTAGTTGTAGAGACTAGGTGTCGTCACGATAATTCACGGAGGGAGAATTTGGGTCGTGACATTTCTTTTGAGTGTATGTTGTTGGAATAGATTGGGTACATCTTAAGGAGTTTGAATCTCAATTTTGGGAGGATTTGGTAGAGTTTTGAGGTGGTTTGAATTGAAATTTCAAAGTAGAAGATGAACATGACAAAAGATTATATATGTATCACATTGTGTATCATTTGTGTATCATATATGTGTCATATGTATATCACTTGTATATCCATGTATACATGTGTGTGAGATACATGCGTGATACATGTTTGATACATGTGTCGCAAAAGAATTTTTTAAACTCGATTTTATCTACAGAATTTTGATACCAACCCAGTACAAAATCACCTCCAATCTTGCTCAAAATTTGTATTGCATCATCTATATGTTTTCAACGAATTCCAACCATACTCATTGAAAAAGATCCTTTTTTTGCCTAATTTATTTTATATTATTAATAATAAATTTTGACTCCAAACTAGTCTAACTCGCATCCATACATCGTCTAATTTTGCATATTGCCACATCTATGTATTTTCAACGAATCACAACAATATACTCATTTAAAATAAATCTTTTTTTGCCTATATTTGTTGAATGTTGTATATCGTTGGTTATTTTTTATAGCACAACTAAAATGGCTACTCTTGTTGGCAATAGTATTTTTTTGGTACATTCCCGTAAGATTCTCATAAACGCCGAATTTAATCAACAAATGGAGCAACTACAAAGTGTGTATTGCATTCTTTAGCATTAACACTATTTTTGTAATATATATATATATATATATATATATATATATATATATATATATATATATATATATATATATAACAATACACTAAATAGATAAGAGTACAAAAATATAAATAATGTTCCTTAAAATGGGCGATCCCTAGTCCCTACATATAATTGCTAGTATATTGTTGCTCACCACATTAAGATCTCTATATTATTATTTGTCGTATAACAATATTATTGATCATCACAAAAAATTCTCACATTATTTGTCGCAACAACAATATATGGGTTGTATCTCCTGCAATACTAGTCCAATATTTAGCCCCAAGTTGCGGAGAAAAAACAAAGCACCAAGTTGTTCCATATGCTTTGCAAGTTGCATTAAACATCATGCACATACTCTTTTCTTCTTTTGCTTTTCTATCAAATATTAAAAGTTGAACTAGAGGGTTCGATAAATATTTTAATTCCCTCATTCAATTCCGTGACACAAGAAATAAGTCTAATGAGACACTCTTTTTATTTACCCCTACTACTTATTTAAGAAACTTGAAAAATAGAAAGAAGAAATATTTGCAGGATTATTTTTTCTATTTAAATAGTAAAAGGTTATGCTGAACAATTTCCTTTGGGTTTTTTTTTTTCTTCGCAAAGTACATCAATGGTGAAGCAAAAACCATATGGTTATAACCCAAGACCAAGAACCAACTACTCCACGATTAAATTATTAATGAATTAAAGATAAAAGTATTAATGAATTTTAACTTTTGTGCATTGAATGATATATAATTTTTTTAATACCATGCATAAGGTTAACATGACATACAACGGGTCACTGTGTATCACTTTATTGTATTCCTAACTAGACAATGCAGAATAAACTATTTAATACGTTATAATCTGTTGAATACATTTATATTGTAAAATTTATATTATTATTGATATAAGTTAAATTCAAAGTAAAAATAATTTTTTATTTAAAGAACGTAGTAGTTAAGTGTCCAAGCCAGCTAGTCGTTAAAGCGACGTGCCCAAACCAGCGCTAGGCCAAACTATTTTCACAATATAAAATTAACACACCCACCGGCCCCATCAATAATTGAGGTACAAACTTTGAATATAAATCGGATCCAATCTTCATGAGAAACCCTGTCCATAGTTTGCTCTCTGGAAATTCTAAGATTGTAACAACAAAAATAATGGCCTCGGAATTAAATGTTGGCAAATGGAAGAACGTAGCTCTCCTTGTCATAGACATGCAGGTGATAAATTATTTGGCACTTTTGATTTCTTCTAATTAAATCAGCATGACAAGTACTACTTGCTCGTTTCAAAAAGATTGTTTTAGTTTGACTTGGCACAAATTTTAATAAAGAATAAAAGACTTTATGATATGTGGTCTTAAATAAGCCATCACATTTGTGTGACTGTAAAACTTTGAAAACTTGTGGTCTGAAACCTGTCATAACATTTTTATCCCTATAAATATTTCCTATTAAGGAAATATTGAAAGGTATCCATACTTTTGAAACAGGGGGAATATTTATTTTAAATTTGCATTGACTATACTCTTGTTAATTTCCAGAAAGACTTCATATTTGGCCCTATGCAAGTAAAAGGAGGTCAAGCTATCGTCCCTAACGTTATCAAAGCTGTTGAGGTTGCAAGAAACTGTGGCATTCACATCGTTTGGGTATTTTATCCAAACTCAATTTCTTCTTTTTTATTTTTCATTCGGCTTCTTCTATTTTTCTTAACTGCCAATCAATCAATTATGCTTCAATTCTGAACTAGTTAGAGGTCACTCAAAGGCGGTCATACGTATTGAGGAGAGGGGTCCACGGACCCCGTAACCTCGACAAATATTTTGGATATATCTATGAATATATATTGAAACGGTCATATATTTTGTTTGGAACCCTTAAAATCAAAAGTCTGATGCGAGTACTGGTTGAGCAATCCGCGCATGTAACCCGCCACCTTCTAATCTTGTGACCGCCTCTGGTAGCTTATATATATGTGTTGAACACAGAACATATAGTTATGACCAACAAATAAAATTGCCACTTTATTTTGTTGTGTAGGTTGTACGTGAGAATGATCCATTAGGGAGAGATGTTGAATTATTTCGTCGACACTTTAAACCAAAGCTGGCATCAAAGGGTAGTGTTGGGGCTGAACTAGTTGATGGGCTCGTTATGGACGTAGAAGAGGATTACAAGCTGGTCAAAACACGTTTCAGCGCATTTCTTAACACTCACCTTCACTCATATCTTCAGACCAATGGCATTACTGATTTGGTCTTCACTGGTAATTAAATCAAACATTTTTAGTACTAGAGTTTTCAGGTTACCTGTTATAAAGGGAAAAAAAGAAAGGACAGAAGCCCTATGCACTAAGCTCCTGCTTTGCATGGGGTTCGGAAAAGGGCCGGACCACAAGGTCTATTATACACAATTTTACTTTGCATTTCACGTTACCTATTATAACATGCTAAAACATTACTAGGGGGAAGGAGGGTTCGCTTAGCCGGAAAATTACATCGTGCATATAAGGCAGAAATTGATTTTTACCGCTATATATTATATTTTGGATCCCTTTAATATAGCCCAATGGTCAAGGGGTTTAAAATCTTTACTAGGTTACTGGTTTAATTCTCATTGACCACAGTCTCTTTTCTAATTTTTTACTTTTTTTTTTTTGAATCCCCTTAACAGAAATTCCCACTATTATTTATTATTGCACTGTCCTTTTATAAAAGTTAAATCTTGATTATATAGTATGTTTGTATTTGCTGTGTCTCTTTCTAGGTGTCCAAACACCAAATTGCATACGGCAAACTGTATTTGATGCAGTATCATTGGACTATAAACAAGTGACAGTTATTACTGACGCCACAGCTGCTGCTACACCTGATATACACATTGGTATGAATTATCTTATATCAATATACAAGAGGCAATCCCTTTTCTTGTCCACAATTTTATTTTATTGTCCTATACTATATATCTGCCGGTTGACCAAATTTAGCAATTTGTTCGATCTAGTGTAGCTTATGACTGTTAGGTAAATTAAATCAACCTTGAATATATGCTTTAATGATTTTCCTTTTTAACTGCTCGCTTTAATTTCTTGAACCTGGCTTTTGGCCTACTAACAATTAGTTTGCTCTTCTCTATGTAACAGCAAACATACTTGACATGAAAAATATTGGAGTAGCAACCCCTACATTGGAAGAATGGTGCCAATCTACATAGCAATTGATCAGTTAAATTCAGTAATTATCCTTAATGCATATATATTATAACTTTTTCTTTTATCTGATTGTATTTGATATTTTATGCAACGTTTTCAATCCAGTTATGTATTCCGATTATACTGTCAGTGTCAGTGTATATAAGTTAAATCTATATATATCTCCTAATTCTTAGGGATGGAAATCATTTTTTGAATGAGTTTGTAACTATTAGCTTTTTACCTCAATTAACTTGTTCGTAGCATTTCGTTTGGCGACGTCCCTCGATTAATTTAGAACTTCACTACTTACCCTTAAAATAAAATTTTAGCTGCCAGTCTTTGTCTCCTTGTATACTACTTGCTTATGTTATTCACTCACTTTTCCTCCTCCTTTTTTTAACTGTATTTTCTACTCTAGTTTTACTTGACTCATATAAAAAATGACTTAAAGTTTTAATATCCGCATTAAGCAATAAAATTAATCTCTTTCTACAATCTTTTTCCCATTTTGGGACGTTACATCAACAAAATATAGCTATTGAAAACATATTCAGATTTAATTATTCCAAAATTGAGAGCACTTCATTACGATATAAAAAAAAAAAAAAAAAAAAAAAAGTTAATGTATACATCTGCCATGGAGTAAAAGTAAACACTTTATGTAAACTGGACAAGAAGAAAATAAGGCAAAAGGAAAATGCTGCTATAAGATTGTTGACAATAAATTTAATAAGAATAAAAAAAATTGAAATTAAAAAAGAAAAAGAAAAAAGAACCTCAACCTCCTTCCTTTGGGCCAAAATTCTCAGGCCTATGAGTAGGTCTTCCCATGATGTCTACCCCTTACCCATTGGGATTTTTAACTGGGAGAATGATACAGTTACCCGCAAAAACAAAACTATTTATCCTTATCTATTCATTTATTTTTCTACTCATAAATTAATTGCATTTTCTATCCATAATAGTTTTTGTAGAAATTTTTTTCTTTATTCTCCAATTCTTTTTTATTTCTATGCTTCTTTTCTTTTCTTTTTTTCCTTTTTTTTCTTTCTCCTTTTCTTTTTCTCGTTTTCTTCTTCTTCTTTTTTCCTTTTCTAATTTCATTTAACTTCTTTTTTTTTATATTCTTTTTCTCTTCATAATATAATTTCATTTAATGTTTTCACTATTTTTTATTATTCTTTTTTTATACTATACTAAAGAAAAATCAAATTGTGTATCAATCAAATGTAGCTAATACAACAAAAAAATATTAACTAACATATAATACCAGTATAGTATATAGTTATACCAACAGGGTATACAATTGTACGCAAATAGTTAAAAAAAATTAGTTCAATTATTAAATTGAAATAATATCAGTTGTCAATAAAAATTTCAAAAAATTCTAAAAAGATCTAATTGTAAGAGTATACCGTTACATTATATAGCATTCTATAATTTTTATTTTTTTTGGCATTTTCAATTTGCCTCTCACGCTGGGTAAAAGCTTAAAGCAAATTAAAAGGGAAAAAGGCAAGTGAACTTACCGGTAATAAGTATATTGTATTAGTATATTGTATACTATTACAACATACTGTTATAGTATATTGCATATTATTATAGTATACTATAACAATATATTGTATACTATAATAGTATACCGTTGCAGTATAACTATATACTCCTATAATATATTGTATACTATAGTACTGTTAGGTAACTGTGTTCTTCTTCGATTATTATAATATACCGTTGCAGTATATTATAAGCTATACTAGTATATTGTTGCAGTATAGCTATATACTCCTACAGCATATTGTATACCGTAGCGGTATACTCTTGGGTAGTTGTGTTCTTCTTCGATTTTCAGCTAAAAAATTTCAATCTCAATCACCTCAAATCAGCTCCAAATGCTATCAAATTTCAGTATGAACTTCTAAAAGGTACTATAAGTAATATTTAATAGCACCCACTTTGAATCAAACAAGAAATTTTTAAAAATAAAATTGAGCTTCAAGCCCAACAATGATGGATATTCAAATGCACATAAAATTTTAGATCTGGGAAGCTTACTCGAAGATACTATAAGCAATATTTTATAGCACCCACATCGAATCAAACAATATATAATTTCAAATTCTGGAGCTTCAAGCTCAACAATGGTGGGTCTTCCTTCACACACACATAAAAATCATAAGAAAAGGAGGTAGAGCAAAAGCTTGGGTTGACTCTCTTAATGAAGATAGATCTGGCAGAGGAGAAGTAGACCCATTTAAGTCCACTACCAAGTAAGCTTGCAAAAATGAAGTCAGATGTTTTAATATTCCGTACTTCAAATGCGAAGGCAAAAAGCTGTGGGTCGGGTAGATAGTCTTGGTTGCATAGGTAGGAAAAGTAAATAGTTTAGGTTTGGGTATTTAAGGATAAATAGTTTGAGCTTAATGGGTATAAAGTGAGATTTTCTCTTTTTAACCCTTACCCATTCAGGGGTCTGGTTTAGTTGGGCTGGAATTTTTGTGGGCTTCGATTGGATCAAAATTGGGTGAAATTCAAAAATAGCTAGATTTACAAGTAGTAATTGAAAAGTAGTCACAGTTTTAAAAGTAATCGAAATTTAGCAACTTTTCATGTAAAGATAAATCTGAACGAAAACACTATTCAAAATCCGAAAAATATTCCAGCATAATATATTGGAGTTTGAATTTTTTACATGTGAACTTCCAGCACAATATACTGGAGTTCCAGTATAATATGCTGGAAGTTCATACACAGGTGCTCCAATCTCCAGTATATTATGCTGGAACTTTACGGGCGTTGGAGTTCCAGCATAATATGCTGGATGTTCATTCACAGATGTTCCAATCTTCAATATATTATGCTGGAACTTTCTGTGTTTCAGCAAAATAATGGCTATTTTTCAATGACTTTGCAAACGTTAATTATTTTTCAATTAGCAGTCCGAAAACTGGCTAGCCTGTGCTATTTTCACATCAAAATTCTGTCTAATAGTATGTGGTTGAATTAAAAATATTTGACAAAAAAAAAATTAAAACAAACGTCAGACACTTATACTCTCAAAAACATGTTTTATAATTGAAAGCCGGGGTTCATTCACTTCTGATTTTAAACCTTCAAACTAATTAAGACCTCCACCATTTTTTTAAATTAAAAAGAAATTGGACCTATACGTTCTTCTATTCATAGAAGTGTATATATAATTGAGAAATTTTCATAAAGTACTATCTTTTAGTAGTAATTAGTCATCTATAGATACCATTTGATATATTACGTGTTATGGATACCTTCTATGTGTATTTGATGTATGTAACCTAATGTATTCATGAATACAGTCGCAAAAATAGGCGTGAATCAGGGAAGTCCAGCTAATCTTCAGATGTATTCAACTGTATTTACGAGGTGTATTCAAAAATACAGTAACGTTTTTAGCATAAAATATGGACCTTTCAACTGGTTTAAAACGAAAAGGAAATCAATTTACCTGATATTCTCCTAATATAACTCAACTAACACAAACTATTGCACCATAAATCTGTATTCCTCCATTCACGAAAGTTTTTCAATCGGAAAAAATAAACTAAAGCAGAGCAACATCTAGATTTTAAGTTCTCCCTTTTTATGTAGTTCCAGTGCGTGCCCAGTTCTCTTTTCAACAACGAAAAATTGCAATTGATACAATTGTATACATATGGCAAGTTTAACAGTGTTGTTGTGGCATTCTGGCAAGTGGAACATTGAGAGCAATTACGTCGATTATTCAATTGAGGGAATACTGATAAAGGAGTATGCATCGTATAATGATTTGGTTGCGTCAATCTCTAATCAACTGGGCATAGATTTGAGCTCAAAGTCCATTAAAATTCAATACAAAGTAGAAAGAAATTGCACGCCAATAAAAATACACAATGATATGGGTTACAGGGTGTATGTAGATTTGAAAAAAGAGAACAAAGAATTCAGGATGTATCCTTTGTGCATAACAACTATTGAAAAAGAACTTGTATCCGGAGGTAGTTTAATTCAAGGCGACATTGTGCAAATAGACGAAGTAGTTCAAAGGTGTGATTCCGATACAGATGATACACTTGCTCTAGATTTTGTCAATTCAGGACAAGAAATTGGGGTGTTCGAACTGGATAAGGATTTGATAATTTCAAAAACTAATCAAAGGGAGGTTATGGCTGGACAAGTATATAAGGATAAGGCTACATTGATAGAGGCGATGGAGCATTATGTTATATCTCAAAGGTTTCAATTCCGGGTTGACAGGTCTAATTCTGTTAGGTTTGAGTGTATTTTAATATTCTTTATTTTTATCATATTTTGTATTTATGGTTGGAGTTGTAAGTTATATGTTGATGTGTTTATGCATATTTGTAAGACAATTGATCTTCACTGATGTGGTTAACTATTTTTTTATGGTCTTTAAATACATGTATTCTTGTGTATTTTAATTGTATAAACTTATTACAGTGGCTCTCATTGTTTTCCTCTTTGGTTTACTAGTTGTATAAAAATGTATGCATATAACTATAAGTGTATTCAGTTGTATTATTTGCACAAATAACTATAGTCGTATTTGTATTCATGTGTATATGAGTGATTTTTTTGTAAGCATTTATGCTAATCATATGTATAATGATAAATTCTTTGCAGCTATGCATTATTATGTATGTCAGAAGATTGTGAATGGGGGTTTAAGGCTTCGAGCATTAACAAATCAGAACTATTCAAAGTGAGAGAATTCATTGATAAGCATACATGTCCGTTGAAGGACAAGGTGTATGAGCAGCGACAGGCAAGTAGCAGCCTTATAGGTGGTATGATTAGGCCCAAGCTTACTAATCATAAGAGGAAATACACCCCAAAGGATATAATTGATGATGTGAAATCAAATTTAGGTGTAGATGTTAGCTACATGTTGGCGTGGCGGGCTAAAGAAAAGGCAATAAATTTTTTGAGAGGTGAACCGGCTGATTCATACAAAAAATTACCAGGATACTTATATACAATAGATAAGACATATCCAGGTTCACACATTAGAATGGTAAAATTGCCCAAAAATGAGTTCATGTATGTGTATATATCTTTGTACGCCTTTATAAAGGGGTTTGATCATTGTAGACCCATTATGGTTTTGGATAGAAGTCACCTAAAATCTTACTACACCGATATATTCGTCTCGGCCAGCACGTTGGATGGTGCAGGTGAGTACGTGAATTATAATAAATTATGTTTATATTATAAAGATTGAAATACATATTTTAAAAATATGTATGCAATTGTCTTTACAGGTCATATATTGCCACTAGCATATGGTCTTATTGATTCAAAGAACGATGTTGCTTGGACGTGGTTCTTTGAGCAATTCAAGATAGCATACGGTGACAAGGGAAAACATGTGCATCGTTTCAGATAGAAATAAGAGTATCATTAAATCTGTATCGAGAGTGTATCCAGATGTACCGCATTTTGCTTGTATATGGCATCTATGGAACAACGTATATAAGAAATTCAAAAAGAGCCATGCCAAGTTGAGCGAGATATACTTCTCGATGGCAAAAGCATACACACAAGCTGAATTTGACAGTCTGATGGAGAAGGTGGAGAAGGTAGATATTAGGGTGAAAGAATACTTGGAGTTAGCTGGATACGAAAAGTGGGCTAGGTTGTATGCACCTGTTAACAGGGGATGGACCATGACGTCTAATATTGCTGAGTCAATCAATGTCGCACTAGTGTCAGTAAGAGAATTGCCAATATACGACTTCCTCGAAGAAGTTAGGAAGTTGTTTGGACATTGGAATTGCAGTAACTGCAAAGAAGCTACATAGACTTACACAATGCTTGGAAAAAATATCAGGAGATGCTGACTTTGAATGAGGCAATGTCTATACGCATGACTGTAAGTTTTATTTTAATGTAATTGTATCATATATTTAGTTCTTTCTTTAGATAGCTTAACTTTTTCTGAAATAATTTATACCTTTTTTAGATAGATGTATTTAGTTGTATTATCATGCAAAGTCCTATAATGTTTTTGTTTCTTTTCAGCTGCCTAAAGTTAACCAAATTTTAGATGTATAATAATGTATTCATAAGATAAGACGTAATTATAGTTTATAGCTTGCCGGTCTACATAAATGATGTATTCTTCTGTATTCAAACATTTCAGTTGTATTTAACTGAATAATTTTGCATTATACATACAAAAATTCATTTGTTTAACTGAAATAATTATGCATTATGCATATATGATGCATTATTTAACTTAATAATTCTGCATTATACATACATAAATATGTTTGTTTTCAATACATATTTGATTTAATTCATACTGCTGTATATTTAATACGTCTATTATATGGTATATAAATGAATTTTTTTGTTTATATGTGCTCAAAACTTATAGGTCTATGTTTAAATGTAGGTGGTACCATCGACTGAATACTTACATACGGTTACTGATGGAGGGAGGAATTACACCATCTGCCTGTTAGAGAGAAAATGTGTTTGCGGGAGGTTCCAAGTTGATAAGTTACCATGCCCACATGCTTGGACTGTATTGAAGAGCAAATTTCTAATGCCAGAAGATTATTGCTCTAACTATTATAAACCAAATTCTGTTGTAATGACATACGATGTGCCTGTGTACCCATTGCCTGTGACGACCCGGCCGGTCGTCTTAAGAATTAACACCCCGATCCCCTATTAACTGCTTTCTCCGAGTTTATTTCTGCTATTTTGATTTGCCAGGACATTCGTTTTTGAGATTCGGGAAGTTTTGGGACACTTAGTCCCTAAATGAGAGCTTAAGTGTTGGAAAGTTGACCGTAGTCGGAACAATATGAAGATGGCCTCGGAATGGAAATCTGATGGTTCCGCTAGCTCCGTTAGGTGATTTCGGGCTTAGGGGCGTGATCGAATTGTGTTTTGGAGGTCCGTAGCTAATTTAGGCTTGAAATGCCGAAAGTTGAATTTTTGAAGTTTCCGGTCCGATAGTGAGATTTTGATCCGAGGATCGGAATGGAATTCCGGAAGTTAGAGTAGCTCCGTACTGTTGAATGTGATGTGTGTGCAAAATTTCAGGTCATTTGGACGAGGTTTGGTAGACTTTCTAATCGAAAGCGTGTTTTTAGAGTTTTTGGAATTTTTAGGCTTGAATCCGATGAAAAATAGGTATTTTGATGTTATTTTGAGCGTTTCGATGGTTGGAACAAGTTTGAATGATGTTTTAGGATTGGTTGGTAGGTTTGGTTGAGGTCCCGAGGGCCTCGGGTGTGTTCCGGATGCTCAACGGACCATTCTTGGACTTGGAAAGATTGCAGATTTTCTGCTATTGTGTTGCAGAGAAAACCTTCATCGCGTTCACAAGGGGGTCTCGCGTTCGCGTAGAGCATCTAGGTGAAGCATCTGAAATGTGCTTCGCGTTCGCGAAGGTAAGGACCCGTTGGTCTTTGCGTTCGCGACATGGTCCTCGCGTTCGCGTAGGGTTTGCCCGTGTAAGCTACGCGTTCGCGAAAGAGGAATTTGGCCAGCAGGACTTTTGTGCATCGCATTCGCGATAGTAGCCTCACGTTAGCGAAGAAGGAATTACCTGGGCAGATATAAGATTTCAAAATCGGGGGTTTAGCCATTTTTATCAAAATTTAAGCTTGGGAGCTCGGATTTGAGCGAGATTGTGAGGGATTTTCAGAGATATCGATTGAGTAACGATTGTAGACTCCTTTTTTCTTGTAACCCAATAATCTAAACATTAATTCATCCTTTAATTTCGAAATTTATATGAAAATTGGAGAAACGTTCTTAGACCAAGAAATTGAGTTTTGCTTGGGTATTTGACATCGGATTTGGATAATTTTGGTATGGTTAGACTCGTGAGAGTTTGAGGATTCTGAAACTATAAATTTTATCCGATTCCGGGACATGGTCCAGAGGGGCATTTTGGTCATTTTACATAATTTTGCGTATTAGCTTAGACTTTAATTGTAGAATCAGTTACTTGAAGTGTTAGTTACATTATGAAATTGAATTGAATAGATTTGGGCCATTTGGAGTTGAGTACTCGTGGCAAGAACATGATTTCGGATTGATTTTTGAGCGGGTTCGAGGTAAGTGGCTTGTCTAACCTTATGTGGGGGACCTTCCCCTTAGGATTGGTATATTTGGTAATTGAAATGCCTTGTACATGAGGTGACGAGTGCGTACTTGTGCTAATTATTGGAAATCCGGTTTTCTTTAAGTAATTATTAGCATGTTTCCTTTACTGTTTCTATTACTTGCACTATTAAACATGTTGTTAGCTTAGGAAAGCATGTCTAAGTGACTCAATTGCTCTATTTGTTCAACCTGCCTTACTTGAATTCCGTGCAGCATGCTAGGCTAGAATCAGTTGTTGCCTTCATATGAAATATTGCCATTTCTGTATATTTTCCTGTTGCTGCTGTGTATTTATTTTGGGACTACGGATGTGAGATTCTGGTAGCTCCCCCTTATCTATTTATCTTGGGACTATGGATGTGGGATTCCGGTAGCTCCCCTTTGTTTGTTTATTTTGAGACTACGGATATGGAATTTCGGTAGATCCCCCTGCACAGTTATATGGAACTACGGGAATGCACCCGGTAGATTCTCCCAGTACTGGGTATTTATATTTGGGACTATGGAACGGAATTCCGGTAGATCCCCGCGCACTATGAGTTGGACTACGAGACGGGATCCTGGGAGATCCATCGGATATGTACATATGGGACTACAGGATCCTGGGAGATCCCCGATTGTTATGATTGGTGTTGAACTATATTTCCTTTCCGTGTTTACCTTGTTTCTGTATAGTTGTTTCTATCCCGTACATCTTGTGTTATTTCACTGTTGTACTTATTTATACTGTTTTGTTCTATACTGTTGACCTTATTATTTTATTTAACCTCAGTAGGGTCCTGACCTTCCTCGTCACTACCCAATCGAGGTTAGGCTTGACACTTACTGAGTACCGAGTACCGCTGTGGTGTACTCATGCCTCTTCTGCACATATTTTTTATGTGCAGGTCCAGGTACCGCTACTCAGGCCTATCATCCTTGAGGAGGCGACTGCTCTAGAGACTTCGAGGTACATCTGCCGCGCCCGCAGACCGAGAAGTCCCTTTCTATTCCTGCTTTTAGTATTTAGCCCTTTTGTATTTTTTTCTGTTCTTATTAAACATTCCGGAGTTAGAGCTATATAGTATTGATCTTAGCTTGTGATTCGTGGATTTTCGGGTCTTGAATTTATGCATTGGTATTGAGAGCTAAACATGGTGTATGCTGAGTGGCACATTTAAA
Source organism: Nicotiana tabacum (assembly GCF_000715075.1). Classification (NCBI taxonomy): domain Eukaryota; kingdom Viridiplantae; phylum Streptophyta; class Magnoliopsida; order Solanales; family Solanaceae; genus Nicotiana; species Nicotiana tabacum. The sequence goes on along the minus strand of NC_134099.1, from coordinate 141,932,218 downwards.
CACTATTATTACTTTATTCCTGTTTTAAATTTTTTTACTTCCGCAAATTTTGGTTTTTCTTCCGCAATTTAGGCTTACCTAATTGTAGAGACCAGATGCCGTCACGATAGTTCACGGAGGGCGAACTGGGGTCGTGACACTACCGGACAGAAATGAATGGAATATACCAGCACATGTTGCAGAGGAGGTTGTATTACCACCCAAATGGAAAAGACCTCCTGGAAGGCCAAAGAAGGAGCGCGATAATTCTTTCAGTGAATTGCTGCAGCCGAAAAATCAACATTTATGTAGCATATGTGGGCAGGGAGGACATAATAAGCGAACGTGTAGAAATGCTACATGTAGGATTTAGTTAACACTCTGACATGTAGTAGTGCTCCAACGATTTGTCATTACTTCTGATGACATTGTGAAATAATATATTTTGAACCTTTAAATAAATAGATTCTGGATATAGTTAGTTGTAGTAATGTGTTGAATACATTCGAATACAACCTTTCAACAGGTACTTAGACAATCTAATATAGACAGTGGTTGAGTTGTATATACATAACCAACCACAATACTTCTGAATACAACTATATAACAATTTCAATAAATACATATACAATCTGCTGAATATATAATTATAGCAATTGTATTATTCAGTTTCTGATTTGGATATACACTACACACGTGAGGAGCTGATTACATACTAATATACAATGTTGAATACATACAAAAATACAAATTGTCTTATACATTGTGTCTGCCTTGACTATACAAATCAAACCAAATGAATACAATTACTTATAGATTTGTATAAGTATGAATATAACCTGCTTAAGTAAAATAAATACATCAAGTTGAGTACATACGTATATGTAATATGAAAAGGTCAGTCTATTAAGGTAAAAAAAACAGTGAAAGAACTATTTGAATACATCTAAATAAATCTAAAATGCATTATGCAACATACAATTCAATAAAAGTCAATTTGCATACATCAGAATACATATACATATTTGTATCATTGATTTCTGTAAGTACAAAAATACATTGAATATCCTTTTTGAATAAATTTAAATACATGTACATGTATTTATATACATAAAAAACAGAGAAGTCAACAGGTTTATACATATAAATACAGATGAATACATCAACAATACAGATGAATACATCAGAAATTACCTTTTCTTCCAGTGAATCCGAGCTTTTACTTGCTTCAACCTCCTTCCCCTTGACAGATGAAGCTTTAGAAATATGTTTTTTCCTCTTTTCCGCAATGGGAAGTCTTGTTTCCTTCAATGATTTCTCAACTTGGGTTTCTTTGAACTTGTCATGGCGAGATTTTGTTCTCTTCTCCAATGCCATATTTTTGGCTAAACTTGCATCCAATTCCCTTTGAATGATTTGCAAGGAGAAAGAGGGCCCATCAAAAGTGAGAATTTTAGTGGGTATACCTCTGATAATCAACTTGCGGGGTGTTTAATCAGACATTGTGAGAATACGCTTGGATACTGTTGATTAGAGAAAACTTGGTGAGTATAGATGTTGAGAATAAACAAAAATAGCGAAAATTAAAAAATTTAAATACTTACCACACTAATTATAGAAACAAATGATAACAATCGAGAGAAAATTAGGGTTTATGCCGAGATTGGGGAAGAAGGAAGCGGTGTGGGTGAGAGGTTTCTCTGGTTTTGGGCGAGTTTACAGAGAATGGGAAAGAGAATAGAGTGTATCAAAATAAGAGAGAGAAAGAACGTATATTGAAAAGTTTCAATGAAATACGGTAATTATGAGAGCAAAATCTGAAAAGGGAGAGAGAAAAATAAAAAACAATGTGTTTAGTGGCTTAAGTGTAGGAGATAATCAAAATTAGAAATTTTGCTATAAACCATAAAAGGTATCTATAGAATATAATTTATTTAAATGGTATTTATTTAATATAAATAAGGTGTTAACCTTTGCTATAGAATGTAAATATTTCTATATAATTTTCTTTTTCATTTGCTTGAATAGCAGTATTTTGGACTGAAGTTCATTGGGAATGGACTTGAAAGCCATTGAAAACTGGTTATATTAATAAGCTCGCTTTGAAATAAAGAAAAGAGAGTATAATTAACCTAAATAGTCATTCATCCAACTGCCTAGATTAACAATAGTCGAAAATATATAATATTTATATATAATCGATATATAATATGAATTTAATCAGTATATAATTTATGTATATTGACTAAAAAAAGTAAATAGTGAATCTGACCATCTGTTTATGTAAATATCCAAATGCCAATAGCAATCTTATTTTGATGCACGGCACTTTGGTTATTTTTCTACTATATGCATTTTCTCTAACGGATTTGATAAAAATATTAAAGAACCATATCTGGGTCGTTATAGTACTTTGTTCACGCACAAAAACAAGTGACAAAGTTGAAATACGAGGATCGAAGGATTTAATTTTTAGCCTGAATTCGGAAATTCGTCCGCTTAATAATTATAGACTGCAAAAAAGTAGCATGAATAATAATTTTCTTAATGAATACAATTTAAAAATATTTTAATAATTAACAAAAATCTTTAATTCCTCAAAGAGGGACAATCGATTAAATAACAGAACTCGAAGTTTGTGGGCTTTACTAATGGTAATGGTGAAACTGAAGATAATTATCGGAGGTAGGAATGTCACCAGGTAGCCATTCTAGAGGGCTGCTATGTAGAAATTAGTAAGTATATCCTGAATTTCAGATTTTTAGTTCAAATTTTCAGGATACAAAGTTCTGAAGTTAAATTTTTTAGTTAAAATCTTCAAAACAAAATAAGTACTTTCTAATCTCTAAATAACATCCCTAAAAATGGCTATTTGTGCACTTGCCTATTCACTTTGAAACATTTTTAAAATGGAAAATAGATAAATAACCTATATGGTGTAAACTTGTAATTTTAAGAGAGAAAATGAAAGAAACTCTTATTTTACACGTGTGTGTGTGTGTGTATATATATATATATATATATATATATATATATATATATATATATATATATATATATATATATATATATATATATATATATATATATATTTGACTATTATTTTGAGAGTGACAATAACAATATCATTTTCCCTTAAATGTCCAAGGTCCAAACACCATTCTCTTGTGGCCCATTTTTCCCACTTTTGCCTCCCAATGGCAACCGAAAGATGGTTGTAAATGGAACTATGAAGAGCAACACTCTTTTGGTCCGTAGACGGTTTTGGTGAATTGTGTGTGACATCTGTCGCACCTCCTTTTTCCGCGCCCGCGAGGGTGAAAGGGAGTTTTCTCCAATTAAAGGACAGTCGAAACGGGATTTGTTTGTTTGTTTCAGAGTCGCCACTTGGGAATTTTAAGGCGTCCCAAGTCACCAATTTTTATCCCTGAATCGAGGAGAATATGACTATGTCTATTTAACAATCTGCGCACCAGAAATCCGGATAAGGAATTCTGTTAACCCGGGAGAAGGTGTTAGGCATTCCCGAGTTCCGTGGTTCTAGCACGGTCGCTCAACTGTTATATTCGGCTTGATTATTTTGATTTGTTAAATACATTTTTATTGCATGATTTTATTGTTACCGCTTCTATTTAGATTTAAAGACCCTTCTTTGAATCGAATCACGCGTACGTATATTCGTGTTATAAATTATATTTTAAAACATGCGGAGTTGTGTCACGCGCACGTGTACACAATAATATAGATAATATTTTTATTAAAATAATTATTTTCGAAATTATGCTTTAAATAAAATCAAGAACATTCGCCCTTTTGGTATAATTAAGTAGTGAACCTCACATCTCGGGTTTTTATGAAATTAATAATGATAGTCTCCGAGAAATCCCTTTTATTAAATATTCTATCGAAGTCACGCGAACGCATAATCCGAATTGCTTTTAGAAATAATATAATTAGGTTGCGCGAACGTATCCCTAATCACAAAAATATTCTTGATGGTAGTATAAATTTGTGTACCAATTGTTTATTATATCCACATATTTTTATGTGAACATCATGAGAAATAAATATTCTTCTAGTCTCTAAATTCCTTAAAAAGAATTTACAATTTATTGGACGTTGATCGCAATTTATATTTTTTCACGTATGAATTATATTCCTCAAACCATTCGAATTTGAGGAGTAAAAATAAACAACGTGTGATTAATACTACCATTTAGTGAATACAATATTTGCCTACCCAAATAAACAACGTGCAAATTACGTAGAAAAATTGGGAAAGAATGGATGTAAGAAAGGAAGTGATATTTTTGAAGAATTTCCATTGTTCTATTTGAAGCGAATGCTAAAAAAAATGTTATAATCTATAAACCTAATCACCTTCTACATTACTTGTTTTTAATCCAAAGTTATAATCGTTTGGTTAAGTTGTTTATGATGGTAGATAGGCATCAAGTTGATAAAAAAAATTATTATACAAATCGATTCAATAAAATTGCATTACATGCAACATAGTTGTACGTCTGAACCGTTCATAACATTCTAACATCGTAACGAGCTATATCAACTCACCTTCCACATATGATTATATATATACTCATCATCATGCCATATATGAACATACAACTTATATCAATCTAAACCAAAATCAGATTTTTTACAAGATATACTAATAATGTAATTTCTTGATACTTCCATTCTACTTTACATTTAGCTAACAATATTACGGGATGTAATTAATGACCCATTTTATGTTATGTTCCCTACCTTGATAATTCAATCATGACTTCACTTAATGAAAATTCCGAAATAGGTGATATTATTACAACACTTATACGAACTTTAAGATGTAACAATTATCTTATATTCATTACGTCAAACGTACTACTATATTAATCAACTGAAACAAAACTGAAATTTTAAACTAATGAACTTAGACAAATGGAAAACAGAATTATAATTCCCGAACTTCATTAATTTGTTATGTTGAAGCTTTTCATGACATGAGTTTACAGATATGTACCTGATATTGGAAGCAAAAGAAAAATGAAGATGAGAATCAGCAGCAGTAATAACAGTGTAACAGCAACAACTGCCCAGCAACAGTAACAACCCAGTACCAGACCGGTGGAGTAGTAATCCAAAAAAAAACAAAAGCTTTAAGCTTTAAATGAAACAACAACCATTAATACTAATTTCAAAGAAAGAAAGAAAGCAGAAGATTTTTTAGTTTTTATTTTTATTTTGAAAGCTTAAATATTTTTCGGAATTTTTCTCTCTTAAATGTTCAGCCCTTTTTTCTCTCTTCTATTCTCTGTCCGTTTTTTTCTCTCTATCTGTATGTGTATTTTTTCTTATTCCTGTCTTGTGTTCAAGACTTCATATATATAACACATCCCATAACCTTTCAATTAATTAAAATCCATACTTTTTCTCTACCCAACCCATTATCTTCTCACTCATCCCCATTACATTAAATAAACATATCACACCACCCCATTATATTTTGTCCCCCATGCTTCATTTAAAATAATACAAGATTCCCCCCACTATATTTTGTCTTGTCCCTCCTTTATATTAAACAATTATATCACAACCCACCCCATTTCATTTTGTCCCCCATGCTTCAAATAAACAATTACAAAATGTACAATTCCTAAACTACCCCCTCCGACCTTACTGAAATTACCAAACTACCCCTGAACGTACTACAAATTTACCAAACTACCCATCAGCTATAACACATCAATTAATCAAACTTAACCAAAATATAGACAATATGATCAATTTCTAACAATGTTTAAACAACAATATGAACACAGATGAACATCATAACAACAATATCACATGAACACGATTTTAACAACATTTCAACAACAAATCACATGAACACAAATTGAACAACAAAGAACAACTAAAATTTGATTGAACAATATTTTAGCAACAAACCTATTTTCGGATTTAAACAACAACAACAATCAAACAAGTATATTTAGATTAAATTCAATAATATTGAACTTAAAATCAACCATAACAACATTACAACCAACAATTCCTATATCAAACTTAAACAAGATTATGAGACAAATTCACGAAATAATCATAAATGATAAACAAGAAATCAAACTATACAAAATTCGGATTCAAGATCATCCAAACAAAGTATGAACATGAATGAATCTATTTTAACACAACAAACATGACGGATTAAACGATTAAATCAATATATTTCCTTTAACACAACTAAATTCTTTTAGACAAATAACAAGATCGACGAATAAACAATTATGAACTTAAGCTTGAACTTAACAATATTAACAATTTCTAACAATACATAAACTCATGAAACAAATTGAAGAAATAGTTAATTAAATTTCAATTTGAATCTAACAAACATCAAACTAACAAATATTCACTTAAACAATAATACAAACATGAAATGAATATGAAAACAACTAATTAAACTTCTATTTTGAAATCTGAAAATTAATTTAACAAAACAACATGAACACACTAGAAAATTATTTCAACAATGAATCACGAACAAGACAAGGATTAAATCATTTAACGATTTTGGATCCGGAAAATATCAAACAAAAATATTAACAAAAATAAAACTTAGAACAACTAACCGGAGATGAATCAACGAAGAACTTTGATTGTAAACAAATCTGTCTGAGCCTCGACCAAAGTTCGAACAAATGACGACGAAGACAAAGAGAAGATGAAGCAGACCGTAGCTACTGCCGCGACGAGCAGCAGCAGCAGTCCGTCCAACACCTGCTGCGACGAGCAGCAGCAGCACGACGTCGAGACAGCAGCAGCGGTGGCGACAGGCAGCAGCAGCGGCGGCGACAGGCAGCAGCACAGCGCGGACAACCATGGACGACGACATGGTCGACGTCGAAGCTCGTCCATGGATGTGTTCGTTTGGTTGTTTGGTTGAGATAGAAGCAGCAGCGACGGGGCTTCGAACAACAGAAGGAACAAACAACGGGCTGGTCGACGCACAAGCAGAAACAACTGGTGGCGACGACGGACTGTTTTGCCGGAGAAGATGAAGCTCGACCAAACGACGACGAACTAGAGCAACAATGGTGGACGAAGAAGATGAAATGCTTGGGCAGCAGCTGTTTGGACGATGAGGGTGTGTCGAAGAAGAAGGTAAAGGGCAGCCATGGATGCTTGGTTGGAGCTTTGGAGGAAGAAGAAGAAGATAGGAGAGGGGGGGCGGATGGTTTAGATTTTAGGGTTTTCTTCTTTTAGTTTTTGTTTTGTTTTGTAAAATGTAAGACAAAAGGGGTTTGGGTCTTTTGGGTTATGGACTGGGTCGACCCAGTTCGAAATGGACTGGGTCGTAGGGAAGATTGGGCCATTTTTTGGGCCTATGGCTTGAAATCGAAGAAGAGGCCCAATTCCGACTTTCTTTATATTTTCGCTCTTTTTTCTTCTTTTATTTCTCTAAAACTAAATTATAAAAATACTTAAACTATTATTAAGAATTAAATTAAGTTATAAAAGTGCAAATTAACTCTCAATAACAATTAACGCACAATTAAGTATTAATTAAGCATAAAATTGTATATTTGGACATTAAATGCTAAAAATGCAAACGATGCCTATTTTTGTAATTTTTAATTTTTGTAAACAAATTTAATTAGTAACAATTATAGAATTAAATCCTACATGCAAATGCGACATATTTTTGTATTTTTTATTAATTTAACAAATAAACAAACACAGACAAATACAAATAATTATCCAAAATATCACAAAATCTCACAAAATTTCACACCAAGGAAAATCATTTTATTTTGAATTTTTTGGGAGTAATTCTCATATAGGGCAAAAATCACGTGCTTACAGCTGCCCCTCTTTGCCCGAAGACACGAAGGATTTTCGTGCAAAGATAAAGCGAGCGATTTTTGCCCATCCGAGTACTCCGTGTGAAGCATTTTTTTGAAAAAGATTTGACCGAACCTTTGCTTCAAAAGTTTCCTACATATCCTGGGCTAAACAGGAATCAGGTCAATGTAGTTCGGGAAATTTTGGTAGCTGGGACTACCGTTGGACTGCAATGTTACTGTTGTTGCATGCTATTACTACTGCTTACCGATCTCCTTGTTACACGTGCTTAAAAGAAAACAAGAAGCTAAGCTATACTGCAATTTTTCTTGTTGCCTTGCTTTCTTGTCTGCTTGCATTTTTTCCGGTGCTTTTCTTCTTTTTGACACATGCACTTGAGTTTGTGCTGTGACCTCTTGTTGCAACCTTCTGTTTCCCGGTGCCGGGGAATTTTATTGTTTCCTGTGGGGGATTCCTATTGTAACCCTCTGTTTTATTGTCCTCTGACTTGATCTTGAAATGTATGCCTCTGTTATCTGGGCGGGCTCCCAACTTCAATACTTGAAAATTAAAGACTTGAAATGTATGCCTCTGTTATCTGGGCGGGCTCCCAAGTTCAATGCTTGAAATGTAAAGACTGCAATGTATGCCTCTATTGTCTGGGCGGGCTCCCAACTTCGACGCTTGAAATATAAAGACTGAAATGTATGCCTCTGTTATCTGGGCGGGCTCCCAACTTCAATGCTTGAAATGTAAAGACTGAAATGTATGCCTCTGTTCTATGGGCGGGCTCCCAACTTCAACAACTGAAATGTAAAGACTGAAATGTATGCCTCTGTTATCTGGGCGGGCTCCCCACATCAACAACAACTTTTAAAAATAAGCGCCATTCCTCTCTTCAGGCGGGCTCCTGACTTCAACAACAACTTTGAAAATAATCGCCATTCCTCTCTTCAGGCGGGCTCCTGACTTCAACCAATACATCGCCATTCCTTTCTTTAGGTTGGCAAGATTTCAACAAAAAACGCCTTTCCTCTCTTCAGGCGGGCTCCTGACTTCAACAACAACTTTGAAAATAATCGCCATTCCTCTCTTCAGGCGGGCTCCTGACTTCAACCAATACATCGCCATTCCTTTCTTTAGGTTGGCAAGATTTCAACAACTTTTAAAAACGCCTTTCCTCTCTTCAGGCGGGCTCCTGACTTCAACAACAACTTTGAAAATAATCGTCATTCCTCTCTTCAGGCGGGCTCCTGACTTCAACCAATACATCGCCATTCCTTTCTTTAGGTTGGCAAGATTTCAACAACTTTTAAAAATGCCTTTCCTCTCTTCAGGCGGGCTCCTGACTTCAACAACAACTTTGAAAATAATCGCCATTCCTCTCTTCAGGCGGGCTCCTGACTTCAACCAATACATCGTCATTCCTTTCTTTAGGTTGGCAAGATTTCAACAACTTTTAAAAATGCCTTTCCTCTCTTCAGGCGGGCTCCTGACAACAACTTTGAAAATAATCGCCATTCCTCTCTTCAGGCGGGCTCCTGACTTCAAACCATACATCGCCATTCCTTTCTTTAGGTTGGCAAGATTTCAACAACTTTTTTTTTAAAAAAAACGCCTTTCCTCTCTTCAGGCGGGCTCCAAGATTTCAACAACTTTTTTTTTTTAAAAAAACATCTTTCCTCTCTTCAGGCGGGCTCCTGACTTCAACAACAACTTTGAAAATAATCATCATTCCTCTCTTCAGGCGGGCTCCTGATTTCAACCAATAAATCGCCATTCTATTCTTCAGGGGGGCTCCTGACTTCAACCATTTTTTTTTTCAATTCAAACTTTTTTTTTAATTATTATCCTAGGAGAAAATTCATCAGACTAGGATTTGATATCTTATCTTAGGAGAAAGATTCATCTGACTAAGATTTTATCTTGGGAGAAAAATTTCATCAGACCAAGATTTTGACTCTAGGAGATAAATCGTCAGACTAGGTCCATTTGTTGTGATCTTAGAAGAAGGATTCATCCGACTAAGATTTTATCTTGGGAGAACAATTTCATCAGACCAAGATTTTGACTCTAGGAGATAAATCATCAGACTAGGTCCATTTTGTTGTGATCTTAGGAGAAAGATTCATCCGACTAAGATTTTATCTTGGGAGAAAAATTTCATCAGACCAAGATTTTGACTCTAGGAGATAAATCGTCAGACTAGGTCCATTTGTTGTGATCTTAGGAGAAGGATTCATCCGACTAAGATTTTATCTTGGGAGAACAATTTCATCAGACCAAGATTTTGACTCTAGGAGATAAATCGTCAGACTAGGTCCATTTTGTTGTGATCTTAGGAGAAAGATTCATCCGACTAAGATTTTATCTTGGGAGAAAAATTTCATCAGACCAAGATTTTGACTCTAGGAGATAAATCGTCAGACTAGGTCCATTTTGTTGTGATCTTAGGAGAAAGATTCATCCGACTAAGATTTTATCTTGGGAGAAAAATTTCATCAGACCAAGATTTTGACTCTAGGAGATAAATCGTCAGACTAGGTCCATTTTGTTGTGATCTTAGGAGAAAGATTCATCCGACTAAGATTTTATCTTGGGAGAAAAATTTCATCAGACCAAGATTTTGACTCTAGGAGATAAATCGTCAGACTAGGTCCATTTTGTTGTGATCTTAGGAGAAAGATTCATCCGACTAAGATTTTATCTTGGGAGAAAAATTTCATCAGACCAAGATTTTGACTCTAGGAGATAAATCGTCAGACTAGGTCCATTTTGTTGTGATCTTAGGAGAAAGATTCATCCGACTAAGATTTGATATCTTATCTTGGGAGAAAAATTTCATCGGACCAAGATTGTATCGGGAGGTAAATTCATCAGACTAGGACTTTTTATCCTAGGAGAAAAATGTAAAGATCAATGATTTGAGAAACTTACCTTCGTAATTTCTTCTTTTCTTTTCTCCTTCCTTTGCGCTGCTTTGTTCTTGCTTGCTGGGGATAATACCACTGTGGGAGTCTCCTTTCTTCCCCTCCTTCAAATTTGTTTTTGGTTTTTTTTTTCAACACTGCTGGGGATAAAAGTGTTATCTTCTTGGGATAACGTCGTTGAGGATAACGTTGCTGGGGAATTTTATCCCTTCAAATCGATGCTTCATTCTTCTGGAAGCTCCTAGGGATGATAATGGCTTTTGTTTTTTCTATACACCAATTTCATCTCTTTGGTTCTGTCTGCTGGGGATCAATTTCCTCCATTGGAAACTTATTATGTTGGGGGAAACCCTGGTTCAAAGACCACTTTCTTGGTGCTATCTTTATTCTTCCCCAAATGGGTACCTGATTTTCCAGAAAATTTTCTAACTGAAAAGAAAATTTTCTGCCCCAGTTTGACAATCTTTCTTGTGGCATGCATTTCCGACATCAATGCCATTTCCTTTACCTGTTTTAACTCAAACAAAATTTTGTTAGCTTAAAGCGTGGTAGTTGGTTGTGATACTCCACTGGGATGACTTTTCCCTTTCTCCTTCCTTGCTCTGCATTCCACAAGGGACGATATTATTTGTTGGGGATAATCCTTTTCTGCTGGGGATATCCCTCTTGACACTCGTTGATCTTTTTGTCAATTCCCTTTTGCTGGGGATATCTTTTTTGACGCCGGCCTCGCGCTTGTTCCTTGCTGACTATACCATTTGTATGTACTAGTCAGATCTTATCTTGGAAAGCTGATGGCCTATTTTGAAGTCATTTCCCACTGGTTCTGACCAAACAGACTCTACTGGGGAATTTTCTATGAAAGGAGAAAGATAAAAAGGAACATAATAAAAGACAAAAGAAAAAAGATGACTCTTTAACGAAAGAAACTATAAATAAATAAAAAACCTATCACACACAGACACCGACTCTAATGGTCATGACATGCATATGTGGCCTATCCTCTGCTGTCAATCATCTTTCAAGATCTTCAATTGGCAATTCCTCATCTGATTCTTAATCTTATTCGACTTGTAATGCCCGAAGGTTTTCACTATCAAGCCTCTCTCATTTTGGGTTTTTCTCTCAGCTTTCATCACCTTATGGTGTCCGTGAAGATTTTCACCGATAAGACTCTCTCATTTATATCACTTTCCAGCTGGGGATTTGGAGTGTTGCCGGTATGACTCTCTCTGCTGGAGATTAGAGTCCTTTCTGCTATGGAACAGAATGTTATGTTCGCCGGTAAGACTCTCATTTGTCTGACTTGGCTTCTTTTGCAGACTGGTCAGAAGGTCTTTCTTTGGACCGTAATGTGGGTTTTTTGGATAGGCTTAGAAATAAAGGGTATTAAAGGCTCAAAAACAAAATAAATTTGGGGTTAAAAATTACAACATTCGGAACCAATTTTGCTTACCACGAGCGCAACCCTTGCCCCAGTTTCTTGCTTGGGGATTATTTATTTAAATTTTTTTTATTATTATTTATTACACCATGCATACCATGCACATTATGCACACTATGCACACTATGCACCCTATGACCGAGCCGTGAAGCGCCTACGTATCCTCTTTGAGGAATCAGGTCAAACGTAGTTCCCAACTCCTCTTTGTCATTTGACTTTCTCTTTTTTTTTATTTGTTATCATTTTTCTCTTCTTCTTTTTTTCGTTTTTTTTTTGATTTTTTCTTTACCTTCCAGGCTCGTATTTCCTAGTCGTTGCTATTGATTCCGAACGAGGGGTATGAAAGAAAATAAATAAGGCTCAAAAGGGGTAACGAAGTATAAAGTGTTTAGGTAGCACAACAAAATGCCTTCGTCATTCCAGTCTTTAAAACATGCCAGGTGCAAACAACATAATTGATCATAGATTTATAGTCTCTTCCGATGGTGCTGGACTTGAACATTGTGTTAAACACTTGCTTTTTCATTTGTAATTTCTAAAGCACTATTGGGCGACACTCTCACTCTCATGAACGACCCTCATGCCAATTTGGCGAATCTTGCATTTAACGGTTTTCTTTATGTTTTACTTGCCCTAGTTCCACATGACTCGGGATTCAAATAATCTCAAACCGTTCTTATTTCCTTTAAATGCTCAGATTTCCTTTCCGGGGTTTTATGATTAACTTTAAAGACTAGGCCCAAACTGTGTGCGCATGTCATATTACTAGAATCGGCGCTGAACAAAATGATAAAAGGATCAAACAAAAAGATGACTGGAAACAATAAAAGACCGGCTTTTGTATTAGACTACCGGCGAAATGGTTTGAATAATAAAACAAACAAAACAACCAGAATAAAATCTTAACACAACCTCAACGAGACTTAAACAAACTGATACGACAAAAATGGAAAGATAAGAAGGTTTGACACAAGACAATATTCGGATTACAACCCTCAGAATAATCCAGATAACAGAAATGACAACAAAATAAACCACCAACAGCTTCTCTCTTGCTAACCAAGGAACGGAGCGTCCTCCCATTTTATCAAAATTGGCATCTTAGCCACTAAGCTTTGCATTAGTATTTCCAAGATCATTATCAGCTTCCACATCATCAACCTCCGTCAACAAGTTCTCGATAGGGTTCGAGTGCTCCATGTCACTGTTATCGATCACAATCCGCCCTTCTTGGATCATTTTCTCTACTTCCTTTTTCAAATTACGACAACTCTCAATGTTGTGCCCTATGACATTGGAGTGGTACGCGCATCGCGCTGCCGAATCAAAGTTTCTTGCATGTGGATCTGGCGTATATGCGGGGAGCGGCTCAATCAAGCCAGCATGCTTTAGCCTTTCAAACAGACTTGCATAAGATACTCTGATAGGGGTGAGAGCCTTTCCTCGTTTCAGCAACCTTTCATTCCTAAATGCTTGATTGGGCCGGAAACCTGATCCAGGGGGCTTCCGGTAGGCTTGTGAGGGTGGATAGGCCTTCTGTGGAGCTGGGTATTTGGAAAGTGAAGCCCGTCTTTGGGAATCTCGTGGAGAGAAGTAGCATTGGGGAGGGGAGTAGCGTGGACGAGTGATGAAGCTACTCGGGTAGCTAGGAAAACTGTCATAAATGGGTTGGGATGGAGAGTATGGGGGATGGGTAATGCCAGAGTTTGAAAAGCTTGGCGGTGGTGGGGGTGGTGCTTTCCCAGTTATCCATGCCTGATACATGTTTGCCACATGTTGTCTCAGCATTTTCACTTCTTCTACCAACCCGTTGTTCTGTTCGACCAATTGTTGTCGGTCATCAGTACCGACCCACCCTGTTCTGAGGTTCTGTGTCATTTGCTTTGCAGGGAGGAGTTACCACAAGCAACCACTTTTCTATATATGAACACAGCAAAGGGAAGCCATCACGTTATTGTCAGGGCATTTGACAAATAATCATATATTAGAGATGCAATGCACCTAAGTAGTTAAATTGTTCTATCAGAGATGCGATGCACTTGCGCTTTCCTTTATTTTTCTTTTTTCCTTTATTTTTTCTTTTTCAGTGGTGGTCGAATCTTATGGAGATTGCCTACGTATCATGACCCCGCATGAATCAGACCTTGCGTAGTTCAGACCAATAAAAGATAAACAATACTAATCATTTTTTTTCAATTTTCATATTAAAATAAACTGGGTTTCAAAGGTTTGAAGATGACCCACAAACTCGAAAATCAAACAACCCACATATTTTAATTAAAAAATTTACAAACTCCAAAACAAACGGCCAGCTTCTTTTCTCCGTTTGACAAATGCAACCGAACGGTTATTTTTGCAAATGTGGCCCCTTCAAATTTTGAGGCCGGAGAGGATTATTTTATGACACTTTACACACTTGTTCGTTCTTTTACGAAAATAGCCTTTCGACAACTGAAAGATACCCTGAGGCTATTTCGGCAAGAACGGTTTAAGACGCGGCCGAAGCTGGCTCGACTTATTTTGACCAAAAATCTAAACTGTATTCACCTGACCGTTGACTCTTTGTTTTTTTTCAAATTACAATAAAAACCAGGTGTTGCAACACGGCCCTTCATCGCCTCGAGGACGAAGATTTTTTTAAGGCTGTGTGGGTGAACTGGACCAAATTTTAAAAAATGACCCAAAGGTGGCTGTTTATGCAAAGTCAGCCTTCCGGCGTCCCTTTCGGGAACATTAGACTATGTCTTGATAAAACAGCGTCACCCGACTTCTTTATGACAAAATTAAAATTTGACATATTTTTTTTTTGGCTATTTTTTAGCAAAAGGGGAGGTTGGACACCACCCGACTTATTATGACAAAATTAAAATTTTGACACGTTTTTATTTATTTATTGGTTTTTGGCTTATTTTAGCAAAAGGGGGAGTTGGACCCGATGAGGGTTGCCTACGTATCTCACATCCGGTGAGAATCAAACTCGCGTAGTTCGGGCTGATCAAGAATAAGTAAATGAACTAACTTCCTTTTTTTTTGAATTTGTGAAAGAACTACTTTAAAAGAAGAAAGGAAGTTTTTTTTTTGTTTTTGATTTTCTTTTTAAAAGAAAGACTTTTAAGATATTTTTCTGAATTTTCATTTGTTTTTTTTTTCTTATTCTAAAGAAAAAATATATATATTTTTTTTTTGGAATTTTACCTTTAATAAAAGAAATGCTTTCTAAAAAAATATTTCTTGAATTTTGAATTTTCTTTTCAATTTTTAAAGAAGAAGGAAAATATTTTCGAATTTGTTTTATTTTATAATATATATATATTTTTAATAATTAAAAAGACTTTCTAAAGAAGTCAATAATGGAAAATATTTTTGGATTTTTTGTTTTGAAAATTGGGAGTCTAAAAAAAAAACTTTTCCAGATTTTTTTTTGGCAGGACAAATATTTTTGCAACAAATAAAGATATATATACATTTTTTGGAAATAAAGAAAAACTTTTTGGATTTTTATATGTATATATATTTGCAACAAATAATAAAATCACTTTCAACGCGACTCTTTTTATTTTATTATTTTTATTTTTATTTTGGTATCTAAACAAATAAATAAATAAAAACCCATTTTAAAAACAAGACTCTTTTTCATTTTCATTTTTTATGGCAAGACAAACTATTTTTTTTCTAATTTGTTTTTTTTAAAAACAAGACAGAACAACGACTCTTTTTTTTCTATTTTTCCTTTGCTTTTAATAAAACAAACTAATAAAACATTTATATTTTTTTTCATTTTCTCAAAATTTCGGCAGAGTTTTGACAGTTATTTGGGCATTGTTTTTTTTTTCAAAAATAAACAATCAATTCCCTACCCGCTATTTATTTTCTTTTTTTCAATTTTAAAATATTATTCCTGATATTCAAAAGTCAGTCAGCACACAAGTACGAATCAAATAAATGCGCAAGTAGGAGCAAGTAAGATGCATCAGGATGGTCATTTTTATTTTTTGGTACACCTGTCCTAGACAGACCCAACCCCTGTGTTGAGTGTCCAAAGTCAAATGCACGTGATGCAAACAAACGCTCCTACTAGGGATCCGGCATGAAGATGAGTTATTCTAAGTGAAAAAACCTGAGGCATATTGATCTAGCTCTGGCTTACCCAAACGAACAGTTTGAGCCGAAGCGGGGGCAACGTACCGGGAGCACGAAAGTCTACCCGGCCTAGTTACTTGTCCCAACTTCGTCTTATTTGGTATGACTTTAACAGAAAGGTGGGCCACGCGCACGTGTGCACCATAAATTTAGAAGACTCAGAAAGAAGGGGGTTTCGTAACAGTTGTATATACACAATTCAGATAATATTAAAGCGGTAAAAACATCATTTAGCACATTAGGCATATATCATGTAAACATCAGATAATAAATAAAGCCAACTATAACAGTTATTTTAAGCTCGAATTCTTGAACCCTGAACCAGTGGTTCTGGGTTCGGTCCCCAGCAGAGTCGCCAGGGCTGTCGCACCTCCTTTTTCCGCGCCCGCGAGGGTGAAAGGGAGTTTTCTCCAATTAAAGGACAATCGAAACGGGATTTGTTTGTTTGTTTCAGAGTCGCCACTTGGGAATTTTAAGACGTCCCAAGTCACCAATTTTTATCCCTGAATCAAGGAGAATATGACTTTGTCTATTTAACAGTCTGCGCACCAGAAATCCGGATAAGGAATTCTGTTAACCCGGGAGAAGGTGTTAGGCATTCCCGAGTTCCGTGGTTCTAGCATGGTCGCTCAACTGTTATATTTGGCTTGATTATTTTGATTTGTTAAATACATTTTTATTGCATGATTTTATTGTTACCGCTTCTATTTAGATTTAAAGACCCTTCTTTGAATCGAATCACGCGTACGTATATTCGTGTTATAAATTATATTTTAAAACATGCGGAGTTGTGTCACGCGCACGTGTACACAATAATATAGATAATATTTTTATTAAAATAATTATTTTCGAAATTATGCTTTAAATAAAATCAAGAACATTCGCCCTTTTGGTATAATTAAGTAGTGAACCTCACATCTCGGGTTTTTATGAAATTAATAATGATAGTCTCCGAGAAATCCCTTTTATTAAATATTCGATCGAAGTCACGCGAACGCATAATCCGAATTGCTTTTAGAAATAATATAATTAGGTTACGCGAACGTATCCCTAATCACAAAAATATTCTTGATGGTAGTATAAATTTGTGTACCAATTGTTTATTATATCCACGTATTTTTATGTGAACATCATGAGAAATAAATATTCTTCTAGTCTCTAAATTCCTTAAAAAGAATTTACAATTTATTGGACGTTGATCACAATTTATATTTTTTCACGTATGAATTATATTCCTCAAACCATTCGAATTTGAGGAGTAAAAATAAACAACGTGTGATTAATACTACCATTTAGTGAATACAATATTTGCATACCCAAATAAACAACGTGCAAATTACGTATAAAAATTGGGAAAGAATGGATGTAAGAAAGGAAGTGATATTTTTGAAGAATTTCCATTGTTCTATTTGAAGCGAATGCTAAAAAAAATGTTATAATCTATAAACCTAATCACCTTCTACATTACTTGTTTTTAATCCAAAGTTATAATCGTTTGGTTAAGTTGTTTATGATGGTAGATAGGCATCAAGTTGATAAAAAAAATTATTATACAAATCGATTCAATAAAATTGCATTACATGCAACATAGTTGTACGTCTGAACCGTTCATAACATTCTAACATCGTAACGAGCTATATCAACTCACCTTCCACATATGATTATATATATACTCATCATCATGCCATATATGAACATACAACTTATATCAATCTAAACCAAAATCAGATTTTTTACAAGATATACTAATAATGTAATTTCTTGATACTTCCATTCTACTTTACATTTAACTAACAATATTACGGGATGTAATTAATGGCCAATTTTATGCTATGTTCCCTACCTTGATAATTCAATCATGACTTCACTTAATGAAAATTCCGAAATAGGTGATATTATTACAACACTTATACGAACTTTAAGATGTAACAATTTTCTTATATTCATTACGTCAAACGTACTACTATATTAATCAACTGAAACAAAACTGAAATTTTAAACTAATGAACTTAGACAAATGGAAAACAGAATTATAATTCCCAAACTTCATTAATTTGTCATGTTGAAGCCTTTCATGACATGAGTTTACAGATATGTACCTGATATTGAAAGCAAAAGAAAAATGAAGATGAGAATCAGCAGCAGTAATAACAGTGTAACAGCAACAACTGCCCAGCAGCAGTAACAACCCAGTACCAGACCGGTGGAGTAGTAATCCAAAAAAAAAACAAAAGCTTTAAGCTTTAAATGAAACAACAACCATTAATACTAATTTCAAACAAAGAAAGAAAGCAGAAGATTTTTTAGTTTTTATTTTTATTTTGAAAGCTTAAATATTTTTCGAAATTTTTCTCTCTCTTAAATGTTCAGCCCTTTTTTCTCTCTTCTATTCTCTGTCCGTTTTTTTCTCTCTATCTGTATGTGTATTTTTTCTTATTCCTGTCTTGTGTTCAAGACTTCATATATATAACACATCCCATAAACCTTTCAATTAATTAAAATCCATACTTTTTCTCTACCCAACCCATTATCTTCCCACTCATCCCCTTTATATTAAACAATTATATCACAACCCACCTCATTTCATTTTGTCCCCCATGCTTCAAATAAACAATTACAAAATGTACAATTCCTAAACTACCCCCTCCGACCTTACTGAAATTACCAAACTACCCCTGAACGTACTACAAATTTACCAAACTACCCATCAGCTATAACACATCAATTAATCAAACTTAACCAAAATATAGACAATATGATCAATTTCTAACAATGTTCAAACAACAATATGAACACGGATGAACATCATAACAACAATATCACATGAACACGATTTTAACAACATTTTAACAACAAATCACATGAACACAAATTGAACAACAAAGAACAACTAAAATTTGATTGAACAATATTTTAGCAACAAACCTATTTTCGGATTTAAACAACAACAACAATCAAACAAGTATATTTATATTAAATTCAATAATATTGAACTTAAAATCAACCATAACAACATTACAACCAACAATTCCTATATCAAACTTAAACAAGATTATGAGACAAATTCACGAAATAATCATAAATGATAAACAAGAAATCAAACTATACAAAATTCGGATTCAAGATCATCCAAACAAAGTATGAACATGAATGAATCTATTTTAACACAACAAACATGACGGATTAAACGATTAAATCAATATATTTCCTTTAACACAACTAAATTCTTTTAGACAAATAACAAGATTGACGAATAAACAATTATGAACTTAAGCTTGAACTTAACAATATTAACAATTTCTAACAATACATAAACTCATGAAACAAATTGAAGAAATAGTTAATTAAATTTCAATTTGAATCTAACAAACATCAAACTAACAAATATTCACTTAAACAATAATACAAACATGAAATGAATATGAAAAAAACTAATTAAACTTCTATTTTGAAATCTGAAAATTAATTTAACAAAACAACATGAACACACTAGAAAATTATTTCAACAATGAATCAACGAACAAGATAAGGATTAAATCATTTAACGATTTTGGATCCGGAAAATATCAAACAAAAATATGAACAAAAATAAAACTTAGAACAACTAACCGGAGATGAATCAACGAAGAACTTTGATTGTAAACAAATCTTTCCGAGCCTCGACCAAAGCTCGAACAAATGACGACGAATACGAAGAGAAGATGAAGCAGACCGTAGCTACTGCCGCGACGAGCAGCAGCAGCAGTCCGTCCAACACCTGCTGCGACGAGCAGCAGCAGCACGACGTCGAGACAACAGCAGCGGCGGCGACAGGCAGCAGGAGTGGCGGCGACAGGCAGCAGCACAGCGCGGACAGCCATGGACGACGACATGGTCGACGTCGAAGCTCGTCCATGGTTGTGTTCGTTTGGTTGTTTGGTTGAGACAGAAGCAGCAGCGACGGGGCTTCGAACAACAGAAGGAACAAACAACGGTCTGGTCGACGCACAAGCAGAAGCAACTGGTGGCAACGACGGACTGTTTTGCCGGAGAAGATGAAGCTCGACCAAACGACGACGAACTAGAGCAACAATGGTGGACGAAGAAGATGAAGTGCTTGGGCAGCAGCTGTTTGGACGATGAGGGTGTGTCGAAGAAGAAGGTAAAGGGCAGCCATGGATGCTTGGTTGGAGCTTTGGAGGAAGAAGAAGAAGATAGGAGGGGGGGGGGGAGGGGCGGATAGATTTTAGGGTTTTCTTCTTTTAGTTTTTGTTTTGTTTTGTAAAATGTAAGACAAAAGGGGTTTGGGTCTTTTGGGTTATGGACTGGGTCGACCCAGTTCTAAATGGACTGGGTCGTAGGGAAGATTGGGCCATTTTTTGGGTCTATGGCTTGAAATCGAAGAAGAGGCCCAATTCCGACTTTCTTTATATTTTCGCTCTTTTTTCTTCTTTTATTTCTCTAAAACTAAATTATAAAAATACTTAAACTATTATTAAGAATTAAATTAAGTTATAAAAGCGCAAATTAACTCCCAATAACAATTAACGCACAATTAAGTAATAATTAAGCATAAAATTGTATATTTGGACATTAAATGCTAAAAATGCAAACGATGCCTATTTTTGTAATTTTTAATTTTTTGTAAACAAATTTAATTAGTAACAATTATAGAATTAAATCCTACATACAAATGCGACATATTTTTGTATTTTTTTATTAATTTAACAAATAAACAAACACAGACAAATACAAATAATTATCCAAAATATCACAAAATCTCACAAAATTTCACACCAAGGAAAATCATTTTATTTTGAATTTTTTGGGAGTAATTCTCATATAGGGTAAAAATCACGTGCTTACAACATCTCACTTTATAAAGGTTAAACCGATAGATAATAGATATTTTTATATATTTTAGATCTATAATTCACTCTTTTACTTACAAATTTGACTCTTAACTTTTCTAGAGATCGTAGAATTTCTTTTTTATCAATGATAATGAGTTTCAAATTTGAGATCTCTTGGATTTCATCGATCCCACATACTCCTTAGTGGTAAACTACATTCTTATACCAGTACTTAAATTAGTTCCATGAGCTCGTTAATGTCCCTCGTTGGTGGAGGGATTAGTTGTTTGTCTCCTCATATGATTTTGGATTGTTCCTCGCCTTATGAACTAATTTTTGTGATAGAGTTAGCTTCAATGCCTATTTCTTACATAGTATCAGGGTCCTCTTATTCATATTATTATGTGTCCCGATATTGCCTACTGATATTATATTCTCCATGTTCTAGTTGGCAGATAGTTGGATGCCGAGGGAGGGGATATTTAATATCCAGTTAAAAGTTCATATAATTAGTGTATTTTTGCCTTGATAAGAGTATGCCGATTTCCTTTACTTTATTATTAAACTTAAACAAAGAATCGTATTAAAATATTTATTGTGATTTAAGTCATTATTGTTGGGTTTGACACACATTAAGTGTTATAGGTATATATATGAGTGATTTTGGATGAAAGGGGGACCAAAAGAGATGATTCAGGGGCAATTTGGAGCTGAAAGCACGAAAGAAGTTGAAGCAGACTAGTGGACGTGTAGGCTGCTCATGTCACGTGCCTCCAAGAGGAGTCATTAGCTATGCAAAATAGTGAAGCGAGGCTAAGGCGACAACCATCACGAGACATGCATTTGGAAGCATGGAAGTGGACGTTTTCCATCCGAGGCGGCTTAACCCCCAAGCCACTAAAGCGGCCGCTTTAGGCCTCATAAAATTAGAGGCCCCAAATGCTATTCTTTTAATATGTAATTTAAATATTAATTGTATTTATTATTAAATAGCGTTAAAAAAAATTCAACCATCTTTTGCGACCTTGTCACCAATCATTACTAACACAGCTTTATATTTTATGTGGTCTTTTTTTGGATTTGGTTGAGAAAATTTAAATAAAAGTGAAATGCAATTAAATCTGCAGTTACTTTCTAATTCTTCTTACTCCAACTTGAATAAATTTTATTTACAACTCTAACTTTGTAAGATATTTTCTTTCAAGATCTTTGTAGGAACGCTTCAAGCTAATTAGATCATAAAATATTTATCATTTTTGTAAAAATAAATTTCTACTTGATTGTTACTTTGGGAGGAAATGCTATATAGTAAGTTATGTTGATGGTCATGTGAAAAAAAAAATCAAAATTAAACTTAATAAAATCTTATCAAAGGTTAGTAATGTTTCAACAAAGATTAAAGGGGTTGGTTACTGTTGAAGTATTAGGTGTATAGTGAGTGAAATGTATAACTGGATGCCAACTAAGCTAAGTTGGTGGAAGATTTAGTTTGTTAAATAGGTAGTTAGTAGCTAACTTGTTTGTATATATACACGACTAGTGTACAGTATTTGTAACAGAAAATTAATAGAAAATGAAGGACCTTTTTCTTCTCCATTAGCGTATAATTGTTTCTCCTTCATTCTCAGCTTAGCAGCTCAGATTAGATCTAGGATTTCATCATGGTATCAGAGCCCGCATTTATGATTCACGCTTCGTTATCAATTTTCTAGATCTAAGATGCCTTTAGTATTTATGTTCTGATAAATCTTTCGATATCTTCAAAGTTAGGGCTAATTCGAACAACTAGCAGTTTCTTCTCCGTTTTATTTTCCGCTTCTTCATCTGAGCTCGAGTGCCTTCGTTAACAATGGCGACCGAGAATGAAGAATTTGATGCAAGCATAGCAGCTGCTGGCGGTTGCTCAACTTCATTTGACCAACATCATCCCTTACTTTTTCAGCCATGTGATACCCCGGGTAGTTCTCTAATTTTAGTCAAATTAACTAGACCTAAAAACTATACAACTTGGAGTAGTGCAATGCATGTTAGTTTACTAGGAAAAAGTTAGCTAGGATTTGTGGATGGTAGATATCCTAAGGAGAAATTCGATGTATCTCTCCATGAATTATGAAAAAATACAATACAATAGTACTTTCTTAGATTATAAACTTAGTGAGTGCTGAATTATTAAGTGGTATGATGTATGCCTCGAGTGCTCACAAGGTTTGGATGGATCTCAAGGAGAGATTTGATAAAGTGAATGGTTCTCGTGTGTTATACCTTCATAAACAGATTGCTACACTAATTCAGGGAATATCATCTGTATCTACTTACTTTTCTAAGTTGAAAGAATTCTGGGCAGAGTTCGATGCTCTTATGCCTTGCCCTGGGTATAGCTGTGATGAATCAAAAGAATATATTGAACATTTTCAGTATCAAAGATTACTACAGTTTCTTATGGGGATAAACGAGTCTTATTCTCGGTCAAACAATCAAATTTGAATATGTTACCTGTTTCTTCCATCAATAAAGCTTATGCGATGATCATATATAAGGAAAGCAGAAAATGTCTATGTGTCATTCATCAGAGGTCTCTGAAATTACTGAAGGCACTTCCTTGTTTAGTAGCAAAACCACAGGAATACCAAACAACAATACTGGCATGTTCAGTGGTAAAGGGTAGAATAATGCCACGGGAAATTATTCTCATACTGGAGGACTCAACAACAATTACCCTAGTGGACATAGTTATACTGGAGGGAGCAACTACAGGTTCAAGAAGAATACTATGTACTATGACTATTGCAACTTTAAAGGATACACTAGAGTGATATGTTATAAGTTAAATGGATATCCTTTAAACTTTAAGACCAAGAAGAAAGTTGGATTAGGAAATACAACTCATTTTGCTTAGGAAACAACATGTGCTACAGGGAATAATCAAACTTTCGCAGCAATTTTTGCTAGTACCTCACATGTTCAACATGGTGCAATGCCTGGATAGAGGACTCAGAATGTGATGCTCAATATTCCACAGTTCACTCAAGACTAGTACCAACAGATAATTCAGCTACTGGAAAAAAGAAGTACGGGGAATAACTCAACTACAACTACACCATTGCCAATAGGTATGCCATCTTGTGGACTCAGGTGCCTCGAGTGATATGGTGCACAATCTTAGCTTATTAGTTAATCCTAAGAGGTTGACTAAAGGTAAGAATGGTACAGTTCAAATTCCTATAGGAAATGTTGCTTCTATAAGTCACATAGGATCAACTTATATTGTTCAGGGCCAAACAATTAGCAATGTATTTCATATACCTGACTTCAAGTACAATATGTTATCTGTCTCAAAACTAACAAAAAAAATGAGATGGGCAGTGATCTTCTTTTCTAAATTCTGCATTTTTCAGGAACTCTCCGGTGGACAGGTGAATGGGATTGGTAGAGAAGATGATGGTCTTTATATTTTTTCTACTCTGTAGGGGTCAATACAACTAATATTCAAACTCAAGTTCCCAGAACAATTCCTAGGGTATTAATTCCAAAAAACTTACCTACTGTAAATATGATCACTAAGAATAGAATAATGGATGTAGCCTTATGACATAAAAGGTTAGGACATATGCCTAGAAAGACTTTGAAAACCATGATAGGATTCCAGCATCACAATTACAAGAACTCTGATGACACTTGCTTTGTATGCCCTTTGGCAAGGCAAACCAGGCTACCCTTTCCTTTAAGTACTACTACTACTACCAATGTTTGCTTTCATACATTGCATGGTGATGTGTGGGGAGCCTATAGAGTTCATACCTATGGTGGAAAGAAGTATTTTTACACTCTTGTAGATGATTATTCTCGATATACTTGGGTATTTCTGTTTCATACCAAGTCATACGTGATTGTTGTTCTTAGATCCTTCATTTCTATGATTCAGAATGTTTATTCAACTTCCGAGAAAGTCTTTCGATCAGATAATGACAGTGAACTTCTCAACTCTCAAGTAGCTGAGTTGCTGCAGACTAAAGGCAACATTCACCAGAGTTCTTGCATATATACTTCACAATAGAATGGAGTAGCTGAGAGGAGGCACATGTATATTTTGGAAGTGGCTAGATCACTGAGGTTTCAAGCTTCTGTACCTCTCAAATTCTGGGATGAATGTGTTAGCCCTACTGTGTTGCTACCTTCAATAGTCATTCAAGGCAAGTCTCATTTTGAAGCTTTAATTGGTCATGTTCCTTCTTTGGACCATATGAGAGTATTTAGATGTCTAGACTATGTTACTGATGTGAGAAGCTCAGACAAGTTTGCTCCTAGAGCTGTTTCAGCTATTTTTCTAGGATATTTTATGATACAAAAGTGCTACAAAATGTATAATATTCACTCTAGGAGTTGAGTTGCCCTTGCCTATAGATTTACATTGTGACAACAAAGCTGCAATTCAGATTGCAGCTAATCCTATATTCCATGAAAGAACCAAGCATATTGATATTGATTGTCACTTTGTGAGAGAAAAAATTATACAAGGATTGATCAAGACCAACATGTACCTACCAAGGAGCAACAAGCTGATTTATTGACAAAGAGTCTTGGGAAAGTGCAGCACGATTATCTACTGTCCAAGGTGAAGTTGAAAGACTTGTTTCAACTATCAGCTTGAGGGAGGGTGTTGAAGCATTAGATGTATAGTGAGTGGAGTGTACATGATTGTTACTTTGGGAGGCAATGCTATACAACGAGTTATGTTGACGGTCATGTGAAAAGAAAAATTTCAAAAATTAAACTTAATAAAATCTTATCAAATGTTAGTAATATTCCAACAAAGATTAAAGCAGTTGGTTACATCACCAAGATGAATTTGCATCTCAAAAAGTAAAAAAATGAACTTAAACAAAAATATCTAAAATTATTAAACAAATTTAAGGCTTCTTATTACGGCTTGATTTTAGGCCTCCAATACCATTGAGTCACCTCTAATTCCATGCTTCCATCAATTTGGCTCGCTTCGCGAGTGTCCAAAACTTACACTTCAGGTCTTTCGTGCCCGAGCCAGGATTGGTTAGAGCGGCTTCCTACATGTCATAGGTCTTATATAAATATCGTAAAATATACTCTTGAGGAGGATTTGGGGGGGGGGGGCACTACCTTGGAGCCAAAGGGCGATGGTAGAGCTTAAATTCATCTTTTCTTTCGCCGAATTAGTAGTAATTTTTTTGTTTCTTCGGGTAATTTATCGTTCAGTTATTATATATATGTGGAGCTAAATTTCACATTTTAGGATTTTGACTTATTTATTCAATCATGCTCTTAGTTATTTGATTGCTTGATAACCAATTACTTGAAAATTATCTATGAATTTAGAGTTGAACTCAGGAAAGGGAATTCAAAACTGCAAATAGGATTGAGTAGAACAAGTTTTTGAACCTGGGCCTTAATGAATGATTTTGCAGCTAGAATAGGGATATGCCTAGCAGTCTGCTTAGTCATTATATAGAAATTAGGCATTAGATTAACTTGAATAAGCAAGTAGAATATCCGAAGATTCCTACTAGTAAAATTAACTCAGTGATAAATAAACTAGATTGGTTGTTTGTGATTTTCTTATATGATGTTGGACGAAGATTAGTTGTTTGTCTCCTTATAGGTGCTGCCGAATAATCATCGTCTCATAAACTAATTTTTTGGGTTGAGTTTGACACAATATTTAATTTTTTAAATAAATAAATAAAGCGAACCATTAAATGTAAAAAGAAAAAAGAAAAAAAAAAGTGAAGAGCATAGTTTGGTAAAAATCAGCATGTACAATGTAGGAGGGGGTCAGTCTAAAGACTATAAGTGGAAGTAAGGCTGCTCGGTGGGCCGGGCCTGGACCGGACCGGGCCCGCGGTCCTAACGGGCCTGGTGGGCCGGTCCTGGGTGGGCCGGTCCTGGGTGGGCCGGTCCTGGTAGTCCCCCGAAGCCCTTCACGGGCCGGTCTTCTAAAATGAGCCCAGGACCGTTTAGCCCGGGACCGTCAGGCGGGCCTGGGCCGGTCCTGGCGGGCCTAACGGGCCCAACGACTATTTTTTTTTTTTTTAAAAAAAAATTAAAATTCTCCAATGGCCATATTTAAAATCTAGCCGTTTGGGCTGAAAATATGACCGTTTTTAAGTTTAAAAAATGGCCATTTGGCCCCCAAACTTTATTTTAACCCCAAACTTTATATAATTACACTTTTCCCCATTTCTCAACTATAAATACCCCCTCATTCTTTCATTTTTATTCACCAATTCATCAATATCTCTCAATATCTCTCAATCTCTCTACTACAATTACTTAATTTATTGTTGAAATTTCGTGAAAAATTGTGAAGTTGTTGAATTGAAGTTTTCAAGTGTTCAACGATTTTCAATTTTCAAGAAGTTGTTCGGCAATCCGGTAAACTCGTTTCAACTCTTACGTTTTTAGAATATATTTTTGTGTGGTTTAGTTTGCATAATTATAATTAATATGACATTTACTTTGAAAAAAATGTTTGGTAAAGGAAAAGATAAAACCAGTGAAAGTAGTGGCCAACCAACTACCCTTCCCCCGACTCCCCGACCTAGAAAAGATAAGCAAGTTGAAAGTAGTCGCCAACCTAGACGTCCTCCTCCTTCCGTAATTCTTGATAGTGATCACCCTTGTTTTCAATTTACCGATAGTGAATTTTATCATAATGTTGCACCAGGTGAAAGATTAGATGATGAAATTATGAATGCTCTTTATCCTAATGAAACCATCTTAGAAAATAATGAGGAAAATGAGGATGATGATGAAACCCAAGCACCTGATTTAGATGATACACCTACTAGTCCTCTTAATAACCCAACTGATGCACCGGTCGACCCACCTGTAGAAACTCCTACTTTTAATAGAGAACCTGCTAAACGCCTAGAAACATCATTAGTTTGAAATTTTTTTACTCAAGTAAGAGAACAAAATAAGGCTAAGTGTAAAACTTGTGGGAAATTAATGGTGCATAAATATACTGGAGACCGTAGCGGCACGGGTAGTTTGACTAGGCACATAAAAACACACCCTAGAGATAAGGCTAGATTTTTTTCAAATGAAAGCGCAACTAGAGGGGACAAGTGTAGATTCTGCGGTTAATCCTAGTACAGGTTCAAATCTAGTTCAACCAGGAATTAACACTGTCACCGGAGGTATTTTATATTACGATCCAAATAGAGATCGTGAAGAATTAGCAAAGATGATTACTGTTATGTGCTTACCTTATACTTTTGCATCTAATCCTAATTGGGTTCATTATATTAGAAGAGTTTTTAATCCTACTTATAAAGGTTGGCCTCGCGCAACAGTTAAGAGTGATATTTATAAATTCAAACATGAATATGAACAATATTTGCGGTATTTATTTACTCATATACCTAATCGGATTTCTATTACTACTGATATTGGTAGAAGTGGTAATGATTGTGATTATCTAACTGTTACAAGTCATTGGATAGATGAGGAATGGATAATGCAAAAACGCATAATTGCATATAGAATAATTAATTCGCGTCACACAGGTAAGTTTATAGCTAACACTGTTGCAGATATTTGTAGATATTTTTGCTTTAGCGATAAAATAATAGCAATTTCAATGGATAATGCTTCTAGTAACACCAGTGCTATAGGCATGCTTACAACAACACTAAATCCTGCATTTACTAATATTTTTCATGTTAGATGTATTTGTCATATTTATCATTTAATTGTCGGTGATGGTATGCGAATATTAAACATAGAAATTGAAAAGGTTAGAATGACTCTTAATTGGCTTTTTTATTCAAACCGTAGAAGTAGACTTAGAGAGTATTTTAAAAAATGTGATGAATATGGCCTTAGAGAAAGAAAGGTTCCTAAACCTTGTCCGACTAGATGGAATTGTATGTACGAAAGTTTAGTAGTAGCATATGAATATAGAAACTCAATTAATGCAACGTTTAATTCTCGGGTAGGTGGTGAGGATGATGATGAAATGCTTACCACTCAAGATTGGACTAATGTTAAAATTCTTTTAGATTTTTTAGAACATTTTCAAATTTCTACAAATGCATTTTCTGGGCAATATTATCCTACTATTTCAAACTGTTTAGTTTATATTGCAGCACTATCTGATTTGTTTGTTGAATTTAGTGAGGGTGGGGATATTTATGAACTTGCTATAAATGAAATGAAACAAAAGTTTAAAAAATATTTTTTTCCTATCCCTCCTATTTATGGTCTTGCTGCAATGCTAAATCCTACAATGAAATTGGGAGGTCCTCATTTTTGGTATTCAAATATTTATAAGGCTTTAGATCTTTCAAATGAGGAAATTGCGACACTTGCAGATGCAAAAGCTTCAATTAAGATTAATGCTCAAACAGTTTATAATGCTTATCAACTTGCCTTAGAGCATGCTAGGCCAGCTATTCCAACCCCTACTTCGTCTAGCTCACAATCGTCTAAAAGAGTTGCGGGCTTAAAAGCTCTTAAATCTTGGACGGAGTTCAGGGGGTCTCAAGGTGAAAATTATGATGAAACTTCACATCTAAATGAGCTTCAAGTTTATTTGTCTCAGGGACTTGAAAAAAGGAGAATCCAGACGGCTCTTTTGATCTTTTGGAATGGTGGAAGGCAAGGGAAAAACATTTTCCTGTTCTTGCAAGGATGGCTCGGGATATTTTATCAATTCAAGCTTCAACTGTTGCATCAGAGAGCGCTTTCAGTCAAGCAAGACTGCAAATAGGTGATCATAGAGCGTCTATGAGGGATAGCTTGGAAAAATCAGTATTGTTTAGAGATTGGATCCGCTCGGAAAGAAGAAACTTTGGAATTGCAGAAGCACAACCGGCGATAGATGAAGCTTATGAAGAAATGATAGCGGAACTTGCGGAGGATTCGGCTTCGCCCGGAAGTGGTGATGAACAAGCTTCTTTTCCACCACCACCAACGCAACCTCCTCCGAACCTTGAAGGATTTATGAGATTTGTTAGAGATAATACATAGAATAATATGTAACTTGTATTTTGGCACATCTTCCTTAGTTTTTTCCTTCTAATGGTGGTATTAGTACCTTGTTGTGCTCATTCCATTGGGGGAAGGATGACTAAGAAAGATATGCCATTTTTGGTAATAAAATTTATTGCTTCTACCCATGAGCTTCTTTTCGCAATATTTCTTTGTCTATACTTAGAATTATTTATAAGCTACAATATATACATAATATACAATATATATACTACAAGAAAATATATTATGCGAATATATATACATAAGATACAATATATATACTATAAGAAAATATATAAGAGAATATATATACATAAGATACAATATATATACTACAAGACAATATATTATGCGAATATATATACATAATATACAATATATATACTACAAGAAAATATATTATGCGAATATATATACATAAGATACAATATATATACTACAAGAAAATATATAAGAGAATATATATACATAAGATACAATATAATATACTACAAGAAAATATATTATGCGAAAATATATACATAATATACAATATATATACTACAAGAAAATATATAAGAGAATATATATACATAAGATACAATATATATACTACAAGACAATATATTATGCGAATATATATACATAAGATACAATATATATACTACAAGAAAATATATAAGAGAATATATATACATAAGATACAATATATATACTACAAGAAAATATATAAGAGAATATATATACATAAGATACAATATAATATACTACAAGAAAATATATTATGCTACAATATATACATAATATACAATATATATACTACAAGAAAATATATAAGAGAATATATATACATAAGATACAATATAATATACTACAAGAAAATATATTATGCGAAAATATATACATAATATACAATATATATACTACAAGAAAATATATTATGCGAACATATATACATAAGATACAATATATATACATAAGATACAATATATTATGCGAATATATATACATAAGATACAATATATATACTACAAGAAAATATATAAGAGAATATATATACATAAGATACAATATAATATACTACAAGAAAATATATTATGCATGACAATTTAGTGTTTTACTATTGTTTTGTTATTTTCTTTTTCGTCAAGCACTTTAATAATTACATCTACATATATACTACATATATATTTTTAATATAGCCATGATACTACAAGAAATTGCCTTTAAAAAAAAAGCCCGCTAGGCCCGCGAAGCCCATGAGCCCGGCCCGTTAAGCACAAAACCATGTGGGCTTAGGCCCGTCACGGGCCGGTTCCACCCATTGAGCCCACGAAGACCAGGACCGCCAGGCCCGGGACCGCCAGAAGCCAGGACCACGAAGCCCGGGACCGGGCCAGAATACAGCATTAAGTGGAAGCAATAGCATGATGAAGTCAAGTATTGCGTGAGGGCATAGTCATATATCTCATGCTAGGGATATAGGATAAACTGTCCCTGCAGCCTGCAGGGGATATAAATGCAACCAAACACACCAACTAGTTAAATTTCTGAAAATTAATTTCCTATAAAAACGAAGTGCTAATTTCCTTAATTAGTGTATGTGTAATGATTTATATTCATGTGCTTGTAGACAGACCTGGTCTTTTACTGTCTTGCCGTTTATACTAACGAGACTTCAGAAATTCTTTTACATTATTAAGAAGCTAATTTTAAATTGGACAAGAATTAATTACTTTTACATAATTAGAAATATGTAGTTTTATATTGAATGGCTTTCCATTTGGCTTATAGAAGTCAAGTTTGACTAATTAAGAGGTCAAATTTGTAATTTAAGTTCGTAACTTTAAAATAAGCTAATACGAAGAAAATCCAACTACTAATCACGAGGTCCTGTTTAAGATAATGACCTATTTTGCCAAGTGCACAAGCAAGGAGATGTATATTGCTTTGGACCAAAAAAAGGGATGATATATGCTTGGTATTGCGCCTTTGCCAAGGGTTGTGACGTTCACTCACCAGCTCCTAATTCCCTAAGTTTTATTTTATTTTTCTTAGTTTAATTGGGTTAAAAGTTTAAAATATAAAGAACACTTTTTAATCTTGTGATTTTAAATTAAATGTATGTATAAACATATCAAAAGTATCCTCTGAGTCTTATGATCTTAAATATACAATGTTATTAATTTCTATAAGTAAGTATCATTAAGGGTGAAATAGTAATGAGAAAAATTAAAAACTTATATAAAAAGAAGCAATTTTAATAGAGTAGAGAGAAAATTGAGACACATAAACTGAAACGAATTGGAGAGTAATAATTGTACATATTGTCAATGCAAACATTAAACTTAGAAAGGTACTGGTATTTTCAATACAATGACTCAATGTTTTGAGAAAGAAGGTAGGATTGTGGTATATATAAATTGCAAATCGTTGTTTCTGTATGGGTCCAAATTTGAACAAATACGACCGTTGATGAGTACGACGAACGACGAGATCCTCACAGCTCGATATCTTGCAGAGGGCGACCTTAAGGTGAACAAGAGACGGTACGACCCTTGCAGTAGTGTAAGCCCATTAGGGGACATTAGGAATATT
Source organism: Nicotiana tabacum (assembly GCF_000715075.1). Classification (NCBI taxonomy): domain Eukaryota; kingdom Viridiplantae; phylum Streptophyta; class Magnoliopsida; order Solanales; family Solanaceae; genus Nicotiana; species Nicotiana tabacum. The sequence goes on along the minus strand of NC_134099.1, from coordinate 141,899,462 downwards.
CTTTCGAATATTCCCGATAACTGGTCTTTTAGAGCTCAGAAAGGTTGGATTCCTTATATATATAGCATGAAACAACTTTGTAAGGATACACTTTTGGCTAACCCGTAATACTAGTTGTAAACTTGCTTACATAAAGGATTGAGAAGATTATTGTGGAAGGTCTTTTTGGTCTGGATGAGATAAAGAATTCTTATCATCCGTATTCTCCCTATCTATCTTTCGTTCTAGAGATTATTACACTTAGCTAAGATTTACCCCTTCATTTTCTTTGATTGATTTGTTCAAAAAGGTTCTGATATCTTTAGAGTCAAACAATTTGGTGCCGTCTGTGGGGATTTCTATGGCTGAGACCTTAGTTTCGTCTAGATTCTTGAAAGAAATAATCACCTCGTTTTAGTCTCACAAAGGCCAACAATGGCAGGAAAGGGAGAAGCAAGGCTAAAGGCAATAGTAGGTGTCACGAACAACCTCCTGAATTCCCTCAACGAAGCCAGTGGAGAAGTCAACGAAAACGCAACACCAAGTGCTACACCTGAGGGAGATATCTCACCCCCCACACGAGAACGAGGGTTTAACTGTCTCGCGCGAGAGGGAAACCTCAACATCCACAGCAGGAGAAACACCACCGGCCGTTAAAAGGCTATTAGAAGAATGGTTGACAAACACCTTGAGCAGCATACTCGAGAAACCCGTTCAGAGGGATATTGAAGACACATTACCCGCAGAAACCGCAGTTGTCGCCGATGAGCCAGAAACTACACGAACAGGTAACACCCGTACTGTCGCTGATGCAGGCAACGATGCATTTGCAGCCATCTTAAAGAAAATGGAAAAGATGGAAATGAGAATAAAACACTCCGCGACCAGATGAAAGAGCATCAGGAAAGGGTTGATAAAATACCGAGCGCTCTGAAATTGCTACCAAAATGTGACGTGGGCCGATTCATCGAACAGCCATACAGCGAAGGGGCAGCTCCCCACTCTATTCCAAAAACCTTCAAAATGCCACCATATCTGAAAATATATGATGGCACCACGGACCCGGAGGATCACTTACTCTATTACGTTACTGCAGTAAAAGGTAACGATCTATCAAAAGAACAGGTGCCATCAGTACTGTTGAAAAAGTTCGGCGAAACTCTGACAGGAGGAGCGTTGACATGGTATTCCCAACTACCAGCACGATTGTCACACCTCCTTTTTACCCGCCCGAGGGGGTGTAAGGGAGTTTTTCCAATTAAAGTGACATTCTTCGAAATGAGAATATTTATTTAATTCAGAGTCGCCACTTGAAATATTTTAATTGGTGTCCCAAGTCACCGGTTTATTTTTAAATCCCAAATCGAGGAAATTCGACTTTCCTTTTGAAGTCTGCGGACCAGAAATTCTAAGTAAGGAATTTTGTTAACCCGGGAGAAGGTGTTAGGCATTCCCGGGTTCCGTGGTTCTAGCACGATCGCTTAAACTATTACAATTGGTCTATTATCTGATTTACTACATATTTCAAACCTATTGTGCATTTTTAACTTTACTACCGCTTTTAATTATTTTAAACCGCTTTTTAGGATTTATGGTGTTATTTCTTGAACAAGCTACGATTGTCGTACACTTGCCATTTTGGGACACGTCGCAAACCACGCTACATGAAATGCACCTGCGATTCACGACATGTTTATTTTATTATTATTCGAAGTTGTTATGGTCGGGTCACATGAAATGCACAACCGAATTTGGATTTATGTATCATAACTATGTCACGGGAATAGTATCTATAGTCACGATGATTTAATTTCGCGCCTAAAGCAAGCAACAATATTCATAAGTTGTTTAATATAATCTAATCTAAGGTTATTGTGAATGGGCCACCATTAAAAAGGATTTTTTATGGATAGCACTCCAAATACAGAAGAGATGTAAAATAACTAAAAAAAAGAAACATTCATTGAACTAAAAGAGACAAAGTAAATAAATAAAAACGCTGAGAAATGGACGTAAAAACTCAAATGATCTAAACAACAAACTATAACCAATGAAACATATGGCATTTGGAAAGTATTTCCTTTACAGAAAAAGATAAGAATAACATATTCAGCTTCAACTTCCTTTTTTTCTTAACCAAAAGAAACTACATTTTTTATAGTGCTTTGGAAATGAACAAGAAAGATTTGGAGAGAGTTTCCCAGCTTATGATAGTAGTATATGATAAATGGGCGTTACATGAGAGTTTTAAAAGCTCCCATACCATCTTTTTAACACACTCACTAACACTCATATGAAACAATCGGGCTTGCTATAAACAATTTACAATCACTAAAAGGCATTCACTTGATGGAATAGATCCATAAAATATTTAATCAAAGCATAAAAAAAATATATGCTAACAGAGATGCCAAGAATTAAGCTAAAATGTTAAACCTTTACTAACACAATAAAGTTATAGAAAAATTAAAGGTGAGAAAAGGACCTTTCTGCTTTGGATTAACGAAGAAAACTCAGGAAGAGTACATTGAAGAAGAGAGAAACATATAACTCGAACGCTAACGAGGCCATCAACCAAAGACCACGGACGTAAACCTCGAACCGGCGAACTCGAAACGACCTCGACCCCAAGAAAATACAGCTGTTACGGGGCTATTTTGCAGCGATTTTAAGGCTGAACTTTGTTGGTTAACTTGGCGGGTTTTGGAGGTGGCTGGAGGGTGTTTTGAAGGCTGATTTTAGCGGCACGACGCAGCTACTTTCGGAGGTGCATTTCAACCATATTTTGGCTAGTTTTAGGACTGATTTGGATCAGTGTTTGCTGAGTTTTTAGAGCTTTATTGACTGGTTTCAACGAAGTTTTAGTGGAGTTATTTTTGGGTGGTATTTCTGGAGCTTTGCAAGGTATTTTGAGGGAGTTTAGAACTGATTTTCGAGGAGGAAGAAGAGCTGTTTCGTTTTTTCCATTTGTTTTAAGATGATCCCTTAAGAAGCTAGAGGGGCGACCCCCTTTATATGGGGGAGTCTTTTTCTTAGCTTAGAGTTTAGGGAGTAATATATTTTTGGGGAGAGTGGGGAACATGAGTGAAGAAAGTGGGGGAAGTAGGAAGTGAGTGAAGAAAGTGGGGGAAGTGGGAAGTGAGTGAGAAAAATGGAAATAAATTCAAACATGGTCAAAAATTAGCTGCTCACAGCTGCCCCTCTTTGCTTGGAAATATGAAGAGTTTTCAAGCAAAGATTAGGTGAGACATGTGACTAATTTTTGAACAAATCATTTTTTCAAAAGGAAACATAAACAAAGGAAAGGGTTCAACTGAGTCCTAATTTTGGACAGCCTACATATCCCGGGTCATAAGGGAATCAGGTGACGTGTAGTTCCAGAAGAATGATAGAATGATCAGTTCGAGAGTCGAATGAGGTTCCATCGAGGCTCCAGTCCATGATCCTGTTATTATATCAAAAATAAAAAAGAAACTAAACAAGCCTATCAGCTATGAGTCTTCTGAAACTTGTCCTTGAGTCTTGACTGGTTCTTTCTGTAGACTCTGATCTGAATCTTGATGCTCGTTAGCTGCAACCGCTGGTTCATTCTTCTTCAGCTTTCGGGTCAAGGTGGTACATGCGAAGCTTGTGACTTCAATCATATCTTGAACAGCCCGCATCTTTCTCCACTTCAACACTTTGAGTTTATTTCTTTTTGCTCTTTTTCTTCTTTTCTTTATTTTGGATCGAGATTCATTCTTTTGGTTATCTCGGACCTTGTGCCTCGAGGCCAAACCTGCTCAGACACCAAAACAAATAAACGAACGAAATTTTTCTGTCCCAGTTTTTTCTAGGAAAATTTCGTGAGTTATTTGTAACTAAAATCTAAACTTTTTTTTTGAAAGCGGTAAAATAAGGATTGTGTGTCTTTAAGAGGAAGAGATTAGGGAATGGAGCCTTATATTTAAAATAACCTCGACTAGGGAGTGGATACCCTATGTTGGCAAAAGGCGACTAGGGAATGGATGCCATATGCCTAAAAATCTCAACTAGGGATTGGAGCCCTAATGTTGGCAAAAAAGTCGACTAGGGAATGGAGGCCCTATGTCTAAAATCTCAACTTAGAAATTGGAGCCCAAATGTTGGCAAAAGGCGACTAGGGAATGGAGCCCCCATGTCTAAAAATCTCAACTAGGGGTTGGAGACCCTAGGATGGCAAAAAGGCGACTAGGGAATGGAGGCCCTATGTCTAAAATCTCAACTTAGGGATTGGAGCCCTAATATTGGCAACAAGGCGACTAGGGAATGGAGACCCTATGTCTAAAATCTCAACTCACGGATTGGAGCCCTAATGTTGGCAAAAAGGCGACTAGGGAATGGATGTCCTATGTCTAAAAATCTCAACTTAGGGATTGGAGCCCTAATATTGGCAACAAAGCGACTAGGGAATGGAGGTCATATGTCTAAAAATCTCAACTCAGGGATTGGAGCCCTAATGTTGGCAAAAGGCGACTAGGGAATGGAGACCCTATGTCTAAAATCTCAACTCAGGGATTGGAGCCTAATGTTGGTAAAAATACGACTAGGGAATTGAGGCCCTATGTCTAAAATCTCAACTTAGGAATTGGAGCCCTAATGTTGGCAACAAAGCGACTAGGGAATGGAGGCCCTATGTCTAAAAATCTCAACTCAGGGATTGGAGCCCTACTGTTGGCAAAAGGCGACTAGGGAATGGAGGCCCTATGTCTAAAAATCTCAACTTAGGGATTGGAGCCCTAATGTTGGCAAAAGGCGACTAAGGAGTGGAGGCCATATGTCTAAAAATCTCAACTTAGGGTTTGGAGCCCTAATGTTGGCAAAAAGGTAAAAGATTGATATTGGGGCTTCTAAACTACCCTTCTTTTTTTTGGATTTTCTTCTTATTTATTTTCTTTCAGTTCAATTCATTTTTTTAGTAAAAAAAATGCAGGAAAGAATTTGGAGGAGACTTTCCTTTTGGGTTGATTATTGTTGCAAAGCTGTTTCTAGCGCTTGCACATTTCTTTTTCCATTTTGGTTGCACCTGCTTCTTGCACGGTTGCTTTGGATTGCATCTGTTTCAATTTTTCAAACAAAGAACAATTGTTAGTTTGAAACGATGGTTGATTTTGTGGCCTTTTCTTTGTATTAGTTTTAGAACAGAGTTAGACCGAAATGGATTCAAAGAAAAATAAAATAAAGGACAATAAAGTGAATTTAAGGAGAAGTGTCCTTTTCAGGGAGGAAAGAAAGACTTATCTGGAGCGCATGCGGACTTCAATAGACATGACATGCTTCTTGGACTGGATACCTGATCTGCACAACTATTCAACTTCTCATAAAACCATTGCGACCCGTGTTTTAAAACCAAGAAACTTTGCCAGGAATCTTTCAGTACCAATGGTGGTGATGGGTTTCTTCTTTTCGATCAACGGCGCCCTTTGCGGGTTTTCGCCAATCGACCTCTCTCATTTCTCTTCTCACCGTCGCCTTATAGTGCTCTTTACGAGTTTTCACTAACAAGACTCTCTCATTTTTAATTTCTCCGTTCACCGTCGACTTATGGTGCCCGTGGTTCTCTCATCTTGATTGTATTGTATCCAAACAGCTGCGTTCTCCGATTTTGAAAATCTTTTGCCGATTGATCTGAAGGACTTGAATAAGGTTTGGGTAAAAAGAGTTGGATTGAATTACAACTTTGGAACCGTTCAGGCGGGATCATCGCCGAACCATTATAATATCTGCCCCAGTTTCACTTTTAGGGAAAATTTGATTTTTGTTTTGGTGTGTCTGAACCCCAAAAGAGAGGCTGTCTACGTATCCTTTCGGAATCAAGTCGAACATAGTTCAGGGAACTTTGTTTTTGATTTTCTTTTTTTCTTTCCTTTTTTCGAGTTTTAAAGAGGGTAATGAAAGAAAAGTAACCGGCTCAAAGGGTTAGCAAAAGGATTGGAGTGTTTGGGATAGCGAGAATGAAAGCCTTCGTCATCCCAATCGGATAGTGCTATTGCTGCAAAAGGACTAGACATATTATCTTTTGACCGTGTTTGCGTTCACAGCTGCCTCGGGGTCGTTTCCTTCGATATCTTCCAGATATAATGCTCATCTTGGTAATATCTTTCGGATAATGTATGAGCCTTTCCAGTTAGGAGCAAATTTCCCTTTTGCTTCCTGATGATGAGGAAGAATATGCCTTAAAATAAGTTGTCCCACTTTAAAATTTCTGGGCCATACTTTCTTGTTGTAAGCACGGGCCATTCTTTGTTGGTACAATTTCCCGTGGTAGACTGCGACCATTCGCTTTTTATCAATCAGGGTTAACTGTTCCAGACGGGCTTTGACCCACTCACTGTCTTCAATTTCAGCTTCAACAATGATCCGGAGAGAAGGGATTTCAACTTCCGCGGGTATTACGGCTTCAGTGCCATAAACCAAAAGGTATGGGGTTGCTCCGACCGACGTGCGCACAGTAGTGAGATACCCCAACAATGCAAAAGGCAACTTTTCATGCCACTGCCTGGAACTTTGAATCATCTTTCTCAAAATCTTTTTGATGTTCTTGTTTGCTGCTTCGACGGCACCATTGGCTTTAGGCCGATAAGGAGTAGAGTTCCGATGCGTTATCTTGAATTGTTCGCATATCTCCCCCATCAAATGACTATTCAAGTTTGCAGCATTGTCTGTGGTAATAGTTACAGGAATGCCAAAACGGCAAATAAGATTGGAGTGCACGAAATCCACTACAGCTTTCTTGGTGACAGATTTGAGACTGATTGCTTCAGCCCATTTTGTGAAATAGTCAATGGCGACCAATATGAATCTATGCCCATTTGAGGCTTTTGGCTCGATTGGCCCAATGACGTCCATGTCCCAAGCAACAAATGGCCAAGGCGCTGACATGGGATGCAGTTCTGTAGGAGGTGCATGAATCAAATCACCGTGCACCTAACACTGATGACATTTCCGAACAAAACTGAAGCAGTCTTTTTCCATGGTCATCCAGTAATAACCGCTCGAAGGATTTTCTTTGCCAAAACATACCCTTTCATGTGGGGTCCGCACACTCCTGTGTGCACTTCGTACATGATTCTTTCGGTTTCTTCGGCGTCAACATATCTTAACAAGTTGAGGTCTGGGGTTCTTTTGTACAAGACATCACCACTCAAAAAGAAACCACTTGCATGTCGTTTAATGGTTCTCGTTTTGTCTCTACTGGCTTGCTCAGGGTATTCTTTGGTTTTCAAAAATCTTTTGATGTCATGATACCATGGCTGAATATTTGGTTCTGTATCAACCGTATTACAGTAGCCATGACTTTCCTTGATTTGGATTTCCAAGGGATCAATATGGGCATTGCCTGGGTATGGCAACATCGAGGCCAAAGTAGCAACTGCATCGGCCAGTTCATTGTGACAACGAGGGATGTATCTGAACTCTATTGACTTGAACCGCTTGCTAAGATCTTCGACATATTGCCTGTAGGGAATAAGTTTGGCATCTCGAGTCTCTCATTCTCCTTGGGCTTGTCGGATAATCAGATCTAAATCTCCCATGATTAACAATTCTTCGATATCTTGGTCAATTGCCATGTTCATACCCATAATGCAGGCTTCATACTCGCGGTGTTGTTTGTCCAGAAAAACCGAAGTCGGGTCGTGACTGGATAATGCTGACCAATGGGTGAGATCAAGATTGCCCCGATTCCAACACCTTTTGCGTTTACCGCTCCATCAAAGAACATTTTCCAAGTATTAATATCTTCGGATATTGCCTCAACTGAATTTACCTCTTCATCCGGGAAGTAGGTGCTCAAAGGTTGGTATTCATCATCAACCGGGTTTTTAGCCAGGTGATCTGCTAATGCCTGGGCTTTCATTGTTGTGCGAGTGACGTAGACTATGTCAAATTCCGTGAGCAGGATTTGCCACTTCGCTAACCTCCCAATGGGTATTGGCTTATCAAATATATATTTTAAAGGATCCAACCTGGTTATGAGGTAAGTGGTGTAGGCCTGCAAATAATGCCTCAGCTTCTGAGCGACCCAAGTTAAAACGCAACAAGTTCTTTCCAGTAAAGTGTACTTGGCTTCATAACTGGTAAACTTCTAGCTCAAATACTAATGGCCTGCTCTCTCTTTCCGGTCACATCATGTTGCCCGAGGACACAACCGAAAGAATTTTCCAAGACGGCCAGATACAGGAACAGAGGCCTCTCTAGCTCAGGTGGGACCAACACTAGCGGATTCGACAGATATTCCTTGATTTTATCGAAAGCTTCTTTGAACTCATTTGTCCATTTGATCGCCGCATCTTTCTTTAACAACTTGAATATGGGTTCACACGTGGAGCTCAACTGGGCAATGAACCGGCTGATGTAGTTCAATCTACCCAACAAACTCATAACATCCTTCTTGGTTTTCGGAGGAGGCAAATCCCGAATGGACTTTATCTTTGTTGGGTCTAACTCAATGCCCCTTCGACTGACTACGATACCCAAGAGTTTGCCAGATGGGACTCCAAATGCGCACTTGGTAGGGTTTAGCTTCAAATCATATTTGCGTAACCGCTCAAAGAATTTTCTCAAGTCCCGAACATGGTCATCCTGAGTTTTGGATTTGATGATTACATCGTCCACGTATACCTCTATCTCTTGGTGCATCATATCATGAAAAATGGCAGTCATGGCCCCATGTAGGTTGCCCCGGCGATCTTCAGACCAAATGGCATGACTCTGTAATAGTATGTACCCCAAGGTGTGGTAAAAGCTGTCTTTTCTACATCTTCTTCATCCATCAACACCTGGTGATATCCTGCGTAACAATCCACGAAGGACTGTATCTCATGTTTGGCGCAGTTATCAACAAAGATGTGGATGTTCAGCAAAGGGAAGTTATCTTTTGGACTTGCCTTGTTTATATCTCTGTAATCCACACACACCCAGGTCTTCCCGTATTTCTTTGGCACTGGAAATACATTAGCTAGCCATGTGGTATACCTAACTACTCGGATCACCCCTGCTTTCACCTGTTTCGTGACTTCTTCTTTGATCTTGTCACTGATGTCAGTTTTAAACTTTTCTTTTCTTTTGCTGGACAGGGGGGTAGTCGGGGTAAATCGGCAACTTATGAACCACCAAATCAACACTTAGTCCTGGCATGTCGTCATATGACCAAGCAAACACATCTTTGAACTCAAACAGGAGTTGGATTAATGCGTCCCGGGTTTTTCCATCTGTGTGAATGCTTATCTTGGTTTACCTGATTTCTTTAGAACTACCCAAATTAACCGGCTCGGTATCATTTATGTTCGGCTTAGGTTTATTCTCAAATTGTTCCAATTCTCAATTTATTTTCCTAAAAGCCTTTTCTTCATCGTATTCCGGTTCTTGGTTCATTATTTCACAGTTAGACAGCATGTTTGGATCTGGGCATGAAGTCCGCAAGCATGTCATGTTATTTAAAGCTGCATTATTAGAATTGAAAGAAGAAATAAAAGAGAAAAATAATCGAATCAGAAAGAATAAAGAAAGATGAACGATGAAATATTGATTTCATTTCATTAAATTTGAAGATAACAGGGTTTACATTGGAAATTAAAAGACATGAAACTAAAGAAAACATCCGAGTTACACCCTGGAATAACTCGTGATGCAGGAAAAGTGGCAGGACAGGTCTACCGGGATTCCCGCCTGATTGGGAATGGCGTGGCCTTCCAATTCTGCAGTTTGGCATTAAGTCCCATATACAACACCTCAGCGGTGTTTGAGCCTTCCCCTGGTTGAACCATGTGGGCTTCATACAATATCTTCCTCATGGTCCCACAGATTTCTTCGATTTCTTCGGTCGTAAAGGCCTTATCTTCCTCTTCCTCATTGTATTTCGGCTTGACAAATGTTTTGTACAGATGCGGCACCGGCTGAGGCAAGACCCAACCATCATTCTTTCTATCATCTGCCCATTTTACATTAGCTGGAGTAGGTCGGAAGCCTACCCCAAAGAACTTTTCACTGGCGGTCACAGTTATTCCTTGCAACGATTTCCCAAGACCTTTCCCAGGTTTGTAGCCGTACCTAATCATTTCTTTGGCCACCATGATTGATGCATTACAAAGGAAGGGCTGAGGGCAAGGTTTTCCTTCTTCGTACTGATCAGCGACCACGATTTCAAAGGCCTGTAGACTATGTGCTCGCTCCCCTCTCTTGCTTCAAGACACGGGACTGATGGGTCCCGATAAATTGATTGCTCATCTTTCCCATAGCCCACAATCTCTTGATCCTCATGCTATAACTTCACCATCTGGTGAAGAGTAGAGGGTATAGCCCCCGCTGCATGGATCCACGGCCTCCTCAAAAGAAAGTTGTAGGATGTGTCCATGTCCAGAACCTGGAAGGTTATTCCAAAGTCTACTGGGCAGATGGTCAGAATCAGATCAATCTCTCCAATTGTGTCCCTTTTGATACCATCGAAGGCACGTACACAAACATTGTTGGGTCGGATTCTTTCGGTACCAATTTCCACACTGCAGAGTTGAGAGTGGGCAAATGTCTACCCCAGAGCCTCCGTCCAACATAACCCTTTTCACGTAGTACCCTTCGCATTTGACTGTCAGGTGCAGGGCTTTGTTATGTGCGGCCCCTTATGGGAGCAAGTCATTTTTGCTGAAGGAGATCTGGTTGATTGCGAAAAATCTTTCGGCCATTCTCTCCAACTGCTCTACAGAAGTCTCAACAGACATATATGCTTCGTTAAGGGTCTTGATCAATACCTTTTGATGTTCGGTGCAGTTCATCAATAGAGATAACAAGGAGACTTGTGCGGGAAATTTTCGAAGCTGGTCGATCACCTCATAATCTGCCATTTTCATCTTTTGAAAGAAGGCCTCCGCTTCTTTGGCACTCACGGGCTTCTTAGAAGGGAAGCACTTTCTAATGGCATTGTTCACCTCTTTCAAATTGAAATACTTTTTAGCCGAGTTATTTTCTTGAACTTCTCCCGAGATTTCTTTGCCTTTGTAGGTCACCACTGATTTGTTGTAGTTCCCGGGCACATATGTAGGATCCGTCATGGGCTTTTGTGATGCGCGGCCAATAACCATGGCTCACTCAGCCTTGGTGGATTAATTGGCCCCCACATCACATAAGCTCCCTTGGGCACATACATTTGGGTTGTCTTATTCAGCTCGAATCTCTTGGGAGGACTCAAAGTCATCTGCTTTTCTTTGCGGCCTCGAGGGACATAGAGAACAACATTTTTGGGAGGCGTTGCCCCAGTTTCAACTTCAACTTTCTTCTCTGACTTTGGAGGGGTGGTTTTGTTCTTTTTCTCCCCTTTGTCTTGCTTCGGGGCAGCTTTTGGTTTCTTTTCTACATCAGCGATGGCAATGATGGCCTTCAACGCTGGGTCGAATTCCTTGTCCTCACAAATCATTCCAATTACCGGCCCGTTGTTGTGGGTCGGCAGTGGGTTGTTAGTCACATTGGGAATATTTTCATCCCTTAACACTATCTTCCTTTGTTCTATAAAGTTCTCCACGGCTCTCTTCAGAGTCCAGCAATTATCCATGTCGTGCCCTTCTGCCCCTAAGTGATAGGCACATCGGGTACCGGCTCTATAAGCAAGTGATGCTGGGTTTTGCCTGGTTTAAGGAACAGGCTATATCAGACCCATTTGAACAAGCTTTGGTAACAGGCTGGAGTAGGTTTCACCAATTGGTGTAAAATTTGGCCTCTTGGGTGGTTCACAAGGGTGGAAATTGTTTTGTGGAGGCCGGGGGTTGTAGTGGTTTTGGTAAGGAGGCTGGTTTCTAGAGAATGGAGCTTGGTTCCGATTGGCTTGTCGTCGTGGCCGGACATAAGGTTGAGCATTCATGGCTGTGTATGGCTGAGGGGCATATGTTATGTCTTGGTAGGGGTAATAGTGATGCGGGGTCCTTTTTGAGAAAAGGAATCTGGGAGTACGGTGTTTTCTTGCACCCAACGCTGCCATGGATGTTTCTTCCTTTTTCTTGCCCTTTGCTACTCCTCCAGACCCACCATGAATGGCTTGGGAGGTAGCTCTGATGGTGGATTGGCTTAGAATTCGACCCATTTTCAACCCATTTTCAACCATTTCGCCAATCTTGATGGCTTCAGCGAACGTTTTACCCATTGTGGACATCATATTTTGGAAGTAGTCAGCTTCCTGAGCTTGGAGGAAAACTATGACCATTTCAATCTCATCCATCAGAGGCTTTACCCTAGAGGCTTGTTAACGCCATTTAACTGTGTACTCTCGGAAGCTTTTCGAGGATTTCTTCTTCAAGTTTATCAATGAGTTCCTATCTAGAGCAATATCAATGTTGTACTGGAACTGCCTGACGAAATCTCTAGCAAGGTCATCCCAAATATGCCGGCGGGACATATCTTGGTCCATGTACTACTCAGATGCGATGCCAACCAGACTTTCTCCGAAATAGGCCATGAGGAGTTCTTCCTTCCCACCGACTCCTCGCAGCTGGTTGCAATATCTCTTGAGATGAGCAATAGGATCACCGTGTCCATCATACTTCTCAAATTTTAGGGTTTTGAATCCCAATGGCAGATGCACATGAGGGAACATACATAAGTCAGCATAGGATACACTTTTCTGTCCATTCAAGCCTTATATGCTTTTGAGACTATGTTCCATACTCCTCATCTTCTTCGTAATCTCTTCTTGCTCTGGGGTTTTGGTGGCTTACTCTTGCCCTGCGGTGAACTCATACCGGGGTGGTTGGGAGTAAGTATAGGTGGGAAACTGTGTAGGTTCCAGTGGGAAAGATGGTGCTTGGAAGGTGAAGGATGATGGGTCAAAGCTGGGCCTGGGCAGTGTAGGCTGTGCCGTAGCTGAGCAAGGCGGAGCAGTGAAGATATTCGAAGCTGCACCTGAATCTAACACCTAGGGGCAAGCCTCAAAAGGTGTTCCCACAAAGTTGGCGGAAAATAGTAGGGTATCATAGTGGGGTATTTGGATAGTTTATGAGGATGTTGGAGGTCCCACTTGCCCTGGGAAAAAGCTCGGGAAATCCAAGGATTGCACTTGGTGGTTCTCTTCCGTTTGCCCAGGCGTTCCACATTTCCATCATGCGGAGACGTAGTAACCTGTTTTCCTCGGCAGCTGCCGATTTTGAAGTTGGGATGCCTGAGATTGGACTCTCATCCGTAATAGGAACTATTGGCAGAGTCATTTCTGAAGACATTTCAATGCTTCCCTTCGACCTCGTGAAGTATGGATGCGAAGCCAGACTACCACAAAACCAACCACCTTTCTATAAACCTGGACTTAACAGTAGACAACAAACCGGTCAGTTTGAAGCAAATAACACATAGGTAATCACACGTTGGGGTGTGATACACCTATACAGTCAAATGTGTTTCTACGTGTATCGCAACGGTTACATGTTTCATCCCGACTTTACTTATTTTCCCCAATTTTCTCTTCTTTCCACTTCCAATCTTTCACCTATTTTTCATCTATTTTCTCGCTCTCTTTTCTCATTTTTCCTTTGATTTTTCTTCGGTTCTCTTTTCTTCCTTTTTGGGGTTTTCTTCTGGGTCTTTCTTTTCACATCCCTTTTTTATTAGAGTTATTTACAAAATCATGACCAGATCCGATGAGGATTGCCTACGTATCACGACGCCGCATGAATCAGATCATTATGTAGTTCAAGAAAATAAATGCGAAAAATAAAGATTTTTTTTTTTGGGAATTTTTTATTTTCATTAATAAAAACTTTTCTATTACAAAAGACTTCAAACTACTCATTTTCTTGGAACTGCGAACAGACTCAAAATAAACCAAAATACAGACTCGATAAATGAAAAATCAGGAATACATTAAGGCTTCGACTCCTGGGGCCCGTGGGACATCATTCGGTCTCGCCACGGGCCTATATGCAAGATCCCCTTGAAGTCGTTCCAAATCACTCATTATCTGGCAGACGAATGTCATCACTGCAGCGAAGAAAGTGGTTCGAGTCATGTCCTCACATGCTTGGCATTTCATGACAATGTAGTCGGCAATGACTCTAACCCTCTCTCGGATTCTACCCTTTTCCTGAAGTATGTAAGCACGTGATTTTTGCCCTATATGAGAATTACTCCCAAAAATTCAAAAATAAAATAATTTTCCTTGGTGTGCAATTTTGTGATATTTTTGAATAATTATTTGTATTTATCTGTGCATATTTATTTGTTAAATTAATAAAAATACAAAAATATGTCGCATTTTGCATGTAGGATTTAATTCTACAATTGTTAGTAATTAAATTTGTTTTACAAAAAATAAAAATTACAAAAATAGGCATCGTTTGCATTTTTAGCATTTAATGTCCAAATATACAATTTTATGCTTAATTATTACTTAATTGTGCGTTAATTGTTATTGGGAGTTAATTTGCGCTTTTATAACTTAATTTAGTTCTTAATAATAAGTTAAGTATTTTTATAATTTAGTTTTAGAGAAATAAAAGAAGAAAAGAGAGCGAAAATATAAAGAAAGTCGGAATTGGGCCTCTTCTTCGATTTCAAGCCACAGGCCCAAAAAATGGCCCAATCTTCCCTACGACCCAGTCCATTTCGAACTGGGTCGACCCAGTCCATAACCCAAAAGACCCAAACCCCTTTGTCTTACATTTTACAAAACAAAACAAAACAAAAAGAAGAAAAGGAAAACCCTAAAACACTAAACCAATCCGCCCCCCCCTCCTTTCTCTTCATCTTCCCCAAAGCTCTAAACCTTCCAACCATGGCTGCCCCTCTCTCATTCCCTTCATCCCCACGCCACACACACACAACTACGTCGACAACATACACACACACAACCACGGCGACGTAACACACACACATCCGCGGCTTCACCAACATGTACAACCATCCATGTTCGATTCCTCCATTGTCGCTTCTGCTGCATCGTCTACTTCTTCTGCTGCTACTGCTGCACATCGAGCAGTTGGTTCGAAGCCACCCCGTCGCCACTGCTTCGTCGTCAACCAAGCAGACCACGTTGCTGCTTCTCCGTCGCAGCTGCTGCCCGCGTCCGCCATTGACGCAGCCGTTTCTGCTCCTTCACCTGCTGCTCGCAACCGCTGCTGCCTCTTCGCCATGACCAGCACTGCTGCTCACGTTTCTGTTACTGCGTTGCTGCTACTGCCTTTGTTGCTGCTATTCCGTCGACCACCCTTTGTCGTCTTCTTCGTTATGTCAAAGTTTCGTTGGTAGTCTTGGTACGATAATCATTTTTCGGACAGATTTGTTTCATTCAAGATCTTCGTCGTTTACGGTTAGTTGTTCTAAGTTTTATTTTGTCCATAATTTGTTTAATATTTTCAGATTTTGAATTAGAATAAGTTTGCTTTATTTTTCTTATTTGCTTTTAGATAAAAATTGTTAGTTTAATTATATTGTTGTTAGATTTAAGTTGAAGATTCAATTTAATTATTTTCAGTTTGTTTTATTAATTTTAAGAGGATTTAGTTTTAATGTAGAAAGGTGTTAGTTTAAATCGTTTAAATCCGTTGTTTGTTGTTAATATAGATTTAATTCGTATTCATTTTTTGAAGTTGGTTTTAATTCAGTGATTTAATGTGAAGTTATATTTTGGTTTTAATTTTTGGATCATGTATCTTTGTTATAATTTTTGTTGGATTTAATTAAGAAAGAATAATTGATTATTTGAAGATTAGTGATTTGAATATATTTATTTGTTTTGTTTAAGTTCAATTCGAAGTTTGAACAAAGTTTGTTTGTTATTGTTATTGAATATTTTCATTCATGTTCATACTTTGTTTGGTTGATCTTGAATCCGAAATTTGTATAGTTTGATTTCTTGTTTATCATTTATGATTATTTCTTGAATTTGTCTCATAATCTTGTTTAAGTTTAATATAGGAATTGTTGGTTGTAATGTTGTTAGATTTAATTTTAAGTTTAAATGATCATTGAATTTAGAAATCTGAATATATTTGTTTGTTGTTGTTGTGGTTATTGAATCTGAAAGTAGGTTTGTTTGTTGCTAAAAATATTGTTCAATCAAATTTTAGTTGTTCTCTGTTGTTCAATTTGTGTTCATGTGATTTGTTGTTGAAATGTTGAAGAAATCATGTTCATGTGATTTGTTGTTTGAACATTGTTAGAAATTGATCATATTGTCTATATTTTGGTTAAGTTTGATTAATTGATTGTTATAGCTGATGGGGGTAGTTTGGTAATTTGTAGTACGTTCAGGGGTAAAATGGTAATTGCAATAAGGTCGGGGGGTAGTTTGGTAATTGAACATTTTGTAATTCTTTATGTTAAGCATGAGGAACAAAATGTAATGGGGTGGGTTTTGATATTATTGTTTAATTGAATGGGGGACAAGACAAAATGTAGTGGAGGGAATATGGTAATTATTTATGTTAGGCATGGGGGACAAAATATAATGGGTTGGGTTGATATATTAGTTTAATATAGTGGGGGATGAGTGAGAAGATAATGGGTTTGGTAGGAGAAAGTGATTGATTTTAATTGTTAATTAAAAGGTTTGGGTTGGATAATAAATAGAAGTCTTGAATCAGATTTTAAAGAACAGAGAGGAGAGATACGAAAGATACAGAAATAGAGAGAAGAAAAACAGAGAGAATTAAAACACAAATACAGAAAAAAAAAGCTGAATATTTAAGAGAGAGAAAAATTCCGAAAAATATTCAAACTTTCAAATAAAAAAAAACTAAAAAAAAATCTTCTGCTTTCTTTCATTGTTTGAAATCAGCGTTAATTGTTGTTGTTTCATCAAAGCTTGAAGCTTTTGTTTTGGGATTACTACTCCATCGGTTTGCAAACTCGGTTCCTGGGTTGTTACTGTTGCTGGACTGTTGTTGTTGTGCTGTATTGTTATTACTGCTGCTGATTCTCATCTTCATTTTCTTTTGCTTCCAATATCAGGTACACAACTGACACGCTGGTTATTGTAAACCGAAATATGAAGCATGAATACGAAAAATGAAGAATTGAAATTCTGAATTATATTTAATTATATTTTGAATTTTATTTGTATGTATAAATTATTTTAGCTTGCAAAAATCAGAATCATGTAGCTATTTAATACATATAGTGGAACATTCGACGATAGCTTAACAGATGAACTATCTACATATATTGCCTAAAAATAAATAAATAGTGTAGTAACTCCGTCGAATCAAAAATCAAACGAATAGGCCATCTAGTAGGAACCTGGTAGAAATATTGTTTAGTTAAATAATATTGGTTAATTTCAGCATGTAAATGGTCTAGGATTAAAATTAGAATTGCTATGTTTTTTTTTAATTGACAAACTGAGAACATGCCTAGTATAATGTAACTAGGTAATAACATGTAAATAAATTAAGATATTTTCTCTTTTATTTTGTAGAGACAAATTTAATAAGAGAAAAATGTAGGCATTTTAGGACTGTCCTTTGAAAATAAAATGAGATGAGTCTCGCCCAATAAAATGCACCAATTGCGGGGCCCTCAATAAATATTTAATTGAGTATTTAGAATTCGGGATGGACTGTTTAGTGAATTCCACAGTCTTACCCATAAATAATAATACGCTAATCGCTTTAGGCACGATTTTAATAATAATACATTCTTAAACACGGGTGCGCATTTATGCGACCCAAATCCAAATCCTAAAACATTGAATAAAAATACGTTCCGGATCGCGGGTGCATTTTATGTGACGCAATCCAAAGACATGTTTTTAAACGATGTTCACATTCTTGTAAAAATAATAATAACAATTATGAAAGCGGTAAAAAGATAAATTTGCACATAAGTTCATATTTGTATAAAATTAGATAATCAAGCCGAATATAACAATTGAGCGACCGTGCTAGAACCACGGAACTCGGGAATGCCTAACACCTTCTTCCGGGTTAACAGAATTCCTTATTCGGATTTCTGGTGCGCAGACTGTTAAACAGAGTCATTCTTTTCCTCGATTCGGGATTAAAATTGGTGACTTGGACACCCTAAATCTCCCAAGTGGCGACTCTGAAATAAATAAATAAATCCCGTTTCGATTGTCCTTTAATTGGAAAAAACTCCTGTACCCCCGCGGGGGCGGAAGAAGGAGGTGTGACAAAGTAGACGCCCGACCTGCTGATTCCTGGCTTCTAACACTTGAGAGTCGTGAAGGTGTTGATTTTGCAATTGTTGTATTCCTTCCTCCATCTGAGCCATCAAATCATAACAGTGTTCCATGTCAGCTTTGAAATCGTTAGCCTGCTTGGCTGCCTCATTCTCAAGAGTAGTTACCTTTCTTCTCAGACTGGTGATTGCCCCTTCATATTTTCTCTTCATTTGTTGCACAAACTATGTCCGACCTTTTGCATTTTCCGCTAATTGAGCCCTGGCGTTTGCTAGACTGGCCTCAGACCTTTCTAGGTCATCTTGACACTCAAGGGCTTTCTTTTTCAGACTGCTTATAAGCCTTTCATCCGCTCGGCTTCTTTTCGGGTTTCTAGCATCTATTTTCATCTTCTGAATTTGAGCTTTGAGGGCTTTATTTTCTTGATTTAGTTTTTTCTTTTCTCCCTCATCTGTGGTGGCTTGCAAACCATTTTCAAACTGAAGGTCCATGACTTACCTTTCCAACTGGCTTATTTTAGCCTGTAGCTTTCTTCTTTTGCCAACCAGCCCCACTGCTCTTGCGAGTCGCTAGTAAATTGTTGAACGTGGGCTCTCTTTGTAGGTCTCTCAAGAATCTGAAATCTTTTACCGAACCAAACAATGTACTTAGAGTCCACTTCACCTCTAGCTAGATCTCGCACCATGGTCTTAGGTTCAAGAAATCTACATTCATTCCACACCTGGCGAATTCTCCCTTCTGGAAATACGACTTTTGGGCCCAATTCAATGACATGTTTACTCAAATCTTCGTCATGGGGGACGGTTTGAAACCTTCCTAATTGGCGCAAAACCTTGTGGGGAGCATACGGCTGGATGCTCCGGATGCCCATCAGGAGGAGATAACACACTTCAGTTGACATGTATACTGCTTCGGTGACAGGAAGCCATCCGAATGCCCACTCAATTTTATCGGCAGTCAAAGGGCTCAAATGTGCAAGCCAAGCTTCAGTCCCCTCGAGGAATTCAATACCTACTACTCGGCTTTCAAATTCTTCAATGCAACTCAAACCGGTCATACCGTAATTCATATACCCAACCCGGTGGCAGAGATGTTCCTGCATCCATAATTGTAGTAACAAATTGCAGCCTTGGAAGAACTTTCCCCCTTTCCGACAGATAGTCAAAGCTCGGTAGATTTCAGATAAGATCAGGGGAACCACAGTGTCGTTGGCTTTCTTGATTGCAACATCGATCATTCCTACGAGACCTACCTCTATATTACCATCTTTTCACGGGCAGACTACAACACCCAAGAATGTTACTATAAAAGCCAAACCACGCCTTGCCTCCTATTTGTCTTATTCCCGGAATGGGTCAGACCAGTGTTCGGTTCTTCAAAACCTCGAGGGTTACCATAGCGTTGATACAAGAACTGGAGAGTGCAATAACCTTCAGATAAACTTCCATCCTGGATATCCCGACTAATACTCAGCAGATCCAGAAATCTGTGGGGAGATACCGGTTTTGGTGACATTGGATCTTGACTTCTAAGGTTTCCATTAAGGCTTGAATAACCCGCAACTTCCTCCAGCGTGGGTGTGAGCTCAAAGTCAGAGAAACGGAACACATTGCGAGTTGGGTCCCAAAAAGGTACTAAAGCTTCAATTATGTCCAACCTTGGCTCGATGTTCAACAGTCCGACGAGGCCTCCCAGAACCTTTACCACAGTTTCTCTATTGCCTTTTCCTAGATCATTCCACCACATGTGGAGCTGTAAGAGGATCTCTTTAAAGGCTATGAAGGGTTCAATTTCATTTGTGTTCATCCTGCACATTTATTAAGGTGATTTAATAACTCATTTTGACCCAAAAGAGTAACGCCATTTTTTCAAAATTTTAATTAAAAATAAAACCCGATTTTGCAGATACGGCCTTTTAGTATTTCGGGGAAGAAGATTTTAAGGCTGAGCCTACTAATCGGTCGAAAAATAAAAAAAAAAATGACCAGAGGTGGCTGTTCTTGCAAAAACAACCTTCCGGTGCCCTTTTGGGGACATTCGGCTTATTTTAGACAAGAATGGCATCACCCTGCTTATTTGTGACAAAAACTAAAATTGTATTGTTTTTGGGCTATTTTTGCAAAAGAGAAGTTGGACCCGATGAGGGTTGCCTACGTATCCCACATTCAGTGAGAATCAAACTGGCGTAGTTTGGGAAGATTTAGAATGGAGTAAATAAGCGAACTCTTTTTTTTGCCTTTGGTTACTTTTATAAACTCCAACCATGAAAGCTTTAAGAAAAAGAAAGACATTTTTTTTGAATTCTTTTTTTTTTTTTTGAAATTTTCGAAAGTTTGATTTTGTTTCTTTTATTTTTATTTTTTGGAAGTAAGACTTTAAAAAAAACAAAAAATTCTTTTCTCTTGATTTGAACTTTGAGAATTCCAAAAGTAAAAGAAACATTTTTTTTTGAATTTTCATTTGTTTTATCTTTTTCTAAGGAAGAAAGAAAATATTTTTGAAGCTTTTTATTTATTTGCAAAAGTACTTCTAAAGAAAAGCAAAAATATTTTTGGACTTCAATTTTTCAATTTTTTTAACATTTACGAAAGAAAGACTTCAAAAGAGAGAAATATTTTTTTATTTTTATTTTTGTTTTGACTTGTGGATTTTCGAAAGAAGGACTTTTAAGAAAACATCTCGGATTTCTGAGTGTACTTTTAAAGAAAAGCGAAAATATTTTTGGACTTTAATTTTTCACAATTCTTTTTGATATCTAACGAAAGCAAGACTTTTAAACAAGGAAAAGATTTCTTTTTTAATTCAGTTTTTTCTAAAAAAAAATTGAAATAATAAATATTTCAAAATAACGGAAACTCGTATTTTGGATTTAGATTTTGATTTTACTATTTTTTTTTAATTTTTAAAAAAAAACTTCTTTTTTTTGAATTTTTTAAGGAAAGATTTCTAAAGAAAGGAAAATATTTTTGGATTTTTAAAAATTGGGGTCGGAACCGATGAGGTTTGCCTATGTATCTCACATCCGGTGAGAATCAGACCCGCGTAGTTCGGTCAGTTTTGACAGAACAGGGAAAACATGGCACTTGAAAATTTTAGCTCATTTTGAAATGACTTTTTTTTTTCAAAATTTCGACAGAGTTTCAGAATTTTCTAAATACCTACGTCTCACTCCTATTTTTGATTTTTTCTTTTTTTTTTTTCTCTTTTTTTTTTTGATTTTCTTTCCCTATTCTAAAAGCCGGTCAACATGCAAGCCGAAACAAACAGATGCAGAAGTAGCACGTAAGATGCATCAGGATGGTCTTTTTAATTTGGGTACACTTGTCCTAGACGGACCCAACCCCTGTGTTGAGTCCCCAAAGTCAAATGCACGTAATGCAAACAAACATTCCTATTAGGGATCCGGCATGAGGCTGTGTTATTCTAGGTTTAAAAATCTAGGTGTATTGTTCTAGACTTGGCTTACCCGAGCAGACAGCTCGAGCCGAGGGGGGCAGCGTACTGGGAATACAGAAGCTTCACCGGCTTTGCAACTTGTCCGAACCTCGTTCTAAAATTTGGATATAACTCTAATAGAAAAGAAGTCACATGAAGTGCACACTTCCCAGAAGATTTAGAAGACTCAGAGAGAAGAGGGTTTCGTAACAGTTTTATATACAATTCAAGCAATATCAAAGCGGTAAAAAGCAGTATTTAGCACATTAGGCTCAACACGTAAAATCAGATAACACAAGCCAAGTATAACAGTTATTCTAAGCTCGAATTCTTGAACCCTGAACCAAAAGTTCTGGGTTATGTTCCCCAGCGGAGTCGCCAGAGCTGTCACACCTCCTTTTTACCCGCCCAAGGGGGTGTAAGAGAGTTTTTTCAATTAAAATGACATTCTTCGAAATGAGATTATTTATTTAATTCAGAGTCGCCACTTGGAATATTTTACTTGGTGTCCCAAGTTACCGATTTATTTTTAAATCCCAAATCGAGGAAATTCGACTTTCCTTTTGAAGTCTGGGAACCAGAAATTCTAAGTAAGGAATTCTATTAACCCGGGAGAAGGTGTTAGGCATTCCCGGGTTACGTGGTTCTAGCACGATCGCTTAAACTATTACAATTGGCCTATTATCTGATTTTCTACATATTTCAAACCTATTGTGCATTTTTAATTTTATTACCGCTTTTAATTATTTTAAACCGCTTTTTAGGATTTATGGAGTTATTTCTTGAACAAGCTACGATTGTCGTACACTTGCCATTTTGGGACACGTCGCAAACCACGCTACATGAAATGCACCCGCGATTCGCGACATGTTTATTTTATTATTATTCGAAGTTGTTATGGTCGGGTCACATGAAATGTACACCCAAATTTGGATTTACATATCATAACTGTGTCACGGGAACAGAACCCACACTCACGATGATTTAATTTCGCGCTTAAAGCAAGCTACAATGTTCTTAAGTTGTTTAATATAATCTAATCTAAGGTTATTGTGAATGGGCCAACATTAAAAAGGATTTTTTTTATGACTAGCACTCCAAATACAGAAGAGATGTAAAATAACTAAAAAAAAAAAGAAACATTCATTGAACTAAAAGAGACAAAGTAAATAAAAAAAATGCTGAGAAATGGACGTAAAAACTCAAATGATCTAAACAACAAACTATAACCAATGAAACATATGACATTTGGAAAGTATTTCCTTTACATAAAAAGATAAGAATAACATATTCAACTTCTACTTCCTTTTTTTCTTAACCAAAAGAAACTACATTTTTTATAGTGCTTTGGAAATGAACAAGAAAGATTTGGAGAGAGTTTCCCAGCTTATGATAGTAGTATATGATAAATGGGCGTTACATGAGAGTTTTAAAAGCTCCCATACCATCTTTTTAACACACTCACTAACACTCATATGAAACAATCGGGCTTGCTATAAACAATTTACAATCACTAAAAGGCATTCACTTGATGGAATAGATCCATAAAATATTTAATCAAAGCATAAAAAAAAATACATGCTAACAGAGATGCCAAGAATTAAGCTAAAATGTTAAACCTCTACTAACACAATAAAGTTATAGAAAAATTAAAGGTGAGAAAAGGACCGTTCTGCTTTGGATTAACGAAGAAAACTCAGGAAGAGTACATTGAAGAAGAGAGAAACATATAACTTGAACGCTAACGAGGCCATCAACCAAAGACCACATACGTAAACCTCGAACCGGCGAACTCGAAACGACCTCGACCCCAAGAAAATACAGCTGTTACGGGGCTATTTTGCAGCGATTTTGAGGCTGAACTTTGTTGCTTAACTTGGCGGGTTTTGGAGGTGGCTGGAGGGTGTTTTGAAGGCTGATTTTAGCGGCACGACGCAGCTACTTTCGGAGGTGCATTTCAACCATATTTTGGCTGGTTTTAGGACTGATTTGGATCAGTGTTTGCTGAGTTTTTGGAGCTTTATTGACTGGTTTCAACGGAGTTTTAGTGGAGTTATGTTTGGGTGGTATTTTTGGAGCTTTACAAGGTATTTTGAGGGAGTTTAGAACTAATTTTCGAGGAGGGAGAAGGGCTGTTTCGTTTTTTCCATTTGTTTTAAGATGATCCCTTGAGAAGCTGGAGGGAGGACCCCTTTATCAGATGGGGGAGAGTCTTTTTCTTAGCTTAGAGTTTAGGGAGTAATATTTTTTTGGGAAGAGTGGGGAACATGACTGGGGAAAGTGGGGAACATGAGTGGAGAAAGTGGAGAACATGAGTGGAGAAAGTGGGGGAAATGGGAAGTGAGTGAGAAAAATTGGAATAAATTCAAACATGGTCAAAAATTAGTTGCTCACAACGATCGATATCAACGTTCGAAGAAATGGTAGATAAGTTCGTCATCGCTCATGCGGGAGCGAAAAAGGCAGAGGCCAGGGTAAATAATATCTTCGCCGTCAGGCAAACGACAGGCAAGGGACTTCGGGATTTTCTAGCCCGATTCAATAGGGTAAGGATGAGCCTACCGAACGTGTTAGAAGGGATGGAGGTAGCAACCTTTCAAAATGGGTTAAAAAAGAACGGGTCAAAAGCAACCAAAAAGCTACTAAGTAGACTCATGAAGTACCCCTTCCCCCCACCACGTGGGAAGAGATCCATAATGCCTATTGCGCCGAAGTGAGGGCAGACGAAGATGACCTGAACGACCCGATCCAGCGACTAACCTCGGTCCAAACCTAGACAAGGATAGATCGCCGCAACGACGGCCGAAGGGATCAACTACCACATTTCAACCAAGAAAGGCACCAGCCCTATGTCCAAACATCCAACCTACCTCCTCCACGACATACAGATGTCGCGCTTCGACACATCGCAACGCCCCAAAATGAAAGAGGTATGCCTCCACTGTTATCTGCTCATAACTTTTGTGTTTCTCCTTTAGAAATAGTGTATGCACTGGAAAAGCTTGGCACAAAGGTACAGTGGCCGCAAAAGATAAAGTTGGATCTGAGAACCAGAAGATCGAACGTTCTGTGTGAATTCCACCAGGAAAAGGGACACAAGACCGAGGACTGCATAGGTCTGCGACAAGAAGTGGTAAGAATGTTAAACCAGGGATGCCTGAAAGAACTGCTAAGTGATCGAGGACGGGCCAACTTCGCTCGTGGACGCAATCAACCTCAGGGACCTCCAAAACTACCATCACCAGCTCGTACCATACAAATGATCATTGGCGGCGACAACGATACGATAATCAACAATGTGAAATTCACCACCACATACAAACTCAAACGGACAGTCGCCTACGAATGGTATGATGACCTCAAAGACAGTATCATCTTCGATAAGTCGGATACCAACAGTTTGTCTTTCCCTCACTATAATGCTTTGGTTATAACTTTATGCATCGCGGATACCGAAGTAAAAACGAATAATGGTGGATGACGGAAGTGGCACGTGTATTGTTCACCCATGAGTTCTCATGCAGATGAGGCTCGAGGATAAACTAATACAGTGTTGCATAACACTGACGTGTTTTAAACCTCTGGAGAGATAGTGATACCCGTCCTAGTAGGAGGAGTCACCCTGGAGACAACGTTTCACGTCATGAACCAGGAAATGGACTACAATGCCATCATAGGGCGTCCATGGATGCACGCCATGCGAGCCGTCCCGTCGAGTTTCTATCAAGTAATCAAATTTCCTATCCCATGGGGGATATTCAGCATCCGAGACGAGCAACGCACTGCCCAAGAATGCTACCGAATCGCCCAAGATTGCACACACACCAAACAACTAAAAGGGGCAAGTGCGGAAGCATATTAATCAGCTATATCGGGAACCAAACCCGACGTACAAATAGAGGCCATCAAAGACCCGGATGTCGTAGAAGCTTGCAAGGAAATTGTAGAAGACCCCGACCCCATCCAACTAGACAACACCGATAGCATGAAAAGGCTTATATCGGACACAACTTCTCAGAACCAGGTAAATATCGTGAGTTTTTAACTAACAACGCCGATTTGTTTACCTTTTCCCATTCAAATATGCCAGGAATCCCAAGAGATAAGGCCACACACAGGCTGAATGTCGATCCTCTTTACCCACCAGTACGGCAAATGAGGAGAAAATTCAATGCCGCCGTCAACGAGGTGGTCAGCGAAGAGGTTGATAAATTACATGCCATTGGTTCCATCCGAGAGTCGAAATATCCCCAATGGGTCGCTAATGTGGTCACGATCAAAAAGAAGAATGGGAAATGGCGGATGTGTGTCGACTTCACCGACTTGAACAAAGCATGCCCGAAAGATTCCTTTCTGTTGCCACATATCGATCAGCTCATCGACGCAATGGCGGGACACGAACTACTGAGCTTCTTAGACGCCTATTCTGGTTACAACCAAATTCTAATGGCTGAAGAAGACCAAGAAAAGACCACTTTCGTCACTCACCAATGAACGTACTGCTACAAGGTAATGACGTTCGGACTCAAGAACGAAGGGGTGACGTATCAAAGGTTGTTACCAAGATGTTCAAAGAACAACTTGGTAAGACTATGGAGGTTTACATCGATGACATGAAAGTAAAGTCGAAAAACAAAGAGGATCACATTGGCCTTCTGAAGGAAGCCTTCGAGATATTGAGGCAATACGGGATGAAACTGAATCCCAAAAAATGCGCCTTCAGCGTAACTTCAGGAAAGTTCCTTGGTTTTCTGGTGTTACAAAGGGGTATCGAGGTCAACCCGGATCAGATCAGGGCCATCGAAGGAATACCGGAGACATTGACCAGCAAGAAGCAGGTGCAGAAATTAACTGGACGAATAGCCGCCCTGTCGAGGTTCATCTCACGATCATCGGACATATGCCATAAATTCTTCAATGTGCTAAGGAAAGACCATGGAC
Organism: Nicotiana tabacum; assembly: GCF_000715075.1. Lineage (NCBI taxonomy): Eukaryota > Viridiplantae > Streptophyta > Magnoliopsida > Solanales > Solanaceae > Nicotiana > Nicotiana tabacum. The sequence continues at coordinate 141,872,980 of NC_134099.1, read as the reverse complement.
TGCAGTGGAATGCAGAATGCATCGACGCCCTGAGAAAGCTGAAAGCATATCTGCCCTCGCCACCACTACTCGTCAAGGCAGACCCGGGAGAATGCCTACTAGTGTACCTAGCAGTCTCCGAAGTCACGGTAAGTGCAGTCTTGATCTATGAAAACAAAGGTACGCAATCCCCGATTTACTATGTCAGCAAAACCTTAATTGATGCCGAAACAAGGTACCCTCACCTTGAAAAACTAGCTTTGGCATTAGTCGTAGCTTCACGAAAGCTTAGACCATATTTTCAATGTCGCCCCATAAAAGTGGTGACAACTTTCCCCCTGAGGGGCATCCTACACAAACCTGAATTATCGGGTAGATTAGCCAAATGGGCCATAGAATTAAGCGAGCACGACATAACATACCAACCGTGAACTGCCATTAAGTCGTAGGTGCTCGCCTATTTCGTCGCTGATTTTAGCGTAGAAATATTGCCTGAAGTAGAGAAGGAGGCACTTCGCGCTTCCGCACATTCTGACCTCTAGGTCCTCTACACTGACGGTGCATCTAATGCAACGGGATCGGGACTGGGACTCGTCCTCAAGGTTCCTACGGGCGAAGTAATTTGTCAGTCCATACGACGCCCCGAGATGACTAACAACGAGGCCGAGTATGAAGTTGTGATTGCAGGATTGAAATTAGCCCTCAAATATGGCGCTCGAAGACTCGTCCTCCATTGCTACTCTCAACTCGTGGTGAACCAAGTCACCGGGACTTTCCAAATCAAAGAACAGAGACTACAAAAGTACCAGTCAGAAATTCACAAACTGCTGCCAGAGTTTGATGAATGTCGCCTCGACCAAATACCCAGGGTGCAAAATATCGAAGCAGACGGCCTCGCCGAGCTAGCAGCAGCCACCAAAAATATCAACAAGGAAAACGTGGTCATCCTTCTCCATTCCGCAATAGACCAAGTCGAGGTATATTCTGTAAACCTAACTTGGGACTGGTGAAACCGTCTTGTAACATATTTGCAGGATGGAACGCTCCTGCAAGATAAGAAAGAAGCCAAAAAATTCCGAATATAGGCAGCCAGATACAGCCTCGTAAACTGTGATCTCTACAAGAGAACGTTCGGCGGCCCCCTGGCCAAATGTCTCGGCCAAATCAAACAAGGCGAGTATTAGAAGAAGTACATGAGGGGCATTGCGAAGCCCACACGGGAAACCGTGCCCTCGTCCGATGCCTCATCCGCGCTGGATACTACTGGCCCACCATGAAAAAGGAGGTCGCGGACTACATCAGGAAGTGTGAACAGTGTCAAAAGTATGCCCATATGATACACCAAGCAGGGGAACTCCTGCATTCCGTCACTTCGCCATGGCCATTCATAAAGTGGGGGATGGATATTGTCGGACCTCTCCCAGCAGGACGAGGTAAGGTACGTTTCCTTTTGGTTTTAACTGAGTTACTTTTCTAAATGGGTGGAAGCAGGTTCATACACTCAAATACGATAGCAAGAGGTCATCGCGTTCATATGGAAAAATATAATATGCCGCTTCGGCATCCCCAAAGAAATCAGTTGTAACAACGGAACTCAGTTCGTCGAAAAGAAAACGACCGTGTTTTTCGAAAAATGACACATCAAATGAATACTCTCCACACCATACCATCCCACCGGTAAAGGTCAAGCCGAATTCCCCAATAAAGTAATACTGAATATATTGAAAAAGAAACTCGAAGACACCAGAGGTCTATGGCCTGAACTACTACCAGAAGTACTATGGGAAAACCGCACTACACCAAAAACTAGCACAGGCGAGACGCCATATTCACTAGTCTACAGGACTGACGCAGTTATACCCATCGAGGTCGGAGAGCCTAGCTTGAGATACTCCAACGAGAGTGGACCAAACAACTACAAAAGTAGGCTACAAGATTAGATGAAGTCGAAGAACGAAGAGACATGGCCCACATAAGAATGGTAGCCCAAAAGCAACAAGTAGAAAGGTATTACAATAAGAAGGCCAAAGTGCGACCACTCAAGGTCGAAGATTACGTCCTCAAAGCTAAAACACAAGCAACGAAAGACCCTAATGAGGGAAAACTGGGAATAAACTAGGATGGACCATACAAAATCACGGCGACAGCAAATAAAGGAGCATTCCAGTTAGAGACAATGGAGGGAAAATTACTCCAAAATAATTAGAAGTCGCCCATCTCAAATACTTCCACTTCTGAAAGGAGGCGCCACCCGAGTCGTACTCTTTTTCCCTCATCTGAATTTTGTCCTAATCGGGTTTTCTCGGCAAGGTTTTTAATGAGGCGGCAAGGGGGGTGTCTCGAGGTTCGAAGTATTGTTCATTACCCCACCCGTCGACGTGTTCTCCGGACCGAGTAATGAAGGGACTGGATATAGATAATCAAATCTCCATTGTATGTACAGAGTCGACATATGATTATTATAAGAATATAATTAAATCGCCATTGTATGAATAAAGCCGACATGTATTTTCCTGCGGGAATATGATAAACCTCCAATGTGACATCCCAATGGCCAAGGCCATCGACGAAAATATGAGTTCGACCTCGTTCGAACTATGACGGGATCCTACTTCGATGACAGTTCGAAGCAAGATCCCAATGGCCAAGGCCATCGACGAAAATATGAGTTCGACCTCGTTCGAACTACGAAGGGATCCTACTTCGACGACAGTTCAAAGCAACATCCCAATGGCCAAGGCCATCGACGAAAATATGGGTTCGACCTCGTTCGAACTACAACAGGATCTTACTTCGACGACAGTTCGAAGCAACATCCCAATGGCCAAGGCCATCGACGAAAATATGAGTTCGACCTTGTTCGAACTACGATGGGATCCCTCTTCGACAATCGTTCGAAAATAGCATACCAGAGGCTAAAGCCATCACCAAAAGAAAAATGAATCAACCTCACCCAAAAGCTAAATCGGCTTAACAGTTCGGTAGGCACCCCGGATTCCATAGATATTGCAAAGATCATCACCGAATCGACAAAACAAGTTCTACATTACATCAAAATGTTACTTACACCTATCTTTACAACGGGATCAAGCACGCCCCTTATAAAAGTCCTAAAACAAAAAGTAAGTACAAATAAAAGGTTACACGTTATCCCCTATTGGGTACGCATCTTTGTACCATGAGTCAGAAGCAAGACGGTTCGCATCATCGAAGTTGATGTCATCCCCGTCAGGAGTAAGAGGGTCGTATCCACATGCCTCCCGAGCTATCCGAGCTTCGGTATGCACGACCTGAAGCTCTACTTCAGTTACCCTCCCCTCAGCCTTGTACACGTCAAGTCGGGTCTCAGCATGGACCCACAACTCATATAAGCGATGAGGCACTACCGGATCGGCCGAGGCATGAGACTTAGAAGGTTGTGAGCGTCGACTTGCATCATGCCCTCCACGAGGATACTTGTCCATTCAACACAGATAACTCCGCCTCCAACTCCTTAACATGCCATTCAAGCCCCGCGACCTTAAGCTTAGAGGCCTCCTTCTCCTCGGTCAGCTCCGACCTACAAACACGAAGGGTATCCTCCAAGGCCACTGTTCCAAAAATAGCTGTCGCCAGCTTATCAGCACCGATGTTCAGTTCGCCCTTAATCCCCTCAATCTCCACCGCCTTTGTAGTGAATTCAGCGGTCAAACTGGCCACCCTTGCTTGTAAGTCGGCATTCTCAGCCATCACCCCCTGCTTAACTCAAGCTCATCCTCATTCACCTTAAGGGAGGCCTCGAGTTTACTATTGCGGGCGACAGTCTTCATAAGCTCCTCATCTCGCTCCCTCAGCTCTTCGACCTTGTGTGCTAGTTGGTCCTCCCTCTATTTGAGTCCTTCACGGAACAACTAAAACTCAGGGTCCTGATTATAAATATCAGCCATTGCGTGATGCTTAGCGCGATACTGTTGGTATTTGGAAGACATCCTCCCGTAAATGGTCATCCTCTTCCTTTCCCGACGCTTGCGTTCGGTCTCCATGATAAGGGTCTCGCACAAATAAAAGAGAGAAAATGAGAAGTTAAAGACAAAAACATATGTCGACAATCACAATGTAAGACCAACGATGAACATGAAAAGAAAGACACCTACCTGCAAGGCCATGCCGACGACGTTCTAAGACAACTCCATGTCGCTCATTGCCGTAAGCACCTCACTCTCAGGGGCAACATATAGAGGGTCTAAAACAGACGCCACTTGGTCGCAGTTCAACAACAAATTGTAGTCTCCCGGAATAACTATGTGATGATCAGATCCTTCCACCCTGACCTCCACGTGAGTATGGTGACCTACAAACTCGCGAATGTCCTCTGGGTTGACATCTGAACCTAAGTCTTCGCCCTCGACACGACGGCCCCCTCCATCATTGGATGACGCGCCACCCTCAGCGGAGCGCACAGATCCGTCCCCTAGGTAAATTCCTTCCGTTTGGGGAGACCTCCCCGCTAGAATGGCGTCGACCATAAAGGTGGGAACATGTGCCGTCTGTGATGCCCTACTTCTACCAGCGTCCACGTCCATATCCTTCCCAAGCTCCATTCTCCTCCTTTTTCTCGACAAAGACTCATCCCCGTTAGAAGATTTGTCCAAAAGATGCGGGGTCGTTACTGAAGAAGCCTCCTCCCTCATGACCATGTCCCGAGAGGAACCTTCTACTTGAATAGGTTAAGCATGACCCCCTCGAACAGACTCAGTCAAAGTAAACTGCATTCCTACAGTAGCAACGGTCTGTCGGAATGCAGGGACTGGTGCCCTCTGCCTGGAAGCTCTCGACCTATCGTCATGGAGAGTTGTATCAATAGATGATGACATATGATCAACAAAGCGATAAGGGGGAAACACTTACCGGATGGCACTCTCGGGCCATAACGTTTTATGAAGGCGGGCCAATCTCGGGTTTCTGCTACATGGGGCAATAGACGGGCTACCCAATCCCTAATGTCGGCAATAGGGCGGGGCGGACGTCCCATAGCTGCAAACAGGAAACAAACGAACCTTATAATGAATATATATGAAGGAAGAGCAAAATGAGTGGCGACACTTACGAGTCTCGTTCCACCATTCTGGGAACCTGGTGGAGTCAGAAACAATATGTTCAGTTTTGAAAAAGAAATACTTATGCCAAAACTTGCGACTTGCTCGGTCATCGGTCCCAACCACCAGCCCTTTTGTGCCACGATGCCTCAAATGCACCATAGTCCCCCTATGGAAGCTGGGTGAGAACAGGTGCAAGAGGTGATGGATGGAAACATCGCATTCCGCCAACTCCGCATACTTGGTCAACATCAGAAGTATTTTGAGCGTGTATGGCAAAAGTTGTGCCGGGCAAATTTGGTAGAACCTACAAAACTCTTCCGCTAATGGGAGGAGGGGAAAAGAGTAGCCAATCACGAAAGGGTACTCATAAAAAACGCAGTACCCAGGTCTGTGAACCTCTACAAAATCCTTTCCCACTGGAACCATGTCAACATGAGCGGGAATGTCGTACTTTGCACGAAGAGCGTCGATGTGAACTTGTTCCATCTTAGAGAATACGGGGGTAGGAGTAGAAGGGGGATCTTTGAAGAAGTCACTTCGAGACATGGGGTGTCTCGGCAGTAACTCCTCTACCATAAGAAGACTATCACCCTCTTCTACCGCCATACCCTCACCACCTGAAGGGGGCGCCATGGACAACGGGGCGGCCTCAGAAACTCCTTCACGAGATCGATGTGATCTTGGCGTGCTTTCACTAAAAAAGGATAGTGACACAGCCAAAAAGAAGAAGAAGAAGAAGAAGAAGAAGAAGAAGAAGAAGAAGCAGAAGGGTGTTAAGACAAACTCGGAGAAATAAGGAGGGATAATCAGAAGTAAAATGGCCAAGAATTTTTGAAAAAACAAACTCTCCACCTATTTATAGGATTGGGTGGCGCCAGGATCTAAACGGAAGGCCACAGAGTTGCACCAAAATCAAAGCGACAAGCCATCAATCCCCCATCTCGAAAACACGCATAATGATGACGCACGTGAAGATGATGTCATTTTCCGGTAAAATGCATTACTTGGTGTCTTGCTAAGCACGCTGACCGCCTACCATTGGCCAGGCGTAACACCTCGTCGGGTCAAATTTCTCCGTAAGAGCGCATGGTGTCCGCTCATCGAGGACGCACTGAGTCGCAACCCCGACAAGCGGAGGGACTAACTGTATGAGTCCAAATTTGAACAAACATGACCGTTGATGAGTACGACGAACGACGAGATCCTCACAACTCGACATCTTGCAGAGTGCGACCTTAAGGCGAACAAGAGACGGTACGACCCTTGCAGTAGTGCAGGCCCATTAGGGGACATTAGGAATATTCTTTCAAATATTCCCTATAACTGGTCTTTTAGAGCTCAGAAAGGTTGGGTTCCTTATATATATAGCATGAAACAACTTTGTAAGGAGACACTTTTGGCTAATCCGTAATATTAGCTGTAAACTTGCTTACATAAAGGATTGAGAAGATTATTGTGGAAGGTCTTTTTGGTCGGGATGAGATAAAGAATTCTTATCATCCATATTCTCCTTATCTATCTTTCGTTCTAGAGATTATTATACTTAGCTAAGATTTACCCCTTTATTTTTTTTGATTGATTTATTTAAAAAGGTTCCGATATCTTTTGAATTAAACAATTTCTCCACCAAAAGTGCATTTGGCTTACACGTTGATTGTTGAATTGCACATGAATGAGAAATGAGAAAAAAGTGAAAGATGGGCATACCGCAACATGTCTATGTCAATTCTTTCTTCTATATAATAAAAATAATAATAATTCGTCAATTGTCAGCGACTTCACTCGAGCCTCATTTTGCTCAAAAGGTTCAGTTCATTAATTCTCCTTTGACATATAGATATCATTTGGTCACACAAACACACTCTTTCTTGTAGAGTCGTCAGTCAAATATTCTCTCTCACACACGCACACACTAACATGCACGGCTCATCTTTCCTAATCCTAATTCCTAGACCATATTCGATACAACAACTAAACAAGTGAAATCCGAGAAGAGTAATGTATTTGCAGTTCTAATTCATACTTTGTAAAAGTAGAAAGTCTTTCATCGACTCAGTAAAGCATTGGCACAACATTTTATAATTTAATTTGAACCTTAGATATAAAGTATAATTTTTGGACGAAGGTATTAATTCGGACCCTTGAGCCACCTAGTTTCACCCCTAGCCCACGGCAACCTAACCTAGTCATACACTAACTACTACACGAGAAGTTTTATTGTGTGTCTCACACAACTGATATTAGTAGTGTGAGACTCCTTTTTCTCTCACAAATTTGTGGACCCCAATCTTACACTTTTAGGTCCACAAAAATCTGGATCTACAAAATTGTGAAACAAAAAAATACCTAATACAACTAGTGTCAGTTGTATGAGACACAAAATAAAATTTTCTCTACTACACCATCTCATAAAATTATTTTTTCCTCTGACAACACGGCATAATGCGAAAGGGTTCTAGGCCGGCCCCTACTCAAGCTTGATTTCAAATTCAATTCCTTGGATACTTGTCGCAATGCTAATTTGCTGCTGTAAAAATAAAAGCTGCATTTAATGTGCTGTAGTGTTTGACTGAAGGGAGTAATTGTGGAATTTAATTCTCAACTTATATTTGATCTAGGTTTGGCAATAAAATGTTAATGTAGAATATGCTGCTTAATTATTAGTTAGATAGTTCTAACACCCCCTCAGAATAGTTAAAATAGCACGGTCTAGCCAATTTTCGGACTGGTCATTCAAAAATAGTCAGTGTTTGCCAAGTCATTAAAAAATAGCCACTATTTTGCTGCAATAGAGACTGGTCCAGCATAATATACTGGAGTTCGATGACCCGTGTATGAACGTCCAGCATATTATGCTGGACCGATATACTTCGCTGGCTCCAGTATAATATACTGGAGACTGGAGCACCGGTGCTCCAAATTTCAGTATATTATGCTGGATCGGTGTATTATACTGGAACTCCAGTATATTAGACTGGAGTTCTAGTATAATATACTGGAACTCCAGTATATTATGCTGGAATATTTTTCTGAATTTTGAACAGTGTTTTCGTTCAGATTTATCTTTACATGAAAAATGGCTAAATTTCAATTACTTTTGAAATTGTGGCTATTTTTGAATGACCACTTGTAAATCTGGCTATTTTTGAATTTCCCCCCTTAGAATATATACTAGTACTAGTGTATCAAAGTGGGCTACCATATCTATCAAGTTTTGGTTCTTTCGGACCGCAAAATTGGGTATCACATGAAAATTTTAGGAAAATTTTCGTTGCTATACCATATAGGAAACTATATTACCAAATATGTTCATAGTTTGCATATTACCCTTCACGCTAATAGTATTTCTACATAATATAGACAATGCATTAAAAAGGAATCATTGTAGCTGTAGGCTTCCTTATTTAGGCGCGCTAAAATTCGGGGATTAAATATTCTTTCAGATCTTCCACAACGCAAATCACGCACATTAATCTTCTTCGTCAGTTTCGTTTCAAATTTAGCGTCTCTGCTTTTTCTATACACTGTGTTTCAAACTTTTTTCTGATTTTACAAATCAAAAACGACTAAATCTTCTACAATACTTCTACATCAAACGCAATTATGTCCGAATTTCAGTAATACAAAGCAAAGGAAAAGAGAGCAGCAATTCCACCATTGACATCCATTAAAAAGCTTTGAAACTTTGAATTCAAATTTGGGTTTTCAAAAATCATTCTTTGTTTGGATTGGATGTTATTGCAAATAATTGGGAATATGGTTTGGAGTTTATATCTCAATTTTGAGGGGTTTGGTAAAGATTAAACTTAGTTTTGGCTGAATTTCGGATTGAAACTCGAAGAAGAAAAAGAAGAAGAAGACATGACATACATTATATTGCAGAAATTGTAGAAAAATTGTATTCTGTTGTTTATTTATTTTTCTTTTATTCATTTAACTATTGTATGAAAGTTGAACAACATTGTATAAAAATTATATTTAAGTGGTATTATATTGTAGTTGTATATAACTTAGTAGAAATAATGTACGAAAATTGTAGATAATTTGTAGATAAGTTGTATAATATATAATTAGTTGTATGAAAATTATTTTTACTATGTATAAATCAGATACAAAATATACAAAAAACATATTGTATAAATTTTGTATAAAATTTCTATGTAAGTTTTATGTTATTGTAGTTGTATTTCACTGGGTGGAAATAATGTGTGAAAGTTGTAGAAAATTATAGATAAGTTGTATTCCTCTATAACGGGAGATGTTGGCATATCAAGTAACTTTAGTGTTGCAGACGAATATGCATGAAAATAAAGATAAATTCTGTTATAAATAGTTTGTAGAAATTTTGTAGATAATTTGTAGAAACGTTGAAATTTTGTATTTCCATATTAATTTTTCAAATGATATGCAGTTTTATTGTAGAATAAATGTAGAAAACAAGCCATTATGAGTCTTATTTGACTCATTCCTCACATTCAACCTATTCTACAAATTCACGCCTCTTTAAATACAATGCAATCATACTTTCTTGAATTTAAAGGTATAACAATATATATAACTTAAAAAATATTTTCTCCTCTGCACAAGTTAGCTCCAAAACAGGCGAAGTGGAATAATAAGCTCCCATCAAAACTTTTAACACAAAAATACAAAGATCAAATTTTATGTTATTGTAGTTATATTTAACTGAGTGAAAATAATGTGTGAAAGTTATAGAAAATTATAGATAAGTTGTATTCCTCTATAACGGGAGATGTTGACATATCAAGTAAATTTAGTGTTACAAACGAACATGCATGAAAATAAAGATAAATTCTGTTATGAACAGTTTGTAAAAATTTTGTAGATAATTTGTAGAAACATTGAAATTCTGTATTTTCATATTAATTTTTCAAATGATATGTAGTTTTGTTGTAGATTAAATGTAGAAAATAAGCCATTGCGAGTCTTATTTGACTCATTACTCACATTCAACCTATTCTACAAATTCACGCCCTTTAAATACAATACAACCATATTTTCTTGAATTTAAAGGTATAGCAATATATATAACTTAAAAAACATCTTCTCCTCTGCACAAGTTAGCTCCAAAACAGACGAAGTGGAATAACAAGCTCCCATCAAAACTTTTAACACAAAAACACAAAGCTCAAAAATAAATAAACAACAGTCTACAATTTTTATACAATTTATCTACAATTGCTGCAATATAATATATGTCATGTCGTCTTCTTCTTCTTCTTCTTCTTCTTCTTCTTCTTCTTCTTCTTCTTCTTCTTCTTCTTCTTCTTCTTCTTCTTCTTCTTCGAGTTTCAATCTGAAATTCAGCCAAAACCAAGTCTAATCTTCACCAAAACCCCTCAAAATTGAGATATAAACTCCAAACCATATTCCCAATTATTTACAATAACACTCATTCCAAACAAATAATGATTCTTGAAAACCCAAATTTGAATTCAAAGCTTCAAAGCTTTTTAATGGCTGTCAATTGTGGAATTACTGCTCTCTTTTCCTTTCCTCTTATATTACTGAAGGAACCCGAAATCATAACCATCAAATCGACCAGGTGTGTGCTCATCTTTCCCGGGCATAAAAACATTGGGAGAAGATTGCAGAGGTGCCGACAGTGCCTTGGCTAAGGAAGAAATAATGGGATTTTGATACAGAAATCATGGGTGTGGGAGGGAAACGTGGGTGAAGGTGTGGGAATTGGAGAGAGAAATGTGGGGGGGAGTGGTATTAGAAGGAATATACGGTACCATTAAATTAGGAGTGTAATTAATACCTTTAAAAACCACTAATGGTATATAAATGATAATTAGGTATACTAAATGTAATTATATCAAACCTTAAATATTGAGGGTAATATAGTTTCCTAGGCATAGGAATGTTAAAATTCCAAAATTTTACCATGTCGAAACGCTCCTTAAACAAGCTTTTAATAATAACAAAATTACTAAGGTAGTGAAAGTAGTAAAATTTCATCATATTTGGACGAAACTGCAAAATTGATGGAAACAAAAGTAAAATTAAACCTTTGTTTCTTAGTTACTACCTGGAGTCCATTTTAAATGTCGTTTAGAGATTTTGACACCTATTTAAAATAACCATGATAGCATTAATCACAAGGCTTAACTGTTTACTCCCTAATTACTCATTTTCTTTCCTTAAAATGAGTAATAATTATTTAATTTTGATTTGTTAGGAAAAGCTTAGAACAAGCATATGAAAAGAATAATCCTTTACGTAATAATAACCCCCATTTGCTTAGAAATAAACTACTGGTGTATAATAGTTGTATAGACAGCTGAGCTGATTGTACAAAACGTTTTCTGTGTCTCACTTTTGACCACTTGACGAAGTGCCAAAAATATCCAACTAAAAATGAAGGAATAATTGCTCGTAATTATTTTGTTTTTGTCCAATTGTTTCCTGGCATTATTTGCTAGGATGATCTTACTTAGCTGTCAAACATAATCTGTGATGTTGAGACCTTCCAATTTTATTCCATCATGGACTATTTGGTATGAAAATTAAGAATATTGAAAGAAAGGGAAAGAAATTTTGAATAAGAATTCAAAGTTGAGGGAGCCAAATAGATGAAATAATAGATAAAAATTTACCCGATACTTAATGTTTGTACTAGCCAATAAATATATGATACATGTCTTTACATATATTTTTATCACCAGATAATAATAAAGTAATACGTATTCTTATGTTACACTCTAATTTACTGCACTTTAGTTGACTTTGAGCTTTAATCGCTAGTGTTTTGCATTAATTGTGTATTTTGTCTTGTAGGAGTGATTTCGAGCTATTTAGATACTATGGGATGAATTCAAGTGATTTGGAGCTTTGATGTCTGAGTAAAAGCCCAAGGAATTAATCCGGAATCGTGTTCGGCGATCAATGGAAGATAGTTAAGAACGAAATGAAGAATCGAGCGGGCATACAACGCATTGTCTAGTAAAATGCACATAGCTTTTCGCTCAGAACTCCATTTGAGCTCCACAATATATTGTTGGAAAGCTATTTAAAAGAGCTACAATTTTCATGTTTTACGTTTTCCTGAATTCCTATTACCACGGCGTGGGGCACGCCACGTCTGTGAAAATTTCCTGCAGCCTGTCAGAATCAGCGATCTGAACTTTTCCACTACCGCCCCACATGGCGCGTCGTCCCATGCGGCACGATAGTGCAAATTTTACAGAGTGATTGTCCTATTTCGCACGTGAAAAGGTATTTTCGTCTGGGCCCGACCCTACTTGGTATAAATATATGTAAAAATGCTATTTTGAGGACTGGGACATACTTTTGATATAGTTTAGACCGGGGATTCGACCTAAGGAGGTAAGAACACACTAGGAGCAAGGCGGAGAATTCTTCTACGAGTTTTCACTTCCTTCTTCCTATTTCCATTATTGGTTATGAATTCTAGTATTGTAGTTATGCATACTATTATGAATAACTAATTTGTTATCTAGGGTTTTGATGGAACCTATTGAAGGATGACTTTCTTGTTAAGTTAATATAGATTTGCCGTAGCTTTTCTCTATTTGTTTAACTACGTTTATATTGTGGTTGGTTGAAGAGCTCTCAATCGACTGTGCCTATTTAGTATGTATTACTCGGGAGAAAATGCATATTTAGGTAGTTGTTGAACAACATCACTCCTAATGTATATGAGGGATCAATGCAAAGGGTTTAAAGGTGGGATTAGGGATAACGAAACCTTGGTGCGATCCGAGTGATCCGTACTTAATGCCAGCTAGCATAATTCGGGAGAATATGTCTAGTAAATTGTGATAGTTACTCGGGAGAGAATTACAACACTCAGAGAGTTCATGATCGGTAGAGAAAACTTAGGCAAAATTATAGGAGACGCAGCGGGAAGGATTCCGACAATTGAGGAAATCATAACTCTAGATCTCCTTAATCTTGTCTCTAACCCTTAGTATATTTAGTTGTTAATTTGCTATTTTAATTTGTTATTTAATTAGTTAAACACAAGAATCTTAATATCTATAAGCTAGGAATTGTTCAAGCTTTTCTTCTTAGTAATATTGAACAGTTGTAGCTAAGCCTTAGTTCTCTGTGGGATTCGACTCCGGACTTGTAAACCGGATTATATTTGCAGAGGCCGTTTAGTCCTTTTTATAAGGCATAGTTGGACGTGATCAAATTTTAGCGCCGTTGCCGGGGAACTAACGATGTAGCTGTAGGTGTACATATTGCTAGGTTTCAAGTTTGAACTTTTATTTTATTTTTATATTTGATTTTTTTTAATTTTTTTGTTTTACTTGTTGATTTGAGAACATGGCATCTTGGAACTATGAGAGTTTTGATGTTGGTAATTCTACTTTTGATCCTCTTTATGCATATTGTGGAGGAAACCACCCTTTGCAAAATTATCAAAATATTTTCGAGAGCGAGTTATGTGCACCAACTCAATCTTATATGTGGTGGTCAAGATGATCACTTTTATAGTTGTGATTATTTATCTTATCCTCCCCCAACCCTTTACTATGATGGTTCTACTTTTTCTCGTGAAGTTAATAGGAACAAAGAACCCAGGGAAGTTGATCTGAAGGATATCACAAATATGTTAAAGCTGACCAAGGATATGTTAAAGTGTTTAATGGAACTATATGATAAGAAACCACCGCATATACAAATGCAAGAGGCAACTATTCACAACTTGGAGGCTCAAGCGAATAAACTAATTGAAACTTGTGAAGTACAACAAGTTTACAGTGTGGATAGTAGCCAAGAAGAGCATGAATTGGCTACAGAAATTGCCATTATATTGGAGGAGTTGAGAGTAGAATATGACCAAACCAATCAACTAGAATTTGAGGATGCCGATGTTGTAGAAGAGATACTAGAGTCAACCAAAAACATTGATGATACATATGTAGTTGACTCTAGTGTCATTAGTGTTGAGGATCTAGCTTGGTCTTTGAACTTTGCACTCCGTCATCGGGCCCCAGCTCGGTCCATCAGGTTCGAGCTCGACCTATTCTGAACTCGGGCTTGAAATGACTCTTCGAGCCCATGAAATCGGGTACACCTGATTTCAACCGTATACAGATAGTCCCCGCATTTCTTAGAAAAAAGTGATAAGAAACGTTTTGATTCTCTATCCTCCGATACCTTGATCGTGACGCCCACTTCATGACGTTAGCGATATAAGTAATTGAAAGGTCACGTCTGCATAGTTTCCAAGGTCTTTAATTGAAGGCGGCTGGCGGTCGGCCGTTAGCTTCCCCAAACCGTCAAAGTGGTCCTTATAAATAGGTCTATTCCACAACTTTCACAATCTTTACTTCTCAAACTTTTCCCAAATCCGCATTAGCTTATTTATCTCTGAGTTCACCCTTTCTTCAATTTGTTCTTGTTGCAGCATCAATTTCTTGCCTTCTTTTAAATTTCTCAATAGCAATGGCTAAAACATCTAAAATTATTCCTAAGTAAGAAAATGTCTCCTTATCATCGCGGTCGGTCGGTGGTAGAACGACGACGCCACCTCGTATCGAGGAATGTATTCCTGGGCCATGCGAGCTATCTTCCGATTTTAAAATCGATAAGCCTCCATCTATTCCAGGCTGATGCAGGCCTATGTCCCGATATATTTGCTCGATATCTGAGGCCGATATCAAATAGGTGAAAGAGGACTGCCATTGGGAGAATAAGAAAGTGGTGATTCCTTCCCTAGAGGAGGACATCACTACCCATGTGAAAGGATACCTAAGCGTGTATACTTATCCTTTCACACTGGGTCTCGTAGATCCGATACTGGTTCCTTTAGATCCGGTCATTCTCGATTTTTGTCACTAGTACCGGGTGACCCTTGGCCAAATCTACCCTTCTTTCTGGCGTGTCTTCAAATTGCTCAGGTTCTTCTCGGGCAAGGTCAATGGGGGATTGCCTTTTGCACTTGACCATCTAATTAGGTTATACGGTCCACGCCTCTATCGAGGCGATTTGATAAAGCTACAGTGTCGGTCCTTAATGTCGCTATTCTCCAGTATCGATGAAGACAAAGACCGAGGATGGATGGGCCGTTTGTCCGAATCAAGACCTCCGACTTAAATCCTGCTGAAAGGATGTCATTCCCCGAGGAATGGAACATGAAACGTAAGTGCAACCCTATTGATGATACTTACTACTATGCTTTCCCTGTTCTTCCTCGATCTAATTCCTTTTCGATGATGCAGCTTCTTCTTGGTTTCCTGGTGCGGTCCCAGACCTCGCAGGTTGGGTCCAACAACTGGCTTCCACTTCTTCACACAAAGAACGCTGTTGGTGTGATTTGGCCAAGGTTCGGTGGGAAGCCAAAAACCATGGTGAGTTTCCTTGTTCATACATCGACGTTTTCTTGTAAAATACTCACTTTCCCTTTACGTAGGCCTCAGAGATACTGTTGCATGAGGCCGCCCCCGCCCGGTGAAGAGGAAATCCCGAAGTCAACCAAGGAGAAGAAAAGAAAAAGGGCTTCACCAGCAAGTTCCCCAAAGCCCACGAAAAATAAAGCTCTAAAGCCTAGGGCCGATCCTGCAACCCTATCTACGGAAGCGGTCCAACATTTTCGGGATGACGATGAAGAGGGAGAAGATGCCGACTGCCCGTTGGTAACTCAGAAGAGGGGGAGACTGAAGCTTCGAAGGGTGCCGAACCAGCAGTGGCTGATGTGGTTCAATCTCGAACTGAAGAAATCTCGAAGGGGAGCTCGAGCAGAGTCCCCGACTTTACAAAATTTAAATATTTAAAAGCTTCATTATAATATAATTATGGGATAGTTAATTATCTTTGCATTAATCAATTAATCCTAATTTTCTAATGAATTTCGAATTGGTTATGCAAAGCTGAAAGAGAATATTCCGTTGTTAAATATATAAGAAATGATGAGTTGTGATAATCATAGCACACAAGGAAGGGTACTTTAATGGATTTTTTTTACTGTTTTCACGCATATTAAGGAATTCACTTTTTAGCATTAATTAATAATGAAATTGATCATATTAATCTTAATTTGTTCATTGAAAATATAACAAATACTCCTAAACTTTTTTATTCCAAGAACACTTATGGAAAAAAGAAATTGAACTCTTCTTGATATTTAATAAGTAGTAAGGATTAGTAGCAATGGACAAATACTATCATGATTCATGACTATCGTGGTGGAATGATATTCATTATACACATTTAATTAGAGCTTTTGAATTAAAATAAAATAATTTTTGAATAGGAAACGCTTTCCTTTAACTATTAATCGAATTTTGAACTACCCTATAATCTTCGTCAAGTCAAATGTCACCTCTGAACAGAACTAAAAGTAACCAACATATTACTAACATGCACACTCTTTTACCTTCTTCCCCTATCTCTTTTCTTTTAAGTAGGTACTGACATTTAACCCAAGACAAATACTCGATGTTACAACTTGCTAACTCCATCTTCCTTTCCAAATTTTATCTGTCACCGGATACAGTACAAGATAAATATTTAAAAGCTATTACCATTATCCGCTAAAAGATTGTGTCGAAAGCATTTTTTTTCCAATTAATTTCATGTAAAATAATTCTAATGAACAAAGTGTTACTCCATATGTTTCAAATTGTATACTCCATATGATATTCTTTTTTTATTAGTCTGTTCTAAAAAAAGTTTGCATCTTTTAATATTTAAAAATAATTTACCTCTAAACTTTATATTTAACATAAATTTTAGTAATTTATTTCTTTTTTTAATTAGCTACCACCATATAAATTAAAATGGAGGGACTATTGTTCGTGCTCATTAAAAGAGCAGTGCACTAAGCTTGTACTATATGTGGATTCAAGGAAATATCGAACCACAAGGGTCTATTGTGGTGCACTACGCTCGTACTATATGTGAGGTTCAAGGAAATATCGAACCACAAGGGTCTATTATACGCAATCTTACTCTGCATTTCTGCAAGAGGCCGTTTTCACGACTCGAAACCGTAACCTCCTGGTCACATGACAACAATTTTACATGCTTCCTTTTAAATTGTTAAAAGAAAAAATACAATAAAATATAAAAGGATGTAACCTTTAACACAGAATCGCACGTAATTCCCTGCCAGCTTGTCTGCAGGGTGCAGACGGTCGAATTATTAGTCATCTTTTTAAAAAGCAAGAAAGAGAGGGTATAATGGCAATATTTCTTGTCGTAGGAAAAAAGCAACTGCAGAGCCAACCCCAACCCATCCCCATGATACTTGTCTGATATCACTATACATCCAGCTTTCAGCTGGTTTTTGAGTTTCACTTCACTACAAGAAAAGAAAAACACAATCCCATCTCTTTACCTAATTCTCATTCTCTTCTTACTTTCATCACTAGTTAACTAGTACCACCTCAGTCATCTTCTTCTTCTTGTTCATGGAGAAGGAAATGATGGAACTTTCTTCAGATCATCATATGACTAAAATGGAGGAGGATCATCACCACCAACTTTCTTCTTCTTTATCACCAATGGCGGTTCCAAGAATCATGACAAGATCTAAGGGTGGTCTTGTAACCATGCCATTCATTATAGGTAACAATTTCCATGGAAAATGTCATGTCTTTTTCCACGACTCCACGTTCCAAAAGTCTTTCTTTTTTTAAATTATGTGTCCAATCAATTTATTTTTCATCTAAAATGGATGATAAGTGGGATTGTCTGGTGCACAAAGTATCCTGCTTTCACGCAGGGTCTCGAAAAGGACCGCACCAATAGGATACAATGTAGGCACTACCTTGATGCAAACAGTAGTGGCTGCTTCCATAGTGACTTATAGTCAGAGTCAGAACTATATTATAAAATTAGGGGTCATCGGTACCCGTAAAGTTCGGCAAAAATTCCCTCTATATATAGTTTTAAAAAAATGGTTATATATTAGTAGAAGCATCTTAAAAAATAATTATATATTAGTAGTAGCATCTTATATTATTAGTAGCATCTTATATATATATATATAAAAAGTAAATTTTCTCTCTCCTCGGAGGGAATAATTAGTTTTAAATTTTTTTTATTTTTGTTCTTTTCAACTCTTTACTGCGGAATTTTGTTTATATATGTTAGACATCATTATAAACTGAATTACTAGCTATTTGTGGGTAATTAACATGATGCAAATTTGGGTTTTACGTTGTCAACACAGCAAACGAGTCACTGGAGAAGGTGGCAAGTTATGGACTTTTACCCAACATGACATTCTATCTGATGAAAGATTACAGAATGGGAGTCACTACAGCTCAAAATTTACTCTTTTATTGGTCATCAGCTACAAATTTCTTGCCACTAGTTGGAGCTTTCATTGCAGATTCATATCTGGGTCGATTCCTTGTAATTGGATTTGGTTCCATCTTCAGTTTCCTGGTAATTATTATTACTCCATAAATCATTTACTGGTTTTTTTGAAAGCCTGAATTTTATATGATTTTAATACTGTAGTAATTGGTACGAGGTACACTTGTTTCCAGCCTTGATACAATGTAAACTTGTTGTCCTCTTAACTGTCAGCGCGTATTGTAGTATAAGTCTTTTCCTGCTTAAACGTCGCACTCACCCCTTAGTTTCCCATTTGCCAATATTTAATAGGCTTATCTCTTATGGAGTAGTTTATTTTGACACTTTTTCCTATCTTCTCGGTTTAGCATTATTTAAAAAGCTGGGTATATTATTATTATATATGTAGTAGTAGCTAACTGTATATATTAAAATAAACATATACTCCATAGTTTGTTAGTTAATCTGAGGGTGCTATAGCTGTATAATGTTGTCATGTCGTGTGAGGTAGATTAAGTGTAACCTGTCAAGTTTAAGTATTAAATACTGCTTAATTCACGTCCTTCACTCAGCCACCTCTATTTTTTCAGGAAAAATTTGTTTAGAATTTACACCAAAGTAATGAATATATGACATGTTTTTGCATAATTAATTTTAATTAATACTCATTCTCAACACAAATTTATTACTTAGTCATGGTAATTAATAATGTTCATATAAACATCAAGTACGGATGAATTTTTTCTATTTACATAGTGGAATATTATTACTTTTTGGATGACAACGTACTGCTTTTGTCTTTTTTTTCTTCTTGTTCCTTCTGTTGGTGGGCTCATGAATATTGGAGGAGAGGGAGGGAGAAGAAGGAAGGACTGTGATTGGATCCCTATACCTGAGTATATCTCAATAGTGCAAAATAGAATTACAGTGCTACTTCTTATATCTTAGGCTGACAAAATTTTATTTAGTACTAGTTTTTAGCACAGTTTATTCTAATCAGAGGATCCAATGCAGTTTAGATCTGTACAGTGCGTGATTATCTTATTTACTGCTAATATTAGTTGATTCTATTTGGAAGAAACGTCAAAGGGGAGTCTTGGCATAGCTGGTAAAGTTTTTGCCATGTGACCAGGAGGTCACAGTTCGAGCCGTGAACACTGCTTCTTTGAGAAATACAGGTTAATGCTGTGTACAATAGACCTTTTTGGCCCGACCCTTTCCGCACCCCGCGCCTAGCGGGAGCTTAAACTTCATTTAAGGGTGTGACCTACCGGTCAATAAAGTGGGAGCTGAATCATGTCTCAGGTTTCTAAAAGGAAGGCGAAGTGACTATCATCGGATAGTCACGAGCGCTTAGAGGTATGAGGTTAAGCGAATTAATCTTATTATTTGAAGGAGCTTAACTTCTAAAAGGACTCTTAATAAAGAAAGTTTTTTTGAAGAAAGCAATTCAAGTAGGGCCTGAAAGAAGCCAGTTTCAAATCCTGCCCATGTCCTGTTGATTAGATTTACCTGGTACATATCCTGTGGATGATAGCCTAAGTTGCTCGGTCTCGAGTGCGGGTATTCGATACGGGGACGGATCCGAGTATCGGATTCGGCAAAATTTAAATTTTAAGATTGGGGGTGCGGATCCGGATATGGATACAGGTGCGTGTATTCGACTAATAAAAAACAGAGCTATAAAAATATTGTAAATTTTGAGAGATATTATGTCAAAAACTTACATGAATATTGTAGAATTCAATCTTTCATTCTCCAAGATGGACATTATTCTTTCATTGTCCTAAATCTGTTTTATTTTTGACTTTGAGAAATGAAAATCTCAATTTTTCTCCCAAATTTGTCGATGGACTCCGGTCAAAGTGTCCGAAGTCGGTTGACCGAATCCGGGACGTATCCCGTCCCGGTCCGCATCCCCGTCTCGTATCGGGACGGGGACGAAACCAAAATCGAAGAGTCTGCAACTTAGATGATAGCAGGTACTCAGTGGAATTAATCGAGGTCATAAACTACACATATGTCAGATGCTTAACCTGCCTAAACGTAGCTTTTGCCAAAAGATGATTTAAAAGTTCTGTTAGACCTGAATATTCCTGATCTGCTTTTAGTTTGTCATATTCAAATTCAGAAACAATCTTCAAATGTTAAATTTTAAATATATCGAGCAATACCAGCTCTTGTGTTTAATTAGCTGTTAAAAGAATAAACTTCTAACTGGTTATCAAAAAGAATAAACTTCTACAGCTTATTGTAAACTTAATGATTATTTGTTGAGATGATAGTATCAACTAATTATAGTTACTCATTTAGTTATCGTTTATCATTGAATTTCATCTAACCAAATTAAATATATATGTTAAAGATAGTGATGCACTCATCTTCTTGAAATTCTGTATCCGTTACTGCTACTCAACATCTTAATGTCCCATTTGCAGGGTGCAGTTCTCTTGTGGTTAACAGCAATGATTCCCAAAGCAAGGCCTTCCCCTTGCGATCTATCAGTTCAGGCGTGTAAATCTGCAACGCCGGCTCAATATACACTCTTGGTTTCCTCTTTTATGCTAATGTCGATTGGTGCTGGTGGTGTAAGACCATGTTCTTTAGCATTCGGTGCAAATCAGTTTGACAAGCCCGATAATCCTAATAACAAACGCGTATTGGAGACATTTTTTAACTGGTACTATGCTTCAGCTATGATCTCTGTTCTGATTGCTATGACCGGTATTGTATATCTTCAAGATCACATGGGATGGAAAGTTGGCTTTGGAGTTCCTGCTATAATTATGTTCTTCTCTGGTCTGCTGTTTTTTCTTGCTTCTCCACTTTATATCAAGCAAAAGGCTAGTAAAAACTTGTTTAGCAGATTAGTACAAGTAATTGTGGTTGCTTATAAGAATAGGAAAGTTGCTTATCCTTCTGAGAATTCTGGTTACCATCACAACAAAGGTTCAGAATTTTCCGTGCCAACGAACAAATTGAGGTGTGACAAAACTCTTGAGTTTATTCTAGGATTTATTACCTTTTTGTTTTTCTTATTTAAGGGAGCCTTGCGTAACTGGTAAAGTTGATGCCATGTGACCAGGAGATCATGGGTTCAAGTCTTGCAGAAATGCAGGGTAAAACCGCTTACAATAAACCCTTGTGGTCCGGCCCTTCCCGTATCTCGCGCATAGCGGGAGCTTAGTGCACCAGACTGCCCTTTTGTTTGTTTTCCTATTTAGAAGCTGATGTTTCCTATATTTTAGGTTCTTAAACAAGGCTTGCATCATAAAATGCCCTGAAGATGTTAAGCAAGATGGCGTTGCAGTCGATCCATGGAATCTTCGCACAGTCGAGCAAGTTGAGGACCTAAAATCGCTCATTAGAGTCATGCCATTGTGGTCAACAGGGATCATGATATCGATAAACTTGAGCCAAAGTTCATTCCCTTTACTTCAAGCTAATTCCATGAACAGACATATAACTAAAAGCATCGAAATCCCAGCAGGGTCTTTTGGAATGTTTACCATCATTGCTTTAACAATTTGGCTTGTCCTATATGATCGCGCTATCCTTCCATTGGCATCAAGAATCAGAGGAAAACCAGTTCGTCTTGGAACTAGAGAAAGAATGGGAATTGGGATATTCTTCTCTTGCATGGCCATGTTAATCTCCGGGATCATAGAACATATTCGGCGAGGAAAGGCAATCAAGCAAGGTCTTTTGAACAATCCTGAAGGCGTCGTGGCAATGTCAGCAATGTGGCTTATACCACAACATTGTTTAAACGGAATAGCAGAGGCATTCAATGCAATTGGCCAAACCGAGTTCTACTATTCTGAGCTTCCAAAAAGTATGTCAAGTATAGCAGCTGCTATGTTTGGACTAGGAATGGCTGTAGCAAATCTGTTGGCAAGTGTGATACTGAGCAATGTGGATAATCTTACTAAACGAGAAGGGAAAGAAAGTTGGGTTTCAAGCAATATTAACAGAGGTCGCTACGAGAACTATTACTGGCTTCTTGCAATTATGACAGGTTTTAATTTGCTTTATTTTATGGTTTGTAGTTGGGCATATGGACCTTGTGTTGAGAATATGAGTAAGAAAATGGTAGAAGGAGATGGTGATATGCCACAGGAGAATGTGTCTTCACCACTTAGACCATTGCCAGCTTAACTTGAATTCCTGTTAAGCTAGTTGTTTAGTGTATACATAGTATTTATAAATGTTACAAGTGTTTTTAGGTTTTTCGTTTGTTTAATCAGCATCTTCTCGTTGGTGTTTTCTTTTGTCCCCGAGCCATTAAAAGAAAAAAGAATTAAGAAAGCGACGAGTCAAGTAGTGGAAGATAAGGTTATTGAAATAAGAAAACAATGAAATCCGGAGTTCTAGAATATAAAGAGCAAGAGAGCAAGGAATCAAATAACATAAACGGCAAAACTTCAAGCTGGAAAAAAGAAGTTTGCTTTCATTGAGAGTCGAACTCAAGACCTCCCCCCGCTTACTAAACGGGTGCTCTAACCAACTGAGCTATGAAAGCTTTTTTAACTATTACTTATCACTTGTTTATTTTTACTATTTCTTCCAAGCGAATTGCATCCCTATTTATCTTCCAAATGTTTTCCATAATAATTAAGCTCACAAAAATCAATTCCTAAATCATTTAAAAGTGCGTAGTTGGATGTAAAATCGTAAAAAGTGTCAACATATTTGGTGAATATAATTTAGGCAACACTAGGAATAAAAGCTGTACGGCAAATATAATTTTTACCCTTCAAGGAGTAAGTTATAGGGAAAAAAACCTTCTACGATTTAGGCAACACTAGGAAAGAAATATTATTTTGTCACGGACGTATTTACTAGAAAATATTTTGTTTTAGCTAACAGCGTCTTTTTGGGGCAGTAAAATGTGATAAAACTTGAGCTCAATTATATCATATCTTCCCCAGTTCATCTGTGACAAAGCTTCAAGATCAAGACCACATTTAATAAGAGTTCAAGTTCTATGTATAACTCAAAAACGTTTTCGAAGTTCAATTCTCAAACATCGTCTCGTTAAAATTCCTAGTATCCTTTGAATTGCAAACTACAGAGGAATTATCTTTTCTCCAAGGTAAATAAAAATCTAAAATTCTGCACTTTCCAGCAGAATATACTTCAATCACTGTCTGGATAATATTCTTCAAGAGGTTAGAGCATTATTTTACTTTCTGATATTCCGTCACGTCATCAAATTGCTTTCTGACCAATTTAAACCTGTTTGGGATCTTCAGCCAGGTTTCTTTTCAGCTCTTTCTTATTTACCTGATATAGAGAAAAGGGCATCAAATGTGCTTTTTTATTGCCATGATTGTTTGGATTCAAAATGAAATAAACAAGGGAAGTGAAAGAACGGTGGGAGATAACGTCGGGAGGGAGTTTGGATTATCTTACCTTTCCCATAGCATTTCGAGGCAACGAGTCCCAAAGAAACAGACGAGTTGGTATCTGGAGTACAGTTATTAGATGGCAAGAATTAGTTTAAGCACATTAATACTTGGGATACCAGAACATCTCGCATGAAAACCAAATCATAGAAACAATATCGCCCGAAACATCAAAATATGATTCATAAGCTCAAGTAAGAATTAACACCGCAAATTAAGGGTGATACCTTGTAAGGGGCAAGTTTCTCCTTCGCCCAATCAGAAAGTTCTTGCAAGGTTAGTGCAGGCTTTAGCTGCTCGTCTCGTCTTCTTTTCACTTCGCCCTCAGGCACAACTATTGTACATACCACTTCGCCATAGTCTTTGTCAGGCAAGCCTAACACACAGCATTCTGATATAGTTGGATGCTGTGAAAAGGAAATTTGATTACACAGGATGAAAATGCTGACTGTCAAAATCTTAATTTCGACAGATATCTTAAAAGGGAACAATCAAACTTTGATAGAAATCAGAGGAAGTTAACATAAAAAGATAGACAAACAGCAACCTCCAGCAGAACTGCTTCAATTTCCAATGCTGATAATTTGTATCCACCAACCTTCATAATATCAGCATTGGTACCTGAAAAGAAAAAAATTCAATTATTTCCCCAACCGATACAGTTTTGTAGTAGAGGAACTTTTATCACTCCGTGATTTTATTAAGGGGATAAAGAACAAGGTTGGATTAACTTAATAAGTGGAGACCAAAACCTTATGTCTTCAAAAAATATTTATCACTAGAATCAAATGTTATCTAGTGTATCTTTCTTTTCTTGTTTTTTTAAATGAGTATAATCTAGTAGATATACTGCTTTCACAGACCTATATCTACGAGTTATCGAAACTATCATTTGGGGTTTTGAACTACATAGTGAGAAATTCCAGATATGTATATGGCGCATATACTTGCACTTCCCCATCCATTAGTAGATCTTACTACATTAGAAAAAATGAAGTAGCAGACTGTCATTTTCACTGATTCCCTCATCAGTTTGAGAAAGCAGTCACAAGGAAAACATTTTCATTTCATTTGGTTTGCAGACAAATTCAAAAGGGGGAAGGAGACAAGAATAACTTGATTGCTTTCAGAGAATTTGCCATTCAAATTTAATACAGGTCATAAAAGTCTAGTGGGGGCATAACCTGCATGCAATTGGTAAAGCTGTGATGACCCAAAAGGTCGTCAATGTTTTAAAATAAAATAAAATAAAATTCTGTGTTTCGAGGCCTTAAAACCTCTTTCTGTCTCATCTCGATTTGCGTGCGCAGTTCGGTCGCGTATTCGGAAAGCCATTATGTGAAAATCTATGAAAAATGATAAATTTTACCTTTAAAATGAATTTAAGTTGACTTCGGTCAACATTTTGGGTAAACGGACCCGGACCCGTGATTTGACGGTCCCGAAGGGTCTGTAGGAAAATATGGGACTTGGGCGTATGCGCGGAATCGAATTCCGAGGTCCCAAGCCCGAGAAATGAATTTTTTTAAAAAATGTTTTCTGGAATATATATGAGTTTTTGGAAATGAAATGTGTTTGGAATTTGATGGTATCGGGCCCATATTTTGGTTCCGGAGCCCGGTACAGGTCTTATATGTGATTTAAGTCGACAAAAACGGAGGTCATATGACGTGATTCGGAACTTTAGTTGTGAAATTTGAAACTTTGAAAGTTCTTGAGATTTTCTTTAATTTTGATGCTAAATTCATAGTTGTTGATGTTATTTTGGTGATTTGATCGCACGAACAAGTCCGTATGATGTTTTTAGGTTAGTGTGCATGTTTGGTTTGGAGCACCGAGGGCTCGGGTGAGTTTTGGATAGGCCACGGAGTGAAATTTGCACTTAGGAATTGCTGGTATGTTGCAGGTCTGCAGGCTTCGCGCTCGCAAATGCGAATAAACCATTGCAAATGCGAGAGAAGGCCTGATCGCAAATGCGATCATTTCTTTGCAATTGCGAAGAGGCCCAGAAATCCCCGTTGTCGCAAATGCGACTCTCCCATCGCAAATGCGAGTTCACAATTGCGAACAGTGATCGCAAATGCGAGATTAGCAGGTTCTGAAGGGTTTGCAATTGCGAACCCTGGTCGCAATTGCAACATCTGCGACCTGCAAATTCATGACTTAGCCGAAAATCTTTCATTTTTCAAACTCTTTCAAAACATAAACTCTTTTGCGCGATTTTCCAAATAAAAGTCCTTCTCCAAATCGATTGTAAGTCATTTCTAACTCGTTTTCTTCAATCTTTAACATCTTTTCACATGATTTCAACTCAAAATCAAGGGTTTTCATGGGAAAATTGGGTGTTTTGGGTAGAACCTAGGTTTTCAATGGGGATTTGGACCTCGATTTGAGGTCCGATTTCAAAACAAATTATATATTTGGGTTCGTGGGGGAATGGGTAATCAGGTTTTGGTTCGAACCTCGGATTTTGACCATGTGGGCCCGGGGGCGGTTTTTGACTTTTTGGGAAAAACTTTAGAAAACCGATTTTCATGCATTGGAATTGATTCATTTAGCATTTATTGATATAGTTAAGTAACTTGTGGCTAGATACGAGCGAATTGGTGGTGGAATCAAGAGGTAAAGCGATAGTTGAGACTTGAATTGTGTTCGTGGAGCCGAGGTAAGTGTTTGGTCTAACCTTAGCTTGAGGGATTATGAGTTGTGTCCTATTTGCTATGTGTTATTTGTTGAGTACGACGTATAGGCATGGTGACGAGTATCGTTGGTGTCAAGCATGCCCGTGAGTCTTATATTATGGTTAATGTGACTCCGTTTGTATTGTTCATACCTTATGTGATGATTTCTATTGCTGAGCAACGCTTGTGGAAGTAATGTTGGTATTTGAATATTGAAGAGCGTTGGCTCAAGTTGTAAAATGAATTGTGGAAGTATAATTGGCAATTGAACCTTATAAAGCATTGGCTTAAGTTGTGAAGTGAGTTGTGAAGTAAATGTGAAAAAGAGAAGAGGATTATTATATTTTCTCCCTTGCCGGGATGTTGTTTTTAATGCTATCTCCCTTGCTGGGATGTTGATGTTTTTGATATTGTTCCCCTGCCGCGATTTTATTGTGATTTTATTTATTTCCTTGCCCTAATTGTTTGTGATTGTTGTTTGGGTAAAAAAGAGTGTTAAAGCACGAAGGGTGATGCCGTGCATTGTTTTGGTGAGAGAGTGATAAAGCACGAAGGGTGATGCCGTGTGTGATTTTGTGAGGAAGAGTGTAGAAGCACGAAGGGTGATGCCGTGCCGCACGATGTACAATTCCGTACCGATTATTTTGATTTTATGGTGAGGACGAGAGTAAAAGCACGAAGGGTGATGCCGCGCAGATTATATTGATTCTTATGGTGAGGACGAGAGTAAAAGCACGAAGGGTGATTATATTGATTCTTATGGTGAAGACGAGAGTAAAAGCACGAAGAGTGATGTCGTGCACTTGTTTGATTTCTGATTCTTGTTGATAATCGAGTTGTGGTGTTCCTTATATTTACCTGCTGTCCTTCTGTTATCATTGATGTTTTCCCGCATCATGTTTCCCCCTGCCATTCTTAACTGTATATTCCTGCTTTTATTTTCCGATGTATATGATTTAACTGCACAGGTTTATTTGGTAGTCTGGTCCTAGCCTCGTCACTACTTCGCCGAGGTTAGGCTAGGCACTTACCAGCACATGGGGTCGGTTGTGCTGATACTACACTCTGCACTATGTGCAGATTCCGGTGCAACAGTTTTTGGACTATAGCTTTGGGGTTGCTGCCTTCAGTCCATTCGGAGATCCGAGGTAGTCCTGCAGGCGTCCGTAGACCTTGGCGTCTCCCTCTATCCTTATATTCTGTTTCTTTTATGTATTTCAAAGACAGTGTTGTAATAACTCTTCCGGACCTCTATTTGTAGTATTCCTAGACAGTCTGTGAAATTGTGACACCAGTTTTGGGTAGTTTACGTATGAATTGATATTGATATCTTTATTAAAATATTACGTTTCAGTCTTCCGCTTTTAAATTTTCGTTGTTTATATAATGTTGGCTCTTAACCGTTAAAGGATTAAAAATGGGAAAAAGGTAAATAATTCAAATAGTTGGCTGGCCTAGCTCTCACTAGTAGGCGCCATCACGACTCCCGAGGGTGGAGAAATCCGGGTCGTGACAAAAGTACACAAGGGAAAAACTATTTTATGATCAGGAACTAGCAAATAACTATTTTAAATAAATCCATATGCAATTGGTACAGCAAACTAGAAAATATTTTAAAAAAATCATTGGAAGACAATATGCTTACGTCCCAAAATGATGTAATATCCCTCTTCATCAACTGTAACAGTATCTCCAGTCTTGAAATATCCATCCTCAGTAAATGACTGCTTGGATACCTAGCAAATCCTCACATGGTGCAAGAGATGTTTAATACCAAGAAATGGCATTGGAAATCATCTATTTCAATTTGAAGAGCCACGTCCCGGGCGGGGGGGTTTAAGAAGAAGATAGCTTCTTTTAAAGCAGGAGTTGTTTAAGGAGTAGAACTACCAACTATGTAATGATTACCTTACCTCAGGTAGTTTCCAGTATTCTTTGAACAATGATGGGCTTTTAATGCAAAGCTCCCCAACTCCAGTTTTATCGTTACTGCTCTCATCTTCCAAAAGAATTTTGGCCTATCAGAAACAAAGAAATATCAAGAATAATCAGATAGGAAATATAATAAGGGGATGCATCTAATAAATTCCTGGACTGCATTTATGGACTTTATTCCAGCAACATGTTAGATGTCGAAAACCATAACATAAGGAACTCACTAACCTGTACACCCGGAAATGGCTTGCCAACAGTACCTCCTTTGCGCTTGCCTCTTATGGGATTAGAGATTGCCATCACAAACTAGATGCAATTAACCATTTACATAAGCATGGATATTAAACGGTAAGTAATCAAACAGCTTATGTATGAAAATATGTGGATACGAGCACAATTACCTCAGTCATGCCATAACGTTCTAATAAGCGATGTCCGGTAATGGTTTCCCACTGCTGCATGACGGGCAGAGGAAGTGCAGAGGAGCCACTCATCTGGAAGCAGATATTACTGTTATATCTCATTTGGGATAATAAAGAAATACATTAGGTTTGACAACAACACATTCTATACTCGGTAACCAACCAAAAAGGAAAATTCATAGACTCATTCCACATTCAATTTCCTAATTGTGTTTTGTGTAGTCTATTCAAACAACACCAGCAGAGGTGAAACCAAGCCTATTACCATAAGACGCAAGTGCCTTGCTGCTGAAGCAGAAGCTGCTTTCAGTTCTGGATCCATTGCTTCATAACCTTGTATCAATCGCGCATACATAGTTGGAACCTATTGGATTAACATGATAAAAACATCAATCAGAAAAGAGGAGTTGGGCTAGAGGATCTGGTACCAAAGCTATTATTTGACACCATGGTGTTAGCAAATCCTAGCCAAGTACACAAATGCTATCCCTATCCATAACCCCAGATAACTTTAAGAAAGTAAATCTTAAACATAGTAAATGCACCAGAAAATCCGACATGCCATATGATTGCAACTATATTTCATTAATCTACTCAAAACAGACTTACTCCGGTAAACACCGTTATGGCATTATCCACTTTAGTCCCATCTGTAGGATACGATTCACGCCATTTCTGCCAAATTCCCCTCACACTGAACTTTGGCACGAAGTCGACCTTCAAAAACAAAAAAGCAGATATGGAAACATGAACTTACCAATCAGACAGCATGTGTTCTGTGGTGAAAAAGAGTTTGAAGATGTGAAATTTCTTTGAGTAATTACCGTGGAGCCTGCATAAAGAGGGGCCAGTAAAGCATTGAAAAGTCCATGCACATGTATCATACAAGTTAAGGATCAACCAAATTTTAGTCCAAATGAGATTGTTTATCCCATTATCCCCCACAAAAACATGTTGCAAGAGCAGGAAAAATGTAGACAACATGATTGGGAAATAAAATAATGGACTGTGGATATGATGGAGTGGTAGACAGTGCAGAAATTGATCCTTGGACGTGTATTCCCATGCGCTAGCTAACATTTGGACCTGAAACAGCATAAACATGGAAGGAGTTGAATTAAAGATAACTTTCAGAAACCTGAAGGTAGTACTTCGTAGTAAAACTACAATGAAGACATCCCCACCCCTCCCAATATTACTGACAACTGAACCAAGGCATAAACAAGTTCACGGAAGTAAATGGTATCAAAACTTCTCCTTCAATTACAACCAGCAGTTTGTCCAAGGTGGTGAATTGGGTTACTTATCATCTCTCAATATTACAAATACTATGACACATTATTCTATTTTCAGAATCAATAGAATACATATGTATTCTCTGCCTATTCGAGGGGGAAAAAAGTGAAAGCAAACTTGCTTAATCACCCACGCCAAGGTCTCTGATAGGTATGTGTCATCACGAGGTAAAAGTGGAATATTGCTAATTAGATCAGTGAATTCGAGAAGAAGCCATAAAGGCGAAGAATCAATCATATCAAGATCCAATAAAATGAATCTAACCTGTGCTAAGACTCCATTGTGCGTGTGGACAACTCCTTTTGGTTTCCCTGTTGTACCACTGGTGTACAAGATAAAAGCAGGGTTCTCGCCTTGAAGATAACATGTACAGAACAAAGGAAAATAACATAGATGAGCTCCAAACATCTCAAACAGGGAAATAAATAACCATATCGAGCCACAGACAAACTACTCATTATCTCACCGTAGGAATTGATTTCTAGCAGATTTTGTTGACCATCAGAAACCACATCTTTTGACTGGTCATGCTCCGTTGATGAATGCACGTCGGGAATTGAAGGAATAAGAAATAACTGAGCACCAGTTTTTGCTGCAATTGTATTCATAAGTTCTTGGTGGTCTTCAGTACTCAAAATCATGGAGATGCCCTAGAAATCAATGTTTCACATCGATTTAGTAAGCATAAAGAAGACAAAAATTGGAAGAAGCAAATTGCATTATTTCTACAACAAGCAGATACGGAATATTTCAGCCTGATTAAAGATGAGCTAATCACCTATGGACAGAGAGCAGGGCGTGACAAATGATGCAAGCTATATCATTAGCTTTGAGTATGAGAAAAGCAAAGTGCATCCATTTTTATGTGTCTTTATTATCTTTCAAATAACACTTTACTGACAAGAAAAACGAGGGAGAAGATAAAAGATTGAGAGATGTACCGAGTCATTCATCACATGTAGTAGCTCAGTCTCAGGGTAGCTCAGAGCAAGAGGGACTGCACAACCTCCACTAAGCCAGGTCCCTATTATTCCAGCAACGAACTCAGCAGAAGGTTTGGCCACAATCCCTACTCTTGCTCCATTGAGATGTTCATTTTCTTTGATGCCTTTGTCCTGAAAAAGAGGAAGCATTTAAGCAAAAAACAATAAAAGAAGTATATTCAGTAGACTGACTTTGAAATTGGAAAACCAATGTATCCAGATGAAAAAAGATAGTGTGTTGGGGAAAAAAAGACTCGCACTGAAAGAATTTCATAGACAACATTTTCTTAACTAAACATTTCAACTGGGGAAAACACTTTCATTTAATTCACACCGTTTGATGAAGATTATAACACAAATTCATGCACCTAAAATTATTCACAGATAATTCGTCATTTCCAACTCACCGTTTTAAGATCTAGCTTGCTTAATAAATTTGAAATCCTCCTCGCAGATGATATCAACTGCATGTAACTGTAGCTCTTTTCATCAGCTCTTATGGCAATATTCTGTTGTGATTCAGGTCCCTTGCTCGCAACTTCCTTGACCAGCTCCATATAGCTAATACTACTTGTAGCTGAAAAATCAAAGAAAGAGGAAGAAACTTTAAGATTACGTAATGTCATGTTTCTACTACCATCTCTAACTTTTTTAAGCACAAACGAAGATATGCAATGAGTTGCATCCAAGGGATTTTTGGTTAACAAAGATATATTACACGTGAAATCTAGTACTCATTTAACTGCTTGCTTATATCAACTTATCTGATAATCTTTCCTTATCGGAACGTCCCCAAAACGTTCGGTACCATTTTACTGATAACACATTCTTTACAACTTTCACTAACATTCAAAAACTCAATTTCATTTAACAATTCAAGTTTTAAATTTTGAGGAATGATTTCCCTATCCGAGTAACTTTTCTACCACTAATACAATATGTACGTCCAATAAACATTTCAAACCCTATTTCAATCAAATAGCATTATATGAAATGGGACAAGGGCTTACATTTTACTCCAAAAATACTACTAATGTTTTCTGAAGATGCAAATAGATGCCCAACCCCAACCGAAAAAAATAAAAGTACCTACTCCTTCAAGATGAGGAGGCCCATATTCATCATTTTGACAAGGGAAGAAAGACAGATGCTTAAGAGGTTCTCAGCTCGCAATGAAAGAAGGTGCAAAATTTGACATATTCGCAACGTGTTTAAGGAAAAATCCCAACACCAATTCTAAAATCTCTGACATAGTCAACCTTTAATACTCTCTTTACAGGATTTCCTAGGAGCAAAGATAGCCTACTAATTCATTAGACTCTCATAATTTATTTCAACAGTCCTAAACCAAATAGGATCAACGGAATCAAGGTAGGAAAATCCATAGAGATCAACAGTCCACTCTCTTTTTTTCCAGCTTACTGCGGTGTCAGAGCCAGCTTGCACACACCTCGACTAATTCTAAAGCTACCTGCTACCTCCAACTAGCACAGGTACTGAGTAACTCTGTCAACCAAGGCAAGGCTTGGACACATGAAAAGAAATCAGCTGATGTTTTTGCCTCCAATAGGATTTGAACAAAAGCCACTCTTTTCTTTTGGTTTAAATATTGTAGGTCTACTATTTTTTTATTATGTTTCTGACTCATTTACGAGCAATCAAAAATTCATCATTTCAGTGACACAATCTGCAGCAACCGAAAAAACACAGAAGTTCAAAAATGATCTCAAGCTTACTAGAAAAAATCAATCAGCAAGTTTTAGCAAAATCCTCACTTTTGACTCTACTGATAAAAACCCCCGGGTTTTTCAAGAAAAATTAACTTGATCATCACCAAATCACTCTCTCCGGAAAAGTCACAAATTCCAAAAAGATTTCAAAAGCTGAGCTCGTAAATCTTCAAAAAAAAGAATTTTTTGTCCACAAGCCATTACAAAAGTACTTCTTGAAACAATTGATATACTGAATTTTAGTTCTTAAATATTTTTACATATACATTTCAAAAAATGTACATCATGATAAACAAAATATACACACAATTTATCAAATATATAAGTGTTTTGATCAAGAAAGAGAACATACCGGATGAGAAGAGGCGAAATTGGGAGGAGATAAAGCTATGATTTTTTGGACATGAAAAACAATAGGACTGAATATATGGGAAATTGAACAAGGGACTGTAGCGAGAGTGAAGAGGTGTGGACTTATAACTGAGAAAGTAGTTGAGTAACTTCAATGAGCTCATACTATTAGGTGCCAAGTTTCTTTATTACTATATTCTATAATCAAACAAGAAATGTCAATTTATGGCACAACTGTATGTGGTGTGTTACAGTAAATATGGAGCGGTTTGAATTTCTTTTGTTTCTTTTATTTTTAACCCAATTCAATAAAGCCTATGGTTGGCGGTTGGCGGTTGCGGGATGGTCTCGCCGGCGAGGACAGTTTCGCCGGTTTCCGATTTGGTAGCCCGCTGGCTAACGGCGTTTAATTCGGAAGAAGATTACAAAGGACATAACTGTCTATTAAAACAATAACATAATCACCCTAAAGCACTGAGAATTATTTTTAAACTTCTTTTAGCACTGGAAATGTAATACTATTCTTAAACGGGCTTTGGCAACCGGCAATTTTATCACTTGATTCTTCTCCCAGATTGAATGCGACATAAAATTATTCTAGGATTTAGGAAAATATTATAATTATTTATATTGGAAATCAAATTACAACCAAACAAAATATAGAATATAATTACTGTAAAAAAAATCAGGTTTATTATTCCTCTGTATCATTTTATATGATATTCTTTATTAACTTAATATAAGAGAAATAAAAAAAAAATTAACTTTTCAATATTAACCGTTTTGCTTCATAAGCATTGACGTGAAATGCTGAAACTTATTTAAGAAATAAATTTAGCACCTAATTTGAATCCAAAAGCTAATTCATAAGACAAATATTGCTCAAGACTGACTGTATAAGAAAATTAAAAAGGAATATATATATATATATATATATATATATATATATATATTATACACATATTATATATGGATTATATATAAATTACACATTCTTCAGTTTTTTAATTTAAGTGGTAAGTCAAGCACTTATTTAGGTTGATTAGATAAAGCCAAAAGAAAAATATGGAATAATTTCAACTAAACACTAAAAATATAAATAAAGTTCTCATGTAGACAATTTCTATTTAAACTCATCTTTTTATAGAGAAATAAATTAAATTTTTGTAAAAATAAAAAGAAAGACATAAAAAATAAGATAAAAGAAAATAAATATAGATAAGATGTTTGAAAAATCTAAAAACCAGAAATAAGAGATGACAACAAATTTCTTCTTCTGTTTCATCTATGTTAAGTATAAAAAATTTGGAAGTTGATATCATAGATTTTAAATATTGTTTTCAACTCAAATACATAGACTATAAGACAAGGATATCTTAGAATTTTTTTTAATTTAAATTGTGTGTCGTTTTAAAAAAATACTATTACTAACAAACTGATATGAGATCTGAATTTGAATAGTTTGCATTGAGGTTAAGCCAAGTATGGTATCGAGAAAAAACTGCTTAGCAATTTCAAAACAATATATGCAATGTTATACAATAACAATCAACTAATTTAACATTTAGTGATTCAAAGAACAAAAAATTTGTATATATATAGGCAGAGGCAAATGTAGAGTGTTGACAACAGGTTTAATTGAACCCATAACTTTTCACGCTGAACAAAAATTTATATGTAAAACATTCTTAAAATTATAAAAATAGTAGATATGAACTCATAATTCTAAAAGTATAATAAGTTCAATGCTAAAACCCTAAAAATTGAATCCATAAAATATAAATCCTAGATCCACCTCTGTATATAGGGTATTCCAAATTCAAAATATGTGGCTAGAGATATCGATAAACTCAAAATAACGTCATATTGAAATAAAATTGTACCGGCTAAAGAATCATTTAAATTCTTAGATAACTGACTAAAGTGAATTTTAAATTAAAGACAATATCTTCATATATATATATATATATATATATATATATATATATATATATATATATATATATATATATATATATATATATATATATATATATATATATATATATATATATATATATATATATATATATGTTTTAGAAATTGGAATGTCAAAATAGAAATATTTTTTGAAAGATAACAACATACCAAATAAGAGTTCAAGTCGTAGTAAAAGAGTCATGTCGTAACCAAAGAATCGTTCATATTGTGTCAACCTTTGTGCTTTGACATAAATACGAGTATTATTTCACTTTTTGACTATTTTTAGATTCCAATGACACCAATAAGAATGATGCAAAAATAAAATTATCACTACGAAATTTGAGAAAATGTTAGTCTTTTTCATGTACTGTTTCGTAACTGATATCTAACGATTATCTAGAAGGTTTAAATTTTAAGGTTATTTACATATCATTCAAAAAACTCGAATATTTAATATGATTAATGTCAAATATCAAAATAGAGTCACGCTGGAAAAAAATTACTAGCTAAACAATTTTTTAAATTCTTAGATAGCCGACTAAAATTAGTTTTGAATTAAGGATAATATTTTCACTTACATTATTATAAAATAAATTATTATTTAAAAATAATGTTTTAGAAACTGAAATTTTAAAATAGAAATAATTTTTGAAAGATATCAACACACAACATAAGAGTTCAAGTAGTAGTAAAAGAGTCAAGTCGTATCCAAAGAATCCTTCATAGCTCAACCTTTGATTGTTTTGTTATACAAATGAGTTATTATTTTGCTTCCCCACTAATTTTAGGATCCAATGACACCGACGAGAATGGTATAAAAAAAATAGAATTATATCTAGGAAATTTGAGAAATGGTTAATCTTTTTCATGTAGTGTTTCTTAATTAATATCCAATGATTATCTATATTTAATAGAGAAAGTTTAAGTTTTAAGATTATTTACATATAATCCAAATAACTCAAATATATTACATGGTTAGTGTCTGCGCATTCGTGCGGGGTGATAATACTAGTAGGTTTTAATATCAATAAAAGTAATTCAATGTTATATTCAATATAAAATAATATCTAGATTAAGGTATAAGATATACCGGATAGAAAACCCCAGAGCCAATCATATGATAAATAGTACTTAATCAGATTGTTTAGCAAAAATGTTTTTTCTAATTGCTCCAACCAAATGACCCATAAAATGCAAAAAATTATCTCTTGCGATCACAAAGCAACCATATACAATCTTGTGACTTCAATTAATAAAACTAACATTTACATGCAGACTTAGATTACAAAATTCAACTTTAGTACTTCTGTGAGGCTAGAAACTCGTATTATAGCCGTAGTATTACATTTCAATTACTGCATTTTTATGTGTGCTTAAGCTCAAATGATAGTGAATTACACTTAGTATGTGTTTTATGCCTTGCAGGAAGTGATCCCGAGTTCAAAAGTTAATTTGGAGCTAAATTGATTAATCTGGAGCTTTGAAGTCTGAGTAAAAGCCCAATGCATTAAGCTGGGATTGTGTTCGGAGGTCTGATAATTAGGAATTTTGACGTGTTTTATGCTCCTTCCTGCTTACGCTTTGATTATAAATTCTTACAAAATAGTCCCAAAAGGCTCATAAGTTGTGCTTGATTGCAGGTTTGATCGACAAAGTGACGAAATGTCAAAGATTGGCTCAAAAAGAGTGAAACCTGCTCAAGTACCAAAGACAAGGCAAACTCAGGACAAAAAGGCCTAGTGCGGCCGCACTACACTTTGTGCGGTCCGCACTAGGGGATTCAGAGAGCTGGCAAATCGAGCTTCAAAGCAGTGCGACCGCATTCAATCTTGCACGGTCCGCACTGAAGGCTCCGCGGCCGCACTGCCATTTTGTGCAGTCCGTGGAGGAGAAGGTCAGAGAGATGTCCAGTGCCAACTTTAAACCCATGCGGTCCGCGGTCATATTTGTGCGGACCGCGCTAGTTGCCTCCGCGGCCGCGGTCCATTCTGCGCGGTCCGTGGAGCTTGAGTTCAGGGAGCCAAGACTTCAAGTCCAAGAGCCTAGTGCGGCCGAGGTCCATTTTGTGCGGTCCGCACTGACCCCGCAGGGGCATTTTTGTTCAGTTTTTTCAGCTTAGTATAAATAGAATCTTTGTCCATTTTTAGGTCATCAAATGTTATCAGAACAAAGCTGCGGTTGTGAGAAGCTATTGTGTAGCCATTTTTTGGCATCTTAACTTAGATTTAACGGTAGATTCTCTGCATTTACATTAGCTTTTAAATTAATATGTCTTGTTCTTCATCTAATTCTCTATTTTCTCCTTCAAGCATGAGTAGCTAAACCCATTAGCTAGGGTTGTGGCTCAACCCTAGTGTGGGTAATTGATGGGTGTTGCCATCTAGGGTTAGATTGACTATAGGTGTTTGTTATTTGGGTCAATTTTATGGTTTAATCTATGAATTGGTGGTTGCAAAAACTGGTTTGTGCTAAGTTGACTTGGCTCTTCTTGAGAAAGAGAGCCTAAGTCTCCAAAATTGACCCAACAAGGAATTGGGATGGACTCAAGAGAATTGATAGTCCAAATTAAAGGGTTAAACCTCGAGAGAGTAATTACCCAACTTGAACCCCAGTTGCTTGAGCTAATTTGCCTACCCATTTGGTCTCGAGAGAGTCAATTGGGCAAAATCACTCTCTCTACCGAGAGGTGCGAGAGTGACTAAAATTGTGCAACGGTTATAGCATATTTCCCCAATCATGTCAATCGAACCTTAGAAGCATTTACCCGTCAATTAGCCGCCTAGGTGAAAGTCACTACCCTAGTGCCTTTCTACCCATTAGATACAACTCTAGCAATTTTCTCATTAGTATAATTTAGTTCTACTTAGTAGTTGATAATATTAGTTTGTCAAAGAAAAATCAAAAGATGTTTGGAAGTGACATTTGGAACAATTACACGACTCTAGTCTAGATAGATACACGACTCCATTCCTAGATCCCTGTGGAAATCGATCCCGACCCTCATATCGAGTAAAAGCTATTGCGACCCTCTCTTCCTACTTTTTAGTAGTGTGGAGTAGGTTGCGATCACTTTTTGGCGCCGTTGTCGGGGAGCTAACGGTTTTGGCTATCTATTTAGTAAGTTTTGTTTATTGTTCTTCTTTCCTTCTTTGTTACTTACTTGTTTGTGTCATTACTCAGGTACCAACATGGCTTTAAACAACGCTAATGATCCTCTTGGAAACGTGATAGCGGGGGAGGAGGTAGATGATCTT
Organism: Nicotiana tabacum; assembly: GCF_000715075.1. Lineage (NCBI taxonomy): Eukaryota > Viridiplantae > Streptophyta > Magnoliopsida > Solanales > Solanaceae > Nicotiana > Nicotiana tabacum. The sequence goes on along the minus strand of NC_134099.1, from coordinate 141,834,599 downwards.
GAGCAAGATGAGGTGCCTCTTACACCTCAAGGTCAACGGAGAGGCCGGAATGCCAATGCTAATCCAAATGAAAATATTCCAGACCCTCCCCCGGTTCCTCCAAGAGTGGCTCCCACAGTATTACCGAACCAGGTATACGCAAGTGCTATTGTCCCACCCCGAATCCGGGCGGGCAACTTTCAGATAACCAATGTGATGTTGACCTTACTTAAGCAGCGTGGGTACTTTATGGGCGCTGTAAATCAAAATGCCTACAAACATCTCAAGGGGTTCGTAGATACATGCCGGGGGAGCAAACAGACGAATGTGTCCGAGGATGCATTGAGATTGAGACTTTTCCCGTTTTCACTTCGGGGAAAGGCATTGGATTGGCTCGAGAGATTCCCCAACCATTCCATCACAACTTGGGATGAGTTGGCGGATAAGTGTATTGCCAAATTCTTCTCTCCTAGTGATATGGCGGCACTTCGAGATGAAATATTAGCCTTCAAGCAAGAGCCAATGGAACCTTTACATGAGATTTGGGAGCGGTATAGAACGATGGTGAAGGAATGCCCAAATAATGATATGACCGAGGCCATGATCCAACAAACCTTCTACCGGGGCATAAATACTACAATGCATCGTTAACCAATTGGCCGGGGTAATTTTATGAAGCTTTCTTATGAGGAGGCATGTGATGTACTTGATGAAATGGCAGACACTTCTTCAGCATGGCAGAGTAAAGCAAATGTGCCTCAAGGTGACCCTACGATTATCCATTTGCACAAGAAATTACATGATCACGGGCAAGCGATAGTTGAGCTTACTACTACGATGAATCAATTGGCTAAGGCACAATTGCAACAAGTTAGAATCCTCGCCAAGTGAATGTCATGGAGGGTGTAGTATGCTTGTTAACAAGAGAAGGCAAATGAGGCAACAAAATCAAGGAAATTTTGAGCAATTTGTTGATGAATATGATGGGTGTCAAAATGATGGTTATGATGACCAAAGTGAAGAGGTACAATATGTCAACAACTATCAAGGCAATAGAGGCAACTCTTCAAACCAACAATGGCGACCCCAAGGAAAATGGGGAAATCAATAACAAAGTGGTGGCAATTAGAACAACAACCAAAACAACAATTGGGGTAATAAGAACAACAACCAAGGCAATTGGAATGGAAATAACAACAAGTGGGGAAACAACAACAATCAAGGTGGGTGGAACAACAATGAAAACCAAGGCATCCGGGGGCAAGGCTTTCAAAGGCCCCCAATGTACCAACAACCGAACAATCCACCCCTTTCCCTTCTCAAGGTCCTAGTTCTTCCGGTAATGATATGGGTAGAATTGAAATGATGTTCGAGCATATGATGAAGAGGAATGCGGATTCAGATGCACAGTTAGCTTCTCACAACACCTCTATCCGAAACTTGGAGGTGCAATTAGGCCAAATCTCTCAGTCATTGAATACTCGCCCGAAGGGTGCTCTACCAAGTGATACGGTAGTGAACCTAAAGGGTGGGAACAATCATGTTATGGCGGTCACAATAAGAAGTGGGAGAGGCGGTGATGTGAATGCCCCTAAGAAAAAGCAAGTCGTGGATAATGATGTTGAGTTGCAAGATAACGAAGTCCCTTTGGTAGTTGAAGATGTGGTTAATGAAAATGTGAACAATGAAGTGAGGATTGATATTGAAGAAGTCGAGGTAGAAACCCAAAACGATGTGAACCCGTCTAGGGAACACATAATTGATATACCGGAGCCGGTTGTGCCAAAAGCCAAGGCTTCTTTGCAAGACCACCTCCACCTTATCCTCAAAGGCTCGCGAAGTAGAAGAATGATAATCAGTTTAAAAAGTTCATTGACATGATAAAGAGCTTATCTATTAATGTGCCTCTGGTGGAGGCACTTGAACAAATACCGGGTTATGCAAAATTCATGAAAGACTTGGTTACAAAGAAGCATTCTATGGATTGTGAAACTATAAAGATGACTCACCAAGTTAGTGCTATAGTGCATTCAATGGCCCCGAAGCTTGAAGATCCCGGTGCTTTCACCATTCCTTGCACCATTGGGAGTGTGGATTTTGCCAAGGCTCTTTGTGACTTGGGAGCTAGTATCAATTTGATGCCCTACTCGGTTTTCAAAACTCTGGGTATAGGGCAACCTAGGACAACTTAAATGAGACTTCAAATGGAGGATCGATCGATGAAGCGACCTTTGGGCATTATTGATGATGTGCTTGTCCGGGTGGACAAATTCATATTGCCAGCCAACTTTGTGATCTTGGATTATGAAGTGGACTATGAGGTTCCTATTATCTTGGGTAGACCTTTCCTTGCAACAGGTAAGGCATTGATTGATGTTGAAGTAGGTGAGCTCACTTTCCGAGTGGGAGATAAAAAGGTCGTTTTCCACGTTTGCAAATCTATGAAGTAACCCAATAGCACCGAGGTGTGCTCATTTGTAGACCTTGTCATAGCTGTGATTGTAGATGATACCAGTGCTATGATCAACGTGGAAGATCCTCTTCAAGCAGCGCTCTTAAACATGGATGTCAATGATGATGCTAGTAGAGTGGAGTGCGTGAATGCCCTACATGGGATGGGCTCTTATTCTTATGAGCTGAGAAAATTATCTTTGGATCTTGAAAATCAGAAAACTCCACCAACAAAGCCATCAATTGAGGAGCCACCAGTGTTGGAGTTGAAACCACTTCCTCCACACCTCAGGTATGAATTCTTAGGCTCAAATTCTACTTTACCAGTTATTCTTTCTTCTGGCCTTACTAACATGCAGGTTGAAGCCACCTTGGCGGTTCTTCAAAAGCGAAAAAGGGCAATTGGATGGACTCTAGCCGACATTCGGGGAATAAGCCCCGCATTTTGCATGCACAAAATTATCTTGGAGGAGGATGCAAAGCCTTCCTTGGAGCATCAAAGAAGATTGAACGAGGCTATGCACGAAGTTGTGAAGAAAGAGGTGATCAAATGGTTGGATGCTGGGGTTGTGTACCCCATTTCTGGCTCGTGGACTTCTCCGGTGCAATGTGTACCGAAGAAGGGTGGTATGACTGTGGTGACCAATGACAACAATGAACTTATTCCTACTCTGACATTCACAGGTTGAAGGGTTTGCATGGACTACCGGAAGCTAAACAAGGTGACCCGCAAGGACTATTTCCCATTGCCATTCCTTGACCAAATGCTTGACCGTCTTGCGGGGCATGCCTTTTATTGTTTTTTGGATGGGTATTTGGGGTATAATCAAATCTTAATTTCCCCGGAGGACCAAGAGAAGACCACCTTTACTTGTCAATATGGAACCTTCGCTTTCTCTCGGATGCCGTTCGGATTGTGTAATGCTCCGGCGACATTCCAAAGATGCATGATGGCTATTTTCACCGACATGGTGGAAGATATATTGGAGGTCTTCATGGATGATTTCAGCGTAGTTGGTGATTCCTTTGAAGAGTGTTTGGGTAATTTGGATAGAGTGTTGGCCTAGTGTGAAGACACAAACCTCGTACTCAATTAGGAAAAATGTCATTTCATGGTTGAAGAGGGTATAGTGTTGGGTCACAAAATCTCAAAGCATGGAATTAAAGTTGACAAAGCCAAGATAGAGGTGATTTCAAGGCTTCCTCCCCCTATTTCTGTCAAAGGGGTGAGGAGTTTTCTTGGGCACGCGGGTTTTTACCGGTGGTTTATAAAAGATTTCTCAAAAGTGGTACACCCCTTGTGCAAGTTGCTAGAAAAGGATACAAAGTTTGTGTTCAATGAGGGATGTATGCAAGCATTCGAGCTTCTCAAGCTTAAGTTGACCACTACCCCTATCATTACTACACCAAATTGGAGCTTACCTTTCGAGCTCATGTGTGATGCAAGTGACATTGCGGTTGGGGCTGTTTTGGGTCAAAGGGTTAGCGAGATGTTTCATCCGGTGTACTACGCAAGCAAGACCATGAATGAGGCTCAAAGTAACTATACAGTCACCGAGAAATAGTTGTTAGCTATAGTGTTTGCAATGGAAAAGTTTTGACCATATCTTATGGGGGCCAAAGTTATAGTGCACACCGATCACGTCGCCCTTAGGTACTTGATGACAAAGAAAGACTCCAAGGCAAGATTGATGAGATGGGTGTTACTACTCCAAAAGTTTTATCTAGAAATTGTGGACCGGAAAGGTAGTGAGAATCAAGTGGCGGACCACTTGTCCCGTTTGGAGGAGGAGGGGAGGCCTTGTGATGGCCTTGAGATAAATGATTCATTTTCCAATGAACAACTCCTTGCGGTGTCAATGAATGATATGTCATGGTTTGCCAATGTTTCCAATTACCTTGTGACCGGAATAGTCCCGTATGAGCTCTCTTCTAGCCAAAGGAAGAAGCTCAAGCGGGATAGCTTGGATTTTTATTAGGATGAGCCATACTTGTTCAAGATTTGCACGGATGGTGTGATTCGTAGATGTGTCCCGGAGGAAGAACAATTGAGTATCTTAGAGGCTTGCCATTCTTCACCCTATGGTGGCCATCATGGTGGGGTGAGGACCGCCTCGAAAGTCCTTAGTTATGGATTCTATTGGCCCACCTTGTTCAAAGATGCGGGCGATTTTGTGAAGAGGTGTGACGATTGCCAAAGAGCGGGAGGAATTTCAAAAAGGGATGAGATGCCTCTCAACACCATTCTTGAAGTGGATATTTTTGATGTTTGGGGCATCGATTTTATGGGTCCATTTGTTAGCTCTTGTGGGAATACTTACATTCTCGTGGCGGATGACTATGTCTCAAAATGGGTTGAAGTCGTGGCTTTGCCTAATAATAAAGCCCGGAGTGTTGTTGCATTTCTTAAAAAGAGCATCTTCACAAGGTTTGGCACTCCTTGTGCGATTATTAGTGATGGGGGTCTCACTTTTGCAAAAAAGCTTTCGACACATTGCTTTCCAAGTATGTTGTCAATCATAAGGTTTCGACCCCTTATCATCCTCAAGCTAGTGGTCAAGTGGAAGTCTCCAACAGAGAAATCAAAAGTATCTTGTCAAAGACGGTCAATGCAAATAGGACCGATTGGTCGAAGAAGTTGGATGACGCTCTATGGGCTTATCAGACGGCTTACAAAACTCCAATTGGGATGTCTCCGTATCAGTTGGTGTTTGGAAAAGCATGCCATCTTCTGGTTTAGTTAGAGCACAAGTCCATGTGGGCTTTGAGAAAGTTTAATCTTGAATGGGATGTTGCAGCGAATCTTCATGTTGAACAACTCAATGAACTCGATGAATTTAGATTCCATGCCTACTCCAGTTCGTCCATTTATAAGGACAAGATGAAGTACCTTCATGACAAATATGCTCGTGGAAAGGAGTTCAATGTAGGTGATTTGGTTCTCTTGTTCAACTCCCGATTACGTCTGTTTCGGGAAAGCTCAAATCCAAATGGAGTGGACCGTTTGAAGTTGTGTTTGTGACCCCTTTTGGTGCTCTTGATTTGAAAAACAAAAATGGTAAAGTCTTCAGAGTTAATGGGCACCGGGTCAAGCATTATCTTGGAAAGTTTGATGACAGCCACGTGGTGGCGCTCCTTCATTTCAAATGATGTAATGGTAACATGCGACGTGCCGCGACGTTAAATCAGGCGCTTCTTGGGAGGCAACCCATGTCTTTTTCTTCTTGTTTTCTTTGGTTTTCTTTGAATTGATTTTTGTGCTAATTGGTTATGAGATGTGCAGGGATTGTATTGATGCAGTGCAAAACATGATGGAAAAATTGAACAAGTCTCTGAAGTTGCCAGTGCGGCCGCACTACACTTTGCGCGGTCCGCACTGGTGTGACCAATGTGAGGACTCTCAGAAGTTTGCCATCGCGGCCGCACTGCCTTTTGTGCGGACCGCGGTGGACCTCTGCGGTCGCGGTCTGTTTTGTACGGACCGCAGAGGTTGCCTTCTCAAACTTCTTCTAAACAAACCCAGCGCGGACCGCGGTCCATTTTGTGTGGCCGCGCTGGTAGGTGAGTATGGGTCCCAGTGGTTGTTCTATAAATAGACCTCAGGGACCCTTGTTTACACTTTTTGCAAATTTTACACTCAGAAGAGACTAATCACTGTTCATCCTTCTTCCTTGCTCGTAATTACTCGTTTGCTTTGTGTTGGTTCTTTCCTGATTAATATCTGGTAACATTTTACCCAACTCTTCTTAGTTTAAGTGTTTAATTTCATTTCTATTAGCTGGTAAGTTTTCTCCTCCCGTATTTCTTTAGTTTTAGGTTAGTTAGTTTAAATGTTAATTTATGGGTGCTTGATGAGTATAATGAATTGGGTGATTGAGTAGGGACGATAATTAGGTGAAATTTGAACGAATAAAGCAAAAATTAGGAACCCTAACTCAGTGCCATATCTGGGCACCCTTAGCAGACCGTGCTCAATTTTGTGCGATCCGCGGTGCCTTAGTGTGGTCCACAAAACCACTTTGCGCGGACCGCGATGATGAACTTGTGCAAGCTGACCTTAAACCCAGTACGGCCGCACTGCATTTTGTGCGGTCCGCAATGGCTCACCGCAGCCGCGGTACTACTTTGTGCCGTCCGCGGGGGTTAGATTCAGAGGGTGGGTACTTTGAACCCCACCCCTATGCGGACCGCGGTTGCTTTTGTGCAGTCCGCGGTGGCCCCAATGCGGCCGCACTCCTTTTTGTGCGGTCCGCACTGGACTGTTCTGCAACTGTCTGTTTCTGTTCTGCAATTCTTATTGCACTAATGTCTCACTGTCTCTGCTGATACTAACAACGTTAGATGCTGTGTTTGCAGATAAATGGTTAAACAATGAGGCAAAGGCTCAAAACAATCCGGCTGAGGTGATTCCTCCCGGGGAGGGAAGTAAAGGTTGGTAAAACTCACTCCCCAGGCTAGAAAAAACGTAAAGAACATGAGGAAAGCAATTAAGGCAGTTGACAGAGCCTGTGATCAATTGGGGAGCGAGTACTTGCCTTACCAAGACATCTCCTCCGACTCAGTTCCAACTCATTTCATTTCCAACTTCGGATTGACTGATGATTCTCCTCCACAATCACCCATTTCCCAAGCTCCAAAGCGTATACCTTCTTAGTCGTCTGAGGGCTCAACAACCGGCAGTGGCGAGTACTCCACCTCCCCCACAACTTCATTATCCGGGGAGAGTGCAGGCGGAGGTGATGATGGAGATGAGGAGGTATTTGAGGGGGGTGAGCCTCAGGTTGGGGGGATTACCCGTACGAGGAAACCCGAAGTGTAGGAAGACAGATTCCTGATCTAGGTGGCATACCACAAATTCAGCGAGTGGTAGCCGGTAAGAAAACTAATTTTGGAGAGGAGTTTCGTAGATAGAGATCTTCTTCCCCTAAACCCCGATGTGCATAGACAGTTTAGAACAAGAGTGGGGTGGGAGCACTTTATAGATGACTGTGGGGAGGCAAATGAACACTTGGTCAAGGAGTTTTACTATAATGTAGCCCACATCGTCAAAGGTTCCAAAGTGACCAAGGTTCGAAACAAAAAGGTGTTGTTCGATAAGAAGTCGCTAAATGAGTATTTGGGGTTCAATGAAGAGGATGAGGGCTATATGGCAAAGCTGGAGATGGGCAAGGAGGTCCGTCCATGGTTAGCTCAATACCTGGCAACCCTAGGTACCGTTCCGGAGTGGTTGACTGTGGGGGTAAAGATGCTACGGAGGACTCTTAATTTTGAGGCGAGGGGTTGGGAGACATTTGTATGCAGTCGATTAGACCCCACTACCCATGATCAGACTCTACCTCTCCACCAGCCTGTCCTAGTTGCTTCCATCATGGCAGGGTACCCCATCAATGTGGGGAATGTGATGCCCCCCATCATCTCTCTTGTGGGTACTAAGACTGACAGGAACTACCCTTTCCCCAGCACCCTGACTATGTACTTCAGAGATTTGAAGGTAGAAAAGAGGCGGTTTGACATCAAGGCAAAGGCTACAGCCCCATTCTCATGGTATAGTCTGAAGGGACCAGACAACCCCAAGGACAAGAGCTACAAGGAACCCGCTTCTGCCCCAACTGGCCAGTCTGAAGAGCCAGTTTTGGTAGAGGCCTCCATTGAGCCTGCCTCCACCTCTACAAAGATGTCTCCCGAACCCTCCACTTCAGATATTCCTCCAGGCCCTTCCACATCAGCGGGCCCAGAGATTCCATCTATTCGGGCCCATCCTATCACTACCCACCGGCTGAGCCAGACGCTTCAGAGTTTTAACAACTGGATGTACACTGCGTCATCCAAGTTGTCTACCTTGACCTCCACCATTGCAGCTCAGTCGACCCCTCAGCCAGCACAGGTCTCACAGTCTATAGAGGATGCCTTGAAGAAGATAATTGAAAACCAGGAGAAGATCCTCAGTACCCAGGCTGATTTGGCAAAGGTAGTGGATTCACACGGCAAGGCTCTGAAGGAGCTTGCCAAGGAGCACAAGAAGCTGCGCAAGACACAGGCTTCCAAGGAGTCCGTGAAAGAGCTGAGGGCGGATGTGGATAGACTGAAGGCAGACCAACTGCCTTTAGACTTATTGTTTGAGGACCCAGCTCCAGCAGCAGTGCCAGCAGTAGAGCCATAGCAGGAGCAGGAGTAGCGACCTCCAAAGAGGAGGAGGATGATCCCGAGCGCAGATGATGCCATCATTCAGTTGGCGGACCCACCGGAGGCTTCCTTCAGTCAGCCACAGGATGTATCTGATACACAGTCTGTCCAGGTCTAGGCCCAGGTCCCAGCAGCTGAGCAACAAGATACCGAGAACCAGTCTGAGGTTCCTGAGCATACAGAGGACCCAGGGACCGCCCATGATCCGATGCAGACGGACACGGCTTAGGGAGCCTTCATATCCTTCCTCTATTTTATTTTTGGTGCTATTTGATTTAGTTGGCATTGAAGACAATGCCAACTTTTATTTGAGGGGGTGCGCCCTTTATTTGTGGATGACTGTATATATATACTGATTTAGTTTATACTTTTTTTTTTCATTTGGTCTGTATATAATCTTACATTTAGTTACTTTTATCGCATTTTTTATCTTTCATTTGGTCTGTATATAAAGTTACATCATTGTATATATTCATTCCCCGTTGTATATTCAATTCCCCTATTGTATATATTCTTTCTATTTTCGCAATTTTTTTCATTTTTAGCTCTTAATTATATTCGTAGCTTTTTGTTTCGTTTTTGACGCTTTCAATAAGCCTTTGGTTTTCTTAATGCCACGGTTCTTTCCAAAGGTGGAGTATTGTGTGAACCGGGTGACTCTTCCCGATGATGGATGGCGTGACAACCTTCTTAAGGGTTTGAGTCCGTTTTTATTTTTTGTTTTTGGTAGTTTATAGTTAAGGGTACCTCAAGCAAAGCTTCACTTGGGACTAGCATATTGCCTTTGATCCCATGGTCAAAGACAAAATGTTGTGTTTAGGATGGTGAAAGTCGTGACCTTGAGACTCTTGTGTTGACCAACAATCATCAAGTGATCTTTCAGGACCTATGTGTGCTCAAATCGTGTCTAAGGTTGTTGTGGGCCCCCGACTATATGCCTTTAGCAATCCTTTAGCTCGTGTGGTGAGAAATCGAATTGCGAGTCCAAGTCCCGAGCCATTGATCTAGAACTTGCCCTGAATGTTTGTTGAGGCGAAATCTTAGGTGAAATTTGACTTTAGAAGTGATTATAAGCTCTCCTTGATCCAAATGATAGTTGAACAATTTCATAGCCTACCAATGATATGATCCCTAGTAAACCCTTTTGAGCCTTAAACATTTTTCTTTCAGAAACCATGGTACAAGCATATACCCGTTCTAAAAGATACCTTCTCTTGGCACCCGATCTTTCTTTGAGCACATGGAAAAAGTATAAGTTTGGGAGGAGAGACGAGGAAGGGAACAAAGTGGTAAAAGGTACAAAAGCGAAGAAAAGGAAAGGCAATGAAAAATAAAGAAAAGAAAAAGACAAAAAAGAAAGCCCAATGTGAAAAAGAATAAAAAGGGATTCAAGAAAAGCAAAAGAGAAAAAGGTGTGGAAAGTTGAAAAAGGATAAACATTTTGAATTTCATGAGAAAGAGTGACAGTGTGTCTCTCTAACCCCTTAGAAAGAAGTAAGATGACTCAAAGAGTCAAGAGAAATGTGCCAAATGAATCAAAAGAAGTGTTTAAGGGAAGATGAAACCCACTTAGACCTAAACATGTCCTACCTGGAACCAAAAGCCTTCACAATGACTCTACAAAAGCCCTATATGATCTTGAGTTGAATGAAGCTTGCATTAGTGGATACTTACATGAGGGGCAAGCATATGGTACTTAGAGCCGGACTTGTGACCTTTCCTTGAGAGAGATGAGTGAATTCTAATTGACCTCAGTTTGTGTGCTAATACTCTAATAGGTGAGGTTTGCTTAGGGAGAGTTGAGGATATGTGAGTTTGGGTTCCACAATGACCGAAGTAATTGAGAGAGTTCTTTGATGTAATGAGTCAACTTTTGATGTTCTAGTGTCACACTTGATCCATGGTTTATCAAAGGTTAAATGTTTTTAATGATTCATTCGCATTGAGGGCAATTGTTAGTCCCAATTAATGCTTGTTGAGGTTACTTTAGGATAGCTGAAAATATTTAAATTTTCCCTTAAGGGGTGGGTCTTATTTTGTTTGCTTGAGGACAAGAAAAAGCTTAAGTTTGGGGGAGTCGATAACTAGGAATTTTGACGTGTTTTATGCTCCTTCCTGCTTACACTTTGATTATAAATTCTTACAAAATAGTCCCAAAAGGCTCATAAGTTATGCTTGATTGCAGGTTTGATCGACAAAGTGACGAAATATCAAAGATCGACTCAAAAGGAGTGAAACCTGCTCAAGTACCAAAGACAAGGCAAACTCACGACAAAAAGGTCTAGTGCGGCCGCACTACACTTTCTGCTGTCTGCACTAGCGAATTCAGAGAGCTGGTAAAACCAGCTTCAAAGCAGTGCGGCCGCATTCAATCTTGTGCGGTTCACACTGAAGGCTCCACGGCCGCACTACCATTTCGTGCGGTCCGCGGAGGAGAAGATCAGAGAGATGTCTAGTGCCAACTTCAAACCCATGCGGTCCGCGATCATGTTTGTACGGACCGTGCTAGTTGCCTCCGCGGCCGCGGTCCATTCTGTGCGGTCCACGGAGCCTGAGTTCAGGGAGCCAATACTTCAAGTTCAAGAGCCTAGTGCGGCCGCGGTACATTTTTTGCGGTCCGTACTGACCCCGCAGGGGCATTTTTGTCCAGTTTTTCCAACTTAGTATAAATAGAATCTTTGTCCATTTTTAGGTCATCAGATGTTATCAGAACAAAGCTGCGCTTGTGAGAAGCTATTGTGTAGCCATTTTTTGGCATCTTAACTTAGATTTAACGATAGATTCTCTGTATTTACATTAGCTTTTAAATTAATATGTCTTGTTCTTCATCTAATTCTCTATTTTCTCCTTCAAGCATGAGTAGCTAAACCCATTAGCTAGGGTTGTGACTCAACCCTAGTGTGGGTAATTGATGGGTGTTGCCATCAAGGGTTAGATTGACTATGGGTGTTTGTTATTTGGGTCAATTTTATGGTTTAATCTATGAATTGGTGGTTGCAAACACTGGTTTGTGCTAAGTTGACTTGGCTCTTCTTGAGAAAGAGAGCCTAAGTCTCCAAAATTGACCCAACAAGGAATTGGGATGGACTCAAGAGAATTGATAGTCCCAATTAAAAACCTCGAGAGAGTAATTACCCAACTTGAACCATAGTTGCTTGAGCTAATTTGCCTACCCATTTGGTCTCGAGAGAGTCAATTGGGCAAAATCACTCTCTCTACCGAGATGTGTGAGAGTGAGTAAAATTGTGCAACGGTTATAGAATATTTTCCCAATCATGTCAATCGAACCTTAGAAGCATTTACCCGTCAATTAGCCACCTAGGTGAAAGTCACTACCCTAGTGCCTTTCTACCCATTAGATACAACTCTAGCAATTTTCTCATTAGCATAATTTAGTTCTAATTAGTAGTTGATAATATTAGTTTGTTAAAGAAAAATCAAAAGATGTTTGGAAGTGAAATTTGGAACAATTTCACGACTTAGTCTAGATAGATACTCAACTCCATTCCTAGTTCCCTGTAGAAATCAATCCCGACCCTCATATGGGTAAAATCTATTGCGACCCTCTCTTCCTACTTTTTAGTAGTGTGGAGTAGGCTGCGATCAAGGTCGTGTACCAAGTCTGAATGTCAAAAGAGGATGAAATAATTTCACTCTGAAAAAATTACACTGTCGTGCCTCAGCGTGCGGCGCATTAGTGCAATTCTCCAACAGTTTGTCAGAAAATAACTCTCTGAACTTCCCCACTGCCGTGCCGCACAGTGCATCGTAGCCTGCGGTGCACATGTACAAATTTTACAGAGCCAAGTCCCGTTTCGCGCAGGAAAGGGTGTTTCATCTGGGCCCGACCCTACTTGGTATAAATACATGTAAAAATGCTATTTTTAGGACTTTGGACACACCGGAGACCTAGGGAGACTATTTGAGAAGGAGATTATCATCGAATTCTTCATTCCTTCAAATTTAATTTGTCATTTGATTATGCGAATTATTTGAGGAATTGTTACTATGAGCATGAGTAGCTAAATACCTAAGCTAGGGTTTTGATAGAACCTGTTGCAGGATGATTTTCTCGTTATGTTAATATAGATTTTTCATCGTATTATCTCTATTTGTTCAACTATATGCTTATTGTTGTTGATTGAAGGACCCTGAATTAATTGTTCTTATTTAGTGTGAATTACTTGGGAGAGAGTGTATATTTAGGTAGTTGTTGAACATCATCACTCCTAACGTATATGAGAGATCAATATGGAGGGTTTAAAGGTGGGATTAGGGATAACGAAACCTTGGGTGCGATCTAAGTGAGCTGCAATTAAAGCTAGCTAGCGTAATTCGGGAGAATATGTCTAGTATATTGTTGTAATTACTCGGGATAGAGTTATGACAGTCGGAGTGCTCGTGATCAATAGAGAAGACTTAGGCAAATTTATAGCAAATATAGTAGAAAGGATTCCGACAATAGTGGAAATTAGAACCTTAGACCATTCTCATTCTTGCTTACAACCAGTTTATAGCTAGTTCTTAATTACTGCATTTTATTACGTAATATTTAGTTAATAACCACCCAATTTGTTACTCAAATATCTCTGAAGATTGAATACATGAATTTCTGTGAGTCTAATAGCTGTGATCGATAGGTTAAGTCCCTATGGGATTCGACTCCGGACTTGTTAACCGGAATATATTTGCAGCGACCGCTTTGTCCTTTTTATAAGGTATAGTTGGGCGTGATCAAATTTTGGCATTGTTGCCGGGGGATTAACGGTGTTATCGATTGTAGTCAAGAAGAAGTGCAATTTTTTTTAGTGTAGTCAATTTTCTTCAATTTAAACTGACCATTGAAATTCTAACGTTTGTAGTCGTGGTTGTTACAGGTGCATGCCTAGAAACTCCTCAAGAACTGGGGAATTGCTCGAAGCATTATCAGATCCTGAGAAAGTGTTCAAGGCATTGAATCGTGCAAACAGAAAAGGCAAACGACAATAGAACTCAACCGAACAAATTGAACCAGACATGGAAGACGATCATCCAAACAACAGAGACAATGTGAATGACCCAAACGATCAGGGTGTTACACCTCTTGTGCCAGAAGCAGCGCTATATGATTGGGCACAACCCACTGCTGACAACTTAGCAATTGCCATTGTAGTCCCTCATATACAAGCAGATTCATTCCAGATCACAAATAACATGCTACATCTGTTGCAGAACAAGGGACTATTCTCTGGGTCATACGTTGAAGATCCTCAGCAGCATCTAAAGAATTTCCTGTCAATCTGTGCCACGCAGAGGCAACACAACGTGACACCGTAAGCAATACGTTTGTTGTTATTCCCATTCTCAGTGACATGAGCTTCTCAGACTTGGCTTAATTCACTCCCCATCAACACCATCACTACTTGGGAGGAATTAGTCGAGCAATATTTGAACAAATTTCATCCACCCAACAAGACTGCTTAGCAAATTGATGAGATATTGAGCTTCAGACAGAAACCAACTGAGACACTACACGAAATATGGGAGAGATTTAAGGGTCTGCTGGTTACATGTACACATCATGGTATTCCGGAGCAGATGTTGGGGCATAGATTTTACATGGGTTTAGCAGATACTTTGAAAGCCAATGTTGATGCTTCAGCAGGTGGAGCATTTTTTAGCAAAACATTCAGAGAGAGAAAAATCCTACTTGACAAGATGGCACAAAACACAAGATGGACAACAAGAAATGTTCCAATCACTCCTGTAGTTCACTTAGTGGCTCTAGACCCGGCTAACTCCATGGCTAAAAATATGGCCACTCTACTGACACAAATGAGCATCCTCACCAAAAAGGTTAAAGAATCAGGCTAGAAGCAGCAAGTACACATAGTTGATGCAACTAATGGGGGTCTATGTACACCATGCATTAATCAACCATATGTCTACTCGTGGAGTGCTGAAGGTGATAATCAACAATATTAGGAGAACATGAATTATGTGGACAACTACGGGGGACCGAGACCAGGTGGTCAGAATTAGGGTTAGCAGAATCAACAATATAGACCAACAACCTCCACAACAAAGGTACAACAAGCAAAATCAACAGCAGGCTTATCAACAACCTCCACAACAACAGATTGTGAGACAGGAAGATGGGTTTGCTAAACTTGAGGGAATGATGCAACAAGTGATTGGGTCCACTAGAAAACTAGCTGACAGAGTAGACTCACATGAGTCATCGATAAACAATATTGAGATCCAATTAGGACAGATTTCCATGGCCCTAAATAATCAGCCTCATGGTACGTTACCTGCAGACACCCAAATCAATCCAAATGAGTAGGGCCCGAAGTAGCTGATGGCAGTGAGTCTCCGAAATGGTAGAGACTTAGATCTGGAGCAAGAAATTGCTCGCGAAAGTAGACCGACTGAGACACTAGTGCCAGTACCCATTGAGATAGATGATTCAGCAGGGTTAATTGAGGTAATGGTACAGAATGCTCAAAAGAATACCAACAAAGAAGAAGAGGTTGTGAAAGAGACTGAGACTGCACCGGAACCAACAGTAGAAGCAGTGCCTGAACAAGAGAAAAACTAAATCACAGGGAAGAAGCGACCTCCAGCACCATTCCCACAGAGATTGGCCAAGTATCAGAAAGATGAGCAGTACAAGAAATTCTTAGAGATATTGAAGCAAATTCAGGTAAACATTCCACTGATTGATGGTTTAAAAGAGATGTATGGTTATGCGAAGATGATGAAGGACTTGATGTTCCGCAAGTTCGACTTTCAAGACATGGCCACGGTTACACTGACTCAGACCTGTAGTGTTGTTGTAACGAGACTCATAGCTGAGAAGTTGTCTGACCCTAGGAGTTTCACAATCCCTTGCACCATAGGCAACTTTGCATTTTCTAAGGCATTGTGTAATCTGCGAGCAAGCATAAACCTTATGCCCCTGGCTATCTACGAAAGGCTAGGCATTGGAAGAGCTAGACCTTGGTCTATGTTACTACAGCTGACTGACCGAATAGTGAAGAGGCCCTCTGGGATTCTAGATGATGTATTGGTACAGGTTGGGAAGTTTGTGCTCCCAGCAGATTTTGTCATCCTTGACTGTCGGGTTGACGAGGAAATTCCCATAATTTTGGAAAGACCCTTCTTGGCTACTGGGAGAGCTTTAATTGATTGTGAAACTTGAGAGCTCAAGATGAGATTAAACAATGAAGAGATAACATTCAATGTGCAGAAATCTATACGGAGACCAAGTGAATTTGCTAATTGTTCTCTAATTACGGTAGATGTAGTTTTGGAGGAGGAAGATGATGCTCTGAACATTAAAGACCCTCTAGCAGCCTGTCTCATGAACTTAGATGAAGTTAATGGAGAAGAGTTGGCAGAGTGGGTACTTGCTCTTGAAGGCAAAGTTTTTTGAAAAGGGATCTTGAATTTGAGCCTTTGCACTTAGAGGAAAGAAAAACTCCTCCAGCTAAGTCGTCAATAGAAGAGCCACCAAAGTTGGAACTGAAGCCACTGTCATCCCATCTCAGGTATGCATTCTTAGGACCTAACTCAAATCTACCTGTTATTATCTCATCCAGCTTGTTAGATGTATAGGCAGAATAGCTTTTGCAGGTACTGACTGAGTGCAAGACTGCAATTAGGTGGACCATTGCAGACATTAAGGGGATCAGCTCAGCCTTCTGTATATATAACATTCTACTGGAAGATGGGCACAAACCTTCCAGAGAACATCAAAGAAGGCTGAACTCTAACATGAAAGAAGTGGTGAAGAAAGAAGTGATCGAGTGGTTAGATGCGGGAATCATATTCCCCATCTCTGACAGCAATTGGGTTAGCCCAGTTTAGTGTGTACCAACAAAGGAAGGCATGACGGTAGTGAAAAATGAGAAGAACGAATTGATCTCTACACGAACAGTCACAGGTTGACAAATCTGTATGGATTACAGGAAGTTGAACTTGGCTACCAAGAAGGACCACTTCCCACTACTATTCATTGATCAGATGCTAGATAGATTGGCAGGGAGGTCTCATTTTTTCTTTCTGGATGGGTACTCGGGGTATAATCAGATTTCCATTGCCCTAGAGGATAGAGAGAAAATGTCGTTCACCTGCCCTTATGATATCTATGCATTTCGGAGAATGTCGTTTGGCCTATGCGACAGACCCGCCACATTCCAAAGGTGCATGATGTCCATCTTCACAGATATGGTAGAGGAGATAATTGAGGTTTTCATGGATTACTTTTTAGTGGTGGGGAATTCATTCGATGATTGCCTTGTGAACTTGAGGCGAGTTTTGAAAAGGTGTATCGAGACTAATCTGGTACTCAACTGGGAAAAATGCCATTTCATGGTACAGGAAGGTATAGTCTTGGGGCACTTAGTGTCAAGTAAAGGTATTGAGGTGGATTGTGCAAAGGTTGACGTGATAGAAAAACTTCTACCACCCACCTTCGTCAAAGCAATCAGAAGTTTTCTTGGGCACGCCGGTTTCTATAGGAGATTTATAAAAGATTTTTCCAAAATTGCTAACCCCTTGTGTAAATTGCTTGAAAAAGATCACCCTTGTGTTTTCTGATGACTGCAGTGTAGCTTTTGAGGAATTAAAGAAGAGACTGGTAACAACACCTATCATAATTGCCCCCGACAAGGAGAAACCATTTGAGTTGATGTGTGATGCTAGTGACTATGCTGTGGGAGCTGTTCTTGGGCAATGAAAAGATAAAATCATGTATCCAATATACTATGCAAGTAGAACGTTGAGTGGAGCCCAGCTAATTACACTGTCATCGAGAAAGAGATGCTGGCAGTGGTGTTCGCATTTGACAAGTTCAGGTCTTACCTGATAGGCTCGAAGGTAATTGTTTATACTGACCATGTTGTACTCAGGTACTTGATCGAGAAGAAGGAGTCAAACTGCACCTGATTCGTTGGGTACTACTGCTGCAAGATTTGATTTGGAGATCCATGACCGAAAGGGAACGGAGAACCAAGTAGCTGATCATTTGTCTAGCTGGCTGGAAGGAGCTGAAAAGAAGGTTGAGGTAGAAAGATTCTGGAAACTTTTCCAGATGAATAACTACTAGCTATGAGTCTCGAGGAAGCACCATAGTATGCATACATTGCAAACTACTTGGCCAGCGGTATTGTTCCTTATGACCTTTCCTCTGTTCAAAAGAAAAAGTTCTTTCGTGATTGTCGCATGTATTATTGGGATAAGCCTTATCTATTCAGGATTTGTGTTGATAACATGATTCGGAGATGTATCCCCGAGATAGACCAGTCTTCTATTTTATAGGTATGTCACGCGTCACCATATGGTGGGTACTTCGGGGGAGTAAGGACAGCTGCGAAAGTCTTGGAGTCGGGCTTCTACTGGCCAGCATTGCTCAAAGATGCATATCTATGGATAACGGGGTGTGATGAATGCCAACGAACCAGGAATATTTCCTGCCAACATGAGATGCCTATGAACCCAATTCAGGAGGTAGAAGTGTTTGATGTATGGGTCATATATTTCATGGGGCCTTTCGTCAGCTCATATGACAACAAATACATACTCGTCGTTGTGGACTACGTGTCCAAATTGGTGGAAGCTGCATCACTCCCTACAAATGATACAAAGGGGGTAATTGGTTTTTTGAGAAAGAACATATTCACCAGGTTTGTCACCCTAAGGGAAATAATCAGTGACGGAGGCACTCACTTTTGTAATCGAGCCTTCGCGAAGTTGTTGGAGAAGTATGATGTACGACACAAGGTGGCCACCCCATATCATCCACAAACAAGCGGGCAAATGAAAGTCTCAAATAGAGAAAATAAAGAGTGTGTTGACTAAGACTGTGAATGCTACTAGAATAGATTGAGCGAGGAAGTTAGATGATGCACTTTGGGCTTATTGAACCACTTTCAAAACTCCAATCGGCATGTCGCCATACAAGTTGGTGTTTGGAAAAGCATGTCATTTACCAGTAGAGTTAGAGCATAAAGCTTGGTGAGCACTGAGACAGTTGAATCTTGATATTGAAGCTGCGGTCACAAGTAGAGTAACGGAGTTGCACGAGCTTGATGAGTTCAGATATCACGCCTTTGAGAGCACAATATTGTATAAGGAGAGAATGAAGATGATACATGATAGAAATATTATTGAGCGACATTTTAAACCCGGAGATACGGTATTGCTATACAAATTAAGACTAAGGTTATTTCCGGGAAAATTGAAATCACGATGGTCAGGGCCATTTTGTGTGGTTGAAATTCACCCCACTAGTGTCGTAGAGATTGCTGCAGAAAATGACTCTCGCACATTCAGAGTCAATGGGCATAGATTGAAATATTATGTGGGCATGGATGAGTCAAAGGGAGTGTCTGTGGCCCATTTGATCGAGCCTCCGATGTTGAGTGTACCTTAAATGCGCTTACATGCATCGTGTCTCGACGTTAAATCAAGTGCTTCTTGGGAAGCAACCCAATTTTTAACCTTACTAACCCATAATTGTAGTTTAGGATTATTAGAAGTTAGGAGTTGTGAGGCTTGTTTGGGCAGGTAAAAGCATGAATTGGACATAAAATATGTACATAATAGAGTCGGGGTGCAACCCATAAGCTAAATGTCGAAAATAAAGTGAGCTCTGAGAAAATTACACTACCGCATCGCAGTGTGTGACGTGCCAATGCTTAACTTACAAAAAAATGTTTCTTTTAACCAGCACCCGTTCAACACCCCTCCCCCCTTATTGTTTTCTCTGTTCTCTTTACAGTTTACACGCTCCAACCCTTCCCCTAATTCCCCCACTTTCTTTTCTTCTCAAATTCCTTTCCCACACACACCTCCCATCCCTTCCATTCATCCTCAAGTGTTTCTCTACTCTCCTCTCTTTTCTTTGAGTAATTTATTGTAGTTGAGTAGTATAGTTTATTTTGAACTAAACCCTAGGAAGTGTAGTGGTGCTATTTTTTTTTCAATTTCTTTGCTTATTTTGGCCATGATTGGTGCTTAACTTGTGAGGTTTCCATTGTGCTTATAATTGTGGAAGATTTTTAATATGTCTTGATGTTTATAGAAAAGTTTGATGGTGAAGTTGGGTGGAGATGCCTTTAAGGCCGAAAATTGGTGGAATATTTGTGTAAATTTGGAGCACTTTGTTTCCTTTTTACATTGTGGTAGTGGTAGGATGGTTGATTAGTATGGTTGTGTAGTAATCTTGGAAGAATTAAAGTTGAAATTATGAGGTAACTTTGGTGAATACCATGTGCTTGATTAAATACTTCAATGACATAGAAAGTGACATTGTAGCTTAGTGGAGGATAATTGTTATGAGATAATGTGGTACTAGGTGCTAATTGGAATGTTCGATTCATGTTATGTGCTTGTGTAGTGTTGTGTTGTACTTTCTGAAGTTTGTTAGTAGTGCATTAGTATAACTTCTTTTCTTTCTCTTCTTAGTTATATGTACTTACGCTATAATATGCACTAAGTATAAGTGTATGAGGTAATACCGTATCGAATACAGCTTATATATATATATAATATGTACTTACGCTATACTATGCACTAAGTATAAGTGTATGAGGTAATACCGTATCGAATATAGCTTATATAAATAATATATGTACTCACGCTATAATATGCACTAAGTATAAGTGTATGAGGTAATACCGTATCGAATACAGCTTATATATATATAATATATGTACTTACGCTATACTATGCACTAAGTATAAGTGTATGAGGTAATACCGTATCGAATATAGCTTATATATATATAATATATGTACTCACGTTATACTATGCACTAAGTATAAGTGTATGAGGTAATACCGTATCGAATACAGCTTATATATATACAATATATATACTTACGCTATATTATGCACTAAGTATAAGTGTACTAGGTAATACCGTATCGAATACAACTTATATATATATATAATATATGTACTTACGCTATACTATGCACTAAGTATAAGTGTATGAGGTAATACCGTATCGAATATAGCTTATATATATATATATATATATATATATATATATATATATATATATATATATATACATACGCTATACTATGCACTAACTATAAGTGTATTAGGTAATAGCGTATCGAATACAGCTTATATATATATTTTTTTGAAATAGCGACCAACTTTGGTCGCTATTTTGGTCAAACAGTCAGAATATAGCGACCAAAGTTGGTCGCTATTTCTAAAAATTCAAAACTGTTTTACCCACCAAAATAGCGACCAACGTTGGTCGTTATTTTAATTACATAACTCTCAAAACCGGGATCCCCTCCCATTCTTTCTAAAAAATTCTCAAAATCCCTCTTTTCTCTCTCACACTCAAACCCCACCCCCTTCCAACTCCCACCACCAGGCCCCACCCACGCCACCAACGACCACCGCTCAGCTGCCGCCGTCGCCTCTGTCGCTGTTGCGTCTCTCCTTCTCCACCTCCTAAAAATTCAAGGTTAAAATTACAAACCTAGGGTTTCAATTAGTGTTTCAATTGTTTATTGTTTCAACCTAGAATTAGTGTTTCAATTGATTATTTAACATTGTATTTTATAGAAACCTAGGGTTTAGATTGTATTTATCATTATTTAACATTTTATAAAAATCTAGGGTTTAGGGTATGGGTTGAATAGGCTAGGCTTTATTGAGTATTTCTCCTTCAATATTTTAGTAAGCAATAGATACTAATTTAACGTCAAAGACTTGATTCATAGGTAGATATATATTAGGGTATAAATTGAACTTTTACTTTAATCTTGATTAGTTTATAGGTAGATATTTAATATAGACACATGATAGTATATTTGGATTTTCTCTTAAAGTTCAAGACAATGTTAATGTTTAAGGCCTTAAGCGAATCGTTGTGTGGCTCTTGTTTGAGTACAACGAGTCGCCCACTTTGAGGATATAAATTGAACTTTTAGTTTAAGTTTAAACTCGTAGGATACGAATATAACTTATAGTTTTTAGGTTTTGTTCTTGTGAATTGAACTTGTAGGATATAAATTGAACCTTTTAGGATACGAGTTGAATTTTTAGGATATGAATTGAACCTTTTAGGTATGAGTTGAACCTTTAGGATATAAATTGAACTTAAACTCGTAGGATATGAATATAACTTTTAGGATATAAATTGAAGCTTTTATGTATGAGTTGAACCGTTAGGATATGACTTGAACTTTTGTGGATATAAATTGAACCTTTTAGGATATGAGTTGAATTTTTAGGATATGAATTGAACCTTTTAGGTATGAGTTGAAGCTTTTAGGATATAAATTGAACTTTTAGTTTAAGTTTAAACTCGTAGGATATGAATATAACTTTTAGGATATAAATTGAAGCTTTTATGTATGAGTTGAACCGTTAGGATATGACTTGAACTTTTGTGGATATAAATTGAACCTTTTAGGATATGAGTTGAATTTTTAGGATATGAATTGAACCTTTTAGGTATGAGTTGAGGCTTTTAGGATATAAATTGAACTTTTAGTTTAAGTTTAAACTCGTAGGATATGAATATAACTTTTAGGATATAAATTGAAGCTTTTATGTATGAGTTGAACCTTTAGGATATGACTTGAACTTTTGTGGATATGAATTGAAGCTTTTATGTATGAGTTGAACCTTTAGGATATAAATTGAACCTTTTAGGTATGAGTTGAACCTTTAGGATATGAATTGAAATTTTGGTTTATGTTTTGGAATTTTAGATTGCGGGAGGATTTTGTAGAAGAGGTTGATGACGTTATTAGACATGCAATGGAACTTCCACCAAGAATAACTAAGATAAAGTACGTGGAAGAATGTGCCTTTAATTGTTATTCTCATTAGCGACAATGATGATGAGAAGGACATGTGTTTCAAATAGTGATTGTGTAGGTAGGAATTTAGTATTTCCTAAGTAGATAAAAGAAGATCTTATAGAGGAATTCTGTACTTCATTTTCCATAAGGAAAAAAAGTTTGATTGAGAGTGACAAGGTTGATGAAGACGGATGGTTTTCCGTTGGTCGTCGCACTTCCCATAAAATGGGGATCATAAGACTCTATGATGACAGAGATTATAGGAAGTTTTGTACTCAACTTTCTTTCGAGTCTGATCCTAGCTTAATGTGATATTGGTTCGGATTCAGATAATGATTTGACCGACAAAAGTATGGAAATGCTCTTAAAAAGAATTAAAGGTAAAATATTTTTCAGCTTCCTTCTCGACCAAGAAAAACGTTTTACCTTTAATTCTTTTTAAGAGCATTTCCATACTTTTGTCGGTCAAATTATTGTCTGAATCTGAAGAAATATCATCCAATATCACATTAAGCTTGTATGGATCAGACTTGGAAGAAAGTTGAGCACAAAACTTCCTATAATCTTTGTCATCATAAAGTCTTATGATCCACGTTTTATGGGAACTGCAACGACCAACGGAAAACCATCCGTCTTCATCAACCTTGTCACTCTCAATCAAACTTCTTTTCCTCATGGAAAATGAAGTACAGAATTCCTCTATAACCTCTTTTATCTACTTAGGAAATGTTAAATCCTACCTACACCATCACTTTTTTGAAACACATGTCGTTGCCTTCTTATTATCATTGTAGCTAATTAGATAAACAATTGATCAAAGACACACTCCGTCATGTACCGTATCCAAGTTCATCTTGAGTTCATCTCGAGTAATAGTACCACAAGGATAATCACCAAAGCCACCAGACAACTTTATGATGCCAATGAAGCAAGATGAGCTATTCAATAAAACTCGTATTGTAAAGAAGAAGAAAGAGACTGATTCAGAAAGGAGGGTCGAGCCTCGACTACATACATGTAAGTTTTTTAATTTTCATTAAATATTTTGATTTGCTTTTATATAAATTTTGAAATACTAATTCAATATAATTTTTCATATAGGTTCAATTCGCTTCACATCTGACGTGGGGGAATTCATACGCAGTCAACCACCTAATGAACCGAGCCAGGCAATCCAACTTGCAGACGAGGATGATGAAAGAACACTCCTTCAGTACTTTATATACTATTGTGTTAGTTCTATTGTGTTAGAACTAATTTACATTGTGTTAGTTCTATTGTGTTAGAACTAATTTACATACCAATTTACTATTGTGTTAGTTCTCTTTAGTTCGAATGGGCTTGTAATAAGCGTTAACTTACTTTTGTTAGCTTAATGTGTTAGTTCTATTGAACTTTATTCTTTGTTGCTTTTAATTGCTTTTTATTGTTGTTGTTGTTGGCATAAAATGCCTATTTAGGAAATTGGTATGGCTCGCAGGTGGTGTAGCTGCAAAAACAGGCAGTTTCTGCCAAAATAATACACAGAAAAGCGACCAAAGTTGGTCTCTATTTGGTCGCTTTTCATGTTAAAAAAATAATTTTCTGGAGAATAGCGACCAACTTTGGTCGCTATTTACCCAGATTTCTACAAAAAGCGACCAAACTTGGTCGCTATTTCATTAAAAAAATAAAATTTCTGGTGTATAGCGACCAAAGTTGGTCGCTAATATTTAAAAAATAAATTAAATTCATGTATTTAGGGACCAAAGTTGGTCGCTAGTTTAATAAAATGAATAATAATTGAATACAAAAGCGACCAAAATTGGTCTCTAGTTTCCAGATTTTAAAATATAATATTTGGTTTAGAGACCAAAGTTGGTCGCTTTTTAGTGATTAATAATAAATAAATAAATAAATAATGTATTTTTTATTTAGAGACCAACTTTGGTCGCCAAATTTATATTATTAAATTAATAAAGCGACCAAAGTTGGTATCTATAGTCAATATCCGGAAAAATGGGTCCATTTAGCTTAGAGACCAAAGTTGGTCGCTAATTAGCGACCAACTTTGTTCCCTAAATAAAAGGGACCATCAATATAGCTACCAGGCACTTTTGGTCGCATTTTGGTCGCTATTTAGCCAAAAAGCGACCAAAGTTGGTCGCTTTTTGCGGTCTCTTTTTCCCAGAATTCTAGTAGTGACAGAAGCAGAAAGTTAGTAGAAATAAATTCTGAAAACAGTATTTGAACTTCAAAATAACTTTTGAAAACGGTATAGGAACAAATCGAGTCCACTGAATACACAGGTGTCCTTAAGGAAATTATTCCCCTCAAGTACCCCGAGGTTCTGGAATATATCCTCCCAGGATAGAACGATTTAACTCACCAGAATGTTGGTACCAAAAACGCCGATGAACAGCGAACCACTCGAAGGCTATAAAACACACTGGAATTTTTGTGCAGAAGAAGAAGAAGATTATCAGAAAATTTCGTAAGTAAATATTCTGGGATTAGAAGGTATATTTATAGCCAATTTGGTATTGTTTCTAAAAAGATTTGCAACCTTTCAGAACAGTCATAGCTGTTGGAACAGGTTTGACACTGTTTCAGAATAGCCATTGCTGTTGGAAATTTTTGTGGGAAAATTAAAACGGATTTAAAATAATCCGAGAAAGAAAAAGGGCCAAACCGGACCAGGTCGCGGGTCATGGGTTATTCCAGATTGAATTTTCGTTAATTAATTTAATTAATTAATTAAATATTTGAAAAGAATTTTGTCCAAAAAGATTAATCAATCAATCTATCTTTGACCAAATCCAAATCTGAATCCGAAGCCGAAGCCGAAGCTGAGCCGAGCGACCGACGATGACGGTGCGAGGCTTGCCTTCTTCTTAGCTCTTTAAGAGCTAAAAGATGAGCTTCTCTAAATATACACAAAGATTTTCTTTCCTTCTACCAATGAGGGGCAAAGTGCATTAGTAAAGTGAACTCATTCAAAATTTCACTTCCTTCCATTTCTTTTCCCACCATTTTCTATTCACACTTCTTTTGTTATTAATAACAAAATCCAACAATCCCCCACATGAATGGGGAATGGCTATAAACTTAAAGGAATGCACGGACGTGTGTGTGTTTCACATGCAAGAATTAATTGCATCTTGATAAGTAAGTTTCCCTTTGAACTTTCCATAGTGAACTTATATCGGATATACTCGGTCAATCAGTAGATTTGATATCTTTGAACCGTCGAACTTTGTTATATACCTAGACAACATAAGTCACACAATCAATCCTTAACCATCTATGGCTCTCACGGTTGTGTTCGTTTCAGCCATGAACACCGCGTGGTTTCATGAGTGTTTAGAGAATGAGCCTTTACTTTCATTCCCCTTGAAGCGGCTTACACTTCACACTCACATAGGTGATTCCTAAACGTGTAATCCTAAAGACACACTATCTGGTCATATCCTGCCAGACTTAGCAAATCATTAAAAAGCTTTAAACTTTATTGACTCATCAAGAAGCCTTAATGCTTTACCTCTTTTTTGAACATTGTCTTCATCACGAGAATGGGTTGAGTTGTTTGACAATGTTGAACCGTCATTCATAACTTTGTTTGATCTCTTTGAACCAAGCTCTTGGGATCTCCAGTCTGCTAGGTAGAGTTACCGCCATAATGACTTCTCCTAGGCCTTTAACCCCATTCCCTTTGATGATCTTTCAACTGCCTCTCTAGATAGGCCTTTTGTAAGTGGATTTTGACACGTTATCTCTTGATTTTACGTAGTCAATTGTGATAACACCACTAGAGAGTAGTTGTCTAACAGTATTGTGTCTCTGTCGAATATGACGAGATTTTCCGTTATACATAACGCTCCCTGCCCTACCTATTGCCGCTTGACTATCACAATGTATACAAATAGGTGCCAAAGGTTTGGGCCAAAATGTAATATCTTTCAAGAAATTCCGAAGCCATTCAGCTTCTTCACCGGCCTTATCTAAAGCTATGAATTTAGATTCCATTGTAGAACGGGTGATACACGTTTGTTTTGATGATTTCCAAGACACTGCTCCAACCCCAATTGTGAAAACATATCCACTCGTGGATTTAACTTCAGATGATCCAGTGATCCAATTTGCATCACTATATCCCTCGATCACGGAAGGATATTTGTTATAATGCAAAGCATAATTTTGGGTATGTTTTAGATATCCCAAAACTCATTTCATTGCCATCCAATGTATTTGATTGGGGTTACTTGTAAACCGACTCAGTTTGCTAATAGCACATGCTATATCTAGTCGCGTACAATTCATGATATACATCAAACTTCTCAATACTCTTGCATAGTCCAGTTGTGAGTCACTTTCACCTTCATTCTTTTGAAGTGCATGACTCACGTCAATTGGAGTCTTGGAAATTTTGAAATTCAAATACTTGAACTTGTCAAATACCTTTTCAATATAGTGAGACTGTGATAATGCTAGACCTTGTGGAGTCTTGTGAATTCTAATTCCTAAGATCACATCAGCAACTCCTAAGTCTTTCATGTCGAATTTGCTAGCCAAAATGCGTTTTGTACCATTTATATCTGTCATACTTTTGCCCATTATCAACATGTCATCAACATATAAACAAACAATAACTTCATGACCTGGAGTATTTTTAATGTAAACACATTTGTCACACTCGTTGATTTTAAATCCATTTGCCAACATTGTTTGGTCAAATTTTGCATGCCATTGTTTGGGTGCTTGTTTAAGTCCATAAAGCGACTTAATAAGTTTGCACACTTTCTTTTCTTTACCAGGAACAACAAAACCCTCAGGTTGTTTCATGTAAATCTCTTCCTCTAATTCTCTATTTAAGAAAGTTGTTTTAACATCCATTTGATGGATTTCAAGACCATACACGGCCGCTAGTGCCACTAACACCCTAATAGATGTTATCCTCGTTACTGGCGAG
Organism: Nicotiana tabacum; assembly: GCF_000715075.1. Classification (NCBI taxonomy): domain Eukaryota; kingdom Viridiplantae; phylum Streptophyta; class Magnoliopsida; order Solanales; family Solanaceae; genus Nicotiana; species Nicotiana tabacum. Next base: position 141,807,216 of record NC_134099.1, on the reverse strand, counting down.
TAAGTGTCAAAGTTTTCCTTTTGTTTATAATCTTTGACAACAAGTCTTGCCTTATATTTGTCAATAGTGCCATCAACTTTATTTTTCGTTTAAAGATTCATTTCGAACCTAAAGGCTTATTTCCTGGAGGAAGATCAACCAATTCTCATGTATAGTTATCCAAAATTGATTGAATCTCAGATTGACTTCCTCTTTCCAAAATGCTGAATCAGAAGACAACATAGTTGCTTTAAAAGTTTGAGGCTCATTTTCAAGCAAGAATGTCACAAAATCTGGTCCAAAGGAAGTAGATGTTCTTTGACGTTTGTTACGCCTTGGATCTTCTATACTTGGAGTATTTTCCTTTGGTTCTTCCCAAGGTCGTTTAGGTCTTTTACTTAAAGACTCGCATTCAGTTTTATCCGGATAGATGCTTTCAAAGAATCCAGCATTATCTGATTCCATTACAGTATTAACATGAATCTCGGGATTATCGGATTTATGAACCAAAAACCGACATGCTTTACTGTTTGTAGCATATCCAATAAAACCGCAATCTACTGTTTTTGGTCCAATTTTAACTCTTTTAGGTAAAGGAACTTGTACCTTTGCTAGACACCCCCACACTTTGAAATATTTCAAGTTGGGTTTTCTTCCTTTCCATTTTTCATATGGAATAGATTGCGTTTTACTGTGGGGTACTCTATTGAGTATCCGGTTAGCTGTAAGGATAGCTTCCCCCTACAAACTTTGCGGTAATCCAGAACTTATTAATAAAGAATTCATCATTTCTTTTAATGTCCTATTTTTCCTTTCCGCAATTCTATTGGATTGAGGTGTATAAGGTGCAGTAGTTTGATGGATAATTCCATATTCCGAACATATTTCTGCAAACGGAGATTCATATTCTCCACCTCTATCACTTCTAATCATTTTGATCTTTTTATTCAATTGATTTTCTACCTCATTCTTGTATTGCTTAAATGCTTCAATTGCTTCATTCTTACTATTAAGCAAATAAACATAACAATATCTAGTGCAATCATCAATAAAAGTAATAAAATATTTTTTTTCACATCGAGATGGTGTCAACTTCATATCGCAAATGTCAGTATGAATTAAGTCTAAAGGATTTGAATTCCTTTCAACAGACTTACAAGGATGTTTTACAAACTTAGATTCAACACATATTTGACATTTCGATTTATTACACTCGAATTTAGGCAATACTTCTAAATTAATTAACTTCCGCAAGGTTTTATAATTGACATGTCCTAAACGAATATGACATAAATCATTTGACTCCAATAAATAAGAAGAAGCTGAAATTTTATTCATACTGTCAACAACCATTACATTGAGTTTGAAAAGGCCCTCTGTGAGGTAGCCTTTTCTAACATACATTTCGTTCTTGCTTCCAACAACTTTATCAGAAATAAATACACATTTGAATCCATTCTTTACAAGTAAAGAAGTAGAAACTAAATTCTTCCTAATAGTAGGAACATGAAAAACGTTGTTGAGCATTAACACCTTGCCGGAAGTCATCTTTAGGAATATCTTCTCATAACCTTCAATCTTGGTAGTTGCATTATTTTCCATGGGAATTTCTTCTTCGGGACCAGCAGTAGAGTAAGTCGCAAATACTTCTTTGATAGCACAAACATGTCGAGTGGCTCCAGAGTCAATCCACCACTCCTTCGGATTTCCAACTAGGTTGCATTCCGAAAGCATTGCACAAAGATCATCAATGTCATCATTCTTCTCCACTATATTGGCTTGTCCCTTCTTATTATCCTTTTTCGGGAGACGACAATCAGGACTTTTGTGACCAACTTTTTCACAATTGTAGCAGCTGCCCTTGAATTTCTTTTTGTTCTGCTCCTTAGTTTGTCGAGAAGACCTCTTCCTCTTCTTACTTTTTGGAGCAGTCTCCTCAACGATATTAGCTCCCATGATCGTTGAATTTCCACGAGACTTCTTCTCGACTGTTTTGTTGTCTTCCTCGATCTTTAGACATATCACAAGATCTTCCAACTTCATTTCTTTGCGCTTGTGCTTAAGATAGTTCTTGAAATCTTTCCACGAAGGAGGCAATTTTTCAATCATAGCAGCCACTTGAAATGTTTCATTCACGACCATACCTTCAGCAATAAGGTCGTGAAAAATAAGTTGAAGCTCCTGAACTTGGGTTCCCACTATTTTGTTGTCTATCATTTCATAGTTTAGAAACTTGGCAACCACGAACTTCTTCAAGCATGCATCTTCTGTCTTGTACTTCTTCTCAAGTGCGTCCCATAATTCTTTTGAAGTATTCATTGCACTATACACATTGTACAAGTCATCCTCTAAAGCACTTAAGATATAGCCTTTGCAAAGAAAATCTGCCTGCTTCCACGCCTCAACAACCATGAACTTTTTATTGTCCGGCATGTCCGCAGCAGGCACTGGAGGCTCTTCACTAGTGAATTTCTGCATACCAAGTGTGGTAAGCCAGAAGAACACCCTTTGCTTCCATCCTTTGAAGTTGGTTCCAGAAAATCTCCCCGGTTTCTCGGCCGTAGGAACAACAGTGCGGCTTGACGAGGCTGTCGTCGTTGCACCAACAGTCGTAGAAGGATTTCCGTTATCAATTGTCATTTCTCACTGTCAACAACAGAAGGGATCAATTAATGGCAAAATCAGAACAGTAAATAATATTGTAATCAATAAACAGTACGTAATAAAAACAACTGAAGTTTTTATATACTGTTTTACAGAAAACGATGAAGTTTTTTATGTTCTTCAAATCGTTTTCTGAATTTCAATACTCTGATGAAGTGTTTATATCTTCAAATCAGAATAGTAAAATTCAGACAGAATACAGAATATAATAAATGTAATTTTCTTAAGATTGTTATTAATCTGTATTGTTGTAAATAAATAAAACAATAATTTTTCTGAAAACAGAAGCAGAAAGTTAGTAGAAATAAATTCTGAAAACAGTATTTGAACTTCAAAATAAATTTTGAAAATGGTATAGGAACAAATCGAGCCCACTGAATACACGGTGTGTCCTTAAGGAAATTATTCCCCTCAAGTACCCGAGGTTCTGGAATATATCCTCCAAAGATAGAACGATTTAACTCACCGGAGTGTTGGTAACAAAAACACCGATGAACAGCGAACCACTCGAAGGCTGTAAAACACACAGGAATTTTTGTGCAGAAGAAGAAGAAGATTATCAGAAAATTTCGTAAGTAAATATTCTGGGATTAGAAGGTATATTTATAGCCAATTTGGTACTGTTTCTGAAAAGGTTTGCAACCTTTCAGAACAGCCATAACTGTTGGAACAGGTTTGACACTATTTCAGAACAGCCATAGTTGTTGGAAATTTTTGCGGGAAAATTAAAACGAATTTACAATAATTTGGGAAAGAAAAAGGGCCAAACCGAACCGGATCGCGGGTCATGGGTTATTCCGGATTGAATTTTCATTAATTAATTTAATTAATTAATTAATTATTTGAAAAGAATTTTGTCCAAAAAAATCAATCAATCGATCCGGATCCGAGGCCGAGCCGAGCGACGACGACGGCGCGATGCTTGCCTTCTTCTTAGCTCTTTAAGAGCTAAAAGATGAGCTTCTCTATATATACACAAAGATTTTCTTTCCTTCTACCAATGAGGGACAAAGTGCTTAGTAAAGTGAACTCATTCAAAATTTCACTTCCCTCCATTTCTTTTCCCACCATTTTCCATTCACACTTCTTTTGTTATTAATAACAAAATCCAACAAATTTTGACAATCTTCCAAACACCCTAGCATAGCCGGCGACTGCTCCCCCGAAAAAATAACTTTACTAGTAATATTCTCTCCGTTGTTGGTTATGATCTCCCGATGACAATTATCTGAATACAAACCGAGGGCGGCTCAATGAAATCGGAGGCCTAAAGCTAAAATTTAAGAAGATGTGAGGAAATAATATTAGTAATGTGACAACGGTTGGACAAATAGACACAATTAATTTAGATAATCAAGAAAAAATTATATGGTCTTAACAAATTTTCATTCAATGTTTTAAGTTTTCTTTTAAGTATTCCATAGTATAACATTGTCTAATATTCTAAAATTTTAAGTTAAATTATTCAAATGTTCATATCTACTAATAAAATATTTGATAGCTAGAATCAATGTAGTGTAACGAAATAAAATGTTAATGTTTTGTTAACTTAAAAAAATCTTACTAATATAAATAATTATAACTAATAGAAAAAGTTTTGAGGGGCCTTTGTCTCTTGGGGGCCTAAAGTAGAAGCTTTAGTTGTCTTACCCTAGAGCCACCCATGACACAAACTAACTTGTTTTTGATGGAGACACGACGACGATGATCCAATATTATTTTCCTCGTGTCAAATATAACACCATGAAGAACCTTCCTCTTAATGAGACAAAAAACAAAGTACTCATGTCGAATTTGACTACCTTGTCTTAACACCTTTAGTATGGTATCGCTAAGACTGTACTGTTTTATAAGCCACACAATTTTGTTATCCGAACTATCTTATCTATCATCGAAACGGAAGCTTTTCTTGACCCTACTAGTGATCCTTTTTTTTATCCAAAATTAGTTTACCCTTATCCAAACCCTTCCGTGTACCACCACCAACCACTCGCAGATTTTCTCTTTAACTGAGTAAAAACATAATTCATATCCATCATCTCACCCTCTGAGCATAAATCATAGAATATATCACATGGCTTTTTGTTGCCATACAAGTCTACTTGTCGAATATGATCGTTTTGAATAAACGGACCACAAACAAACTTCAGTAGATAGTTTATGAGTTCCTCATCAATAGGCCGAAAACCTAAATCCCATTGAGCTATTACTACTTCCACTAGTGTTCTTCATCACTACTGCGCAAAAGACAACCAAATATTAACCCTACTGCGCAAGAGACGAACACAAACAAAAGGCAAAACTTAACCCTAGAGCTGAACGTGCCTCCGAACTGAAGGGAAGTGCATAGAAATAGAGCAACAATGCAAAATACCGTGCTATAAACCTAACTAGAAAACTTTGAGATATTTTCATTTTAGAATTTTATTTGATGGACCAAATATTTTGTTAATTACTCCCTAGTATTATTTTAATTTGCTACAAAAGTAATTAGCCACTCTTCTTTCTTTTTATTTGTCCGCAAAGTAAGCCACTCTCATTGGCTTAAGAAAAAGAATTAAGGAAACTCCCAGCCCTTAAGGTATTTCGTAATACGAATAAGGAAATTTCCCTTTGAATTAAAAAAGAAAAAGAAATTCCCTAAGATTTGGAAAGGGTTAGAACAGTTAAATAAGAAACTCCTGCACCTGAGAGAGGAGGACTAGATGTTTGTTTAAACTATGGCCAGTCGAATAAATAATTATTGCAATATTATATTTCTTGTGCCTAAAAAATTCCATAAAAAATTGAATAAATAGACTTAAAAATCCTAAGTAACTATCAAGAGAAATTAATGTTATAAAATAACAATGCATAAGATACACTAGTAATACAACTATTCTTTGAATTAGTCTAATTTAAATTCACGAATTCGTTTATATATACATAAAGTATTTTTTTCCAAGTGGAGATTATGAAATCAACAGAACATTTTTATTTTTTTTTGCTTCTTTCCTTTTATTTCATGTAGCGCAATGTACATATAACTATTATTAAAAACTAGTCTCAAGGTACGCGCGATGCGCGTGTATTCTATTTTCAATGAGTACTAATTTATTTCAAATTTATGTTTAATAATAAAATAAACGTATAAGTTCCTGAAGATGATCATATAAGTTAAAACCTAATATATCCAATCTATAATATATTTTTAAAGAATAAAAAGGTGAATGACATTTCGCTAAAGGCCTTCGTACTTTTAATATAATGTAGATATAAATATAGACATAGATATAGAAATGGGTACACATACCCTAAGGATGGTATTAAGGTATGCGCTTTGCGCGTGTACGCATGTTAATGAGAATATAATTTAGAAAAATATAAAGATATTATTAAATAATATACTTGAGCTATAAAATAAAACTAAAGAGAAATGTAAGTTTTTGAAAATAATAAATATTTATTTCATTGAGCTAGGCGAGAAGATAAAATAAATAAATACTTTTTCAATAAAAGATCAAATTATATTCAATTCTTAAAATATAACAAAAATTAATAGCATAAATAACACAAAAAAATTTATGTTGAAGAATCCTTATATTCATACTAATGAAGAACTTACATCTTTATTTGATAGAAAAACGTTGGAACATTTTGTATTACTAAACGCTACTTTTAATTTTTTATGCCATTGTATTTCATATACTTGAAGGAGATGTATAAATAATTGTATCTTACTATAGAAGTCTTTCCGTCGTTTTGTTTCGGTAATTAAAATCATTTATTTTAAAGTTCTAACTTAAGATTTTCTATTTAATTCAAATACAATAAAATTTTAATTAATTATAAAGTTTATAATAACAACAACAAACCCAGTTTGATCCCAACATGTGGGGTCTGGGAAGGGTAGTCTATACACAGACATTACCCCTACCTAATGCAGGTAGAGATACTGTTTCCAATAGACTCTCGACTCAAGAAGGGCAAGAAGAGGAAGAAGGAAGCAAGGAAGGAAGAAAGATAGAAGAGAAAAAGGGAGAGATAAAGGATAAGTAGTATCAAATAATAGCAACATGGAATACAATACCTGAGGCGAACAAAATCACATATCGTAATAAAAATCTAAGAATATGAAGGGACATGCACGCTACTAAGCCTATCGGTAAACACTATAAACTACCTACTAACCTTCTACCTTAATCCTCGACCTCCACACCTTCCTATCAAGGGTCATGTCGTCAGTGAGCTGAAGCAGCGTCATGTCCTGCCTAATCACTTCTCCCCAGTACTTCTTAGGCCTACCTCGACCCCTTCTCAAACTCTCCATGACCAACCTCTCACACCTCCTGACAGGGGCATCAATACTTCTTCTCCTAACATATCCGAACCATCTCAGCCGCGACTCCCGCATCTTGTCCTCCACGGAGGCTACTTCCACTCTGTCCCGGATAGCTTCATTCTTAATCCTATCTCGCATGGTACACCCACACATCCATTTCAACATCCTCATCTTTGCTACTCTCATCTTCTGCATGTGGGAGTTCTTGACTGGCCACCACCCAGCCCCATACAACATAGCGGGTCGAACCACCACTCGATAAAACTTACCCTTAAGTCTTAATGGCACATTCTAATCACATAGGACACCAGAAGCAAGCCTCCACTTCATCTATCCCGCTCCGATGCGATGTGTGACATCTTCGTCAATCTCCCCGTTACCCTGGATAATAGACCCGAGATACTTAAAACTCGCTCTCTTGGGGATAACTTGACCATCAAGCTTAACCTCTACATCTGCATCATGGGTCTCACTGAATTTGCACTCCAAGTATTTTGTCTTGGTTCTACTTAGTTTGAAACCTTTAGACTCCAAGGTCTGCCTCCAAACCTCCAACCTCGCGTTAACTCCGCTACACATCTCGTCAATCAACACTATATCATCAAAATCGGATAACAATTAAATTTGTAAGTAATTTTAAGTATACGTGATTTAATTCGACACAAAGCAATTAATGAAGTAAATAGTGAATAAATAAAGACAGAATAAATTCAAACCACACGAGCGAGATAGTTCCCATCTCAGTGGAATAATCAACCTCGATCCGGACTCATCACTGCCAACACTAATGAACAAGAGAAAGAGCTAATAACAGAGAAAATAATAATATATTGCTTTGGAATGTGTGTTACAGTGATCTTTATGAGTAATCAGACCCCCTTTATATAGTAGGTGAGTTCTACATTACGTACAACACTATAAAAGGTAAAAAAAATCTCCTGATTATCTGATTGTCGATTCCCTATCGATACGTGCCGAGATCCCCGTCGTGATATTCGACCGGTCACGAATATTTCGGCCTTCTATTTGGCTATGCTTGATTGTCCGATATGTTCCTCGAAGTCGTTCGAGGTTAAGATCAACCCGAAACCATGACCCCGAGATTCCCGTGGCAGGCGTCATACCCTCCTGGATTCTGACTCGATGGGACTTTCATCTCGATGTTGGCCCCTTATCATCATGTCTCGAGCCTGACTTATTCTGCCGGAGGCCGGATTGCGCCATGGGCCCGATTTTTTCCGTATACAATTGTTAGTTCAAATTTTAAAAAAAGGTTAGATAAGGTAACGTTTTAGCCGATTTATTAGGACTTTCTAATATTCAAATGTTGTTGATTTTAAGTTCTAAATATTAGGATAATGATTAAATTACAAATTCCTCATCTAGCTTTAATTTTAGAAGACTTCTTTTCGTCAAACAAAAAAGTTGTAGTAGTTGTTTAATTTTTTTTTTCTGTAAAGACTTGAATCCAAATCTAATAAGTAATAGTTAGTGGTGAGATATTAAAATCTTGAAATTTGAATTTTAAAAGTTATTTAACGTTAAATTAGTACTTATATTTGGTCCTAATTAGGACTTCTATTTATACAAAGAAGATTTAATTGATTTTAGTATCCTATATATTAGGGATTCCTATATAATAATTCAAATATGAAAAGTTTTAATAAATAAAATTTTAGTTAGCTTTAAAGTACTAAATATTAGGAAAAATAGGTAAATGATAATTCTGTCTATTGTGAAATCTTTCTTTAAAGGACAAAAAAGGTGAGCAACATTTCGCTAAGGGGCTTCGTACTTTTAATATAGTACTAGTTTTTATCCACGCGCGTTGCACGTAACTTTTTGCATTAATCAATAAAAAGTTACTCACAATTTTACCTTTGGCACTAGGAAATACGAACTCCTAGAGAAAAAAAGATGTATTCACTAAATTAACCTTAATTAATTGTTACCTTGACGCATTAGAATATGTAAATAAGCGCAAATTTTGGATAAATAAAATTAATTCCTTCTTGATTATATAAATGGACACTTATTTTGGACTAAATAAAAGGTAAAATGGTCACTTATTGCGGACAGGAGGAAATATATGATAAGAAAATACTTTTATAAATCTATATTAAATTAACAACATATATATATATATATATATGACAAGAGATATAAAAATTGTATCAATGAGTGACAAATTTTTCAAATGAGACGTTTTCTAGAGCAACAAAATCAACAATTAGGCAATACTATTACTTGTATAAAAATATAACTAAATAATACTTTTTACACCGATTAGCTAAATATCATTAACCATTTATTGGTGTAACAAAAGGAGAAAAATCATTGTCTGAAAAAAATTATTCAGTTACTCAACAGTAGAAAGTGTCTGCTCTTCGCAACCTCAATTTTTATTTTTAGAATCATCACAAAATTTCTTAAATACGTTCAATTTACTCTAACTTATAAACTATTGAAAATCATTAAAGCGATGCATAACCAAGCAAACACACTCAAAGAGGTCATTCCACCTAATTTCCTTCCAAAGAATCATACTCATACCATATGAAACAAAATCTTATATAAACTAAATTTTTTTAACATTAAAATATGTACTTGTGATTTTCAAATTTATAAGCAAAATTTTACAACCTAGTTTTTTTAATCTTTATTTATTGATTCCACTATATGTTAATTTTTAGCTCTAATTCAGAAGTTACCAGTATTTTAAGTTACACATTATCCATTAGCATCTAGTCTGTATAGAGTTTCATGCAAATAGTATAGTAAAAATACATTCCTGTGTGTTATAGTAATTTTTGTTAACTTTTAAATTGTCTTTTCAGTTTAATCTTCGTATTAAAAAACTATAAAATATATCAGTTTACGAAAATTTAAACTTATAACAATTCATGGGAATAATTTGAAGTTACTAAAAATTGGATGAACAATTACAATCCATAAAAATCACTTAAATTTCAAGAAGTATCAATCACCAATGATATATATATGAAATTTAAAAACTAAAATATAAAAATATCAAGCTCCGAGACAATACTCGGAGGAGTAAAGAGATAATAAGAGAAGAGAACTTATATAAAATAATCGGATTTCCCACAGATGACAAGAATTCTAAGTGTATAAATTATAAGAATCCTAGTGAAAAGTTTAACTTTGATTGAATAATGTAAATTGTATCTAATACGAATCCTAATGGAAATAAACTATAAACTTTGTAGGGTTGCATATGTGCAATTTAAATTTGAAAAGAATTCTATCCTTCAGTAATTACAATTATATCCTTAAATTATACAAATATTCAAGGACATAAAAGTCGATCAAAATTTCAGAGATATTTTAGTCATTTAATATTTAGCATAAAACATTTATACTTTTATAATAATATAGATAGATAGATAGATGGATAGATAGATAAACTTTAGACATTTGTGTTGCATTAAATTATCTTGACAAGAGTAAAATAAGAGTTTCAAATTAAATTATTTTAAATACACAAAAGTGACACTCTTTTTGGGATAAAAAAACGTGTCACGTAAATTTAAACGGTGGGAGTAGTAGTTTTATAGATCTTATAAAATCCTTAGATGTTAGGTCATGTGGTGCGGTAGAATGACATGTGGAGTCCACCTCACCCAGATATCAAGGTGTAACATTTTAATAGCCACAGTAGATTACCGTCAGAAATATTTTATTACTTTGCTAGCAGTAAGAATAGATTTAAACTAAAAATATAACGAAGGATAAATATATACTATACATAATTGTACATAGATAAATCTAGCACATCTTAGTTTGTTGGGAGATGATTGCTGACGTAGAGCAGTAACATTGAACTTGAGTTAATTGGAGTGAACTAAAACGGAGTATACAATTGAACTTCCGTTGTGCCTTCTAATTTGCAGACGTTCGATTGACCAATTTATCACTGCATACTTATAGACTCGAAATCTCTGTCTACTTTCAATATTATGATAACATGTCTGATCAATTAATTTAAAATGTTAAATAGTTAGAGAATGTTATAAATATATTATATTATGGATGTTCATTTAGTACTCCGTTGTAAATAAGTTTCCTGAAGAAACTTATCCATATGAGACTCCACTGTAAATATGTTTATCTATTTAGTACTATATTGGAAATAAGCTTCCTGAAGAAGCTTATCACTTCGGTACCCGGTTATGGATAAACATTACCCCCAGTAGAAGTTTATCCATATCGGGTATAATAAGCTTATCTTTTCAGTACCCAGTTATGGATAAACATTACCCCCGGTAGAAGATTATCCATACCGGGTATAATAAGCTTATCCATTCAGTACTCCGTTATGGATAAATATTGCTCTCAGTAGAAGATTATCCATATCTGGTACAGCAACAGCTTACACAGCAGCTTGTAGTAGCAGCTTACACAGCAACTTATAGTAGCTTACACTGCAGCTTGTAGTAGCAGCTTACACAGCAGCTTGTAGTAGCAGCTTACACAGCAGCTTCCTTTCTTCTATAAATAGAAGAGATTTCAGTTCATTATGTACATTAGTTTGAATTCGAATAATATATCAGTTTCTCTCTATACTTGTCTTTACTTTATAGTCTTTATTTCATAACACGTTATCAGCACGAAGCTCTACCATCTCGAGCAAATATTTTGAAAGTATCTGAGGTAAGAACTTTCTTTTCCTAAATAATGTCAAATCTTTCTAAACTTGAATTTGTAGCCCTAGATATATCGGGCAAAAGCTACATGTCTTGGGTGCTTGATGCTGAAATTCATCTTGATGCGATGGGTCTGGCAGACACCATCAAGGATAAAAATCAGGCATCAAACCAAGACCGTGCCAAAGCAATGATATTCCTACGTCATCACCTTGATGAGGGTCTGAAAATGGAATATCTCACTATTAAAGATCCAGTCATACTGTGGAATAATTTGAAAAATAGATATGACCACCTGAAGATGGTCGTTCTTCCACAGGCACGTTATGATTGGACTCATCTAAGGCTACAAGATTTTAAATCTATCAGTGAGTATAATTCTGCTATGTTCAGAATTACTTCCCAATTAAAATTATGTGGTGATAATATTACTGATCATGATATGTTGGAGAAAACTTTCACCACTTTTCATGCCTCGAATATGCTCCTGCAGCAGCAATATCGAGAGATGAGATTTAAAAAGTATTCTGAACTTATCTCACATCTTCTTATAGCAGAGCAACATAATGGGCTATTAATGAAAAATCATGAAAGCCGACCTATTGGTTCTTGTCCATTCCCTGAAGTGAATGAGACGAACTTCCACCAAGCTAAACGTGGAAGAGGTCGTGGCCCCAGTCGTGGTCATGACCGTGGTCAGGGAAGAAACCCCAATCATGGTAATAATAATGCACCAAAGAAGCCTTCTCACCACCAGCAGTGGAAAAGGAAGGAACAAAAACATGAAGTGGTGCAAGTGCCAAATGTAGAAAATGCATGCTATAGATGTGGAGGAAAAGGGCACTGGTCACGTACTTGTCGTACGCCAAAGCACCTGGTTGAGCTTTATCAAGCCTCCCTGAAGAAGACAGAGAAAAATGCTGAAGCAAATTTTATTTCTGAAGATAATTTAGACTTCATGCATTTGGATGTAGCTGATTACTTTGCACTCCTAGAAGGAGAAACAAGTCATGTAATCGGTGGTGAATCTGTAGAAATGTAAATATTTTAATTTTTGTTATTTGTAATAGATAGTATGGTTATGTAATTGTTGTACATAAAGAAAAATTATGATTTGATAATGATGTTTACTATAATATATCTTATTTATGTCATTTTAAAGAATATGGATAATATTATTAGATCAACTTAAACTCTAGCAGAGTTTGCAAGAAATATACAACCACCAGAAGTAGTTATATTTCATATATCTCATTGTAATTATATTTTGTTAACCACCAGAAGTGGTATATGTCTATGATCACCAGAAGTGATAATTTAGGCTTTCTATAGTTACAATTGAAGATAAGCTACATAAATATTCTCTATATTAAATGCACGCCTCGATTTGCTCCTGAAGTAGTAAATATTTTAAAAGAGGTTGAGGCATCACAATTTGATGTGATTAATGCGCATTCAGATAATTATGTTCGATTTCTTGAAGGATGAGAACTTTTGATAATATTAATCCATTCCCTGAAGTAAATGTGACAATACTAATAAGTCGGGTAAATATGAACGCGCTCTTGATGTGAATACATTACAATTCACCTCCAGAAGAGTTAATATAATTGAGAGAATATATACTCAATATTTCGTATTTTAAATTTGCTCCTGAAGAAGTAACACAGTTGAAATTGCCTCATGAAGTGGAAAAATATTATGAAGAAGAGTTTTCGTGTGCTTAAACAATTGTTTTACATTGTTTATTTGATTGTGATTTTCTCTCATGACACCAGCAGTGTCTGAGCAATATTTGATAGTACAAAATGTATCAATAACTCCTGAAGAGCTAAATGTTTGCCTAAAGAATACATGACACCAGTAGTGCCAGATAAATATTAGATTGTGGATAATAAATTAAGGCTCTCGAAGAGCTTATATACAAATATGTCATTCATATTATATGATTATGGTCAAAACATATGTTGTAGTAAACCTGAAGTTTACTAATACAAATGGCTATCATAGTGAGACTACAAATGATTGGAAGATTGATAATCTTCATGTTTCCACAATCATAGGGGGTAAAATAATATGTATGTGAGAAGTTACCCGCCTTATTCTTTAATTTGTACTATATCATGTATCACAGTAAACTAGAAGTTTACTAAAGCAAAAGTTTATGCCATAGTAAACCAGAAGTTTACTAAGAGATAGCACATGACATGATAAACTTGAAGTTTTCATTTGCCATTTTTAAATGAGCTATTTGAAAATTCAGATAAGCATATACTAAAGAACTAGAAGATTCTTCAGGAATTCTCATGTGTTGTTTGTTCTCATAATGAATTGATTATACCAGCTAAAGTTGGGACTAAGACCCCTGATTCTGAAATATATAAAAGGTGAATATGGGCCCGTTCACCTATCATGTGAACCACTTATAGGTGCATATATGAGATGGTTACATGTGTAATTATTGTCAACCTGCAGTTTGGCATTTGGAATTGCTTTTCTCGATTAAGAGCATAATTTTCAGATTATGAAATCAAGACAGTTCATCTTGATAATGTTGGTTTATATCCAAGCTGGTTTAGCATTGAATACCTCCTATTAATGTCTAAACCATTACTTATGAGAACAAAACTTCATGTGTTGGTCTAAGATTTTCTAAATTGCATATAGCAACACTTGTATCCATCAGATCAACAATATATAATAAGTCCTCCCTTCACAATTGGTTTAGGATCAGAAACCAAATATTTTTACTATCTTTTGTTGTGTGGTATGTGATTAATTTCTCTACCATAATACACAAAGATATTTTTCCCAAAGATGATTGAGGATATATGTTAGTTTTTCTAACATTTGAGGGATGGAATAAACAGTTGAAAAATATGTTATATGAATCAAATTATCATGATCCTCACTTAGAAGATAATTCAAGTCGAATGCCAGAAGCATTTGTTGATCCAAAATTAAATATCATATTTCAGCTGCAAATGCTCCTATTAAAATTAAAGTCCTTGAAGGATAGAATTTACTGTACGCATGAAGCGTGGTAGACCAATCGGTTCCAAAGGTAACAATCCTTGAAAAATAGTAGGAGCTAATGATCGAAATGATCATAATGAGGAGGAAATAAACTCTAGAAGAGCCCACGACATAACATTTCATGAAACTCCCGAAAAAGTTCAGGTACCTGAAAATAAAGAAAGTGATGAGATCTCCACAAGTTATGTCGCTTCGGAACTGACACAAAATGATCGTCGACGATACATTTAATACAATATAGTGCACAATATTGTAAACGATTGTGAGGATCGGACTAGCAGTCCAGACACTTGAAGATGTCATACCATTTAGATACAAGTCTTAACCTATATGACTTATTTGGCTAAATCTATATGAAGATCCTTGAAGGATTGAAAATGCCCGAAGCATATAATTTAAAGTCTTTAGAAATGTACTCGATCAAATTATAAAGATCTTTGTACGGTTTAAAGCAATCTGTGCGCGTGTGATATAATCGCCTCAGTAAATATTTGCTGAAAGAAAGTTACATAAATTATGTTATTTGGCCATGTATTTTTATAAAGAAAATGTCATCAAAATTTGTTACACTTGCTGTTTATGTTGGTGACATAAATCTTATTGGAACTCCGGAAGAGCTCCAAGAGGGTCTTAAAAATACTTTTACATGGACAAAGTGTACCCATTAAGTACACCAATGAATATTCAATCACTTGAAGTGAATAAACATCCGTTCCAACCTCTAGAAGAGGATGAGGAGCTCCTTGGTCCTGAAATACTCTATCTCGGTGTAGATGGTGCAGATCGTATTGGTAATGCAGATGCAGGTTATTTATCCGATACCCATAAAACTCGATTTCAAACCGGCAATCAGGGAGTGCATATGATTGAGATCAGTGATTCATTCGAGAAATATGTGGGTTGGAATGTGATAAAAGACCCACAATATTATACAGAGACAATGTTTCATGCATAGCACTATTAAAGGGAGGATTTATAAAAGGAGATAGAACGAAGAAGATTTCACCAGAATTATTCTACACACACGATCTTCAGAAAAGTGGTGACATTAATGTGCAACAAATCCGTTCAAGTGATAATCCAACAGATTTATTCACTAAATCTTTGCCAACTTCAACTTTTGAGAAGATGGTATACAAGATTGGAATGCGGAGACTCAAATATTTGAAACAAGGTTTTCATCAGGGGGAGTAAAATACGCGATGCACTCTTTTTCCCTTACTAAGGTTTTTCCCATGGGGTTTTCCTTATAAGGTTTTTAATGAGGCACCTAGCAATGCGTCTTACTAAATATGTGTACTCTTTTTCCTTCACTGGTATTTTTTTTCCCACGTGGTTTTTCCTAGTAAGGTTTTAATGAGGCACATTATCTTTTAATGAACATCCAAGGGGGAGTGTTATAAATATATTATATTATGGATGTTCATTTAGTACTCCGTTGTAAATAAGCTTCCTGAAGAAGCTTATCCATATGGGACTCCACCGTAAATATGTTTATCTATTTAGTACTATATTGGAAATAAGCTTCCTGAAGAAGCTTATCACTTCGGTACCCGGTTATGGATAAACATTACCCCCAGTAGAAGTTTATCCATATCGGGTATAATAAGCTTATCTTTTCAGTACCCAGTTATGGATAAACATTACCCCCGGTAGAAGATTATCCATACCGGGTATAATAAGCTTATCCATTCAGTACTCCGTTATGGATAAATATTGCTCTCAGTAGAAGATTATCCATATCTGGTACAGCAGCAGCTTACACAACAGCTTGTAGCAGCTTACACAGCAGCTTGTAGTAGCAGCTTACACAGCAGCTTATAGTAGCTTACACTGCAGCTTGTAGTAGCAGCTTACACAACAGTTTGTAGTAGCAGCTTACAGAGCAGCTTCCTTTCTTCTATAAATAGAAGAGATTTCAGTTCATTATGTACATCAGTTTGAATTCGAATAATATATCAGTTTCTCTCTATACTTATCTTTACTTTATAGTCTTTATTTCATAACAGGGAAGACTTTTATTTCTTTAATTAATTAATCATCATATATGCAGCTACCTTTGGACATTCTGAAGAGGAGTACTTATGAATTTATTCCGAGATTTCAAGATATTGACAGCACAACATAGGATTAAGCACCTATTCTATACACCCGCCAACCTCTGACCGACCTCGTAATTTATCATGATCAGAAATGAACTCTATGAAGAATGAAATCTTAATAAAACATGTTATCGTCAAATAGTCTTACAGTTTCTGTCACGAACCGAATTTCTCATTCTCGAAAATTGTGATGGCGTCTACTCGTGAAAGTTAGGCAAACTAACTATTAAGGTTTTAACTTATTAGCAATCAACCTAAACAGATATAAATAATAATTACAGTTAAACAAATAAAAAGCGCAAAAGAGTTAAAACCAATTTAAATAATCCAATACATGTCTACCCATAAATCTGGTGTCACAATTTCACGAACGACTACGATTTTTACTACAAACACAAATCTAAAAAGAAAAGAGACAGTAAAAAGCTAAAACAGGAAAGGGGGACTTTAGGCTCTGCGAACGCCAGCAGATCTACTTGGTCTCCCTGGACTGAAGGCAGCTACCTCTAACAACTCACCAAGTCCGGTAACGAAATCTGCACAAAAGAGTGCAGAGTGTAGTATCAGTACAACCGACCCTATATACTAAGTAAGTGCCGAGCCTAACCTCGACGAAGTAGTGACGAGGCTAGGACACGACAATCATATATACATGTGTAGTTAAATCGTATACAAACAGAATCATAGTAACAGGAATCAACAGAATAAGGTGGGAAGGGGACATGTTGCGGGGGAATATCAGATTCTAACAATAAACATTAGAGAGGCATCAATAAAGAAGCATAATGAACATCATATCTATATCAACAAGAATAATGAAACTGTAACACGTGTACGACATCACCCTACGTGCTTTTGCTCCCGTCCTCTCCATATGAATAACAGAAACGACACGGCATCACCCTTCATCCATTACCTCTCATAATCATGGCATGACATCACCCTTTGTGCATTATTCCTCACAATATTGGCACGACATTGATCCCTTCGTGCATTAACTCTCAAATTATGGTACGACATCACCCTTCATGCATTATCACTCATAGTATCGGCACAGCATCACCCTTCATGCATTACACTCACTCACAATATCATGCACGACATCACACTTCGTGTTTTACACTCTTTCTCACCCAAACAATAGAAACAATACGTCCCAACAAGGGATTCAACAATATCAACAATAACATCCCGACATATAACCAATCTCGTTTCAACAATTATTTTACAAAGAGAAACTCAACTTGAGTCAATACTCAACCATAGTCAATTACCAAGAATCTTTCATAAACTTGGTTCAACATCGATAATTATCAATTTAAGCATGGACAGTGCATAATAGAGTCATAATAATCATGGTATCAGACCCACGGGCATGCTTGACACCAACGTATAGATACTCGTCACCACACCTATACGTCGTACTCATACTAACACATATCAAATAAGACCACAACTCTTATTCCCTCAAGCTAAGGTTAGGCCAAATACTTACCTCGATTCCACGGACAAGATTAAGCCTCAACTACCGCTTTACCTCTCGGTTCCACTTCCAATTTGTGTGCATCTAGTCATAATTTACTTAATAACATTAATAAATGCTAAATAAATCAATTCTAATGCATGAAGATAGATTTCCCATTATTTTTTCCAAAAAGTTAAAAATCGACCCCGAGTCCGCTTGGTCAAAATCCGAAGTTCGAACCAAAACCCGATCATCCATTCACTCATGAACTCAAATATGGAATTAGTTTTGAAATCGCATCTCAAATTGAGGTCCAAATCCTCAAAATTTGAAAATCCTAATCACTACCCAAAAACACCCAATTTTCCATGAAAACCCTAGATTTTGAAGTGAAATTATGTAAAAAAAAAAGGATTAGATTGAAGAAGATGAGTTAGAAATCACTTACTTATGATTTAGGAAAGTTTGAGCCTTTGAAAAATCGCCTAAGTATGTTTAGGTATTGAGAAAGTTGAAAAATGATGAAAAATCCCGTCTGAAATCCTAACAGGTGCAGTTATCGCAATTGTGATCAGGGGTTCGCAATTGCGAACCCTTTGGAAATCTGTTATCTTCGCAATTACGAAGGGGGACATCGCATTTGTGATGAAGGGGCTTCACAATTCCCAGCCCAGTGTCCGCGTTTGCGATAAGGGCCTACCCAAGCTTGGTTCGCAATTGTGACACTTTGATCGCATTTCCCAAGCCTGACCACTTTGCAATTGCGAAGCCAGATGCACTGCTGCAATTTCCTAAGTCCAAATCACTCCGTAGCCTATCCAAAACTTACTCGAGCCTCCGGGGCTCCAAACCAAACATTCACGCAAGTCTAAAAATATCATATGGACTTGCTCGTGCGATCAAATCATCAAAATAACATCAACAAATACGAATTTAACCTCAAATTCATGAAATTCCTTAAGAACATTGAAAATTCCATTTTCTCAACTAAAGGTCCGATTTATACCAAATCAACTCTGATTCTTATCAAATTTCATAGATTCGACTTAATTATAATTTTTAATTCCAGAACAGTGTAGTTGCAGGATTTCATAAAAACACACGAACTCCTTCTTCTTCAAGGTCTTTAGTCGTTCATTGAAGCTCTCTTTCACCAACACTTCTTGGGTTAGTAAATTTTAACTCGTTTTCTTCATTTTCCATCAATGTCTATTGAATCCCTAAGCCTAAAACATGTAATTTAGGATAAAGATTGGGGGAATTGGGTAGAGTTAGGGCTTTTTACTTTTTCTTGATTTAGACCTCGTTTTGGGGTCGAATTTGAAAACAAAGTATATATTCGGGCTCGTGGGTAAATGGGGGATATGAATTTTGTCCGAACCTCGTGTTTTGACCAAGCGGGTCTGGGATCGATTTTTGAGATTTTAGGAAGAAAGCTTGAAAATCTATAATTAGGCATTGGGTTTGTTTTGTTTAGCATATAATGAGTTGGAGCCGAATTCGAGGGGGAAAGCGGTTGTTGTGGATTGATTTGGCCGTGGAAGTTGAGGTAAGTGTTTGGTCTAAGCTTAGCTTGAGGGAATAGGTGTTGAGTCTTATTTGCTACTTGCTAATTATCGAGTGCGATGTATAGGCATGATGACGAGTATCTATACATTGGAGTCTAGCATGACCGTGAGTCTTTATATTGCGAATATTCTTATTTTGTTGTAACTTCCATGCTTAATTGATGATTTCTATATGTTGTAAAGAGCATGTGAAAGGAATTATGATCTTTAAACTTCGAGGAGCATTGGCTCGAGTTGTAATACGAATTGTGAAGAAATATGAGAAAAATGGACCCTTTGGAGCATTGGCTCAAGTGGTAAAGTGAATTATAAAGTAAGAAATGAAAGAAAGAGAAAGAGCTATTGATTTATTCCCTTACCAGGATGTTTTGTTGATTTGTTGATCTTCTCCCTTGCCGGGATATTGAATTTATTGATATTGTTCCCTTGCCGGGATTTAACTGTTTAATTGTATTCCCTTGCTGGGATTTCTATCATTATTTATTTACTTCCTTGTCCCTTATTTGTAATTGTTGTTTGGGCGAGGAAGAGCGATTAAGCACAAAGGGTGATGCCGTGCATTGTTTGCTATTGTGAGGAAAGAGTGTAAAGCACGAAAGGTGATGCCGTACTGTGCGATGTACCATTCCGTACCGATATTTATTGATTATATGGCGAGGAAAGAGTGTAAGGCACGAAGGGTGATGCCGTGCATTTGTTGATTTCTGATTTCCTTGTTGATATCCGAGTTATGTTGTTTCTTTCATTACCTGCTGTTATTTGATTATTTCGAGGTATTAGATTTCCTTACCCTATTTGCCTTGTGATTGTTGTTTGGATGAGGAAGAGCGTAAAGCAAAAAGGGTGATGTCGTGTATTATTTTGGTGAGAACGAGAGTAAAAGTACGAAGGGTGATGCCGTGAAAATTGTTGATTTCTGCTTCCTTGTTGATATTCTAGTTATGTTGTTTCCTTCCTTACTTGATGCCTTTCTATTCGGAACTATATTCACCCCCACATCATGTTTCCCCTTCCCGCATTGACTGGTTACTTTCTGTATTTCTTTTCCGTTATATATATATATATATATATATATATATATATATATATATATATATATATATATATATATATATTCGAACTGCACAGGTTTACTTGGTTGTCTGGTTCTAGCCTCGTCACTACTTCGTCGAGGTTAGGGTGGGCACTTACCAGCACATGGGGTCGGTTGTGCTGATACTACACTCTGTGCTCTTTTGCACAGATCCAGGTCTTAGATAGCAGCAGTAGCGCGGGAGCCAACCTTCAGTCCAGTGAGACACCGAGGTAGCCTTGCAGGCGTCCGCAGGCCCGGCGTCTCCTCTATCTTTTATTTCAGTCTGTTATCTCATGTTTCCGAGATAAACAGTTTATATTCTTCTTTCAAACGGTTGTATTTAGTACTCTTAGAAGTTCGTGTTAAATGTGACACCAGTTCTTGGGTAGAGGCATATGTTGATTTCCGCATTATTGTTCAGTTTCTTTAATTTACGTCTTCCGCATATTTATTTAACTTCCATTATTTTCATGATATTACTGATAATTGTCAAAAGAAGTAATTTGTTAATGAATAGCAGTTAAGAATTGGCTTGCCTAGCTCACATTAGTAGGCGCCATCACGACTCCCGAGAGTGGGAAATCCGGGTCGTGACAGCTGATAAATCTAAGATTTTAACGTTGAAACTTTTACTTTTAGCAATTTCTGTTGATTTTTCCGAAAAAACAGTTAAAATTTGAAAAAAATAGTGCCAAGATCACTTCTAGGCATATTATTGAAGCAAACGACTAACCAGATTGTATTATCACTTTTAGGCCGCGCCAGAAACTGTTTACATCTAATAGCCAAAAAGGTTTATAAAATTTGTATAATTATTGTATATTAACATACAAAATGTATGTATACACAAAATAATATACAAATTTTATATATTTTCACGGCTATTATTTTTACAGCGGCTATACAGTGTCATTTTCTCATTGAAAACTGGCAAGGAAGGAGATATTTTCAAGGTCAAAATTTTAGAAGACATTATCTAAAAATGAGAAATTAAAGTGATAATTTGCATTATCCAATAAAAGGAGAGGATACGTTTTGCTTCATGAATCAGAGTTGGTTAACACTGTTACATTTTGAACACGTTCTATCAGTGAGACTAAAGTTGCTCTATTTTAGCATACTTAAGGGACTAAATATGCTCAGGGTTATATTTGAGGGACTAAAATCGACCTACCCTCAAATAAATTTTTTGTTGATTTCAAAGTTCTAAACATTAAAAAAAATATTAACATGGAAGGTATTATAGTTATAATACACACTTCAAATAAGTAAATACTTTATTTAAGATAAAATCTTAATTGATTTAAAATTCTAAATATTAGGATTTCCTACATAATTTAAATGAAGAGTTATTTAATAACTAAATTTTTAACTGATTTGAAAGTTTTAAATATTAAATAAATAATTAAAATATAGTTTTTCCAATGATTAAGTTAAGAGTATTTTACCTTATTTTTCAACTACAATACGTTGTATATTTAATATTCTTTATTATCTTTTCAGATAGTTGTCCCGCATTATTTCAAAACTTGGGTTTTAAGTTTTGTATAGTACTTATGATTTTTAAATGGTTAGAATGGATTAAAGTTATAAGTAGTCAAAAACATGAATTACACTTAATGGTATAAATATATTTTCAAGTAAATAACTATATAAATTGATGTGTATATGATAGTTTAAATATTTTATTGGAGAAAAAGTGATCTTTGAAATGCTTACTCAAACACGTTCATTGTTTTTATGGACGCAGAATAAATTGAATTGGTTAAATATAAGGTAAGCTTAATTGATTTTGATGTCCTAAATATTAGATTTTTTTATGTAGTCCCTCAAATAAGGAAAACTTTAATAAGTAAAGTTTTAGTTTGACTTCAAAATATTAAATATTAAAAAATAATTAAATAACTATTTTGTCTAGTGTGAACTCTATTTTAAAAAGGTAAATTTCACGACCCATTTTCGGAACAAGCCGGGACCGGCACTCGATCACTAAACATGACCGAGCGAACCATCTCCGCTTATCAAATCTATTATAACTCCAAACTTTATATGCAACAAGGCAATACTCTAACCAAATACTTTTAATTAATTTAAATATTTAAATAAATCAACTCCAAAACTTTATTCATAGTAACTACTAAATTACTGCTAAGTTATTATCAAAAACATCTGAATCTTAACCCAACGACTATGTCTATGAAGCCTCTACTGATAAACTGACGCACTGCTCAGGACATGAGATTTCTTGGCCAGTTCTCTAAGTAAACAAAGAAATAGCTAAATAAAAATGACTCTAAGGAATACTCCACGAACAAAAGAGGAGCTCACCAATAGCACTAGAAGAGAAGGAAGTCCAAACCCGTAGCCTGGTCGCCTGCAAAACCGGTTCCTACGTTGTACCGCAGACCAACGTAGGTTCCCAAAAGAGAACGTCAGTACCATCCTCAGTGAGTCTCAACAACGGGAGCCAAAATAACATATCCATTACGAGCAAATGTTCTAAATTCATGTAAAACATAAAGCTCATAAGAATAATTCTAAAATAATTGCATAATAACAGTTTATGAATATTCTATTCTTATAAAAAAATACTTCACTTTATACTTTGGGAGTTCCAACTATCCTGACCTATTTTTGTCTTAGTCACTGTATGATCGGCACAGGTTCGACCCCAACCTGATCGAATAGGCCCAATCCACGAGGTGTCACTCGCTTCATGGTTCTCAGCGCTCATGTATCATACCTTAGCATGGCTAAGTAAATTCTCAGCAACGAGACCCTCGGCTCGTGTGCTCCCTACTTTGGCACAAGTAGTTTTAGGAAGTCAACGTCTTGGTCAGGACCCTAGGCCTAGACGATGACCCCTTCTCAGAATAAAGGATACTCCCAAAAATCTTTTCTTTCTAAACTTCTTCTTGTGACTTTTCAAGTCTAAATCTTTTCTGAAACATCCTATACATACTCATACTGGTATCCTTAAAGGTAAAGCATGACATAAGAATGAAATAAATATTTAAAAGTATATCTAAAGATTCTTGCTCCTTCATGAATTTTCAACATGAAAATGGCATATAAGAATAACACAAAAATCTAAAAATTTATGCACACATATCATAATAAATAATCTAAGTTAATAGGTACTCACTCGCTCCAATTAAGTACATATAAACTCTTTTAAGCAATTCATCAAACACCTTGTATGCGTGCTTTTGTGAGTTAAACCACTTTAGTAAAGGGTTATATCAACTCACCTCAAAACTCCTCGAGCTAATACGTAGGCCCCAGTCCAATTTATACCCGTCAGACAATTGATTCTATAACAACCAGTGTATTTTAATTAATTTCAAAGTCTCACACCTAAACATTAAACTTACTGTTGATACAGAATAAGAAGGGAATTAACTATCCAATTCTTACACTATAGGATAATTGAGAATAGGAAATTATATATACTTGAGTTCAATAACTAGTGATTTGTAAAGAAACCTAGAATTCCGTTGCTTGCGTCAGTATTTCGCTGGGACGTGCTTCTGTTTCTTATTCGCAGAAGTCTGTTTGGAATTTTTCCGTAGCTTCGTTCAAGGCTTAAGGCTTTAAGCCTGCCTTACACTTTTCAACAGCCCTTTTATGGGCTTAAGGGCCTTTTGGATTGTCCCCCCCCCCCCTTGTTATTTTGTCCTTTTTTTGTTTTGTTTTGGGTTGTTTTTTTTTTTTTAACTTAACTAATAATTAATGATACCCACTTTTAATAATTAATAATATTAAAATTATTAATATTTTCCTAATTGTATATATATATATATATATATATATATATATATATATATATATATATATATATATATATCACTATAGACAAGATAAAAATAATAAAAATAATAATAATTTAATTCTATAAATAGCATGTCTCGAAACTTTCATAAATTTGAGGAGTGTTACAATCTTCCCTCCTTAAAAACATTCGTCCTCGAATGTTGCTTGGGCTTTATTATTAAGCTAACAATAATCTCTTAGGTCCTTGAACCTCTTAAGTTTTCTTAGCACTACTCATTCTTCCAAGGGACTCAAAATTTTGGCTAACTCCCTAAATTTTCAAAAATTTCGGCAGAATTTCCCCCGTAAATTGGACTATCCAAAAAAATATCCCTGTCACAAATACCACAAATATATCAACAACAACCAAATATACCATAACAAGTCATTCATAGGCACCAACGCAGCTCATAAATTAATTACTCACACTCCGGTAAGGAAGTACCACAATAACTAATAAGAATCTAAAACACAACAACTTTAGCACAAATAAATCACTTTAATGAATTAAATATACTACGACATAAACTAAATTAATACAACAATTAAGTATAATCTAGGAAGAAGGATAGAAACACTTGCTAACTTGTGTTTAATAAATAAAATATAAATGTCAAACCAAACTTAGGTTCACATACCTTTTTCCTCAAATAAATATGGATATTTCTTTCTCATATCTTCCTCGACCTGCCACGTAACCTTTTTTGAATCATGATTACTCCACAAAACTTTTACTGATGCTAAATCTTTTATTCTCAACTTTCTTACTTGCCTATAGAGAATTTCTATAAGTACCTCTTCATAAGTCAAGACTTCTTCAATTTCTATGGTATCGGTAGGTATTATATGCGGCTCATCATGAATGTACTTTCTAAGCATAGACACATGAAATACAGAATGAACAGAGGATAACTCAACAGGCAACGCTAGCTCATAAGCCACATTTCCCTTCTTTTCTATAATCTCATAAGATCCAATAAATCTAGAACTAAATTTCCCCTTCTTACCAAACCTCATAACTCCTTTCATTGGTGAAGCTTTCAAAAACACCTTGTCACCAACCATGAACTCTAAGTCACGATGCCTCTTATCAGAATAGGACTTTTGATGACTCTGAGCCACTTTTAGTCTTTCTCTGATTAGCCGGACTTTCTCTAAGACCTCACAAACAAACTCTGGATCAATCAAAGGCACCTCTACTGGTTCGAACCAACCCATTGGAGACCTACATCTTCGCCCATACACCGCTTCATAAGGAGCCATACCGATGCTGGCCTGATAGTTGTTATTGTAAGAAAATTCTATAAGTGGCAAGTGATCATCCCAATTACCTCCAAAATCTATAACACATGCCCGCAACATATCTTCGCATGTCTGAATGGTCCTTTTTGCCTGACCATTAGTCTGTGGGTGGAAAGCGGTGCTCAAATTGACCTTTGTACCTAATCTTTTCTGAAATGCCTGCCAAAAATGCGTTGTGAACTGAGGGCCTCTGTCAGATATGATTGAAACTGGAGTACCATGCAATCAGACTATTTCTTTGATGTACAAATGCACATACTGCTCTGTGGAATATGTCGTTTTTACTGGTAGAAAATGCGCGGACTTTGTCAGCCTGTCTACGATAACCCAAATTGAATCATGCTTACGATATGTGCGAGGTAGACCTACTACGAAATCCATATTAATCATCTCCCATTTCCACTGTGGTATCTCTATATCTTGAGCTAGGCCACCAGGCCTCTAATGCTCGGCTTTGACTTGCTGGCAATTCAAACATTTAGCCACATGATCTACTATTTGCTTCTTCATGCCTTTCTACCAATACAACTCTTTCAAGTCAAGATACATTTTGGTAGCACCTGGGTGGATAGAGTACCTCGAACTATGAGCTTCTTCCATTACGGTCTTTCTAAGATCATCTACATCAGGCACACATAACCGATTATTCAACTTCAAAACTCCATCACTTCCTAGAGTGAAAGCAGTGATTTCTTTGTTTCTGGCTCCTTCTTTTAACTTCACTAAGTATGGATCTTCGTCTTACTTAGCCTTAACATGCGCAACAAGGGAGGATTGCGCTAAGGCATAAGCATTTATACCTCCTTCTTCGGTCTCATCCAATCTAATTCCATCATTTGCTTGTTTTTGAATTTCTCGACCCAAAGATCGCCTATGTACGGCAAGATGGACCAAGACACCTATTGACTTCCTACTAAGTGCATATGCTACCACATTAGCTTTGCCCGGGTGATAAAGAATATTGATGTCATAATCTTTCAATAGCTCGAGCCACCTTCTCTGTCTCAAATTTAATTCTTTTTGCTTAAAAATGTACTGGAGGCTTTTGTGATCTGTAAACACTTCAGAATGCTTGCCATATAGGTAGTGTCGCCATATTTTTAATGCAAACACCACTGCTGCAAGTTCCAAGTCATGTGTGAGATAGTTCTTTTCATGATTCTTTAACTACCTGGAAGCATAAGCAATAACTTTTTCATTTTGCATAGGAACACAATTGAGACCAACTCTAGAGGCATCACAATACATTGTGAACCCACCCGAACCTGTCGGCAAGGTTAATACAGGTGCAGTGGTCAACCTCTTCTTTAACTCTTGAAAACTCTGCTCACAAGCATCTGAACACTGGAACTTAACTGCTTTCTGGGTCAAATTAGTTAATGGAGCTGCAAGTGAAGAAAACCCCTCTACAAACCTTCTATAGTAGCCAACTAACCCCAAGAAACTCCTGATTTCGGTTGGCGTTGTCGGCCTAGGTCAGTTCTTGACTGCTCCTGTCTTATGAGGGTCTACTTTTATTCCTTCAGTAGATACCACGACCATGTGGCCTAAGAATGCCACTGACTGCAACTAGAACTCACATTTTGAAAATTTGGCATAAAGCTCATTCTCCTTCAAGGTCTGCAAGGCTATTCTGAGGTGTTCTGCATGATCTTCCTTGCTCTTAGAGTATACCAAAATATCGTCTATAAACACGATAATAAAGGTATCAAGGAATGGCTTGAAAACTTTGTTCATGAGGTCCATGAATGCAGCTGGAGCATTTGTCAATCCGAAGGACATCACTAGAAATTCATAGTTCCCGTAGCGAGTTCTAAATGCTGTTTTAGATATATCCTCTTCTCTGATTCTCAACTGATGGTACCCCGACCTCAAGTCTATTTTTGAAAAGTACTTTGCACCCTGAAGTTGATCAAATAAATCATCAATTCTTGGCAGTGGGTACTTGTTCTTAATGGTAACTTTATTCAACTGACGATAGTCGACACACATTCTGAGAGACCCATCTTTCTTCTTGATAAATAGGACCGGGGCACCCCATGGTGAAACACTTGGCCTGATGAAGCCATTGTCAAGAAGGTCTTTCAAAACTATTTTCTCAACTCATTAAGTTCTGTTGGAGCCATCCTATAAGGAGATATAGATATGGGTTGAGTGTCTAGCATGAGATCAATGCCAAAGTCTATAATTCTTTCAGGAGGAAATCCGGGAAGGTCATCTGGGAAAACTTCTGGAAATTCTCTAACAACTGGCACTAACTGAAGAGCTGGTGGTTCTGATTCTGGATTAATGATATGAGCCAAATAGGCGAGACACCCCTTACCAATCATTCGTTGTGCCTTAAGGTAAGAAATAAACTTACCTACAAGTGATGCTTAACTACCCTTCCACTCTAAGACTTTTTCATTTGGAAATTGGAACCTGACTATCTTGGCATGACAATCTAACATGGCATAGCAGGAAGATAACCAATCCATACCCATGATCATATCGAAATCCACCATTTCTAACTCTATGAGATCGGCTTTGGTGTTGCGACCTTGGACTAAAACTATACAACCTCTATAGACTCTTGTGACTTTCACTGACTCGCCAACTGGAGTAGATACTAGGAATAGCTCACTAAGTTGTTCCGGTTCTAGAACGAGGTTAATTGCAAAGTATGGAGTCACATATGAAAACGTTGAACCTGGATCCATTATGGCATAAGCATTATGTGAGCAGACTAGAAGTATACCTGTAATAACTTCTACAGATGCCTCTGCACTCTAACGATCAAGTATGGCAAACAAATGAGGTTATCCCCCTCCTTGAGTAACTCGATCTGCACCTCTGCCTGCCCCATGCCCGGTCTGATTATGAGACCCACGATCTTGAGGTGGTGCACCTACAGTAGCTGAGGAACTAGAAGGACGAGTTGATCCCTCACTGAAATTACGTCTCAACTTTGGGCAGTTGGCCTTTATATGACCAATGTCTCCGCAATGATAGCAACCATGAAACCCAAGCTTGCACTAACCTGAATATTGCCGCCTACATGTTCCACAAAAACCTTGTTATTATGAATGTTGCTCAGCATGACCCTGGCTATGTGAGGATGATGTCCTAAATTCTGATTCTGGCGAGACTGGTTTCCATAACTCTGAGTACGTCTGAAGGAAGACCCACCACCTGACTGATGACTGGACTGAGATGATGCTAATGACTCATTATTAGAGGAATCCCTTCCACCTCCGCTAGATGTACCATTAAACCTGCCCGCTGTCCAGGCTTTCTTGTTATGCTATTTTTCTTCTCTCATATGTTGTCTGTATTTTTCTAAGTGCTTGGAAAATCCTACAGCATAGGAGAAGGCTTTTATCCCTACCACTGCAGATGATGTCATATCCTTAATGTGGTAAGCTAAACCGCCAACAAACCTACGAAACTTTGCTTTTTCTGTCTTAACCATGTGAGGAGCATGCTTAGCTAATCTTATGAATTCTATGTAGTACTCTTGCACACTTTTATTCCCTTACTTGAGCTGTTCGAACTCTGTAGCCTTAGCTTCCCTATCCGCTTCTGGGATAAAGTTAGCCATGAATGCCTCTTCAAATTCTTCCCAAGTAGGTGGACCATCATCTTCATCTCTTTCCTTTTCCTACATCTCAAACCAAGCGCTAGCCACATCTCTCAGCTGGTAAGCAGCCAACTCCACAGCTTCATCATCAAATGCTTTCATCGCTCGGAGCGCTTTCTTGACACTCTTCAGCCACAACATTAGATCTTCATCAACTATAGAACCATGGAATACTGGAGGACTCAACTTCAAAAATTCATTCACTCTTGAGGACTCAGAATTGTTCTGTCTATTGATTGAGGTAGAATCTCATAGCACTGTTGACAGCATCAAATGCTTCTCTTGTTCTGGTTGGCCAGAAAGGCTTTAAACATCTCCATAGCACTGTTGACAGTATTAAACATCTGACCCATCTCGAGAGATATAGTTTCCTGAGCCGGAGCTGCTGTTGGGGGTGGCACTGGATCCTGAGGTACTGGATCATCATGCTCCATCCCTTCTTCATGTTCAACCCGGGGTACTTGAACACCCTTTGTGGATTTACCTTTCCTTTTCTGAGTTGGAGCCTTTTTAGTTCTGCCTTGAGCCACAATAGTAGCAATAGTTTTTGAGCAGCAGCCTGAGTGTCGGTGTCAGAGTTGCGAGTACGAACCATTTCTGCAAGTTTTGGAGAAATGAATACATTAGATAATTTCTTAGAGGTAGGATCTACTGCACGATCTAAAGTATGAGAAAAATGAGACTTTTCCAAAATACTTGTAGCCTCCTATTTATAAGTATGACGCGCTTCATACCCATAAACAAGACTCTACTAACACGACTTCATAGACCCCTAGGACTCCATAAACCTGAGGCTCTGATGCCAAGTTTATCACGGCCCATTTTCTGAACAAGCCGGGACCGGCACTCGATCACTAAACATGACCGAGTGAACCATCTCTGCTTATCAAATCTATTATAACTCCAAACTTTATATGTAATAAGGCAATACTCTAACCAAATACTTTTAATTAATTTAAATATTTAAATAAATCAACTCCAAAACTTTATTTATAGTAACTACTGAATTACTGCTAAGTTATTATAAAAAACATCTGAATCTTAACCCAACGACTATGTCTATGAATCCTCTACTGATAAACTGACGCACTGCTCAGGACATGAGATTTCCTAGCCAGTTCTCTAAGTAAACAAAGAAATAACTAAATGAAGATGATTCAAAGGAATACTCCACGAATAAAAGCGGAGCTCACCAATAGCACTGGAAGAGAAGGAAGTCCTAACCCGTAGCCTGCTCGCCTGCAAAACCGGTTCCTACGTTGTACCGCAGACCAACGTAGGTTCCCAAAAGAGAACGCCAGTACCATCCTCAGTGAGTCTCAACAACGGGAGCCAAACTTTAATAACATATACATTACGAGCAAATGTTCTAAATGCATGTAAAACATAAAGCTCATAAGAATAATTCTAAAATAATTGCATAATAACAGTTTATGAATATTCTAAAAGAAATTCTTTTCTTTTTCTTTCTTATAAAAAAAAATACTTCACTTTATACTTTGGGAGTTCCAACTATCCTGACCTATTTTTGTCTTAGTCACCGTGTGATCGGCATGGGTTCGATCCCAACCTGATCGAATAGGCCCGATCCACGAGGTGTCACTCGCTTCATGGTTCTCAGCGCTCATGTATCATACCTTAGCATGGCTAAGTAAATTCTCTGCAACGAGACCCTCGGCTTGTGTGCTCCCTACTTTGGCACAAGTAGTTTTAGGAAGTCAACGTCTTGGTCAGGACCCTAGGCCTAGACGATGACCCCTTCTCAGAATAAATGATACTCCTCAAAATCTTTTCTTTCTAAACTTCTTCTTGTGACTTTTCAAGTCTAAATCTTTTCTGAAATATCCTATACATACTCATACTAGTATCCTTAAAGGTAAAGCATGGCATAAGAATGAAATAAATATTTAAAAGTATATCTAAAGATTCTTGCTCCTTCATGAATTTTCAACATGAAAATGGGCTATATAAGAATAACACAAAAATCTAAAAATTTATGCACACATATCATAATAAATAATCTAAGTTAATAGGTACTCACTCGCTCCAATTAAGTACATATAAACTCTTTTAAGCAATTCATCAAACACCTTGTATGCGTGCTTTTGTGAGTTAAACCACTTAGTAAAGGGTTATATCAACTCACCTCAAAACTCCTCGAGCTAATACGTAAGCCCCAGTCCAATTTATACCCGTCAGACAATTGATTCTATAACAACCAGTGCATTTTAATTAATTTCAAAGTCTCACACCTAAACATTAAACTTACTGTTGATACAGAAGAAGAAGGGAATTAACTATCCAATTCTTACACTATAGGATAATTGAGAATAGGAAATTGTATATACTTGAGTTCAATAACTAGTGATTTGTAAAGAAACCTAGAATTCCGTTGCTTGCGTCAGTATTTCGCTGGGACGTGCTTCTGTTTCTTATACGCAGAAGTCTGTTTGGAATTTTTCCGTAGCTTCGTTCAAGGCTTAAGGCTTTAAGCCTGCCTTACACTTTTCAACAGCCCCTTTATGGGCTTATACGTCCTTTTTGTATTAGTCTTTAAGCCTTTGTCTACAACAACCACTTTATGGTTAATCTCCTTTTTTTTTTTTAACTTAACTAATAATTAATGATACCCACTTTTAATAATTAATAATATTAAAATTATTAATAAGACCCTAATTGTATATCCAATTATTTATAAATAGAGAAGTAAATCAAAATATATATATATATATATATATATGTGTGTGTGTGTGTGTGTGTGTGTGTGTATATTTCACTATAGGTAAGATAAAAATAATAAAAATAGTAATAATTTAGTTCTATAGTTAGTGTGTCTCGAAACTTTTATAAATTTGAGGAGTGTTACATAAAATAAGACTAATGACATTTAGATTTTTCATAAAATTATCTTTTTCGATTTTTGAGCAAGATTGAAATTCCATGTCGTTTGAAGTTGCTGAAAGTTTACCTTTATTAGGATACAATTAGGCCAACAATAAATACAAAAAGTAAAAAAAAAAATGAATAAGAAAAAGAGAGAGGTTATGTCCATGACCATGTTATTTGATGAAAACTGATACTTAAAGCATGTTGAGCAACATCTGTGAGGCTGTTGAGTATGGAAAAGTTATATAGATGGTTACTTCGTGAAATGACTGAACTGGCTTAAAAATAGCTCCACGAGTTTTCGAACAATGCATGATGCAAAAAAAAATTTTAAATCGATAAATATTTTAAATATTAAAAAAAATCTAAGTAGTCTTACAAATAATGAAAACTTTAATGAGTAAAATTTTAGTTGATTTCAAAGTAATAAATATTAGGGAAATAATTAAATGACTATTTTGTCTAGTGTAAACTTTATTTTAAAAGGTAAAAAAGGCGAACGTTATTTCGTTAATGGCTTTCGTGCTTTTAATTAATGTAGTATAGATATAAATAGATATATAATTTTTATTTATCTCAGGTGACCTGAATTGCCCTTTGCAGAAGTAAACAATCCTTTTCTCTTTTAACTTCTATTAATGATTGGAGTAAGATCAGTAAGTAAAGGTTAAATGTAATTAGTCAAATATCATAAGGAGTAAAACTGGAATAAAATAATAGAAAAACAATACTATACATTCACTTTTAAAATATTAGTCGAAAATATATATTTTTTCCAAATAGTAAAAAGTTCAATTTGAAACGAAAAAAGGATGTTTTAGAGAAAAGAAAATAAATAAATTAAAGACAAACGCCAACCCTTTTTCTGGTTACTTTGGCCTTTGCCTCACAAAAAAATCGAAAAATTACACAAAATTCACAATCTTAAAAGGGATAGGCTTATCCGGCCTCAACATATGTGGCACCATACAAAGTTAAACTCCATATCTTTAGCAAGATACCCATTGTGCCACGTGTCTTTTGGGATCCATGAAAAAAAGATCAAAAACCCAAAAATGTGCAAATTATTACTCTCTAAAGTTAGTTTTGTTAGTTTGAAGTGAAGAGCATGGCATCTTTAGCAACTCTTGCTGCAGTACAGCCCACAACTGCCGTCAATGGGCTAGCTGGAAGCTCCATTATTGGAACTAAGCTACATGTTAAATCATCTCGCCTTAATTTGAAGTCTACTAAATCCAGGTACAGCTTTCAACATGTAGCTTGTCCATTCGTGTATAGAAGTTAAACTTATAGTACTAAAGATTTATTAGAAGGGGAGCCTTGGCGTAAAAAGTTACTGCCATGTGATCATGAGGTCACAGTTTCGAGCCGTGAAAACAGTCTCTTGTAGAAATGCAGGTAAGGCTGCGTACAATACACCCTTGCGTCCGACCCTTCCCTGGATCCGCGCATAGTGAGAGCTTAGTGCACAAGGCTGTAGGGGCATATGTAGTATATACGTGACAAGTTCAACTGAAACCATAACTTTCGATACGGAGTATAAATTTATGTGCAAAATCTATTAAAATTGCAACAAATAGTGAATTTGAACTCATAGCTTTAAAAATATAATGAATTAAATGCTAAAAATCTAAGGCTGAACCCATAGAGTTTAAAATTGTAAATCCTGGAGCCGCCTCTGTTGGGCTGCCCTTTTTGTATCCAATCTATTGCCTTAATTTTTATACTTATTACTAATCTCACTTAATATGAACATTCAATTATTATTGTCTGTTTATGCGACCTGATAATGTAAAGTGTTGGTTTTTTGGTGATAGTAATCTGACTGGCTATTATATTTTTGCTAGGGCTGGTTCTGTGGTAGCAAAGTATGGTGACAAGAGTGTATACTTTGATTTAGAGGACTTGGGCAACACCACTGGCCAGTGGGACTTGTATGGTTCAGATGCACCTTCGCCATACAACTCCCTTCAGGTATTTGATTACTCCCCCCAACCCCCAACAACCAAAACAGATTCTTTCTTGCAGCAATACTTCATATTTTATTCTATACTATCCCAAAAGAATTTTTACACGTTTCACTGCATTTGCTCCAATTTGTTAGTATGGTGCACGCAATGTTTCATACTCTGATTGACTGATTGGATAAGAGATGGAGTAAAAATAGAAAAATACTTACTGGATATTTTGCATAACTATTGGAACAATTTAGAAACAGGAATTTTTCATCAATTGCCAATAGTCTGAATGACTTCTTTGATCTTTCTTAGCAGATGCAATTGGCATATTATGAACAATTTTTCCTCTGCAGTTTTTCAATTGGCAGGGATCCTGCAGCATTTCAATATTATAGGGATTAGTAACTTCTTTCACGTTTAAATTTAACTTCTCATTCATTGGTACTATACAATAGTCTTGGTAGCTTTCTTAGGTTCAGTTACGGCGATGGGCAATTTATGAAGTGTTTGCTTAACTAGGATTTTTGTGTGTGTTTTAGGAATTGAGCATGTATTTGAGCGTAAAGCAAACAGTTCCTTATTATGGTCTTAGGAACGTTAACATCTGAACAACTTGGAGTACATGAGAGTTATGAACAACTTGGCATACTTAGACAAATTACAAGAGATGTTTTGTTCTACTTAAGGTCGGTAATGAGCATATGAGCAGTAAGTGAAGAAACACAGTTTCTTACATATGCAGACATCAGTATCGTGTGGATAGAACATATGATTAAACTGTTTCGTAGTTACTTAAGCTCAGATGCAGATCCAAGATTTTAGATCAGTAGGTACAGAGTATCATTATACCAACTACTGTATAGAAATAGATATTTTCTAAAATTTCTGATATACACAGTTACAATCGAAAGCACTATCTACTTTGCATCCACAACTACTTGTGCTAGTTGTGCGTGTCTGACAGGCATTAAGGGTTTGTTTGCCGTGCTTGCATGGAGTGATTGTGTTAGTCTAAGCTCACATGTTGATTGTGCTATTGTGATAACTCTCTCTTGTATTGTTTTGTATTTGGTAGAGCAAGTTTTTCGAGACTTTTGCTGCTCCTTTCACTAAGAGAGGTCTGTTGCTCAAATTCCTGATATTGGGAGGTGGCTCAACTCTTGCATACTTCAGTTCAACTGCATCAGGGGATATACTACCAATCAAGAAAGGACCTCAACTTCCACCCAAGCTTGGGCCACGCGGAAAGATCTAATTCCTTTTCAATCCAACTTTCTCAACCTTCATTTTGTAATTGATGTATCTGTCCCCAGCTTGTAAGTATTCTTGAAGCCTACCTGAGACCTTTTGTTACAGAAGTTAAATCTTATTGCAAAGTTGGAGCATTGCTTTCTAGCTTGTCGTCTTGTGACATCGAGTGTTGAGATGTTACTTTAATTGGTTCAGGTAGGTGTCAATGAATAATGATTTTAATTAAGCTTTGGCTAGAAAGTCGATAAACTATTTTGACTTCTAATTCACTAGAACAGGAAGCTCTTTGCTTTAAATTTGGCTCAGAATGTCAAGGCACTAACATGATATTTTCTCACTGTTTCTGTCCATAGGAGAAAATTGAAAGGAAATAATTACTGATAAGTTGCAGGGGAATTGTCTTAAAACCAAATAATGATTCTATACGCCGTATAATCTCCAAATTCCAGATTACAAAACTCTTTCTAGCAGAGGCTATCCAAGGTAAGAATGGACTATTTCGGAAAGGTCCACCACTTCCCATGATTATTTGTCAACAAGGTGACATCGTCTGCAGAGTGAATCATTTTAATAACTATTCCCTATTTACAACAGGAATGGACTTAGCATCCTAGATGGGTTGTGTGATTCATCTCATTATGTACATTTGAGGCTGATTGTCACTTTGATGACTTCCTCTGTCTAGCCTCCGATGAGTTGATCCGTATTTCACAGCAACATCACTTAGTGGCGTGCTGTGGGACTTCTAGAACCAACTAAGTTCTCTAAGTAAGAACTTTTCTTGTTTGTGACTATGTTAGGTGGTTTCTTCGCATCAATGTCTAACTCCTCCTTCAAATCTTTCTTTGCGTCATTCTCTCCTTGTTCCACTGTCCAACCCATGAAATCCAACAGTGTCATTGACGTTGGATTCTCCACAGAGTTAAGCTTTTCTACTTCTTCCTTGGCATTTGGGAATCTGCCTGATGGACATACGCGTAATGAATCTCTTAGAGGAAACCTCTTTACTTCAGCACTCGAAGGATTTTGGGCCGTAGCATCTGCTTGGAGAACATCTTCAATCCTTGACATGACTGTGTGTGCCCTGCTCTCTATTATTCTTGAATAGCTTTCTAAAATAGCTTGCCCCACATCCTGTAAAATCGAGAAAAATATAGGTTATAACTTATTAATAGCCTAAGAACTGAAAACCTTTTAGCTTTGCAGTTTTATTTTTGAAGGGAAACTACACAGTATAACCGCTCTCAGAATAATAGCCGGCAAAATGTATATTAATATAATATACATATTTTATACATAATCAGTGTATATATATTTTTTGTATATTTGGCTAGCGGATTTAATTATTATTGGCCAACCGGTCAAATGTGTAACTTGCCCATTTTTGAAGCCCTTGCGACTTCAAAAAATAGATGAAACTAATCATAGGAATAATGAACAACATATGAATATGCTGGTAACAACCAAAAGAACATCCAATTGCATATCTTGCAGAAACAAGGTAAAAAGCGTAGATACTCTAGTATATCATTAAAAATTTGAAGTAGATCAATAGAGGGCGCTTCTTACCCCATTGAATTGGATTTTGCTAATGTCTAGAGATGACTGAGGAATTCCAGGGAACCTCTGCTTAAGAATAAGCAAGATAGTCTCTGCTCTTTCTTCAAAGATTTCTCTCTTCTCTAAACTAACGGCGGAACCCCATGCTGACTTCCCATCTTTAGAAGTCATCTTTCGTCTCCAAATAATTACAGAAGCCTCAAGTTTGTTCTTGAGGTCTAAAATCTTATGTTCTGAAGACAAGTCCATAGTTGTGAGGAAGTAGTCAGGATCAAAGTATTCATCAGTGATGCTCTTATAGATCGCATCTCCAAGACTTGCTCTCCCATTCTAAACATAAAATAATAAAATATTCAAAGACAATACTTAAATAGTGTGACGATACATTTATACAAAACTTCTACGTTCAAGATTTCCTTTTTGTTATTGTACCTTGGGTAGTGAGTCTATATAACTTTCAGGGATCTCCATTTCCGATAGGACTTGAGCATTTATAGCCATGGCTGCTTTAAGTACTTGGTTTACTGAATCCTTCTGAAATTGCAGCCATTTTCTTGTAACATCGGACAAGCCATTTAGAGGAACCTTAGGAGTCGGTATCCACCATTTATCATCTTTCCTCCCTTCCTGTGATTCGTCATCCTTCGATATATAGGAGAACTCGTTTTGGTCTTTAAAGTTATCTAAGCAATCCTGTGTAGATCATCAAATCGAAGCATAAACATCAATGCTTTTAAATAAGATTATTTTACAATGACTTGAAATGAACTTTTCTCTTACAAGAAGCATAGCGTCTAGCTTGCGTAATGCTGGAATATTCATTTGAAGATCGGTTCTCTGCTTTGTCACCATAACCTGACAAATAAAAAGCATATTGTTGGATGTGCGAACAAAGTCTCACATTGGTTGCTGAAAAGATTGGGAGCCTACATATAAGGTGTTGGGATCTCTTAATGGAGTGAAGCCTTTTGGGAAAAACTGTACGGGCTTAGCCCAAAGCGGACAATATCACACCATGTTAAGAGTATCATTAGGCCGCTTTAGCCCAACACATATGCTCTTGTAAGTTGTTAGCTAGATATATATGACATGATGAGGAGTTTCCGAAAAGATGGGGTTGAGGGAGAGAATTACCTCCATACTTGTTCCATCTTTTGATTTTTGTTTAGAAGGAACAAATTCAACAATGTGATCTGTTACAGATAACAGCCAGTCAATTTCTTTTCTCCATTTGGCTTTTCTCTCAGATGGCATAGGCTCTAATCTCTTCTGTTCCCCAAAAGCAGAAGCTGCATTCATGAGTAAAGAAACAAAGATAGGAATAAAGAAAGTATTATTATGAGAAAATAGAATGCATATCATATAAACAACACCACCAACAAAGAACCCAGTATAGTCCCACAAATAGGGGTCTGGGGAGGGTAGTGTGTACACAGCGTTACCCCTACCTTGTGCAGGTAGAGAGACTGTTTCCGATAGACCCTCAGCTCCAAGCAAATGAATGTCATGTAAAGTGAAACCGAAATAGTGTGTGTGTGTGTATATATATATATATATATCCTGTGATGTGGTGGAATTGAGATACCTGCTAGGTTTGTGATTGCATTAGACAATGCCAGTGCAGATGACACACCCTTTCCTCCACCGGACATGTCCTCGCCAAGCAGCAACTTTGAAAACTTTTCCTTCATCAGCTCCATATCTGAATTTGTGAAGAAAAAAGTAGGTATGTCAACAATATGGTCATAGGAAACACGAACATTTGAAAATAATATCACCAGTCTTGAAATTTTCTCAAACATTTCACCAAGTTTTGTCCCCAGAGATTGAAGCCAAAGAGAGACAGAAAGGGGAGAAATCTAAATTCCCTTTCAAAACTAGGCAATAGAAATGATGTAAAGAAATAATAAAATTAGCCAAGGTTTTTTCGTATTTGAGTTCAATGCAGAATTAATAAATGAAAGAATCTATCAAATTTTCCCAGATAAAGGAGGAAGGTTAAATAGGTTGACAATTATGCGTAAAACTAATCAATTCATAATAATTCCTAGCACGTGCTGCAAAGGGTCCACATGCAGCAGAATAATTGTTAAGAATTCATACAACAGAACAAACTTGTTTGAAATTGAGGCGTTACTATTGTTGTTACATTGTATTATGAAAAGACTAGATTTTCCCACATGCGAAATTAGAAGATGGCTTGCCTGAAGGCTGGGTCTGTCTAGGGCGAGGGCTAGGGACACCAGGATCATTAGCCAAACGTGATTTGATAGACTCAGTACGACTAAGGACACACCCAATCCTTTGAAATTCAACAGGTTGATCATGTAAAGGCATTGAAGCTTCACTTTTCGACGTTACCCTTTCATCCCCTGAAGTCAATATTGATGAATCACTATTATTAATCTCAAGAATCATACTTCGCGTTTCCTGTCCTGTTCCATCCTCTGACTTTCCTTTGAAATGCAGTAATTTAGCCTTGCACATTTCTTTCGCTTCCTCAAGTGCTGCTCGAACCATCTTTCTGATTCAAGCAATATAAAACTATCTCACGCGATCAACCTTCCGACCATGCAGCAATAACAACTACGTCCCAGTTTGAAACTAATTGAGGTCGGTTATATGAAACTTGAGATTATAAGACAGGAAAACTTATATATTTGGGGATGGAGGGGAGGTGAAAAGAAGGATTAGAAAATGGAAGCTTTGGCTTTAGAGAAGAGATGGAATTAAGCAAAATATTGTTTTTTCTAATTGAGAAGTAGAGAATGGAGGAGGTTTTGGTGTTAGTTTCTCAAGTTTTTTGTGAATGGTTGGGAGAACGTGCGGTGCATGTTTCAGCAAACAGGTTACTTTGTTTTGATAATTATTTTAAATAAATTTCTTTCTTGCTATACAATGTATATGTGCTTATTTGGAGAGTCATGACTAGCTTTTCGGCAAAATATTGATGGCTGAATATTTTTTTACTTTAAATAAAAGTCAGCCACATCCCTCCACTAAAATAAATCAAAGGTGTGCAGAAGATACTCCTTCTCTCCCAATTTATATGTCGTAGCTCCGATTTTGAGAGTCAAATTTTTTAATTTGAACCATAAATTCAAACATAATCTTTAATATTTTTTTTAAATAATTTATATGTTTGAAAACTATGTAATAAGTCATAAGACTAATACTTAACAATTTAAAATATTAAAAAAGCATATTAAAAAGTTGTGGCAAAAAATTCCTTTTGACTTTCAAAATCCAGCACAAAAATTGGACAGGAGAGTATTAATAATTAGAAAAAGAATCATTGCTTAAATGATTGTAATAGTTCTGTTCCCTCAGTTAAGGTTTTATTCTGATTTTGATGTGTGACCAAGCGAGAAATTTTACATGAGAATTGCCAAATCATACTTAAGTCGGGCCCTTATCGTTTGACATATGGAGCCATGACCCCACCCTTCATCATCACTTCTCCGTCACAATTCACCTACTCTCACTTTCTGGTCATTCCTCATTTTTTTTTTCTAATTCATTCTCCTCCACACGGACTTCACCCCCTATATATCCTCTTCTCTTGTTATAAATCCTATAATTATTTTTTACAAATCCATTCGGTTAGTTCTTCTTTCCCACTGAGCTTTGCACCCAAAAAAGAGGTTTGAATTTATGAAGAAAGAAGCTCTCACAAAATTAAAGTTAACTACCTTAATCAATGAGCAAATGCCAAAAAAGCTCAATTCGAAGAATAAACGGATGAGAAAGACATTTGAATAGTGAAATTGCTTTTACCCGTATTTTTAGTCTCAACCCTTGCATTCGAAAGGGATAGAGAAATTCATGAAGAAGGGGCAGATGGCTGTAATTCTACTTTCTGAAGAAAGAGAGTAATCTTCGACTATTTTGCTTATAATTTGAAGAAAGATGCCTAAACAATATTTTCGTTCAAAATTTATAAAAGCTGCACAGCCATAGATGTACACATGCCAAAAATGAGTAAAACAGAAAATGAAAATTGCTTGAGATCTGCACTTGTTCCAAGTGTGTGTGAAATTAGGGAAAAAAATGTTAATTTAATTTTCATCAATTTACCAAACAATTTTGGTATAGTTGAAAATAATCAATTGTTTGTGCTAAGGCAGGGGCGGCCCGACCAATTTCAAGGCCTAAAACCAAACTTTACGAGAGACCTTAACTTTTTTATTAATAAAAATATTTATTTTTATTTGAAGTCTATTTTTCTAACTTTTTTTTAGATGCAAAGCTATTATTATTTTTTAATAATCAATTTCTCCTAATAAGTCTTTCTCAATTAACAATATAGCTAATTCATTTTATATCTTTGAGACATTGTTGATCTTAGGTAAGATTTTATCAATTTTAATTTTGACATACTTTTTTTCGCTGAAGCAACGGTAATAGGAGTTATTAACATTATTCTATAAGTAATATAACCATTTGGAAAATAATCAAATCTTTTTATTTGATTGAGTATATCAATCAAATTGTTATCTTCTAATTCTACTATTTTTCTTAATATTTTTAATTCAGAAAATAAATCTAAACTATCAATATTAGGTTGATTATTGTGATTTAAGGAGCATTCAAGATGAAGACAATATTTTTTTAAATTTCCATCATCTAGTGATCTCAGTTTTTACCGCTAAATAAAAAACCAAAAATATTTTCATATGCCTCTAATTGTTCAAATCTATTTTAAAGTGAAAAAAATAACCTTGTCTACTACTCTCTACGGTCCATAATAAGTGACTTTTTTGGCTTTTATTTTGGTCCAAAATAAGTGTCATTTTATATAATCGAGAAGGAATTAACTTTATTATTCCAAAATTTGTCCTTATTTACATATCTCAATATGTCAAGTTAACAACATATAAATTTTAATTAAGGATAATTCAGTCAAAACACATTTTTGTTCTAGGAGTCACTATTTTCTTAAGGGGCACAACAAAGGTTAAAAAGTCATTTATTATGAGCCAGAGGGGGTATGTATAAAAAGTAATCAACTCTAAAGGACTCTTCGAGAGATTTTGAGATTTCACTATTAACATTCTCCTCAAATTGTTTCTTTCTATATATTACACGTTTCTTATGAAATTCAGGTTCGATATTAATTTCAAATACAATTTCCTTGACAGAAATCAAAGCAGTTGC
Source organism: Nicotiana tabacum (assembly GCF_000715075.1). Taxonomy (NCBI): domain Eukaryota; kingdom Viridiplantae; phylum Streptophyta; class Magnoliopsida; order Solanales; family Solanaceae; genus Nicotiana; species Nicotiana tabacum. Next base: position 141,764,793 of record NC_134099.1, on the reverse strand, counting down.
AAATCCTTCATCTCTTTATTTGTTAAATAAAGAAATTAAACTTTTTCACTTCACATAACTTTTTTTTTTAAAATTTCTATATAGCCTATTAGGTGTAAAGAAAAATGGGGCCTCCACAAATGTGGAGCCTAAAGCAGTTGTTTTACTTACTTTATGGGCGGCCACCCCTGTGCTGAGAAGAAGTGGAGAAAGAATAAAGAAAATTGAGAAGATGAATCCGGGAGTGAGAATGTAGGTCAAGAATGAGGGAGAGAATGATGATGAAGGGTGGGTTCCATAGCTCCGTGTGCCAAACGATAAATAGCCTCACTCAAGTATGATGTGGCAAGTCTCACACATTGTAAAATTTCTCGTGACCAAGCATATTTAACGTTCAATCAAATCAACCGAGCTAAATTAGTTCTTGCAACTTTTCTATCTATCACGTGTTTGTTTGTTTGTGACAAACTCATATCTCAACCAAACAAAATTGAGAAAGAAGAAAAGCGGCGGAAAAAGAATATGGTCTTCTTTTCCACAATTATTATTCTTGTTCTCCCTCCCAAATAGCTGCTATATATCCCATTATTATTGCTCTCCTTGTTTGAATGTTACTCTTGTAATTCATTCTTGTTGGGTTGCCACCTTGAAGTTAAATTGGTTGGCGATTTTTCAGCTGTTGTTGCTGATTTTTTTTTTTTTAATTTAAAGTTTACGACTAGTACATATAGGATCATTACAATCAGAACAAAACAATAATTCAAACTAGTATTGATCTTTTACCCTTCGATATCCTCTAAATTCTCAACTTTCAGCTTTAGAAGTACATAAAAACGAAAATTAGAATAAAAGCCATTGCATATTTAATTTGGAGATAAAACAACTTTCACGATCCTAAACCCGGACTCGATCGTGATGACGCCTCTCATGAAAACAAGGCCAGCTGACACTTTCCCATTCCAATTTTAAGCAATTAAACAATAAGAATTAAATCTAAAACGTAAAAAAAAAAAAACCAAAGGTAAGTAGTTAACCGAACAGTTTGCGGAAAATAAACCCAACACAGCCCGATACCGGGGTGTCACTAGTCACGAGCATCTACCAATTCTAACACAAGTCTGAAAAGTCTACAAAGCTATTACAAAGCCACTAATAAGGGAAAAGAAATGAGATAAGAGGGGAGAAACACGGGATTGCGGACGCCAAGCAGCTACCTCGTGAACTCCGAAGTCTCCCGAGAACTCTCAACTCTCGCTAGCAGGATCATCCAACTCAGTGAGTAATAATCATAAATAAAGACTGAAAGCAAGAAATCACGTAAGGCACATTACACGCTATAATGAAGCAGTAAAAAGCCAGTAAAATGGTGAATCAGAAAAGATATGTAAAAATCACTTCAGTTCAGTTTAAACTTCATAAAATGCCTTTTCAACAATTAAGTAGGAAAATGACAGGCAATAAGAAAGATAGACACATAAAGGTTCGCCCCTCGGGCACAATATTAACAAATCCGCCCCTCGGGCAATATCTAAGAACAATACGAGCCTCTCTGGCTATATCTCACATCACAATAGGTACCCGCGCTCATTGGGGTGTGTAGACGCCTGGAGGGGCCCCTTACGGCCCAAGCGCAATATCAAGCCATCTCGTGGCATCATCACTAGGCTCTCGGCCTCATATCAACAAGCCACCTCGTGACGTACAAATCTCAGGCCCTCGGCCTCATAATCATAATCAGTGTTTCCTCACAACATAGGCTCTCGGCCTTACTCAGTCATAATCTCACAGCCACTCGGGCAACAGTAAAACATAGTGCTCAGCCCAAAATATCATTTAAAATATCTTTGTAAGTGTTAAAACAGAGTAAACATGGCTGAGTCATGAAAAACAGTAGAATATAGCATGATTGAGTTCAAGTATAAAGTCAAAACAATGAGAAAATATCAATAAAAATCCCCTAAGGGTTCAAATAGTTGGCATTCAGCCCAAATATGGCATTCAGCCCAAAATATGATGATAGCAAATAGTTTTCAGTCAAATACGCGGTAAAAACAGTTATTCGGGATGGACTGAGTCACAATCCCCAATAGTGCATGACCCCACGCTCGTCATCTAGCGTGTGCGTCACCTCAATATAGCACAACGATGTACAATTCGGAGTTTTATACCCTCAGGACATCATTTACAACTATTATCACCTTAATCCGATCAAATCTCTAGTCCGCGATGCCTTTGCCCCTCTAATCGGCCTCCACTCGTGTCGAATCTATCCAAAATCAAAATCACGGCATCAAAATATGCTAAGGGAACGAAGCCCAAGCGAAAACAATCAATTTACAACTTAAATCCCGAAACTACCAAAACCCGACCCTCGAGCTCACGTCTCGGAATTCGATAAAATTTACATCAATAGATTCCTCATCTCCCCACGAGTTCATACATATCAAAAGTATCAAAATCCGACCACAAATGGTCCCTCAAATCCTCAAGTCTAGGTCTCCAATACCAAGCCTTAGTTTCCCCAATTTTAACCCTTAAATTCCATTAATTATAGGTCTAATCCGTGAAATAATACCATTGGAACGAGTTTTAGGTCCAAAATCTTACCTCAATGAAGTTCCCTTGAAATCCTTCTTCAAAATCGTCCAAAAAGCTCCAAAGCCGACTTAAAAATGGTGGAATAGCTCAAAAATTGCGAAGGAAACAATTTATATATTCTGGCCCAGGGATTTTGCATCTACGGCCCAATTCCCGCTTCTGCAGTACCGCTTCTGCGAACCTCACTTAAGTCCTACTTTTCGCATATGTGATGCACAAGCCGCACCTGCGCCATCGCATGTGCGGTCCCACAACCGCTTCTGCGGTTCCTGCCAACTTCACCATCTTCCGCTTCTACGACCAATCTTCCGCATTTGCGGCGTCGCACCTGCGGTCCCCAATCTGCAGATGCGGAAACAATAGAAGCAGCAAAAATCTGCAGCTCCTCCAAACTCCCAAGCTCTCCGTCAACCATCCAAAATCACCCTGAGGCCCCCCGAACCTCAACCAAAAACACAAACATACTCCATAACCTTATTCAAACTTATACCAATCTTCAAAACACCTCAAACAACATTGAATCAACCAAAACTCATCGGATTCAAGCCTAAGTTTTCAAAATCTTTCAAATTTCGCTTTTGATCAAAAACCCAACCAAACCACGTCTGAATGACCTGAAATTTTGCACACACATCCCAAATGACACAACAGAACTACTGTAACCCTCGAAATTCCATTCCGACTCCTATATCAAAATCTGACCTATCAACCGGAAAACGCCAAAAATTCACTTTCGCTAATTCAAGTCTAAATCTACTCCGTACCTCCAAAACACATTCTAATCACGCTCCTAAGTCCCAAATCACCTCCCAAAGCTATCCGAACCATTGGAATTCACATCCGAGCCCTCTAACACATAAGTTAACATCCAGTTGACTTTTCCAACTTAAGCTTTCTCAAAAGAGACTAAGTGTCTCAAACCTTACCAAATCCTTTCCGTACCCGTGCCAACCAACCCGATCACATATAGAACCGATAGACAAAGCAATAAGAAGCAAAAATAGGAAAAATGGAGCGGTAACTCACGATAGGACTGGTCGGGTCGTCACATCCTCCCCAACTTAAATAAACGTTCGCCCTCAAACGATTCAAGAAACATACCTGAAGCCTCAAATAGTGAGGATATCTGCTCCGCATCTTCCGCTCGGTCTCCCAGGTAGCCTTCTTCACGGGCCGACCTCTCCACTGCATTTTCACTGAAGCTATATCTTTTGATCTCAACTTTCGAACCTGACGCTCCAAAATAGCTACTGGCTCCACATCATAAGTCAAATCACTATCCAACTAAACCGTGCTAAAATCCAGAACATGAGATGGATCGCTAATATACTTCCGAAGCATAGAAACATGAAATACCGGATGCACACTCGACAAGCTGGGTGGCAAAGCAAGCTCATAAGCCACCTCCCCAATCCTTCGAAGCACCTCAAAAGGTCCAATGAACCGAGGACTCAATTTACCCTTCTTCCCAAACCTCATAACACCCTTCATGGGCGAAACCTTCAACAGAATCTTCTCGCCAACCATGTAGGACACATCCCAAACCTTCCTGTCAGGATAACTCTTTTGCCTCGACTACGTTGTACGAAGTCTCTCCTGAATCACCTTCACCTTGTCTAAACCATCCTGCACCAAGTCTTTCCCCAATAGGCTAGCCTCACCCGGCTCAAACCAACCAACTGGAGATCTACATCACCTCCCATACAAAGCCTCATATAGAGCCATCTAAATACTCAACTGGTAGCTGTAGTTATAAGCAAACTCTGCCAGCGGTAGAAACTGATCCCATAACCCTCTAAAATCAATGACGCAAGCGCGCAACAGGTCCTCCAATATCTGAATAGTGCGCTTGGACTGACCGTCCGTCTGAGGGTGAAAAACTATGCTCAGTTCAACCTGAGTACCCAACTCTCGCTGCATAGATCGCCAAAACTGCGAAGTAAACTGAGTGCCCCTATCTGAAATGATGAAAATTGGGACACCATGCAAACGAACAATCTCCCGGATATAGATCTCTGCCAACCGCTCTAAAGAATAGGTAGTACACACAGGAGCGGACTTGGTCAGCCGATCCACAATCACCAAAATAGCATCGAACTTCTTCAAAGTCCGTGGGAGTCCAACTACAAAGTCCATAGTGATCCGCTCCTACTTCCACTCTGGAATATCCATCCGCTGAAGCAAGCCATCCGGTCTCTAATGCTCATATTTCACATGTTGACAATTGAGACACCAAGCTACAAATCCCACAATGTGTTTCTTCATTCTCCTCCACCAATAATGCTGCCTCAAATCCTGGTACATCTTTGCGACACCCGGATGAACGGAATACCGTGAGCTATGGGCCTCCTCCAGAATCAAGTCCTGAAGCCCATCCACATTAGGCAAACATATCCGGCCCTGCATTCTCAACACCCCATCATCACCAATGGTCACATCTCTGGCATCATCATGCGGAACTCTGTCCTTGAGGACAAGCAAATGCGGATCATCATACTGGCGCTCTCTGATGCAATCATATAAGGAAGACCGAGAAACCACACAAGCCAATACCCGACTGGGCTCCGAAATATCTAACCTCATGAACTGATTGGCCAAGGCCTGAATATCAACTGCAAGAGGTCTCTCCCCAACTGGAATATACACCAAACTTCCCCTACTCACTGCCCTTCAGCTCAAAGCATCGGCCACCACATTGGCCTTTCCCGGATGGTACAATTTTGTGATGTCATAATCCTTTTGCAACTCCAACCATCTCTGCTGCCTCAAATAAAGATCCTTCTGCTTGAACAAGTGCTGGAGGCTACGATGATCAGTAAACACCTCACACGACACACCATACAAGTAATGCCTCCAAATCTTCAACGCGTGAACTATGGCAGCCAACTCCAAATCATGAACGGGGTAGTTCTTCTCATGGGGCTTCAACTGACGAGAAGCATAAGCAATAACTCTACCCTCCTACATCAATACACAACCAATACCAACTCTCGAAGAATCACAATACACGGTATATGAACCTGAAGCTGATGGAAAAACTAACACTGGAGTTGTGGTCAAGGCTGTCTTGAGCTTCTGAAAGCTCTCCTCACACTCATCCAACCATAAAAATTAAGTACCTTTCTGAGTCAACTTGGTCAAGGGCGATGCAATGGATGAAAATCCCTGAACAAACCGGCGATAATAACCCGCCAAACCAAGAAAGCTGTGAATCTCTGTGGCTGAGGACGGTCTGGGCCAACTCTGAACCGCCTCTATATTCTTCAGATCAACTTGAGTACCCTCGCTGGACACCACGTAGCCCAAGAAAGCCACTAAACTGAGCCAAAACTCACACTTGGAGAATTTTGCATAAAGCTTCTCCTCCCTCAATCTCTGCAACACAACTCTCAAATGCTCCACGTGCTCCTCCTAACTACGCGAATACACCAGAATATCGTCAATGAATACTATAACAAACGAGTCGAGATAAGGCCGGAACACGCTTTTCATCAAATGCATGAACGCTGCTGGGGCATTGGTCAGCCCAAAAGACATCACCAAGAACTCATAATGACCATATCGGGTCCTGAATGCCGTCTTAAGAATATCCGAGTCCCTGATCTTCAACTGGTGATAACCTGAACGGAGATCAATCTTGGAGAACACTCTCTCTCCCTGAAGCTGGTCGAATAAATCTTCAATGCGAGGCAAAGGATACTTGTTCTTAATTGTTACTTTGTTCAATTGCCCATAATCAATGCACATCCTCATGATTCCATCCTTCTTTTTCACAAATAGAACCGGCGCACCCTAGAGTGACACACTAGGCCGAATGAACCCCTTATCAAGGAGTTCCTGAAGTTGCTCCTTTAACTCCTTCAGTTCCGCTGGTGCCATACGATACGACGGAATAAAAATGGGCTAAGTGCCCGACATCAGGTCAATACCAAAATCAACATCCCAGTCCGGTAGCATACCCGGCAGGTCTGCAGGAAACACATCGGGAAAATCCCTCATGACGGGGACATAATCAATACTGGGAGTCTCTGTACCGACATCCCTCACAAAGGCTAGATACGAAAGACAACCCTTCCCAACCATACGTTGGGCTTTCAAGAATGAGGTCACTTTACTAGGAACATAATCAGTCAAACCTCGCCACTCAATCTGTGGCACACCTGGTATAGCCAATGTGACTATTTTGGCATGACAGTCCAGAATAGCACAATATGGAGATAGCCAATCCATGCCCAAAATAACATCGAAATCCACCATACACAATAATAAAAGATCTACTCGGGTCTCCAGACCCCCAATAGTCACCATACACGACTGGTTCACACGGTCTACAATAATAGTATCGCCCACTAGGGTAGATACATGAACATATGAAGCAAGAAACTCACGGGCGTACCCAAATAACGAGCAAAATATGATGACAAGTAAGAAAAGGTGGAATCGAGATCAAATAATACAGAGGCATCTCTGTGGCAGACTGAAACAATACCTGCAATAACAGTATTGGAAGCAATAGCATCGGGTCTAACGGGAAGTGCATAGAAATGGCCTGACCGCCACCTGGTCGACCTCCCCCTATAGGGCGACCCCTAGCTGACTATCCTCTACCCCTAGCTGGCTGAATAGGTGGTGGTGAAGTAACTGGCGCTAAAGCCGATGACTGACCCCTCTACTGAGATGAACCCGCAAGACGACGAGGGCACTGCCTCCACATATAAACCATCTCTCCACACTCATAACAACTCCTAGGTGCTGAAGAAGGGGACTGAAGGGAACCCCTAGCACCAGAGTGACTAGCAAATGCACCTGGCATAGAAGAGCCCTGAACTGATGGAGCATAGGACGATCTCTGAGCTGGAAGGGCACTAAGTGATGATTGGTCCTGATGAGAACTGTGAGAACCATGACCGATGACGCCCCACGATAACCTGGGCGAGCTAGCTGAGCATGCCTGAATGGACGGCCTCTGCCATGCTGAAACTGACCTCTCAAAGGAGCACCACTATAACTACCAGATCCTCGAGGCCTCTTGGCCTCCCTCTCCTCTCGCTCCTAGCAACGAACAGACTTAATCTCCCGAGCAATGTCTATAACCTCGTCAAAGGTAGCACCAATCACCATCTCCATACTCATGAGAATACGAAGCTGATAAGTGAGGCCATCCACAAACCTCATATTCCTCTCTCTATCTGTCGGAACAAACCAAATAGCATGACGAGCTAACTCGGAGAACCTTATCTCATACTGCGTCACAGTCATCTCTCCCTGACGCAACCACTCAAACTACCTGCGCAGCTCCTCTTTGTGAGACTGTGGCATATACTTCTCCAGAAAGAGAACGGAGAACCACTGCCAGGTAAAGGGTGCTGCACCAACAGGCCTACGCCTCTCAAAAGTCTCCCACCAAGTAAAGGCAGCCCCAGAAAACTGATAAGTAGTGAAAGCGACCCCGTTGGTCTCCAGAATACCCGTTGTACGAAGCATCCTCTAACACTTATCCAAGAAACCCTGGGCATCCTCGCCCTCTGCACCACTGAAGGTCAGAGGCTGAAGTCTACCAAACCTCTCCAACCCACGCTGCTCGTCCTCTAGCATAGAAAGAACTACATAGTCCTGAGCAGCTGCAACCGGTCGGGTTGGATGTGCCCCCAGTGTCTGAAGTCCCTGCACGACTTGCTCAGGTGTGCGAGCGACGGGAGTCTGATTGCCTCCCCCGACCTGAGAAGTAGATGCGACTGTAGTGACTGAAACCGCCTGAGCTAGGCCTGTGCAAACTGATAGAATCTGAGCCAAGGCCTCCTGAAGACCCGGAATCACAATGGGCACAGCTGGTGCCTGAGCTGATGCTACTGGAGCGTCCACAACTGGGACCTGATCCTGAACTAGGGCGGCTGGTAGATCTACAGGTGCTGCCCTAGCTGCTATGCGGGCCACACCTCTACCCCTACCGCAATCACGACCACGTCCTCGGCCTCTAGTGGCAACAACTGGTGGTACTGGTAGTCGTCCATCCTGACCGGTAGCTTGTGTCCTCACCATCTGTGAGAGAATAGAATAACAAAAGTTTAGTATTCGGATCAACCAATTCACACAACAAGAATTTCAAGAATATGAAGTTTTTCCTAACGGTTCTACAGCCCCTCGGACTTACTCAGTCATAATCTCACAGCCACTCGGGCAATAGTAAAACATAGTGCTCAGCCCAAAATATCATTTAAAATATCATTTTAAGTGTTAAAGCATAGTAAACATGGCTGAGTCATGAAAAACAGTAGAATATAGCATGACTGAGTTCAAGTATAAAGTCAAAACAATGAGAAAATATCAATAAAAATCCCCTAAGGGTTCAAATAGTTGGCATTCAGCCCAAATATGGCATTCAGCCCAAAACATGATGATAGCAAATAGTTTTCAGTCAAATACGCGGTAAAAATAGTCATTCGGGATGGACTGAGTCACAATCCCCAATAGTGCACGACCCCACGCTCGTCATCTAGCGTGTGCGTCACCTCAATATAGCACAACGATGTGCAATCCAGGGTTTCATATCCTCAGGACATCATTTACAATCATTACTCACCTCAATTCGGTCAAATCTCTAGCCCGCGACGCCTTTACTCCTCGAATCGGCCTTCACTCGCGTTGAATCTATCCAAAATCAGAATCACGACGTCAAAATATGTTAAGGGAATGAAGCCCAAGCGAAAATAATCAATTTACAACTTAAATCCCGAAATTACCAAAACTCGACCCCCGGGCCCACGTCTCGAAATTCGATAAAATTCACATTAATAGATTCCTCATCTCCCCACGAGTTCATACATATCAAAAGTACTAAAATCCGACCACAAATGGTTCCTCAAATCCTCAAGTCTAGGTCTCCAATACCAAGCCCTAGTTTCCCCAATTTTAACCCTTAAATTCCATTAATTATAGGTCTAATCCGTGAAATAATACCATAGGAACGAGTTTTAGGTCCAAAATCCTTACCTCATTGAAGTTCCCTTGAAATCCTTCTTCAAATCATCCAAAAAGCTCCAAAGCCGACTTAAAAATGGTGGAATAGCTCAAAAATTGCGAAGGAAACAATTTATATGTTCTGGCCCAGGGATTTCGCATCTGCGGCCCAATTCTCGCTTCTGCGGTCAAGACCACCGCATCTTCGGACCTTACTTAAGTCCCACTTTTCGCATCTGCGATGCACAAGCCGCACCTGCGCCATCGCAGGTGCGGTTCCACAACCGCTTCTGCGGTTCCTACCAACTTTACCATCTTCTGCTTCTGCGACCAATCTTCCGTGTTTGCGGTGTCGCACCTGCGGTCCCCAATCCGCAGGTGCGTAAACAATAGAAGCAGCAAAAATCTGTAGCTCCTCCAAACTCCCAAACTCTCCGTCAACCATCTGAAATCACCCTGAGGCCCCCGGGACCTCAACCAAAAACACAAACATACCCCATAACATTATTCAAACTTATACCAATCTTCAAAACACCTCAAATAACATCAAATCAACCAAAACTCATCGGATTCAAGCCTAAGTTTTCAAAATCTTCCAAATTCCGCTTTTGATAAAAAAACCCAACCAAACCACGTGTGAATGACCTGAAATTTTGCACACACTTCCCAAATAACACAACAGAACTACTGCAACTCTCAGAATTCCATTTCGACCCCTATATCAAAATCTCACCTATTAATCGGAAAACGCCAAAAATCCATTTTCGCCAATTCAAGCCTAAATCTACTACGGACCTCCAAAACACATTCCGATCACGCTCCTAAGTCCCAAATCACCTCCTGAAGCTATCCAACCCATCAAAATTCATATCCGAGCCCTCTAACATATAAGTCAATATCCGGTTGACTTTTCCAACTTAAGTTTCCTCAAAAGAGACTAAGTGTCTCAAACCTTACCAAATCCTTTCCGAACCCGAGCGAACCAACCCGATCACATATATAACCGATAGAAAAAGCAATAAGAAGCAGAAATGGGGAAAACAGAGCGGTAACTCACGAGATGATTGGCCGGGTCGTCACAACAACCAATTACGCCATTGTTTATGAATGAACAGAAGGGTTACATAAAGGAAGAGGGATTCCCCTTACCCCTTATTCACATACTTCCTCCATTTTAAAAAGAATGAACCTATTGCTTTTTCGGGAGTCAAACATGATTTTCTTTTTTGACCATGTTTTTGTAAATAAGTTTTAAATATTTTAAATTGTTAACTATTGTGACTTATAGTACTTATTATTTGATGGAATAGGAATTACATGATGTATTAGTATACAGTAGTGAAAGCTTATTATTTTATTAGTTAGTTGTAAATGTATGTACAAGTGGGATGTTAGTTAAGAGGTTAGTGGAAGTTGAGTTGTCTATATATGTATGGTTAGCTCAATATAACAGTACACATTTTCATTTTCTCTCAATACAATGCTCCGCTTTTTCTCTTCTCTTTTAAGCTCAGATATGGCAGTATCAGATTAGGGCTTCCACTATGAATTCATCCGAGTTTCATCATGGTATCAGAGCAGTAAAATCGCGATTGCAAGTTGAAATCATTAACCCTGGTCAAAATCACAGCAATCTCATTCTTCGTATTGTAGTTTGTGTGTAAGAGTTAACAATGGCGGCGAAAACTGATCTCGACCATAATCACCCACTATTTCTTCACTCATCGGACACCACGTAGCTCCGGTCATCTCAATTCAATTGACTGGTTCAGAAAACTATTCTATCTAGAGACGTGCGATGGAGATCCAATTGTTAGGAAAAAAAAGCTAGGGTTAGTCAACAGAACTCTAAAAAAGGGGATTTTGACAAGGAACTAGGTCCTTAATGGGATCGATGTAACGCTATTGTCCTAGGGTGAATTATGAGCTCAATATCGAAGGAATTGATTACGGGGATACTATATGGAAGAGATACAAGAAAAGTGTGGCAGGACTTGAGAGAAAGATTTGATAAGGTGAATACATCATGAGTGTATCAATTACACAAAGCAATAGCAACAATAACTTAGGGAACATACAATGTCTCAATCTATTTTCTAAGCTCAAATATATGTGGGGTGAGTTTGACAACATGGTTCCTCCTCCATGTGATTGTGCTAGATCAAAGAACTTCATTGAATTCATGCAAAATAAGAAGGTATTGCATTTTCTAATGGGTTTGAATGACAACTATAAACAAGCTCGTAGCCAAATCCTTATGACCAACCAAACACCAAGATAATACAAAGCATATGTCATGCTTGTTGAAGGGAAAGCTAGAGATTAGTAGCTAATGCCTCTGTTGCTGGTGAAAGGGTTGACTTAGAGGCTTTGCTAGCTAGTAAAGGAGGAAATTACCAAAGCTATCAGAAACCAAAGAAAAACTGGAATGTACGATGTAACTTTTGTCACATGAAAGGTCATACAAAAGAGGGATGCTATAAGATAATTGGTTATCCTTAGGACTTCAAGAACAAGAAGGAATGAAACACAAACACAACGTACAATATTCAAGTTGAGAATCATAATCCAAACTTTGCAGGTGTTGATGATAGAAGTAGAGAGATACCAGATGCAATAAGAGAAAGGAACTGGCAAAGGCCATCTCAAATCATAGCAGATCAGTATGATCAGATCATGAAACTGCTCAACAAGGATCCTCCAAAGGAAGCAATGGCTAATATGGCAGGTACAACCTAAACCTTTATGGCTAAGGTAGCAATATGAAATTGGATAGTCAATATAGGAGCAATCAACTATATGGTAGCTGATTTAGGAATGCTAATAGATGTTAAGGACATTAGTCCTACAAGAGACAAAAGAGTTCACTTGCCTAATGGAGATTGCACATTTGTGTCACATGTTGGTAATTGTAAAATCACAGAATTAGAGGAAGTACAAGATGTACTATATGTTCTTGAGTTTGCATACACTGTTTTCTGTGTCAAATGTAACTAGAGACTTACATTGCTTTTTCTCCTTTTACCCTGATTTTTTCCTATTCCAGGACTCAAATAGGAAGGTGAATTGGATTGGCAGGGAGAAAGATGGACTTTACTTGCTATCCCAAAAGCTTCTCTTAGGGCTGGAAACAATACACTACCAATAGTTAAAGGCTAAGTGTACAAACAATAAAAGAGGATATATTGCTATGGTATAGAAGATTAGGACATGCATATGGAGGATCTCTAAATGAACTGCCTAGATATAGATTGGAAGATTGCAAGTTTGTAATAGATAGTTGTTAGGTTTGTCCGATGGCTAGGCATGTAAGACAACTTTTTCACTGAGCAGTACTAAATCTACTAGAACTTTTCAATTGTTGCATTTATATGTACGGGGACCTTGCAATACACCAACATTTGATGGTAATAAATTCTTCCTCATAGTTGTAGATGATTACTCTCGTGTGACTTGGATCTTTCTCTTGCAATTTAAAAGTGATGTTATGATTGCTTTTAAGTCATTTCTTAAGTTGATACAAACACAATTCAATGGAGTAGTACATACAATTATACCTGATAATGGTGGAGAATGTATGAATTCAATAATGCAGGATCTATGTCAGTCTATGGGAACTGTTCAGCAGAAAACCTGTGTTTATGCATTGATAAGTGAGAATTTTGACTACTTATTAGCACTTTTAGCTTTCGTTTTAGTCCAAAAGTGTTTAATTATGTTCCCGAAAATTGATGAATTATGCTTAATTTCAGAAATATTGGAAGATGAACTCCCGAGATGACATCAAACTCAAGAAAGAGTAATCTGAACTCAACGACACAAAGGGGACAAAAGCTCAGAAGTGCGGACCACAGATTATAATCTGTGGCCGTAGAGTGTGAAGGAAAGGCAAGTAGAAAAAGTTGCAAAGTGCGGCCCGCACATGGATTGTGCGGCCGCAGAAGCTAAGTCAGGAGCAAAGTTCATAGTGTCTGCATTTCAAGACCGTCAAAAGGGATGACCGCACAATTATTTTGTGGCCGCAGAAGAAGAGCTATGTCGCTGCAATTATAAATCTACAGACCGCAGAAAGAGTGCAGTGCAACTGCAGTCCAGAATTATGCGGTCGTAGATTTCCAATCCTGTCAAGCTGAAGAAAAGTACGGACCGCATATGGAATTGTGCGGCCACAGAACCTCTGAAAAGGGCATTTTGTCCAAAATTTTCATCCCTATATAAATAGAAGAGTTTTACTTTTTAGGTTAACTTTTGACATCAGCAGCCACAATAGCCGTTTCTCTTTACTTCTTTTAGTAGTTTTTCATATTGTAGGATAGTTTAACATAGATTTTATAATTTTAATTTTTCAATATGAATTTAATTAGCATTTTTTCTTCTATTTCTTCAATTTCAAGCATGAGTAGCTAGATATTTACTAGGGTTGTGACCCAATCCTTGTGTGTAAACCTTTTGGTTTATGCTTTATTTGTGAAATTAGTGATTGCAAACATTAATTCATGTCCATTTGACATTGTCTCTTCTTGAGAAAGAGGGACCTTGATCACACCCAATTATGCTTTATAAAAGGGACTAAGCGGTCATTGCAAAAATAATCCGGTTCAAGAGTCCGAAGTCGAATCCCACAGAGAACTAACCTATTTGTTACAACTTTTTAGTATCGCTAATGATAAGCTCAGACAACTTTCAGAGTTCAAGAATTGATGTGTGAATTAACAAAAATTACTTAACTAAAGAGAAATGACAATAAAAACTATCAATTAGCAAGAATGGAGTTGAATTCAAGGATAAAAGGATCTAGGGTTTGCGATTCCCCCAATTGTCGGATTAGTTCCTGACACGTTAGCTATAATCTCGCTGTAACACTCTCTAAAGATGATGAGTTCTTGTTTACCGTAGTTATCTCTTGATCAATCACGATAATTTACTAGAAGTATTCTCTCGAACTACTCTAGTTGACAATTTGTAGAACTCATAAAAACGCTTCGTTATCTCTAATCCCGCTTTTAAATTCAAGTAACTAATCTCTTAATTTACTCGAAAGTGGCGTTATTCAACAACAATATAATCAAGTGTTCTTTCTCAAGCAACACAAGATAACTAGACACGATTAATCAAGGGCCTTTCAATTAATCACAGGAACATATAGTTGAACAATTAAAGAGTAATAACGGCTCAATTATATCAAAACACAATGAAGACTTCATCCAACAATTGGTCCCATCAACCCTAGATGACGGGTTTAGCCACTCATAACTGTATAAATAACCATAGTAATATCTAGAAGCATTAAACTACAAATTAAAGAAAAGCGGAGAGAAAACCTCGAGTGATTCGTGCTTACAAAGTATTACGTAGCCTTTTGCCTCTCTAATGATGTCAAACCCTTCAAAACTAACTTTAAGAGGTATTTATAGGGTTGGGGCCGAAGTCTATATGTCCAAGACTAATGAGGAATTAAAATTTGCTCGGATGGCATCATCAGCGCCTTGCATTGTCTGTGGCACAGTCATTTCGGCGCAAGGCACTGTCATTGGCATTGTTGTTTCGGTGCAAGGCACTGTCTAGGGCACCAATGACAGTGCCCTGGACAATGCATTGCCCTATCTATGGCACTGTTGTTTCGTTGTCTTGCGCTTCTTCTTGTATTGCTCCATTTTGTAGCTCCGAGGCACCATTTCGTGCAACTTTTCTCCAATTCATGCCCAAGCATTCCTACACATGAAATAAGCTCTATAAAAGGCAATTGTCGCACAAATTAGCATCCAAACAACAAGCAAGTAGGGTAAATAATGTCAAAATATATGGAATTATCTCATGACATCAACACCTACACTGAAATGTTGCTCGCCCTCGAGTCAACCAACTAAACACTTCCTCATCACGGACCCAACAAGCCACACATTTACAACACACTACATTTATGGCCCTGGTTGATAGCAACAATTAAGCTCTAGCATATGCTGTCAAAATACACTTCCCATACTTATGCCCAATTTCAAAACATCCAATACAGGAACAACATGATTATAACAATCCTAGCCTCGAAAACTAACTTAATGTCACGATGCACCCGAGGCTTGAATACTTAATCTAATAGAGAGGTCTAATAACGTTGCCTATCCTTTGTGAAATCATGTGCCCTCATAATAAAACAAAGAGTAAGCAGTCCACACATCCAAATCACATGATCAAATATAGTTTAAGGACTCACACATAAGAAGAAAAATCACTCTCTCTCAAAGAAGTCACATGCACGCAAAAGGTACCATAGGCTTGCCCATTATGTAAATCTCTACTATTGTAGGCCCTCTCGGTCTAAATCAACTAGGACTTATTATGGTTGTAAATCTCGGTCTAACCCTCCTAAGCACTTTAACATATGACGTATTCAATTTTTAAGTGCAATTCCTTCAATCCCCTTCAATCATCACAAGATATTTCACCCTAAAATATTCTCCCTTCTTCTTTACACACTACTTCATATCACATCCACTAGCAAAAATAAGAAACTTTTATTTATTAATTTTTTGTTTGTATTTTTGTCTTGCTGCTACTGAATTTTTATTTAAAGCATAAGTACACATTTATACCTTCTATTGGTTCCACTCAAAATCTACCCCATGTTTCCTCATTACTTCTTTATAGCGCTCTCTTTGCAATTCAAGTGCTTTAAGAGGTCTAAGGATCAAAATGATTCAATTAAGAAGAAATAGGGATAAGCTTATAATGCGGGTGCCAAAAGAATGGCTTATAGGCTCAAAAGGGCAACTAGGGATTATTTGTGCTAGTAAACAAAACTCAAAAAGATCAAAGGAAGCCTAACATCACTTCTCAAACCGAGCAACACCTAGGATTTCAATTCAATTCATATCCCGGGTAAGTTCTAGACTCAAATACAATGACATGGACTATGAAAGAACTCACTTCACACATGGCACATGACTCCTTGAGGACGGTTTCATTCGGACTCTCAATCAAACAAGTATTCACAGAGCCACGAGATATATTAAGCATAAAGCACAAAGTGAACACCAGTCAAGCAAACGAGAAATAATAGTCATAACACATGCTATTCATTTTTACCAAGGCATCATCATATATTTAAAATTCAGGGTAGGTGAAACACATGCTAGAACCTAAGCATGCAACCATCAAACATGTCAAAAGGTGTACATCACATAAGTTCTTCTCCTTTGTTTCCTACATACTACTCTAAAGTAAAGAAGAATTAAAAAAATCTACTACCCAGTTTAAGTTACATCCCGGGGAAAAGAACTGAGGTACAAAGAAAAACCACGGGGGACTATCACTACCTAAGAAGAAAAGAAGATGTTTTTGTATTTTTCCATTTTCTAGTTTTCTTGTATTTTTTGTTTAGACTTTAATCCCTCAAGAAAACTGTCTAGGAGATTCATCGTCGGGAAAAGTCTATTTTTCTGGTTTTACTATTTTTTTGAAATAAAATAAAAAGACCAAAAAAATTAAAAAAACTACTGCACTACTCACTACTATTCCAGAGTATCCTAAAATAATAAAACAAGAAGCAAATAATAAAGAAAATAAGAAGCTAGAATTTAAAAATATAAGAAGCTAGAAATTAAAATTATAAGAAGCTAATATGGTTTTTAATCTATTCCTACTATGCACAATGAGAGTTACCACCCCACAATTAAAACATGCAGTGTCTCCAATGCATAATTAAAGTAAAAAGGGTGAATAAGAACTCACCGATAAATTCTCAAGACGATGTCCCTCATCGAAAAGGCCCGGTCAGCCTCCTCCCAATCATCAACATCATCACCCAGATCCTCACTAGTGGCATCAACTGTTGGATCAACCTGCTCCTCGTCATCCTGTACCGAATACTCCGGAGTATTGATATCCTCTTCTAGTGGCACCCCCTGATCCGTAGCTAAACCAACCAATTACTGTGCCGGTAGGTTGAGCGGGAACTGCTCAGTCAACTAAGTCCTTTACTTTGAAGTAGCAGGATGACCCCCAATCCTCAACTGCAAATCCATCATCCCATACAAATGAGCCAAGACGCTCTCATCGTGATCTTGACGCTCCGCTGTAGTCAATGTCGTACCATCTTCCTTATCTGGCCCATGGATAATAGTAATGTTGGTAGCTCGAGGTGTAGCTGGAAGCAAAATGTCAAACTAGGGCTCCTCATCTACCTGCTCTTTATGCAAGTATTGTGTAAGCAGATTCACAAAGAATATCCTAGTAAGCGTGCCCTTTCTAGATTGTGCCATCTGACTACGTACCAATTGACCCACATTCACCGGCCACCCTTTCATCAAGAAATACACTAGACATACTCTTTCTTGGACAACAGCAAAATCATGCTCATACGGAAGTAGTCTCGCGTTCACCAAGCGCAACCACACTTTAGCAATTTTCGTAAACTTCACTTTAGGCAAATAAGTACGATTGTTGTATCTCTTGTCCTGTGTCCACATCGCATTTGAATTAACACCACACAGTGTGTGCCTAATATCTTTGTCACTAGTCCGGTCAATAAAGTCACACAACGGGCTATATGGGACATCAGGGGCATCTAAAAATCTACATAATGCAGTCGCCGAAATATCAATCAACCTCTCACGAATAGGTACCAATTGCTCCTTAACCTCAATGTTCCACCCGGCATAAAATTCGCGCACTAAGCTAAAGTTTGCTTCTCCTGAATTTTTAAATACAAAACCCAATCCTAGTTCATGTAATTTTTCCAAAATCTAAGGGTAATGGGACTTCAATTTGTTCTCATCAATTGCAAAATCAAGAAGATATGAGTTTGGGCGACACTTCCTATAAAATGCTCTCCGAGATGGGGGCACACTCTTGATGTCATACTCATGAGTCACTCTCTCTTGAGGTTGTGCCCCGGTAGAAGCAGAAGCCACTTGCTTTCCTTTACCATTGTGACTACTAGACGTAGCCTCAATTCTGGTCCTTTTCTTTGGCGGTGGGCTTGACGAGGTAGCTTTTGCCTTTGATGGTGCCTTGGCCTTAGCCGGTGCCTTAGAACTAGCTGTTGGACGGCCCATATTGCACGTACATGTCAACCATACCAATTGTCAATGCAAGGAAACAACAACTATCACAAAAATAGGTCGGAGTGACCCCACATTTAAAGCTCTAAGATATGCTAATCACTTTAAACCATAGGCTACTTAGGCTTCGCCTTCATCAAGTAAGTGTATTAGCATCAAAATTTTGGCACTACACATAGCTCGTATGTCATTGCAAACACAATTTATCGATCCACCCCGACTTCGTAGTTCACTCCACACTGAGGTTTTCATATAATCATGCTCACCTAACACAAAACAATCAATCCCAGAGACTCGGGCTCTAATTGGGACTAAAATTGCCAATGAGGCAATTTATCGAACACCTTGTATGCATTATTTGCGTGTGACTTTCTTTGTGGGTGAAGGATTGCTCCACCCTCCGAAATCGGCTTGGGAATTGAGCGTGAAACACTCGTTACAAAAATCACAAGATATCCTTTGGGGTATTTGGGGTTGGAAAAGTTTTAGCACAATAACACCATTATTGCACCTTGTAGAACATATTACCCACAAACTAGAATTTATAAGAAAAAGAGAGCATATAAGAGTGAGAAAGAGAACAATATCATACATGAGAATTGAGAAAGAGAGGGAAAGGCAGTGAGGTGGTCCTTGAGAAAGAGAGACGGACTTTGAATTTTCTTTTCTCTTTGGAAACAGGACAGTAAGGCTGGGGAAACTTGGATTCTATTATGTGTTTTATTGTTTTGGGATGAGGTCATGTAAAGGGGGGGGTGGTGTTAATTAATAAAAGGAAGTTAAGGAAATAATAAGAAAACAAGGGACTTTAGGTACAATAGGGTGTGTGTTTGGTGATGTTGGATTATTTTAATTGGTTTGAGGGGTTTAACCGAGAAGATACAAAAGAAATTAACAAGTTACCCGGGCTTGGCGCGAGGCGGTGTGGGCAGCGGCAATTGAATGTTGCGAGGCACCATTAGGGGCACTGGCCTTAGCACGTTGGACAGTGTGAGGCGCCGTGGGAGGCACTGAAAATTTAGTGCGGGGCGGGGTCTGGGGCGTTATAAGGTCACTGCCTCGCTAGGTAATGTGTGGCGTTCAAAACTTACCATTTGGACTTTGCCTCATGATGGCTCGATGTTTTCTTGTTCGTTTTGCAACCTGTTAGCTTGTATAGGACACCCGAGCACATCTTCCTTCCACGTAGCTCCACAACCTATCAAAACTTCAAATTCACACCAAACTCACTTGTTAGTCTGCCTCAATATTAAACAAAAATAAAATTAAAACTAAACTAACTCTACGCTATGAATTGGCTTGCCTCCCAATGAGCGCCTTAGTTAACGTCATGGAATGATGAATACAATAGGACCATGGGTTGCCTCCCAGGAAGCTCCTGATTTAACGTCGTGGCACGACGCAGGCTTTTAGGATTACACTTCACTCACATATTGGGGTTCTTCCAAGTACATCACATCTTTCTCCTCTCTTTTTTTCAATCATTCCAAGATAGTGTTTCAACCTTTGTCCATTCACTTTAAACCTATTCATCCCATCTTCAGACTCAATCTCTACCGCTCCACTTGGGAACATTTGCACCACTCTAAATGGTCCCTACCATCTAGATTTCAGCTTACTCGGAAATAATCTCAATCTCGAGTTGTATAACAACACTAGATCTCTGGGTTTGAAGTTCCTATCTAGAATGTACTTATCATGCATCATCTTCATCCTTTCTTTATGCAATCTCGTACTCTCGAATGCCTAGAACTGGAATTGCTCGAGTTCATTTAACTCTGTAAATCTACTTGTGCATGCGATTTTCATATCCAAAGTCAACTACCGCAGTACCCATAAGGCTTTATGCTCAAGATCCACCGGAAGATGGCATGCTTTTCCAAAAATCAACTTGTCCGGTGACATACCAATTGGAGTTTTAAATGCTGTGCGGTAAGCCCATAATGCATCATGCAACTTCCTTGCCCAATCAGTCCGAGTCGCATTCACTGTTTTGGTTAGGACACTTTTGATTTCTTTGTTGTACATTTCCACTTGCCCGCTCGTTTGCGAGTGGTAGGGTGTGACAACCTTATGGCGAACTCCATATTTTATAAACAGCCTTGCGAACACTATTACAAAAATGGGTCCACCATCACTGATTATAGCTCTCGGAGTGCCAAACGTGTGAAAATATTTTTTCTTAGAAATCCTATCACTCTCTAGGCATCATTTGTTGGGAGAGACACCGCTTCAACCCATTTGGAGACATAGTCAACTGCTACCAATATGTATTGTTACCATACGAGCTAACAAATGGTCCCATAAAATCAATCCCCCATTTGTCAAACATCTCCACCTCTTGAATTGTAGTCATCGACATCTCATGACAGCGAGATATGTTGCCGGTCCTTTGGCACTCATCACAACTTTTCACCCAGGCATGGGCATCTTTGAATAAAGTCGGCCTATACAAACCCGACTCCAACACATGCGCAGCTGTCCGAATTCCTCCAAAGTGCCCACTATATGGCGAAGCGTGGCAAGCCTGCAAAACAAAAGGTTGATCTTTCTCGGGGATACACATCCGGATCATGTTATCCACACATATTTTAAAAAGTAAAGGTTCATCCCAGTAACAAGACTAACAATCACGAAAGAACTTTTTCTTTTGGATCGAAGAGAGTTCATAAGGTACAATACTGCTTACCAAATAATTAGCAATATCAGCATACCAAGGCGTCTCCTCCATTGCCACTGCTAGTAATTGTTCAATCGGGAATGTCTCTGTTATATCTTCAACCTCTACTTTCTTTTCAACTCCCTCCAATCTTGAAAGGTGGTCTGCCACTTGGTTTTCCGTTCCTTTCCTATCACGGATCTCCAAATCGAATTCTTATAGCAAAAGAACCCAACGGATAAAGTGTGGCTTTGACTCTTTCTTTGCTATCAAGTATCTAAGTGATGCATGGTCAATATAAACAATTACTTTTGAACATCAAATAAGACCTGAATTTGTCGAATGCAAACACCACAACCAACATCTCTTTCTTAGTCACGGTATAATTGATTTATGCATCGCTAAGCATTCTACTTGCATAGTAAATTGGATGCACCATTTTGTCCTTTCACTGCCCCAGAATTGCTACTATAGCATAGTCACTCTCATCACACATGAGCTCAAATGGCTCCTCCCAGTCGGGTGCAACGACGATTGGTGCATTCACCAGTCTCTTCTTCAGCTCCTCAAGTGCTAATCTGCAATCATCAGAAAACACAAAGGGGTGATAAAGCAGTTTACATAAGAGGTTAGCAATTTTTGAGAAATCCTTTATAAATCGCCTAAAGAAACCGGCGTGCCCAAGGAAACTTCTTATTGCCTTGACCGAAGTGGGCAGTGAAAACTTCTCAATCATGTCAACCTTAGCATGATCGACCTCAATAACCTTACTTGACACTCGATGTCCTAAAACTATGCCTTCTTGTACCATAAAATGGAACTTCTCCCAGTTCAGCACCAGATTTGTCTCCACACACCTTTTCAACACTCTTCTCAAATTGTGAAGACAGTTTTCGAATGAATTCCCCATCACTGATAAATCATCCATAAAGACTTCCATAATGTCTTCAACCATATCAGTGAAAATGGCTAACACACACCTCTAGAAGGTAGTCGGTGCATTGCATAGGGTAAACGTCATTCTACGAAAGGCAAAGATGCCATACGGACAAGTAAATGACGTTTTCTATCTATCCTCAGGGGCTATTGTGATCTGATTATACCCCTAATATCTATCCAAAAAGTAGAAGTGAGACCTCCCGGTCAATCTATCCAGTATTTGGTCAATGAATGGCAGGGGAAAGTGGTCTTTCCTGGTGGCAGTGTTCAGTTTTCTGTAATCCAGGAAAATTCTCCAACCCGTAACTGTACGAGTAGAGATCAACTCATTATTCTCATTTTGTACAACAGTCATACACCTTTCTTCGAAACACATTGGACTGGGTTTACCGAGATGCTATCCAAGATCGGAAAAATGATGCCCACATCCAACCCCTTAATCAATTCCTTCTTCACCACTTCCTTCATGTTCGGGTTCAGCCTTCTTTGATGTTCCATGGAAGGTTTGTGGGCCCCCTTCTAAGAGAATCTTGTGCATTCAAAAGGCCATGCTGATACCATTTATATCTGTCATGGTCCAATCAATAGCAGTCTTACATTCCTGTAACACCTGTCAGACTTGTTCTACCTGCACAACTAATAAAACATGAAATAATAACATGTAAAGTAGTGTTAGGCCCTAAGAAAGCATACCCGAGGTAAGCTGGAAACAGTTTCAGGTCCAACTGTGGTGGCAAACTCGCTATATTACGTAGGTCATTATGGAACCCAAATTTTCTCCTCTACTTTCCACAAGCAAATATAACTTTAGATTATAGCACTCAGAATAAGGATTGTGGAAAAGTACACTCATCTCTCTCAAAGGAAGGTCACAAGTCCGGCTCTAAGTACCATAAGCTTGCCCCTTATGTGAATTACCACTAATATAAGCTCACTAAAGTCGAAATCATATAGGGCTTTTGCGGGAATGTAATGAAGGCTTTTGTTTCAAGGTAGGATATATCGGTCTATAAAGGTTTCATCTTTCCTTAAGCACTTTATTTTCTCATTTTGGCTCACACTTTCTTGACTCTTTGAGTCATTTTCTTCTTCCTTAGGGGACTAGAGATACACACTGTCACTCTTTTTATTCATGACAATCATTTTTCTTTTTTCTAATCATCCAACCCTATTGCTTTCATTGAATTCCTTCATTTTTCTATATTATTCACTTTCTTTTTGACTTTTTTGCTTTTCTTTCTTTTTCTTTTTGCCTTCTTTTTTTATTTTGTACCTTTTATCACTTTTGCATTCCTCGTCTCCTCCCCCCCCCAAACTTATGATTTTGCCAATTGTGCTAAGGAAAGATCGGGTGCCAAGAGAGGGTCATTTTAGAACGGATAAAGGCTTGTATTATGGTTATTAAAAGAACAAGGGCTTTGGCTCAACGGGGTTGACTAGGGATATCATATTTGGTGGGATATGGATCCTTTCAAGTTTTAACTTGGATCAAGGAGAGAGCCTATAATCATTTCTCCAGTCGAGCTACACTTAGAATTTCGCCTAGACAAACATTTAGGGCAAGTTCTAGACTTACTGGCACAGGACTTGGACTTGTAAATCAATATCTCACCTCACAAGCTATTGGATTGCTAAAGAGAACAGAGTCGAGGTCCCACAACAACCCTAGCTAAGATTGAGCAACACAAATGGGTCCCAAAAACCACTCGATGATTGTTTAGTTAACACAAGAGTCTAAAGGTCACAACTAGCACCATTCTTTGTAAATCAATTTGTTTCTAACCATAAGGTCAAAGGTAAATGTGTTAGGCCCAAGTGAAGCTTGCTTGAGACACTTTTATTCATTACTACTATTTACACAAAAACATAAAGAAAACGGACCCAAACCCTTAAGCAGGTTGTCACGCCATCCATCATCGGGAAGAGCCACCCGGTTCACACAAATTCTACATTTGAAAAGAATAGTGGCATTAATAAAACCAAAGGCTTATTGATCACGAAAACTTGTAAAAGTAAGAAGCTACAAATTGAAAAAGAAACTGCTAAATGAAATAAGAAGTTATGCTATTAAGGAAAATTTCAAATGAAGTTATAAAGTAAACTAAGATAATTACACTGAATATGTATAATAGGGGATTGAGGCGAATATACATAAAAGGGGAATAAATATATACATGGAAAGGTAACCTTATAGACATACCAAAAGTAAAAAAAAAGTACAAAAATACAGAAAATAGTATCAAGGTTATTACAGACCAATTATCCAAATCATCATCAAAATAAGGCCACCCCCAAATAAAAATTAGCATTGTCCACAATGCTATCAGCAAAAATAGAATAGGAGAAGGGTAGAGAGTAAAGAAAACTCCCTATGATGCCTCTGTCTGCATAGGGCCACTGGCTGGTCCTGTGGCTGGCCTGAGTCACCTCTCTTGGGGTCCTCCAGCTCAATCTCCAAACCCTCAGTCTGGGGGATCACCCCTCTTCTCACCGGTTCTCTGTCATCCTCCTGTTCTGGTCCCTGTGCTGCTGGAACTTGCTCCTCCAAGAGTAAGTCCAGTGGGATGTCTCCAGCTGATCTAATCTTCTCAACCTCCTTCCTCAGCAGCTTTACCGACTCCTTTGAGGCTCGAGTCTTTTTCATTTTCTTCATTTGTTTGTCCAGGTCCTCGATTTCTTTTCCCTGTGCATCCAAAGTGGCCATGATAAGCTTCTGGTTGTCCAGGAGCTTTTTCTAGTTGTGTAGAAGCTCCTTTAGTGATTCCTCCACTGAAGCAAGCACCTGAGGCTGTGCTGGAGCTTACTGAGTTGCCACTGCGCTGAATAGGATAGACAGCTTTGATGTAGCTGCCTGCATCCAGTTGTTGATGCTGGATAGAGTTTGATTAACCCGCAGTGCAGTCAGAGGGTATGCTGATGACAAAGGCAATGAAGTAGGAATAGAAGCAGATGGTCCGGAGGGAGGATGTGGCATGACATAGGAAGGCTCGAAAACAATGGCCACCACCCCTAGCTCTTCAGATTGGCCAGTGGAAGTGGTGGCTATACGGACCCAGAAGGTTGTACCAGGAAAATGGCCTTTTTGGTTTCACTTTGGTGTCAAAGTCCCTTCCTTCTACTTCCTGATCCTCTAGGTACATGGTAAGGAAGTTTGGGAAAGGATATGAGCTCTCATCCTTGCAAACCGCTCTGGTATTCACCTTGGCCATAATATTCCCGATGTTGATCGGGTATCCCGCCATGATAGCCCCCACAATAATAGCCCGGGAGACCCGCATATCACTGTCATGTGTAGTAGGGTCTAACCGGATTTACACGAAAGTTTCCCACCCCTTCGCTTCGAAGCTCAGAGTGTTCCTATAGATCGGGACCCCATGTGTCAGCCAAGCTAGAGTAGTCCTAGGAATAGCAATCACCGATGCAAGCCAAGGGTAGGCTAACTCATCTATAGCCACCTTCTCTAGATACAGGGACTCATCCTCATCATTGAACCCAGCATAGTCATTTAAAGTCTTGCCATCAAACATAACCTTCTTGTTGCGGACTTTGGTCAAGTACGTGCCCTTTTTGATATGGGCGACATTTGCATAAAATTCCTTGACCAAATGTTCATTGGCATCCGGTAAGTTGCTGGTGAAGAACTCCCACCCCACTCTCTCGTTGAAGTGCCTCTTGACACTAGGGTTGTGGGGTAGCAGATCTCGCTCAATGAACACCCTCTCAATTTTAAGTGAACTTTGAGGCCACCACTCCTGGAACTTGTGGTGGGATTTCTCACTCACAAACCGGTCTTGTCATACCACAGGGTTCCTTGATCTCACCAACCCCCCTATTTGGGTGTCACCACCCCTTCCGTCATCAGGGATCTCAGCATCAACATCAATGGGATCCGCTGGTGAGGCCAAAGGTGTAGCAGGTGGAGAAGCAAATGCTAAAACCTCACTACTTTCCTCTGAGCCATCGGGTCAGTAGAAGAAGAGGGTATGGCTCATCTCCCAACTGGAATTTCCCTTGAAAGTCTGCCAGAACATGGGTTGACACCGAGTCTCCTTCCGAAACTTCCAGGGAAGGCATATACTCACTACCATCAAAATGGGATGCGGCTTTGTCCGCAGCTTAGATGGTTTTCCGCATCTTCCCTATAGATTTCTGGACCACTAGTGGTAACTTGGTCCTTCATTGTCCTCATTTTCCCCTGCATCGGGAGGATTCAACCCTCCCTTTTGGCTTATCATTTCTGCCTCTAGATCGACCATTGTCTGCATACACAATCAGTGAAAGCTCATTAGTATTGGTATTCAAGGGAATATCAGGTGAAACAGATAAATGAATACAGTATTTACAGCACAGTGAACCGCTGTCAGCGGAAAAAGGTATGCGACAGGCTATCGCTGTCCGCAAAAATTGGGTCGTGGCCGCAGAAGACTATGGTTCAGACTACCCAGTCTCTGAAGCTTGACCACCGCTAACAGCGGAATTTTAGGCGCAGCCACGAAAACTGCACTGCTGTCCACGTAAAAACGAATGCGGCCGCGGACCTAACTGATCAATTCTCTCAAACTCTGTAACGCTGACCGCGGAAAAGCATCGCATCCGTGGACTTACAAGTAACTCAGTTCTCACAAACATGAACACGAGCAACGTAATTTGGACTGTTGTCCGCGAAATTTAAGACCAGACATGCATTTTTGACTTCTCTTAGACCTAGGTTTCACTTTTTAGCCATTAACATGTATAATGAACACCCTTACCTCCTATTAGACATGCACAACAAGTACTCACATGAATGTTTTAGCATCATAGCCCAGTATTTGCATCTAGTTAACCCTAATTACAAAGAAACAGTAAAATAAAGGTGAAAGAAAACAAAGGAATAAAATTAATGCAAATATTTGAGTATACCAGTAGTGAGATGTGTAGAAGAAGAATGACTCTTGAATAATTGAGATTGAAAGACCAATAAAATGATGATGAATAGTGCTTTAGGTTCAGAGAAAGTCTAGGGTTCGAAAAGGGTAAAAGGAGAAGGGACCTTCTATTTATACTAACAGTATCGGGACCCACAAACCTATCTGAGCGCGATCCGCGGAATTCCATTGCGGTCCGTGCTTTTACCTGATTTGATGAGCAGCAGGTTCCATAACACCGCTGAGAGTGGAAAAGTGGGCGCGACCGCGGAACAAGGCCCACTCACCGCGAAAATGCCATCGCGGTCGCGGTTGAAACTTCAGAGAGGTCACATTTTGGAATTTTCAAGTCCGCGTCCGCTAGAGAATCACGCCCCCACGAGAAAGCTTCTGCTGCCCACAGAATTTTGAGCGCGGTCACCGGTCTAATTACATACTTAGCCAAAATTTCCAGTATTAGTCCTGCACTGCATAAAAAATTCCTACACAAATCTCATAACCAATTAGTCCAAAACAGATCCTACACTAAGGAGAAAATCAAAAAGAAAGAAAAACACATGGGTTGCCTCCCAAGAAGCGCCTGATTTAACGTTGCGGCACGACGCATGTTACCATCATCATTTGAAATTGATCAAGGCCACCACATGGCTTTCATCAATTTTTGCCAAATAGTGTTTGACTCGGTGCCCATTAACTCTGAAAACTTCACCATTTTTATTCTTTAAATTAAGAGCACCAAATGGAGTTACATGTACCACTTCAAAAGGGCCACTCTATTTTGACTTGAACTTTCCCGGAAACAGTCGTAACCGAGAGTGGAATAAAAGAACCAAGTTACCTTCCTTGAATTCCTTACTCCGGACATACTTGTCATGTAAGTACTTCATCTTGTCCTTATACAAGGACGAGCTGGAATAGGCATGAAATCGGAACTCATCTAGTTCATTGAGTTGCTCTACCTGGAGATTTGCTGCAGCATCCCACTCAAGATTTAACCGCTTCAAGGCCCATATGGCCTTATGTTCTAACTCAACCGGAAGATGGCATGCTTTCCGAAATACCAACCGGTACGGAGACATACCAATTGGAGTCTTGTAAGCAGTCTTGTAAGCCCATAAAGCATCATCCAGGTTCCTTGACCAATTAGTCCTATTTGCATTGACAGTTTTTGACAATATGCCCTTTATCTCCTTGTTGGAGACCTCAACTTGTCCACTAGCCTAAGGATGATAAGGGGTTGATACCTTGTGATTGACACCATACTTTGCAAGCACAGTGTCAAATGACCTATTGTAGAAATGAGAACCCCTATCACTGATGATTGCTTGAGGAGTACCAAACCATGTGAAGATATTTTTCTTGAGAAACGCCACCACACTTCGGGCTTCATTGTTAGGCAAAGCCACGACCTCAACCCACTTGGAAACATAATTAACGGCCACCAGAATGTAAGTATTGCTACACGAACTCACAAAAGGCCCCATGAAGTCTATGCCCCACATGTTAAAAATGTTAACCTCAAGAATAGTGGTGAGAGGCATTTCATCCTTCTTGAAAATTCCACAAGCTCTCTGACACATCACATCTCTTAGCAAGCTCACCAACATCTTTATACAGTGTAGGCCAATAAAATCCACAGCTTAGAACCTTTGAAGCAGTTCTCTCCCCACCATGATGACCACCGTAGGATGAGGAATGGCAAGCATCAAGAATACCCATTTGTTCCTCCTCCGGAACACATCTCCGGATCACACCATCATTACAAATCTTGAAAGATATGGCTCATCCTAGTAATAATCCAAGCTGTCTTGTTTATGCTTCTTCCTTTGGTTAGAAGAGAGCTCACTCAGGATAATGTCGGTCACAAGAAAATTGGCCATATCGGCGAATCAAGGCATATTATTCAAAGAAACGAAGAGGAGTTGTTCATCCGGAAATGAATCATTAATTTTGAGGCCATTATGAGGCCCTCCTCTCCTCTTCCAAGAGGGACAAGTGGTCCGCCACTTGATTTTCACTTTCTTTTCAATCAACAATCTCTAGGTCAAACTCTTGAAGCAAAAGAACCCATCTCATCAACCTAGCCTTAGAGTCCTTCTTTGTCATCAAATAACGGAGTGTTGCATGATCAGTATGAACAATCACTTTGGCACCCATGTGATAAGGCCTGAACTTTTCCATGGAAAAGACAATGGCTAGTAACTCTTTTAAGGTCACAGTATAATTGACTTGGGAATCATTCATCGTTTTGCTTGCATAGTAGACTAGATGAAATATTTTGTTGATCCTTTGCCCTAAAACCGCTCCTACCGCAACATCACTAGCATCATACATGAGCTCAAATGGCAAGCTCCAATTGGGTGTGGTGATGATGGGAGTGGTAGTCAATCTATACTTGAGAAGCTCAAAAGCTATCATGCAATCATCATTAAACACAAACTTTGCATCCTTTTCCAACAACTTGCATAAGGGATTTACCACCTTTGAGAAATCTTTGATGAACCTTCGGTAGAACCCCGCATGCCCAAGAAAGCTCCTAAACCCCTTGATGGAAGTAGGAGGAGGGAGTTTTGAAATCACTTCAATCTTCGCTTTGTCCACTTCTATACCTTTGTTTAAGATCTTATGGACGAGGACAATGCCCTCCTTGACCATAAAGTGGCACTTTTCCCAATTAAGCGCTAGATTTGTCTCTTCATATCGGGCCAACACTTTGTCAAGATTACACAAACATTCTTCAAAAGAGTCACCCACAATACTAATATCATCCACGAACACTTCCAAGAAGTCCTCCACCATGCCCATAAATATAGCCATCATACACTGCTAAAAGGTAGTCGGTGCATTACACAAACCAAACGGCATCCGTGAGAATGCAAAGGTGCCATATGGACATGTGAAGGTGGTTTTCTCTTGGTCCTCTAGTGCAATCAAAATCTGGCTATAACTTGAGTACCCATCCAAAAAGCAATAGTAGGAACACCCGGCAAGTCTATCCAACATTTGGTCAAGAAAGGGTAATGGAAAATGATCTTTTCGGGTCACTTTGTTCAGCTTTCAGTAATCCATGCATACCCTCATCCGATGACATTCCCAGTGGGGATCTACTCATTTTGCTCATTAGTGACCACATTCATACCCCCTTCTTTGGCACACATTGTATCAGCAAAGTCCATGTACTATCCAAAATGGGGTACACAACCCCTGCATCTAGTCACTTGATAAATTCCTTCTTGACAACCTCTTACATCGCCTCATTCAACCTCCTTTGATATTCTACGGAGGGTTTGGCATCATCCTCAAGTATAATCTTGTACATGAAAAAGGCAGAGCTTATCCCCCATATATCAGCTAGAGTCCATCCAATTGCTTTCTTCCTTCTTTGGAACACCTCAAGGGTGGCATCTACCTGCACAATAGTTAAGCACGAAAAAAGAATAATAGGTAAAATTGAACAAGGGCCCAAGAATTCATACCTAAGGTGTGGAGGCAAAGGCTTCAACTCCAATACGGGAGGTTCCTCGATTGAGGGCTTTGTTGGTGGAGTCTTTCTGTTCTCAAGATCCAAGGAAAGTTTACGGGGCTCATATGAGTAAGAACCCATTCCTTGCAAAGCATTGGCATACTCTACCAAGTCTTCATCCTCAGTCACATCATCGTTCAACAATACAGCTTCCAAAGGGTCCTCCACATTGATTATGGCACTCATGTCATCAACTATCACCTCTGTCATAAGATCCACAAAAGAGCAAACCTCGGTACTATTCGGCTGCCTCATTGATTGCAAACGTGGAAGATAACTTTTTCGTCACCCACCCTGAAGGTGAACTCCCCTACTTCCACATCAACCAATGCCTTCCCTATTGCTAGGAAAGGCCTTCCCAATATTATCGACACCTCATAGTCTACTTCGCAGTCCAGAATTACAAAGTTCGCGGGAAGTATAAACTTGTCGACCCGCACACGAACATCATCAATAATACCAAGCAGCCTCTTTATTGTTCGATCTACCATTTGCAATCTCATTGAAGTAGCTCTCGGTTGACCAATACCCAAAGTTTTGAATACAGAGTAAGGCATCAAATTTATACTTGCTCCCAAATCACACAACGCCTTTGCAAAATCTGCACTCCCAATGGTACATGGAATGGTAAATGCGCTGGGATCCTCAAGCATTGGAGCCATCGAGTGCACAATGGCACTCACTTCATGAGTCATTTTTATGGTCTCACAATCCATAGATCTCTTTTTAGTTACCAAGTCTTTCATAAACTGGCATATCCCGGCATTTGCTCAAGAGCTTCCACCAAGGGCAAATTGATCGACAAACTTTTCATCATCTCAATAAACTTCTTGAAGTGGTTTTCATTCTTCTGCTTTGCAAGTCTTCAAGGGCAAGGTGGAGGAGGCCTTGGAAATGGAGCCTTGGCTTTAGGAATTACCATTTCTGGTATGTCTATCATGTTTCCCTAGACGGGTTCACGTCATTTTGGGTCTCCTCCTTATTGTCATGAATATTAATTCTCACCTCACCATCCAACTTCTCTTCACTCACTTGCTCATCAACTATTGGATCATCGTCATTTTGCACTTCAACATCTTCACTCACAACTTTCTTTTGCTTGGAGATACTTGCTTTACCACCTCTACCGCTCCTTATGGTCACCGCCATTGCATGGGCGGTATTGTTCCCACCCTTCGGGTTTAATACCGTGTCACTAGGTAGTGCCCCCTTAGGGCGAGTGTTCAATGCTTATGAAATCTGGCCAAGTTGGACCTCCAGATTGTGGATAGAGGTATTATGGGACGCCAATTGGGCATCAGAGTCGGCGTTTTTCTTCATCATTTGCTCAAACATTGACTCAATCTGTCCCATCTCATTGTTGGACAAGCTAGGACCTTGGGACGAAATGGAGGCGGTTGTTTGGTTGTTGAAACATTGGAGGCCTTTGAAAGCCCGGCCCCCGATTACCTTGATTACCATTATTCTACCCCCCTTAGTTGTTGTTGCCATCCCAATTGTCCTGGTTACCTTGGCTGCCCCAATATTGGTTGTTGTTCTCCCAGTTGCTTTGGTTATTGTTGTTTGCATTATTCCAATTTCCTTGTTGATTTTGATTTCCCCAATTTCCTTGGGATCTCCACTGTTATTGTTGATTCGGAGCATTACCCCATTGTCCTTGGTAATTGTTCACATACTGAACCTCTTCACTTTGCTCATCATACCCATCATCTTGGTTGTAACCACTACTACCTTGCTCATATTTATCTTGATTGCCTTGCATTTGTTGACCACGCTGTCTCCTCTTGTTTACCAATATGTTAACCCCTTCCATTGTGTTTACTTGCTTTGGTCCCTAAATCTGCTGAAGTTGTGCTTTAACTAACTGGTTCATGGTTGTTTTCAACTCAGCTATGGCTTGTTCGTGATCTTGAAGTTCCTTGTGAAGATTTATGACATGAGGGTCCCCGTGAGGAATATTTGCTCGACTCTACCAGGCTGAGGAAGTGTCAGCCATCTCATCAAGAATGTCACAGGCCTCGGCATATGGCAGCTTCATAAAATTACCCCCTGCTAGCTGGTTTACCACACATTGATTGGCCGTATTTATACCCCGATAAAATATTTGTTGGATCATTGCTTCAGTCATATCATTGTTAGGGCATTCCTTGACCATAGGTCTATATCTATCCCAGATTTCATGAAGGGGTTCATTTGGCTCCTGTTTAAAACCTAAGATCTCATCCCATAATGCAGCCATATGTCTCGGTGAGATAAACTTGGCTATAAACTTTTCACCCAACTTATCCCACGTAGTGATGGAATTGTTGGGAAGTCTTTCGAGCCAGTCCAAAGCTTTCCCTCTAAGTGAAAAAGGGAACAATCTTAGTCTCAATGCGTACTCCGACACATTTGTCTGCTTGCTTTCCCAGCAGGTATCCACAAAGCCCTTTAGATGTTTATATGCATTTTGATGGAGAGCGGCTATGAAGTACCCTCTTTGCTCCAATAAGGTCAACATGACATTTGTAATTTGGAAATTTCTCACCCGGATTCGAGGTGGGACAATTGCACTTGCGTATCATTTGGAAGCACCCGAGGAGCTGGGGGAGGGTCTGGAATGTCCTCATTGACCTGGTGGCCTTTTCTTTGAGCTTGAGGTACTAGAGGCACCTCATCTTCAGCATTATCATCTACCTCCTCCCCGGGAGAACATTTCTGATAGGATCATTATTTGCCATTTTGTACCTGAATCGATTAACTCACACAAGTTAGTAAAATATAAGGAAAGAAAAATAAGACACACAACTAGTCAGATAGATAGCCAAAACCGTTTAACTCCCCGGCAATGATGCCAAAAAGTGATCGGCTCCAACCCTGCACCACTATATAATAGCGAGGAGTGGTCGATGCAGCTTTTACCTGAAAGGTCGGGATCTATATCCATAGGGAGTTAATATTGGTTGGGAGTTAGGTTTCTATCTAATCTAGCTACGTGTGTTGCTTTTAATTTCACTTCTAACCATGCTTGGATTTGTTTCTATTCTACGTTTAATGCTATTGA
Organism: Nicotiana tabacum; assembly: GCF_000715075.1. Classification (NCBI taxonomy): domain Eukaryota; kingdom Viridiplantae; phylum Streptophyta; class Magnoliopsida; order Solanales; family Solanaceae; genus Nicotiana; species Nicotiana tabacum. The sequence continues at coordinate 141,731,129 of NC_134099.1, read as the reverse complement.
TTGGTGAAGTGACTTACACCTAGGCGAGTATCTAATGGGGTCTAAAATTTAGGATAAGACACATAATTACTCACTCTATACCTCTCGGTAGTTTGAGTGACTTTGCCTTAATTGGCTTTCTCAAGTCTAATTGGGTGTTCAAACAGTGCAAGTAAAATTGGCTCAAGTCGGGTATTAATATCTCTAGGTTTAACCCTTTAATTGGGGCTATCAATCTCTTGAATGCACCCCAATTCCTTGTTATCTAATTTTCCTAGACTTAGTCCCTCTTTCTCAAGAAGAGTCTAAGTCACAAAGGCACGAATCAGTATTTGCCACCACCAATTCTACAATTAAAGTATGAATCAAGCTAAATATCACTAACCCATAAATAATTAAGTCCTAAAATTGAAGACCCATTAAATACCCACACTAGGGTTGGGTCACAACCCTAGCTAATGAGTTTAGCTACTCATAATCAAGGTAGAAGCAAAGATGGAGATGAAATATAAGCCATAAAATTTAATTACAATAATAAAATCTAAGAATATAAGCTAAAGCTACTCTAAAGTTACTCTAAATGGCAAAGTACGGTTGTTCACGAACTTACTGATACAAAAAGATAACCTAAAAATGTGAAAAAGATCTATTTATACACAGTTGAAATTACTGGACAAAAATACCCCTACAGAGGTTCCGCTGTCAGCGAAATACTGGGTGCCTCAGCGCGTGGACTTTTTCGGCCGCACAAAAACAAGCACGGATCGTCTTTCTTCAATTTTGTGCTCGGTTTGGACTCGGTTTCACGGATAGCATAAAAGTCACCGCCTCCACATTAGCATCAATCGCAGCCGCGTAATTTGGGCGTAGATTGCGCTCCTCATTCAAGCTCAACTTGCAGAGTCTCTGAACTTCAATCAATGCTCTCAGCAAAAATACCACCATGGCCGCTTCAGGTATTCCGCGGCGGCGCTTTTTCATTGCGGTCAGCGGTCACTGTTGTACCCAAAACATCTTCTTTGAATCTCACTTTCACGGACCGTGTAATTGTGGCAGCTTCAGCGGTGGACCGTACACAGCCACTCTTTTCCATCGTGGTCAGCGCTTTAGTCTCAGCTTTGAACTTGTGCAAATTTAGCTCCTTCATGAGTCGATTATGGCTTTCTTGCCTCATTTTGACCAAATCCTGCAGACAAGCACATTAATTCAGTTTTCGGGAATACTTTTACACATTATTTATCCAAAACCTAAGCAAAAGAGAGCATAAGATAGGCTAAAATCCATAGTTATCAGCTCTTCTATTGATGGCTTTGCAGGTGGTGTTTCTCTTTCTTCTAAGTGTAGTGGCTCGAACTGGGGTTCCCTTTTCTAGAACCCTTGACCTTCGAGAGCCATAACCCACTCTGCCAACTATTCACCATCCACATCTTTCAAATTCATCAAGCAAGCTTCTAACGGGTCTCTGACATTAAGAGTCTCATCCTTCTCTTGTGGTATTACATCAACCGCCTCCACAAGCAAAAATTTTGCAAATTCGATGGGCCTCCTCATAGATTGTTGAACATTGAATATTATTTATTCATTATTTAACCTCATTTTCAACTCTCCAGTCTCACAATCGATCAATGCTCTCCAAGTGGCTAAGAACGGCCTTCCCAAAATTATTGGTATTTCTTCGTCCACTTGACAGTCGAGAATAACAAAATCAGCAAGAAATACAAACTTCCCCACTTGGATGATCATATCATCCAGAATTCCTATTGGCCTTTTCACTGTGCGATCAGCCAGTTACAGCAACATTGAGGTCGGTCTAGCTCTGCCAAAGCATAACTGGCTCCCAAGTTGCACAATGCTTTAGCAAAAGCATAACTTCTAATTGTGCATGGGATAGTGAAACTACTGAGATCAGACAATTTTTGAGCCATAGGTCTTGTCACTACCTCACTATAATTTTAAGTCAGAGTTATAACCTGGCATTTCCCTCAAAGCATCCATCAGCGGAATATTCAATTGAATTTGTCTGAGCATTTCCATGAATTTCCTGTATTGATCCTCTTTCTTTTGCTTTGCCAACCTTTGAGGGAATGGTGCAGGAATTAGCTTCTGCCCACTGCTTTGTGTCTTTTCCTGATTAGAAGTTTTTTCCACCACCTATTCTGGGAGTTGTTCAATTTCCTTCTCTTTGCCTTGTCAACTTGTGCTTGTTCAATTAAAACCTTTGTGAGCTCCATCGATTCGTCAATCTCGAATGGCACTGGAGTAATTGGCATTGTGTCTCTACTAGCTTGAGCAACTTCTTGCTCTCTGTCTGAATCCCTTCCATTCCTGAGACTTACTGCCATTAACTAATTTGGGTTCTGCTCTTTTGGATTGATGTTTGTGTCTGCATGCAATGTTCCTTGTTGGCTATTGTTTAAATCCATGAACAACTAGCCTAATTGAGTTTTAATGCCTTTAATAGCCGAATCATGTGCGGCTAACTTTTCTTACATCCTTCCATTTGTCCCAATGATTTGTTACAGCATGCTATTGATTTCTATAATATTACTATTGTCTTGTATGGTCACCTACTATTGATGAGGCTGTTGGTAAGTCAAGTGTTGTTGGTGCTGCTGATTGTAGCCATGTTGCCTTTGATAGGACACGACTTGGCCTTGTGGTCGTGCTCCTCAGGATTGGTATTGTACTGTTACTGGGTTGGTCTGTACTGCTTTTTGAGGTCCCCATTGTTGTCCACCTTGCCTCTGACCCTCAAAATTATTGACGTAATTCATGTCTTCTCTCAAGCCTTGGTTATCATTCTCTCCACTCCACGAGCAAACATATGACTGATTTATGCAGGGAGTGCACATGCCTCCATTTGTTCTGTCAACAATGTGAACCTGTTTCGTGCCCATCTCATCAATATTCTTTGTCAACAAGATCATCTGGGTCATGAGAGTGGCTGTGTTTTCTGCATTTGTATTATTTGGGTCAAGAGCAACAGAATGCACTATTGGAGTAAGTGTTGTATCCCACATCATCCAGCCTGAATTTTGAGCCATCTTGTCAGGAAGAATCTTACACTCTGTGAATGATTTGCTCAGGAATGCACCCTCGGCTGAAGCATCTACATTGGCCTTCAGACTTTTAGCCAAACCCATATAAAATCTCTATCCTAGTATCTGATCTGGGATGCCATGGTGTGAACATTTCACCAACATGCCTTTAAACCTCTCCCAAGTTTCCTACAAAATTTTAGTTGGTTTCTGCCTGAACTGCAATATCTCATCAATTTGCCTTGCAGTCTTGTTAGGTGGATAGAACTTTTTTAAGAACTACTTGACTAGTTCCTCCCAAGTAGCAATGGAGTTTATTGGGAGCGAATTCAGCCAAGTTTGAGACTCCCCGTCATTGAGAATGGAAACAGTAACAATCTGATTGCTTCGGGTGTCACATTCGGCTGTCTTTGAGTGACACAAATTGATAGGAAATTCTTCAAATGTAGTTGTGGGTCTTTGATGTAAGACCCCGAGAACAACCCTTTGTTCTGTAGCAAGTGCAACATGTTGTTGGTAATCTGAAACGGCTCCACTTGTATCGGAGGGACGGCAATTGCAGTTGTTGATTGCGCTGTAACGACCCAGCCGGTTGTTTCATGATTTACCACTCCTTACCCCCATTTCTACTTTTTATTGTCTAGTTCAGTTTTATTATGTATTATCGGGTTGGTTGGCTCGGGTTCGGAGAGGTTTTGGTAAGGTTTAAGACACTTTGTCTCTTTTGAGTAAGCTTAAGTTGGAAAAGTCAATCGGATGTTGACTTATGTGAAAGGGCCCGTATGTGAACTTCGATGGTTCGGATAGCTTCGGGAGGTGATTTGGGACTTAGGAGCGTGATCAGAATGTGTTTTGGAGGTCCGAAGTAGTTTTAGGCTTGAATTGGCGAAATTGGATGTTTGGCGTTTTCTGGTTGATAGGTGAGATTTTGATATAAGGATCGGAATGGAATTCCAAAAGTTGATATAGGTTTGTTGTGTCATTTGTGACGTGTGTGCAAAATTTTAGGTCATTCGGGTGAGGTTGGATAGACTTTTTGATCAAAAGCGGAATTCGGAAGATTTTGGAACCTTAGGCTTGAATTTGATGCTATTTGGTTGATTCGATGTTGTTTGAGGTGTTTTGAAGATTGGTATAAGTTCGAATAGTGGTATATGACTTGTTAGTGCTTTTGGTTTGGGTCCTGGGGGCCTCGGGGTGATTTCAGATAGTTGACAGAAAGTTGGAGTTGGAGAGTTGCAGCTGAAGCTGCTGAAGTCTGTCATAACCGCACATGTGGCTTGGGGACCGCATGTGCGGGATCGCAAAAGGGCCCAGAGGGTCGCAGATACGGAAATTGGCCATGGGAGCTGGAACCAAAAAAGCGGCTATTCGAGCGCACCTACGAGACCGTAGGTGCGGAGGGTGAGGCGCAGGTGCGGACTTCTGGTTTTAAGTGAAAACCGCAGATGCGGTGTTTTGAGCGCAGATGCGGTATCGCAGGTGCGGTGAAGGGACCGCAGTTGCGAAAAGCCTGGGTCAGAACATATATATATTTCACCCTTCGCAATTTTGAGTTGATTTTCACCATATCTCATTCGGGAAGAAGCTTTGGAGAGCTAATTGAAGGAAGAATTTAAGAGGGTTTCTTAGAGGTTTAGTCTTTGGTCCGTAAACTCATTTTTATGATGATTTTAAGGTTGTAAGCTTGAAATCTGTGGGAAAATCAGTAGCAAATTGAAAGCTAGGGCTTGGAAAATTGGAGACATAAAATTAAGGATATGAAGGGTCATTTGTTGGCGGATTTTGGTACTTTTGATATGAATGAACTCATGGGGGAATAAGGAGTTTGTTGATGTAATTTTTATCGGATTCCGAGACGTGGGCCCGGGGGTCGGGTTTTGTCAATTTTGGGAGTTGTGTTGTAATTTGATTATTTTCGAGTGGGCGTTGTTCCCTTAGTATATTTTGATGATTATATATTGATTTTGGTTAGATTTGGAGCATCCGGAGGCCGATTCGAGAGGCAAGGGCATCGCGGGCTAGAGTTTGGACCAGATAGAGGTAACCAATGATTGTAAATGCTGTCCTGATAGATGAAACCCCGGATTTCACATTTTTGTGCTTCTTTGAGGTGACGCACACGCTAGATAATGAGCGTGGGGTCATGCACCATTTAACTGTGTATTTGATTGAAAACTGTTTTCTATCATCTTGTTTTGGGCTGAATGCCATATTTGGGCCTCGTGCCAACTGTTTTGGATCCTTAGGGGATTTTCACTACTATCCCTCACTGTTTTGACTTCATATTTGTACTCAGTCATGCTGTATTCTACTATTTTCACAACTCAGCCATATTTACTTTGTTTTGACATCTTAAATGATATTTTGGGTTGAGCATCATATTTTACTGTGCTCGAGTGGCTTTGAGAGATTTCTGACTGAGTGAGGCTGAGGGCCTGTGTTATGAGGTTATTATGGGATCGGGCCGCACGCCGCAGTGGTATTGTGCTGATTCATGATTATGAGGCCGAGGGCCTGAGTTGTTATGCCACGAGGTGGCTTGATATGAGATCGAGAGCCTATTTGATTGTGCCACGATATGGCTTGTTATTGTGCTTGGGTCGTAAGGGGCCCCTCCCAAAGTCTGTATACCCCCATTGAGCGCAGGTACCCAGTGTGAGATGTGCTATAGCCAGAGGGGCTGATGTTGTTCCATGTGAGATAGCCCGAGGGGCTGATTGTGTTGGTATTTTGCCCGAGGGGCTGATTTATATATCTATCTTTTCTCCCTATTTTCATTCACTCGTTTAAAATGCTAAAAGATGTTTTAAAAAGTTTTTACTGAACTAAAATATTTCTACGAGCTTTTCCTGTTTTATTACATTGTTCTGGTTTTATACTGCCTCTTTGTAGCATTTTGCAGTGTTTTACGTGTTTTTTTATCGCTCAACTGCCTTTACTTTTATTACTTACCGAGCTGGCGTACTCATATTACTCCCTACACCCTGTGTGTAGACTCGGGAGTCTTGGGCCATGCTAGCGAGGGCTGATTTGCTTCCACCGCAGGCTTATTCAGAGTTGACTAGGTAGTTGCTCGGCGTTCGCAGCCCAGTGCTTCTCCTTCCTATCTTTACTTTCCTTGTAGTAGCTTTGTACTAGACTGTGTAGTCTATTCATACTCTTAGACAGATGTTTAGATGCTCATGACTGGTGATACCCCGATGTCGAGTTGTGTTGTTTCCGCAATTATTCTATTTCACTCTTTATTTTGGGATTTATAGTTTACTTATGTCTTAAAATCAATTATTATAACTGTCTTAAATGGTTTGAGGGTTTGTGTCGGTTGGCCTTGTTTCACGAGAGGCGCCATCATGACCAGGTCCGGTTTGGGGTCGTGACAAGTTGGTATCAGAGCCTAGGTTATATAGGACTCACGAGTCATGAGCAGGTTTAGTAGAGTCTCACGGATCGGTACGGAGATGTCTGTATTTATCCTTGGGAGGCTGTAGAACCTTTAGGAAAACTTCATATTCTTGAAATTCTGGTCGTGTGAATCTATTGATCCGAGTACTAAACTTCTGTTATTCTATTCTCTCATAGATGGTGAGGACACGTGCTACCGGTCAGGATGAACGACCACCAGTTGGGGCCACTAGAGGCCGTGGTAGGGGAAGGGGTGTAGCCCGCACAGCAGCTAGGGAAGCACTTGCAGATCCACCAGCCACCCCAGTTCATGATCAGGTCCTAGTTATGGACGCTCCAGAAGCACCAGCTGTGCCCATTGTGATTCCAAGTCTTCAGGAGGCCCTGACCCAGATTCTATCAATATGCACTAGCTTAGCTTAAGCGGTCTCAGTTACTACAGTCGCAACTACTTCTCAGGCCGGAGGAGGCACTTAGACTCCCGCCGCTCGCACACCTGAGCAGGTCGTGCAGGGACTTCAGACACTGGGGGCACCTCCAGCCCCGCCGATTGTAGCTATTCAAGACTATGTAGCTCCTTCTATGCCAGAGGACGAGCAGCGCATGTTGGAGAGGTTTAGTAGACTTCAGCCTCCGACTTTCAGTGGTACAGAGGGCAAGGATGCCCAGGGTTTCTTGGACAAGCGATTCTTCGTATAGCGGGTATCCTGGGAGACCTAGCGGGAGATGCGGAGCAGATATCCTCACCTGTTTGAGGCTTCAGGTATGTTTCTTGACTCGTTCAAGGACAAACGTTTGTTTAAGAGGGGGGATGTAACGACCCTGCCGGTCGTTTCATGAGTTACCGCTCCGTTTCTTCCATTTCTGCTTCTTATTGTCTTGTTCAGCTGTATTATGTGTTATCGGGTTGGTTGGCTTGGGTTCGTAGAGGTTTTGGTAAGGTCTGAGACACTTAGTCTCTTTTAAGTAAGCTTAAGTTGGAAAAGTCAACCGGATATTGACTAATGTGAAAAAGGGCTCGGATGTGAACTTTGATGGTTCGAATAGCTTCGGGAGGTGATTTGGGACTTAGAAGCATGACCAGAATGTGTTTTGGACGTCTGGAGTAGATTTAGGCTTGAATTGGCGAAATTGAAATTTTGGCATTTTCCGGTTGATAGGTGTGATTTTGATATAAGGGTCGAAATGGAATTTTGAAAGTTGATGTAGGTTCGTTGTGTCATTTGTGACGTGTGTGCAAAATTTCAAGTCATTCGGGCGAGGTTTGATAGACTTTTTGATCAAAAGCAGAATTCGGAATTATTACACAGAAGCGCTAGTGTGGGACAATCTACTTTGACCCGTTTTTACAGTTTACACACTTTTGTATTGCCGCTTCTTACTGCCGTATTTATGTTAATGCACTTTCGAATAATATGTAAACAAGGTATTTCTGGGCCTTTATAGAGAAAAAAAAATAGATCCTAAATATTTGTCATCAATCATTTATCACTTGGTGGAGGAATATATAGTATTTCATTGCTACAAGTATGGATTATTGAAAATAATATGACATGGATTTGGATATTTCCCTTTAACTATTCATGTCAACTAAACGGGGGGATTGAAGGGAATTTTGTGAAAAGAAAATGGATTATAGGAGTGTGTGACTTGAACTATTGATTGGTCTGTGTAGATATATGCCTGCCACATGGGAATTCACAACCAAATGTGTCTTTGTTCCAATCATCGTGTAAGTACAGAGGATAGGCTGGTTCGTTTAAAGAGAATCTTTTCTATGATCAGGTCTGAATCTTGTTGTACATGAGCAGGCTCTGTAAGATCCAGTATAAGTGAACTAGATAAAACGGAATCAAGATTCTGTTTTATCTAGTTCACTTATAAGGTTAAATAGTATGTAAATGTATTCATTTCCTCTGCATTGACACGATCAATACTACTATCGGAGTGAAACAAGGGATCTAAAGAAGAAGAGAGGCTAGACTATATTAGTAACAAGCAAACCCTGTATGTGTATCTCCAAATATTTTGGAGATAAATACCAATTAGAAGGTCTGAGACGACCCAGAAAGCACTTGATCATATCATGATCTGATTTGTAAGCCTACTTAGGTCTTGAGTATTTACTTGTAAGAACGGAATTCTTTGTTTTGTAATGGATAGTTGCTGCTATTTGGTTGATTCCATGTTGTCTGAGGTATTTTGAAGATTGGTACTTGTTAGTGCTTTTGGTTGGGGTCCCGGAGGCCTCGGGGTGATTTCGGATGGCTGACGGGGAGTTGCAGTTGGAGAGTTGCAGCTGAAGCTGCTTAAGTCTGTCATAACCGCACATGCAGCTTGGGGACTGCAGGTGCGAGCTGGCAGAAGCGGAAGGCTAGCCGCAGATGCAGAAGTTGACGTGAAGGGGCTGAAGCCAGGTGCGGATGATTGGTCGCACCTGCGAGACCGCAGGTGCGGAGGGCAAGGCGTAGGTGCGGACTTCTGGTTTTAAGGGAAAACCGCAGATGCGGTGTTTTGGGTGAAAATGTGGTACCGCAGGTGCGAAAAGCCTGGGTCAAAACATATATATATTTCACCCTTCGCGATTTTGAGTGGATTTTCACCATATCTCATTCGGGAAGAAGCTTTGGAAAGCTAATTGAAGGGAGAATTCAAGAGAGTTTCTTAGAGTCCTTGGTCCCTAAACTCGTTTTTATGATGATTTTTTAGGTTGTATGCTTGAAACTATGGGAAAATCAGTAGCAAATTGGAAGTTAGAGCTTGAAAAATTGGAGACCTAAAATTAAGGATTTGAGGGGTCATTTGTGGGCGGATTTTGGTACTTTTGATACGAATGAACTCGTGGGGGAATAAGGAGTTTGTTGATGTCACTTTTATCAGATTTCGAGACGTGGGCTTGGGGTCGGGTTTGGTCAATTTCGGGATTTGTGTTGTAATTTGATTATTTTCGAGTGGGCATTCTTCTTTTAGCACATTTTGATAATTATTTACTGATTTTGTTTAGATTTGGAGCATCCGGAGGCCGATTCAAGAGGCAAGGGCATCGCGGGCTAGAGTTTGGACCGGATAGAGGTAAGTAATGATTGTAAATGTTGTCTTGAGGGTATGAAACCCCGGATTTCACATTGTTGTGCTGCTTTGAGGTGACGCGCACGCTAGATGACGAGTGTGGGGTCGTGCACCGTTGGGGATTGTGACTTAGTCCGTCCCGTATAATTGTTTAACCGTGTATTTGATTGAAAACTATTTGCTATCATCATGTTTTGGGCTGAATGCCATATTTGGGCCTCGTGCCAACTATTTTGGACCCTTTGGGCATTTTCATTACTATCCCTCACTGTTTTGACTTCATATTTGTCCTCAATCATGCGGTATTCTACTATTTTCACAACTCAGCCATATTTACTCTGTTTTGACATCTTAAATGATATTATGGGCCTCATATTTTACTGTGCCCGAGTGGCTTTGAGAGATTTCTGACTGAGTGAGGCCGAGGGCCTGTGTTGTGAGGTTATTATGGGATCGAGCCGCGTGCCGCAAGGGTATTGTGCTGATTCATGATTATGAGGTCGAGGGCCTGAGTTGTTACGCCACGAGGTGGCTTGATATAAGGTCGAGAGCCTGTTTGATTATGCCACGAGATGGCTTGTTTTTGCGCTTGGGCCGTAAGGGGCCCCTCTTGGAGTCTGTACACCCCTAGTGAGTGCGGGTACCCAGTGTGAGATGTGCTATAGCCCGAGGGGCTAATGTTGTTCCATGCTATTGCCCGATAGGGTAATACGAGTGATTGTGAGATAGCCCGAGGGGCTGATTTTGTTGGTATTTTGCCCCCAGCCTAGTACTTCTCCTTCCTATCTTTACTTACCTTGTACTAGCTTTGTACTAGATTGTGTAGTCTTTTCATACTCTTAAATGGATGTTTAGATGCTCATGACTGGTGACACCCCGATGTCGGGCTGTGTTTTTTCCGCAATTGTTCTATTTCACTCTTTATTTTGGGATTTATAGTTTACTTATGATTTAAATTCAATTATTATAACTGTCTTAAATGGTTTGAGGATTTGTGTCGTCTGGCCTTGTTTCACGAGAGGCACCACTGGGTCCAGTTTGGGGTCGTGACAAGTTGGTATTAGAGCCTAGGTTACATAGGTCTCACGAGTCATGAGCAGGTTTAATAAAGTCTCGCGGATCGGTACAGAGACGTTTGTATTTATCCTCGGGAGGTTGCAAAACCTTTAGGAAAACTTCATATTCTTGAAATTCTTGTCATGCGAATTTGTTGATCCGAGTACTAAACTTCTGTTATTCTATTCTCTCATAGATGGTGAGGACACGTGCTATCGGTCAGGATGGACGACCACCAGTTGGGGCCACTAGAGGTCGTGGTAGGGGCAGGGGTGTAGCCCGCACAGCAGATAGGGAAGCACCTGCAGATCCACCAGCCACCCCAGTTCATGATCAGGCCCCAGTTATGGATGCTCCAGTAGCACCAGCTCAGGCACCAGTTATGCCTATTGTGATTCCAGGTCTTCAGGAGGCCCTGGCCCAAATTCTATCAGTATGCACTGGCCTAGCTCAGGCGGTCTCAGTTACTACAGCCGTAGCTACTTCTCATGTCGGGGGAGGCACCCAGACTCCCGCCACTCGCACACTCGTGCAGGGACTTCAGACACCGGGGGCACTTCCAGCCTAGCCGGTTGCAGCTTTTCAGGACTATGTAGCTCTTGTTATGCCAGAGGACGAGCAGCGCAGGTTGGAGAGGTTTGGTAGACTTCAGCCTCCGACATTCAGTGGTGCCAAGGGCGAAGATGCCCAGGGTTTCTTGGACAAGTGTCAGAGGATTCTTCGTACAGCGGGTATCCTGGAAGACCAAGCAGGAGATGCAGAGCAAATATCCTCACCTGTTTGAGGCCTCATGTATATTTCTTGACTCGTTCGAGGACGAACGTTTGTTTAAGAGGGGGAGGATGTAACCACCCGGCAGGTCGTTTCATGAGTTACCCTTCTGTTTCCCCCATTTCTGCTTCTTATTGTCTTGTTCAGCTGTATTATGTGTTATTGGGTTGGTTGGCTTGGGTTCGGAGAGGTTTTGGTAAGGTTTGAGACACCTAGTCTCTTTTGAGTAAGCTAAAGTTGGAAAAGTCAACCGGATGTTGACTTATGTGAAAAAGGGCTCGGATATGAACTTCGATGGTTCGGATAGCTTCGGAAGGTTATTTGGGACTTAGGAGCGTGATCGGAATGTGTTATGAAGGTCCGGAGTAGATTTATGCTTGAATTGGCGAAATTGGAATTTTCGCATTTTTCGGTTGATAGGTGGGATTTTGATATAAGGGTCGGAATGGAATTCCAGAAATTGTTATAGGTTTGTGGTGTCATTTGTGATCAGATCATTCGGGCGAGGTTTGATAGACCTTTTGATCAAAAGCGCAATTCGGAAGATTTTGGAACCTTAGACTTGAATCCGATGCTATTTGGTTGATTCGATGTTGTTTGAGGTGTTTTGAAGATTGGTATAAGTTCGGATAGTGGTATATGACTTGTTAGTGCTTTTAGTTGGGGTACCGGGGGCCTCAGGGTGATTTCGGATGGTTAACGAGGAGTTGGAGTTGGAGAGTTGCAGCTGAAGCTGTTGAATTCTATCATAACCGCACCTGTGGCTTGGGGCCGCAGGTGCGAGCCTGCAGAAGCGGAAGGCTAGCCGTTAATGTGGAAGTTGACGTGAAGGGGCGGAATCGTAGATATGGATGATTGGTCGCTCCTGCGAGACCGCAGGTGCGGAGGATGAGGCACAGGTGCGGACTTCTGGTTTTAAGTGAAAACCGCAGATGCAGTGTTTTGGGGGAAGATGTGGTACCGTAGGTGCGGTGAAGGGACCGCAGGTGCAAAAATCTTGGGTCAGAACATATATATATTTCACCCTTCGCGATTTTGAGTGGATTTTCACCATATCTCATTCGGGAAGAAGCTTTGGAGAGCTAATTGAAGGGAGAATTCAAGAGGGTTTCTTAGAGGTAAGGTCATTGGTCCCTAAACTCATTTTTATGATGATTTTTAAGGTTGTAAGCTTGAAATCTATGGGAAAATCAGTAGCAAATTGGAAGTTAGGGCTTGGAAAATTGGAGACCTAAAATTAGGGAATTGAGGGGCCATTTGTGGGCGGATTTTGGTACTTTTGATATGAATGAACTCGTGGGGGAATAAGCAGTTTGTTGATGTAATTTTTATCAGATTCTGAGACGTGGGCCCGGTGGTCGGGTTTGGTCAATTTCGGGATTTGTGTTATAATTTGATTATTTGTGAGTGGGCGTTGTTCCCTTAGCATATTTTGATGATTATATACTGATTTTGGTTAGATTTGGAGCATCCAGAGGTCGATTCGAGAGGAAAGGGCATCGCGGGCTAGGTTTTGACCGGATAGAGGTAAGTAATGATTGTAAATGCTGTCCTGAGGGTATGAAACCCCGGATTTCACATTGTTGTCTGCTTTGAGGTGACGCACACAGTAGATGATGAGCGTGGGGTCGAGCACCGTTGGGGATTGTGACTTAGTCCGTCCCGTATAATTGTTTAACCGCGTATTTGATTGGAAAATGTTTGCTATCATCATGTTTTGGGCTACGTGCTTATGGTTAAAAGCAAGATTTTCGGAAAGAAATAGCTCTAGTTAGTGACCTTTTGACTCTTATGTTGACTTAGTCAATCATCGAGTGGTTTAATCGAACTATAGTGATTTTCAATCTTGAATATGGTTGTTATGGGCCCTTGACTCTATCCTCTTTAACAATCCAGTTGCGTGAGAGGTGAGATGTTGTTGTTTCAAGTCCAAGTACCCATGCGAATGGTCTAGAACTTGCCCCGAGTGTGTTTCTAGGCAAAATTTTAAGTTCTGCTTGGCTTGAGAAGTGATTATAGGCTCTCCATGACCCGCTTGACATTTTCCATTGCCCACCAATATTTTTATCCCTAGTCAACCCATTTGAGCCTAAAACCTTTTTCATTTGATAACCATGTTACAAGCTTTTACCCGTTTTGTCGTGACCCTCTCCTGGCACCCGAGCTTTCCTTAATACTCTTGTGAAATAATTGGCTAAAAATGTAAGTTTGGGGGAGAGATGAGGAGTTTGAAAAAGGTATCAAGGCACAAAAAAAGAGAAAAGAAATGAAGAGAAGGAAAGGCAAGAAAAATAAAGAACAAAAAGAAAAATGCAAAAAAAAAGTGAATAATTTGAAGAGTTGAGGGGATTCAAAGAAAAGTAATGATGCAAGTCCTGAGGTTGCAAAATGCGGGCCGCATTTTGCAACTCATATCCTGAAGTTCCTTCACACTCTGCGACCGCGGATGATAATCTGCGGTCCGCACCTTGTCTCGCCATGTGTGCAATAATAATATAGTAAGTGTCAGCCTTTTCTTGCCACACGTGCAATATAATGTTCCCATATTGTCTCGCCACATGCACAACCCACCTATATATATATATATACACCAAGGAAACCTCATGCATCACAATATCAACAACCACACGGTAGAAACCTCGTGCATCACCAGAACAAGTACAACAACAACAATGACAATAACACAAAGTACGGCAAGTAAATTAACTCAAGAACCTTCGATCATAAGAGACAATATAACTAGTCCTCAAGGAGTAACCATAATAAAGAATACTAGGCGTAATAAGAATAGCTCAACAGGGAAGGGAAATAATATGTAACAACGGTCCCACAATGTACGGTTCAACAACAAGGAAACTAACACAGAAGAGTGAACGAAAACACAACCTAAATCTGAAATCACATCTACAGCAAGAACAAGTATTAACTCAGCAACTACAACTGCTTTCACATCAGGTTTTAGTCAACAAACTCCACGATGTAATGAACCTCGGACAAATCATAACTCATGGGTCTCAATACCTGAACCCTAACACATAGCATCTTGTGCCCTCATTTCACCTCAAGGCCGCATTGATGACTCACGTACCAAATAGAGCCATTCTCACATAGAAGGAAAATAAACAAGGGTGTGCATCTATACCCAACAATATCAAAAAAACATCTGATCCGATAAGAGTTCTTAACTACGTGTATGCTTGTACAAGTGTCCTAACATAGTTCCTACCAGCTAGTAAGCATAAGGAAAAGAACGGACAATACATAGAATGGTTTCTCACAAATTTCACAAGATAAAGTTCACAAAATTAAGTGTACCACTACACAAATATCAACAACAAGAATGCCCCTAGGCCATCACAAATCATCACAAGTCAATCCCTGACATAGCCCACCTTGTCTCGCCACGTGTTCAATAATAATATAGTAAGTGCCAGCCTTGTCTTGCCACACGTGCAATATAATGTTCCCACATTGTCTCGCCACATGCGCAACCCACCTATATATATATATATATATATACACACACACACACACCAAGGAAAACCTCGTGCATCACAATATCAACAACCGCACGGTAGAAACCTCGTGTATCACCAAAACAAGTACAACAGCAACAATGACAATAACACAAAGTACGGCAAGTAAATCAACTCAAGAACCTTCGATCATAAGAGACAGTATAACTAGTTCTCAAGGAATAGCCATAATAAAGAATACTAGGCGTAATAAAAATAGTTCAACAGGGAAGGGAAACAATATGTAACAACGGTCCCACAATGTACGGTTCAACAACAAGGAAACTAACACGAGTTAAATAATTCCAAATAAGGGCAAGTCAACTAAGACATAGGATATCTAAGTTTCTTTTTAAGGTTGGGCAATTACGAAAGAGATACAACCAATTCAAATAAGGGTAGGCAGTGGGAGGATAACCATAACCTCAATTAAGGGTGAATATTTACAAAAAGGGGTAACTACAACTTCAAATTTAAGATAAGCAGTTTAGGGAAAAGATAACATGGTGAATGAAGAGATAACAGTTTCAATTAAGGCACATATGAATCAAGTAACAATAACAGGGGATCATAAAGCAATTGATTCTAATTAAGCAGGTAGATGTGGAACTAGTAATTAAGGAATGTAATCATAACAAGAACAATTGTATATTCATTGAAAATAAGGACCTAGGGATCCTAAAATGCCAATTTCCACAAATGAGTCGGAGCACGTACTCGTCACCTCGCGTACACTGACTACAATCAACATAGAAGACTCAAATCCTAAGGGGTAGTTTCCCCCACACAAGGTTAGGCAAGATACTTACCTCAAAGAAGACAAACTGATACTCAAAAAAGAACTTCACCGGTGAAATGACCTCCAGACAGCTCAAATCTAACCAAAACAACTTCAAAGCACAAATAAAACTCAGAAGAAACTATTCCGGATTATAAAGTCTTAATCTTTACCAAAATCTAAAAGTCGACCCTGGGCACGTATCTCGGAACCCGACAAATTTTACAAAACCCGAACACCCTTTCCGAAATGAGTTCAACCATTTTCGATACCATTTCGTCCTTTAAATCATGATTTTTCATTTTGAAAATTTTCTTCATAAACTTCCATTTTCCTCAACTCAAAACACAAATTAAATGATAAAAATAAAGATAAAATCATAGAATATAATAAATTCTAGGTGAAGAACACTTACCCAATCGATTTGCTTGAAAACTCACAAAGAAACACTCAAAATTGAGCTCTACAAGTCAAAATATGATAAAAATGGTGTAATGCTCGATTTGAAGATCTTATATTCTGCCCAGGTGTTTATGCATCGCAACCGCAGAAGGACGATCGCGTTCGCGAAGGAGGAAAATGAAAGCTGCCTAGTTGTGCTGCGTGAATGCAATAACACGTTTGCGAATGCAGAGAAGAAAAGTTTGATGGCCCAAAGACTACTCTTCGCGAACACGGGAAGTAGTACGCGAATGCGAAGAGTGGAATGGCATAACTACGCGAACGCGATGAAGGAAAAGGTTGTCTTCCACGATCGCGGATGAGGAATGTGAACGCGAAGAACAAATATTCCCTCCTCCAAAATTACCCATCGCGAAAGTGGAGGAGCAAACGCGAAAATGAAGGAGAAAACCAGATGACAGATATCAGCAGTTCAAAATAGGAGAAAATGTTCTGTAGCCCACCCGAAACACACCCTAGGCCCCCGGGACCCCATCTAAACACATAAACAAGTTCTATAACCTAACACAGATTCACTCAGGGTCTCAAATCACATCAAACAATGCCAAAAATGCAAATCGCGCCATGAATCGAACGTATGAATTTTCAATCTTCCAACTTCTAAAACTTGCGCTGAAACCTATCAAACCAACCCGAAATGACGTCAAATTTTGCAAGCAAGTCCCAAATGACATAACGGAGCTATTCCGATTCTTAGAATCACATTCCGACCCCGATATCATAAAAGTCAACTGTTGGTCAAACTTCTCTATCTTCCAAACTTTAACTTTTCCAATCTTCGCCGAAATGCTTCAATTTAACCTACGGACTTCCAAATCCAAATCCGGACGCACACCTAAGTCCTGAATCGCCATGCAAAGCTGCTTACATAATCCAAAACTCATTCCGGAGCCGTTTACTCAAAAGTCAAATTCCGGTCAATTCTTACCGCTTAAACTTCCAAAACTGAAATCTTTCTTCCAATTTGACTCTGAATCATCCGGTAATTGAATTCAATAACGCATGCAAGTCGATACACATAATATGAATCTGCTCAAGACATTATGCCACTGAACGAAACTTAAATTCTCAAAACGACCGGTCGGGTCGTTACACAATGTATATGTGAAGTCCTATAACATGCCTTAATCAGAATCTTTGTCTTATAATTAATTAAGAATAATACATTTTTGCGAGAAATGTCCATGAACGCCCTGTAGTAATCTTCATATATGATTTCAATTTCTGAATATTTCAAACACAACTCCTCAAGCGCTTTATATCATTATGCAGTTTGTGAACAAGTTTAGTCCTTGGTGACATTTACTAGTAATATTCTTGTTGTTATCATTACAACTACTACTACTACTGATAAGTGGGTTGTTGATATGTCGAAAACATTGCTTGAAAACTAGGAATGGCAGCCCATGGGAAGAATTCCCGAAATCAAAAAATGTAGTTTCGGTCCTGCTTCATTAATGAATCTCTCAACAGAATTCTTGATCATGTCCACAACATCCTGCTGTACATACACGTATGCCTCCAAAGTAGATTTGCCATGCAAAAAAATGTGCTTGTAATCGTCAAAACCTGCCTGGTCCATAAAGATGATAGAACTTCGACCGCAATCATAAAAATAGAACCAATCCTTTTTCATGAAAGAGATTCAACAACGTTGTAGTCTGTGAGTGATAAGATTGATAGACGGTGGTATTCCATTTTTTATGAAGGAAAAGGGTCTCATGACGGTTGCTCCAACCGTCGTGTAACTTAGACCAAACTCAAAATCTGAACGATTTTGGGAGTATGGTTGAGGAGAAGGCACACCAAGAATATTGGCTAAATGATCAGATAAAGTGGAAGCGAAGTCGTTGTTGCCTAAACTATATATAGAAAAATATAAAGGTGGAAATTCATGCATGGCGAGCTCAAAACACAACACAAAATTGTTGCTCGCTAGATAAAGATAGTATAGTAAAATTATCGACTCCACAAGGATTGGATTTAAACAATGCTCTAGTAAATTCTGGTTTAATTGTTGTTCAGGATGATCAAAACTTGATTGGAATGATTACGAACTACGATTAACTACTAAAGTAAAGCAATTGACAATTGACTGCAACAAACAAGAGATTAGCAAAGTCGGTTTCTTATCAATGTGAGAAATAAGGATAATGACAGGATATGTGCAAGATAGCTATTTGGGATCCAACTCTATTTTAGTTCACTCTAATGTTCTAATGATTCTCAGAATTCACTCTACAATTAGTTCAAATGTGTAGTCAAGACTCCTCTCTCGATTAAATCTTAACTCTACGAGGTGAACTAATATAAACACTGTGAAAATATACAAGCATGTGTTAATGGATTAGTCTTCAGGAAAACGTCTCTCGAATATTCTCCTAACTTGATTTAATCAATAATTCAACAATATCTTTTGATTACTTAAGAGAATCATTGAATTAAACCAAACAAAATAATGCAAAGATAATCACCAAAATATTCCTCTTTCGATTAAATAAACTGGTGAATAAAGTTGCAACAATTCAAAGCTCCATAAATGAATTCAAGCAAAAAACTAGAGTTAAAATCCATAAATATCGATCAAAACACCATATCTATCAAACCCTAAGGGAAACTACTCTATAATCATAGAAAAAGTCATCACAAATATAATTAAAGAGTAAAAAAAACATCAATCTAACGTTACAATCCAAACTCCCGTATTAAATTGATGAAAAGATGATGAAATCTTGTGTCTTGTAGCCTCCAATGATCTCCCAAAACTTCCAAGGTCAAAAGTCCCTTCAGAAATGTCTTTTTGGTATATTTATACCATGTAGGAACGGGCCCGGACGAAACTACCCTTTTCAAGCCGAAACAAAAAAAATACTCTAAGAATTTTAAACACGCACGCCGCCCCATGTGGGGTGCTATTGGGGAAGTTCAGAGAGTCATTTTAGACAGACAGCAGCACAAAGCACTACTGCGCCGCCCCATGCGGCACGACTGTGCATTTTTTATAGAGTAAAATTGCTTCTTCGATTTTTGATATCCAGACTTGGTCCTCGACCCCCGAACGCTCAAAATTATTCGATTTAGCTCCAGATTATGTTCTTAACTCGAAATCACTTCCTACAAGGCATAAAATACATAATAAGTACAATACACTAGCATTTAAGCTCAAACAGAAGTAAAATGCAGTAATTGGAGTGTAAACTATGACAAAAATATGGGTTTCTAGCCTAGTATCAACACCCCACACTTAAACCATTGATCGTTCTCGAGCAATCAAATTATACTTCACATAGAGACAACCTTCTTATCAAACAACTTCCCTTACTTATCATGCCAAGAATATTTAGAGCAGACTAAGAACCCTGTAATAACATACTAGCCTCAAGATTCGACTGAAAAACACCACGTATTTTTCTCAACCTGCTCACTTACTCTAACACTAAGGTCAAAGACTTTACCTTACCTTCGCAAATCATGTGCCCTTACACAAATAATAGAAAGTAGTTCCACATATAATAAAGTTCACGAATAATTAGGAAGAATTCACTCAATAAAATTCTTATGCCACAGAAGACGTACCATAGGCTTGCCCGTAGTGCAATACTCTACTGCTTAAGCTAATTCAGTCAAAGATCAAGTAGGACTTTATTTGTAATGTAGGTTGCGAGACGGGTATGATATAATTTAGATAATAGTGGTTACACCTCCCTGAGCACTTTGATACATATATATTAACAGTTCAAACCCCATACTTATGTGGAACTAAACCCCAATCTTCACATCATATTAACACCAAGCTCTCAATTTCTTTAAGTACAGACAAAGCAAGATTTACCACTAGCAAGAAATAATTTTCTTTATACTATATACAAACACCGTCATTTATTCTTTCTCTTTTTTTTTCAATTCCCTACAAGTGGCTCTCATAATTTGTTTTAAACAGTGCACCTTTCTCCTTTTTCAATAATTCCCCTCAAAAACCCGACCATACCTCAACTCAGCTTTTACAAGGTCATAACAAATTCAAGTGCTCAAGAGCAGTAAAAGATTCAAATAGATAGTCAATTCAGAACAAAATGGATCAGGCTTGTAGTGTGGTTTCCAAAAAAGTAGGATTACAGGATCAAAGGGGCTATTAGGATATACAACAGTTAGCCGGGTCATAAACATATAATTAGCTCAATAAAGAAATGCCTATATCACTTCCTAGACTGAACACGACTATTATTATGCTTTGTAAACATAGGGCAAGTTCTAAACATCAACTAACATGCACAGAATATGAACAAATACCTTACTCACGCATTGGCACATAACTCACTTAGGATCGGAACTATCCTGACTCTCTAGTCAAATCAGTTAGGCAGAATCACAATCAAATAATTTAAGGCACTTATCTATGAATCAAGAACTGAGCCTAGGTGTCACAACTAAGGCACTTACTACTCTCAAGACAAAATAAAGTCAAGAAAATTCATGTCCATTTAATATCATAGCACAAGACTTCCTTATTTCTATCAAAAGAAAAACTAACTACACTCAGTTCAAGCAAAACCCTTGAAAAAGAATCGTGGCACAAAGAAAAACTAAAGGGGAATTGTTACACTACCTAAGAGAAACAAAATATTTTTTCT
The DNA here is from genome assembly GCF_000715075.1 of Nicotiana tabacum. NCBI lineage: Eukaryota > Viridiplantae > Streptophyta > Magnoliopsida > Solanales > Solanaceae > Nicotiana > Nicotiana tabacum. Next base: position 141,710,425 of record NC_134099.1, on the reverse strand, counting down.
TTGACTTTGATCCCTCAAGAAGACAATCGAGGAAATCTATCATTGGAAAAAATCAATTTTTTTTCAATCAAAGGAAACGAAACAAACACACATTTATATATTTACATCTCTCACCCCACACTTTAAATTGTGGCATGTCCCCATGACACACAAATAAAAAGCAAGAGATTAAGGAAACTCCCCTTATTCATCTAATCGGGGTTGGAATCGAAGTCGGGATCTCTTTTGCATGCCCGACCCAGTGCACTCATCCATGCTGAGAGCTTCTTTTCGACCTTTTTTTGGGTATACCCTACACTTATCAGTTTTACTCTCTCCAAATCGCTCCTTTAGGGCCCCCCTTAATCCTTCCATTTTGAAGATCGCCCTTTCCTTCCCTACTCTGAGCATGAGCTGCCTTTTCTGAATGTTAAGAATTGCTCTTCCAGTAGCCAAGAAGGTTCTTCCTAAAATCAGAGAAACCGGGTTCTCCTCCATGTTCACCATAATGAAGTTCACATGGAACACAAATTTATCCACCCGAACTAGCACATCTTTCACTATTCCTTCAGGTATGATTGTGGTTTGATCCACTAGCTGCGAGGACACAGGTATCGACTTGATTTCTCCAATCTCTCCCTCTAATTTTCTGAAAATAGACAAAGGCATAATATTAATAGAAGTACTTGAATCACACAAAGATTTTTCAAACTTAGTACTTCCTAAAGAGCATGATATAGTAAAACTCCATGGATCTCCACACTTTTGAGGGAGATTGTTTTGCAGAATGACATTATAATGCTCTATCAGCTTGACAGCCAATATCTCTTCCACTTTTCGTTTTTGGACAATATTTACTTAAAAAATTTAGCATAAGCTGGCATCTGTGATAACACCTCTGTGAAAGGTATATTCACATGCACATGTTTGAGCACTTCTAGAAAGCCCCTGAATTGTTTGTCCAGCTTCTCTCTTCTCTGCTTCTGCGGGAAAGGTAGAGCAGACATATATTTACTTTCTTCAGTCTGCTCATTTATTGCATTCTCATCTTTCTTCTTCTTTTGAGCTCTAGTATTTCCCTTCTTCTTCAGACCATCATCCACCATCCCTGCACCTTCTTGAATGTTGTCCTTTGTCTGCTCCTCCACAATCTCCACATATCTTCAATCAGCTCATTCTTTTGTTTTGCTCTGAGATCCTCCGATACGTGCCCACTACTCAAAGATACTGCATTTACATGTTTCTTTTGGATTTCTTTCAGTATCAGCAAGGAGAGTTTCTGGAACCCTCTCAGACAATAGATTAGCTAGTTGTCCCACCTGTATTTCCAAGTTTCGAATGGTCATGCCCTGTTCTGTGATAGCTACGCCATGAGTTTTAAACCTCTCATCTGGCTTAATAATAAAGACCTTCATCAGATCTTCCATGCTAGACTGATAAGACTGTGGAGAATGATATTGTTGCCTCTGTTGATTTTGAAAACCTGGAGCTCCCTGTCCCTGGGATCTGGAGTTACTTTGTTGCCCTGCATCTGCACTACCACCTGGTGAACTGCAAGAAAAACCTGGGTGCCTCTGCCCCATGAAAAATCAAGTGGGATGGGGGTTTAAGCCAGGCACTTAAATAAGGAACACAAATATTTATGGATACAAGCCCAAATAGATGCCGGAGAAATTTTGGAACCTAGCAGCGGTACTGGCACTCCCATTGGATCTGGTGGGGTTCTAAATTTTTACAACAATAGCTTCACCCCGCTTCTGGTAGTATACTACATTCCTATAACAAAGATAGAGATAGTGAAAATTCAGAAATATGGTCGTTGTCTGTAGCTTACCTTTTACTTTTCCTTCTCACCCTGCTTTTGTGCATTATATACAAAAAACTTATAATCCTGCTTTTCAAGGTTTTCCTAAGACCACAGTTAGAAATGATGTTTTTAAATTTCAAACTGAATATCTTCAGTATATTCATTGTGTATTTTTTCACTTAGATTGTAAAGTGTCTATCACATGTGATATAGATCGTAGCCCTAATGGTTGTGATTATTTAACTGTTATATGTCATTGGGTTGAGCATCACTAGAACATGCAAAAACGTATTATTGGTTATAAATTTGTTGATTCAAAATACACTGGATCATATATTGCAACAATAGTTCTACAAATAGTAGATTTTTATGGGCTCATTGATAAAGTTTTAACTATCACGTTAGATAATGCTTCTGCTAACACAACTGCAACAAATAGCTTAAAAGTTAGTCTTTGTCCAATTAATCCAGCAATTTTCCATGTTAAATGTGCAGACTATATTTTTAACTTGGTTGTTAAAGACGGTATTAATTTATTTTTTGAGGCTTGTAGTAAAGTACAACATGCTTGCGGCTATATTTTTCGTGCTAATAAAGCGAGTAGACTTCGTGAGTTTGCACAACAATATGCTAGTGCTAACCTTCCATATAGAAAAATTGCAAAAGATGTTTGTACTAGGTAGAATTCTACTTATAAAATGCTTAAAGCTGCTTATGATTATCGGATGCCTATACAAAAGGTATTATTAAAGCTTACTAAACTTTTAGAAAAATTTTATTATGCTACAAAATAATTTTCTGGTATATATTATCCTACAGTTACACAAATATTATGGTATATTTGTGGAATTTCTTATGTATTTGGTAAGTATAAAACAAATTTAACTTATGCATCGGCCAATAATGAATTGATTGCCAAATTTAAAAAGTATTTTTTTTCTATTCCCCAAGTTTATTTAATTTCTATTATACTTAACCCATCTTTAAAATTAAGAGGTGCAAAGGGACTTGTTCGTAATATTTATGAGAATTTAGGAATTCAAGAAAATGAACAACTATTTCTCGAAAACTGCCAAGCTAACATTTATTCTTATGATAGATCAATGTTTGATAGTTATAAATCTATGGCAACAATAGGTGGTAAAAATGCTCCTACTATTTCTAAGGCTAGAGTAGAAGTTCTATGGGAAAGTATGGAAGATATAACGGGTTTTGATTCCTCTATTGATGATGAATTTGATTCTTATCTTGATTAGGGATTGGAATGAACAAACAACTTTTGGCATGGTAGAGGGAACGTGGCAAGGCATTTCCAACACTTTCAATAATGGCCCGAGATATACTAGCTATTCAGGCATCATCAGTAGCATCAGAGAGTACTTTTAGCGCGGCAAGATTTCAAATTGGAGATCATATACCTTCATTAGCGGAGGACAGCCTAGAGATTTCCGTCTTATTCAGAGATTGGATTAATTCAGTAAGAAGAAATCTTGATTTTGAAAATTAACCACTAGGGAAGAAGAAGAATGGAATGAGATATTTAGTACTAGGAGCGATGACGTCATGGAACATAAATCAACATTGTCAATTCCATAACAATGTCCGAGAGAAATTACAGATAAGTTGCAACGAAGCTATATAGGAGCTTACAAATATTAGTATGACAATTTGTAATTGGCTACTAAGAGGCCTAGTTCAAACAGAACCTTTCCTAGAAGGTGGTTGCGTAGATTAAGTGCTCTTCATATGTGAAATTTGAAAGTTCTATTAATAAAATAAAATATTTTATCCTTGAATTTTTTTTTTTTGAATTGTCTTAACACTCTTACTTAGTTACTTTATAGATTGAAATTATATTTAATAAATTATAAGTCTATTATAATTACTAAAATATTTTGTTACAATTCTTTTATTTTAATATTTTATAATTCTTTACTTAGTTTCTAACTTTCTTTATAATTTATTAAGTTTTAAGTTTATTAAATAAGTAAAAAAAACTAGCCGATGCAAATTTTAAAAACTTAGTCAGTGTCAACTTGTAAAAAATAACCATTGCTATTTATAAAAAAAATTAGCCGTTGCCAAATTTAATGTTTAAATAATTAATTTTTTAAAAAAGGACCACTTAGGGCAACGAACTGTCCCGTTCCGTCCCATCTCGTTTGTTAGTGGGACGGGATGGGCCTATCGGGTCGGCCTGTTTATCCTGTCCCGTTAAGGTCCGTCCCGCCATCGTCCCGGTTAAATGTCGTTTCGTCCTGTCCCGTTGGACAGCCTTAGTGGTGAATATAGACCGGTGAATGTGAAGGAAAAAAAAAAAAGTCAATTTACAATTTACATGATTGTACACGTACGTGAGAGGCTGAGGCCTGAGAGCCACCAAATTCTACTATCAAAAGATAAGTTGTAAGAAATCTGTCAAAGTCTTCCGTATATTTCTGACACCAACCTCTTAGGGAAGAAAAATTAGAACAAGAAAATGGAAACCATAGGAGTACTAATGGCATGTTCAATGTCATCATACTTAGAACAAGAACTTGACAAGCGATTCAACCTCTTACGTTACTGGAACTTCTCCGACAAGAAAGAATTCATCAACAACTACTCGCATTTAATACGCGCTGTTGTGGGTCACGCTGGTGCTGGTGCTGGTGCTGAACTTATCGAGGCGTTGCCTAAGCTAGAAATTGTGTCCAGTTTCAGTGTTGGATTGGATAAGATTGATTTGAACAAGTGTAAAGAGAAGGGTATTAGAGTGACAAATACACCTCATGTGTTAACTGATGATGTTGCTGACCTTGCTATTGGATTAATGTTGGCTGTGCTTAGGAGGATTTGCGAGTGTGATCGCTATGTTAAGAAGAGATTGTGGAAAGCTGGTGACTTCAAGTTGACTTCTAAGGTTTGTATTCCTCTCGAATCTTGGAGTATTCATGTTTGTTTTAGAACACAATATAGCATAGTTTCCCTTATGGGTGCCAATTTGAGCCCAAAACCATTTGACTCGTTGAACGCCCCCAAAGTTGAATTGGTCATTGACCCGCCCATTTGTTGAACTCGGCCCATCTTGGCCCAAACCATTTCAGCACATCTAAAGTTGGGCTGATTTTTAGTCCAAATTGATCCATGAGTAACCTTACTAAAATTTCTTTAAAATAATTTTTTTTTTGAAATATTATATATGACCATAAAAAAAAAAAAGTCTTATTTGATAATTAAACAATTCATAAGAAAATAATACACATTAATTAAAGTTTGACCCAAATTTTAGCTCATCTCAGCCAAAGTAACTTTTGGGCGGGTCAATAGCGCGCCCATTAATTGACTCAGCCTATTTTAACCCGCTAAAAAAATGCACAACTTGCCCATTTGACACCCCTAGTTTCCCGTTTGTAGATTTGGCCATATCATTAAGTGTAATATAACTCAACCGTTGGCGTCTTTAGCATAGTGACAATTAAGCAGCAATTTCCAGCTTATTCAGTTTCTCTTCTGAATGAAGTGTCAAAGGCATTGTATCAACCTGTTATGTGCGACATGGGCTTTGTTTTAAGTTATAAGTTGTAATTTTGGAGTTTCTGTTTCTGGATGTTGTGAAAACTATCGTACATCATCTTTGTATTAATGTAAACGCGTGGCGCTTCAAAAGGTAATTTTTGGGACATATGGGAATTTTTCTCTTTTCTGTTACGGCACCAATTTGCATAACCACCTGAGCAGAGAGATGTACACTAACATTTACCTGATTCATCGCTCTCTCTTTTGCAGTTTAGTGGCAAAACAGTTGGTATAATAGGATTAGGGAGGATTGGCTTAGCAATTGCAAAGAGAGCAGAAGCTTTTGGTTGTCTAATCAGTTACTACGCGAGAGCAGAAAAACCAGATACAAATTACAAGTATTATCCAACTGTAGTCCAGTTGGCTACTAACTGTGAGATCCTAGTCGTGGCATGTGCACTAACTCCTGAGAGTCGTTACATTGTCAACCACGAAGTAATTGATGCATTAGGTGCAAAGGGAATTCTTATCAATATCGGAAGGGGTCCTCATGTTGACGAAAAAGAACTAGTATCTGCTCTTCTTGATGGTCGATTAGGAGGCACTGGCCTTGACGTGTTTGAGAATGAACCTGAAGTACCTGAGCAGTTATTTGGGCTTGAGAATGTAGTCCTGTTGCCTCATGTAGCCAGTGGCATAAAGGAAATGCGCAAGGAAATGGCTGACATTGTTATTGGAAACTTAGAAGCTCACTTTCAGAACAAACCATTGTTAACTCCAGTGGCTTAGGAATGTAACTAACATTTGTTTGTCATGGTTGTCTGGAGGTTAGCTACATGTTGATGTAAATTTTGTTTCCCTATATGTAAAGGGGTCTTGACGTAATTGGTAAAGTTGTTGCCATGTGACGTAGAGGTCCTGCAATAGACTTGATCGGTCCTCCAATGACTTGTTTAATTTGTACAAAGCTTTTATATTCGGCAACAGTCCAAATAGGCTCTACGAAACTGAATTTTTGAATAACATGATAATACTCATACACAGCTTGTCCATATGTTGATTGAACTCTAGAATTTCCATTTGGAAAAAACGCACCTTAAAATAGAGATTGCCTCTGTGAAGCTTTCTTCCCCAGTATTGCCTCCCAAACCAGAGGCAAGAATGGCCCTTTCTTGTCCAAATATTCCCTAACAGCTTTCTCATCAAGGATAAAACCCTTGTGCCTCACCGCTTTAATCATGCTTTGGGCGTCTTCCAGACTCTTCTCTTTGCAATACCCATCGACCAAACCTACAAAGGTCGTCATGTTGGGGGACTGTCCAGCCTCTAACATCTCCAAGCAAAACTCGAGGGCATCCTCTAATCTCTTGCCCTGACAGAGCCCCCGGATTAAGCTACTGTAACTAAAAGCATTAGGAATAATGCCATTGCCTTGCATTTTCCGGAAGATCCTCACAGCATCATCATATTTGTGGGCTTTACAAAAGCCTTCTACCACAGCAGTGTAGATAACAACTTCAGGTATGGCACCCTTTTCACGCATCCGACCAAATAGCTTCATGGCTTCCTGGACCAAGCCGTCCTTGCAAAGCCCATCAAGCATAGCTACAGCATTGGGTATTAGGCCAGTTTCTTTCATTTTCTTGAATATTTCATCTGAATCTTCTGGTGGAGCTGGAGGTGACTCGGAAGCAGGAGTGTCACTCCGTGCAGGATTGGTGTTTGGATTTTCATCTTTATGATCAAATCCAAGCTGAAACCTTTTCAGAAAATCTTGGTTATCCAGGGACTTGATTTGATTTTCATTATTCTGACCAGGTCTTCTAAAAGTTGTAGAATGGGTGGGGTTGCTGCTGCTGGGGCGTTGTCTTTAGGATGGATTGAGGGGCCTTCTGGAATCAGCTCTTAAGGGCCTATTCGGTATAGGCTCAGGAGGAGGAGGGTAGTTGGACTGAGTGGATTCATCAGGGTATTTGTTAGAGCTGCTAAACGAGGGTAATGTTGTTGAGGAAAGTGTCTCGTTTACTTTCACCTTAGGAGAGCAGAGACTGCTGTAATATTTCCAATAAATGTTAATACCCTTCTTTCTCAATAATGTTGTTCTCATAATGTTTATGTACTCGTTCAAAATAGCACCAGGTGTTACTTAGTTATTCAAGGCTTCATACTGCACAATCAGAGGCGAACCCAGGATGTTAAGGTCGAGGGTGTACTTTTGGATTCAACTAAAATCTGTTTCGTATAAAGGGTGCACACTACTAATATATCACTATTTTCTAAGGATATAATATATACATGGAATTTTTGCCGAACTTTACGGGTGCCGGGGACCCCCTCTCGTTATAGCATAGGTCCCCTCTGTGCACAATCAAAGACATTAATTATGAACTTTCTTTTACTCTACACCTAAAAAGAGCAGCAGAAGAGTATATGGCGATGGTAAAAGCGTCGGAGATCAACGGCCAAGACAGAAACAATGAGCAATACACACAATCAATAAGCTAGTGCCAATAGCAGATAAGTTCACATCCAACAAAAACATGAATATGGATATACCAATATAATCTCTTGAAACTGTTAGAAACAAAAATAATCACTTATGATTCCACTGCTTACTTTACAAGTGATTTGTATCCACTTAATAAATCAATCAATCGATCATACCTCAATTAGCTACACGAATCCTGTGGATCCATTCTACTCTATTTTGTACTTATTTTATTCCAATACTAAATGCTTTGTCTTCTAAGATCTCATGCTCATTTTAATGAATGTAGTGATTTCTACAGCACCATTTGTTTCAAATTCATTAGCTTATCTTCTCACTAAACCCGACGCCAACTATTTAGCACTACTCCGTTCTTATCATCTGCTTCTCATAAATTTCTACCATCTGCTTGTTCATATGCTAGACATGATACAATTTGTTACACCGCACTCACTAATATTTACTCTCTCACTCCCAATTTGTTTGGCAACTTTTGCTTATCAAGAGTCAAATTGACTAATTCTCTGAGCTAAATCCGGACAAGATTAATTTATTTTTTTCAAAAGATTCAGACTCAAATATTAGTTTGCAATTCTCCTCGTATAAAAAATATATGTTTCAAAATAATGGACTAAGTTCACCTCAAAAGGCCAAATGTGCCTAACAAATCCCTATGGAGAAATACTACTGGAAATTTATTGCTCCTAGTTGCTAAAGATATCAAGTTCTCAAACATACACTGGATACATGAGGCACTTTAAATAATTAGAAATCTCCAATTCCTTATTGGATATAGAAAGATTTGGTAAAATGATTTGAAACTCGTTTTTCTTCCAACAATAAAAAATTTTCTTTATGAGTTGCCCAAAAAAAAATTATTTCATCTTTGTGACTCATGAGAAAGAGGAATACAGAAAGAACAAAAGAAAGAAGAAAGAAGTGAGCATTAAGTTACAGGCTTAATGCTGAATTTCGCCACAGAAAGAGATTACAAGGAGTTCGCCGTTTGGAGGAACTGAAGCAGCAGTAGGAAATGTTTGCGTATAATCCAAAACTGAAATACTATGTAAATAGTGTTGGATTTGGGCCAATATGCGTGAGCCTGTGCACAAATAGCCCCTTTTGTTATGTTTTATGGGGGATTTGCATCTATACTCGGCTTTTGGGTCACGTTTTAACTTGTGTCCGCTTTGCAAAAGAAATTGCAAGCATACTCACTTTTTCGCGTAACTTCAGCATACAGAGCTCAAGTAGCAAAGGCAATCACGCAAAACTTCAGCATTCTAGTAGACGGGCCTGAAGTAGCAATGGCAGTGCTGAAGTTTTTTTGTCCTAGATAAGATGCTGAAATTATTTAGTTCATTTGTAAAAACTTAAGCACTAAAATAGCTGAAGTTTTTTTGTCCTGTATTCATTAGTTTTGTCATAAAGTTTTTTCAAAAACTTCAGCAGAAGATGCTGAAGTTATTTAGTTCATTTGTAAAAACTTCAGCACTAAATAAGCTGAAGTTTTTTTGTCTTGGGTAAGCTTTTTCAAAAACTTCAGCAGAAGATGCTGAAGTTATTTAGTTCATTTGTAAAAACTTCAGCACTATATAAGCTGAAGTAATATTTTGCAGGAAGAGTGAAATATAAATGGCAAAGCTTAAGTTCTATCTGTAAAAATCGAATCAGCACCGAAACATTTCACAAATTTCAAGTCACTTGGCGAAAAATTCCAACAATTTCATCATTTTCTCCTTCCTAACATCAGCAAATTTAGTGATCTGTTGAGGGGAGAGAATCTCTGTCATACAAATTTTCTTCATAAAAATCCAGTACTTGCTATAGTCCAAAGTGGAAAACAATGTGTCTTCGTAAATTTGGTACTCTAAGGGCCAAATTCTGGCCTAGCAGCAAACTTGACATCATTGGTCTTAAAAATTTCTTTTGTTATAGCGCCATTCGACACTGCAGCACATTAAGAACTTTACCGTTCAGACAGATACAAAGGCAAGAGAACTGTGATCCTCCTCCTCAGTCCTCTCCTTAAATAAAAAAACTTATATTATTCTCCCGATTTGTTAGTATTACTATTCTACAGAATTAATCATAGTGTCTTTCAGTTGTTAATAGAAGAAGAAGAAGAAGAAGAAGAAGAAGAAGAAGAAGAAGAAGAAAACGAAGGAGGAGGAGACAGGGGCTGAAGTTGTTTAAAAACTGGGTACAAGTTAAAAAAAAAATTAAAAATGAGTATAGGTTAAATGGGGGCGACCAAATAGGGTGCCCCGTGCAATTTTTAAGTTTTATATCTATTTAAAAAATATTACAAATATTTTTAATGTCGTACTTATTCTTAATAGTTTTATTCTGCTTTTATATAGTTTTTTGGTACTGTTCTTTTATCTATATTTTCATTATTATAGTGCTTATACTTTCCTGAGTCGAAGGTCTATTGAAAACAACATATCTATCTTTACAAGATAAGGGTAAGATGTGCGTATACACTACCCTTCCCAGATCTTACGTGTAGGATAATATTGAGTATATTGTTATTGTTGTTAAAAATATACAAATATAATCCATGCGCTACACAACAAATAAAGATGGAAAATGACGCTACCATTTTGGACAATTTTAGACAAAGTTTGGTCATATATATTATTTTAATAGTTCGACTACAACTTTAGACCGTTTCGGACAACTTTAGTCATAAATTATAAATTGTATCTTTATAGTTGCTCTTTATGCTGGAACTTTTTCGGTAGTTCCAGCATTATAAATTGTTTCGGTATAATGTTGGAACTTTTTCTGGTTTTAAAGGGTATTTTTGTTCGGATTTTATTTTCATATAAAAAATGACTAAATTTTAAAATTTTCATAAAGTACTATCTTTTTGTGGTAATTAGCTATCTATAGATATCGTTTGTTATATTACGGATTGTAGATACATTTTCTGTTGTTATAAGTTGTATTAGATGTATTTAAGCTACTGTATTCATGAATACAATAGCAAAAATAGGCGTGAATCAGGGAAGTCCAACTAATCAGTTGTTGTATTCGAGTGTATTCGACTGTATTCATGGAGTGAAATATGGGATTACAGCTGGACAGATTATTGTATTCGACTGTATTCACGGCGTGAAACAGGGAATTACACTGTTTTTAAACGGAAAGTGAATCAATTAACATAATAGACTCCTAATATAACTCAACAAACTCAATTATAACACACAAAATTTGTATTTCCAGTTATAAAAAAGATTCTCAACCGAAAAATACCCCAAAAACATAGCAATCTTCAGAGAAATTAGATAATACATCTGAATACATAAATTATATTAATTAAAAAAAATATATGAATACATTAATGGCATATAGCGAGACAGTGAATACAATGAAATACATAAAATACAACGGGATACATTGAAATACAATGAAAAAAAGGCAGTGAATACAATGAAATACATGGAATACAACGAGATACATTGAACTACAATGAAAAAAAAATGAATACAATGAAATACATAAAAATACAGTATGATACATTGAAAATACATTGAAATATATCAACAGAAAATCAAGTTGCTCAGTCCCAAACTCCGTCGTCTTTGTTCAAGAACAAACCCTAATTTCCGGCGAATCCGCCGTCGAGCAACAAAATAATCCACCTAGTATCCGGTCTACTATATCGTCTTCCACTTCGATTAAGACCTTGTCATCGATGACCATTGACAATTTCGTGCTTATTGTTTTCTTGATCTCACGTCGAGCAAATGGGTATTCAATCGGCTTGAATTGTATGGTATCGTCCACTGAACTGACGAGTTCATGAGGAACTGATGCAACTGAGAATCGCCTGTTTTCAAGGCCGTGTTCTTCTTCGTGCTCAACAGTTAGATCACTCGAATTGAAATTTTGAGATTGAGCATCATGTTTTCAGCGAATGGAGAAGAGAATGACATGTATCAAAGTAGAGAGAGAAAGAAAATAGTGTAACTGAATAGCGTATTTAGTGGCTTAACGGTAGGAAATAACTAAAATTAGATATTTTCCTATAAATATTAAAAGGTATCTATAGAATATAATTTTTTAAAATGGTATTTCTTTAAAATAAATAAGTTAATCTTTGCTATAAGAGATAAAAATTCTTTTTTTTTTCTTTCCAAACTTAAAGGATGCTTTTTGGATTGAGATTTTTTCTTTCCTATACCATATATGAAACCTTATTACCAAAAATGTGCATAGTTTCTAATTTACCCGCCTTGTCCATATTTTTTCTACAGTTATTATCAATCATTAAATACTAATTAATAGTAGCTGAATCTTCCTAATTTGTCGAGCTAAAATTCAGGAATAGAATCTTCTAAAAAGATTTGGCGTAAATCAGATCAAATCATATCACGGAAATCCTTTATCTTCAATTTATAATCAAATTTTGTTCTTCGATATTCTCACAATCGCTACAAATCAAAATCTCAGTTTGTCATTAAATCAAAATCGCTACAAATCCACCATTGACAACCATTAAAAAGTTTGAAAGCTTTGAATTCAAATTTGGGTTTTCAAAAATCATTATTTGTTTGGATTGGGTGTTGTTGAAATAATTGGGAATATGGTTTGGAGTTTATATCTCAATTTTGAGGGGTTTTGGTGAAGATTAGACTTGATTTTGACTGAATTTCAGATTGAAACTCGAAGAAGAAGAAGACATATTGCAGAAATTGTAGATATTTTGTAGATTATTTGTATTCTGATTGTAGATGCTTTATTTTCTGTTTTCACAAATAAAAAAACGACTAAACTTCTACAAATCTTTTGAAAAACGCAATTATGTCAAAAATCCCAATTATGCTACAATTGAATGAGAATTGGGATATTAAAATTCAATGTACCCAGTTTGTAAATAATTTGTAGATTTTCAACATAGATTGTAGTTTAATTGTAGTATAAATGTAGTAATTATGTAGATACCCTTACAAATAATACTGCTTTATACATACTTAAATTGATTTGTAGTATATTTGTAGAATTTTTGTAGAAAATTTGTAGATGAAGAGAAAAATTTTGTAGTCAACATTTTTTCAACATAGATTGTAGTTTAATTGTAGTATAAATGTAGTAATTTTGTAGATAATTATGAAAACAATATTGCTTTATACATCCTAAAACTGATGTGTAGTTTATTTGTAGATAAATGTAGGAATTTTATAGATAACCGTAAAATCAGATTTCCATAGAATTTGAAATATATGTGGCATAGGAATATAAAAATTTCTTTTATTTATTTCAAATTCTGATCAATCCAACTGTAACTACTTCATATTTTTCCTGTATCAAATGTGTGTATAAAGTGTGCGAAATCAAGAAACTCAAATTAGAAATAGAAAACGTAAAACAGAAGTAAAAATAAGAAATGGAGAAGTAGAGAACAGAGGAGTTTCCTCGTCGGAAACCGTCAACGGCGGCGAAGATGTATTTATTTCAAATTCTGATCAATCCAACTGTAACTACGATTTATCTACAATTTCTGCAATATGTCTTCTTCTTCTTCTTCTTCTTCTTCTTCTTCTTATTCTTCTTCTTCTTTTTCTTTTTCTTCTTCTTCTTCTTCTTCGAGTTTCAATCTGAAATTCAGCCAAAACCAAGTCTAAATTTTCGCCAAAACCCCTCAAAATTGAGATATAAACTCCAAAACATATTCCCAATTATTTACAACAACACCCAATCAAAACAAATAATGATTTTTGAAAACCCAAATTTGAATTCAAAGCTTCAAAGCTTTTCAATGGTGGAATTGCTGCTCTCTTATCTCTTTGAAGGTTTGTTCTTCTTCGTTGAGAAAATTTGAAGCTGAAGGTAAATGTGTGTATGAACTTTGAAGATTTGACTTCAATTTTGATGAACTTTGTTGTTCTTCATTGATGAACTTCCACAGTAAAATGGGGAACCAACTTTGTTGAAGCGTTTCTTCAATTTTCTGTGAATTTAGAGGGAGAATTTGGTTTCAGAAGATGGAAAATGGTAAAAAGAACGTGGGTATAGGTAAAACGTGGGTGAGATTGAGGGGTTAGGAGAGAGAAACGTGCAGATTCCTTTAATTAATGAGTAAAAAATGTACAATTAATTATACCCTTAATTAATTATGGTATAGAATTGGTAATTTGGTATATTAAGTATAATTAAGTCAAACCTTAAACATCGAGGGTAATAAAGTTTCCTATGTGGCATAGGAATGTAAAAATTCTTTAGTATTTTCTCTAAAAGGCCCATTTTACAAGCCCAACCAACTTCTTTCCTGATTCCTAATGATCCCAACCAACTGCTGCTCCCCAGTTCCAGGAACTATTGTGAAAAAAAATGGAGAAAATGGGAGTATTGATGACATGTCCAATGTTTTCCTACTTAGAAGAACAACTCAACAAGCGTTTTAACCTCTTCAGATTCTGGTTAACTCCTAACAAAGCCGAGTTCTTGACTCAGAACGGCGACTCAGTCCGAGCAGTTGTCGGAAACGCATTTTTCGGTGCTGACTCGGAACTCATAGGCGCATTGCCAAACTTGGAAATCGTATCAACTTACAGTGTGGGTTTAGATAAGATTGATTTGGGTAAATGTAAAGAAAGAGGGATTAGAGTAACTAATACTCCCGATGTGCTGACGGATGACGTGGCGGATACAGCAATTGGACTGGCATTAACGACTTTGAGGAAAATTTGTGTTGCTGATGGGTTTGTGAGACGCGGATTGTGGAAAAATGGCGATTTTGAGCTGACAACTAAGGTGACTTCTTTTTCTCAGTTTTTTAATCATCTTACCCCGATTAATTGGAGAGTGAGAATATATGATTTGTACGACAAAAAAATACTGTAGTTTTAATGATGAATTTGTCTAAATGTTAAGGGCTTGATTGTAGAGAAACGAATATTGGAAATTTATATAATTGACCTTAACTAGTTCGGGCTGAGGTTTATTTGATTGATTGAATATGATATAGAAAAATCAAAGAATTAAACTGCAATTAAAATAACTAATTCAATATCTAATGTACAAAGATCCATATATTAATCCAACTCCTTAAAGTTGAGATTCATTTGATGAAAAATTCTAGTTGGGGTCACGTTGCGCACCATCATTTGAAACATAAATTTCTGTAATGCGCATGGTTCGCATCCCTTCATCAATTCAAGTGAAACAACAATGGCTTTTAATGACACTGGTAGAGAGTTCCAAGTGTGGGGTCCAGCCTCACACCGTACGTGTGAAAGTTTGAAGGAAATTGTGTGCCTTCTTTGAATATAAAAAAATGGAAGATAAACTTTAATTCTATTTATACTATAGTTCATCAGGTGTGATGTCATGGATGATATCATGTGAGTCATTATTTTGCTATAAATAGCAAGCTTTTGTTTCAGTTGAAGACACACCAAACAGATAGAGTAAGAGAGTTCACAGAGTAAGAAGTAAAATACTATGTGAGAAAAATATAGATAGTTTGAGCGGTATTTGTAGTGAAGTGGAAAAATCAAATGTGATTTATTTCTTTTGAGTGTATAGTGTGGTCTTGGAGTATTTACGCGGTACCAGAAATTGTAAAATTCTTGTTATAGTGAAATCAGTTGCTCCCTCGGGCCGTGGTTTTTCCTTTATTCAGAAGGGTTTTCCACGTAAAAATCTCAGTATCCTTGTTTCTCTTATTATTACCGCTGTTTATTGTATTTTAGTAATCCGCATTTATTACAGTTGTATACCGTGAATATTATTTCTCTGTGGATTATTTTTCTAACAATTGGTATCAGAGTACATGTTACTTTTCATGGTCGGTAGTACTATATACAGTGGAAAAATAAAATGTTCGAAGTAAAATACGAAGTAGTAAATTTAACGGAGATACCGATTTCTCAACACGGTAAAGAAGGATGAGTGATTTGCTCATCCAACAAGGATTACACAAGGTATAGATAATGATATCAAGAAGCCTGACACAAGGTATTAGATAGTGATATCAAGAAGTCTGATACCATGAAAGCTGAGAATTGGGCTGACTTGGATAAAAAGGTTGCTAGTGCAACATTTATCAGATGATGTGATAAATAACATCATTGATGAATATACTGTATGTGACATTTGGACAAGGTTGGAAAGCCTATACATATCCAAAATGCTGACAAATAAATTGTACCTGAAAAAACAATTATACGGCATACATATGGGTGAAGATACAAATTTTTTCATATTTAAATGTGTTTAATGGACTAGTTATGCAACTTGCTAACCTCGGAGTAAAGATCGAGGAAAAGGATAAAGTCATCTTGCTCTTGAACTCATTACCATTTTCGTACGATAATTTGGCAACAACCATCCTGCACGGTAAAATCACTATTGAGTTGAAGGACGTCACATAGACTCTTCTACTCGATGAGAAGATGCGAAGAAGCCTGAAAATCAAGGACATGCTCTCATCACATAAGGCAGAGGCAGGAGTTACCAACGGAGTTCGAGCAACTATGGTAGAGCTAGAGGTCATGAGAAGTCCAAGAATCGATCCAAATCAAAAGCCAAAAATTGCTTAAAATTGCGATCAACCGGGTCACTTCAAAAAAGATTGCCCAAATCTAAGAAAGGGCAAAGGTGAAAGTAATGACCATAAGAATGACGACAACACAATTGCCACTATGCAAAATAATGATAATGTTGTTATCTTCATAAATGAGGAAAAAGAATGCATGCATTTGGCCGGTCCAGAGTCGGAATGGGTGGTTGATACAACGCCATCTTACCATACACCGATAAGAGAATTTTTTTGCAGATATGTAGCAGGTGATTTCGGCACTATCGGAATAGGTAACACGAGTTACTCAAAGATTGCGGGGATCGGTGACATGTGTATCAAAACAAATGTCGGATGCACATTGGTTCTAAAGAACGTGCGGCATGTACCTGATTTGCGAATAAACTTAATCTGGGGAATAACTTTAGACCAAGATGGATACGAAAACTTTTTTTTGCAAATCAAAAGTGGAGACTCACCAAGGGATCATTGATGATTGCAAAGGGAGTTGCTCGTGACACCTTGTACAAGACAAATATGACGAGGTAAATTGAATGCGGTACAAGATGAGATTTCTGCAGATGTGGCACAAAAGAGTGGGTTATATGAGCGAGAAAGGATTGCAGATTCTTGCCAGGAAATCACTTATGTCTTTTGCCAAAGGTATAACGTAAAACCTTGTGACTACTGTTTATTTGGACTACTGAGGAAAGGAGAAAGACTAAAGGTAGGGTCATGCAAGTACCTATCCACAGAGTATGTCCTCATCAATGATGAGGGGAAGCCAGAAAATCTTAAGGAGGTGTTGCCTCATCCAGAAAAGAATCAGTGGATGAAAGCCATGCAAGAAGAGATGGAATCTCTATAGAAAAATGACACGTACAAGCTGGTTGAACTTCCAAAGAGTAAAAGACCACTCAAATGCAGGTGGATCTTTAAACTCAAGAAAGATGAAAATGACATGTTGGTAAGATATAAAGCTCGATTGATGGTAAAAGTCATAGAACAGAAGAAAGGTATCGATTTTGACGAAATTTTCTCACTTGTTGTCAAAATGACTTCTATTCAAACAATTTTAAGCTTAGCAGCTAGCCTAGATCTTGAGGTGGAGTAATTGGATGATCCATTCTTTTGAGCCACATGACCCATTCTTTTTTTTTTTTGATAAGATAACATATTTCTATCTAAATAAAGTAGACTACACAAAAATTGTGAAGTCCCCCATAATTACAAGGTGGGTTACAGGAGAAACTCTCCAATCCGTTGTCATCTCGCAAGGATTATAAAACATCAAAAATTTGATTCATGGTCTCCTAAGTACTCTCCTCTATACCAAAAATGAAAAGAACTAAACACTTCATTTTGATCTTCTGAATATTTCTCGACTTGTTTTCAAAGCATTTTTGATTTCTTTCTTTCCATATTGTCCACCAAGTTTATTGATTTGGAGAAAGCCTATGACAAGGTTCTTAGAGAGGTTCTATGGAGGTGCCTGGAGGCAAAAGGTGTGTCAGTTGCTTATATTATGGTGATTAAGGACATGTATGATGGAGCTATGACTCGGGTTAGGACAGTGGGAGGCAACTCGGAGCATTTCCCGGTTGTTATGGGGTTACACCAAGGGTCTGCGCTTAGCCCATTTCTTTTTGCCCTGGTAATGGATGCACTGATACACCATATTCAAGGGGAGGTGCCATGGTGTATGTTATTTGCTGATGACATAATACTGATTGATGAGACGCGAGGCGGCGCCAACGAGAGGCTGCCCTTGAGTCTAAGGGTTTCAAGTTGAGCAGGACTAAGACGGAGTACTTAGAGTGCAAGTTCAGTGCCGAGTCGACGGAAGCGGGATTGGATGTGAGGCTTGATTCACAAGTCATCCCCAAGAAGGGCAGTTTCAAGTACCTTGGGTCGGTTATTAAGGAGATGGGGAGATCGACAAGGATGTCACACACCGTATAAGGGTTGGGTGGATGAAGTGGAGATTAGCGTCTGGAGTCCTGTGTGACAAGAAAGTGCCTCAGATTCTCAAAGGTAAATTTTATAGAGCGGTGGTTAGACCAGCCATGTTGTATGAGGCTTAGTGCTGGTCAGTTAAGAACTCACATATCCAAAAGATGAAAGTAGCTGAAATGAGGATGTTGAGGTGGATGTGCGGGCATACCAAGATGGATAAGATTAGGAATGAAGTTATTCGGGAGAAGTGGGTGTCGCCCCATGGATGACAAGTTGCGGGAAGCAAGGCTCAGATGGTTTGGGCACGTCCAGAGGAGAAGCCTAGATGCGCCGGTGAGGAGGTGTGAGCGGCTGACTTTGGTGGGCATGAGGAGAGGTAGAGGGCAGCCTAAGAAGTATTGGAGAGAGGTGATCAGACAGGACATGGTGAGGCTTCAGATTACCAAGGACATGGCCCTAGACAGGAAGTTGTGGAGATCGAGCATTAATAGGTTAGGAGGTAGTTGAGAATATCTCTACGGCGCCGCAGAGTGAGGCTAGTCTGTTAGGACTTGATCTTTGACTGTTAGTGTTTTATGTTGAGTTCACACTACTTTTTCGTTCCTCTTTGATGTGCTTTATATACTGGTTATTGTTTTGCTTTTCACTTATTTTCTGGTTCTGGTGAAGTTGTTCTTTGTTCTATGGTTTCTATTGAAGGTACTAATAGATTGCCTCTTTTCGTCTTCTTTTTGTCTTCTTGAGCTGAGGGTCTTTCGGAAACAGCCTCTCTACCCCCTCGAGGTAGGGGTAAGGTCTGCGTACACACTACCCTCCCCAGACCCCACTAGTGAGATTTCACTAGGTCGTTGTTGTTGTTGTTGTTGTTGTTGTTGCATATTGTCCACTAATGCAAGCTGGGACAATTCTCCATCTCTCTTTATGACTGGAGTAGTTTCCTTATCTGTTCCAGCAAGCTAGAACTTCAGATATTCTTCTCGGCATTACCCACAAGATTCCCCTTAAGCTGATGAATATTCTCCATAGTTGTAAGGTGACACTGCAGTGCAAAAAGAGATGATTGATTGTCTCTGCCTCCTCCCCACATGACCCATTCTCTTGAGATAAAGTGATTTCCTAGTAAGAAGCTGCAATCACTTCTCGCTCATATGACCCATTCTTTTGAGCCACAAATCTGCAAAAATCTCATCTTGTGCCGCATTCAATTCACCTCGGCATATTTCTGTATTAGTCTTGTACAAGGTGCCACGAGAAACTCCCTTTGCATTCACCAATGATCTCTTAGTGAGTCTCCACTTTTGATTTGCAAAATAGTTCTCGTATCCATCTTGGTCCAAAGATATTTCCGAGATTAAGTTCATTCGCAAATCAGGTACATGTCGCACGTCCTTTAGAACCAATGTGCATATGACATTTGTCAAATGTCACCGATCCTCACAATCTTTGAATAACTCATGTTTCCCATTCTCACAGTGCCGAAATCACCTGCTACATATCTACAAAAAATTTCTCTTATTGGTGTAGCATGGTAAGATGCTGCTATGTCAACCACCATTCCGACTCTGGACCTGCCAAATGCATGCATTCGTCTTCCTCATTATGAAGATAACAACATTATCAGTATTTTGCATAATGGCAGTTGTCTTGTCGTCATTCTTATTGCCACTGCTTTCATCTTTGCCCTTTCAATCTCTTTTTAAGTGACCTGATTGATCGCAATTGTAGCAATTTGTGGCTTTTGATTTGGATCGGTTCTTGGACTTTCCACGACCCCTGGATCTACCATAGTTGCTCGAACTTCCTAGGTAACTCCTGCCTCTACCTTTTGTGATGAGAGCATTTCCTTGATTTTCAGGCTTCTTCTTATCTTCTCATTGAGTAGAAGAACCGATGTGACGTCCTTCAATTCAATAGTGATTTTACCGTGCAAGATGGTTGTTGCCAAATTATCGCAATGAGTTCAAGGGCAAGATGACTTATCCTCTTACTAGATCTTTACTCCTAGGTTGACAAACTGCGTGATTAGTCCATTAAACATATTTAAATGTGACAAAAAATTGGTACCTTCACCATATGTAGGGCGTATAATTCCTTCTTCATGTACAATTTGTTTGTTAGCATTTGGGACATGTATAGGCTTTCCAACCTTGTCCAAATGCCACATGCAGTATCTTCATCGATGATGTTATTTACCACATCATCTGATAAGTGCAACCTAATTGCACTAGCAGCCTTTTCATCCAAGTCAGCCTAATCCTTAGCTTTCATGATATTTATCTAATACCTTGTATAATTCTTGTTGGATGAGCAGATCCCTCATCCCTCTTTGCCATGTTGAGAACCCGCTATCTCCGTTGAATTTTACTACTTCGTACTTTACTCCGGACATCTTATTTTTCCACCACATATTGTACTACCGACCGTGAAAAATATTCTGTTAATGAGCAGAACCTGTGTTCTGATACCAATTATTGAAAAAATAATCCTCACAGAAATTATATTCACGGTATACAAATGTAATAAATGCAGATTACTAAAATACAGTAACCAACGTAATACTAAGAGAAACAAGGACACTGAGATTTTTACGTAAAAACCCTTCTTAATAAGGGAAAAGCCACAGCTCGAGAGGAGCAACTGATTTCACTATAGCAAAGATTTTTCAATTTGTGGTATCAAGTAAAATACTCTAAAACCACTACACACTCAAAAGAAATAACCCTTTTTTTGATTTTTGCACCTCACTACAATACCGCTCAAACTCTGTATATTTTTTCTCAAATGTATTTTTCTTCTTACTCTATCTGTCTGATGTGTCTTCAACTAAAATAAAAGCTTGCTATTTATAGCAAAGCAATGACTCACATGATGTCATCCATGGCATCACACTTTGTGTGAACTATAGTATAAACATAAGAAAAGTTTGTCTTCTGTTTTTCTACATTCATAGAAGGCACACAATTTCCTTCAAACTTTCACACAGGATATATCTCGGTGTCCTTTATCACTTTAAGTGAAGAAACCATGGCTTTTAATCACACTGGTAGAGAGTTCCAAGAATTCGGGCAAAGATGGAAAATGAACTTGCTGGAATAGATGGTTGTGAGTGCAGCATATCTCTCATTGAAACATATTCACTATGTTTGAACAGTTATAATCTTATCCTTCATCTAAAATTGAACATGGTTATGAATTATGATTACTGAACACGGTTACAGTCTCTGCCAATAGATAAAGCCCATGATGAATCATATTCCCATTCTTTGATTATAACCGAGATAATACTTAAATATGAACCTTGGTAAACTTCACAACAAACCTAGAAAATGATCCATAAAGATTCAATATTCAATCCTAACTGGACTCGGTAAACAAAAGTTTTTGGAACTCAACAAAGGGAAAGACCTCCCAAAACATGTTCAGCATAGCTTAAATATGGCAGTATTTGGACTCAAACATCACCATCTAGTGGGATAAATGGGCTGTTGTGTAAAATATTAAGTTACTTCACAATCAACTAAGTTAAAGATTAATTTTTTTTCCGTCTACAGATATATAAAAAACTGCTTGGCAAATTGTTGGTCAAGTAACTTACTTGGCTCGTGGAAATTGAACATTGGCAATTCTTTTAGGACAGACACCATATTCATTGGTAATGTGCTTTCCCTTATTTGGGACCTTGCCTTCTGGGAATTCTTTCTTGATAGAAGTGTTGATCTTATAGTTGACTCTAATTGAAGAATGCCAATTCTGGACTTTCATTAGTTTTGTTTATGTTATCACTAGTATGTCTCGATTTTGGAAATTGGAAATTTTACTCCTGATTGTTACAGTATGTCTGCCATTTCAAATTTCATGGAATGAGAAGCCTCAGCTTCATGAATCAGCACCATGAATCATGAACGAATATTATTAGTACTTTTCGTATTTCACTTTGATCTAGACAGAGCAATTATTCATTTGGCTGAGTATAGAACAATGACAACAACCTAGTGGAGTCCCACAAGTGGGGTCTGGGAGGGTAGTGTGTACGCAGACTTTACCCCTAACTTGAGAGGGTAGAGAGGCTATTTCCGATAGACCCTCGGTTCAGGAAGGAAGGAAAAAAACAATAGAAACAAGCACTACCAACATCCGATGCCAGAAAGATAATCACAGCAAACTAAGAGCTGGCTGAGTACATAAGAATCACAAAATGAAGTATAACAGGAGTACTGTACTTATAGGAGTTTCTTTGCAGCTTTTATGATGGATGCTGAGTTTTGAAATAGTATGGATATATCATCTCAAGGCCTCAAAGTATGTAAAACAGTACAACATAATGCACTTCCATTAGACCTGTATCTTTCTTTTTTTCTTCTTTTTCATGATAAAATTTAAATGCTAAATTCTTCTTTTTATTTGGTTTTTTGTTTTAATTTTAAAAAAATGATCACTGTTCTTTTTTTCAGTTCAGTGGTAAATTGGTTGGCATAATTGGATTGGGCAGAATTGGTTCAGCAATAGCAAAGAGAGCTGAAGCTTTTGGATGCCCGATTAGCTACCACTCCAGATCAAAGAAACCAAACATAAACTACAAATACTACTCTACTGTAGTCGATTTGGCTGCAAATTCTGAAATCCTTATTGTTGCATGCGCTTTGACTGAAGAAACACGACACATTGTCACTAGAAAAGTGCTTGATGCATTAGGTCCAAAGGGCATTCTAATCAACATCGGACGAGGTGCACACGTAGATGAATCTGAACTTGTAGCTGCACTGATTGAAGGTCGTATTGGTGGGGCTGGTCTTGATGTTTATCAGACTGAACCAGAGGTTCCTGAACAATTGTTCGGACTGGAGAACGTTGTTTTATTGTCCCATGCTGCAAGTGATACAGTAGAAACTTGCACAGCCATGGCTGACCTTGTTGCTGCAAACCTGGAAGCTCATTTTCTTCACAAACCATTGTTGACTCCTGTGCTTTGAACATGTGCATTCATCAGTGCTTTAGCATGAGTTTATTATCTTTGAACACAATGAGTATTTCCAAGATTCTGGAATTGTATTCATTTCTGTTTGATGATGAAAACCTACAATGCTTGCATCTGTAGAAAACCTTATGATTGATTATGGGATATATCTAGTAATTTTATCCAAATTCATGGCCTGTTAGCTTTGGTCATTTTTCTGAATGTACATTGTTGTCTTTGAAACTGAGGTCAGTCATTATATCACAAATACATTGTATCAATCTGATATAGAGCCTCAAACACTTCAATTGCCCCCAACAATCTCATTACGATCCCTCATATTTCAGACCAGTCCACTTCATGTAAATGAAACTTCCTTGCCTCAATTTAATCTTTTTTTTGGTTTCCCACCTGGTGTCCGGTACTCGCATTGGGACCCGACTAAATTCGGATACGCGCCGGGAAGTCCCACATTGGGAGATAAAGCGCTCCCTACGCGACTCCATACCCAGGGCTCGAACTCAAGAACTGGTTAAAGATGAAAAAGTACTTACCACTCTACCATAACCCTTGTTTGTGCCTCAATCTAGTCCCTGATACATGATGTAAGTATTCATGTATTATCCCCAATGAACTGCTTTAATGGTAGAGAGAGACATAGTATTGAGCAGAGCAACACCAATCATTCCATTAATCTGGATACATCACTAACTAAAAACTACAGTTTCTTGGAAGCATACATGGCTTTTAGTGGCCAGAAAAAGAAAAGGAAGAAAATCCAGTTTAAGCAGGGCAGTCTTCTCATTCATGAAAACTTCTTGGTTTTCTCAATACCTCAATCTCCAGATCTTGCATTCAGTAGTAGTAAAAAAGAAAACATATTGAAGTCAAAAAGGGGGAGGTGGCTATGAACAAGAGAATAACCTAACTAAAAGTAACTACATCTCCTCATTTTCTTCCTTTCTTGAGCAACCAAATTACCCCTATCAAGGAGAAGATGGAGGAGAAGATGCTCCTTTGAAGATGAGAAAATTAAGAGTCTCCAAGGTGAAATAGATAAATGTTCCTTTAGTATGAGTAAAGAAACACCCAAAGTTTGATCCCACCACACACTGCCATCCACCTCCATATTTCTTGTCAAATTCCTGCGTACAAAGCACAAAACATCAGGACAAATTGTATTTTGTTTGGGCAAAGATCACTTTTAGCCCGCGACCAGAACTATTTACATCCAATAACCGGAAAAGTATAAAATTTATATATTTTTTTATATAGAACATACAAAAATGTGTGCGTATATATTTTTCGACTATTATTTAAAGAGTGATTATACACTGTCATTTTTCTAATTTTCTTTATGAAAAGATTGTAATTTTCAGTCCCACATGCAGTGTTGGAATCAAGAAGGGGTAAATGGGTGTCAAAAATACATGTTTTTACACTATCAAGTCATCCAAATGTGAGATTTGTGCTATCGAAAATATAAAGAAAGATTGGTAATTATCTTGAAAATAAGACAGACTACCTGTAAAAATGACTACGATGTATATAACTTAAATTCTTTGTAGATAGAAAGTGATTGTGGCTACCTTCTTAATGTGAGCAGCAATGGATTTGCAGTCTAAAACATCATAAACATCAAGAGCTTGAGAAGCACAGGCCATGGCTTGGATCTGCATCTTCACTGGCATATCTGTATCTTCAATCAGAGCTTTGCCTTCTAACATGGTGATTTGCTACTACTACCTACACTCTCAGATCTCAGTTGGATTAGTGCATTTAACTATCTGAGCTAGCCTTACTTTAGGGGTAAAAACGCACAAAGGAAAGAAGCTACCCTGCTCTTTTATTATTATTTTTTTGGTTTTTTAGCTTTTCCAAAAAATAGAAAAAATTGGTCATCCCAATCTGTTTTTGAATGCAACTTTCCAAACGTAAAGGAGACATTTGAAAAGCAGTCATGTGGTGGCACATAGTCCAACTTCAGTGTTCTGTTCCTCCTCATTTTAAGGACAATTTTAACTTTATTCTATTGTTTGATTCTTCTCTTTCTACGTCATTCCATACCGTGGATAACGATGTTGACGATTGTTGGATCCGGTTACCCTGTATTTGTAAATAATAATTCTGGAAAAAATAAAACGTTATCTTATAAACGTAAATTTAAATGATACAGAAACTAATTCGAGCTCACTGAATTCACAGTATTTCCTTAAGGAATTTAATCTTCTCCTAGTACCCAAGGTTATAGATTATTTCCTCCCAGGATAGAACGAATTACATACTGGTGTAGCGGGACTTCAAACTACAGTGTTTCAGCGAACACAAAGTTCGGCAGCAAATCACACTTATGGATGCTTTGTTTGTAGTTAAAAACAATGCAGAATAAGGAGGATAACTCAGAAGTCGAATGGAAATTCTGAGAGGAAGGAATGCAAAGTATAGCCAATGTTGAATTCTTACTGAAGAGAATATCATATTGCAATTCGTTTTTCCAGTGTATACGCAGTGTATACAGAGTGTATATCCAGTATATACAGAGTGTATATCCAGTGTATACAGAGTGTATATCCAGTGTATACAGAGTGTATATTAAGTGTATACAGAGCGTTTTGAGTGTTTTTTCCGATGTGTTCTCCTTTCTCTCCAACTTATTCTCTATTTATAGTAGTTATTTGATAGAAATTCGCCTCCTCCATGGTGCAACAAGCACTAGGCTATCATGGAGGAAGCACTTACATGGTGGAATGTACACTTGCTTGGTGGGAGGTGCACTAGGCTGCTTATTGCTTAGTGTTGCAACACAACATACGGATTGGAAAACATCCGTTACAAACACGGATTATATCACGTTAATATTCACTATTAACAAATAAATTTAGTCCAAAAAATTAATCAATCGATCGATCATTTGACCAAATCCGAATCCAAATCCAAATCCAAATCCCATTTCCCATTCACTCTATTTTTAAGACTATTTCATCTTAAACAAAAACTCAACAAGGATAAACTTGGTGAGGCCTACAATATTTCATGTTTTTCATCTATTTTGGCTTTTCAAATCATTTTTGCTACCCAAATTTTATGAGCACTTGCGACTCAAGAGGTAAAGGTTTATCTACGCACATGTTTACACCAAATTAATTATCTTTCACTTGATTATACTTTAATTTTTACCTTTTATAATTAAATTATTTAATTTTGATATTCGGGTACGCTTGGTGTTAGCCCCTTGACAAGGTCCCCCGATAAATGTAGGTTGTGATAAGGATTTTCATGATGGCCTTGGCACAACCTAAAATATTAGGCAACATCATGAACGAGCAGCTCGGCATGACAGGCTATGCGGGGTTGACAAACGCAACTTGACGAAGACAAGGCGCATTTCACGTGGACGTGAGAGTTAGCATGACAATGACAAGGCAAAGTTATGTCAAGACAGGGAGCCAAGGCATGACAAAGCAAAGGCAAGGCAAGGTAAGATGTGGGCAATGCAACACAAGACAAGACCATGGCATGGCATGGCACAGCAAATACAAGGCAGTGGCATGTGCACAAAGGCATACAAGTGACTGGCAAGGCTTGTGGGCAACTTGGCACGACGGATGGATGTCAAGAAAGGCCCAAGACTTGGCACAATGCAAATCTTGGGCGCAACTGAGCAAAACAGACGCAAGTGTGCAGTGCACACAATGGGGTAGTTGGGCGGTTATTTTGCTGAAAGTAGTTGGGCGGTTATTTTGCTGAAAACTGCTTTGTAGCCATGATTGGCACGTTTGTAGCATATCTTTTTGATTGGTTCAGATTTACCCAACATTTGAGGCTTGTCAACTGTTTTGTTTAGATGCCGCCAAGTGTAATTGGCAGGCTGCACTGTAAAAACGTGCAAAAGGCCAATCCCAAAGACAAAACTTAATCTTGTGGCAAAATTGTTAGCCAAAAACGTCTAAATGTATTCCTAAGGGTTGGAAACTCATTTTGGGGTGGGAACTAGGGTGTTTTTTGTTCTTGGCCATAAAGTTGGGTTTGTTGTGTTCTTATATTCACATATTAATACAAGTTGGGAAGAAATTCCTATAAATCCGTGTGTGCATTTTACTTTTTTTTAAGCTAAATGTATTGGAATGAATATATCATTTGGTTTTGTGTAGGGAAAAAAAATGTGTGCATTTTACATACTTTGCTACCTAAAATTATTTTAAGTTCCAAACGTCCATAAAAATATTTTAAGTGCTGGAAGGCTGAAGTCAAATGCTAGGTTTGATTGCCGCACGGAGGTGAACCTCAGACAGATTTTTGACGGACACAAATCACCCGCGTGACAACAGGCTCAACTGTTTCCTATTCCCCTAATTTTTCATTATTGAGGAATTGAAATCGTGGGGGGAAAAAAGGAATGAAAATCAGCCATCTGAGGTTACTTGTCTGAAGCTACTACAATTCAATTTTGTCTACTTTTCTTTTATTCTTTTTTTGACTTGGTTTTCATATATTGATAACTTAGAAAAGATACAACCTATTACCACAAATTTACATGGTGCATATAACGTAAAAATATGCCATTAACGACAAAATATATGCACGTTTCTAATATCATAATATGTTCAATGAACTTGAATATGAGAATATTTCATAGTACTTGGTTTTATGATAATTATAAACCTTGTTAGGTACAGAAAATAATTACATAAACGTGTTGTTCGTAGGCCAACTCTCTTCTATGAACCTCCTCTTGTACATTATTAATAACCAATTCAATAACAAACTTCTCTCTTCTTTTGTCTCCCTTCAAATCTCAAATGATAGTTATTGACTGATATTTGAGTATCCATTTCAGTAGCTTACCGTGAAACCACCATTAATATTCCCTCCAACGTTGAGAGGATAACTAAAAATTAAAATAAATGCAGTCTCAACACAACTATCTGCAATGTCTATCCCTCTCAATGAAATGACCATTGTGTACTTGAGAGCCAATGAACAAAATATTGGGAATAAACCCCGTAAAAAATAATATTCACGGTATTAGTGATAAACGCAGAACATTAAGTTATGGTTAAATCAGCAAGAATTGAAACGCAACAATAATGACACCAAGATTTTACGTGGAAACCCTTCTAAATAAGGGAAAAAACCACGGCCAAGAAGAGCAACTGATATCACTATAGCGAGGACTTTTACACTATGTAGTAACGAGTAAAAATGCTCCTAGGACCACTACATCCTCAAAAGAAATAAACACTCTTTTGCTTTTTTCACCTCACTACAATATTTCTCACACTCTATTTTTCTTCACAAACTATTTTCTTATAGTTTATGGAATATCTTGCTCACTATCTTTCACTCTTTGTTGGTATATAGAAATGAGAGTTAAGGCTCTCCTTTTATAGCCAAAACTTCACTCTCTAAAGCCTACAATATTTGATAATTTACACACCCTTTTCACAATTTCAACAAGGTTGGCTACCAAACCAAACCAAGTCAATAAAATTGGCTACCAAATTATACTAATTCAACAAGGTTGACTACCAAACCAAACCAAGTCAACAAAATTGGCTACCAAATCATTTGAATGAGATGGACACCATATCAATCTCCTCCTCCAGTCTCATTCATCTAGAGGAGGTAGCACTATCTTCTAGTTTGACTGCATGCCGACAAGTTCTTTGCATAACTCGAACTTGTCTCTTGGTACCACCTTGGTCAACATATCTGCAGGATTTTCACTCGTGTGAATCTTTTTGACTTGAAGTGATTCGTTCTCCACTTGCTCACGAATCCAATGATATCTGAAGTCGATGTGTTTTGTTCTCGCATGGTACATGAAGTTTTGCTCAGGTCTATTGCACTCTGATTGTTGCAATAGACAACATACTCTATCTGTCGCAATCCAAGTTCTTGAAGAAATCTCTTGAGCCATATCATCTCTTTGCCAGCTTCAGTAGCCGCAATATACTCCGCTTCAGTTGTAGATAGTGCGACACATTTCTGCAACTTCGACTGCCATGATATAGCCCCCCCTGAAAAAGTAAACAAATATCTAGTAGTGGATTTTTTGTTATCAAGGTCACCTGCCATATCAGAATCTGTATAGCCCCGAAAAATTGGATTTGATCCTCTAAAACATAAGCATTCATGTGAGCTTCCTCTTAGATACCTGAGTATCCACTTTACAGCTTCCCAATGCTCTTTTCCTGGATTTTCGAGAAATCTGCTAACAACACCGACTGCATGAGCAATATCTGATCGAGTGCATACCATTGCATACATCAAACTTCTGACGGCAGAGGAATAAGGAATCTTGGTCATTCTCTCTTTTTCCTCTGTTGTTGTTGGACACATCTTCTTGCTCAACTTTAGACGACCAAGAAGGGGTGTGCGAACCAACTTAGCACTTTTCATATTGAAGCGCTCCAGTACACGTTCTATGTACTCCTGTGACAAGTAAAGCTTCCTTTCGTTTCTCGAACGAGTAATTCTCATGCCCAAAATCTGCTTAGCATGACCCAAGTCTTTCATTGCAAAAGACTTATTAAACTGTTTCTTCAACTCATCAATCTTGGAAGCATTTCTGTCCACAATCAACATATCATCCACATATAGCAAGAGGATGATAAAATCGTCATCAGAAAATACAAACACACAATGATCTGAAGAAGTCTTCTTGTAGCCTTGCTCCCCCATAACATACTCAAACTTCTTGTACCACTGTCTGGGAGCTTGCTTCAATCCATATAGACTCTTCTTAAGTTTACATACAAGACTTTCTTTACCTTTTTCCTTGAAGCCTTCAGGTTGTTCCATATAAATCTCCTCTCCTAAGTCACCGTGAAGAAAATCAGTCTTCACATCCATCTGCTCAATCTCCAAATCAAGACTGGCAGTCAAACCAAGAACTATCCGAATGGAGCACATTTTCACGACAGGAGAAAATATTTCGTCAAAGTCAATACCTTTCCTTTGACCAAATCCCTTGACAACCAATCTAGCTTTGTATCTGGGCTTCAAACTATGTTCTTTAGCTTTAACTTTGAACACCCACTTGTTCTTCAAAGCTCTCATGCCCTTAGGCAATTTCACCAACTCATAAGTATGGCTCTCATGCAGAGATTTCATCTCATCTTGCATGGCTTCAATCCATTGATTCTTGTGCTCATCTTCCCGCATAACATTCAGGTTCTCCCCCATCAGTGAGTAATACATACTCATTGGGTGAATAACGGGAGGAAGGAGTACGAGGTCTAGAAGACCTCCTGAGTGAAATATCTAACTCGTCCACAACTTCGTGAGTATGAGCATCTACCTCATCAACATTAGCATTGTTATCACCATCACCATCAATATATTGACCTGGAATATGGTTCTGGGCATCGCCATCATCATTGAGCCCACCAACACTATCCGCATTTGTATGAGGAACTTCATCAAGATTAACTAAACCTTCAGAACTTGGAGATTTTAGCTTCTCCGCTTTGTTAATATCTTCAATGATTTGATCCTCCACGAAGATAACATCACGGCTTCTCACGACCTTCTTCTCAATTGGATCATATAGCCTGTAACCAAACTCATCAAGGCCATAACCAATGAAGATACACTACCTTGTCTTGGCAGTTAATTTTGACCTCTCATATTTAGGACATGTACAAAAGCTTTGCAACCAAACACTTTCAAGTGGTCATAGGAAACATCCTTGCCATACCAAACTTTGTTTGGAACATCACTTTGCAAGGCAACCGCAGGGGATAGATTAATAACATGTGCGGCGGTCAACAAAGCCTCACCCCAAAAGGAATTCGGCAACTTTGCTTCAGAAAGCAAACATCTGACTCTTTCCATCAAGGTCTTGTTCATCATTTCTGCTAAACCATTAAGTTGAGGAGTCTTAGGAGGAGTCTTCTGGTGTCTGATACCCTGTTGTTTGCAGTATTCATCAAACGGTCCACAATATTCACCACCGCTATCAGTACGAATACACTTCAGCTTCTTTCCAGTTTCTCTTTCAACTGAAGCCTAAAACTGCTTAAAGATACCAAACACTTGGTCTTTAGTCTTCAAGATGTAGACCCAAAGTTTCCTTGAGCAATCATCAATAAAGGTAGCAAAATAAAGTGCACCACCCAAAGTCCTTGTCTTCATTGGACCACATAAGTCTGAATGCACCGACTCAAGCAACTCTGTCTTTCTTGAAGGAGAATGATATTGGAAAGAAACTCTTTTTTGTTTTCCAGCCAAGCAGTGCTCACATTTTTCTAATTTTGCACTTTCAAAATTTGACAACAATTTCTTCTTGGCCAGAACATTTAGTCCTGTCTCGCTAATGTGGCTAAGCCTCTTATGCCATAACGTTGAAGAGTTATTGCTCTCAACGACATTCACCATATCAACACAGGTAGATGCCGTAGTCCAGTATAGACAACGACGCTTTTCCCCACGAGCCACAATCATGGAACCCTTAGTGAGCTTCCATATTCCAGCACCATTGGTACTGACATATCCCTCATCATCCAAAACACCAACAGAGATCAAGTGCAAACGAACATCAAGTGCATGTTTTACATTGTTTAAAACTAGTTTAGTTCCAATACTAGTTTCCAAACAAATCGTTCCAACACCAGCCACCCTAGATACAGTCTCATTACCCATACTCAAAGTTCCAAGGTCACCCTGAGTATAGGATGAGAAAAATTCCTTCCTTGATGTCACATGAGATGTGGCACCACTGTCCACAACCCAGCGACTCATCACAAGCAACATTTATCGGATCCGCATCAAGGACTATAACAAGATCTTCTGTAGTGACGGTGGCCACACGACTGCTATCTTCTTTCTGTTCTTCCTTGTCTCTATTCTCTTTTTTCAAAATCCGGCAGAACTTCTTTGTGTGCCCTTTCTTCCTGCAATGATAGCACTCAATATCTTTAAGTCTGCTTCTGGATTTGCTTCTATTATGTTCTCTATTTTGAGAACCCCAATTCTTGCTTCTCCCCCCTAGAGTCAGTCACTAAGACATCTGATGAGGAGGAACCCTGAGATTTTCTTCTCATCTCTTCATTTAGAAGGTTGCTCTTGGCAAGATCCATAGAGATCACACCATCCGGAGCAGAATTTGATAATGAAGTTCTAAGAATTTCCCAAGAATCTGGTAGGGAACCAAGTAGAAACAAGCCTTGAATTTCTTCATCAAATTTAATGTCCATAGCAGATAATTGGTTCATGATCCCCTGAAAATTATTTAGATGATCTGTCATCGCGGAACCATCGTGGTATTTTAAACCAAACATCTGCTTTATTAGAAACATCTTGTTGTTTCCAGTTTTTCGAGCATACAGACTTTCAAGGTGCTCCCATAGGGTCCGAGCATGTGTCTCCCCAGAAATATGGTTCAAAACATTATCGTCAACCCATTGTCTAATAAAGCCGCAAACCTGCCTATGTAATAAACTCCACTCTTCATCTGATTTATTATCAGCCTTTATAGTGGTGAAGACAGGTTGATGAAAATGCTTGACATAGAGCAAATCTTCCATTTTACCCTTCCAAATGGCATAATTTGTGCCATTTAAAGTAACCATTCTACTAGTGTTGGCTTCCATCGTTTATTACAAATACAAATACTATTTATTAGGAGACCAAAGTAATTCTTTTCTGATGTGAAAGTTCAGACTGTGCTGCAACCACAGAGCATACCCAGACAGAACCTTGGCTCTGATACCACTTGTTGGGAATAAACCCCGTAAAAAAATAATATTCACGGTATTAGTGATAAACGCAAAACACTAAGTTATGGTTAAATCAGCAAGAATTGAAATGCAACAATAATGACACCAAGATTTTACGTGGAAACCCTTCTGAATAAGGGAAAAAATCACGGCCAAGAAGAGCAACCGATATCACTATAGCGAGGAATTTTACACTGTGCAGTAACCAGTAAAAATACTGATAAGACCACTACACCCTCAAAAGAAATAAACACTCTTTTGCTTTTTCTACCTCACTACAATATCTCTCACTCTCTATTTTTCTTCACAAACTATTTTCTTATAGTTTATGCAATACTTTGCTGCTCTCTATCTTTCACTCTTTGTTGGTATATAGAAATGAGAGTTAAGGCTCTCCTTTTATAGCCAAAACCTCACTCTCTAAAGCCTACAATATTTGACAATTTACACACCCTTTTCATAATTTCAACAAGGTTGGCTACCAAACCAAACCAAGTCAATAAAATTGGCTACCTAATTATACTAATTCAACAAGATTGGCTATCAAACCAAACCAAGTCAACAAAATTGACTACCAAATCATTTGAATGAGATGGACACCATATCACAAAAACAGAGAAAAGGTAGAAATATGGATGTTGATTTGAGGTCATATGATTCATATGGTCCCCTAGACCTAAATCATCTTATTCCTTTAGACTGTAAGAAAAGAAAATGATAATGAGGTATGAACGTAGAGGCGGAGGTACGATTCTAGAACAACCGAAAAAAAAAGTACTAAGTTGAAAACGATCCATGTTCCTTGGATAAATAACTCAGCAGCGTCCAACCAAGTACACAATTCAACCTTTTTGGAGCATATTAAATCAATTTTACAAAATATACAAACAGAATACCTAGTTTGGCGAAAAAAGGACCTAAATTTGCCTCTTTATGAATGGGGTCGATTTGAGAGCTTAAGAAAGATGGAATGATGGCAATATTTGAAACAATCCGAATTGACTAATCTGGATTCACTTTTAGGTAAATCTCACTAAGAAGGTAACGAGCTTCTTATTAAGAGATCAATTCCAACTAGATACCTCGGATACTTAATGGTAGAGGAATTCCAACCATCCCGCTATACATCTTGAACATTGGTGGTAATAAACATTTATTATACCATCATTAATAAAACACTTATATTTGTATTCAATATATGTGATCAACTAGTTGTTGATCATGGCATGCATTTACTCCTCGCACATGCTCGAAATATTAACTATGTAAACATCATTTCTTCTAAAAGTTTGTATTATTTTACACATATTAGATACTAATTAAAAGTGGGGTGATGCATGATGAGAATTGTCTCATTTTCTTATGTGGTTGTTATATTTCTTGACGAATTTGCATACAAGTTAAATTCTCAAGAATGGAAGACATTCTAGGGAACCTTTTATCTTCATTTTAAGGAAATTAATTTAAATAAAATAAAAAGGACAAAACATCCCGCATTCACGCAGGGTTCGGGGAAGGGCCACACCCCACAGGGTGTGATGTAGGCAGCCTATCCTAATGAAGCATTAATGACTGATTCCAAGGCTCGAACCCATAACCTACAAGTCACAATGGAGACAACTTTACTGCTGTTCCAAGGCTCCCCTTCTCAAGGAAATTAATTTAAATCAAACATGTATTAGTTTGTAGGTAAGATATTGAAGGTTCATAATGGCGAAGATAGAATTTTCACCGAGAGAATTCAACATCTAATATATACATGAAAAAATTTGATATACACAATGTAATTTTTCAGCGAATGAACCCCCTTCCGCTCCTCTAGCTCAAATGAATGAATCTTTGTACACGGGCAATTTCAGAATAATAGTCATGATATAAAAATTTGATTTCCTCCCACTTTTGCATACACTGATTTGATTGTCTGTATTGTTCTTCATACAGCGAAACCAGGATTTGTAGTTAAGGTTTTGTCAAAGTAGTTGAGTTCAGAGGCGGAGCTGAGATTTGAACCTTATGGGTTCGGGATTATAATCCTTTCAAGTTACTAGGTTCTAAATTAATAATTTGTACAAATTCATTGGATTTTTAATATAAATACAGAGTTTGAACAAAAGATACTGGGTTCAGCTGAACCCGCGAATAATACTGTAGCTCCGCCCCTGGTTGAGTTCGGCCAAACCCGCAAGAGGCATACTAGCTCCGCCGCTGCATACACACCATGGTGCACAAACTACCAGCAAGCAAGTGGAAAGATTGGCCAAGAGGAAACAATTGCACCATTTTTCTTGTCAACCTTACAATGTCTGAATATAGAATTCATCACTTATAATGAGGGCCAAGAGGGTATTTCATGTTTTATACAAATGTATGTGGTCCATAAACAATGAGCAGGTTGATGACTATCCCACACAACTAGATGGTTTTTGTTATTCTTGCTTTCTTTTGATAGCTTCCCTAATTCACAAATTTCCTTGTGCACTGCAGATAAACTTTCCAAAAATAACTAGGGCAAAAGAGTTGAGAATGTGAAATCAGAGACGAACCATAGGAAAGTTTACGAGTGGCACGACAAGCTAGTTTGCTTGAAGAACTCAAACAGTAGAATTATACTGCATATATAGTCAGAGATGATACAGTTCACCGGTTACAAATGTATGGATTTTATGATCAGATAATTTAGAGAGTTCCTTAAAGGCTTAGTTACCCAACTTGAAGTACTAAGCATACAGGCAAATATGCTTTTTTGATGTGAAAAATCATATAACTCCAAGATCTGAAACCTAATATGAAAGGTTACAGGGGAGGGTGAGAAACTAGGACTCAATTGTCATCTCAAGAATATCTCATTGATTGGTGTTTACACAAAAATTAATACGAGAATACAACATCAGTTGACCACTGTTAAGTGATAATTGTGTATCTAAAAGACAAATGGCTTGCATCTATTAATTTGGAATAACACTAAGTGTGGATAAATTATATTTTTTAATCATATGTCAGTACCTGTTTCGAGGTGACCATGTTGCCATCCTTTGACAAGTGCCAAGGTAAAACAACTTTGAAACCATACTCCTGTTGACTACCAAAGATTTTATCATCCAAATGTAACATATGTGAATCACCTAAGTCAAAATCTGTTACAAGAAAACCAGAAAGAGACTGGTAATACAAAAGCTAACTTAAGGACTATATGCACAGATGTTATCAAACCCCATATACTGCCCTTCCTTGATCCTCCTAATCGTGTCTGCAATACCAAAGCCACCTGCACCCGAATACGTATAGACAATAGAGATAAATAAAACCAGAAATTTAGGGAATGAGTCGTATAGCGAC
Source organism: Nicotiana tabacum (assembly GCF_000715075.1). Lineage (NCBI taxonomy): Eukaryota > Viridiplantae > Streptophyta > Magnoliopsida > Solanales > Solanaceae > Nicotiana > Nicotiana tabacum. Next base: position 141,674,155 of record NC_134099.1, on the reverse strand, counting down.
AGTTTCAAATGGCTCAAAATATGTAAAGGAAATGAATAGAGAAGGTACTTGCCTAATGTGAGTGCGCTGACAAAGATAGTGAAGGCCAAAACAAAGATAATCACAGATGCTCTACCAACTATACTTATTATTTTTCGTACAACATGCTGTCCAACCAAGGCAGCAACCGTGGCCACAGCAACAAAATACAGAGCTGCAAGATAGAGATAGAATAGAGCATCTAAGAAAATGGAAAATGAAAAAAAAAAAAAACAATAGGCTCCAAGTTTGTGATTGGTCAAGTGGAAACGACAAATACCAATGAAAGACTTCCGAGTTTTCCTTACCATATGGTACTGGAAAGCGCCTTAGCAGGTAATATTGAATGGCGGACATGGAGGAGGAGAATATCATCACAAAGGTAGCAGTGGCACTAGATACCTGTATTCACAAATTTCTATATGGTTTAGTTTGTCAATAACTTCCAAAAGCTCTTAAAAAAACTGAAATGGAAAATTGGAAAGTAATGGACTAAACAAGAGGTATCATAAGGAGAAATGAAGATGCACCTGGGGAGGAATCCCTAGCTCTAGAAACAACGGGCCCAAAATGAATCCTCCGCCAAGACCTAGCAGCCCACCAACTATACCAGCCAAAATGCCACAACAACAGTAAAGTATCAGCTGATGCACTTTCCAGGTTATTACTGCTTCACCACTTGACATGACCACCCTCGTTCCCTTATACAAGCAAACTGCTTCATATGCAGAAGCTCCGACAGCAACAGGAACCTGAAAATTAGCAAAATATCCTCAAATAGGAGAGAAGCTAATACCTCCCTCATCGACCCAAAGCAGCAGCCCAATTTTGTGTAGTAATCATAACAAGGGCCTCATAACAATGATGTTCTAATTAAATTGTTTAACCACCAGATATTATCCTAATCACGAATTTGGTACCTCTAAACAGTAAATGCTGTTTCTACCGGCTTTCCTCATGAATTTTCACTGTAAACTATCTTTTGAATAGGCAAAAGGAATATACACATCTATAGTACAACAACATACCCAGTATTATCCCACACCGTGGGGTCTGGAGAGAGTAGTGTGTACGCAGACCTTACCCCTGCCTTGTCTATAATCTTATTCAATATATTTAGCTACAGAGATAATTTAGTGTTAGATAAATCCAGATGCATAGTGCTAAGCTTACATGGTTTGCTAAGCTAAATGAATCAATTTGATAGAGTGGAATATTTTGTAGCTGTTGGTTGGTAAGCTTGACATCAAATTATTTCTATCGTATGAGCAACTTGTTTTACTCCTTTTCTTTTGGTCTTTAGAATAACTGAAAAGTTAACTGTTTCCAGCTTCGAAATAGTCCAAGTAAATTCCGTATCTACGATATGAACGTGAATAACAATTGGAGTAAACACAAAGATAATTCTTTTACATCTAAAGCAAAAAGTACCTGTAAGAGGTTTAGTATCCAATATGTTGTTGAACAAGTTGGTGTATAATTCTGCACCGAAAAAATGATAGCTTCTAATCAGAATGTAATAGTGCAGGAACATTCAGAAGGCAGTCCTGAAAATGTGACGGCATTACAAACAGGCAAGCAATTTAAAGCAAACAACCTTGAAGAGATGCAGAAGCAGGAGAATGACCCACACGGCAAGAATTACGGCGAAATCCTTCCAATACACATTCTCAACAATAGAGACCTGTAGAAGCTCAGGAAGTCAGTATTCGAGTATAGCGTTCCTAAAAACTATTTTGATTTAGGTTTCCCATTTTGGCTACCATGAAGATTAAAATCATCATTATGTTATTCTAGAAACTAGAGGCATTTGTAATATAATGAATAAAATATGTGGGAAAACATAGGATAAAATGTTAAAGAAAAGTCACATCAAGCTCAAAATAACATGAGCTAATGTTTATGAAATTTTGGACATATGGTAAGGCGAATAGGGCCGCCGGGGTCATAAATCACCTCCGGTGTTTTATATCCGTCATTTCTAACTCTGACACCATTAGTTGGACCTCCAGGTAGAAGTTTGTATGTAGCATCTCCGGCACCAGCATCTGTTGCAGTTTCACAATACTACATATTACTAACTGGTCAAATATCTGTCTTGATATTTATATGATAAGAGTAGCGAATTGAGCAACTCACTGCTAGATGCCAAGCGTCTGGAGACCTCCTGGACGTAAAAGAAACACGAGTGAACAACTTATAAGAAAAAATACAATTCCTATTGTACATTAATCAGAAAGAAGGTCCAAGAGACGAACCTTTTTAATTATGGTTTCTTTTTTCCATGTCTCAACACCCTTGAAGAATGACTTGGTTGATGTAGCTGCAAGTCCCTTAACCAATCAGAATAACTATTATCGACAATACGGGTAGAATCACAGCTGAATCATCATTACCTATGAAAAGAATGATCAACAAGACTGTAACCATCCAGTCAGCAAAAAGTGTGTTGAGAACAACTCCAATACTGATCCCTAGCAACAGCATTGGTTGTAAAAGAAGAGCTAGATCATAATCAATGATGGGCAGGTCAAGTGTTGGATGCCTTAGCTTGAGGTTGTAGTACACAGTTGCCCCTGCTGCACCAGTTATCATACCTGGCCAAAAAAAAACGGAACGCTCAATTATAGCGTGGAGCGTGGACCAAAGGATGATGGTGAATTTTCTTTGGCATCACATAAATTGTAAGGATTCAAACCACAAGGGTCCATCATGGACCAAAGGATGATGGTGAATTTTCTTCAGCATCACATAAATTGTAAGGATTCTTTCCCACTTTTTCCTATTTTGAATCCCTGCTACAGGGCCACAACTAAACCTTGTGCTAGCTTGAGAGAAACAAGAAGTATTAGCAAAGGTTGATACCAAAATCATCTAACACGCACTTGGGAGTTATATTGTTCAAGAAGCCCCTCAAATTTTAAAAAATCAAATTTCATTCACTAATCAGTATAGAAACAAGAGAAACAATGATAGCATGGTTATTAACCGGTACAGTTAGATTCTTACATTTTGATATTGCAGTTGATGTTTTCGGATCAAACCCAATGATCAAAGTAAGCATAGGAACAAAGATACCACCACCGCCAACACCTCCTACACTCCCAAAAGCAGCAGCAAAGAATCCGATAACTGAACCAACAATTACTCTCCACCCAAATTCCAATTCCTGAAATACATCTCACACTTCAGCAATAACATCTACTACAAGGCATCAACATGTTTCCAAAAAACTCAAACAACGCCCTTTTCCCTAAGATATAGAGACGGTTTCGCCTTCAAGCTATATATCCTTTCCGAAAAATTTAGCCTCAACTTTATTATCCTTTAATTGCATTAACATGCTATGCCGCTGAAAATAGAAAACTTTTAAACTTTGAAATTGTTTACAGTGTTGAGGAAAGAAGAGGGAGGAAAGTACTCTGATATGGAAGTGAACTCACGGGCCAAAAATGATGGTAATGCATTTTACCCTTTTGTAGCATAAGATTGAATAGCTTAACAAAGTAGCCTGATTCAAAGTCATCAGCTGTTCCATTTTTATCTAGAGAGCCTCTAATCCCAATTTGCTCAGCAGACGCGAAAAGGGCAAAAGCTAGAACAAGAAAACCAATCACCCCAACTCCATATCTTGTCAAAGCCTTCAACTTTAATCCAATTTCAGCCATCAATTGGTAAATCCCCTCTCTATTTTTGTTCCAAATAACCAGCAGAGCACCCTTCTGAGGTAATCAAGATTAGAACATTCACAAGTCAGAAACCTCTAAAAAGAAGTTCAAACTAGAATCAAGACATCAAGATAATTACACTCACCCCACTTAAATATGTAAAGACAACAACTTTATGAACTATATATAATAAAAGAAGAAGCAGCTTCAGAAATCAAGTCTTCCAATCTGATAAAGACTACATTGACCAAGTAAGAAACATCTAGAAGTGCACATTTGAAGCAAGAAATCAAGATCATTACACTTACCCCCAACTAAGTTGTACAACAACAACAACGACCCAATCAAAACCCAACAGTGGGGTATGGGGAGTAGTGTGTACGCAGAGGTAGGTTGTTTTCGAAAGATGTCGGCTGAGGAGGAAAAGATACTCTATCCCAACAAAGTAGTAAAAGCATCTAATTTTTTTGAACTATATATTTTAAAAAAAATGAAGAAGCAGCTTCAGAAATCAAGTCTTCCAATCTGATAGAAGTATATTGACTAAGTAATAAACATCTAGAAAGGGCACACTTGAAGCAAGAAATCAAGATCTTTGAACTTACCCAAATAAATATGTAAAGACATCAACTCAATGGACTATATATTAGACAAGAGAAGAAGCAACTTACAAATTCAATTTCTTCCAATATTATGCAAGATTATATTATTTGACAAAGTCAGAAACCTATAAAACAAGTTAAAACTTGAAGCAAGAAATCAAGATTATTACACTTACCCCACTTAAATATGTAAAGGCAACAACTTTTGGACCTTAAATATTTTGAAAATGAAGCTGCAACTTTACAGCAGTATTAATTAAAAGCTGAGGCTGAAAAGACTGCAGACAATGTTAAGAGTAGGCTTTAAATTTTGGGTATGTTTAAAAAAGCTCCTTCTATAGCTCTTTAATGGCTTTCTTTGGCTCTGACCTTTATTTATATATAAAAAGTCTGCTACATGCTGTAGTTTTTAATTTGTTAAAAACTTAGTGGTACAGTCAATTAATGTTAAATTAAATGTTCAAACAGTGGAGATGTTGAACTTTTTACTTTTCCCCTACCCTCACAGGTTCACACCCCACCCCCGCCGCACCTATCTCTCTTAAAGAGTCTGAACATCAGATTATTTTTAAAGTAAATGCGCCAAACGTGCTAAAAAAATAAACAGTACACAACAGTACACTACATGTTCCATCTTCATTTCAGCTAAGTGTGAATCTGTTTTAGCCTCTACTCGGTATTCCTTCCTTTACATAATAAATGGTTTTTGGTTATTCATTAAATTACTCTTAATTAAAATTTGCATTACCTTGACACATTGGGATATATAAATAAGGGCAAATTTTTAAAAAATAAAATTAATTCTTTCTTGATTTTGCAGAAGACACTTATTTTGAACCAAAATAAAAAGGCAAAAAAATCACTTATTATGTACCGAAAGAAGTATTTACTAGTAAGTTTTTTTTTCATTTTCTAAAACTGAACCTGAAACTTATATTATTCATTGCTCATGAGGAGTAACAATATGAGATTCAATATTTTGAATTAAGTGAAATATTGTAATGTTATTTTTAGTGTATTTTAAGTGAACTTGTAATCTTTACTCACAAATCTATTTTTATAGTAAAATACATGTTTAAACAGAACTTTTACTTAGATAGTTTTTTAAATTTTAACTTCAAATATTTTTTCTTAATTTTCAAATACAGCCCTTACGGTTACTAAACGGTGATTAGAGAAAGTTAAGGCGTCGTTTGGTAAAAGGAGTAAAGGCTCTGTATAAAATTTTGCATAAAATAATACCGCGTTTAGTTTGAGGAATGAGGGGGGAAAATCACCGAATAACTGTATGCAAATTTTGGTTGACCCATTAAATAATATTCACTTTAAGTTATGTATTAATTTATTTGGGATAGAATATAAAATAAGAATATATTTATTAGTAGTACGAAAATTAAACTATAGTTAAACCTATCTATAATGGCATCGAATATATTTATTAGTAGTACGAAAATTAAACTATAGTTAAACCTATCTATAATGACATCGAATATATTTATTAGTAGTACGAAAATTAAACTATAGTTAAACCTATCTATAATGGCATCGCTTGTCCGGATTTTTTTGGGTTGCTATTATACTATTATTATAATAGCATTTGACGGTTAGATCTTATTTAGCTGTTATAAACAAAATTTCACAAAAGAAAGTCATTTTTTCTTAACCTTTTATGTTATAAAAAAATAAAATGCTTAAAATTTCAAAAAATATTCATATTTCATTAATTAATATTTTTTAAAAACTATTATTAATAAATTCAAAACTAGTTGTACCGCACCAAAAAGAATTAAACTCTTTAAAGTACATACATATTTTAAAACTAATTAAAAGTTTAAAAAAATCCAAATTTAATAGAAGAAATCTACGATTATAGCTTGTTTAGTAGATTTAGTAGAAGAAATCTACGATTTCATTCTCCTCGTGGCAAATAAAGTTTGATTTGGCAAAACTATCCATCCAAACTTTTAGTAGAGGGGGTATCTTATATTTGGCTATGTAACATCAAAGATGTAGCTACTACTTTAAGTAGGGGTGGCAAACCGGTGGGGCGGAGCGAATATAAGCGAGTTGAAAATAAGGTAATGCAAAAATAGATAAATTAATCGACCGACTCATATTTAATACGGATAAAAAAAGGTTAAACGGCGGATAATATGGATATTCATATTATCCACGACTTCTTGAATATGATCACTATTGTGAGAAGTCCCTAGTCTCCCAAACTTGAGGAATCCTCAATCTGAGGTGTTACAAATGTAAAAGTTAAACTCCTTAGTTATCCACTGGTTATCAATTTTCTAAGTGGATAATACAGTTCTTATCCATATTTGATCCGTTTTTAAAATATTCATTATCCAACTTATATTTTGGTGGATAACTATTTTCTTTTAACCATTTTGTCACCTCTAGCTTTAAGTATGAAAATAAAGATTATAGAAGTGTAAAATTTAGTAAAATCAATCAGAATTAGCATCATTATAGTGAGGGCATCTCCAACGCCAACTGCATTTGCTACAATGCAGGTGGTTTTCGGAGTAATTGGACTCCAACACTGCTGCATTTTTGGCTGCAAAATGGGGATGAATACAGTCTCATACTATTCATCTCCTCCATTACTATTTTTTATTATTTTTATTATATTATTATTATTATTTTAATTTATCTCTTTATATATACTTAATTATGTTATGCAATACCTTTATAATATTAATTTTACATCTTATTTTTGGCGTATAATTTTGATAAATTAATTCTCGTGTATTTATTATTTTATGTAATCTATAATATTTGCTTATAAATTATATTAGTTAAAAGTTTATGGTATAAAATAATTTTATATTAAATGATTACATAAGAAAGGAATATAAATTATATGTGATGAATATGTAAAAAAGAAAAAAAATACAATTTCTTTAATAGAAATAAGAAAATAAAATTTAAATAAAAGATAATAATATAATATTGAAGAGAGGGAAGAAAATAAAATGGAATATTCTTTTTTTTTTTGGAATAAAAAATGAAGTAATAGTTGGAGTAACTTTATTCTATTTTGGAGTTTACTCTATTTTGAAGGCACGAGTTGGAGATGGCCTGAAAGGCAAAACCACTCGATATTTGATTTTGATATATAAAGAGATCATTTTACGAAACACCCTGTTTTAGAATAATCCATGCATTAAAATTCCGTAACATGTGAACTAAACACGCTTGTGATCATGAAATTGAACTTGCAGTTGAAGAATACATTAAAATAACTTGATAGTATGAGTGAAATGGTTTATTGTTCTATCCTTAAACCGGATATCAAATTGGAGAAGACAATGTATAACTTATAAAGAGAGAAGAATGTTGAATTATTCTGCTTTGTATTTTTTTTTATTCCCCTCCCTTTGATTCTCCTTGTTGGAGCTCTTGGGCCTTTGGTGACTCGAGAACCCACGACCATGAAGGTTATAGGTAGCTCTTTTGGTGACTCGAACCCATTTGATCCCCTTTTGTTGGAGCTATTTGCTCCTTTGGTGATTCGAACTCACGATCCCAAAATTGTAGGCGGGTTGCTCCTTTGATGACTCGAACCCACGATCCTAAAATTGTAGGTGGGAGGTGCTGGCACCTGAGTCTTAGTCTTCTGCTTTGTACTTACTTGCACGAGTAATATAGCTTGTCTAATTAGTGGATGACAATAACTAGTGAGATTGACTCAATAATTGGATGTGAAATTAATTTTTAAGACCATTTTCCTCAAACTTTAAGTGGTTATACATCAAATCATTAACATCCACCACTTAAATCCTATCCAGAAAAGGAAACTTTTATATTAGATTGCATGGGAGCCCACTTTAATAGTTCTTTTAACTTTGATAGTTCAATTTGATACCCTACTAATGACCTGAATTAATAAAATACAAATTGTAGGTTAAATTTGATAGCCCACTGAACCGAATTAAAATACAATTTGTTGGCTTAATCTCATACGCTGCTGACTTGATTTAGTTTGCACTATATACTTAAGATTTGTTGTTTTTTAAACAAACATGTGGTTCTTAACTATTTTTTTTGGTTTACCACCCGATTTTCGATTCCTGCATTGGGGCCCGATTAAATCCGGATTCGCGCTGGAAAATTGGGGGAAACATGTGGTTATTTTTTTTGTTTCCCATCCAATTTTCGATACCCGCATTGGGGCCCATCTAAATCTGAATTCGCGCCGGAAAATCCCACATTGGGGGTTAAAGCGCTCCTTAGCTAACAAAGGCAACCCATATCCAAGGCTCAAACTCGAAACCTCTAGTTAACGATGAAGGAGTATTTATCACTCCACCACAACCCTTATTGGTGTGGTTCTTAATTTTTACAAACATATATTATTACTTACTATTATTTTAAAATCAAAAGAAAACAAACCGAATGAAAAGAAGATCAAACCGTTCTAATATTGATTGGACGGAAGTGAAAATACATATAAAGTGTTCCCACTCTAAATTCTTGAAAATGTGATTAGTCTTTTCAAAAATGTTTTTGTCATTATTTTCTCACAAAAGTTGAGTGGACTTCATATTCTTGCTTTCTCATTCTTTCAATTTGTCCCTATGTTCGAACCTTTGCAGAATATTTTCAGTGAAATCAATCAAGATGTTTCCTTTATTTTTATTAAACGTCTCCATTTTTTGCTTTTCTTTCGTGCAATTAATTAATCTTAGGACATAATGATGGACATGACATGCATAAAAGCTCATAAATTAATGTGATTCTCATTGGTTTTTGAAATATAGAGCTTATTATAGCATGAAATTGAATGATTGAGATTCCTAGGTATAGTTGGTTGATCCCACCCAACTATGTTTTATAAAAAGTATAAAATGGTCGCAGTAAATATATTCCGGTTAACAAGTCCGGAGTTGAATCCCACAGGGAATTAACCCATCAATCACAACTATTGGACTCGTAGAAATTCACGTATTCAATCTTCAGAGATATTTGAGTAACAAATTGGATGTTTATTAACTAAGTATTACGTAATAAAAATGCAATAATTAAGAACTAACTATGAACGGTTTATAAGCAAGAATGGGAATGATTTAAGGTTCGGATTTTCCGTGTTATCGGAATCCTTTCCGCTATGTTTGATATAAATTTGTCTAAGTCTTCTCTATCGATCATGAGCACTCTGACTGTCGTAACTCTCTCCCGAGAAATTACAACAATATACTAGACATATTCTCGCGAATTATGCTAGCTAGCTTTAAATACAGCTCACTTAGATTGCACCCAAGGTTTCGTTATCCCTAATCCCACCTTTAAACCCTTTGTATTGATCCCTCATAAACGTTAGGAGTGATGATGTTCAACAACTACCTAAATATGTACTCTCTCCCGAGTAATGCACACTAAATAGGAACAGCTAATTGAGGGCCCTTCAATCAACAACAAAAAGCATGTATTTGAACAAATAGAGAAAATACTATGACAAATCTATATTAACATAATGAGAAAATCATCCTTCAACAGGTTCCATCAAAACCCTAGATTATGAGTTTAGCTACTCATACTCATAGTACAAATATCCAAAGTAATTTGCATAATTAAATTACAGAGTAAGGATTAAGAGATGTAGAAATCAATGTTTTCAACTCCCAAGTAGTGTTCCACGGGCTATTCTTGCCTCCGGTTGCAAAAGTCCTTCAAAGTGGCATTTTTGGGTCTATTTATATATTTAGGACAAGCCCTAAACGTGTAGGTTAACTTCTAGTCAAACCGGAAAACACTTAAAACCTTCAAAACTCGGACTGGGCCTGGCCTTAGGCCTGGCGTCGCCTAGATAATGACAACCTAGGCCTGGCTTTAAGCTGGCCTCGCCTGGATAACGCCAGCCTAGGCCTGGCTTTAAGCTGGCCTCGCCTGGATAAAGCCTGGTTAGGCCTGGCTTTAAGCTGGCCTCGCCTGGATAAAGCTTGGTTAGGTCTGGCTTTAAGCTGGCCTCACCTGCATAAAGCCTGGTCGAGCTGGATTTAGACCGGCTTCTCCTTTTCACCCTTCTCGAACGCACTTTCGACGTTTAAGCATCCCTTTAGCTCTACTTTCATTTTCGATGCACCTACACATAAAACAGCCTCCATTATGCTCAAACAAAGTGTATTTTAACATTAAAGCATGTAAAATGGGAAGCATATAATGTGCAAAAATCATGAATTATAGCCATACATCAATACCCCACACTTAAACATTTGTTCATCCTCGAGCAATCAAGCTACACTTATGGACACAACCTATTAAGTAATTCCCTTAACTTATTTACCAAGAATCTTTAAAATAGTTTAAGCACCAAGGTGTGACATCCTCGCCTTAATAATTGACTCACAAGTACCATGCTTTATTCACAATTTACTTACTTACTCTAACATGGAGGTCAACAACATTACCATTCATTTATGAATCATGTGCCCTCACCTAAATCAAAATCCTGGCCGTTGATTTGGGAGATCAACAGCCCATATGATTCCTTTACTTTTTTAATCCCTAAGACCCCCCTAACCCTACCTCATTTACAAAAGACCGCCGCCCTAAGATTCTCTCATCTCCTCTGTTCTCTCAACCTAACCCTAAACCCCTTTCAACCGCCTTCCTTCTTCGGTCTTCTCCGGTGACCACCCTTCAACCCCAAGCCTCCAATGGCTCCCCCTTTGCCATGCTCATCTTCTCTGAGGCCTTCAAGGGCCCTGGGTCACACCGACTTGCATCTAGGGTTTACTATCTGGTCTGTTCTTGGCTATTTTAGTATGATTCCAAGTGAAATCCTGCTATACTTGTTATGATCCTTAAGGTTTTGACAGGTTCTTTCATCTATACTTGGGTTTCTTCTGAAACCCTATTTTTTTGCTTACATCTCTTAGATCTATATGATTTTTAAATGATTCGAGTCTTTTCCTTTGATGATTTATACTGTTCTTGAATCTCTTTTACAAAATCATCGATTTCAAGTCATTTTCATCTTCTTCTAAAGCTAAGGTTTTCGGAACTTCTTCTACACTTTGTTTAAACTGATTCGTTATGTTTGAAACTTCTATCTCATGCATATTTCGACTGATTCTATGATTTTACTCCTTTTTCAACTCGCCTATGATGAAAACCCTGATTTCTTAGTTCCAATCTTGGGTTTCTGGGTTCTGTTTGATAATGCGTTCAATAAATCTGTATGTTTCTATGATTCTGTGATTTTTGCTCTATGTTTGCTTGATTATGGTTCCTAATTGTGGTTGCCCCTGTCACACCTCCTTTTTCACCTGCGCCCGCAGGGGCGTAGGGGGAGTTTTTCCAATTAAGGGACAATCGAAACGGAATTTATTATTTAATTCAGAGTCGCCACTTAGGAGATTTATGGTGTCCCAAGTCACCGGTTGAATCCCGAATCGAGGAAAAGATTGACTCTGTATTACAGTCCGCGAACCAGAAATCCAAGTAAGGAATTCTGTTAACCCGGTTCCGTGGTTCTGTCGCTCAACTGTCATATTCAGCTTATTTATCTGATTTTAATACATGTTGAATCCTATGTGCAAATTTTAATTGTTTACCGCTTTTATTATTATTATTTTTACCTGGAATTGCAACATCGTGAAAATACATCTCGAACTACGTCACATCAATGCACCCGTGGTTATTGACACATTTCAACTCTGTTGAGATTTGGATTTGGGTCACATAAATGTGCACCCGAGTTTAAGAAGATAACATTATTAAATACGCGCCTAAAGCGACTAGCGTATCATTATTTTGGATAGAGCCATGAAATTTTGCTAAACGGCCCATCCCGAAATCTAAGTAATTTTTACCAACACGTATAGAGGGCCCCGCAGCTTGTGTATTTTTGTTTGTCGAGGCTCGTCTCATTCATTATTTTTAAAAGGAATTTGCAACATCGTGGAAATGCATCTCGAACCACGTCACAATCAATGTACCCGTGATTAGCGACACATTTCGACTTCGTTGAGACTTGGATTTGGGTCACACAAATGTGCACCCGAGTTTAAGAGAGTAAATTATTTAAAGCGCGCCGGAAGTGACTTGCACGTTATTGTCTTTTGGGAAAGGCCGTGAAATTCGCTAAACGGCCCGTCCCTAAGTCTAAGTATTTTAAAACAAATATTTATTGAGGGCCCCGCAATTTTATATTTTTTTTTCGGCGAGGCTCATCTCATTTTTATTCAAGGATATCCTAAAGCGACTATGATTTTCTATTTATTTGTCTCTAAGAATAAAGAAAATCCTAATAAATTAGCATTAAAAGTTCGGGCTTCAAGTTCAAGTCCGGGTCCAAACAAAAGGAAACACCTTCTAGTTTGAACCCGCTACCTAACTTAAGATCCGCCGCCTGCCGTTGTAAATATTAACAAACCAACTACCATTTCGATTCAGTTCAACTTTAGCTTTATTACATGAATTGGACTATTGGAATTAACTATGTGGAATACAAAGCCATTTCTTTTTTGAGCTCTTTTTACGATTTGCTGAAAAATGCATCAATGCTTAAAAATTGTCATCTAGCTAACATTAATCACTAACATTTGAGAACTAACATTAGTTACTAACATTATTTACGTTGCTATTTAAAATGATGTTATTTACTCAAGTGAACTCGCAATTTCAGAATTAGACCTATTAAACCAACATGCTGATTTCCATAAACTATTTGAACTATTTGAAACTATTTCACGACTACTGAAAAAAAAATTTAAATACAGTATATTTCATAACTAGTAATCACCAACTAAGATTAATTACAATTGATATCCCATGTTTGTAGAAATAGATTCAATTAGTCCATTTTATGCATTCCAAAGTCATTCCAATACATACTATGAAATATCAAGTGAACTACTGCTTATACATCAAATTAAACACAAAGAAACAGGGGAAATTCAGAAATCCATTCCAACAACTCTTTACTTCATTTCCTTTAAATTTTGAGAGCTTTAGAACGTGTACCTGGATAACGGAAATACAAGAAGATGAAGGAGCAGTCAGCAACAGTAATAACACAGCAACGCAGTGACAGAACAATCCAGTGACAGATTAAAAAGGAAGGAACCATCAGAGTTCCAGCAACACCCAATGAAAACAGTAGCCAATAACCAATAGCAAACTCAGGAAGAACAAATTGAAACCCCAGAAATACCAAACAACAACACCAATGAAAACAGCCACAGTACTAGCTCTGATATTCAGCATTAAAAGAAAAGACTCACTTTTCAGTTTCTTAGCTCTCCAAACACTGAACCTTTTGGGATTAAAAACCAGCCTGTTTTTTACTCTCAAATTACTGAACTTTTAAATGTTAAAAATCCAGCCTAAACTCTCTGAAAAAAAAAAACTGAAAAAGAACTGATTTTTTCCTCTAAAAAACCAGCCCCTTTTCTCTCTTGAAATGACCCTATTTATAACCCAAAAACATGTATGGGCAACATATTTTAATCAATCCTTTTTAAGCTTTTCATACCATTATGTATTGTTCCCCACACTTGCATGCCTTGTTCCCCACTAGCAAATGTCTTGTCCCCCACTAGCAAATGTCTTGTCCCCCACTATGTATTAAACAATTTCTTATTTTAATATTATTAGTGCTTAGTGGACAGAGCACTCAAATTAATCATTTTTAAAACTTTAAATCCCAAAATACCCCTGAAACTATTGAAATTACCATTCTACCCCCATCAGCTATATCCAATCCTCCTAATCAATTAACCAAACAATAGCAGCTATAACCAATCTTAATTGAGAAATCCTAACAATTGACTAATTAGACACATGAAACTAACTCCCAATCAACGACATTAAGATTCATCAAACTCAAATCACAATTTAAGCTTGAAACTCAATTCAGACCAAATATCATCAAAAATAAAGATTCAGTGATTAAACTAACACACTTCTAGATTAAACCTAAACAAGAACAAATGAACACTGCCAACGTACTGAATGAAAACAAACTGACTTCATATGCAAGAAATGATGAACAACGACAAGAAAAGAAACAACGTAACATAACTAAGAAAAGATAGAAACTAGAACGAGGCAAGATAATTAAAACAAGCAAGAAGAACGACAAATTCATGAACTTGTACTGCTGCTCAGTACGTTCGATCATGGAAACACGCAGCTCATTGATATCAGTTTAACCAAAAGACAAGATGAAAAAGAAAAAGGAAATGGACCTTCATTGTTGCCAAAAAATGGATTTCCCAAGTGATTGAATACAGAAAACTCTTTGAGCAGAGCTGTACAGCAAAGGCAAATAACAAACAAAAGCTTCAAGCTAATGTTCCAAGAAACTCGAGCAAATCTGGAACCAAGACCCCGTCGGAAACTTGAACTCGCCGACTAAAAATGGGTCGCTTTTTAATGGAGGGTTTTGAAGGCTTTGAGCTAGAGTTCCATGGCTGCTCGAGCATGATGACTGTGGAGCTGGAGTGGCGGACTGGCTGGAGCTCGCGACTAGAGGGTCGTTGGGCTGTAGGTTGTCGACGGGTTGATGGTAGTAAGGCTGGCGTAAAGGGAGGTGGTCGTTCGGTCGAAGCTGGTGGTCGGGAGGTGGTGGACGTGGGGCAGGCTGTTTCAGGTGGCCGATGAGTGACGACGTTGGGTCTGATGGAATTGGACGTCGATGGAGAAGGCTGGAGCTCGCGACTGGCGGACTGGCTGGAGAAGGTGAGGCGGGCTGTTTCAGGTGGTCGTTTGGCAGTGGGGTGGTCGTTGGTTCGAAGAAGAAGAAGGAGGGCAGCCATGGACGTGGTCGTGGGAGCTGGAGGGGTCATTTGGAGAAGAAGAAGAAGGAGGGCAGCCATGGACGTGAGAGCTGGAGGGGTTGTTTGGAGAAGGAGAAGAAGAGGGGGCGGGTGGTTTAGGGTTTTTTGTTAGGGGTTTGGAAATGAAATGAAGAAAGGGGGGGTGGTTGTTTGGGCTATAGGGCAGACCGGATCGGGGATGGGGTATGGGCTGTGTATCCGGGTTTCAATTTCAAAGGGGAAGAAAAATTGTTTGGACTTTAAATTGATTTGGCCCAAATATGACTTAACACTCTTTTATTTTGCCTTTCTTTTCTTAAACTAATAAAACAAAAAATTCCAAAAATCCTAAATTAACTTATAGGACTAGATTAATTTACAAAAGTACTACTAACTTTTAATAACAATTAACACACACAATCAAATAAAATCACATAACTTGGACATGAAATGCTAAAAATGCAAAACTATATTATTTTGTGATTTTCTTTCTCTTAAAAGCAAAACATGGTTCGATTAATTCCTAAGTGCACAATTAAATGTTAAATGTGTATGCAACATATATTTTTGTATTTTTAATTAATTAAAACAAACTAAACATTCACAGACAAAAATAATTATCCAAAATATCACGCAAAATTCTCAAAATTGTACCCAAAGGCAATTTGTTTTATTTTTCGATTTCTTTGGGAGTAGTTTTCGTGAAGCAAAAAATCACGTGCTCACAGCTGCCCCTCTTTACCCGAAAACACAAAGAGTTTTCGTGCAAAGATAAAGTGAGCGGATACGAGCGATTTTTGTCTGTTGGAATACTTCGTGTGAATCATTTTTTTGAAAAGATTTAACCGAACCTTTGCTCCATAGGTTTCCTACATATCCCTAGCTAAAAGGGAATCAGGTTAATGTAGTTCGGGAAGTTTTGGTAGCTGGGACTACCATGGGACTGCATTTTTGCTATTACTGCTGCTGCATGCTGTTGCTACTGCTTTTCGATCTCCTTATTACAACGTGCCAAAAGAAAACAAGAAGCTAGACTTAAACTAGGAATTACAAAATCTTATCTATCTCCGACTTGTTCTTGTAGTCTTCTTTCTGATTTCTGCGACGGGATTCATGCTGGGGGTATTTTTTTGTTGTAACCCTCCGCATTACTGACTTCTGGCTTGATCTTGAAATGTATTCCTCTGTTTTGCAGGCGGGCTCCTGACTTCAGCTTGAATGTGTACTCCTTTGTTCTACAGGCGGGCTTCTGACTCCAACTTGACTTTAAAAAATAATACGACCTCCATTCTCCAGGCGGGCTCCTGACTTCAACTTCAACAACAATTTTTAAAATAAATACCTCCATTCTACAGGCGGGCTCCCGACTCCTTCAACTTAAAGATATAACACCTCCATTTTTCAGGCGAGTTCCTGGCCTCAACAATTTCTTAAAATATAACACCTCCATTCTCCAGGCGGGCCCCTGACCTCAATAATTTCTTAAAAATATAATACCCCATTCTCCAGGCGGGCCCCTGACTACATCAACTTCTTAAAAATATAACACCTCCATTCTCCAGGTGGGCTCCTGACTTCTTTGACTTAAAATTATAATAACCTCCGTTTTACAGGCGGGCTCCTGACTCCAACAACAACTTTGAAAGTAAATCAGCCTCCATTCTCTAGGCGGGATCCTGACTCCAACAACAACTTAAAAATAATTCAGCCTTCATTCTCCAGGCGGGCTCCTGACTCTATCAACTTTGAAAATAAATCAGCCTCCATTCTCCAGGCAGGCTCCTGATTCTAACAGCAACTTTGAAAATAAATTAGCCTCCATTCTCTAGGCGGGCTCCTGACTCCAACAACAATTTTGAAAGTAAATCAGCCTCCACTCCAGGCGGGCTCCTGACTTCTTTGACTTAAAATTATAAAAACCTCCGTTTTACAGGCGGGATCCTGACTTCAACTACAATTTGAAAATATAACATCTCCGTTCTTCAGGCGGGCTCCTGACTTCACTACTTCCCAAAACATAATACCTCCATTCTTCCAGGCGGGCTCCTGACTTCGACTATTTCTAGAAAAAATATAGCACCTCCATTCTCCAGGCGGGTTCCTGACTTCAACTTCAACTTGAAATGACAACGACCTCCATTTTTCAGGTGGGTTCCTGACTTCAACAACTTCTTAAAAATATAATACCTTTATTTTTCAGGCGGGCTCCTGACTTCAACAACTTCTTAAAAATATAATACGTCCATTCTCCAGGCGGGCTCCTGACTTCAATAAACAATTTTAGAGATAATACCTCCATTTTCCAGGCGGGCTCCTGACTTCAACAATGACTTAAAAATATAACAGCTCCGTTTTCCAGGCGGGCTCCTGACTTCAACTACAACTCGAAAATATAACACCTCCATTTTTCAGGCGGACTCCTGAATTCGACTATTTCTTAAGGACATAACACCTCCATTCTCCAGGCGGGCTCCTGACTTCTTCAATTTGAAATATGACAACCTCTGTTCTACAGACGGGCTCCTGACTTCTTCAATATAACAACCTCCGTTCTACAGGCGGGCTCCTGACTTCGACTTGAAATTGTAACAACCTCCGTTTTACAGGCGAACTCCTGACTTCATCAACTTAAAATTTAACAAACTCCATTCTACAGGCGGGCTTCTGACTTCTTCAACTTAAAATGTAACAACCTCCGTTCTACAGGCGGGCTCCTGACTCCCTCAACTTGAAATATCTTTTTTCGAACTGTTTCCCTCTAAACTGGTGTTTCATTCCTCTGAAAACTGCTGGGGATAACACCGGTGTTTTATTCAAAAATATGTTATTTTCCTTCTTCAAAGACTACTTCCTTTAAAGCTGGCGCTTTCCTTCCACTGGAACTACTTCCCTCAAACTGGTGTTTTTACTTCTCTGAAACTTGCCGGGGATAACACTGCTGGGGAATTATCTTCCTTCTTTAAGACTAGTTACTTCCCTCCTTTTAACAATGGTGGGGATGGCACTGATTCAAAGACCACTACCCTTAAAACTCGGGTTATCTTGCTTCTTCCAAGATTGCTTTCTTTAAAACTTGTATTGCCTTCTCCCGTATACTGCTGGGGATTCCACTTCCTTCAAAACTTGTATTATCTTCCATCTTCCCCAAGTGGGTATCTGATTTCAAGAAAATTTTCGCAATGAGAGAGAATTTTCTTCCCCAGTTTGATAATCTTCTTTGTGTCCATGTCTTTCCGCTGTCAATAACATTTCCTTTCTCTGCTTCAAATCAAAGAAAAATTTGTTAGTTTAAAATGTGGTGAGTGGTCGTGCCACTCCTGCTGGGGATGGTTTTTCCCTTTTTCCTTTCCCTGCTTTGCGTTTGCTGGGGATGATATTATTTGCTGGGGATGATATTCCTGCTGGGGATGGTTTTTCTTTTCTCTTCCTTCCCCGCTCTGTGTTGTCCGACCATTGCGGAACTTGGTCGATAATCTGTCGGAGTTATTCCTGCACCTCGCAAATCTGCTGGGGATCCTCTTGGAATTTGATCCATAACTTTTCAACTGTTGTTTTTTCTGTTTTTCTCCAACTTCCCCTGGAAATTCGGTCCTCTTGGAATCTAGACCCATTCATCATTTGGTCTTGCTATAAACTTCTTTTCGCTTTGTCGCCTTATCTTTGGCCCATCCTATCCACATTGTGTTTTTGCACCATCTTGACAACTGGTAATAAGCTCTGAAAATCCTTTTAAAAAACAATTTGCTGGGGAGATAAAGTCTTTAGACCAAGAAATGAAAAAGTGATGATTTCAAAAGATAGAAAAAGAAGAAATCTTTCTGAACAAATGTTGGGGAAAAGGAAAGAAAAGAACTTATCTGAATGATATAACCGATCCCAACGATCATGTCGTGCATTTTGGATTAATCAACCCAGTCTATTTGTATCAATCAATCTTTCGGACGGCCTCATCTTGCTGGGGATAAACAGGCACTCAACTCTTTGCCAAATGCGGATCCTTTCCGCCAATCTTGTCTTATCGCCTCATAGTGCCCTTCGAGGGGTTCTCACTAATAAGACTCTCTCATTTCTCTCAACTCCCGTCACCTTATGGTGCCTGTGAAGGTTTTCACCGATAAGACTCTCTCGTTTTATTTCTCTCAACTTACGTTGCCTTATGGTGCCTGTGGAGGTTTTCACCGATAAGACTCTCTCATTTTATTTTATTTTTTGCAGCTGGGGATCGGAGTGTTACCGATATGACTCTCTCTGCTGGGGATTCTTTCGGCTACCAATTCATTTCCAGCTTATGATCCTCTTCTCTGCTGGGGATCAGAGTGTTATTCCCGACTTCCGTTTGCATGACTTGACACTTCTCGGATACTGATCGGGAGGTCTTTTTTGGACATCAATATGGGTTTTTGTGTATGGCTAAAAGAAAAAGGGTAAAAGGTTCAAAATAATCTAGATGGGTAAAACATTACAACTCTTGGAATCAACTTTCTTTCCCAAAATTATAAACACAACTTCTGCCCCAGTTTTTCTTGCTTGGGGATTTTTTTTGTTACACTATGACCGAGCCATGAGGCGCCTACGTATCCTCTTTGAGGAATCAGGTCAAACGTAGTTCCCAATTCCTTTGTTTTTCTTGTGACTTTTCTTTTGTCTTTATTATCATTATTTTTCTCTTCTCTTTTTCTTTCATTTCCATTACTGATTCCAAAAGAGGGGTATGAAAGAATAAATAGGGCTCAAAAGGGGAAGCAAAGGTTAAAGTGTTTGGATAGAAGAAAGAATTGCCTCCGTCATTTCATTCTCCGATAAATGCCAAGTACAAACAAACAACAATTACAATCAAAAGAAATCATACATTATATCTCTTAACTGCGTCAGGATTGATAGTCATGTCGACGCATTTCCCTTTTATATCTATTAAACATAAAGCGCTATTGGATAACACTCTGGTTACAATAAGCGGCCCTTGCCAATTCGGGGCGAACTTGCCCTTTGGTTCGGCCTAATGTGGCAAGATTCATTTCAGCACCTGCTGTCCTACTTCAAATTTCCTGGGACGCACCTTCTTATTATATGCTCTTGCCATCCTCTTCTGATACAACTAGCCATGGCATACTGCTGCCAATCTTTTTTCATCAATCAAGTTCAACTGCTCCAATCGGGCTTTGACCCATTCATCGTCATCAATCCTGGCCTCAGCGATAATCTGAAAGGATGGGATTTCAACTTCCGCCGGTATTACTACTTCAATTCCATATACCAACAAATAAGAAGTTGCACCTACTGAAGTGCGGACAATAGTGCGATATCCCAACAATGCAAATGACAACTTTTCATGCCATTGCCTGGACCCTTCTACCATCTTCCTCAATATCTTCTTTATGTTCTTGTTGGCTGCCTCAACCGTGCCATTCGCCTTGGGATGATACGGGGTGGAATTACGGTTTGTAATCTTGAATTGTTGACATACTTTTTTCATCAAACTGCTGTTATGATTAGCGCCATTGTCCGTGATGATCACTTTGGGGATCCCAAATCTACAGATGATATGGGAATGAACGAAATCCACCACTGCCTTCTTGGTTACCGACTTGAAAGTTTTAGCCTCAACCCACTTGGTGAAATAATCGATGGTGACCAGAATGAACCTATGACCGTTGGAAGCTGCCGGCTCAATCGGTCCAATGACGTCCATGCCCCATGCAACAAACGGCCATGGTGCTGACATTGTATGCAATTCTGTTGGCGGAGAATGAATCAAATCTCCGTGTATCTGACACTGACGACATTTTCGCACGAAATTGATACAATCATGCTCCATAGTGAGCCAATAATACCCTGCTCGAAGAATCTTCTTCGGCAATACATATCTACTCATATGTGGCCCACAAACTCCTGTATGTACCTATGTCATTACTGTCGTGGCTTGACCAGCATCTATACATCTCAGCAATCCCAAATCTGGTGTTCTTTTGTATAACACTCCTCCACTGAGGAAAAATCCATTTGCTAGTCGTCGAATGGCTCTCTTTTGATCTCCGGTGGCCTACTCCGGGTATGTCCCCATCCTGAGGTATTCCTTGACATCATAAAACCATGGCTCACCATCCATTTCTTCCTTTATCATGTTGCAATAAGCATGCTGATCATGAACCTGGATATGCAACGGGTCAACATGAATTTTGTCTGGGTGGTGCAACATCGATGCTAAAGTGGCCAAAGCATCGGCAACCTCATTATGAACTCTTGGGATGTGTCTGAATTATACTGATTGAAATCGCTTGCTCAGATCATGCAAACGTTGTCGATATGGTATGAGCTTCAAATCCCTTATTTCCCATTCACCCTGAATCTGATGCACCAGGAGGTCCGAGTCTCCCAAGACCAAGACGTCCTGGACATCCATTTCTGCAGCTAACCGTAAGCCCAAAATGCATGCCTCATATTCAGCCATGTTATTGGTACAATAGAAACGTAGATGTGCCATAACAGGATAATGATGTCCTGTTTCAGAAATAAGTACCGCTCCTATTCCAACTCCCTTCGCATTTGCGACTCCATCGAAGAAGAGCTTCCAACCTGGTTCCTCAGATAATTCCAATTCATCTACATGCATCACTTCTTCATCAGGAAAATACGTCCTCAAGGGCTCGTATTCTTCATCAACAGGATTCTCGACCAAGTGATCAGCCAATGCTTGGGCCTTTATGGTCGTCCTCGTCACATATACAATATCGAATTCTGTGAGTAATATCTGCCATTTCGCCAATCTCCCTGTGGGCATAGGCTTCTAAAAAATATACTTCAGTGGATCCAAGCGTGAAATGAGATAAGTAGTATATGATGACAGATAATGCTTCAATTTCTGGGCCACCCAAGTTAAGGCTCAACATGTCTTCTCGAGTTGAGTGTACTTAACCTCATAGCCTGTAAACCTCTTGCTGAGATAATAGATGGCTAGCTCTTTCCTTCCTGTAATGTCGTGTTGCCCCAGTACGCAACCAAACGAATTCTCCAGGACCATTAGATAAAGAATTAACGGTCTTCCCGGCTCAGGTGGAACCAACACAGGTGGATTTGATAAATATCCTTTGATTTGGTCAAATGCTTCCTAACATTCTGCCGTCCATTCTACCGCAGCATCTTTCTCCAGTAGCCAAAAAATGGGTTCACAAGTTGCTGTGAGTTGAGCAATAAACCTGCTGATATAATTCAACCTTCCCAACAGACTCATTACTTCTGTCTTGTTCTTCGGTGGTGGCAAATCTTGGATGAATTTGATCTTTGACGGGTCCAACTCAATGCCTCGCCAACTGACGATGAATCCCAACAGCTTTCCAGATGGAACACCAAATGCACATTTGGCCGGGTTGAGCTTAATATCGTACCTTCGAAGTCTTTGGTAAAACTTCCTTAGGTCTGCTACGTGGTCTTCCTGATGCTTGGATTTTATGATCACATCATCCACGTATACCTTAATCTCTTTGTGTATCATGTTATGAAACACAGTAGTCATTGCTCTCATGTACGTTGCCCCAACATTCTTCAAACCAAATGGCATTACCCGATAGCAATAAGTCCCCCACGGAGTAATGAAAGCCGTCTTTTCTGCATCTTCTTCATCCATCAGAATCTGATGATACCTAGCATAGCAATCCATAAAGACCCGATCTCACGTCCGGCACAATTATCGATCAAGATATGGATGTTGGGTAATGGAAAGTTATCCTTTGGGCTTGCCCTGTTCAGATTGCGGTAATCGACACACACCCTGATCTTCCCATCTTTCTTCGGCACTGGCACCACATTAGCTAACCAATCAGGATATCGAGTGACCCGAATAACTTTTGCTTGCAACTGCTTGGTTACTTCCTCTTTAATCTTCACACTCATGTCTGTTTTGAACTTCCTCAATTTCTGCTTGATGGGAGGGCATGCCGGGTTAATGGGAATTTGTGAACCACTAAATCTGTGCTTAACCCCGGCATGTCATCATACGACCATGCAAAAACGTCTTTGAACTCAATAAGTGCTTTGATTAGTTCTTCCCTGATATTCGGTGCAATGTGGATGCTTATTTTAGTTTCCCTGATATCAACTGCATCCCCTAAGTTGATGGCTTCTATGTCATTTAAGTTGGGCTTGAATTTCTCTTCAAACTAGTTTAACTCTCTGTTTATCTCTTCGAAAGCTTCATCCTCATCGTATTCTGATTCATCATCATAATCGACCTCTTGTACAATTAGTTCGGAATCAGATTGATTTCTTAGACTGGGTTGAAGATCCGTTGTGCATGCCATGTCATTAGAACCAATATAAAGAGAACTGTTCAGAAAGAGAAAAGAAGAAAACAAAGTTATAACAAAATAAGAAGAAAAAGCTTTCACTTTATTAAAATACGGGGTAACAGAGTTTCACACTTTGCCGAATACAAAACATAACTGAATTACAACCCTGGAATAATCCAAAAAGACAAGAAAGAAAAATCAGAGCCCACTACCAAGACTCCCTCCGGGTAGGAAGGGGAGTAGCCATCCAATTGTTGATATTTTTCCTAGGCCCCACAAACTGTACATCTAACTTACTGGACCCTTCTCCATCTTCTACCATGTTGACATCGGCGAACAGCCTTTCAAAGCCCTCATTCAAATCTCCATCTGGCCCAATCAGTGGTCCGAGAACTTTCGGGACCGACAACTTTTTGATACCTGCTCTGACAAATGATCTGGATAGGCGCGGGATTGGCTTAGGAAGAACCCAAACTCTTTTCTTCAACTTGCGGGCCTGTCTCACATCCGCAACTGTAGGCTTGAACCCCAAACCAAAGGTATCCAGATTTTTGGGCAAAGAAACCGGCTGAACAATACCCTGAAGATCAGCCCCTAAACCTTTGCCTGGCACAAACCCGTTTTCAACATCTCCGAGGCTACCATGACAGTTGCAGCTGCTATTTTGGGAAGTGGGATGTTTTCACCTTCAGGAACTTTGTCCACTGAAACCGTATCGAAAACCTGGTAAACCCACAGTCCCTTATCATCATCAGTCTCTATGAAGGGCACGATGGCATCACTTACGGCGCTTGCATTGTCTTCCCCATGTACTACGATTTCTTTCCTATCCCACTCGAATTTGACCATCTGGTGTAATGTATAAGGCACTGCTTTGGCGGCGTGGATCCAGGGTCGCCCCAACAGAAGATTATATGACACTGCCACGTCTAACACTTGGAACTCCATGGTGAACTCGACTAGACCAATTGTTAATTCAAGTATGATGTCCCCCACTGTGTCTGTACCACCACCATCAAACCCTCGAACATAGATGTTGTTCTTGTGAATCCTGTCACCATCGACCTTCAGTTTGTTCAATGTGGCCAAAGGACAGATATTGGCACTGGACCCATTATCAATCAGTACTCGAGTGACTACCGAGTCTTCACACTTCACAGTCAAATAAAGGGCTCTATTATGTTCTGTACCCTCCACGGGCAACTCATCATCTGAAAAAGTGACCCTGTTGACATCGAAAATCTTGTCTGCTATTTTCTCCAGATGGTTCACAGAGATCTTATTCGGAACATAGGCTTCATTCAGAATTTTCATCAATACCCGGCGGTGCTCATCTGAATGGATCAACAATGATAACAATGAGATCTGTGCCGGGGTATTCCTCAACTGCTCCACAATGGAGTAATCTTGTGCCTTCATTTTCTTTAAAAATTCTTCCGCCTCTTCCTCGGTAACTGGATTCTTTGTCGCTACTGGATTGGCCCTTCTTAACTCTGCGGGAGCAAAACACCTTCCCGAACGAGTTGACCCCTGTGCCTCACATATTTCTTCCACAACTTCCTTCCCCTTATGCATTACCATTATTTGACTGTAGCTCCATGGCACAACTTTCTCGCTGATTATCGGCAACTGCATTACTGGCCTGATAACAATTGGTCCTGTCCATGCCCCCTTCACGGCTATTGGCTTGCTTGATATCCCTTGCACCGTTACTTTGACCGACTCTGGATTCTTGGCAACATCAGGCGAACTCTTCCCTATCACCACCACTGGCTTGCCTTCTACCCTTTCCGACTGTACTACCGTTTTTCCACTGATCAACTTTTCTTTCGGACTGGCACGGATCATCATTACCATTTGTAAGAGCTTCTTGAGCTTCCCTCCTTCGTGCACTAGTTCGATCATGTGGGCTTCATGGTGTGCCGCAACGGGTTCTAATTGATGTTAGGTACCTCTGGCTCCTGGACCTCGATCCTATTTGTGTCAATGAGATCTTGTACGACAGTCTTCAACCTCCAACACTTCTCAGTATCATGCCCGGGAGCCCCCGAACAATATTCACAGCTTACCGAGTGGTCCAGATTTTTGGGAAGGGGATTTGGCAATTTGGGCTCCATAGGACTCAATAGGCCTAACTGCCTCAATTTGTGGAACAGAGTAGTATAGGTTTCTCCCAGCGGAGTGAATGTTCTCTACCTCTGTACCCTTTCATTCCTGAAAGTCTGATTCCCACGGAAACCTGGTCCCGAAGGATTCCTGTCGGCCCTTGGTGGTGGATATGTGTTTTGTGAAGGTGGATATGTTTTTTGTGGAGGTGGATATGTATTTTGTGGAGGTGGATATGTATTCTGGGGAGCCAACGCACGCCATTGCGGGCGAGCCGGAGGCTGGGTGTAAGTTTGGGCATGATGGACAGAGAAATGTGGCTCTTGTGGTGGGTAGTAGGGCTGTGGAGGGCCGTATGGAATGTGTGGGTAATTTGAGTGATGGGGTCTAGGTTGGTAGTGGGGGGGGGACCTCTGGATCTGGACCAAGTACCTGCCTCGACTGTTGCGACATCTTCCCTTTTCTTCTTTCCGAGCGCACCTCCCGTGCCGCTCTGGATGACCTGAGTGGTTGCTTTAATCGCCGAATAGCTCAAGATTTTGTTGGACTTAAGTCCCTCTTCAATCATACCGCCCATTTTTACTACTTCGTTGAAAGATTTGCCAACTGACGTCACCAAGTGACCAAAGTAAGTTGGCTCTAGAGTCTGTAGAAAGTAGTCCACCATTTCCCCCTCTCTCATCGGAGGATCAACTCTTACTGCCTGTTCTCTCCACCGGAACCCAAATTCTCTAAATCTCTCCCCAGGCTTCTTCTCAAGTTTCAGCAATGTGAGACGGTCAGGGACGATCTCAAGGTTGTACTGAAAGTGCCCTGCAAATGCTTGTGCTAAATCGTCCCAGGTGTACCACCTGCTCGGATCCTGTCTTGTGTACCATTCCAGTGCAGAACCGCTCAAACTCTAACCAAAGTAAGCTATCAGCAGCTCATCTTTTCCCCCGGCCCCTCTTATCTTACTGCAAAACCCTTGAAAATGTGCCATCGGATCACCGTGCCCCTCATATAGATCAAACTTTGGCATCTTGAACCTTGCCGGCAATTGAATGTCGGGGAATGGGCACAGATCTTTGTAGGCCACACTGACTTGGTTGCCTAACCCATGGATATTCCTGAAGGACTGCTCCAAGCTTTTAAACTTTTGAAGCACTTCATCTTGCTCTAGGCTCTTAGCCGGATTTTCAGTCTCTACCGGTATCTCGAAGTGAGTATTATAAGTATGAGGCTCAGGTGCTTTGAAGGTTGGTTCAGGGGGTAATATTGGTTATCGTGAGCCTGAAACAACGGCTCGCTGGATGATCTTTGCAGCATGGCTGGTGGGGGTGCCACGAAAACAGGAACATTTGGTGGAGGAGGGTTCTGATTGGGTTGTGAAGCTTGGGGATCATAGGCATTTCTTCCATGATAGTATTGGTGACTGGGGAAACTTGTCGAAAGGCCGGGGGGAGGGTATTCCGGCGTGTGTCCTGGTGGGAGAGTGGGAATAACGGGAGGGTTAGGCACCTTTTGTACCCTAGCTAAGGCCAACAACATTTCTTTCATCTCCTGTCACATCTTATCCATTTCCTCCTTCAGCATTTGATTCTCCGTCCTTTCATCTTCGACACTTTGGTCTGAACTAGTCATGCTTTTTAGTATGAGACCTTTGGATCTTGTTTGGTAATGGTAATCTGCCAGAACGTTCTAACAAACTAACTGGTTCGAAATCTCTAAAAGGACAACAAACTTGTTAGCGTTAGAGTTTAACACATATGGCAATTTCACATTGGGGGATGCAATGTTCCTAGGCAGTTTAACCATTTCTAACATGTCTTTGCTTCGACCGCATGCGTCATTCCGGCTTACTTTGTTTGTGCCTCGTTTAAGGGTTTTTGAAACTTTCTTTATCTCTCTTTTTATTTCTTTCTTTTCCTTTCTTTTCCTTTCTTTTATTCACTTTGCTCTTTTTTTTCTTTTTAGTGGTGGTCAAATCTTATGTGGATTGCCTACGTATCATGTCCCCGCATAAATCAGACCGGGCGTAGTTCTGCCACAAGTGCGGAAAATAAAGACACCATTTTTGGATTTTCCAACCTTTACTAGCAAAACGTTTTATTACAAGGCAAAACATTTTTGAAAGGAAATTGACAGACTTGATACAGACTACAGACTTTATGCCAAAAAGGGAAATACAAACTCTGACGGACAACAAACTCTGAAGACAAGGAAAATACAGACTCAAACTATGAATGTTTCTGAGTTTTGAATTTTGGCGCCCGCGGGGTGTCGTTCGGCCTCGCCGTGGGTTTTGGTGCAAGGCCCCTTTGCAGATCTCTCAAATCTTCCATGATCTAGTGGACATAAATCATTATTGAAGCAAAGAAGGTGGCCCTTCACCACCTAAATCATCCCACCATAGCCGCAACTTGAAAGGGATTTTAGTCATTATTGAAAAAGGTCCATTTTGCATCGTGCTCATCCTGCACATTTTTTAAGGTGATTAAAAAGCAAAATTTTATTTGACTCAACCAATTGACTATTTTTAAATTTTCCACAGATTAAAAGGAAGATCCGGTTCCGCACACGGCTTTTTAGCACTTCGGGAACGAAGACTTTAAAGCTGGGTGAGTCAACCGGTCAAAAATCCAAAAATGACTAAAAGTGGCCGTTTATGCAAAGTCAGCCTTCCGGCGTCCCTTTCGGGAACATTCGGCTATTTTTGCCAAAAACAGCATCACCCGACTTATTTATGTTGACAATTAAAATTTGACATTTTTGGCTATTTTTTGTAAAAGGGGAGGTTGGACCCGATGAGAGTTGCCTACATATCCCACGCCCTGTGAGAATCAAACCGGCGTAGTTCGGGTAGATAAAACAAACTTTTTTTGAAAACAAGACTCTTTTTAATGAAAAACCATTTTTCATAAACAAAACCCTTTTTTTCATTTTCTCAAAAATTCGACAGAGTTTCGACGCTATTGATTTTTTCAAAATAGGCGATTAACCATCTCTATCTCTCTTTCCTCAAAGTATTCAAAAGCCGGTCAGCATGCAAGTCCGAAGAAAACAAATGCACAGGTAGCAAGTTGGATGCATCAGGATGGTCTTTTGTCGTTTTGGTACACCTGTCCTAGACAGACCCAACCCATGTGTTGAGCCTCCAAAGTCAAATACACATGATGCAAACAAACGTTCCTACTAGGGATCCGACATGAAGCTGAGTTATTCTAAGTTCGTAACCTGGGTATTTGTTCTAGACTGTGTACCCGAGCAGACAACTCGAGTCGAGGAGGGGGCTACGTATCGGGGACCCGCGGGATCGTCCGGCTTTGTAACTTGTCCGGCCTCTTTCTTATTCCAAGGTATGACACTAACAGAATAGGGAGTCTCGACCAATAAGCACATCCCCGGAGGTAAGAAGAGAAGGGTTTCGACACAGTTTATATACAGTTCAAATAATATCAAAGCGGTAAAAGCAGCATTTAGCACATTAGGCCCAAACATGTAAAAATCAGATAATAAACAAAGCCAAATATAACAATTTATCTAAGCTCAAATTCTGAACCCTGAACCAGAGATTCTGGGTTATCTTCCCAGCAGAGTCGCCAGAGCTGTCACACCTCTTTTTTCACCTACGCCCGCAGGGGTGTAGGGGGAGTTTTTCCAATTAAGGGACAATCGAAACGAGATTTATTATTTAATTCAGAGTCACCACTTAGGAGATTTATGGTGTCCCAAGTTACCGGTTGAATCCCAAATCAAGGAAAAGATTGACTCTGTATTACAGTCCGCGAACCAGAAATCCAAGTAAGGAATTCTGTTAACCCGGAAGAAGGTGTTAGGCATTCCCGAGTTCCATGGTTCTAGCACGGTCGCTCAACTATCATATTCGGCTTATTTATCTGATTTTAATATATGTTGAATCCTATGTGCAAATTTTAACTGTTTACCGCTTTTATTATTAATATTTTTACCGAAAATTGCAACATCGTGAAAATACATCTCGAACCACGTCACATCAATGCACCCGTGGTTATTGACACATTTCAACTCTGTTGAGATTTGGATTTGGGTCATATAAATGTGCACCCGAGTTTAAGAAGATAACATTATTAAATACGCGCCTAAAGCGACTAGCGTATCATTATTTTGGATAGGGCCATGAAATTTTGCTAAACGGCCCATCCCGAAATCTAAGTAATTTTTACCAACACGTATAGAGGGCCCCGCAACTTGTGTATTTTTGTTTGTCGAGGCTCGTCTCATTCATTATTTTTAAAAGGAATTTGCAACATCGTGGAAATGCATCTTGAACCACGTCACAATCAATGTACCCGTGATTAGCGACACATTTCGACTTCGTTGAGACTTGGATTTGGGTCACACAAATGTGCACCCGAGTTTAAGAGAGTAAATTATTTAAAGCGCGCCGGAAGTGAAATGCACGTTATTGTCTTTTGGGGAAGGCCGTGAAATTCGCTAAACGGCCCGTCCCTAAGTCTAAGTATTTTAAAACAAATATTTATTGAGGGCCCCGCAATTTTATATTTTTTTATTCGGCGAGGCTCATCTCATTTTTATTCAAGGATATCCTAAAGCGACTATGATTTTCTATTTATTTGTCTCTAAGAATAAAGAAAATCCTAATAAATTAGCATTAAAAGTTCGGGCTTCAAGTTCAAGTCCGGGTCCAAACAAAAGGAAACACCTTCTAGTTTGAACCCGCTACCTAACTTAAGATCCGCCGCCTGCCGTTGTAAATATTAACAAACCGGCTACCATTTCGATTCAGTTCAACTTTAGCTTTATTACATGAATTGGACTATTGGAATTAACTATGTGGAATACAAAGCCATTTCTTTTTTGAGCTCTTTTTACGATTTGCTGAAAAATGCATCAATGCTTAAAAACTGTCATCAAGCTAACATTAATCACTAACATTTGAGAACTAACATTAGTTACTACCATTATTTACGTTTCTATTTAAAATGATGTTATTTACTCAAGTGAACTCGCAATTTCAGAATTAGACCTATTAAACCAACATGCTAATTTCCATAAACTATTTGAACTTGTTTTGTGACATAAACTATTTGAAACTATTTCACGACTACTAAAAAAAAATTAAATACAGTATATTTCATAACTAGTAATCACCAACTAAGATTAATTACAATTGATATCCCATGTTTGTAGAAATAGATTCAATCAGTCCATTTTATGCATTCCAAAGTCATTCCAATACATACTATGAAATATCAAGTGAACTACTGCTTATACATCAAATTAAACACAAAGAAACAGGGGAAATTCAGAAATCCATTCCAACAACTCTTTACTTCCTTTCCTTTAAATTTTGAGAGCTTTAGAACGTGTACCTGGATAACGGAAATACAAGAAGATGAAGGAGCAGTCAGCAACAGTAATAACACAGCAACATAGTGACAGAACAACCCAGTGACAGATTAAAAAGGAAAGAACCAATAGAGTTCCAGCAACACCCAATGAAAACGGTAGCCAATAACCAATAGCAAACTCAGGAAGAACCAATTGAAACTCCAGAAATACCAAACATCAACACCAATGAAATCAGCCACTGCACTAGCTCTGATATTCAGCAGTAAAAGAAAAGACTCACTTTTCAGTTTCTTAGCTCTCCAAACACTGAACCTTTTGGGATTAAAAACCAGCATGTTTTTTACTCTCAAATTACTGAACTTTTAAATGTTAAAAATCCAGCCTAAACTCTCTGGAAAAAAAAGATTGAAAAAGAACTGATTTTTTCCTCTAAAAAAAACAGCCTTTTTTCTCTCTTGAAATGACCCTATTTATAACCCAAAAACAGGTATGAGCAACATATTTTAATCAATCCTTTTTAAGCTTTTCATACCATTATGTATTGTTCCCCACACTTACATGCCTTGTTCCCCACACTTGCATGCCTTGTTCCTCACTAGCAAATGTCTTGTCTCCCACTAGCAAATGTCTTGTCCCCCACCATGTATTAAATAATGCCTTATTTTAATATTATTAGTGCTTAGTGGACAGAACACTCAAATTAATCATTTTTAAAACTTTAAATCCCAAAATACCCCTGAAACTATTGAAATTACCATTCTACCCCTATCAGCTATATCCAATCCTCCTAATCAATTAACCAAACTATAGCAGCTATAACCAATCTTAATTGAGAAATCCTAACAATTGACTAATTAGACACATGAAACTAACTCCCAATCAACGAACACTGTCAACGTACTGAATGAAAACAAACTGACTTCATATGCAAGAAATGATGAACAACGACAAGAAAAGAAACAACATAACATAACTAAGAAAAGATAGAAACTAGAACGAGGCAAGATAATTAAAACAAGCAAGAAGAACGACAGATTCATGAACTTGTACTGCTGCTCACTACGTTCGATCATGGAAACACGCAGCTCATTGATATCAGTTTAACCAAAAGACAAGATGAAAAAGAAAAAGGAAATGGACCTTCATTGTTGCCAAAAAATGGATTTCCCAAGTGATTGAATACAGAAAACTCTTTGAGCAGAGCTGTACAGCAAAGGCAAATAACGAACAAAAGCTTCAAGCTAATGTTCCAAGAAACTCGAGCAAATCTGGAACCAAGACCCCGTCCGAAACTTGAACTCGCCGACTGAAAATGGGTCGCTTTTTAATGGAGGGTTTTGAAGGCTTTGAGCCAGAGTTCCATGGCTGCTCGAGCATGATGACTGTGGAGCTGGAATGGCAGACTGGCTGGAGCTCGCGACTGGAGGGTCGTTGGGCTGTAGGTTGTCGACGGGTTGATGGTAGTAAGGCTGGCGTGAAGGGAGGTGGTCGTTCAGACGAAGCTGGTGGTCGGGAGGTGGTGGACGTGGGGCGGGCTGTTTCAGGTGGCCGACGAGTGACGACGTTAGGTCTGATGGAATTGGACGTCGATGGAGAAGGCTGGAGCTCGCGACTGGTGGACTGGCTGGAGAAGGTGAGGCGGGCTGTTTCAGGTGGTCGTTTGGCAGTGGGGTGGTCGTTGGTTCGAAGAAGAAGAAGGAGGGCAGCCATGGACGTGGGAGCTGGAGGGGTCTTTTGGAGAAGGAGAAGAAGAGGGGGCGGGTGGTTTAGGGTTTTTTGTTAGGGGTTTGGAAATGAAATGAAGAAAGGGGGGGGGTGGTTGTTTGGACTATGGGGAAGACCGGGTCGGGGATGGGGTATGGGCTAGGTATCCGGGTTTCAATTTCAAATGGGAAGAAAAATTGTTTGGACTTTAAATTGATTTGGCCCAAATATGACTTAACACTCTTTTATTTTGCCTTTCTTTTCTTAAACTAATAAAACAAAAAATTCCAAAAATCCTAAATTAACTTATAGGACTAGATTAATTTACAAAAGTACTACTAACTTTTAATAACACACACACAATCAAATAAAATCACATAACTTGGACATGAAATGCTAAACATGCAAAAATACATTATTTTGTGATTTTCTTTCTCTTAAAAGCAAAACATGGTTCGATTAATTCCTAAGTGCACAATTAAATCTTAAATGTGTATGCAATATATATTTTTGTATTTTTAATTAATTAAAACAAACTAAATATTCACAGACAAAAATAATTATCCAAAATGTCACGCAAAGTTCTCAAAATTGTACCTAAAGGTAATTTGTTTTATTTTTCGATTTCTTTGGGAGTAGTTTTCGTGAAGCAAAAAATCACGTGATCACAGCCCCTACCTCTTATGTGGTTTTGCCTTATTTATTTCACCAAAGTTTCTGATTCTTCACTTCTCCTACCAGTATCATGCTTAGCTTACTGATTCAGACTATGCTCTACATGAATCCCTGATTTTATGTGATTCTTGTCCTACTCGACCTCTTAGGGTTCTGATTTTTGCTTACCATGTGCTTGTTCTTATAGAGTGGTGCTAAATCGGTACTATTTTCTATTTTTGTTTCCTTGAATCTTTGTGATTGATTTTTAACTAATTCCGCATGATATACCTACTGAGTTTTACCTTGTAGAATATTTTCTGACCTTATTCTATGGTCAATTATGCTATTAATTGATTTCTTAAGACTTTCCTTGATTGAAATATGTTGAATCTAGCCTCTATTACCTATTGTGTACTTGTGCTATGCAGAAAATACTTCCGTATTTACCATGTTCAGCCTTATACGATTTCCTTCCTTACTTGTCATATGTCTATGACCGTTTGAAGTTAACTCCTCAATTAAAGGAGTACTTACCTTGATTTCCTAACTGATTGATTTTGAGTTCCTTATTTACTAGGGACTTTGATTTTTACCCTATTTACTACCTGCTTTCAAACTATAAATACCCTAGTCTTTCATTAGCACAACACATGAACTCTTGGTTCAAAAACTATCTCTCACACTCAAACTTTCTGCTCTCTCTTTTGTACTACTTCCTACTGCTCTAAGTTAGCCGGTTGCAAGCCAAGGCTTAATCATTGTGTTCTCTTGTTCTTTCACTCTACTTACTATCCTCTTTACTGGTATGTTTTAGTTTCATTTCAAAGTCCCAACAACAATATGATTTTCTTATTGCTTCAGTTTATTTTGTTTCTAGTTTGCTTTTATTTTTGGTTTTGTTGTGTAACTTGTAGTTGATGGTTGCATTATTAGCATGTTATTATGTCTTCCCCTTCCTTGAGATTAGTATATTCCCCCTTATGTGTGTTTCTGAGCATGTCTTACCAATCATCTCTTATTTGTTATGTGTTAACCACCATGAATCTCAAATCCCTATCACCCCCTGTAAGTGATCTTGTTCTTTGTGTCTGGTTTTGTGACTATGCCTGGTCAATTGTTTCTGAGCATGTCTATACCAACTCCTAGACCTTTGCTTGATTATGTGCTTGCAATCAAATGTTCTATGTATCCCAAACCCCTTGACTCCTATTTGTGACTACTGAATTTACTTTTGGTTCTATGACTACTAGCTGTGTATAAACCTGTCCTAAGGTGTTTGGACTTCTGTTCATTTCTTCAATCTCTTTCCAAACAGTCTTTGTTGTTTTACTACATTGCTTTCAAACAGACTTCCTCTTTTAATACATTTTTTACTGAAACCTCTCAACTTGTGTCAATTACTTTCACTCTACTCTTAGTCAATAAGTTCTGCCCCCTCCAGTATGTGTACTGCCTTGGGATCCTCTTGAGAACCCTTTGAACTCTGGCATGTTAAGGCTGGCCTTTCCATACTGCACTTGTTTAAATTTGGTTACTAAGTCTAGGTGTAAGAACTGCCCGGGATCCTTGAGTTCCTTAGGGAACTTTGATGCACCTAGACTCTGACATTGTCTATGGAATTGAGGCATTTGAGGCCATTGGAGGCTTTGGAAATCTGTGCCTAAATGAAGGCTCCCTATAGAATAGCTTCTTATTTTTCTTATTTACTTATGTAATTCATTCATCTAGTTTGTAATAATTTGTAAATGAATATTGTGGTATTTAGTGAAAGGGATGGGTAGATGCATATTTGTGGGGGGTAATATGGGTAGAAATTATGCTCCTAGGGCCTTATGTTTATATCTGATTGTTTTCCAGTAGAAATCATGCTCCTAGGACTTTATGTTTAAATTCGATTGCCTAACCAAGTAGAAATCATGTTTATAAGGCTTTACAGTTTGGTCATGTTTTAGAAACCATGCCTATAGATTCCAAATAATCATGCCTTCGATGTCCTAAAATCGGATTAACTAATAGATGTCATGCCTATAGGACTTAATTCAAATTCTGTTACAACGAGTGTTATGTATGTTTCCATGCCTGCAAGTCTTTAAAATCAGTATCAAACGTAGATATCATGCCTATAGGAAATCATACTCGAATTCCTGCCTTTTAATCTAAGCTAGTTTGAATAATTTAACTTAGTTCATGCTTAGTTCACTTCTGAATTGGTTTAACTAAGTATTCCATATTTCCTGAAATGAGTCTTTTAAAACTGCCTCAATCTCATTAGATATCATGCCTATGAGTATTACAGAAAATCTATTTCAAAACCTGCTTTGTTTTGTTAAACAAATATGCTAATCAATGCTCCACATATAGGCAAGCCCTTAGGGCGTTTTCAAAATTGCATTCCTGAAAACTGTTTCTATTGCTTAACGTTTTCCTGATCCTATCAGGCTTTTAATAATCCATAGACAACTGCTAGGATCACTACTCCTGAGTGTCTAAAAATAAGTTGCTTGTTTCTGCATATTCACCTAGATATACTGCCTTAGGATACCGTCTGATAAAAGACCTTAATTGTGCTTGAGTCGTGCTGTTATGTGCTTATTTGAGGAGGAAACTTAGAGCCTCTAATTGCTTCTTTCTATGTGCTGAAAGTCCTAAGTGTTTTGCTTGTCGCCTTAGAATTTTCACCTTTTAAAACCTTAGAGGTCCATCTAGAATCACCTATAGGTAGAGGTCCTAACTCCCTTTAGGACCATTAAGACGGGACGGGTAGCAGCACGCAATAGAGATTGCTTACCAAACACTTGCTTTGCATGACCAATAAGCGGATGGGAATGGTAGATATGAGATATGATGACTACGCGCTAATGTCACGTGTAGCCCCTCATTGAGGAGTGTTTACCGGATATTTTGTGGGGTGATCCTATAGGATAACCAACCTAGGACCCCTCCTTTACCAAAATTCCCTTTTTATTCAAATCTTTGTTTTACAACTTGTCTAAATCTTATTACTTGAGTTATCCAACGTGCTTTACTTGCAACCTATTTGATTCGATTATTTACTTGTAATGGACTAATTTGTGAATATAAGTTCGGTCGGGACCCACAGTCGTGGACCAAGAGGGGTGCCTAACACCTTCCCCTCGAGGTTACTTCGAGCCCTTACCATAATCTCTGGTAATTCAAACCAATCCAAAAGTTAATCAGTCTAAGTGCCCTAACGCACCGTAATTCGTTAGGTGGCGACTCTTTAAATACCCAATTCTCAAAAGAAAATGAGTCATTACACCCCATGGAATGTCGAAACCCGGACTTCCCCATCAAAAGGGAAAAAAGGGGGCGCGATAGCATGACGACTCTACTGGGGATTTTTTTCTAGGCTCTTACCATAATGAAATTGTCTTTTACAAAATTAGTCCAAGCATGCTTATCCTGTACCCTTCTCCCTTATTTGAATTTAATTGTCTATTTTTCAAGCATTTATGATTTCTTTATTGCCTTGAAACTGACTTGTCTCTTTGTTTTCTTTTTCCTGTAACTGTCTTTCAATTATTTAAATGCCGTATTTACTTTTCGTACGTGAAAATACTTGGCTACACATGTTATTTAATTGCTGCATAAATCATGCTCCGCATCATATTCCACTTATGCGTATCAAATCCTATAGCAACGCTTTAATGAGTGGTTGCGCTCTTCCTATTTACTACCTTTAAATTCGGAAAGGCTTATTGTGATAAAACTAGTCGATCAGCGGTGTAGTTGACGGTTCCGTGCCTTCCCCCTCGAGTTGTCCGCTTGAGGGTACAAGTCTAAAACACCATAGAAACCTTACTCTGATTAAAATTGTGCATGCATTATGGTCAAACCTAGCCGGATAAGTTATGTTGTCCACATAATGCTCATTTAAGATAAGCCTTATCCAAAGTCCACCGGATTTTCCATAATCCCAACGGATACAACCACGTTCTGTGCATTAATTTGGAGAACTATATTTCGATATGTTGATCATAAATGTATAAATAATCGAGTCCGGTGGGGGTAAGGTATAACCTTTTTGTTTTGCAGAAATTGAGGCACGAGGTCCCCAACTTCGGTATGGTTAGCATCCCTCACTCTTGCTGGACTGGTGGAGGAACACACCCTCACTCTTGCTGGACTAGTGGAGGAATCTTCCATCAAGTGACCAAATCAATGAATGGAAAGAGAGGGCCGTCAAATCTAGCAAAAAGCTGGAATATCTGGAATACAGTTTGTTGGAATTGGAAGGAAAAGTGAGAAAGAGAGTCACCGACTGCCAGAACGCCGAGAGAAACGAAGGAGGACATTTAGCAAAGGCATTCTTACTGATGAACCTACGCGAACTGGAGGATTTGATCAAAGAGAACATTCAACCTGAGGAAGGTCTTTCCGAGACCAAGTAGATTAGGTTTACTCGCTTTCCAAATGTAATAAGGCCAAGTGCCAGTAATGATTTATTTTTATTATCATCTTAGTGTCGTTTTGGGATTCATCTATTTTTATATTATAAAATGAAGCATTTATTGGCATTAAAAGTTCTCCAAATTTATTTGTCGCTAGGCCTACCTCGGGCACAATGAGGTTCCCAAAGTAGGACACAAATTTACATTTTCGTAATATGTGTTTAAATACTGCAAACATTTCAGAATCCTCACTAACTTGTTACCTTTTGTTTTTCTTTATTTTTGATTATTCTCATCCCCTTAGGTTGATTCACTCATACTGGCCTCATCATCGTATCATACTAGATCTAGGGACCCTCTACCTCCTCCTCCTCCAAGCAACACAAAGAGCAAAGGAATTACAAAGATGGACGACTTAAGTGGAATCCGAAAGGAAAGTGTTGAGAACACAAAGACTTCAGATGGCCGTAGTACTCCGGCCCCAAATGATCTAGTTTTGAGACTGGAACAAAAGATACTACAACTACAAGGAGAACTTGAGCAGGTTCGTAACTTGGCAAACCTGTCACTTACCCTCAATGTCCCCGATGTCCACCAAAAAACACAAAGAACCGACACCTCCTCAGAACGCACAAAACCAACAACCACAAAATCCTCCTGTGCCAAATCAATACGCAACTCCACCCCAAGTCATCAATCCACTACCAATACCAACTCCACCACCACCACATCATCATCAACCAATTCCGTACCCACCGACCACCACTTACCACACTCCCCAAAATACACCACCACTCATTCTCGATCCACAAAACTCCACCAATGACCATCACAATACCCAAGTTCCTGGCACCCATCAGAGCAACCCCATATATGTGGAAACGATGCCTCATTCTGCCCAACCAATCTCCTGTGCACCGGAATCCTCTGAGAAGGACCTGCTCATTAAGAACATGGCTGAAGAACTCAAGAAGTTGATAAGCCGAGTTCAAGGTGTTGAAGGCGACAGAGGAATAGAGGGTTTGAATTATGAGGATCTGTGCATACAGCCGGATGTCGAACTGCCAGAGGGGTACAAACCTCCTAAGTTCGAAATGTTCGATGGTACAGGTGATCCCAAGGTTCATCTGAGGACCTACTATGACAAGCTTGTCAGGGTCGGAAAAGATGAAAAGATCCGGATGAAGCTCTTTATGAGGAGCCTTACTGGGGATGCTTTGTCTTGGTATATCAGCCAGAATCCCAAGAAATGGGCTAATTGGGTAAGCATGGCATCGGAGTTCATGGACCGATTCAAGTTTAACACAGAGAATGCACCAGATGTCTTTTACATTCAGAATCTCAAAAAGAAACCTACTGAAACTTTTCGTGAGTATGCTACTCATTGGAGGTCGGAAGCAGCCAAGGTCAGACCATCTTTAGACGAGGAACAGATGAATAAATTCTTCGTCAGGGCACATGATCCACAATATTATGAGAGGTTGATGGTCATAAAAAATCACAAATTCTCTGATATCATCAAGCTCGGGGAAAGGATCGAGGAAGGAATCAAGATCAGGATGGTAACGAACTTCGAGGCCTTGCAAGCCACGAATAAGGCACTACAATCAGGTGGCATATCGAAGAAGAGAGATGTTGGGGCAGTATTAGTGGCCCAGGGCCCAAAATCTCCACTTACTTATCAGACACCTCCACCTACATATCAAACACATCCGCCTACATACCAAGCATCACCGCCTACATATCAACCTTCATCTCCTAGATATTCCCAACCAGCCACTGTCCATCACACTTATAACTCCCAACCATCCCACTTCCAATCACCACTAGCTCGCCAATATTATCCAAGACCAAGACCCAACTTCAACCGCAAGCCACCCAGACAATACACCGCAATTGCTGAGCCCATCGACCAATTGTAGGAAAGGTTGAAAGCCACCGACTATGTCACTCTTGTTTCTACTGTGGCATTGGAAAATCCATTCCAATGGGTCAATCCGAACAAAACCTATGCATACCGGTATGAAAGGGCACACCACCGCTGAGTGCCGAACATTAAAGGATAAGATCCAGACACTCATTGACAACAAGGTCATACAAGCAAAGGAAGTCGCACCTAATGTCCGCAACAATCCCCTCCCTGATCACAGATGTGATTGTGTACATGTGATAGAGACAAATGAAGAATGGGATCCTGAGGGGTCGATCGGGCTTATTCGAGAAGGCGATGACTTCAAGGTTGCAGTCACACTTACTCCTATTGTGGTTTAAACTCAGGCACCAATCGATGTTGAGGTAACCGCATCAGTTCCATTCGAAGTACAAGTGGCTCCGCCCGCAGCCACCCCCGCTCCATTTTAGGTAGAAGTGGTCACACCTTTCACTGTGACAGTATCAACCACACCCCCATTCAACTCAAAGGCAATACCTTGGGATTATGTTGCCAAGGCTCAGCGGAAAGGGAAGACCAGGGTAGGGGAATCTGACACTGCACATGGAATGACTAGAACCGGAAGAGTCTATACACTTGAACACTTGGGAGGTTCAAGTAAGGAGGCCACTACTAGGCAGCCTATCATTGAGATCGGGTCGGATGACCGGTGGAGGAAAGTGCAGGCAAAGGAGTACTCTGTTGTTGACCATCTGAACAAAGTTCCTACTCAGATATCTATCCTGTCACTATTGCAGAATTCAGAGGCACACAAGAACGCTTTAATGAAAGTGTTGAGTGAGGTTTATGTACCCAATAACATCACCGGTGGAGAAATGGCCAACATGATCGGTCAAGTGTTGGAGAGCCATAAGATTATCTTCCACGAAGATGAGCTACCATCTGAGGGGCCAAATCACAATCGAGCATTGCATATTACGGTGCAATTTGAAGACAAGTTCATTGTCAGGGTCTTGTTAGATGGAGTTTCAAGACTAAATATTTGTCCATTGGACACCCTGAAAAGGTTGGACAAAGGTTTCCATGAAATACGGACAGGAAGCATGAATGTGAAGGCTTTTAATGGGTCCCAGAGGGCCACGATCGGGGAATCAACCTTTGATTGCAGATGGGGCCAACTTGGTTCGACGTTGAATTCTAAGTGCTTGACATACCAGCCTCATATAATCTTTTGTTGGGCCGCCCATGGATCCATGCTGCTAGAGCCGTACCTTCCACACTACATCAAGCCGTGAAGTTTGAATGGAACCGCCATCTACACTAGCCAAATCATCTCAGCCATGGGACATAGAAGAAGGCTAGGAGGGGAAACCTATCATCACATCGAACGGGTCAATGCCGTCGAGAAGGATAAGTGGTGGAGTAACAAGATAGAAAGCATACTAGCATGGTCCGGATATGAACCCGGTAAAGGGTTGGAAAAGAACCTCCAAGGTATCACCAAGCCAATACAGCTGAAAAATCATAGTATCACCTTTGGGCTCAGATACCAATATACATAGCAAGAGTACAGGGATTGGTCGCCTCCATGGCGTGGACCATATTACCCTCTTGAGCAATCGGTGCCAAGTTTGGAACATGCTTTTCATCAGGCTGACACAATATGGGGAACTGCAGAAGAAGAAGTACTAGATGGGCTGAAGGAT
Source organism: Nicotiana tabacum (assembly GCF_000715075.1). NCBI lineage: Eukaryota > Viridiplantae > Streptophyta > Magnoliopsida > Solanales > Solanaceae > Nicotiana > Nicotiana tabacum. The sequence continues at coordinate 141,633,000 of NC_134099.1, read as the reverse complement.
CTATTCTTGAAAGACGAGGACATGGATTGTTGTGCCATAATTGAGGAGGAGGAGGAAGAAGGTCTCACCATTCAGACCGTGACAAAGGGAGCTGTTCTCAGAAACAGGACCGCCACACCATCCCGAGCCCGCCGAGTCCTTGGGTAGCTAGGCAGAATTTATAGCCGTTCTAGGCATTTAAAATTTTCGGCAATTTTGTTTTAAGATTTCTTTGTTTCAAAATAAATGCTCGATTCATCGAGCCGTGCTTTGTCTGAACAATTTCTCAAAGTTTTAATCAAATGCATTTGCTCTTTATTATTCACTACTATCTTTACACTTTTTCTTTCCACAACACTATTATTACTTTTCCTGATGAACCAGTGACTGTGACATGTAATGAGGCAACGTAACATAAGAATAGTGATTCAGTGGAGGAAGATGAGATACCCGAGGAAATTGTCAGGGAGGTTGAGAATTTTGAGAACAAGCCTAAGTCCAATCTAGACGAAACCGAAGCAGTAAATTTGGGAGACACCGAGATCGTTAAGGAGACTCACATCAACATTCATTTGTCGCCAACAGAGAAGGAAGAACACATCATTTTTCTAAAGGAATATGAGGACATATTCGCACGGTCGTATGACGATATGACCGGTTTGAGCAAATCTATAGTGGCTCACAAGTTACCTACTAATCCCATGTATCCGCCAGTCAAGCAGAAACTCAGAAAATTCAAACGAGACATGAGTTTGAAAATCAAGGAGGAAGTTACCAAACAGATCAAAGCCAAAGTTCTTAGGGTGGTTGAGTACCCAACCTGGTTGGCTAACATTGTGCTAGTTCTGAAGAAAGACAGGAAGGTCAGGGTATATGTTGACTACCGGGATTTAAACAGAGCAAGTTCCAAGGACGACTTCTCACTACCAAATATACACATCCTGATCGATAATTATGCCAAGCATGAACTCCAATCCTTTGTAGATTGCTTCGTGGGTTATCATCAAATTTGGATGGGTGAAGAAGACGCAGAGAAGACAGCTTTTATTATACCATGGGGTGTATATTATTACAAGATGATGTCATTCGGTCTGAAGAATTCTAGGGCCACTTACATGAGAGCTATGACAACCATCTTCCATGATATGATACACAAAGAAATAGAGGTGTATGTGGATGATGTCATTATTAAATCCAAGAGTGTCGCAGATCACATAGCGGACCTGAGAAAGTTCTTCGACAGGGTAAGGAGGTACAATTTGAAGTTGAACCCCACAAAGTGTGTATTCGGGGTTCCCGCAGGAAAGTAGCTAGGATTCATCTTGGGGGATCGAGCTGGATCCGTCTAAAGTCAAAGCTATTCAGGAGTTACCACCACCTAAGAGCAAAAAGGATGTGATGAGCTTTCTAGGACGACTCAACTACATCAGTCGATTCATAGCACAGTCCACATTCATATGTGAACCCATCTTCAAGATGCTGAGGAAAGATGCCGAGACAAGTTGGACCGAGGATTGTCAGAAAGCTTTTGACAAGATCAAGGAGTACCTGTCCACACCACCAGTTCTGGTCCCACCAGAACCAGGACGACCTTTGCTACTCTATCTATCTGTATTGGATGGAGCTTTCGGATGTGTTTTGGGACAACATGATGAGACAGGATGAAAGGAGCAAGCCATATATTACTTGAGTAAGAAGTTTACGCCTTATGAAGCACGATATTCTCTGCTCGAACGCACTTGATGTGCTTTGACCTGGACAACCTAGAAGTTGAGGCATTACTTCTATGCCTACGATACATACCTCATATCCAAGATGGATCCTTTAAAGTACATATTTCAGAAACTCATGCCGACTGGAAAGTTGGCCAAATGGCTGATATTGCTAAGTGAGTTCGATATCATCTAAGTAACTCAGAAGGCAGTCAAGGGACAAGCATTGGTAGATCACCTTGCTGAAAATCCGGTGGGAGGAGAATATGAACCCTTGAAAACGTATTTTCTTGATGAAGAAGTATCATTTGTAGGAGAAGACATTATCGAAGCATATGAAGGTTGGAGGATGTTCTTTGACGGAGCCGCAAATTTCAAAGGAGTGGGCATTAGAGCAGTTTTGGTATCAGAAACGGGTCAGCATTATCCGGTATATGCTAAACTCAGATTTCCCTAAACCAACAACATGGCAGAATATGAAGCCTGCATACTAGGGCTCAACATGGCAGTCGACATGAACATTCAGGAGTTGTTGGTAATCCGTGATTCAGATTTGCTTGTGTACCAGGTACAAGGAGAGTGGGCCACCAAGAATTCCAAGATATTGCCATATCTGCACCACGTGCAGGAATTGAGAAAGAGGTTTGCAAAAATAGAATTCCGACATGTGCCTAGAGTTCAGAATGAGTTTGCCGACGCATTGGCCACTTTGTCATCTATGATACAACATCCAGACAAGAACTACATTGATCCCATTCCAGTAAGGATCCATAATCAGCCGGCATTGTGCCCATGTCTAGGAAGAAGTCGATGGAAGGCCTTGGTTCCATGACATCAAAGAGTACTTATCAAAAGAAGAATACCCAGAGCATGCAAACCATGCTCAGAAACGCACACTCCGGAGATTGTCCAATCACTTATTCCACAGTGGAGGAAACCTGTATAGAAGAACCCCCGATCTGGGATTGCTAAGATGTGTCAACGCGAAGGAAGCTTCTAAGCTACTTGAGGATGTGCATGCTGGGACCTGTGGTCCGCACATGAATGGTTTCGCCTTGGCAAAGAAGATACTCAAGGCAGGTTACTTTTGGATGAACATGGAGACGGATTGCATTCAGTATGTCCGCAAATGCTTTCAATGTCAAGTACACGCCGATATGATAAAAGTGCCGCCAAACGAGCTCAATGCAACAAGCTCACCTTGGCCATTCGCCGCTTGGGGAATGGATGTTATTGGTCCAATTGAGCCCAGTGCTTCAAACGGACACAGGTTCATCCTAGTAGCCATTGATTACTTCACAAAATGGGTAGAGGCTACATCTTACAAAGCTGCGACAAAGAAAGTCGTCACAGATTTTGTCAAGGATTGTATTGTTTGCCGATTTGGAGTTCCCGAGTCCATTATTACTGCTAATGCCGCCAATCTCAACAGTGATATGATAAAAGCTATGTGTGAAGCTTTCAAAATCAAGCACAAGAATTCCACAAACTACAGACCGCAGATAAATGGAGCCGTAGAAGCCGCCAACAAAAACATCAAGAAGATACTAAGGAAAATGGTAGAAAACCACAAACAATGGCATGAAAAGCTACCTTTTGCTCTATTGGGGTACCACACCACGGTTCGCATATCAACCGGGGCAATTCCCTACATGTTGTTTTATGGTACCGAGGCTGTCATTCCAGCCGAGGTAGAGATTCCTTCTTTAAGAGTCATACATGAATCTAAACTCAGCGATGCAGAGTGGATAAGGAGTCGCTATGAGCAATTGGCCCTTATCGATGGAAAGAGGATGAATGCAGTGTGTCACAGCCAACTTTATCAAAACAGGATGTCCAAAGCTTTCAATAAAAGGGTCAAACCAAGGCAATTTACACCAGGACAGCTGGTGTTGAAGAAGATCTTCCTGTATCAAGATTAAGCCAAAGGGAAATTCTATCCAAACTGGCAAGGTCCCTACATGGTTCACAGGGTGCTGACAGGAGGAGCACTCATACTTGTAGAGATGGATAGAGAATTCTGGCCAAAACCAATCAATTCAGACGCGGTCAAGAGATACTATGCTTAGACTATTTTACTCATCTGATTGTAACTGAACTATACTTGACCTGATTCCCATTTAAGAGGGGATACGTAGGCAGCCTTATGGGTTCGGTCATATCATAATAAAATTTCATTCCCCCCAAGATAAAAAACTAGGGCAGAATTTTGAGAAGGGTCCTCAAATATCCGAAGCAAGTCCGGCCAACGCCAACATGCGTCAGACGGTCAGTAATCAGTTAAGAAACTGGGGCAGAATTTTGAGAAGGATTCTCAAAATTCTGAAAAAGGTTCAGCAAGGCCTATTATCCGCAAACAGCCGAAGGCATCTACCAAACTGGGGCAGAATTTTGAGGAGGACTCTCAAAATTCCATAAGAGAATTGCAATGTCTTTGAGATGTGTTACAGTCACTCATTCATCAAAATTACTTGATATATCAATACATTTCTAAAACAACTCTATTTTTCAAATATTGCATATTTTCAAAAACTCTACTTCCATAATAGTCAAGTGTCACCCAGGGGAACTCGAAAGGCTTTCAGAATTAAGCAGAGCAAGGCCGGCAGACGAAGCAAGAACCAACCTCCCCTCACCAAACTTACAACTTTTCTTTGAACGCAAGTGCATTTGACATAACGATAGAACTCGCAAAACATGTATACACAAAGATAATTCACTATCAATCAGGCCATCAGACATCAGATACATCTCTAGATAAGACATACCCTACTCTTATTCACTGCTCGCTCTTTGCATGGGACTAATCCCTGTCCCCCTATCTGCATGAGTCTAAGCCTTGACTCCATCCTGCATGAGGCTAATCCTTGCCTCCCCATTTGCATGAGTCTAATCCCTGACTCCACATTTGCATGAGGCTAATCTTTGTCTCCCTACCTGCATGAGTCTAATCCCTGACTCCATGTAATTCCTGACTCTGCATTTGCATGGGGCCATTCCTTGCCTCCGTATTTGCATGAGTCTAATCCTTGACTCCATATTTTCATGAGGATAATCCTTGCCTCCATATTTGCATGAGGCTAATCCCTGCCTCCCCACTTGCATGAGGCTAATCCTTGCCTCCATATTTGCATGAGTCTAATCATTGACTCCATATTTGCATGAGTCTAATCCTTGACTCCATATTTGCATGAGGCTAATCCTTGCCTCCATATTTGCATGAGTCTAATCCTTGACTCCATACCTGCATGAGGCTAATCCTTACCTCCATACTTGCATGAGGGTAATCCTTGCCTCCATATTTGCATGAGGCTAATCCCCGCCTCCCCACTTGCATGAGGCTAATCCCCGCCTCCCCACTTGCATGAGGCTAATCCTTTCCTCCATATTTGCATGAGTCTAATCCTTGACTACATATTTGTATGAGTCTAATCCTTGACTCCATATTTGTATGAGGCTAATCCTTGCCTCCATATTTGCATGAGTCTAATCCTTGACTCCATACTTGCATGAGGCTAATCCTTGCCTCCATACTTGCATGAGGCTAATCCCTGCCTCCCTATTTGCATGAGTCTAATCCTTGACTCCATAAGGATAATCCTTGCTTTCCTGTTTGCATGAGGCTAATCCTTGCCTCCACATTCTCATGGGACTAAGCACTGTCCCTTTTGCACAAGATATTGCTCTATTTTTGCTATCTATTCGTTTTTCAATCGGGCGAAGCTCTGCCCTCCATTTCAGAAGACTAAGCCTTGTCTTGTTAACATCTTATTATTGCATCTCATGGGCTGAAATATCGCCAATTTATCCGAAGGCATCATAGTCTAAAGGCATCATCCTCATAGCCGGAAGACACCATGCCATGGCCTGAGGATCTCTCAAAATTGCATATCATTATTCAAAGGCGTCAAGGTTTGGAGGCACCATTGTCATAGCCCGAGAACATCATTTCATGGCCTGGGAATCCCTCACTAAATAATTCATGGCCCGGGACATCATGGTCTAAGGACATCATCTTTAACCGTCCAAAGACAACCTTCATGGTCCAAAGGGAATCTGCATCATGTTTAAATTTTCGCAAATACGTTTGTAGCATCTTTTATCTGCAGGTAACTAGTAAGCAACCACTATCCTAGTAGGAGCGATCTCGCTCCAGTTCTCCCAACCGCCCCGAGCTTCAACCGCTCACCGTAGCCGCTTCCGCATCGCGTGTCCGTTCTTGTAGTAATTTTGTCGGCATACTCCGCGGATATCCAGAACTACACATGGCCTGACTCCTATAAAACAAGGGATATGTAGGCAACTCGAAAATTGGAGTCCGACCTCCGTCATTCAAAACATCCCGTCTGGTCAAAATTGGCCATCATTTCTTTACCCGAAAACTCTTTCATCCTTCCCATGTAAAGAGGGGCGGCTGTTGATACCCAATTTTTCCCTATATATTTTAAACATGCGTAAATACCTTCAAAATAGCATATACAATATATATAAGCATGCACAAGGCTTTTATAATTTTTTCCATAATTTTAAGGATTTAAATTGATTTATTTCCTTCCCTTTTATTCATAAAATCTCCAGTAATTTTTTTCCAAATTATTGTTATGATGCTTTAGTCATTAACTTCTATACTTATGCCAAAATATGATTAATATATTTTTTATGTATTTTTATAATTACATTTGGTATTTTTAAGCTAAATTGCATATAATTGCAATATTAGCCCCTTTTAATGTATAATTACATTTTATATGTGTAAAATTTGTCCTTATATTTTTAAAATGATAAATATATATTTTAAATCATTTTGGTACATAAAATTATTTTCTAGAAATTGTGTATTATAAATTAAATATGGGAAAATTGGCTATTTAAATTATAGCCAGATTTGACTTTCAATTGTAGCCTAAATTGAACCCAACCCCAGCCCAATTTCCTACTAAATTACCTGACCCAAACCTTATATACACTTACCCAAACCTGAAACCCATCTACCCGATCCAACCTAAATCAAAATCCTGGTCGTTGATCTCCCAGATCAACGACCCATATGATTCCTTTCCTTTTTTAATCCCTAAGACCCCCTACCCTACCTCATTTCTAAAAGACCGCCGCCCTTAGATTCTCTCATCTCCTCTATTCTCTCAACCTAACCCTAAACCCCTTTCAACCGCCTCCCTTCTCCGGTCTTCTCCGGTGACCACCCTTCAACCCCAAGCCTCCAATGGCTCCTCCTTTGCCATGCTCATCTTCTCTGAGGCCTTCAAGGGCCCTGGGTCACACCGACTTGCATCTAGGGTTTGCCATCTGGTCCGTTCTTAGCTATTTCAGTATGATATCAAGTGAAATCCTGCTATACTTGTTGCGATCCTTGAGGTTTTGACAGGTTCTTTCATCTATACTTGGGTTTCTTCTGAAACCCTACTTTTTTTGCTTACATCTCTTAGATCTATACGACTTTTAAATGATTCAAGTCTTTTCTTTTGATGTTTTATACTGTTCTTGAATCTCTTTTATAAAAATCATCGATTTCAAGTCATTTTCATCTTCTTCTAAACCTAGGGTTTTCGGAACTTCTTCTACACTTTGTTTAAACTGATTCGTTATGATTGAAACTTCTATCTCATGCATATTTTGACTAATTCTATGATTTTACTCCTTTTTCAACTCGCCTATGTTGAAAACCCTAATTTCTTAGTTCCAATCTTGGATTTCTGGGTTTTGTTTGATAACGTGTTCAGTAAATATGTATGTTTCTATGATTCTGTGATTTTTGCTCTATGTTTGCTTGATTATGGTTCCTAATTGTGGTTGCCCCTACATATTGTGTGATTTTGCCTTTTTTGTTTCACCAACATTTCTGATTCTTCACTTCTCCTGCCAGTATCATGCTTAGCTTACTAATTCAGACTATGCTCTACATGAATCCCTGATTTTATATGTGATTCTTGTCCTACTCGACCTCTTAAGGTTCTGATTTTTGCTTACCATGTGCTTGTTCTTATATAGTGGTGCTAAATTGGTACTATCTTCTATTTTTGAATCCTTGAATCTTTGTGATTGATTTTTCACTAATTCCGCACGATATCCCTACGGAGTTTTACCTTGTAGAATGTTTTCTGACCTTATTCTATGGTCAATTATGCTATTAATTGATTTCTTAAAACTTTTCTTGATTGAAATATGTTGAATCTAGCCTATGTGTACTTGTACTATGTAGAAAATACTTCCTTATTTACCATGTTCAGCCTTATACGATTTTCTTCCTTGTCATATGTCTATGACTGTTTGAAGTTAACTCCCCAATTAAAGGGAGTACTTACCTTGATATCCAAACTGATTGATTCTGAGTTCCTTAATTACTAATTGACTTTGATTTTTACCCTATTTACTACCTGCTTTCAAACTATAAATACCCTAGACTTTCATTAGCACAACACACGAACTCTTGGTTCAAAAACTATCTCTCACACTCAAACTTTCTGCTCTCTCTTTTGTACTACTTCCTACTGCTCTAAGTTAGCCGGCTGCAAGCCAAGGCTCACCATTGTGTTCTCTTGTTCTTTCACTCTGCTTACTATCCTCTTTACTGGTATGTTCTAGTTTCAATTCAAAGTCCCAACAACAATATGATTTTCTTATTGCTTCAGTTCAATTTGTTTCTAGTTTGCTTCTATTTGTGGTTTTGTTGTGAAACTTGTGGTTGATGGTTACATTATTTGCATGTTATTATGTCTTCCCCTTCCCTGAGATCAGTATATTCCCCCTTATGTGTGTTTCTGAGCTTGTCTTACCAATATCTCTTACTTGTTATGTGTTTACCACCATGAATTCCCAAATCCCTATCACCCCTTGTAAGTGATCTAGTTCTTTGTGTCTGGTTTTGTGACTATGCCTGGTCAGCTGTTTCTGAGCATATGTATACCAACTCCTAGACCTTTGCTTGATTATGTGCTTGCAATCAAGTGTTCTATGTATCCCAAACCCCTTGACCCATGTTTGTGACTACTGAATTTACTTTGGTTTTGTGACTATTAGCTGTGTATAAACCTGTCCTAAGGTTTTTGGACATCTGTTCATTTCTTCAATCTCTTTCCAAATAGTCTCTGTTGTTTTACTACATTGCTTTCAAACAGACTTCCTCTTTTAATACAGTTTTTACTGAAACCTCTCAACTTGTGTCAATCACTTTCATTCTACTCTTAGTCAAAAAGTTCTGCCCCCTCCAGTATGTGTACTGCCTTGGGATCCTCTTGAGAACCCTTTGAACTCTGGCATACTGAGGCTGGCCTTTCCACACTACACTTGTTTAAATTTGGTTACTAAGTCTAGTGTAAGCACTGCCAGAGATCCTTGAGATCCTTAGGGAACTTTGATGCACCTAGACTCAAACATTGTCTATGGAATTGAAGCATTTGAGGTCATTGGAGGCTTTGGAAACCCGGGCCTAAATGAAGGCTCCCTATAGAATAGCTTCTTATTTTTCTTATTTACTTATGTAATTCATTCATCTAGTTTGTAATAATTTGTAAACGAATATTGTGGAATTTAGTGAAAGGGATGGGTATATGTATGTTTGTGGGGGTAATACGGGTAGAAATCATGCTCCTAGGGCCTTATGTTTAAATCAGATTGTTTTCCAGTAGAAATCATGCTCCTAGGACTTTATGTTTAAATTCGATTGCCTTACTAGGTAGAAATCATGTTTATAAGGCTTTACATTTTGGTCATGTTTTAGAAACCATGCCTATATAATCCAAATAATCATGCCTTCAATGTCCTAAAATCGGATTAACTATTAGATGCCATACCTATTTGAGGAGGAAACTTTGAGCCTCTAATTGCTTCTTTCTATGTGTTGAAAGTCCTAAGTGTTTTGCTTGTCGCCTTATAATTTTCACCTTTTAAAACCTTAGGGGTCCGTCTAGAACCACTTATAGGTAGATGCCCTAACTCCCTCTAGGACCATTAAGACGGGATGGGTAGCAGCACACAATAGAGATTGCTGACCAAACACTCGTTTTGCATGACTAATAAGGGAATGGGAAGGGTAGATATGGGATATGATGACTACGCACTAATGTCACGTGTAGCCCCTCATTGAGGAGTATTTACCGGACATTGTATGGGGTGATCCTATAGGATAACAAACCTAGGACCCCTCCTTTACCAAAACTCCCTTTTTATTCAAACCTTTGTTTTACAACTTGTCCAAATCTTATTACATGAGTTATCCAACGTGCTTTACTTGCAACCTATTTGATTCAATTGTTTACTTGTAATGGAATAATTTGTGAATATAAGTTCGGTCGGGACCCACAATTGTGGACCAAGAAGAGTGCCTAACACCTTCCATTTGAGGTTACTTCGAGCCCTTACCCTAATTTCTGGTAATGCAAACCAATCCAAGAGTTAATCAGTCTAGGTTCCCTAACGCACCGTAATCCGTTAGGTGGTGACTCTTCAAATACCCAATTCCCAAAAGGAAATGAGTTATTACACCCGATGGAATGTAGGAACCCGGACTTCCCCGTAAAAAGGGAAAAAAGGGGCGCGACAGTAGGCTGCAGATCTGGTAGGATACATTTGGATATAAGTGATTACACCTCCCTTAAGCACTGATAGCAACTAGGTCGGGAATCCAAACTATAGTAAGAATTTGAGAAGTAAATGTGGAAGCAATAACAACAAATTATTGAACAACTAGAATTAAAGAGATGAATATAAAGGATATGGGAAAATTAAAGGAAAGAATTTCCAAGAACTTCCAAGAACGCAAGTTCTATAGCCATAACAAGATTAAAGTAACAACGTCTTGATTTATGGAAGAAATCAAATGCCTTTACTTAAAAGCAAATCAAAACAATAGATTCGGATCTTGACCGCTTTACGAGTAACTTGAGACAACAATTTATAACTAGTATTAATCGCCTTCTAAGACTACCACAAAGGAGTTAAAGATATCACAAAAGAGAAGTAATCTTACTACCTTGAACTATGAACTAGTAAAGGTTGAAAGATAAATCTCAAAGCATAAGTAACAAAGGTTCAAAAGAACTCTCAAAGTATGATATACTTAATAAATAATGTAGTGTATTATGAATGAGAAGAACTCCCTATTTATAGGAGTACTAAGGCATAAAAGTCCTTAAAATTAGGTAGGGTGGTTGCTAAGGCATACAAAGTCATTACAATTAGGTAGGGTGGTTGCTAAAGAGTAAGAAAAGTCATTAAAATTAGGTGGGGGGCGGCCAAGACACTTTGGGGCAGATTTGGGCCTTAAAACAACTAGTTTGGGCCGTTGGTTTGGACTCCAATTGGGCTCCTTTTGAAACACCCCCTTTTGGACCTCTTTTAAACTTATTTTGAGCCCTTTTTGATGGACTTCAAGGGCTGATTTGGTGACCCAATCTTCCTCCTCTTGGACTTCAATTTGGACCACCATATAATTGTAAAATTTGGACAATTCTCTCCTTTGGTCTTGATCTCTTCATCTATAATTAAAAGCTTCTTTATTTGCCATTGAAGTCTAGCAACCTTAGTTTGCAACTCTTTAGCTTGAGATCTTGTATATGGCCTTGGAGCTTCCAATTCACATCCTTTATCCTTGAGCTCTTCCTCCCAATTAATAACTTCTTCATTTGCACTTGAAGTCTAATGATCTTGTTTTGTAATTCTTTAGCTTGACATCTTATTAAAGGCCATCTTTGAGATTAGAAAGCTTCATCCTTGTCCTTGAATAGAGTTGAGCTTCCTAGGATTCTATCATTCCCCTCTTCTTGAAGAAAATTCGTCCTCGAATTTCGACCTTGCAAGAAAAAGAAAACACGCACTAGTAAATGGTATCTATTAATCTGAAAAAATAGTAGGAATAAAATAAGATAGTGACAATGTGTCCATTTAACCCAATCAATCCTAATAGGTATAAATACTCCCTTATAAAGCATATGGACATCATCATCCCAATAAAATTTATGTCTACCTAGATTAATACAATAAAAACCTCTCTTAGATGCACCATGCAATGGAACTTGCAATTCGATCTTGTCGGTACGGCAATCCATGAGTAAACATGACAAAAAAATTATAAAAGAGTGACTACACATCCATTTAATATAAGTACCTTTACCACATGTATCAAACAAGATACATTCATGATATAGACTACTATCTACAATTACAAATCTCATGGATTCCTCTACATGAAAGAGTATTTGATCACCAGTGTTACAACAATCATGCATATCCTCTTTACTAGAAACAAATACTTTTACAAGCTTACAATGAACATGACTTGAAGAATGACTCCCCATCACACAACAAAGATCACATTCTAGCACTTTAGCACATGAAAACTCATTATCCACTTGAATAAGATAAGAAGAAATATTTAACTCATTCGCAAGCCTCTTCTCATAAATTCCATGCCTCTTTCCACCAAGTTGGAATAAGTAATCATCTATGTCATACACAATTTCAAAAGGAAGCGAATTACTCTTACACATTAACTTAGATATTATAGTTAATGACTTGATGTGCATCAAAATATCATCATCTACAAAAATTATAAAGTCACAAATATAAGAAATAAGAGTGTAATTCATTACCTCCAAAATACCTTAGGTGTTCTAGAAAGACCAAGAATGCAAATAAACTAATTATACATACCATACTTGGACTTATTTACCAATGAAACATCATCACCTTGTATTCTTTTATGCAATGGCTCCACCTTAGCAATGCTTTTAGGCAACTCCATGTCATAACCCTGTAAATAAGAATCGAAATAGTCAAAAGGTTTAATAACAAAGAATTTAATCAAGCTTTTGTCTTCCACCATCCAACAAGAATTGATATTGCTGAATTTATGTTGGAATCCAATTGGATCTTTTGCCACCATCTCTTGCGCCTCACCACTTCTTTCAAAAGGTATTTCATCACGTGGTTGTACAAAATCACAAGAACTAAATCAAGAAAGAGTTAATGGGTTAGGAAGTAAAAAAACTTTTTTCTTGCTTACACTCTCTTTGGCTTTTATCGCAAGACTAATGTTTTCCTCACCCTTAGCCTCTTTTCTCTCACTAAAGAGTTCTTTTCCTTCACTCAATCTCTCTTGTTTTTCTCTCTCTACCTCACAGACTTTGTTTCTCTTATTGCTTTCTCTCTTTTCTTTTTTCTCAAGATCATTGTTTACCTCACTTGACATCCCAGTCTTTTTACTCAAGACAACCTCTCCTTTTTCCTCTTTTGGAATGTCAACATGCATTCCCTTACTCCTCTCATTCTTTTTTCTCTCGTATTTTTCCATATTCTCTTTAACAATCTTTTCATCTGCACAAATTTGTGAGGGAGTCAAAGGCCCAAGACTGAGTTTCTTCCCATTAACCTCAAAAGAGTATCTATTTTTTCCGATACTATATGAAGCACTTCTATAGATATTCCATGGCCTTCCCAACAAGATATGAAAACGATTCATGGGAATGACATCACACCAAATCACATCCTCATACCTTCCAATAGAGAATGGTAATAACACTCTTTTATCTACCTTTACTCCTTTCAACATGTAGGGATCAATATGTTCAACACAAGGCAAGTTCAATTTCTCAACCATATAAGTGCTAATTAAGTTATAGTTAAATGTTTTGTCAATTCTAAGGGTATAAATTGTAGACATCACTTTAGCTCTTGTTTGAAAAATAACTTTACCATTGTCTTCTTTCCATTCGATATATTGTAATATCGACCTTTCAAGTTGTTGAGTCATAGATTTACTCCTTCCACTGCAACTACCTATTTGAGATATCTTGACATAGATTAAAGGAAATATGTATCTCTCAAATTTGGCTTCTTTGTTTTTTTTTCTCAATTGTTCTCTCACACACTTTATCCTTTTTTTCTCTCGAAATAACCTTTGAACAAAATACTTTGTAGATTTATAGTTAAACCCAACTCGTATGAAGTTCTTAGTAGTAAAATTCAGATTTTTGGGAAACTAATGAAAGAAAAACCAAATCCTAGAACTATTAGGCTCGGTTGAAACAAGACGCGAACAAAAAGGAAAGGATTATATATTTAGATTAGAAAGAGTAAGAAAATCTAGGATCCCCTCTTCTTGTTTCCTTTGTTAATTTTTGGAAACAAATTAGATACAAAAGAAATATCCCGGAGAGCACTCTCATTTTTTAGTTCTAAAAACTGATTTTTGTTTTTTTTTTGTTTTTTTTTATTTTTTTATTTTTTTTTAAATTTTATTCTTTTTTTTTTTTGCTTTTACTATTCAAGAAATCCCAAGACTTACCAAGAACGAAATCTTGATAGAACCGCTCTGATACCACTTGATAGCAACTAGGTCGGGAATCCAAACTATAGTAAGAATTTGAGAAGTAAATGTGGAAGCAATAACAACAAGGAATTGAACAAATAGAATTAAAGAGATGAAAATAAAGGATATGGGAAAATTCAAGGAAAGAATTTTCAAGAACTTCTAAGAACGCAAGTTCTACAGCCTTGACAAGATCAAAGTAACAACGTCTTGATTTATGGAAGAAATCAAACGCCTTTACTTAAAAGCAAATCAAAACAATAGATTCGGATCTTGACCGCTTTACGAGTAACTTGAGACAACAATTAATAACTAGTATTAATCGCCTTCTAAGAATACCACAAAGGAGTCAAAGATATCACAAAAGAGAAGTAATCTTACTACCTTGAACTATGAACTAGTAAAGGTTGAAAGATAAATCTCAAAGCACAAGTACAAGGGTTCAAAAGAACTCTCAAAGTATGATATACTTAATAAATAATGTAGTGTATTATGAATGAGAAGAACTCCCTATTTATAGGAGTACTAAGGCATAAAAGTCCTTAAAATTAGGTAGGGCGGTTGCTAAGGCATACAAAGTCATTACAATTAGGTATGGTGGTTGCTAAGGCATACAAAGTCATTACAATTAGGTAGGGTGGTTGCTAAAGAGTAAGAAAAGTCATTAAAATTAGGCGGGGGGCGGCCAAGATACTTTGCGGCAGATTTGGGTCTTAAAACAACTAGTTTGGGCTGTTGGTTTGGACTCCAATTGGGCTCCTTTTGAAACACCCCCTTTTGGACCTCTTTTAAACGTATTTTGAGCCCTTTTTGATGGACTTCAAGGGCTGATTTGGTGACCCAATCTTCCTCCTCTAAGAAGAGGGGAATGATAGCATCCTAGGAAGCTCAACTCTACTCAAGGACAAGGATGAAACTTTGGAATCTCAAAGAGGGCCTTTAACAAGATGTCAAGCTAAAGAGTTGCAAAAACAAGGTCGTTAGACTTCAAGTGCAAATAAAGAAGTTGTTAATTGGGAGAAAGAGCTCAAGGATAAAGGATATGAATTGTTTATTTTTAGACTTAGATTATTCAGATTATTATCAATAAAAATTGTGAGATTTTTCTTGCACTATTGTGTGTGGCTACTCTTGGATTTATTCTTCAATATTCAAGACTCAACTTAAGGTGGTATGATTAAACCCTTTTTGAAATCTTAGATCACTTCTAGGTATTCAAGAAAGGTGATAAGTTTAGGCTTATTGTTGTTCTTGTTATTCTAAAGGGTCGGGTTTCACAATCTATCTCTTGTTTTTAATTTTCTACCAAAGGCGATTAGTTCTTTATTAGCTAATTATTGTTGTTAGGATTCAATTTCAAGAATAGACTTCTTGAATTCAAGAAAGGTATCTTTAATTTTCCGTCCTTTTTCGTTTCTTTATTTTCTTTTAGCTTCCGCACGTTTCTTGATTTTCTTTTGTAATTCTTGAATCCCCTATCATGTTGTTATCAAGTGATATCAGAGCATAGGCTAATAAAGATTTCAATCTTGATAATCTTGGGAGGTTCTTGAGCAACAAAAAAAACCAAAAAAAAAGAAAGAAAAAAAATGAAAAATAAAAAGAAAAAAAATCAGCCCAAAAAAGGAAAGTGAATAGGTCATTATTATTTCAAAGTTCAAGAATTCTTTAGTTTTCAAGTCAAGAAGGAAAACAAGAAGAGGGGATCCTAGTTCGTAAAGATTAAGGTAACTTCTTTCCTTATTCTTATGGGTTTTGGATTTCTTAAATTCTTTCCTTTTTTTTCTACTAACCAATTCCTATTCTTTCTAGGTTTGATCTTCCACTTTCCTTTTCTTTTTCTAACTCTAAATTCTTATCACTAAGGGTTGTGATTAGTAAGGTTTATTAATAAATCTAAAGATTAACGAACAAGAGTTGCTTTGAGTGTAAAAAGAAAGAGAGGTGAGAACATTAGAGGGAAAAAGCCAAATTTGAAAGATACATATTTCTTCTAATCTTTGTTCGAGATGTCTCAAACAGGTAGTTATGGAGAAAGGAGATGAGCTATGACTCAACAATTTGAAAGGTCGAACTTTCAGTATGGCGAATGGAAGAAACGCGATGGTAAAGTTATTTTCTAAACTAGAGCTAAAGTGATGTCTACGATTTGTGCCCTTAGAATTGACAAAGAATTTGGCTATAACTCAATTAGCACTTATATGGTTGAGAAACTAAAGTTTCCTTGTGTTGAGCATATTGAACCCTACATGTTGAGAGGCGTAAAGGTAGATAGGAGAGTCTTATTACTATTCTCAATTGGAAGGTCTGAGGATGCGATCTGGTGTAATGTGATTCCCATGAATAATTATCATATCTTGTTGGGAAAACCATGGTATGTCTATAGAAGAACTTCATATAACATGGAAAAAATAGATACTCTTTTGAGGTTAACGAAAAGAAACTCATTCTTGGACCTTTGACTCCCTCACAAATTTATGAAGATGAAAAGACCGTTAAAGAGAATATGAAAAAATATGAGAGAGATCAGAATGAGAGGAGTAAGGGAGTGCATGTCGACATCCCAAGAGAGGAAAAAGGAAAGGTTGTATTAAGTGAAGAGAATGGGGTGTCAAGTGAGAAAAAAAGCGAACTTGAAGGAAAAGAAAAGAGGAAAGACAATGAGATAACAAAAGTATGTGACGTAGAGAGAGAAAAACATGAGGCTTTGAGTGAAGAAAAAGAAGAAAACTTTAGTGAGAGAAAAGAGGCTAAAGGTGAGGAAAAAGTTAGTCTTGAGATAAAAGCCAAAGAGAGTGAAAGTAAGAAAATATGTTCTTTACTTTCTAACCCGCTAAATCTTTCTTGTTTTAGTTCTTATGTTTTTGTGCAGCCACACGTTGAAAGACCTTCTAAAAGGATAGGTGAGGCGCAAGAGATGGTAGCAAAGGATCCAATTAGATTCCAACATGCATTTAGCAAAATCATTTTTTGTTGGATGGTGGATGATAAAAGCTTGGTTAATTTCTTTATTGTTGAACCTTTTGACTCTTTTGATCCTTATTTACAGGTTTATAACATAGAGTTCCCTAAAGGCATTGCCAAGTTAGAGCCATTGCATAAAAGAATAAAAGATGATGTTATTCCATTAGTAAATAAGTCCATGTATGGTATGTATAATTGGTTTATTTACATTCTTGGCCTTTATAGAACACCTAAGGTATTTTTGGAGGTAATGAACTATACTCTAATTTCTTATGTTGGTGACTTTATAATTTTTGTGGATGATGATATTTTAATGCATATCAAGTCACTAACTGTAATATCTAAGTTCAAGTGCAAGAGTAATTTGTTTCCTTTTGAAATTGAGTATGGCATAGATGATTATATGTTCGAACTTGGTGGAAAGAGGCATGAAATTTATGAGAAGAGGCTTGGAAATGAGTTTTCATGTTATAAATTGCTAGAATATGAGTTTTGTTGTGTGATAGGAAGTCATTCTTCTAGTCATGTTGATTGTGAGCATGTAAAAGTATTTGATACTAGTAAAGAGGCTATGCATGATTATTGTGACGTTAATGATCAAATACTCTTTCATGAGCTTATCTATGACTCTTTCTGTGACAGTTTGAGCAATTGCTTAGAATCCTTTGATGTTGAGAATATTATTTAGGAAAGTTATAATCATGAGCTTGAATGTATTGAAACTTTTATTTTGGGAATTATGGGTTCTTCTAACCTTCTTGAGGATTTATGTGCTTCTTTGAATAGCTTATATGTAGAAGAATCCATGAAATTTTTAATTGATACTTGGCTATATCATAAAAGTGTCTTATTTGATACATGTGCTAGAGATACTTGTTTTAAATGGCCGCGTGATCAATCTTTTGTAATTTCATTGTCATGCATATTTTTTGACTACCTTAAGAGAGGTTTTTATGGGACAAATCTAAGTAGGCATAAATTTTATTGAGATTATGATGTCCATATGCTTTATAAATGAGTATTTACACCTATTAGGCTTAATTGGGTTAAGTGGACACATGATCACTATCTTGTTTTATTTTTACCATTTTTTCAGATTAGTGGATGCCATTTACCAGTGTTTATCTTCGTTTTCTTGCAAGGTCGAAATTCAAGGACGAATTATCTTCAAGAAGAGGGGAATGATAGCATCCTAGGAAACTCAAATCTATTCAAGGACAAGGATAAAGCTTTGGAATCTTAAAGAGGGCCTTTAACAAGATCTCAAGCTAAAAAGCTACAAAACAAGGTCATTGGACTTTAGGAGCGATCAAAGAAGTTGTTAGTTGAGAGGAAGAGCTTAAGGATAAAGTATATGAGTTATCTAGGTGTTATATTTATTTTATGGCCCAAATTCATGTCCAAGAAGAGGTGGATTAGATCCCAAGAAACATCCTCTGAGGAAAGTCCAAATCAGGCCACTGTTGGACAATTTTGGCATCTAAAATGTGTCCAAACTTGCTGCCCATGAAGTCCTACAAAAATCACATTTTTAATAGCATAAAAAGGAATTACTTGATGTCCAAGAATGGTAAAATAGGCGTGCTCTGTTGAGTGCAAGTTGGTGCCAATTTGCTTGCAAATTTCCTTCAAGATTTCCAAGATTCTATCCAAGATTCGTTTGAGACTTATTCCCATATATTTTAGGACTATATTTATTGCTTTCCTAGTTAGTTAAGGTTATGTTTCCTTTTCCTAAGATTTTTGAAATCACTTTCCAAGAATGACTTGATTTTTGCTTCCTAGTATTTTTCTTTTCCTAAGGTAGTTGGACTTGTTGTTT
Source organism: Nicotiana tabacum (assembly GCF_000715075.1). Lineage (NCBI taxonomy): Eukaryota > Viridiplantae > Streptophyta > Magnoliopsida > Solanales > Solanaceae > Nicotiana > Nicotiana tabacum. The sequence goes on along the minus strand of NC_134099.1, from coordinate 141,614,201 downwards.
AGGACTTTATTTTCTTATTTTTTTAGCCTTAATTTCGTGACCCCTCCTACCTATATAAGGGGTATCTTCTTTATTTTTAGACTTAGATTATTCAGATTATTGTCAATAAAAATTGTGAGATTTTTATTGCACTCTTGTGTGTGGCTACTCTTGGATTTATTCTTCAACCTTCAAGACTCAACTTAAGGTGGTAAGATTAAACCCTTTTTGAAATCTTAGATCACTTCTAGGTATTCAAGAAAGGTGATAAGTTTAGGCTTATTGTTGTTCTTGTTATTCTAAAGGGTCGGGTTTCACAATCTATCTCTTGTTTTTAATTTTCTACCAAAGGCGATTAGTTCTTTATTAGCTAATTATTATTGTTAGGATTCAATTTCAAGAATAGACTTCTTGAATTCAAGAAAGGTATCTTTAATTTTCCGTCCTTTTTCGTTTCTTTATTTTCTTTTAGCTTCCGCACGTTTCTTGATTTTCTTTAGTAATTCTTGAATCCCCTATCATGTTGTTATCAAGGGGTACGGAGTAATGTGGTTACCAAAGAAACAAGATTATAGGCTCAAAGGGGTTAACTACGATACATAACATTTAGGTGGGTACTTTATATAAATCTGGCTTATCAAAGAACTACATATATCACTTCTCAGACTGAACAATCCTACTATTTCGCTTTGCACATACACGAGGCATGTTCTAGACAACAAATGCAATGCACAGAATACATGCAAACCTCACACAGTCATGGCACATAACTCATTCAGAATTGGTTCTATCACGACACTCCAGTCAAAGCAGTTAAGCAAATTTAAGAATCCACGATTTATGGTATTTATTCTAGAGTCAAAAATTGAGCCTAAGTCTCTACCAGAGTACTGACTATTCTCAAAGCATCACCAAGCTCAGAGATATTGTTGCGATTAATTACTTAGCCATGTGATTTATACTCCTAAAAATTAAAACTACCTACATTCGGTTCAAGTAAAATCCCTTGGAAAAGAACTGCGGGCCAAAAAAAAATCAAGGGGAAATTACTACACTACCTAAAAAAAATCTTTTTGGTATTTTCTTTAGACTTGCTTCCCTCAAGAAAACTGTCTAGGAGATCCATCGTCGGGAAAAGTCCAACCTATTTCTATTTTTTTTTATTTTTTTTTAAATTTCCTCCTAAAAATAAAACAAGACAGATTCTAAAAAATAAAAACAATCTAACAACTACTAATATCTACCACTAACAAGAAAACAAAATCACAATAAAAACAAAACAAATGCTAACAACTAACAATAGTTACAAGTTCTCACCCCACACTTAAATCATGCAGTGTCCTCGGTGCATACAGAATTCGACACGACAAAAATAAAAAGAGTAGGATGCAAGAGACTCCCTGGTCAAACGTCGTCGTCATCCTCAGACATTTAAACCTTGCTCGACTCGCCCAAACTCACCTGCAAACTTGTTAGTGTCTAAAAATAAAAAGAAAAATTCTAACTACACTAAAAAAAATCAACTACGAATTGGGTTGCCTCCCAACAAGCGCTTTAGTTAACGTCGTGGCACGATGAATACAACAGATCAATGGGTTGCCTCCCATGAAGCGCCTGATTTAATGTCGCGGTACGATGCAGATAAGCGCATTTAAAGTACGCTCAACCTCGGAGGCTCGATCAAATGGGTCACTGACACTACCTTTGCTTCATCCATGCCCACATAATGTTTTAATCTGTGCCCATTGGCTCTGAACGTGCGAGAGTCATTACTCGCAACAATCTCTAATAACTAGGGATTATGGTTCATTTTACACTCCTTCTCATTTTAGTTTTGATTAAAAATGTATACAAAATAGTCCCAAAGGCTTACATGTTGTACTTGTTTGCAGGGTTTGATCAACACAAAATAGTCCGCAGGGGTATTTTTGTCCAAAAAATTTGACCTAGTATAAATACTTTTCCATTTTTAGGTCATCAGTTGTATTCTAACTTTCAGCTGCGCTCGTGAACATTAGTTCTTAACTATTTTGAGTAATTTTAAAGTAGTTTTATCATTGAATCTTCAAGTATTAGCTTGTAATTAAATCTTATGGGTTTTTCTTTATCTATTTATCAGTTTTCTTCTATTATTATGAGTAGCTAGACCCATTAGCTAGGGTTGTGGCTCAACCCTAGTGTGGGTATTTGATGGGTCTTGAGTTTTAGGGCTTGAATGTCTACGAATGTTTGATATTTGGACTAATTTGTATTTTCCATGTTGAATTAGTGGTTGCAAACACTAATTTGTGCCTTTTTGACTTGGGCTCTTCTTGAGAAAGAGATCTTGAGTCTAGGAAAATTAGTCCAACAAGGAATTGGGGCGTATTCAAGAGATTGATAGACCCAATTAAAGGGTTAAACCTAGAGATAGTAATACCCGACTTGAACCTCAATTGCTTGCACAAATTACATACCCAATTGGTCTTGAGAAAGTCAATTAGGGGAAAATCACTCAAACTATCGAGAGGTATAGAGTGAGAAGTTTTGTACATTGGTTATATCGTAATTCCCAACATGACAACCTAGCCTTAGACTCGAGAACCCATCAAGTATCCACCTAGGAGAAAATCATTTCCCTAGTGCCTCCTTAACTATTTAGACAACCATTTAAGTATTTTACTCTTAGCTTAGTTTAGCATCTTATTAGCATACTATTAGAAGTAATCAAAATACCAACTATGATTAGAAGTGCAATTAAGAGCAATTACGCATCTCTAATTTAGATAGGAACCCGATTCTCATTTCTAGCTCCCTGTGGAATTCGATCCCGACCATCTCGGGTAAAAGTTGCTTCGACCACTCTTGCTACTTTGTAGTGGTGCAGGGTTGGCTCCGATCACTTTTTGGCGCCGTTGTCGGGGAGCTAACGATTTTGACTATCTATCTAAATAGTTTTGTGTATTGTTCTTCTTTCCTTCTGCGTTACTAATTTGTCTGTGTCACAACTTCAGGTACAAAATGGTAGCAAACAACACACCTATTGGAGATCTTCCGCCGGGGGAGGAGGTAGATGACAACATTGATGATGAGGTTCCTCTTGTACCTCAAGGACAAAGGAGAGGCCGCCAGGTCAATGATAATATTCCAAACCTTCCCCCACCACCTCCAAGAGTGGTTGCTCGAGTGCTTCCTAACCAAGGATATGCTAGCGGAATTGTCCCACCCCGGATTCGGGCGGGCAATTTTCAAATTACTAATGTGATGCTGACATTGCTGGAGCAGCAAGGGTATTTCACGGGTGCTCCCAATCAGAATGCTTACAAACATCTCAAGGGTTTCGTGGATACCTGTTGGGGGAGCAAGCAAACTAATGTGTCGGAGGATGCACTTCGGTTGAGACTATTCCATTTCTCACATAGAGGGAATGCATCGGATTGGCTTGAGCGACTTCCCAACTATTCCATCACTACTTGGGATGAGTTGGCGGATAAGTTCATTGCAAAGTTTTTCTCGCCGGGGCATATGGCAGATCTTAGCTTTCAAGCAGGAGCCCACCGAACCATTACATAATATATGGGAGCGATATAGAACCATGGTAAAAGAATGTCCCAACAATGATATGACTGAGGCAATGATACAACAGACTTTCTACCGAGGCATTAATACAACAAATCAGTGTATAGTGAACCAACTTGTTGGGGGTAACTTCATGAAAATGTTTTATAATGAGGCTTGTGACATTCTTGACGAGATGGCTGACATGTCCTCCGCTTGGCAAAGTAGAGCCAATGTGCCACAGGGTGACCCCACGGTCACTCACTTGCACAAAGAGCTACATGATCATGGGCAGGCTATAGCAGAGCTGACAACAACAATGAACTAGCTAGCAAAGGCACAGTTGAAACAAGTAAATGCTATGGAGGATGTCAACTTGCTAGTGAACAAAAGAAGACAAAGAGGTCAACAGAACCAAGGGAATTCGGATCAATATGATAATGATTGTGGTGGATTCCAAGATGATGGTTATGATGGGCAGAATGAAGAAGTGTAATACGTGAACAATTATCAGGGCCAAAGGGGCAATTCTTCTAACCAACAACAATGGATACCCCAAGGCAATTGGGGCAATCAACAACAACAAGGGAATAGTAATTGGGGGAACAACAGCCAAAATTCTAATTGGAACAATCAGAACAATAATCGGAACAATTAGGGTAATTGGAATAGCAACAACAACAACTGGGGTGGTAACAACAATCAGGGTGGTTGGAACAATGGCAATCAAGAAAATCGGGGGCTAGACTTTCAAAAGCCCCCAATGTATCAACAACCGAACAATCCACCCCCATTTCCATCCCAAGGTCCTAGTTCTTCCAACAATGAAATGGGGAGAATTGAAATGATGTTTGACAGATGATGAAAAAGAATGCGGACTCTAATGCTCAGTTGGCTTCCCACAATACTTCAATCAGAAACTTGGAGGTTCAATTAGGCCAAATATCCCAATCCTTGAATATTGTGCCCTAAGGGGGCTCTACCAAGTGATACGGTAGTTAACTCGAAGGGTGGGAATAATCATGTTATGGCGGTAACTACAAGAAGTGGACGAAGCGGTGATGTGAATGCCTCTCCAAGCAAAAAAAAATTTTGAGTGATGAAATTGAGTTGCAAGAAGATGAGATTCCCTTTGTGGTCGAAAATGTGATTAATGAGAATGTGAATGCGGAAGTGAGGATTGATATTCAAGATGCCGAGGTGGAGACCCAGAATGACGTGAACCCGTCTAGGGAACACGTAATAGACATGCCGAAAACGGTTGTGCCTAAAGCCAAGGCTCCTTTGCCAAGTCCACCTCTACCTTATCCTCAAAGGCTCACGAAGCAGAAAAATTAGAATCAGTTTAAAAAATTTATTGACATGATGAAGAGCTTATCCATTAATGTGCCTTTGGTGGAGGCTCTAGAACAAATGTCGGGCTATGCTAAATTCATGAAGGACTTGGTGACAAAGAAAAGATCTATGGATTTCGAAACTATCAAGATGACCCACCAAGTTAGTGCAATAGCGCACTCGATGGCCCCGAAGCTAGAAGATCCCGGTGCTTTCACCATTCCTTGCACCATTAGGAGTGCGGACTTTGCTAAAGCTCTATGTGATTTGGGGGAAAGTATCAACTTGATGCCCTACTCAGTTTTCAAGACATTGGATATTGGGCAACCGAGGCCGACTTCCATGAGATTGCAAATGGCGGATAGAACTATGAAGAGACCATTGGGTATTATTGATGATGTTCTTGTCCGGGTGGACAAATTTATCTTGCTAGCTGATTTTGTGATCTTGGATTGTGAGGTAGATTATGAAGTTCCAATCATATTGGGAAGACCTTTCCTTGCCACTGGGAAGGCCTTAGTTGATGTGGAAGCAGGGAACTCACCTTTCGGGTGGGTGATGAGAAAGTGGTCTTTCATGTGTGCAAGTCAATGAAGCAGCCCAATAGTTCTGAGGTGTGCTCTTTTGTGGACCTTGTCACGGCAGTGATAGTTGATGATACCAGTGCAATGATCAATGTGGAGGACCCTCTAGAGGCAGTCTTGTTGTAAATGACGATGAAGGCCGAGTGGAGTGTGTGAATGCTTTACATGGAATGGGCTCTTACTCTTATGAGCCTAGGAAACTATCTTTAGATCTTGAAAATAGGAAGACTCCACCAACAAAACCTTCAATCGAGGAACCTCCGGTGTTGGAGTTGAAGTCGTTGCCTCCACACCTAAAGTATGAGTTCTTAGGCCCTAGTTCAACTGCGCCAGTTATTCTTTCATCTTGTCTTACTAACATGCGGGTTGATGCCACATTGGCGGTGTGCCAAAAGCGGAAAAAGGCAATTGGATGGACCTTAGTTGATATTTGGAGCCCCGCATTCTGTATGCACAAGATTATTCTGGAAGATGAAAGCCCTCCATGGAACATCAAAGGAGGTTGAACAAGGCAATGCAAGAAGTTGTATAAAAGGAGGTGATCAAGTTGTTGGATGTTGGGGTTGTGTACCCCATCTCTGATAGCTCTTGCATTTCGCCGGTGCAATGTGTACCGAAGAAGGGTGGCATGACCGTGGTTGCAAATTCGCAAAATGGGTTGATTCCTACCAGGATCGTCACCGGGTGGAAGGTATGCATGGATTACCGAAAGTTGAATAAAGTGACCCGCAAGGATCACTTTCCATTGCCTTTTCTTGATCAGATGTTAGATCGATTTGCTGGGCGTGCCTTCTACTGTTTCTTGGATGGGTATTCTGGATACAACCAAATCTTCATTACTCCGGAAGATCAGGAGAAGACAACATTCACTTGTCCATATGGCACCTTTGCTTTTTCTAGGATGCCTTTTGGGTTGTGTAATGCACCGACTACATTCTAGCGGTATATGATGGCCATTTTCACTGATATGGTGGAAGATATTTTGGAGGTGTTCATGGACGACTTTAGTGTTGTGGGTGATTCATTTGATGAATGTTTGAATAATCTTGATAGAGTGTTGGCCCATTGTAAAGAAACCAATCTTGTTCTTAATTGGGAGAAATGCCACTTCATGGTTGAGGAGGGCATAGTTCTTGGGCATAAAATTTTAAAGCATGGTATAGAGGTGGACAAAGCAAAAATTGATGTGATTTCAAGGCTCCCTCCCCCTACTTCTGTCAAGGGAGTGAGAAGTTTTCTTAGGCATGCGGGGTTCTACCGGAGATTTATCAAAGACTTTTCGAATGTAGTGAATCCCTTATGCAAGTTATTAGAAAAAGGTGCCAAGTTCGTGTTCGATGAGAGATGCAAGCCTTTGAACTTCTCAAGCACAAGTTGACCACCACTCCTATTATTACCGCACCCAATTGGAGCTTGCCTTTTGAGCTCATATGTGATACGAGCGATGTTGTGGTTGGGGCAGTTTTGGGTCAAAGAGTGAACAAAATGTTTCATCCGGTGTACTATGTGAGAAGACAATGAATGATGCTCAAGTGAACTACACGGTGACCGAGAAAGAGCTTTTGGCTATTGTGTTCATGATGGAGAAATTCCAACCGTATCTCATGGGTTCCAAGGTCATAGTTCATATCGATCATGCCGCACTCCGGTACTTGATGACGAAGAAGGATTCCAAAGCTAGACTGATGCGATGGGTTTTGTTACTTCAAGAGTTTGATTTGGAGATTGTAGACCGGAAGGGTAGTGAAAACCAAGTGGCGGACCACTTGTCCTGCTTGGAGGAGGAGGGGAGGCCTCGTGATGGCTTAGAGATCAATGATTCATTTTCCGATGAGCAACTCCTTTCGGTGTCAGTGAATGGTATGCCATGATTTGCGGACGTTGCTAATTTTCTTGTGACTGGTATAATCCTGTGTGAGCTCTCTTCTAACCAAAGAAAGAAGCTCAAATGGGATAGTTGGGATTTCTATTGAGATGAGTCGTACTTGTTCAAGATCTGCACGGATGGTGTGATCCCAAGGTGTGTCCCGGAGGAGGAGCAATTGAGTATCTTAGAGGCTTGTCATTCCTCTCCCTATGGTGGCCATCATGGCGGGGTGAGGACGGCTTTAAAAGTTCTTAGTTGTGGGTTTTATAGGCCAACTTTGTACAAAGATGCAAGTGAACTTGTGACGAATGTCAAAGAGCGGGTGGAATTTCGAAGAAAGATGAGATGCCTCTCAATACCATTCTTGAAGTTAATATTTTTTTATGTATGGGGCATTGATTTTATGGGCCCATTTGTTAGCTCGTGTGGGTACACATACATTCTTGTGGCGGTTGACTATGTTTCAAAGTGGGTTGAAGCCGTGGCTTTACCCAACAATGAGGCCCGGAGTGTTGTTGCATTTCTCAAAAAGAGCATTTTTACAAGGTTTGGCACTCCTCGTGCAATCATAAGTGATGGGGAGTCTCATTTTTGTAATAGAGCTTTTGACATTTTGCTTGCAAAGTATAGTGTCAATCACAAAGCTTCTACTCCTTATCATCCTCAAGAGAGTGGCCAAGTTGAAGTCTCAAACAGGGAAATCAAGAGTATATTGTCAAAGACCTACTGATTGGTCAAAGAAGCTGGATGATGCTCTATGGGCTTATAGGACTGCTTACAAGACTTCGATTGGTATGTCTCTGTATCTGTTAGTATTTGGGAAAGCTTGCCATCTACCGGTTGAGTTAGAGCACAAGGACATGTGGGCTTTGAGGAAGCTGAATCTTGAATGGGATGTGGCAGCAAATCTTCGTGAGGAGCAGCTTCATGAACTTGATGAATTCCGATTCCATGCCTACTCCAGTTCGTCCTTGTACAAGAAAAAGATGAAGTACCTTCATGATAAATATGTGCGTGGCAAAGAGTTCAAAGTGGGTGATTTGGTTCTCTTGTTCAACTCTCGGTTACGTCTGTTTCCGGGAAAGCTTAAGTCAAAATGGAGTGGACCTTTTGAAGTGGTGTTTGTGACTCCGTTTGGTGCACTTGACTTGAAGAACAAAAATGGGGAGGTTTTCAGAGTTAATGGGCACAGGGTCAAGCACTACCTGGGCAAGATTGATAATAGCCACGTGGTGGCACTACTCCATCTAAAGTGATTTGATGGTAACCTGCATCGTGCCGCGACGTTAAATCAGGCGCTTCTTGGGAGGCAACCCATGTATCATTCTTTTTGTTTTTCTATGATTTTCTTTGTAGTATAGGATTTACTTTTGGACTAACTGGTTGTGAGATGTTGTAGGATTGTTTTGATGCAGTGCAGGACCAAGTTGGAAAAATGCACACTCTCTGAAGTTTGCACTACGGCCTCAAGGCATTTTGTGCGGACCGCAGTGGCCTCTTTGTGGGGGCAACAATTCAATGCGGATCGCAGAATTATTTGGTCAAAAATGAGGAGTCTCTGAAGTTTGCCATCGCGGCCGCAATGCATTTTGTGCGGTCCGCGGTGGACCACTGCGGCCACATTGCATTTCTTGCGGTCTGCAGTGCACATCTCCCCAGTGCCACTTGTTTTTGAGTACCGCGGACCGCGGTCCCATTTTGTGCGATCCGCGGTGCGTAGGTGAGATGGGCCCCGGCTCCTTTTTCTATAAATAGGACATGAGGCCCTCATTTCAAACTTTTCGATCCTTTGCACTCAAAAGCTTAAAAAATCACTGTTCATCCCTCATACTTGCTTGAATTCAGCTGCTAAATCTCGTTAATCTACAGTGCATCTCACTTCTGGTAATTTTAATTTTGTCTTAGTTATTTAACTTTGTTATTTTCTTTTAACTTTTATTTTTCTTAGTTTTTCTTCTTTTTCTTCTCGTTTTCTTTCAATTATGTATCGTAGGTTGATTTAATCATGTTTAAATTAGGACTAAGTAGTTAAAAACACTGATTCAACACCTAGGGGATCAATAATAGGTGAAAAATTGGACTAAAAATGTGAAAAATTGAAATCCTAGGTTGGTGTTACTGGGCACCACTTACCGCAGACCACGGTGGATTTTGTGTGGTCCGCGGTGCTTCTGTGCGGTCCGCAATGCTATTTTGTGCGAACCGCGGTGGTGAAACTTCTGAAAGATGATAATTGAGGACCGCGGCTGCGATGGATTTTGTGTGGTCCCCGGTGCCTCAATGCGCATTTTGTGCGGTCTGCGGTGCCTAGAATCAGAGAGTGGGTAGTCTGATCCTCACCTCAGTGCGGACTGTGTGCATTTTGTGCGGTCCACGGTAGCTTCTTTGCTGCTGCACTTCATTTTGTGCGATCCGCAGTCTGCAATTCTGACTGTCTACAATATTATCCTGCAATGCTTCACTGATTCTGCTGATACTAACAAAGGTCAACTAAATGTGTTCTCTTTGCAAATAATGGTGAAATCACGAGGCAGAGGCGATAAACAATAGGGAAAAGGAGAGTCCTCCAGGGGTAGAGGAAAAGGCATTATTAGATTGACCCCGCAAGCTATCAAAATACCAGAAAGATCATAAGGGCTACTGATAGAGCTATTGACCAATTGGGGAGTGAGTATGTGCCTTCCGGGGAGGACTCAGACTCCGTGCCATAATATGTTCCTGACTGGCCGGAGAGGAATAGATTTAGGGATACACCTTCGGGCTCTCCTACTGCCCAAGCATCAGTGCACATATCTACTGAGTCATCTGAGGGCTCAGCTGCAGGCAGTGACAATGAATATTCCACCTCACCTACAAAATCACTATCCGGGGAGGATCTCGTAGAAGAAGAAGGAGAAGAAGTAGGAGGAGGTGAGCCCCAAGCAGGAGGAGTAGAGAGAACCAGGAACCTGTAGGCATGGCAAGACAAATTTGCGAGTGAAGTGGCCTACCACAAGTTCATAGAATGGTGGCCCGAGAGGAAGTTAATATCGGAGCAGAAATTCATCACACAGGATCTTTTACCTCACAACCCCAATGTGTTGAGGCAGTTCAAAGAGAGAGCAGGCTGGGACTACTTCATAGGCCATGTAGATGATGCCAATGAAAACTTAGTCAAGGAGTTCTACACCAATGTTGCCCACATCAAAAAGGGCACTAAAGTGACTAAGGTGAGAAATCTGAAAGTGAAATTTGATGGCAAGATGATAAATGACTACCTAGGCTTCCCGGAGGAGGATGAGACCCTGTACTTAGACAAGGTAGCTTTGGGGGAGGATGCCCGTCCATGGCTAGCTGAGTACTTGGCAATCCCAGGTACCACCCCAACATGGTTGACAACGGGGGTAAAAATTCTGAGGTGAACTCTTAACTTTGAAGCAAAGGGGTAGGAAATATTTGTTTGTAGCAGGCTAGACCCCACCACTCACGACAACTCACTTCCTATCTCCCGGGCTATATTGGTGGCATTGATCATGGCGGGGTACCCGATCAACATCGGGAATGTGATGTACAAGGTAATTACACGGGTGGTGAACGAAGGTGATAGATCCTACCCCTTCCCCAATTTCCTGACCATGTACTTTGAGGATCTACATGTGGAGAAGAGGAGATTTGATGTGAAAGTGAAAGCAAAGGCCCCGTTCTCCTTGTACAACACCAAGGGTCCTGACAACCCCAAGGACCCTAAGGGCAAAGCCACTACTTCAACTGGCCAGTCTGAAGAGCCAATAGTAGTAGTGGCTCCTATTCAGCCTCCTTCAGCCACACCAGACATGGCCCCAGGATCCTCCACTTCTACAGCTCCAGATATTCCATCATCCACAGCATATCCTTTAACTGCCCACCGCCTGAGCCATACCCTTGCTAGTATTAACAACTGGATGCAGACAGCCACTTCCAAGCTGTCTGTACTTTCTACTTTGGTGGCAGCCCATTCTGCACCTCCTCAGCTACAGTTCCCACAGTCCGTGGAGGACACTCTCAAGGAGATTTTGGACAACCAGAAGAAGCTCCTAGAGAACCAGAAATTGATCATGGATGCTGTTGATTCTCGTGGAAAGGCATTGAAGGAGCTTGCTAAGGAGGCAAAGAAAATGAGAAAGACTCGTGCTTCAAAGGAGTCAGTGAAAGAGTTAAGGGTGGAGGTAGAGAGGTTGAAGGCTGATCACTTGCTTCTGGATCTTTTATTGCATGACCCGGCTCCAGCAGCCCAGCCCCAACCAGAGCAGGAGACAGAGAGGCCACCCAAGAGGAAGAGCGTGCTTCCCCGTACTGATGATGCTATTATAGAGTTGGAGGACTCACAGGGAGGTTCCTCTAGCCAACCCCAGATTCCAGTACAAGCCCAAGACTCAGTACAGGCCCAGGCCCCAGTGGAGACACAGATTATAGGGAGCCGGTCACAGGTTCCCGAGCAGACTGAGGACCTAGGGACCCAGACTTAGGATCCTATGCAGATGGAGGGCCAATAGGGAGTTTCTTTTTCCTCTCTATCTTGTTTTGTGCTTATTTTGGTTGGTTAGCATTGAGGACAATGCTAGTTTTCATTTGAGGGGGTAGCCCTATTTGGATGACTGTATATATGACATTACCTTTTTCTTTATGCTTTCTTTTTACCTTTGGTAAGTACATAATTTTATCATTTTATTGCACTTTTCGTACTTTTTACTTTTGGTCTGTATATAAAGTTACGTTCTAATGTATATATTCATTCTCCCTTATGTGTATTTGACTTAATCCCCTCTTGTATATATTCATTTTACTTTCCGCATTTTTCCTTTCATAACTTCTTATTTTATTTTCGTAGCTTCTTGTTTGAGTTTTTCCGTGCAATAAGCCTTTGGTTTTCTTAATGCGACGGTTCTTTCCACAGGTGAAATTTGTGTGAACCGGGTGGCTCTTCCCGATGATGGATGGCATGACAACCTTCTTAAGGGTTTGAGTCTGTTTTCTTTTTGCTTTTTATGTACATAGTAGCTAGTGAGTAATGGAGCCTCAGTCAAAGCTTCGCTTGGGCCTAACACAAATTGCCTTTGAGTCTATGGTCAAAAACAAATTGTTGTGTATGGGATGGTGAAAGTTGTGACCTTGAGACTCTTGTGTTGGCCGATAATCATAAAGTGGTTTTTCGAGACCATTGTGTTGCTCAAATCTTAGCTAAGGTTGTTGTAGGCCCCCAACTCTATCTCTTTAGCAATCTCATAGCTTGTGTGGTGAGAAGTTGAATTGCAAGTCCAAGCACCGAGCCATTAGTCTAGAACTTACCCTAAATGTTTGTCTAGGCAAAATTTTTAGTGTAATTTGACTTGAGATGTGATTATAGGCTCTCCTTGATCCGAATGATATCTTGAACACTTCCATAGCCTACCAATGATAATATCCCTAGTCAACCCTTTAGAGCCATAGACCTTTTTTCTTTCAAAAACCACGATACAAGCCTTTATCTGTTCTAAAAATACCCTCTCTTGGCACCCGATCTTTCCTTAGCATAAAGCAAAACCATAAGTTTGGAGGGAGAGACGAGGAATGCAACAAAGTGGTAAAAGGTACAAAATAAAGAAAAGGAAAGGCAATGAAAAAGAAAGAAAATCAAAAAGACAAAGAGAATGATCAATGTAGAAAAAAATGAAGGGATTCAATAAAAGTAAAGAGATGAAAGGTGTGGAAAGTTGAGAAAGGAGAAAAAGGTTTGAAATGAACAAGAAAGAGTGACAGTGTATCTCTCTAACCCCTTAGAAAGAAGTTAAATGACTTAAAAAGTCAAGAGAATAGGTGCCAAAATAAAGCAAATGAAGTGCTAAAGGGAAGATGGAACCTACTTAGACCAAACATTTCCCACCCTGAACCAAAAGCCTTCATTATATCTCCACAAAAGCCCTATATGATCTTGAGTTGAATGAAGCTTACATTAGTGGTGACTCACATAAGGGGCAAGCTTATGCTACTTAGAGCCGGACTACAATCTAAAAGTGAGGTTTGCTTAGGGAGCGTTGAGAAGTATGAGTTTGGGTTCCAGAGATAGTAATTGGGGCGTATTCAAGAGATTGATAGCCCCAATTAAAGGGTTAAACCTAGAGATAGTAATACCGGACTTGAACCTCAATTGCTTGCATAAATTATCATACCCAATTGGTCTTGAGAAAGTCAATTAGGGCAAAATCACTCAAACTACCGAGAGGTATAGAGTGAGAAGTTTCGCGCATTGGTTATATCATAATCCCCAACATGACAACCTAGCCTTAGACTCGAGAACCCGTCAAGTATCCACCTAGGAGAAAGTCATTTTCCTAGTGCCTCCTTAACTATTTAGACAACCATTCAAGTAGATTACTCTGAGCTTACTTTAGCATCTTATTAGCATAATATTAGAAGTAATCAAAATACCAACTATGATTAGAAGTTCAATTAAGAGCAATTACGCATCTCTAATTTAGATAGGAACCCGATTCCCATTTCTAGCTCCCTGTGGAATTCGATCCCGACCATCTCGGGTAAAAGCTACTTCGACCACTCTCGCTACTTTGTAGTGGTGCAGGGTTGGATCTAATCAATCTCTACGACACCCGTGGGGTGAATTTCAACCACACGAAAAGGCCTTGACCATCGTGATTTCAATTTCCCCAGAAATAACCTTAGTCTTGAGTTGTAAAGCAATACCGTATCTACGGGTTTAAAATTCCGCTATATAATATTTCTATCATGCATCATCTTCATTCTCTCCTTGTATAATCTCGTGCTCTCAAAAGCGTGATATCTGAACTCATCAAGCTCGTGCAGCTCCATTACTCTACTTGTTCCCGCAGCTTCAATATCAAGATTCAACTGTCGCAACGCCCACCAGGCTCTATGCTCCAACTCTACCGGTAAATGACATGCAATCCCAAACACCAACTTATATGGCGACATGCCGATCGGAGTTTTGAAAGTGGTTCGATAAGCCCAAAGTGCATCATCTAACTTCCTCACCCAATCAGTTCTAGTAGCATTCACATTCTTAGTCAACACACTCTTTATTTCTCTGTTCGAGACTTCCATTTGCCCGCTTGTTTGTGGATGATATGGGGTGGCCACCTTGTGTCGTACATCATACTTCTCCAACAACTTCGCGAAGGCTCGATTACAAAAGTGAGTGCCTCCAACACTAATTATTGCCCTTGGGGTGCCAAATCGGGTGAATATGTTCTTTCTCAAAAAACCAATTACTCCCTTTGCATCATTTGTACGGAGTGCTGCAGCTTCCACCCATTTGGACATGTAGTCCACAGCAACGAGTATGTACTTGTTTCCATATGAGCTAACGAATGGCCCCATGAAATCAATCCCCCATACATCAAACACTTTAACCTCCTGAATTGTGTTCATAGGCATCTCATGTCGGCGGGAAATATTCCCGGTTCGTTGGCATTCATCACACTCCTTTATCCATAGATGTGCATCTTTGAACAATGTTGGCCAGTAAAAGCCCGACTCCAAGACTTTCACAGTTGTCCTTACTCCCCCATAGTGCCTACCATATGGTGACGCATGACATGCCTACAGAATAGAAGACTGGTCTATCTCGGGGATACATCTCCGAATCATGTTATCAACACAAATCCTGAACAGATAAGGCTCATCCCAATAATACATGCGACAATCACGAAAGAACTTTTTCTTTTGAACAGATGAAAGGTCACAAGGAAAAATACCACTCGCCAGGTAGTTTTCAATGTCTGCATACCATGGCGTTGCCTCGAGATTCATGGCTAGTAATTGTTCATTTGGAAAAGTTTCCAGAATCTCTTCCTCCTCAACCTTCTTTTCAGCTCCTACCAGCCGAGACAAATGATCAGCCACTTCTATTCCCTTTCGGTCACGGATCTCCAAATCAAATTCTTGCAGCAGTAGCACCCATCGAATCAGGCGTGGTTTTGACTCCTTCTTCTCAATCAAGTACCTGAGAGCAGCATGGTTAGTATAAACAATTACCTTCGAGCCTATCAGGTATGACCTAAACTTGTCAAATGCGAACACCACTGCTAGCATCTCCTTCTCGGTCACAGTGTAATTTAGATGGGCTCCACTCAACATTCTGCTTGCCTAGTATATTGGATGCATGCTTTTAGCTTTTTACTGCCTAAGAACTGCTCCCACAGCATAGTCACTCGCATCACACATCAGCTCAAACGATTGCTCCCAGTCAAGGGCAACTATAATAGGTGTTGTTACCAGCCTCTTCTTTAATTCCTCAAAAGCTACCCTGCAATCATTAGAAAACACAAAAGGGTGATCTTTTTCAAGCAATTTCCACAAGGGTAGCAATTTTGGAAAAATCTTTTATAAATCTCCTATAGAAACCGGCATGGCCAAGAAAATTTTTAATTGCTTTGATGGAGGTGGGTGGTGGAAGCTTTTATATCACATCAACCATTGCAATACCGTTACTTGACACCAGGTGCCCCAAGACTATACCTTCATATACCATGAGCTGGCACTTTTCCCAGTTGAGCACCAGATTAGTCTCGATACACCTTTGCAAAACTCTTCTGAAGTTCACAAGGCAATCATCGAATGAATTCTCCACCACTGAGAAATCATCCATGAAAACCTCTATTATCTCCTCTATCAGATCTGTGAAGATGGCCATCATGCACCTTTGAAATGTGGCGGGTGCGTTGCATAGGCCAAACGGCATTCTCCGAAAGGCATAGATACCATAAGGGTAGGTAAACAACGTTTTCTATCTATCCTCTAGGGCAATGGAAATCTAATTATACCTCGAGTACCCATCGAGGAAGCAAAAGTGAGACCTACCTACCAATCTATCTAGCATTTGATCAATGAATGGCAGTGGGAAATGGTCCTTCTGGTAGCCAAGTTCAACTTCCTATAATCCATACAGATTCACCAATGTGACTGTTCGTGTAAAGATCAATTCGTTCTTCTCATTTTTCACTACCATCAGCCTCCTTTTTTGGTACACACTGAACTGGCTAACCTAGTTGTTGTCAGAGATGGGGAATATGATTCCCGCATCTAATTATTTGATCACCTCTTTCTTCACCACTTTTTTCATGTTGGGGTTCAGCCTTCTTTGATGTTCTCTGGAAGGTTTGTGCCCATCTTCCAATAAAATCTTATGCATACAGAAGGCCAGGATGATCCCCTTTATGTCTAGAATGGTCCACCCAATTGCAGTCTTACACTCAGTCAGTACCTGCAAAAGCTGTTCTGCCTGCGCATCTAACAAACTGGATGAGATAATAACAGGTAGAGTTAAGTTAAGTCATAAGAATGCATACCTGAGATGAGATGGCAGTGGTTTTAGTTTCAACTTTGGTGGCTATTCTATTGATGGCTTAGCTGGAGGAGTTTTTCTTTTCTCTAAGTGAAAGGGCTCAAATTCGAGCTCCCTTCTCCAAAAACCTTGCCCTTCAAGAGCAAATACCCACTCTGCTAAGTCTTCACCATTAGCTTCATCTAAGTTCATGAGAAAGGTTGCTAGAGGGTCTTTAATGTTCAATGCCTCATCTTCCTCCTCCAAAACTACAGCCACCGCATCTATTAGTGAGCAAGTAGCAAATTCACTTGGCCTCCATATAGATTCTTGCACGTTGAATGTTATTTCTACATAGTTTAATCTCATCTTGAGCTCTCCAGTTTCACAATCAATTAAAGCTCTCCCAGTGGACAAGAATGGTCTTCCCAAAATTATGGGAATTTCTTCGTCAACCCGACAATCAAGGATGACAAAATCTGCTAGAAACACAAACTTCCCAACCTGAACCAATACATCATCTAGAATCCCAGATGACTTTTTCACTGTTCGGTCAACCAGCTGTAGTAACATAGATGTGGGTCTAGCTCTTCCAATGCCTAGCCTTTTGTAGATAGCTAGGGGCATAAGGTTTATGCTTGCTCCCAGATCATATAGTGCCTTAGCAAATGCAAAGTTACCTATTGTGCAAGGGATTATGAAACTCCCTCTCAAATAGCTTCTCAGCTATGGGCCTCGTCACAACAGCACTACAGGTCTGAGTTAGTGTAACCGTAGCCAAATCTTGAAAGTCGAACTTGGGGGACATCAAGTCCTTCATAATCTTCGCATAACAAGGCATCTCCTTTAAAGCATCAATGAATGGAATGTTTACCTGAATTTGCTTCAACATCTCCAAGAAATTCTTGTACTGCTCATCTTTCTGATAATTGGCCAATCTCTGTGGGAATGGTGATGGAGGTCACTTCTTCCTTGTGATTTGATTTTTCTCTTGTTTAGGCATTGCTTCTACTGTCGATTCCAGTGCAACCTCAGTCTCTTTCACAACCTCTTCTTCTTTGTTGGTGTTCTCTTGCACATGATGTACTGTCACCTCAGTTAACCCTGCTGAATCATCTATCTCATTGGGTACTGGAACCAGTATCTCAGTCGATCTGCTTTTGCGAGCAATTTCTTGCTCCAGATTTAGGTCTCTACCATTTCAGAGAATCACTGCCATCAACTGCTTCGGACCCCGCTCATTTGGATTGATTTGGGTATCTACAAGTAATATCCCGTGGGGACGATTATTTAGGGCCATAGAAATCTGTCCTAATTGGATATCAATATTCTTTATCGTTGATTCATGTGAGTCTACTCTGTCAGTTAGTTTTCTAGTAGACCCAATCACTTGTTGTATCATTCCCTTGAGTTTAGCAAACCCATCTTTGTGTCTCACAGTCTGTTGATGTTGATGTTGAGGTTGTTGATAAGCCTGCTACTGATTTTGCTAGTTGTAACCTTGTTGCCTTTGGTAAGGCACCATTTGACCCTGTGGTCGCATAGCCCCAAGGTTATTGTTGTTGTTGTACTGCTGCTGAGCCAGCCTATATTGTTGATTCTGCTGACCCCAATTCTGACCACCTGGTCTCGGTCCCCCATAGTTGGCCACATAATTCATGTTCTCCTGATATTATTGGTTATCACCTTCAGCACTCCACGAGTAGACATATGGTTGATTAATGCATGATGTAAATAAACCCCCATTAGTTGTATCAACTATGTGTACCTGCTACTTCTGGCCTGATTCATCAACCTTTTTGGTGAGGATACTCATTTGTGTCAGTAGAGTGGCCATATTTTCAGCTATGGAGTTAGTTGGGTCTAATGCCACTGAGTGAACTACAGGAGTGATTGGAGCATTTCTTGTTGTCCATCCAGAGTTTTGTGCCATCTTGTCAAGTAGGATCTTGCTTTCTCTAAAAGTTTTGCTCAAAAATGCTCCACCTGCTGAAGCATCAACATTTGCCTTCAAGCTATCTGCCAAACCCATGTAAAATCTCTACCCCAACTTCTGCTCCGGAATACCATGATGTGGACACGTAACCAACAGACCCTTGAATCTCTTCCACATTTCTTGTAACGTCTCTGTTGGTTTCTGTTTGAAGCTCAATATCTCATCAATTTGCTGAGCAGTCTTGTTGGGTGGGTGAAATTTGTTCACAAATTGCTTGACTAATTCCTCCCAAGTAGTGATGGAGTTTATGGGGAGTGAATTAATCCAAGTCTAAGCTTCTCTTGTCATAGAGAATGGAAACAACAACAGCTGTATTACTTCCGGTGTCACGTTATGTTGCCTCTGCGTGGCACAGATTAATAGGAAATTCTTCAGATACTACTGAGGATCTTCAACGTATGACCCGGAGAATAGTCCCTTGTTCTGCAACAAATGTAGTTGGTTGATCACACCCAACTATGCCTTATAAAAAGGACAAAGTGATCGCTGCAAATATATTCTGGTTAACAAGTCCGGAGTCGAATCTCACAGGGAATTAACCTATCAACCACAGCTATTGGACTCATAGAAATTCATGTATTCAATCTTCAAATATAATAAATAGGATACATTAACTAAATATTACGTAATAAAAATGCTGTAATTAAGCACTAACTATGAACAGTTTGTAAGCAAGAATGGGATGATCTAAGGTTCGGATTTCGCTTGTTGTCGGAATCCTTTTCACTATGTTTGCTGTAAATTTGCCTAAGTCTTCTCTATCGATCATGAGAACTCTAACTGTCGTAACTCTCTCCGGAGTAATTACAACAATATACTAGATATATTATCCCGAATTATGCTAGCTAGCTTTAAGTACAGCTTACTTAGATCGCACCCAAGGTTTCGTTATCCCTAATCCCACCTTTAAACCCTTCATATTGATCCATCATATACGTTAGGAGTGATGATGTTCAACAACTACCTAAATATGCACTCTCTCCTGAGTAATGCACACTAAATAGGAACAACTAATTGAGGGCCCTTCAATCATCAACAATAAGCATGTAGTAGAACAAATAGAGAAAATACTATGGCAAATCTATATTAACATAACGAGAAAATCACCCTTCAATAGGTTCCATCAAAACCCTAAATTATGAGTTTAGCTACTCATACTCAGAGTACAAATATCCAAAGTGATTTTCATAATTAAGAGTAAGGATTAAGAGATGTAGAAATCAATGTCTTCAACTCCCAATTGTGTTCCACGAGCTATTCTTGCCTCCGGTTGCAAAAATCATTCAAAATGGCATTTTTTGGTCTATTTATATGTTTGGGACAAGCCCTAAACATGTAGGTTAACTTCTAGTCAAACCGGGAAACACTTAAAACATTCAAAACTCGGACTTGGCATGGCCTTAGGCCTGGCGTCGCTTAGATAACGCCAGCCTAGGCCTAGCTTAAGCTGGCCTCACCTGGATAACGCCAACCTAGGCCTGGCTTTAAGATGGCCTCACCTGGATAAAGCCTGTTTAGGCCTGGCTTTAAGCTGGCCTCACCTGGATAAAGCCTGGTCGAGCTAGCTTTTGCCCGGCTTCTCCTTTTCACCCTTATCGAGCGCACTTTCGACGTTTATGCATCCCTTTAACTCTACTTTTATTTTCGATGCACCTACACATAAAATAGCCTCCATTACGCTCAAACAAAGTGTATTTTAACATTAAAGCATGTAAAACGCAAAGCATATAATGTGCAAAAATCATGAATTATAGCCACACATCATTGGTTTAAGAGGATAAGGGACGACAATTTTGGAATAAAATATAAAATTATTTTTTTGGTAAATTTTTGAGTTCGAGATTAGTACTTTTGGAATTGTTTATCATAGTTGTAGTAGTATTTCATACCCGCTTTATGTGGGAAAATAATTCCGAAATTAAATACCAAATTAAAATATTCGCCCTTCTTATAACTCTTTTTAAAGTTTTTTAAAAAACCTAAAGTTAAAATTGAAAATAAAGTATATCCCACTACGTTTAGTTTAAATCAAATACATAAGTTATATTATGCATCGTATATCTTATTTTTGTCCAATGAAATACTAATAGTATATTTATATATATATATATATATTAGTCTAATAAACTAAATATCTACCAATAAAAGTATATTCACTGAGCACTCCAATCATAATTTAATCCTTATTTTTTCTATTTATGCTCAAATGTTATTTTTTCAATAACAATAGTATTCGCCACTAGAAAATGTCAATTTTCCGACCACCATTTTCGTCAAAAATCACTTATTTCCTACGAAAATGAAGTGGTGATAATATAAATTGTCACAAATTTTTTTTGACCGAAATGGTCGAAAATTTACGACCAAAACAGTCACAAAGAGGAAAAAACTGGGAGATCGGCAAAATTTGACTTTTGCGACTGAATATGTCACATATTTAAAATAAATTATTAATAATTTCTTGACTTTTCTGACCATTTTGGATGGTAATTTTAATAATTAATTTAAATTAAATTCATAATTTCCAACCAAATCGGTCGGAAAATAAAAATTAAATTAAAAAATAATTATTTTTTCGACCACTTAAATCTGAAAATTCCTAGTGAAGTTTTTCGACCAGAGTAGTCAGAAATTGTAATGACCTGGTCGGTCGTTTTAAGAACTAACGCACTGATCTCCTATTAACTGCTTTCCCCGTGTTTATTTCTGCTATTTTGATTTGTCGGATGTTGGTTTTGAGTTTCGGAGAGTTTTGGGACACTTAGTCCCTAAATGAGAGTTTAAGTTTTAGAAATTGGACCGTAGTCGGAGTAGTATGAAGACGACCTCAGAATGGAATTTTGTTGGTTTCGTTAGCTCCGTTGGGTGATTTCGGGCTTAGGGGCGAGTTCAAATTGTGTTTTAGAGGTCCGTAGCTAAGTTAGGCTTGAAATGCCGAAAGTTGAATTTTTAAAGTTTCCGCTTCGGTAGTGAGATTTTGATATCGGAGTCGGAATGGAATTCCGAAAATTGGAGTAGCTCCGTAGTATTAAACGTGACGTGTGTGCAAAATTTCAGGTCATTCGGACGAGGTTTGATAGACTTTTTGATCGAAAGTGTAAATTGAGAGTTTTTGGAGTTCTTAGGCTTGGATCCGATGCTAAATTGGTGTTTTGATGTTGTTTTAAGCATTCCGAAGGTTGGAACAAGTTTGAATGATGTTATGGGATATGTTGGTAGGTTTGGTTGAGGTCCCGGGGCCTCGGGTGTATTTTGGATGCTCAAACGGGCACTTTTGGTTTTTGGGAGATTGCTAGTTTTCTGGTGTTTTAGCAGCAGTGGTTTGTTCATTGTGATCGCGTGAGTTCATCCGCGACCGCGTTGAGTAAGTTGAGGCCAGGCGAATTTTGTGAATCGCGATCGCGAAGGTAGGAGTGCGATCGCGTAGGGTGAGCAGTCTTGGTCACTGCATTCGCGTGGAGACTTTTGCGTTCGCATAGAAGGACTTGGAGTAGCAGTGAAGTGATGGATTGCTCTATGCAATCGCATAGAGCTGGTCGTGATCTCATTGTTGTTAGGAGTTGTCTTATGCAATCGCATAGGTGTTTCTGCAACCGAGTAGGGTTAAATAACTGGGCAGTATTTAAATAGCCAATCCGCGACCCTTCTTCATTTTTCCACCATTTTTAAACGGGATTGAAGCTTTTAGGGAGATTTTTTAGGAAACCAAAGGGGAATCACTTGGAGGTAATATTTTTGACTACATAACTCATTTATATGTGATTAAAGGTCTAATTAGTGGTGAAAATTAGGGAAAAATCAGTGCAAAATGGGTAATTAGGGTTTGAGATTAAGAGACCTTAAAATGGGTATTTGAGGGGCTAATTGAACTCCGATTTCAGTGTTCTTGATATGTATAGACTCGTGAGAGCATGAGAATTTTGAAAATATAAATTTTACCCGTTCTGAGATGTGGGCCTGAGGGGCATTTTTGTCATTTAACCTAATTTCGCGTATTAGCTTAGAATTTGTTTGTAGAATCAGTTATTTACATTATGCAATTGAATTGAATAGATTTGGGCCATTTGGAGTCGAGTACTCATGGCAAGAACGTGGTTTCGGGTTGATTTTGAGCCGGTTCGAGGTAAGTGGCTTGCCTAACCTTGTGTGGGGGACATTCCCCTTAGGATTGGTATTGTGATAATTGGAATTCCTTGTATGTGAGGTGACGAGTGCGTACTTATGCTAATTGTTGAAAATTCTATTTTCGCTAAAGTAGCTTTAATTGTGTTTTTCCTTTCCTGCTTACATTACTTGAAATTTAAGCCTGCTGCTAGCTTAGAAAAGCATGTCTAATTGATTTAACTTCTTTATTTGCTTAAACTGCCTTATTTGTATTATGTGAAGCATGTTAGGTTAGAATTACCCGTTTTACCTTGGTACGAAGTTGAGTTTAGTTGAGTATTATTTGTGTTATTGCTGTGTGTTTTACTTTGGGACTATGGAATGGCATCCCGGGAGATCCCCTGTACGTACTTTAATTGGAACTGAAGTGCGGGATACCAGTAGATCCCCAGCATGTATATTGAGGATACTAAGAGATCCTCGGGATACCAAGAGATCCTTAGCATAAATTGAGGATACCAAGAGATCCCTAGTATATATTAAGGATACCAAGAGATCCTCGGGATACCGAGAGATCCCCGGTTGTTATTTCCATGTGAGTTGTATTCCTTTCCATGATTATCTTTTCTCTGTTATAATTGATGTTGTTCTTCCTATCATGTGTTATTTCCTACTGTTGCACTTAATTAAACTGTCTCATTCTAAACTGTTATACCTTGTAGTTTATTTAACCTCAGTAGGGCCCTGACCTTCCTCGTCACTACCCAACCGAGGTTAGGCTTGGCACTTACTGAGTACCACTGTGGTGTACTCATGCCCTTTCTGCACATGTTTTTTTTTCATGTGTAGATCCAGGTACTTCCCTTCAGAGTTATCACGCTTGAGACGAGGCGCTTGTAGAGACTCCGAGGTATATCTACCACGTCCGTAGACCGAAGAGTCCCTATCTATTCTCCTTTTTAGTATTAGCCCTTTTGTATTTCTTTTCCTTGCTAGATATTCTGGAGTTAGACACTTGTAGACATTCAAAAGCTTATGTTTCATGAGATTCTGGGTTTTGGGTAATGTTGTGAGTTTCGAGAGTTGTTATTGTATATGACGAGCGGCATCTTAAACACTGTTTTACTTTATTATTTCGGTTTTTAATTATTTCTTCTGCAATTTTGTTTATTTTTCCGCATTGTTAGGCTTACCTAGTCGTAGAGAGTAGGTGTTGTCACGATGGTTCACGGAGGGTGAACCGGGATCGTGACAAGTTGGTATCAGAGCCCTAGGTTCATAGGAGTCATGAATCACAAGCCGGTTTATTAGACTCTCGCGGATTGGTACGAAGAAGTCTGTACTTATCTGCGAGAGGCTATGTAATTGTTAGGAAAATTCCACTTCATTTGATTTCCTTATCGTGCGAGATTTTTTATATCACAACTCTAAACTTCTGTCTTCTATTCTCTCAATGATGGTTAGGACACGTGTTACCCGAGATGATCAGGCATTCGCGCCCCTACTTTAGCCGTCTGAGGTCGCGACCGGGGTAGAGGTCAAGGACGCACACGCATTGCAACCAGAGCACCCGCGCGAGCTACCACCGAGGTACCACCAGCAGTTCCAGCCGGAGTCCAGGCACCTGATATGCCTACTGCTACTACTACTCTAGCTCTTCAAGAGACTCTTGCGCAGTTCATGAGCATGTACACCACTTTGGCTCAGGCAGGGTTGTTTCCCCTTGCTGCAGCCACATCTCAGGCCGGGAGAGGAGCACAGACTCCCGCCGCCTGCACTCCTAAGCAGTGAGTGCATGTTGATCAGGTCCTAGAGATTATTCCTGTACAGCCTGTAGTCCCAAGTCAGCCCGAGGACAGGGCAGCGACTTCAGAGGATGAGCAGCGAAGACTTGAGAGGTTCAAGAAGTATGATCCTCCTGTATTCAGTGGGTTAGCATCAGATAATGCCTTAGGATTTCTGGAGGAGTGTCACCGTATCCTCCGCACTATGGGTATATCAGGATCGAGAGGGGTTTCTTTCACTGCCTTCCATCTTCGAGGAGCCGCCTATGAGTGGTGGCGTACCTATGAGTTAAACAGTCCGGATGAGGCAGCTTCACTGACTTGGACTCGGTTTTCAGATATGTTCCTGAGGGAGTTTGTTCCTCAGAGCCTCAAGGACGGATGGCGCGCAGAATTTGAGCATTTGCGCCAGGGTACTATGACTGTCTCAGAGTATGCTGTCTATTACACTAGCTTGGCTAGACATGCCCCATCCTTGGTTTCTACTATTCGCGAGAGGGTTCACCGGTTTATTGAGGGGCTTATTCCCAGCATCAAATCTAGCATGGCTCGTGAGTTGGAGATGGATATTTCTTATCAGCGGGTGGTGAGCATTGCTAGGAGTATTGAGGGTATGCATGCTAGGGAAAGAGAGGAGAGGGAGGCCAAGAGTTCTCGAGAGTCGGGCCATTATTCTAGTGCCCGTGACCCAGCTGTAGGTTGTCATGGTAGGGGTTATATGAGTCGCCTCGTTCATTCAGATCTTCCAGCAGTCAGTGGTATTCCAGCTCCTCCTAGGCCTCAGGAGCCTTATTATGCACCTCCAGTATCCAGTGCGCCTCCTGCGTGGGGTGCTTTCAGAGGTCAGTCCAGCAGACCTGGCTCGAGCCAGTCACAACTGTCACGTCCTACCAGAGCTTGTTTTGAGTGTGGTGAAACATTCCATGTGGTGAGGGATTGCCCTAGACTTGGGAGGAGTGCACCTCCACAGACTTCTCAACCACAGCGTGCCCCGCAGAGTTCTCAGGCTATGATCACAGCACCAGTTGCTACCCCACCTACTCAACCAGCTAGAGGTGGAGGTCGGGGAGGTAGAGGTCGCCCTAGAGAGGGAGGCCAAACCAGATACTATGCCCTTCCTGCCCGTACCGAGGCTGTTGCCTCCGATTCTGTCATCACAGGTATTATACTGGTTTGTCAAAGAGATGCATCGGTTCTATTCGATCCAGGATCCACTTATTCTTATGTGTCTTCTTATTTTGCTCTATATTTTGGTGTATCTCGGGATTCTTTGAGTTCCCACGTTTATATTTCTGCTCCTGTGGGAGATTCTCTTGTTGTGGACCGCATTTATCGGTCGTGTTTGGTTGCTCTTAGTGGTTTTGAGACCAGAGCCGATTTATTGTTGCTCAGCATGGTTGATTTTGATATTATCTTGGGCATGGACTGGTTGTCGCCCCATTATGCTATTCTTGATTGTCACACCAAAACCGTGACGCTGGCTATGCCTGGTGTACCGCGTGTTGAGTGGAGGGGTGCTTTAGATCACACTCCCAGTAGAGTTATTTCTTTTTTAAGGCTCAGTGTATGGTTGAGAAGGGGTGTGACACGTATCTAGCTTATGTGAGAGATATCAGTATTGATACCCCTTCAATGGATTCAGTCCTAATAGTACGGGATTTTTCTGATGTTTTTCCAGCTGATCTTCCGGGCATGCCGCCTAATAGAGATATTGATTTTGGCATTGATCTGTTGCCGGGCACTCAGTCCATTTCTATTCCTCTGTATCATATGGCTCCTCCTGAGTTGAAGGAGTTGAAGGATCAGTTGCAGGAATTGCTTGATAAGGGTTTTATTCGGCCCACTGTATCACCTTGGGTGCTCCTGTCTTGTTTGTGAAGAAAAAGGATGGTAGGAGTATGTGTATTGATTATAGCCAGTTGAACAAAGTTACAGTGAAGAACTGTTATCCTTTTCCTCGTATTGATGATCTGTTTGACCAGCTTCAGGGTGCACGAGTGTTTTCTAAGATTGACTTGTGTTTAGGGTACCGTCAGTTGAAGATTCGGGAGCCAGATATCCCGAAGACTGCTTTCAGGACTCGGTATGGTCATTACGAGTTCCTTGTTATGTCATTTGGACTGACCAATGCCCTAGTAGCCTTTATGCGTTTGATGCACAATGTGTTCTGGCTGTATCTTGACTCGTTCGTCATTGTCTTTATTGACAATATTCTGGTGTATTCCCGGAGTCGAGAAGACCATGAGCAGCACCAGAGGATAGTGCTCTAGACTCTAAGGGAAAATAAGTTGTATGCTAAGTTCTCAAAATGTGAGTTTTGGTTGGATTACGTGGCATTCTTAATCCACGTGGTATCGAGTGAGGGTATTCAGGTGGATACGAAGAAAGTGGAAGTAGTACAGAGTTGGCCCAAACCATCTTCAACTACAGAGATCCGTAGTTTTCTTGGCCTGGCGGGTTTTTACCGTCGTTTTGTGGAGGGGTTTTCATCAATTGCATCCCCTATGACCAGGCTGACCTAGAAGGGTGCTCCGTTCTAGTGAATGGAAGAGTGTAAGGTGAGCTTTCAGAAGCTCAAGATAGCTTTGACTACAGCCCCAGTTTTGATATTGCCTACAGGTTCGGGGTCTTATACTGTCTATTATGATGCCTCGAGTATTGGCCTTGGAGCACTTTTGATGCAGGGCGGTAGGGTGATTGCCAACGTATCCAGACAGTTGAAGGTACATGAGAAGAATTATCCTGTCCATGATCTCGAGCTAGCTGCCATTGTTCACGCCCTGAAGATCTGGCATCATTATTTGTACGGTGTCCCTTGTGAGATTTATACTGATCATCGGAGCTTGCAATACCTGTTCAAGCAGAAGGATCTAAATTTGCACCAGAGGAGATGGTTAGAGTTACTGAAGGACTATGATATCATTATTTTGTATCACGCGGGCAAGGCCAATGTGGTGGCCGATGCTTTGAGTCGCCGGGCAAAGAGTTTGGGGAGTTTGGCTTATTTACCAGCATCAGAGAGACCTATGGCGACAGATGTTCAGGCCTTAGCCAGCCAGTTTGTGAGATTGGATCTTTAGGAGCCCAGTCGGGTTTCTCGGTCTTCCTTATTTGATCGTATTAGGGAGCGCCAGTATGATGACCCTCATTTGCTTGTCCTCAAGGACAAGGTTCGGCATGGTGATGCCAGAGATATGACTGTTGGTGATTAAGGGGTATTGAGGATGCAAGGTCGGATTTGTGTACCCAATGTTGATGGGCTTTGGGAGTTGATTCTAGAGTAGGCCCATAGTTCGCGGTATTCCATTCATACGGGTGCCGCAAAGATATATCAAGATTTGAGACAGCACTATTGGTGGAGGCGGATGAAGAAAGATATAGTCGGATTTGTAGCTAGGTGCCTCAACTGTCAGCAGTTGAAGTATGAGCACCAAAGACCGGGTGGGATGCTTCAATAGATAGAGATTCCGAAGTGGAAGTGGGAGCGGATCACCATGGACTTTGTAGTTGGGCTTGCACGGACTTTGAGAAAGTTCGATGCTATTTGGGTGATTGTGGATCGGCTGACCAAGTCTGCGCACTTCATTCCTGTGTGTACTACTTATTCTACGGAGCGGTTGGCGGAGATTTATATCCGGGAGATTATTCGACTGCATGGTATCCCAGTTTCCATCATTTCATATAGGGGTACTCAGTTTACATCACGGTTCTAGAGGGCCATTCAGCATGAGTTGGGTACTCGGGTAGAGTTGAATACAGCATTTCACCCTCAGATGGATGGACAGTCCGAGCACACTATTCAGATTCTTGAGGATATGCTCTGTGCGTGTGTGATTGCGTTTGGAGGGTCTTGGGATCAATTTTTGCCATTGACGGAGTTTGCCTTCAACAATAGCTATTAGTCAAGCATTTAGATGGCACCGTATAAGGCTTTATGTGGTGGGCGGTGTAGATCCCCAGTGGGTTGGTTTGAGTCGGGTGAGGCTAGATTACTGGGTACAGACTTGTTTTCGAATGCTTTGGAGAAGGTTAAGGTGATTTAGGATAGACTCCGCACAGCCCAGTCCAGACAGAAGAGTTACGCGGAATGGAAGGTTGGTGATGTTTCCTATATGGTTGGAGAGCGGGTTCTACTTCAGGTTTCACCTATGAAGGACGTTATGAGATTAAGGAAGAAGGGGAAGTTGAGTCCGAGGTTTATTGGCCCTTTTGAGATATGAGGTGTGTTGGGGAGGTTGCTTATGAGCTTGCCTTACCTCCCAGCTTGGTAGGAGTTCATCTGGTATTTCATGTTTCTATACTCCCGAGGTATCAAGGTGATCCGTCGCACGTGTAGGATTTTAGTTTAGTCCAGTTGGACAAGGATCTATCCTATGTTGAGGAGCCAGTGGCAATATGGGGCAGGCAGGTTCGAAAGCTGAGATCAAAGAACATTGCATCAGTGAAAGTTCAGTGGCGGGGTCAGCCGATCGAAGAGGCGACTTGGGAGACCGAGAAGGATATGCAAAGTCGTTACCCTCATCTTTTCACTACTTCAGGTATGTCTCTATGCTCATTTGAGGACGAACGAATGTTTAAGTATGGGAGGATGTAACGACCCGGCTGCTCATTTTATGAATTAACGCTCTGATCCCCTATTAACTGCTTTCCTCGTGTTTATTTCTGCTATTTTGATTTGCCGAGATGTTGGTTTTGAGTTTCGGAGAGTTTTGGGACACTTAGTCCCTAAATGAGAGTTTATGTTTTAGAAATTGGACCGTAGTCAGAGCAGTGTGAAGATGTCCTCGGAATGGAATTCTGTTGGATCCGTTAGCTCTGTTAGGTGATTTCGGGCTTAGGGACGCATTCGGATTGTGTTTTGGAGGTCTGTAGCTAAGTTAGGCTTGAAATGTAGTTGAATTTTTGAAGTTTCCGGTTCGGTAGAGATTTTGATATCGGGGTCAGAATGGAATTCCGGAAGTTGGAGTAGCTCCGTAGTATTGAACGTGACGTTTGTGCAAATTTTATGGTCATTCGGACGAGGTTTGATAGACTTTTTGATCGAAAGCGTAAATTGAGAGTTTTTGGAGTTCTTAGGCTTGGATCCGATGGTAAATTGGTGTTTTGATGTTGTTTTGAACGTTCCGAAAGTTGGGACAAATTTGAATGGTGTTATGGGATATGTTGGTAGGTTTGGTTGAGGTCCCGGGGACCTCGGGTGTATTTCGGATGCTCAAACGGGCACTTTTGGTCTTTAGGAGATTGCTGGTTTTCTGATGTTTTAGCAGTAGTGGTTTGTTCATTGTGATCATCCGCGATCGCGTAGAGTAAGTTGAGGCCAGGCGGATTTTGTGAATCGCGATCACGAAGGTAGGAGTGCGATCGCGTAGGGTGAGCAGTCTTGGTCACTGCGTTTGCGTGGAGACCTTTGCGTTCGCGTAGAAGGACTTGGAGTGGCAGTGAAGTGATGGAATTGCTCTATGCGATCGCATAGAGATGGTTGTGATCGCATTATATGTGATTAAAGGTCTAATTAGTGGTGAAAAATTATGTAAAAATCAGTGCAAAAATGGGTAATTAGGGCTTGAGATTAAGAGACCTTAAAATGGGTATTTGAGGGGTCAATTGAACTCTGATTTCAGTGTTCTTGATATGTATAGACTCGTGAGAGTATAAAGTTTCTGAAAATCATGAATAACTAAAAATCCTAAATTCAAGATTAAAATATTGACTCTAAATTCAATTTCAACTTTAGATAACAAATCTTGAATTTGCCATTTTTTTGCTTGTTCGATCCAAACCAAGACGAAAAATGGAACTCAAATATCAACCACAATCTTCACAAAAATAATTAAAACAAACCCTACAAATCAAATTTCCAAATTTGCCTCAAAAAATCAAGTCAAATAAATGAAATTCTAAACTTGCTAAAACTTCAAAGTCAAAGGAAGAAATCTAACAAATAAATTGCTTACCTAGTTGGAAAAATGTCGGAGAAGAGAAAGTAATAGCTTTGGAGAAGATGGAATCGCGGTTGATTCACTGAAAAATTGAAAGAAAAAATCACTATGTAAAAATATGATGGACGAAGGAAGGGGAGAGAGAGAGAGACGTACCGGAGGGACCGGTGGAGGCACGAGGGATAGAGGGACGGGGGTGGACGGGGTGGCTAAAGAAGAAAGAAAAGAGAAAGAGAAATGAAGAGAAAGAAAGGGGTCAAGCATAGGGTTTTTAAAACAGATTTTCGACCGCTTTGGTCTGAACATTAATAATTATTTTTTTATACATTTAAATTTTCTGGCCAATTCAGTCGCAAATTAAATTTTAAATTTGTTTTAATTTTTGCAACTGATTCGGTCGCAAATATGGTTAACAGTAAAATTTTGACTTTTAAATAGAGACGGATTCTGTCGAAAATTTGGTTTGCAGATTTTAGCGCCAAGCTGTGCGACCACTATTGTCGGAAACATAATCGAAGTCATATAATAAAAATGTAACTATTTTTTTATAAATTTTCCGACTGTTTCCATCGAAAATTTTCGAAAACCTTTTTCCGTCGGAAATTTTCGGTCGGAATTTAGCATTTTTCTAGCAGTGGTTCGAGTCAGCTTGCACGCAAGTTAACTTTTCTTGCAACTTCTTACCATTTCATCTATCGAATAATTTTATCCACCAAAACTTAAAAATATGAGAAGAAATCTCATACTCCCTCTGATCCATAATAAGTGACTTTTTGGCCTTTTTTATTTTGGTCCAAAATAAGTGTCTTTTCTATGTAACAATCCGACCGGTCGTTTTGAGCTCTAGCGCGTCGTTCAGCAGTTTGAGGCCATAAGCAGCTTCACTTTAAGTATTATGACTTGTGTGCACGGTCGGAATTGAATTCCGGGAAGTTCGGAGTTGATTTGGAAAGAGAATTCTCATTTCGGAAGCTTTAAGTTGAAAGAATTGACTAAGGTTGGATTTTTGAGTAAACGACCTCAGAATCAGGATTCGAAGGTTCCAACAGGTTCATATGATGATTTCGGACTTGGCGTATGTTCGGACTGGGTTTTGGAAGACCCGGGAACGTTTCGGCACCTATTGTGGAAGCTACCATTTTCGGAAGAATTCATAAATTTGGGTTGAGGTGCATTTCAGTGTTATCGATGTCCGTTTGGAATTCCAATTTGGGAATAGCTCTGTATGGTGATTCTGGTGCTGGGAGCGCGATCGGAAGTGAATTCGGAGGTCTGTGGGTCATTTTGGAGTTATATGGCTAAAGATAGAAATTTGAAGGTTTTTGAGAAGTTTGACTAGAAGTGGACCTTTTGATATCGGTGTCGGATTTTGATTCCGGAAGTTGGAGTAGGTCCGTAATGTCAAATATGACTTGTGCGCAAAATTTGAGGTCAATCGGATGTGATTTGATAGGATTAAACATCGAATATAGAAGTTTGAAATTCTAAAGTTCCTAAAGCTTGGATTGGGGGTCGATTCATGATTTTGGCGTTGTTTCATATGATTTGAGGCCTCGAGCAAGTCCGTAATGTGTTTTGGGACTGGTTGGTATGAATGATCGGGGTCCCGGGGGCCTCGGGTGATTTTCGGATGGTTAACGGATCAATTTTGGGAATTTAAAGAGAAGAGATCAGCTGCCTTTTGGTGTAACCGCACCTGCAAGGTTTGGGCCGCAGAAGCGGCCATTGGATCGCAGAAGCGAAAATGGGCCGGCCAGGATGGGACCGCTGATGCGGTCGATTTGTCGCAGATGTGTGACCGCACCTGCGGAAGGAGGAGCGTAGATGCGGAAGCTAAGGCTAGGAGGAGGACTGCAAAAGCGGAGGGTAGCCCGCACTTGCGGGACCGCAGAAGCGGTCAGGTTACCGTAGGTGCGGAAATGCTAGAATTAGTAAGGTTGTTTTAAACGGGGGTTTAGCTTATTTCAACCCCACTTTCTCCATGGGAGCCGATCTTTGGGCGATTTTGGAGCTCCATCTTTGTTATCCATGTCAAGGTAAGTGGTTTCTACTAGTTTTGAGATAAATACTTGGATTATATGTGGATTAGAGCATGAAAATTGTGGATTTTTGGTGGAAGACCTAGAAAATTATATTTTGGATTTTTACCACGATTTTGGACATGAAATTGAGAGTAAATTATATATTTGAGTTCGTGAGGCCATGGGTAAATTTTATCTTCGAAAAATTTCGGAATCCAGGTACGTAGTCCCGAGGGCATTTTTGTCAACTTTTCGATCGAGGTTAGGAATTGTTATAAATTGGATTATAATGAGTAATTGAACCAATATTAATATATTTGCATAATTATTGGCTAGTTTTGGAGCATGTAGCATCGATGCGGGTCTTCGGAAGGGCGTGAAATGCCGGTTATGAATCTTCGGAGCAAGGTGAGTCTTCCTTTCTAACCTTGTAAGAGGAAATTGTCCCCATAGGTGAATTAATTGGATTTGTGCTCCTATTTGTGGGGGCTACGTACGCGCGAGGTGACGAGAGCTAGTGCGTAGCTACTATTATGTTTAAGTCCGGGTAGTCTAGGACCCAAAAGCATGCTATACTTGGAATAATTGTAATCTTATTGACAGTTGAATTGCTTAAATCCTATATTGGTAAATGAATTTCTAAAAGGATTAAATTTCATTTATAAAATTGTTAAAGGAGAATTGGCTTTTCTTTGGATAATTGTTCCCTGATGACTTCTTGATTGACTTTCTGTATGTGTTTACCTGCTTTCCGGCTTTATGAGTTAAATTTTGATTTATGAAATCCATGAGTTCCTCACACTTTTACTATATTATCTATGGACCATTAGTAAGTGTTGAAGTTGACCTCTCGTGACTACTTCTTCGAGATTAAATGGGATACTCATTGGGTATACGTTGTTTTCGTACTCATACTACACTTGTTGTGCATTTTTGTTGTCTAGGTTCATATGTGGCTAGTTGCTTAGTGGCATAGCGGTATGGTTGATACGGAGACTTAGGTGAGCTGCATTTATCGAGACGACCCGCAACCAGCAGAGTCCCCTTTAGAGTATTGTACTGTATTTTCATTTCTGTCCACTTTGTATTCCGGATAGTTACTATATTTTATTCCATTCCCTAGTAAATGCTCATTCACTTGTGACACCGGGTTCTGGGATGATTATGGGGTATCTTATATTAACTTCTTAACATTCATATTTGATTTGCAACGATTATCTTTTACTGGTAAAACTGAAGGAAAATCATAGTTTTCAAAATTATTTAAATGAGAATTTAATTAAGTATTTTGGTTGGCTTGCCTGGCATCGGTGTCTGGCGCCATCACGACCCTTAGTGGATTTTGGGTCGTGACAACATGGTTCAGAGCACTAGGTTCCCTTAGGTCTCACAAGTCATGAGTAAGTCTAGTAGAGTCTCGCGGATCGATCGAAGATGTATGTACTTATCTTTGAGAGGCTACAGGACTGTTAAGAGCAATTTCCTTCTTTATTCCTCATCGTGCGGTTTGATTCCTTTGAGGCTTATGCCTTTGTTTCTTTCCTACTCAATCTTATGCGATGTGAAATGCTTATTATAAATGGGTAATTGAGAAAATGTAATGGTACTATAGATGTGGTGCGGGATGTTCCTCCCTGTGTATTTGATCGGGCTATTGTTGTCGCCTTGTAGAAGGTCGTTCTGTCGTTTCAGCTTAGTTTCAGTATTACCTAAGGTTTTGAGATTTGGCATTAATTGTTATGACGATTCGTGTGTTGTTATCGCACAATATTGGTGTAATAGTAGAGTGTTTGTCTATACGTTGAAGCAGTGAATGACTTGGAAGGATGTTTACTCGATGTAAGATTCAGAGATTCAAAATTTTATTTCCCGGCGGAAGAGAGTCAATCGGGCTATAAATGTTCAAGTTTGGTTTGATGGAGTAACAAGACTTGGTATTTTCGAGCGTGGTGGAATTTTCATCTGTAACGTGGTATCGTCGTCCTCGATTGAATATGTTGAGTTCGCCGGTATTATGGCTTCCTTCAATTCGCCTTTGGGGCAGGATATTGTGAAATAATATTGGAGAGGCAACTGTCAGAGATCGCGATGTGCGGTGGTTCAGGATTGAATCAGTATATCTAGTGTTGATGGCCCAAGAAAGATGACCTCGGGGAGATTTAAAGTTAGTAGCGGTTCGTGGGTTCAAGCGCTACGAAGATGGATTTTATCTAAGGCAACAGCTGAGCAGCAAAGGATGAGGAAGGACATGTGGGGAGTGCCAGGCAGTGGTTAAAACTTCTAGAAGGCCAGGTATAAGAATCAAAGGTCGAGTAGTCGATTAAAAGGGTGAGTTCCGCCAAAGTGGGAGAGTGGCGGAGTTGCATATTGGCTTTGCGGTAGGATGACTACGCACCTTAAGGAGAGTTTGGAATGATTTGGGAATTTTAGTGATTGGTGATCGGGGTCAACGGATTTAAATTGAAGTATGGGCTATTATGCGGCAGGAGATTTGATATAATGGAAAGGAGCTACTCGAAATGAAGAAGGATACAATATAACTTTGAATTGGACAGATGTTGCCGCACATTTAATTGATCATGAGGGGTGAATGGACTTGTGCAAGTAGAGAGTGAGCTCAAACTCAGGATGGGTTATTGATGTCGTAGTGATTGTACCCCGTGCAACAGTGTTGGAAGATGTCGGAAAGTGATTTCCACATGTGGGTTATTCCATGTGAGCAGGTTAGTAGTCGCGTGTGGCGAAGCTTCTGCGGAGGATTTTATTGGCCATTCTGGTAAGAGGTCTAATATGTGAATGTTGATGGAAATTTAGGGTGTTCATGTAGTGCTAATGGAAGGATTTGAAGGAATCTGGTGGTTTAATTATGTGAGGTCATGTCAATAAGAGATAGAGAATCCTGGTGAATCCCAAAGGTGCGTAATAGTGGCTTCAAGCTAAGTGGGAGAGTCCCACCGCCTATGATTGGGTTGCACGGTTAACTACTTACGAGGTTTCTGGTTAGTAGCATATTGATGGGTTATTTCAGCTATGGAAAAGTAACATAAGTGGTAATTTGAGCAAAGGGATTTTTAAAGGTGTGCTATGGTAGGCCTTATTGGCTTATATTCAGACTTGGGGAAGGATTCAGGATTTATACCTTGTATAGATGCGAGTTTCAAGGGAAGTGATTATGCCAGGTGCTTCGTTGAGAGGGTATTCATATGCTAGAAGATTCGTGGAGTTGATTATATTCGGGGCCAAGTCAGAGCGGGTGGCTCTCAACAACGGTCCTAGTGGATTCAAAGGGGTAAAGTGTGGTGCCTAATGATTTCTAGACTATAGGTACGGTTAAGAATCAAGCTTTTGTAGCAGCTTATGAGAAGAGGCCCAGAATGTTCTATGATGTTTTGATTTGCAGTGTAGCATTTGGGAGGTTTGAAATGGTTCGTGGGATTGGAGACAACATGGTCTCGTGATTCAAGGTCACTCGGGATGAGTGCGGATGGAATGTGTTATGTGTTGAATGGAGTTATTAATATTTCTAAGGCAATCAAGGATAAATTGGAAGAAGATAGATTGGTTAGACATAGTTAGGTTGGCATATTGGTGGTAGTGATCAGTTCCTTCAGCGTGGTCAAGATATGCAAGTGAATGGTGATGGTAGTGTGAGGCTTGTCGGCCGCCGTAATTGATGTGATTCAGAAGTATTCTACTGTTATGGCCTGTTATCTGTAGGCGGATCCCGAAAGGGCTATGGTGACTTAGACCACTACTTAGAGATTTGCATATTCTACGGTTATGAGAATTCACCTGTGTGTTGCTATGGTTCTCTTGAAGTGAGTTAAGTGGAAAGTTTTTATATGATAAAGTGTTAATCTGTTAGTGGTTCTGGAGTTATGATGAAAATCGTGTTCTATCGTATATTGGCATGTTGGGTGCAGTGAGTGGTATGGAATTTGAAGTGAGGATCAAGGTTGCAGTTCACGAGCTCGGATGAGCAGGAAAGGAGTTTTGATGTTTAAAGTAAGTAGGTATTGTCTTCACAATCACCTGAGATTGGTGTTTTGTGAAAAAAGGCTTTGCATCCTGGTTAGGATTCTTGATCGCTTTTCAGCGTTAGCGCGGCCGGTGGTTTGGATGTACAGACATGTTATCTGTTGAGGAAGGTCATGGGAGCATGCCCCACGGGAAGATTATATAAGTGTGGCATGTGGCCACTTGATTGATTGAAGAGTTAAACCAAGTATGAAGATTGTAGTGATGTCGTTAAATTGAGAATTGATGCCTAAAGGGCACACGGTTTATTGGGTTGTGGACTTGTGATGACCCAAAAATGTCATCTTTAAATTTAATAATCATCTCAGTATTTTAAGACCTTGTAAAGCAGTATCAATAATTCCTCGACTTGTGTGCATAGTCCGTATAATTTTCTGGAATGTTTTTATGTGAAAAATGGATTAAGTTGTGAACTAGAGCTTTAAAACTCAACTGAGTTGACGTCGATCAACATTTTTGACCAAACGAATACGGATAAAAGTTTTGACCATTCTGGTAATTCTGTATCGTGATTTGGGGCTTGGTCATATGCCCGAAATCGAATTCGGCGTCCCTAGATCAAATTATCGCCATTTAACGGAATCTAGAAATCTAAGGCTAAAGATTTCTTAAGTTTGACCGCAGATTAGACCTTTGAGAAAAAGACCCCGGAATGGAATTTTGATGATTCCAATAGTTTTGTATGGTGATTTTGGACTTAGGCACATGTTCGGATTTGGATTTGGAAGTCTGTAAGATAATTCGGCGCATTTTGGCGAAAGTTGGAAAATAGAAGATTTTTGAAAAGTTTGATAGGGGGGTTGACTTTTGATATCAAGGTCGGAATCCAGTTCTGAAAATTTTTCATGGCTTTGTTATGTCATTTATGACTTGTGTACAAAATTTAAAGTCAATCGGACTTGATTTGATAGGTTTTTGCATCGGATATAGAAGTTGGACGTTCTTAGTTTCATTAGGCTTGAATTGGGGTGTGAATCACGATTTTAGCATTATTTGATGCGATTTGAGGTTTCGACTAAGTTCGTATCATATTTTAGGACTGGTTGATGCATTTTGTTAAAGTTCCGAGGGCCTCGGGTGGATTTCAGAAGGTTGACGGATATAAAAAGACTGCTGAATTTTCTCTGTGAATAGCTGCTAATTTTTTACAACATGTGAACAGTGCCCATGAACAGTGTATGTGATCAGTACCCGCGCGTGAACAATACCCGAAATTTTCTGGACAGATTTAATTCCAGCAGTCTGGGTTTTGGGTCATTTTTTGACTTCAAAGCTCGGATTTTGGCAATTTTGAGCGAGAAATCATGGGAATTCTTGGGGTATGTGTTCTTGACTCCCTTATGATTATATTTCATAAATAAATCTTTATTTTTGGCATTAGATTATTGATATTTGAAGAGAAATGGCGGAATGTCGGATTTTGGTAAAATTTATATGGTTGGACTCGTGGTTGGATGAGGGTTCATATTCGTGACTTTTGTCGTATTCCGAGATGCGAGCCCCACGGGCAATATTTGGATTATTTTGTTGAAAAATTAGTATTTTCATATGGAATTAATTCCTATAATATGTATTGAATGAATTGAGTTAATTGTGACTAGATTCGGAACGTTTGGAGGCCGATTTAAGCGGCAAAGGCATTGCGGAGTAGGATTTTTGCTCAGATTAAGGTAAGTAACGGTTATAAATCTGGTCCTAAGGGTATGAAACCCCGGACATTGTGTCGTATGACTATTTTGGAGGTGGCGCACATGCTAGGTGACGGGCATGTGGGCGTGCACCGTAGGGATTGTGACTTGGTCCGTCCCGCGAGACTGTGGAATTAATTGGCCTATTGCTTAATACATGTTCCCTCTATTTTTATAGCAATTGACTGTACTTCGTGTTAGAAATCATGTTTAGACCTTATGTGATCACTGTTGAGACCTGCGAGGTCGTGTACTTACTGAATTAGCTGTTAATTGTTGTTTTGTACTCAGTCATAGTTTTTCTTGCTTATTATGCCTCCGTCTCTTGCTGTTCATTGTACTCAGTCATAGCTTTTTGGGCTGCACGTCGCAATATGTTGTTACTGATTTATGATTGAGTGAGGCCGAGGGCCTGAGTGATTTATGCCACGAGGTGGCTTGTTATAGCGCTTGGGCTGAAGGAGCCCCTCCAGAGTCTGTACACACCCCTAGTGAGTGCAGGTACCTACTGAGTGCGAGTGCCGAGTGTTGAGCGACTGGGAGGAATGAGTGAATGTGAGGAATGAGTGATTGTGAGGTTGGAGTGAATGGGAGGACAGAGTGACTGTTATTCTGAGAAAATACATTTACTTCATTACTGTTGCACTGCAGATGTAATATCACTATTTTGAAAATTATTGAAAGATATTATTTACTGCTCAGTCAAATTTGATATCTGTTTTATTGAGTATGTACTGGTGTGACTTAAACTGTTAAATTGAAAGTATGACTACTCTTATTTGAAAGTTATTGAGATAACTCTATTGTATAGCTCGTCACTACTTCTCAGTACCTTATTTATTTCTGTTACTTACTGAGTTGGTGTACTCACGTTACCCCATGTACCTCGTGTACAGATCTAGACACTTCTGGTCACGGCGGTTGCTGATTGAGGAGTCAGACTCAGGAGACTATTGAGGTAGCTGCATGGCGTTCGCTGACCTTGACTCTCCTTTCCTTTCATGTTGTATTGTTCTATATTTCTAGATAGTGTTTTATCAGTCGGATATTGTTATCATTTAGATGCTCATGAACTCAGTGACACCGGGTTTTGGAGATGTATTGTTTAGTAATTTTGGAGTTATATTCTGTTCTAAAAGGTTTTATTTAATATTAACTGCTTCCACCTTTATTTAAAAGTTCTACTGTGTTGAGATGTTGAGTTGAGGCTTGCCTTGTACCACGATAGGCGCCATCACGACAGGTCAGATTTTGGGTCGTGACAAGTTGGTATCAGAGGACTAGGTTACATAGGTCTTACGGTCATGAGCAGGTTTAGTAGAGTCTTGCGGATCGGTACGGAGACGTCTGTACTTATCTTCGAGAGGCTGCAGAACCCTTTAGGAAATTCCACATTCTTGAATTCTTATCGTGCGATATTGATTAAACTTGAAGCATAATTCCTTGAATTACTTTCATGGATTCGTGTGCACACATGAGCGCTAGGTATCTGTTGTGCATCGACAACTTGTGATTTCCTGGATGAGGTGCGAGATGTAATTTCTGTGTGTGATGTTAGGCAAGTCTGGAGGACTTGAGGCCGTGTTTTGTCTGTGGCTTGAGTACTGAGATTTCGATTGTGTGAGCACGTGCATTTGGGACTTATATGTCCGTTTGTGTCCTTACCGGTAGGATTTGTGACTGGATGACTAGGGGGTGAGTATGATTTGATTGCGAGATGTGTTCAAATTGTTCGAATGTGACGGGAAGAGTTTGCTAAGGATGTAGCAAGGATTATTGGGTGTTTGACTTCTGTCTTGAGTTGGCATATGGCCTCGAGCTATGGGTGTATTGAAGGACCTCTCATGTAGTTTAGTTGTTGAGCGAAGTAAATCTTCATGTTGTGTTATGAGTTCAAACTCAAAGGGAGGTTAACTGATTGTGTAATAGTTATGATTATTGAAGAGTATAGAGAGATACCCGTTTGAGGCTAAGCAAGTGGATTATCTCTTTCGGGATGTTCTGAAGTTTGTGTGATCCTTATGTTGTTGGTTGGCAGTCCTCTTTTACCAGTGAAATATACGTGTTGCAGTTTGAGTTTGGATCGTGTATGAGAGTTAGATTGATTGTTACAAGGGTGAATGTGAGATTTGTAAATGGTTTGAGGAATTAGATGGGTTGTGTTGCATGAGCTTATGAAGGATTTAGCTTAATCTCATCTAGTTGGGGCAGCTCAACCAGTTATTGCGGCACTGGCCGATGAGAGGCCTGCCTTGTCTTTTGAGGCTTTGCTGAGATTGGACAATTTACCAAGCTATTTCCAGTCCATTTCAGTGGTACACCTTCTGTGGACCCACATGATTTTCACAACCGCTGCTATGAAGTATCGTAGAATATGGGAATAGTTGAAAGCAATAGAGGCTGATTTTACTGTGTTTCAGATGACGGGTTCTGCCAAGAGATGGTGGAAAGATTAGGCATTTACTAGACCCGTTATAGTTCCGTCTGAAGATGCGGACGTATTGAGAAGATCACCCAGTGAATCATGTAGGGGTGCAATGGACCTTGACGTCTGGTTGATTTATATGAGTTACAAATGTCAACATTGTGGATTATCGGACGTTTTGACCCATGACTTCGCGCCAAATGGGGATGTTTACTATCAATGAATGGATCGAATGGTCATGTGTTATATCAGTTTTAACCTGAAATATATATATATATATATATATATATATATATATATATATATATATATATATATATATTGGGTGAGAATGAGACACATATTTAAGGCATGAGACATGGAGGGGATAAGGTTGGGACTTGCGGTATGTCTGCCTCTTTAATAATCCAATACTTCAGTTTCAAAGGAGTTAGAAAGAAAAGAAAAAAAACTTTACATTTACAGAAGGTTTGCTCAGTGTGGAAGTCAAGGTTGCAGATTTTGGGGTGCTTCAGAAAAAGTATAGTGGTTGATGATCTTCTAGACTATGTAGTTTGTGCCAAGATTTATCTTGATGGAGCTATACTTTTGTGATTATTGTGCATAATTAGAGGAAAGAGTTACCCCAAAGAAGAATCGAAGAGTATATGAATAAATAGGTTAGCTTAGCAGTGTTGAGTCAATATAGCAAAAGAAGAAATTAGTCGTCGGTGTTTGTGGCAAGCCTATGAAGAGGGTAGACTAGCCAATGCAACACCACCTACATGGCTTAGTTCTTAGGAATGTTATATATAACGCCCTTTTAAACTGGATTCTCTGTAATATGTAGTATATGGGGTATGAACGGTTGTGTCAGGTCACCATGATGGTGTCATAATAGGTCATCAGGTTCAATAAGTTAGTCGTCATACTCCTACTTTGGTTCCTAAGCTAGAGAGCGAGTCCACAGGCTCATTAAAGGACTCAATTATGATATTGAAATTTTGTACAACTCGGGAAGCTACAAGCTGATGCTTCATCTCGGCTAGTGGTAGAAATTGCCGAAATGTTAGAATGTGTTCTGGATGAGGAAAAGAGGTAGCTAAATAGACCAATAGGTCTCGAGGTTTTAAAGGATTCAGCGGATTCTACTCTACAACTACAAATCATTATGACAGGGGCTCGGGTAGCCGGCCAGCCCAGTCAATATATCTGATTACTTAGGGTGCTCCAGTAAGTTCTTTTAATGCACTACCATCACAAAGTTCATATAATGGTTATTCCCGTTATCTAGCATAGACTCAGTATGAGCAGTTGAACCCTCAAAGGGATTGTTATGAATGTGGTAGTACTACGCACATCATGGGAAAATTGTCCTAGACTTGGGAGAAACATAATTTTTAAAAGCACTCAGGCTACGTGCCTCATTGCAGTTACTACTCTACTTAAATGACCAGCCAGAGGTAGGGGTCAGGATGTTAGAGGTGGAGGTGAGACTCCTAGAAGTGGAGACCCAACCCGTTGATATATTTTCTATGGTATGGCTGAGGTCGCAACACCAGATGGTGTCATTACACGTACGGTCTTGCATTATTATAAAGCAACAATTTTCTTAACTTGATTCGGTTCTGAGTATTGAGGCAAGTCCTCCTATTGTGCTCCACTTATGAGTGAACTTCATAATTCTGAAATCTACTTATGTGAATACTCCTGTTGGGAGATTCGATGGAGATAGCTATGTCTATCATTATGTGTTGTGATTTTGTTAAACGGAAAATTATTCAAAAGAAATGGAATGTTCCAATTTGGCACGATGTGCATATTACTTGTGGTACAAAGTTGAGGATGAGATCCTTGTGTTTTATATAATGTAAAATATTTAAACCGGGCTACAAGCTGCGGTAGATGTTATATAAGGACGAGGTCCTTG
Organism: Nicotiana tabacum; assembly: GCF_000715075.1. Lineage (NCBI taxonomy): Eukaryota > Viridiplantae > Streptophyta > Magnoliopsida > Solanales > Solanaceae > Nicotiana > Nicotiana tabacum. Next base: position 141,571,700 of record NC_134099.1, on the reverse strand, counting down.
TGGTAAAAAAATTGTGTTTAAATACTCCCTTTGTAATATTAAAATTTGTACTATAGTACTTATAGGGAGTCATGCCTATTAAACCTATTTGGAAAAAAAATTCTTGTATGAATATCTTTGTTCATAATTTGCCAGATTTGTATTGTAATTATTGAGTTTTAGACTACGAGGTGAGTGCCCGGGGGATGTAAATTGTTACTCGTTAATTCGGGTAAGTAATTATGAGATTTTCAAGCCTCGTTGTTAGTAAACTGGAGGTTTCAAATGAGATTTTGTTAACATGAGGTTAATTGGTGATGTTGTAATCTTTTATAACAACTATTAAGACCAGAGATATGGCTATGGTCATACATATGATGTGTTTCATGTCAAGATATCATTGTGATAATGTCGTCCTTGTAATGCGGAGATTAGTATTATTAATATATACTTTGTGGTGCTTTATTGGGTTGTGGACATGTTGTTTGGAGTTCTTTTGGTGTTACTCTGGCAGGTGGATAGGCCCAATTACGGGGGAGACTCTGCCGAAATTTCAGAAAAATTTGGGAGTTAGAAAAATTTGGGATATTGAGATGTACAAAAAAAGAGATAAGTTACATTATGTGTTTAAGGACATGCTCTACTTCTCATTTGAGGACGAATGACCCTAAGTGGGGGAGAATGTAATACCCCGTAATTGATGGGTGCGTAGACACGAGTTGCTGTAGCCAGTCGAGATGAATATCGTGTGTTGACGTGAAAATCGGATCTTTCTGGAAATAATTGGAGTGTAAGAAATTTGGTCTTAAAGTTTACAAATATGGATAAAGGAAATAATCTCAATTGAAATGGTGTTGTTGGACTTATGTCGAATGCGGTAATGTGGGATCAACAACGAATATTTGTGTAAAAGTAAAATCATCAATTTGGTAACCTGAGAATAATTCTTAGTACGTTCGAGGACGAACATTTGTTTTAGAGGTGGAGAATGTGATGACCCAAAAATGTCATCTTTAAATTTAATAATCATCTTGATATTTTAAGACCTTGAAAAGCGATATCAATAAATCCTCTACTTGCGTGCACAGTCCGTATAATTTTCTGGAAGGTTTTTATGCGAAAAATGGATTAAGTTGTGAACTAGAGCTTTAAAACTCAACTGAGTTGACGTCGGTCAACATTTTTGAGCAAACAAATCCGGATAAAAGTTTTAACCATTCTAGTAGTTCTGTATCGTGATTTGGGACTTGGTCATATGCCTGAAATCGAATTCGGAGGTCCCTAGATCAAATTATCGCCATTTAACGGAATCTAGAAATCTAAGGCTAAAGATTTCTTAAGTTTGACCGGAGATTTGACCTTTGAGAAAAAGACTCCGGAATGGAATTTTGATGATTCCAATAGTTTTGTATGGTGATTTTGTACTTAGGCAAATGTTCGGATTTGGAAGTCTGTAGGATAATTCGGCGCATTTTGGCGAAAGTTGGAAAATAGAAGATTTTTGAAAAGTTTGACCGGGGGATTGACTTTTGATATCGGGGTCGGAATCTAGTTCTGAAAATTTTCATGGCTTCGTTATGTCATTTATGACTTATGTGCAAAATTTGAAGTCAATCGGACTTGATTTGATAGGTTTTTGCATCGGATATAGAAGTTGGACGTTCTTAGTTTCATTAGGCTTGAATTGGGGTGTGAATCACGATTTTAGCATTATTTGATGTGATTTGAGGTTTCGACTAAGTTCGTATCATATTTTAGGACTGTTTGATGCATTTTGTTGAAATCTCGAGGGCCTCGGATGGATTTCAGAAGGTTGGCGGATATAAAAAGGCTGCTGAATTTTCTCTGGGGACAACTGCTGATTTTTACAGCATGTGAATAGTACCCATAAACAGTGTCTGTGAATAGTACCCATGAATAGTGTATGTGAACAGTGTCTATGAACAGTACCATGAACAGTGTATGTGAACAGTCCCCTCGCATGAACAATCCTCGAAATTGTCTGGACAGATTTAATTCCAGCAGTCCGGGTTTTGGGTCATTTTTTTTACTTCAAAGCTCGGATTTTGGCAATTTTGAGTGAGAAATCACGGGAATTCTTGGGGTATGTCTTCTTGACTCCCTTGTGATTATATTTCATGAATAAATCTTTATTTTTGGTATTAGATTATTGATATTTGAAGAGAAATGGAGGAATTTTCTAAAATTCCATAAAGATGAATTTTTAAAGATTTGAAAGCCAATCCGATGTCGGATTTTGGTAAAATTTATATGGTTGGACTCGTGGTTGGATGAGGGTTCATATTCGTGACTTTTGTCGTATTCCGAGATGCGGGCCCCACGAGTAATATTTGGATTATTTTGTTGAAAAATTAGTATTTTCATATGGAATTAATTCCTATAATATGTATTGAATGAATTGAGTTAATTGTGACTAGATTCGGAACGTTTGGAGGCCGATTTAAGCGGCAAAGGCATTGCGGAGTAGGATTTTTGCTCAGATTAAGGTAAGTAACGGTTATAAATCTGGTCCTAAGGGTATGAAACCCCGGACATTGTGTCGTATGACTATTTTGGAGGTGGCGCACATGCTAGGTGACGGGCATGTGGGCGTGAACTGTAGGGATTGTGACTTGGTCCGTCCCGCGAGAATGTGGAATTAATTGGCCTACTGCTTAATACATGTTCCCTCTGTTTTTATAGAAATTGACTGTACTTCGTGTTAGAAATCATGTTTAGACCTTATGTTATCACTGTTGAGACCTGCGAGGTCGTGTACTTACTGAATTAGTTGTTAATTGTTGTTTTGTACTCAGTCATAGCTTTTCTTGCTTATTATGCCTCCGTCTCTTGATGTTCATTGTTGATTCATGACATTACCTTTGTTTGGGCTATTTATATGATTTTTGAGAGCTCGAGAGACTGGAGAGATTGATGACTGAGTGAGGCCGAGGGCCTGATCTGTAAGGATATTTATGGGATCGGGCTACACGCCACAGCATGTTGTTACTTATTTATGACTGAGTGAGCCCGAGGGCCTGATCTGTGAGGATATTTATGGGATCAGGCTACACGACGCAGCATGTTGTTACTGATTTATGATTGAGTGAGGTCGAGGGCCTGAGTGATTTATGCCACGAGGTGGCTTGTTATAGCGCTTGGGCTGAAGGATCCCCTCCAGAGTTTGTACACACCCCCCAGTGAGCGCAGGTACCTACTGAGTGCGAGTGCTGAGTGCAAGTGGCGAGTGTTGAGCGACTAGGAGGAATGAGTGAATGTGAGGAATGAGTGAATGTGAGGAATGAGTGATTGTGAGGTTGGAGTGAATGGGAGGACAGAGTGACTGTTATTCTGAGAAAATACATTTATTTCATTACTGTTGCATCGCAGATGTCATATCACTGTTTTGAAAATTATTAAAAGATATTATTTATTGCTCAGTCAATTTGATATCTGGTTTATTGAATACGTACTGATGTGACTTAAACTGTTAAATTGAAAGTATGACTACTCTTATTTGAAAGTTATTGAGATAACTCTACTGTATAGCTCGTTACTACTTCTCATTTCCTTATTTATTTCTGTTACTTACTGAGTTGGTGTACTCACGTTACCCCCTGTACCTCGTGTACAGATCTAGACACTTCTGGTCACGGCGATTGCTGATTGAGGAGTCAGATTCAGGAGACCATGAGGTAGCTGCATGGCGTTCGCTGACATTGACTCTTCTTTCCTTTCATGTTGTATTGTTCTATATTTCCAAATAGTATTTTATCAGTCGGATGTTGTTATCATTTAGATGCTCATGCACTCAGTGACACCGGGTTTTGGGGATGGATTGTTTAGTACTTTTGGAGTTATATTCTGTTCTAAAAGATTTTATTTAATATTAACTACTTTCGCCTTTATTTAAAAGTTCTACTGTGTTGAGATGTTGAGTTGAGGCTTGCCTTGTACCATGATAGGCGCCATCATGACAGGTCAGATTTTGGGTCGTGACTAGACTGTGGAGGATTACTCCAGTTATGATGGTTGTTTTTGTGTGTTATGGGAAAAAGGGGGTGATTATGGACCCTTTAAAGGTTATTAGCCTAGTTCAGTGCGATCAGAATCAGCTTGAGGTCTATAGATGGATTTAAATGAGAATATGGGCTCTATATCAGGCCAAATATGTTCATTTCAGCAATGCGCTCCTTATGAAAGAGTAGTCGGGGTGTTATTTCGTCGTCAGCTATTTCATGTAATGATATATTGCGCCATGTGAATTGTGAGACGGCTTGGTGAATTTCTTATGTGTTAAGGTTCCGCGTAGAGATGAGGTTATATGAGCAGAATGGCTCTTGAGATTCAGATTGTATATCGCACCTTAGTTGTGCTTGAGTTTTGTAGCTTATATATCTCCCTAGGGATGGTATTATGCACTTAGCGTGCTTGTGACCGATATTCGGTATTGTGTTGTAATGAGCAATTTAGCTCGGTGTGTATCTCCTTATGTGAGTTTTATGTGTGGATCGGGTGGCACGCCGTCATGGGTATGTTATTTGGATCGGGTTGCACGCCACAACAGTGTGATGTTGAGTATAGTTACCTATATCTATTTTATGTGTTTTGTTTTCTATTTTTCTAAGGAAAACTCATATTAGTTGTGTGCCCGCGTCGCATGTGTGATTCGCGAGCGGGGTAATTGGATTTCCTTTTCAGAATTTGTTTTCCTTGTGTATCGCGTTCGAATTGGTAGCCTATCACTACATTGTGGCATCATATGAGACTTTTGATCATTTTCGGGATGGCTTATTACCTGAGCAGTTCATACTGGATGAGACGAGATCATTAGATTTAGGATCGGTGCAATCTGATTATATGAAGTTTATTAAGGAGCAAAGACCACTATTTGGTTCAGAATGAGGTGATGGTTCTTGTCAGGAGTATAGACCCAATGATTTGATTATTCAGCAGTTGGTTATGAAATTCTACACATCTCTTCCATCGTGGCGGTATTGTAAGAGTTAGAGCAAGACCTATGTATGTCATGAGGTGCAATGGGAGCATCAAAGTCATGGAATTTTGACTAAATTGATCAGAGAATGTTATTGTTGTCCCGTGAGTAAAGTGGTGCAAGGTGTGAATTCAACTAAGGTATGTAGTCACGTTTTGGTGTTGCGTGTAGTTATTGATTCGGTGAGCGTATGTTAGAACAGGCCTGGCAGAGAATTCCGGATGTTGGAATTGGGCTCTAAGGCTTATTTGCCTAAGTGAAAAAGGGTATCTTCAGATTGATCGAGCTAGGGTGCCCAGCTGAGTTGTGGTAGAACGGGTAGGTGCTCGAGGTGTTAAACAGTGATTCTAGGCTACCCCAGCGTAGTTCTTAGCACGTTCGAGGACGAACGTATGTTTAAGTGGGAGAGAATGTCACGACCCGACCGGTCATGTCGAGCTCTAGCGCGTTGTTCAGTAGTTTGAGGCCATGAACAGCTTCGCTTCAGGTATTATGACTTGTGTGCACGGTCGAAATTGAATTCCGGGAAGTTCAAAGTTGATTTGGAAAGAGAATTCTCATTTCGGCTTTAAGTTGAAAGAATTGACTAACGTTAGATTTTTTATTAAACGACCTCGGAATCGGGATTCGAAGGTTCTAGCAGGTTCATATGATGATTTCGGACTTGGGCGTATGTCCGAACTGGGTTTTGGAAGACCCGGGAACGTTTCAGCACCTGTTGTGGAAGCTAGCATTTTCGGAAGAATTTCATAAGATTGAGTTGAGGTGCATTTCAGTGTTATCGATGTTCGTTTGGGATTTCGAGTTTGAGAATAGCTCCGCATGGTGATTCTGGTATTGGGAGCGCGATCAGAGGTGAATTCAGAGGTCCGTGGGTCATTTTGGAGTCATTTGGCTAAAGATAGAAATTTGAAGGTTTTTGAGAAATTTGACCAGAAGTGGACTTTTTGATATCGGAGTCGAATTTTGATTTCGGAAGTTGGAATAGGTCCGTAATGTCAAATATGAATTGTGCGCAAAATTTGAGGTCAATCGGACATGATTTGATAGGTTAAACATCGAATGTAGAAGTTTGAAATTCTAAAGTTCCTTAAGCTTGGATTGGGGGCTGATTCATGATTTTGGCGTTGTTTGATATGATTTGAGGCCTCGAGCAAGTCCAAAATGTGTTTTGGGACTGGTTGGTATGATTGGTTGGGGTCCCGGGGGCCTCGAGTGATTTTCGGATGGTTAACGGATCAATTTTGGGAATTTAAAGAGAAGAGATCAATTGCCTTCTGGTGTAACCACACCTGCGAGGTTTCGGTCGCAGGTGCAGAGCTGCAGAAGCAGCCATTGGGTCGCAGAAGCAGAAATGGGTCGGCCAGGCTGGGAACGCAGATGCGATCGATTTGTCGCAGATGCGTGACCGCACCTGCGGAAGGAGGAGCGCAGATGCGGAAGCTGAGGCTAGGAGGAGGACCATAGAAGCGGAGGGTAGCCTACACCTGTGAGACCGCAGGTGCGGAAATGCTGGAATCAGTAAGGTTGTTTAAAACGGGGATTTAACTCATTTCAACCCCATTTTCTCCATGGGAGCCGATCTTTGGGCGATTTTGGAGCTCCATCTTTGTCATCCATGTCAAGGCAAGTGGTTTCTACAAGTTTTGACATAAATACTTGGATTATATGTGGATTAGAGCATGAAAATTAGTGAAAATTGTGGTTTTTGGTGGAAGACGTGGAAAATTATATTTTGGATTTTTACCACGATTTTGGACATGAAATTGAGAGTAAATTATATATTTGAGTTCGTGAGGCAATGGGTAAATTTTATCTTCGAAAAATTTCGGAATCCGGGTACGTGGGCCCGAGGGAGTTTTTGTTAACTTTTCGATCGAGGTTAGGAATTGTTATAAATTGGATTATAATGAGTAATTGAACCTATATTAATGGATTTGCATAATTATTGGTTAGTTTTGGAGCATGTAGCATCGATGTGGGTCTTCGGAAGGGCGTGGAATGCTGGTTATGAATCTTCGGAGCGAGGTGAGTCTCCTTTCTAACCTTGTAAGAGGGAATTGTCCCCATAGGTGAATTAATTGGATTTGTGCTCCTATTTGTGCGGGCTATGTACGCGCGAGGTAACGAGAGCCCGTGCATCGCCACTATTTTGTTTAAGTCCTGGTAGTCTAGGACCCAAAAGCATGCTATACTTGGAATAATTGTAATCTTACTGAAAGTTGAATTGCTTAAATCTTATCGAATTGGTAAATGAATTTCTAAAAGGATTAAACTTCATTTTATAAAATTGTTAAAGGAGAATTGGCTTTTCTTTGGATAATTGTTCCCTGATGACTTCTTGATTGACTGTCTGTATGTGTTTAATTTCGGAACGGGCCGAACGCCTCGGTAAATTAAATAGATGCATCTATGGTTTGGGCCGTTTGACCCTCGGCAGTGCACATTTTACATTTATGTTGGATCAGGTCGTACGACCTCGGCATGATATGCGCATGCTTGGATTGCTGCTTGAGATTTATAAATGCTGATAATTGCCCTTCCTGGCCAGTGATAAATTAATAAAGACAATGAAAAGTAAATCCTTGGAAATCCTTTATTAATTGAGAAGTTGTTTACCTGCTTTCCGGCTTTATGAGTTAAATTTTGATTTATGAAATCCATGAGTTCCTCACATTTTTACTATATTATCATGAACCATTAGTAAGTGTTAAAGTCGACCTCTCATGTCTACTTCTTCGAGATTAGATGTGATACTCATTGGGTATACGTTGTTTTCGTACTCATATTACACTTGCTATGCATTTTTGTTGCACAAGTTCATATGTGGCTAGTGGCTTAGTGGCATAGCGGCATGGTTGATACGGAGACTTAAGTGAGCTGCATTTATCGAGACGACCCGCAGCCAGCAGTGTCCCTTTTAGAGTATTGTACTGTATTTTCATTTCTGTCCACTTTGTATTCCGGATAGTTACTGTATTTTATTCCATTCCCTAGTAAATGCTCATGCACTTGTGACATTGGGTTCTGGGATGATTATGGGGTATCTTGTATTAACTTCTTAACATTCATATTTGATTTGCAACGATTATCTTTTAATGGTAAAATTGAAGGAAAATCATAGTTTTCAAAATTATTTAAACGAGAATTTAATTAAGTATTTTGGTTGACTTGCCTGGCAGCGGTGTCCGACGCCATCACGACCCTTAGTGGATTTTGGGTCGTGACATTTTACATAATCAAGAATGAATTAACTATAGTTTTTAAAAAAAATCCTATTTACATATCTCAATGTGTCAAGTTAACAATAGGAAAAATTTCACATTAGACCAAGTGGGCTCCCTACTTTTTAATTTTATAGCCCATATTTTAATTTACAACCAACTAGCCCAAAAATAATAGGCTAAGATTCAACATCCAACTCCAATAGGTTCTCAAAATTACCATTTAATTTTAAAAAAAGATTGCTCAAGCTTTTAAGTTAATTTTCGAATCAGTAACTGTGACTCAAATATTAGTTCAACAAACCAAAGCCATTTGGTTGGTGAAAATTAGATTTTTAACAAGCTTAAATATGTGGGTTTAAATTTTAATTTGATTTTGTGAGAAATTTGGAGTGGGTGTTATTTAGACTTGTTAGAAATAGTATAAGGAGGTTGTATATAAAATTTGAAGTCAATTATTGGAGATTTGGACTGGTTTTGAACAAGAATTACAACTGAAAATCGTGGAAGAAGTTCGTCTACAGATGCTTGTATAAAGGTGTATGTTTGTACACTCATATATACTATTATACAAGATTATACATAATTATACAAAAAACTAACTTCGTCTTCTTCCAAGTCTTTTCTGAAATTTAACTCAAATCTTGCACAAATCTACTCCAAATCACTTCAAATTTAAATTTTGAACTCCTTTTGATATTTTCAATTAATTAGAACAACACCAAATCCAAACAACTAACAAACTCAAAAAGTACTATTTTCGAAAGCAAAGCTTTGAATGGCCTTCAATGGTGAACTTCTACTCTTTAATTTTCTTGCATTGCAACCAGGTGACATAGAGGGAGAAGCAGTAATAGCGGACGGTGTCATGACCCCGGTTCACCCTCCGTGAACCATCGTGACGGCACCTAGTCTCTACGACTAGGTAATCCTAACAATGCGGAAAAGTAAACCAATTTGCAGAAGAAATAATTTAAAACCGAAGTAGTGAAATAAAACAGTAATTTAAAGTGCCGCTTGGCATACACAATAATAACTCTCGAAGATAAATACATTTCCCAAAACCCGGAATCTCATGATCACAAGCCTTTGAAAGTCTACAACGTCTAACTCCGGAATATCTAACAAGGACACAAAGTACGGAAGGGCTAATACAAAAAAAAAGAGTAGAAAAGGGACTCTTCGGTCTGCGGACGCGGCAGATATACCTTGGAGTCTCTACGAACACCTCGTCTCAAGCGTGGAAAGTCTGAGTGAGGTACCTGGATCTGCACATGAAAAACATGCACAGAAAGGACATGAGTACACCACAGTTGTACTCAGTAAGTGCTAAGTCTAACCTCGGTCGAGTAGTGACGAGGAAGGTCAGGGCCCTACTAAGATTAAATAAAATATACGGTGTGACAGTATAAGATAAAGCAGTACAGTTGAAAGATAACGATAAGAATCAGTACAGGAGTAAAGATAACTACAACTGAAATAAAGGCAAAAATAATCACAAGAAATACTACTCTTCGCAAAGATAATAACTGGGGATCTCTCAATATCCCGAGGATCTCTTAGTACCCTCAATATGTGCCAGGGATCTCTTGGTATCCCGAGAATCTCTTGGTATCCTCAATATATGCTAGGGATCTAGTGGTATCCGGAGGATCTCTTGGTATCCTCAATATACGTGATAGGGATCTCTTAGTATCCCGATCCTCAACTCAAATCATAAATACGTACAGGGGATCTCCCAGAATGTCGTCCCGTAGTCCCAAAGTAAAAAACACACAGCAACAACACAAGGAATACTCAATTAAGCTCAATTTCGTACCAAGAAAAACAGGTAATTCTTACGTAACGTGCTTCACATACTGCACTTGAGGCAGTTTAAGCAATAAAACAATTAAGTCAATTAAACATGCTTCTCTAAGCTAACAGCAAGCTAAAATTTCAAGTAGAGTATGCAGGAAAGGAAAACACAATTAAAGCTACTTTAGTGAAAATAGGTTTTTTAATAATTAGCACAAGTACGCACTCGTCACCTCACGTATAAGGCATTTCAATAACCACAACACCAAATCCTAAGGGGAATGTCTCCCACACATGGTTAGGCAAGCCACTTACCTCAAACTAGCTCAAATCAATCTGAAATCACGCTCTTGCCACGAGTACTCGACTCCAAATGACCCAAATCTGTTCAATTCAATTTTATAATGTAAATAACACTTCAATTAACTGATTCTACAAAGAAATTCTAAGCTAATACGTGAAATTAGATAAAATGACCAAAACACCACTCGGACCCACGTCTCGGAATCAGGTAAAATTTACATTTCCAGAATCTTCACACTCTCACGAGTTTAGTCATACCAAAAGTACCAAAATCGGACCTCAAATCATCACTCAAAGGCCTTTAATTAGCCAAGCCCTAACCCCCAAATTACCACTGAATTTCCTTAAATTTTCATGTTTATAATGATAAAAATTACCCCAATAACGAGTTTAGGGACCAAAGACCTTACCCCCAATGAATTCCTCTGAAAATCTCCCTTGAAAATGCTCCCAAGGGCTTCTTCTCGTTTGAAAAGAGGTGAAAATAACTCAAATTCGTGAAGGCAAGTATTTTTATGTTCTGCCCAGTTAAACCGTATCTGTGGTCCCGCTAATGCGGAGCCAAGGTCGCATCTGCGACTTCTCATTAAATCAACTTTCCACTTCTGCGATAGACTTTCCGCACCTGCGGCTCCTGGAGTTGGACCAACTTTTCACTTCTGCGGTCCAATAGATGCTTCTGCGGCACCGCACCTGCGGTCCCACACACGCAGGTGCGGTTATGAAAGGTTCAGCAATGCAAAATCTTCCTAAGTCCAAATTCAACTTCCGCCACGCACCCGAAACTCACTTGAGGCCCCCGGGACCTAAACCAAACATGCCAACCAATCCTAAAACATCATTCAAACTTGTTCCAACCTTCGGAACACTCAAAAGGACATCAAAACACCAATTTAACATCGGATTCAAGCCTAAGAACTTCAAAAACTCACAAATTACGCTTTCAATCAAAAAGTCTATCAAACCTCATCCGAATAACCTGAAATTTTGCACACACGTCACATTCAACACTACGGAGCTACTCCAACTTCCGGAATTCCATTCCGACCCTCGGATCAAAATCTCATTATCGAACCGGAAACTTCAAAAATTTGACTTTCGGCATTTCAAGCCTAAATTAGCTACGAACCTCCAAAACACAATCCGATCACACTTCTAAACCTGAAATCACCCAACGGAGCTAACGGAACCATCGGATTTCTATTATGAGGCTGTCTTCACACTGTTTCAACTACGGTCAAATTTCCCAAACTTAAGCTCTCATTTAGGGACTAAGTGTCCCAAAACTCTCCGAAACTCAAAATCGAACATCCCGGCGAATCAAAATAGCAGAAATAAACACGGGGAAAGCAGTTAATAGGGGATAGGGCGTTGATTCTTAAGACGACTAACCGGGTCGTTACAACGGTCCCTTCTCTTAAACATTCATTCATCCTCGAACGAGCATAGAGACATACCTGAAATAATGAAAAGATGAGGGTAGCGGTTGCGCATATCCTGCTCGGTCTCCCAGGTCGCCTCCTCAACCGACTGACCCCACCACTGAACCTTCACTAACGCAATGTTCTTTGACCTCAACTTTCTAACCTTGTCTGCCCAATATTGCCACTGGCTCCTCAACATAGGATAGATCCTTGTCCAACTGGATTGAATTGAAATCCAACATGTCTGACAGATCACCGTGATACCTCCGGAGCATAGAAACATGAAATACCAGATGAACTCCTGCCAAGCTGGGAGGTAAGGCAAGCTCATAAGCAACCTCCCCAACACGCCTCAATATCTCAAAAGGGCCAATAAACCTCGGACTCAACTTCCCTTTCTTCCCAAATATCATAACGCCCTTCATAGGCGAAACCCGAAGCAGAACCCGCTCTTCAACCATATAGGAAACATCTCGAACCTTCCAATCGCGTAACTCTTCTGTCTGGACTAGGCTGTATGGAGTCTATCCTAAATCACCTTAACCTTCTCCAAAGCATCCTGAACCAAGTCTGTGCCTAATAATATGGCCTCTCCCGGCAAACCAACCCACCGGGGATCTACACCGCCAACCATATAAAACCTTATACGGTGCCATCTGAATGCTGGACTGATATCTGTTGTTGTAGGCAAAACTTCGCCAATGGCAAGAACTGATCCCAAGACCATCCAAACTCAATCACACATGCACGTAGCATATCCTCAAGAATCTAAATAGTGCACTCGGGCTGTCCGTCCGTCTGAGGGTGAAATGATGTACTCAACTCCACCCGAGTACCCAACTCATGCTGAACGGCCCTCCATAACCGTGATGTGAACTGGGTACCTCTATCTGAAATGATGAAAACTGGAATACCATGCAGACGAACAATCTCCCAGATATAAATCTCTGCTAGGCGCTCCGAATAATAGGTAGTACACATAGGAATGAAGTGAGCAGACTTGGTCAACCGATCCACAATCACCCAAATAGCATTGAACTTTCTCAAGGTCCGTGGGAGCCCAACTACGAAGTCCATGGTGATCTGCTCCCACTTCCACTCCGGAATCTCTATCTGCTGAAGCAACCCACCCAGTCTCTAGTGCTCATACTTCACCTGCTGACACTTGAGGCACCGAGCTACAAATCCAACGATATCTTTCTTCATCTGCCTCCACCAATAGTGCTGCCTCAAATCGTGATACATTTTAGCGGCACCCAGATGAATGGAATACCGCGAACTATGGGCCTCCTCCAGAATCAACTCCCAAAGCCCATCAACATTGGGTACACAAATTCGAACCTGCATCCTCAATACCCTGTCATCACCAACAGTCACATCTCTAGCATCACCATGCTGAACCTTGTCCTTGAGGACAAGAAAATGAGGGTCATTATACTGACGCTCCCTGATACGATCAAATAAGGAAGACCGAGAAACCACGCAAGCTAGAACCCGACTAGGCTCTGAAAGATCCAATCTCACAAACTGGCTGGCTAAGGCCTGAACATCCATCGTCATAGGCCTCTCCGATGCTGGTAAATAAGCCAAACTCCCCAAACTCTCTGCTTGGTAGCTCAAGGCATCGGCCACCACATTGGCCTTGCCCGGATGATACAAAATAGTGATATCATAGTCCTTCAGCAACTCTAACCATCTCCTCTGGTGCAAATTTAGATCCTTTTGCTTGAATAGTTGCTGCAAGCTCCGATGATCAGTATAAATCTCACAAGGAACCCCATACAAATAATGATGCTAGATCTCCAGGGCGAGAACAATGGCAGATAACTCAAGGTCGTGGACCGGATAATTCTTCTCATGAACCTTCAACTGTCTGGACGCGTAGGCAATCACCTTACCATCCTGCATCAAAACCGCTCCAAGGCCAATCCTTGAGGCATCACAATAGATAGTGTAAGACCCTGAACCTGTAGGTAGTATCAAAATTGGGGTTGTCGTCAAAACTGTCTTGAGCTTCTGAAAGCACGCCTAACACTCTTTCGTCCATCGGAACGGAGCACCCTTCTCGGTCAGTCTGGTCATAGGGGCTACAATCGATGAAAATCCTCAACAAAACAACAGTAATAACCCGCCAAGCCAAGAAAATTGCGGATCTCTATAGCTGAGAATGGTCTGGGCCAACTCTGCACTATTTCTACTTTCTTCGGATCCATATTTATCCCCTCACTAGATACCACGTGACCCAAGAATGCCACGGAATCCAACCAAACTCACATTTCGAGAACTTAGCATATAATTTCTTCTCTCTCAGAGTCTGAAGCACAGTCCTCAGGTGTTGCTCATGATCTTCCCGACTTCTGGAATACACCAGAATATCATCAATAAAGACAATGACGAACGAATAAAGATACGGCCAGAAAACATTGTGCAGCAAATGCATAAAGGCTGCTTGGGCATTGGTCAACCCAAATGACATAACAAGGAACTCGTAATGACCATACCGAGTCCTGAAACTAGTCTTCGGGATATCCGGCTCTCGAATCTTCAACTGATGGTAACCTGAGCGCAATTCAATCTTAGAAAACACCCGTGCGCCCTGAAGTTGGCCAAACAGATCATCAATACGAGGCAAAGGATAACGGTTCTTCACTGTAACCTTGTTCAACTGGACAGGAGCACCCCAAGGTGATACACTGGACCGAATAAAACCCTTATCAAGCAATTCCTATAACTGATCCTTCAACTCAAAAGGAGCCATATGATACGGAGGAATAGAAATGGGCTGAGTGCCCGGCAACAGATCAATGCCAAAATCAATATCTCTATCAGGCAGCATGCACAGAAGATCAGCTGGAAACACATCGGGAAAATCCCGTACTGTTGTGACTGAATCAACTGAAGGGGTATCAATACTGACATCTCTCACATAAGCTAAATATGTGTCACACCCCTTCTCAACCATTCGTTGAGCCTTAAGGAAAGAAATAACTCTACTGGGAGTGTGATCTAAAGTACCCCTCCACTCAACACGCGGTACACCTGGCATAGCCAGCGTCACGATTTTGGCGTGATAATCAAGAATAGCATAATGGGGAGACAACCAGTCCATGCCCAAGATAATATCAAAATCTACCATGTTGAGCAACAATAAATCGGCTCTGGTCTAAAAACCACTAAGAGCAACCAAACACGACTGATAATTACGATCCACAACAAGAGAATCTCCCACAAGAGTAGAAACATAAACAGGGGAACTCAAAGAATCCCGAGGTACACCCAAATGCGGAGCAAAATAAGAAGACACATAAGAGTAAGTGGAGCCTGGATCGATTAGAACCAATGCATCTCTGTGAAAAACTAGTATAATACCTGTGATGACAGAATCGGAGGCAACAACCTCGGTACGGGCAGGAAGGGCATAGTATCGGGCCTGGCCTCCCCCTATAGGGTGACCTAGCCGACCTCCACCTCTGGCTGGCTGAGCAGGTGGGATAGCAACTGGAGCTGTAACCATAGCCTGAGAACTCTGCGGGGCACGCTGTGGCTGAGAAGTTTGTGAAGGCTCACTCCTCCCAAGTCTAGGGAAATCCCTCACCACATGGCGCATGTCACCACACTCAAAACAAGCTCTGGGAGGACGTGGCGGCTGTGACTGGCTCAATCCAGGTCTGCTGGACTGACCTCTAAAAGCACCCCGCGCAGGAGGCGCGCTAGATAACGGAGGTGCATAATAAGGCTCCTGAGGCCTAGGAGGAGCTAGAATACCACTGGCTAATGGAAGAGCTGAATGAACAGGGCAACTCATATAACCCCTACCATGACGACCTGCAGCTGGGGCACGGGTACTAGAATAATGGCCCGACTCTTGATACCTCTTGGCTTCCCTCTCCTTTCTCTCCCTAGCATGCATACCCTCAATCCTCCTAGCAATGCTCACCACCTACTGATAAGAAATATCCATCTCCAACTCACGAGCCATGATAGACCTGATGCTGGGAATAAGGCCCTCAATAAACCGGTGAACCCTCTCGCGAACAGTAGAAACCAAGGCTGGTGCATGTCTAGCCAAACTAGTGTAACGGACAGCATACTCTAAGACAGTCATAGCACTCTGGCGCAAATAATCAAACTCTGCGCGCCATGTGTCCCTGAGGCTCTGAGGAACATACTCTCTCAGGAACAGATCTGAAAACTGAGTCCAAGTCAGTGAAGTAGCTTCAATCGGACTGTCTAACTCATAGGTGTGCCACCACTCATAGGCAGCTCCTCAAAGCTGGAAAGTAGTGAAGGAAACCCCGCTCAACCCTGATATACCCATGGTATGGAGAATGTGGTAACACTCATCTAGAAATCCCAGAGCATCATCCGATGCTAGACCACTGAATACAGGAGGCTTGTACTTCTGAACCTCTCAAGCCTCAGTTGCTCATCCTCGGAAACCGCTGCCCTGTCCTCGGGCTAATCTCGGACTACAGGTTGTACAAGAATAATCTCACGGACCTGCTCAACATGCACTCGCTGATCATGAGTGCGGGCGGCAGGAGTTTGTGCTCCTCTCCCGACCTGAGATGTAGTTGCAACCCTGCCTGAGCCAAAGTGGTGTACATGCTCATGAACTGTACTAGAGTCTCCTGAAGTGCTGGAGTAGTAGTAGCAGTGGGCGTATCAGGTGCCTGAACTCTGGCTGGAACTGCTGGTGGTACCTCGGTGGCAGCTCGCACAGGTGCTCTAGATGCATCATGTGCGCGTCCTCGGCATCTACCTCGGCCCCGGCCTCTAACAGCTGCAGTAGGGGGCGCGGGTGCCTGATCATCTCGGGTAGCGTGTGTCCTCGCCATTTGTGAGAGAATAGAAGACATAAGTTTAGAATTGTGATGCCAAAATCTTGCACGACAAGGAAATCAAATGATGTGGAATTTTCCTAACAGTTACATAGCCTCTCGTAGATAAGTACAGACGTCTCTATACCGATCAGCAAGACTCTAATAAATCAGCTTGTGATTCATGACTCCTATGAACCTAGAGCTCTGATGCCAACTTGTCACGACCCCGGTTTGCCCTCTGTGAACCATCGTGATTGCACCTAGTCTCTACGACTAGGTAAGCCTAACAATGCGGAAAAGTAAACCAATTTGCGGAAGAAATAATTTAAAACTGAAGAAGTGAAATAAAACAGTAATTTAAAGTGCCACTTGGCATAAACAATAATAACTCTCGAAACTAAATACATTTCCCCAAATCTGGAATCTCATGGTCACAAGCCTTTGAAAGTCTACAATGTCTAACTCCGGAATATCTAACAAGGACACAAAGTACGGAAGGGCTAATACAAAAAGGGAGAGTAGAAAAGCATCTCTTCGGTCTGCGGATGCAGCAGATATACCTCGGAGTCTCTACGAACGCCTCGTCTCAAGCATGGAAAGTCTGAGTGGAGGTACCTGGATCTACACATGAAAAACATGCATAGAAAGGGTATGAGTACACCACAGCGGTACTTAGTAATTGCCAAGCCTAACCTCGATCGAGTAGTGACGAGGATGGTGTGACGACCAGGCTGGTCGTTTTAAGAATTTACGCCCCTATTCCCTATTAACTGCTTTCCCCGAGTTTATTTCTGCTATTTTGATTTGCCAGGATGTTCGGTTTTGAGTTTCGGAGAGTTTTGGGACACTTAGTCCCTAAATGAGAGCTTAAGTGTTGGAAAGTTGACTGTAGTCGGAATAGTGTAAAGACGACCTCAGAATAGAAATTTGATGGTTCTGTTAGCTTTTTGGGGGGATTTTGGGCTTAAGGGCATGTTCAGATTGTGTTTTGGAGGTCTGTAGCTAATTTAGGCTTGAAATGCCAAAAGTTGAATTTTTGAAGTTTCCGGTTCGATAGTGAGATTTTGATCCGAGGATCAGAATTGAATTCTGGAAGTTGGGGTAGCTCCGTAGTGTTTAATGTGACGTGTGTGCAAAATTTCAGGTCAGTCGGACGAGGTTTGGTAGACTTTTTGATCAGGAGCATAGTTTTAGAGTTTTTGGAATTCTTAAGCTTGAATCCGATGAAAAATAGGTGTTTTGATGTTGTTTTGAGCGTTCTGAAGTTTGGAACAATTTTGAATGATGTTTTAGGATTGGTTGGTAGGTTTGGTTGAGGTCCCGGGGGCCTCTGTGTTTCGGATGCTCAACAAGTCATTTTTGGACTTAGAGGATTGCAGAAAATGCAGTAGGTCTCCAGTTCTGGTTTCCTTCTTCGCGTTCACTAGTGGGGTATCGCGTTTGTGAAGAGGAGTTGGGGCTGGTGGAAGCTTAATGCTTCACATTCACGAAGAGGGTCCCGCGTCCGCGAAGCTGAGAGGTCGTATGCCTACGCATTCACGAAGAGGGTCCCGCGTTCGCGTAGGAAGGAGAAATTTTCTACCGCGTTCGCGATGAAGGAAATCTGGGCCAAGCAAAGTTGTGCTTCGCGAATGCGAGGGTCCTTCCGCGTTCACGAAGAAGGATTTACCTGGGCAGATATAAAATTTCAAAGTCGAGGGTTTAGCCATTTTTGTGAAAACTAAAGCTGGGGAGCTCGGATTTGAGCGAGGTTTGGAGGGATTTTCAGAGATATCAATTGGGTAATGATTCTTAACTCCTTTTTGCTTGTAACCCATTAATCTAAACATGAATTCATCATTTAATTTCGGATTTGAGATGAAAATTGAGGAAAAGTTGGAAGAAAGTTCTAAGACCTAGAATTCAACTTTTGATTGGGAATTTGACCTTAGATTTGGATAATTTTGATATGCATGAACTCGTGAGAGCGTGGGGATTCTAAAATATAAATTTTACTCGATTTCGAGATGTGGGCCCGAGGGACATTTTGGTCATTTTATCTAATTTTGCGTATTAGCTTAGAATTTCTTTGTAGAATCAGTTACTTGAAGTGTTATTTACATTATGCAATTGAATTGAATAGATCTGGGCCGTTTGAAGTCGAGTACTCGTGGCAAAAGCATTTTTTAGGTTGATTTTTGAGCCGGTTCAAGGTAAGTGGCTTGTCTAACCTTGTGTGGGGGACCTTCCCCTTAGGATTCGGTATATTTGATATTTGAAATGCATTGTACGTGAGGTGACGAGTGCATACTTGAGCTAATTGTTGAAAATCCGGTTTTCTTTAAGTAATTTCAATTGTGTTCCTTTCCGTTTCATTTTACTTGCAATTTAAACCTGTTGTTAGCTTAGAAAAAGCATGTCTAATTGACTTAACTATTTATTTGCTTAAACCGCCTTAATTGAATTATGTGAAGCATGTTAGACTAGAATTACTTGTTTACTTGATACGAAATTGAGCTTAATTGAGTATTCTTGTGTTGTTGCTGTGTGTTTTACTTTGGGACTACGGGACGACATTTCCGGGAGATCCCCTGTACGTGTTTATGATTTGAACTGAGGTGCGGGATATCAAGAGATCCCTGGCACGTATATTGAGGATACCAAGAGATCCTCGGGATACCAAGAGATCCCTAGCACATATTGAGGATACCAAGAGATCTTCGGGATACCAAGATATCCCTAGTATATATTGAGGATACCGAGATCCTTGGGATACCAAGAGATCCCTGGCATATATATTGAGGGTACTAAGAGATCCTCGGGATATTGAGAGATCCCCGGTTATTTCCTTGTGATTGTTTAGCCTTTGTTTTCAGTTATTGAATTCCTTATTTTCCTATATTAAATTATTATCGTTAGTTTTCAACCGTACTGCTTATCTTATATTGTCATGTCTTATATTCTTTATTTTATCTTAGTAGTCCCTGACCTTCCTCGTCACTACCCGACCGAGGTTAGGCTTGGCACTTACTGAGTACCGCTGTGGTGTACTCATGGCCCTTTCTGCACATGTTTTTCATGTGCAGATCTAGGTACTGCGACTCAGTCCTATCACCCTTGAGGCGAGGCAACTGCTCCAGCGACTTCAAGGTATATCTGTCGCGTCCGCATACCGAGGAGTCCCAGTCTATTTGATAGCAACTAGGTCGGGAATCCAAACTAGAGTAAGAATTTGATAAGTAAATGTGGAAGCAATAACAACATGGAATTGAACAACTAGAATTAAAGAGATGAAAATAAAGGATATGGGAAAATTCAAGGAAAGAATTTCCAAGAACTTCCAAGAACGCAAGTTCTATAGCCTTGACAAGATCAAAGTAACAACGTCTTGATTTATGGAAGAAATCAAACGCCTTTACTTAAAAGCAAATCAAAACAATAGATTCGTATCTTGACCGCTTTACAAGTAACTTGAGACAACAATTAATAACTAGTATTAATCGCCTTCTAAGAATACCACAAAGGAATCAAAGATATCACAAAAGAGAAGTAATCTTACTACCTTGAACTATGAACTAGTAAAGGTTGAAAGATAAATCTCAAAGCACAAGTAACAAAGGTTCAAAGAACTCTCAAAGTATGATATACTTAATCAATAATGTAGTGTCTTATGAATGAGAAGAACTCCTTATTTATAGGAGTAAAAACCCCTTAAAATAATGTAGGGGGCTGCTAAAAAGTCATCTAAATTAGGTAGGGGCTGCTAAGGGGTCACAATAGCCATCAAACTTAGGTAGGGGGCTCCTAAGGGGTAACAAAAGCCATCAGAATTAGGTGAGGGGTGGCCAAGACCCTTTGGGGCAGATTTGGGCCTTAAAACAACTAGTTTGGGCCATTGGTTTGGACTCCAATTGGGCTCCTTTTGAAACACCCCCTTTGGACCTCTTTTAAACTTATTTTGAGCCCTTTTTGGTGGACTTCAAGGACTGATTTGGTGACCCAATCTTCCTCCTCTTGGACTTCAATTTGGACCACCATATAATTGTAAAGCTTAGACAATTCATCTTCTTTGGTCTTGAGCTCTTCCTCTACAATTAAAAGCTTCTTTATTTGTCATTGAAGTCTAGCAACCTTAGTTTGTAACTCTTTAGCTTGAGATCTTGTATATGACCTTGGAGCTTCCAAAACTCTATCCTTGTTCTTGATGCTATCACCTAGCCAATTCACATCCTTTACCCTTGAGCTCTTCCTCACAATTAATAACTTCTTTATTTGCACTTGAAGTCTAATGACCTTGTTTTGTAATTCTTTAGCTTGACATCTTGTTAAAGGTCATCTTTGAGATTCGAAAGCTTCATCCTTGTCCTTGAATAGAGTTGAGCTTCCGAGGATTCTATCATTCCCCTCTTCTTGAAGAAAATTCGTCCTCGAATTTCGACCTTGCAAGAAAAAAAACATGCACTAGTAAATGGTATCCATTAATCTGAAAAAATAGTAGGAATAAAATAAGATAGTGACAATGTGTCCATTTAACCCAATCAATCCTAATAGGTATAAATACTCCCTTATAAAGCATATGGACATCATCATCCCAATAAAATTTATGTCTACCTAGATTAATACAATAAAAACCTCTCTTAGATGCACCATGCAATGGAACTTGCAATTCGATCTTGTCGGTACGACAGCCCATGAGTATACATGACAAAGAAATTATAAAAGAGTGACTACACATCCATTTAATATAAGTACCTCTACCACATATATCAAACAAGATACATTCATGATATAGACTACTATCTACAATTACAAATCTCATGAATTCCTCTACATGAAAGAGTATTTGATCACCAGTGTTACATCAATCATGCATATCCTCTTTACTAGAAACAAATACTTTTACAAGCTTACAATGAACATGACTTGAAGAATGACTCCCCATCACACAACAAAGATCACATTCTAACACTTTAGCACATGAAAACTTATTAGCCACTTGAATAAGATAAGAAGAAATATTTAACTCATTCGCAAGCCTCTTCTCATAAATTTCATGTCTCTTTCCACCAAGTTGGAATAAGTAATCATCTATGTCATACACAATTTCAAAAGGATGCGAATTACTCTTGCACTTTAAATTAGATATTATAGTTAATGACTTGATGTGCATCAAAATATCATCATCTACAAAAATTATAAAGTCACCAACATAAGAAATAAGAGTGTAATTCATTACCTCCAAAAATACCTTAGGTGTTCTAGAAAGACCAAGAATGCAAATAAACCAATTATACATACCATATGTGGACTTATTTACCAATGGAACATCATCACCTTGTATTCTTTTATGCAATGGATCCAACTTAGCAATGCTTTTAGGCAACTCCATGTCATAACCCTGTAAATAAGAATCGAAATACTCAAAAGGTTTAATAACAAAGAATTTAATCAAGCTTTTGTCTTCCACCATCCAACAAGAATTGATATTGCCTAATTTATGTTGGAATCCAATTGGATCTTTTGCCACCATCTCTTGCGCCTCACCACCCCTTTCAAAAGGTATTTCATCACGTGGCTGCACAAAATTACAAGAACTAAAACAAGAAAGAGTTAATGGGTTAGGAAGTAAAGAAATTTTCTTCTTGCTTACACTCTCTTTGGCTTTTATCGCAAGAATAATGTTTTCCTCACCCTTAGCCTCTTTTCTCTCACTAAAGAGTTCTTTTCCTTCACTCAATCTCTCTTGTTTTTCTCTCTCTACCTCACATACTTTGTTTCTCTTATTGCTTTCTCTCTTTTCTTTTTTCTCAAGTTCACTGTTTACCTCACTTGACATTCCACTCTTTTTACTCAGAACAACCTCTTTTTTTTCCTCTCTTGGAATGTCAACATGCACTCCCTTACTCCTCTCATTCTTTTCTCTCTCATATTTTTTCATATTCTCTTTAACAATCTTTTCATCTTCACAAATTTGTGAGGGAGTCAAAGGCCCAAGACTGAGCTTCTTCCCATTAACCTCAAAAGAGTATCTATTTTTTTTATACTATATGAAGCACTTCTATAGATATACCATGGCCTTCCCAACAAGATATGAAAATGATTCATGGGAATGACATCACACCAAATCACATCCTCATACCTTCCAATAGAGAATGGTAATAATACTCTTTTATCTACCTTTACTCCTTTCAACATGTAGGGATCAATATGTTCAACACAAGACAAGTTCAATTTCTCGACCATATAAGTGCTAATTAAGTTATAGTCAAATGCTTTGTCAATTTAGGGGTATAAATTGTAGACATCACTTTAGCTCTTGTTTGAAAATAACTTTACCATTGTCTTCTTTCCATTCGATATTTTGTAATATCGACCTTTCAAGTTGTTGAGTCATAGATCTACTCCTTCCACTGCAGCTACCTATTTGAGACATCTTGACATAGATTAAAGGAAAGTATCTCTCAAATTTGGCTTCTTTATTTTTTTTTCTCAATTGTTCTCTCACACACTTTACCCTTTTTTCTCTCGAAATAACCTTTGAACAAAATACTTTGTAGATGTATAGTTAAACCCAACTCGTATGAAGTTCTTAGTAGTAAAATTCAGATTTTTGGGGAACTAATGAAAGAAAAATCAAATCCTAGAACTATTAGGCTCGGTTGAAACAAGACGCGAACAAAAAGGAAAGGATTATATATTTAGATTAGAAAGAGTAAGAAAATCTAGGATCCCCTCTTCTTGTTTCCTTTGTTAATTTTTAGAAATAAATTAGATACAAAAGAAATATCCCGGAGAGCACGCAATACTATTTTTTTTGTTCTAAAAACTGATTTTCATTTTTTTTTATTCATTTTTTTCTTTACCGTTAGTACTCAATAAATCCCAACAATTATCAAGAACGAAATCTTGATAGAACCGCTCTGATACCACTTGATAACAACTAGGTCAGGAATCCAAACTAGAGTAAGAATTTGAGAAGTAAAATTGGAAGCAATAACAATATGGAATTGAACAACTAGAATTAAAGAGATGAAAATAAAGGATATGGGAAAATTCAAGGAAAAAATTTCCAAGAACTTCCAAGAACGCAAGTTCTATAGCCTTGACAAGATTAAAGTAACAACGTCTTGATTTATGGAAGAAATCAAATGCCTTTACTTAAAAGCAAATCAAAACAATAGATTCGGATCTTGATTGCTTTACAAGTAACTTGAGACAACAATTAATAACTAGTATTAATCGCCTTCTAAGAATACCACAAAGGAATCAAAGATATCACAAAAGAGAAGTAATCTTACTACCTTGAACTATGAACTAGTAAAGGTTGAAAGATAAATCTCAAAGCACAAGTAACAAAGGTTCAAAGAACTCTCAAAGTATGATATACTTAATCAATAATGTAGTGTCTTATGAATGAGAAGAACTCCTTATTTATAGGAGTAAAAAACACTTAAAATAATGTAGGGGGCTGCTAAAAAGTCATCTAAATTAGGTAGGGGCTGCTAAGGGGGCACAATAGCCATCAAACTTAGGTAGGGGACTCCTAAGGGGTAACAAAACCCATCAAAATTAGGTGAGGGATGGCCAAGACCCTTTGGGGCAGATTTGGGCCTTAAAACAACTAGTTTGGGCCATTGGTTTGGACTCCAATTGGGCTTCTTTTGAAACACCCCCTTTGGACCTCTTTTAAACTTATTTTGAGCCCTTTTTGGTGGACTTCAAGGGCTGATTTGGTGACCCAATCTTCCTCCTCTTGGACTTCAATTTGGACCACCATATAATTGTAAAACTTAGACAATTCATCTTCTTTGGTCTTGAGCTCTTCCTCTACAATTAAAAACTTCTTTATTTGTCATTGAAGTCTAGCAACCTTAGTTTGCAACTCTTTAGCTTGAGATCTTGTATATGGCCTTGGAGCTTCTAAAACTCTATCCTTGTCCTTGATGCTATCACCTAGCCAATTCACATCCTTTACCCTTGAGCTCTTCCTCACAATTAATAACTTCTTTATTTGCACTTGAAGTCTAATAACCTTGTTTTGTAATTCTTTAGCTTGACATCTTGTTAAAGACCATCTTTGAGATTCAAAAGCTTCATCCTTGTCCTTGAATAGAGTTGAGCTTCCTAGGATGCTATCACTATTCTAGCTTTTAAACATTTGCCCTTCTGTATTTCATTTCCTTGTTAGATATTCTAGAAATAGAGTACTGTATAGTGATCCTTAGCTTGTGATTCATGGGTTTCGGGGTCTTGAAAGTATGTGTTGGTTTGAGAGTTAAATATTGTGTATGCCGAGTGACACTTTTAAACACTGTTTTATCACTCTTCATTCTGTTTTAATTTGTTTTCATTTCCGCACTTTGGTTATCTTCCGCAATTTAGGCTTACCTAGTCGAGAGGACTAGATGTCGTCACGATGGTTCACGGAGGGCAAATCGGGGTCGTGACAGAAGGTCAGGGCCCTACTGAGATTAAATAAAATATACGGTGTGACAGTATAAGATAAAGCATTACAGTTGAAAGATAACGATAAGAATTAGTACAGGATAATAAAGATAACTACAACTGAAACAGAGGCAAAAACAATCACAAGAAATACTACTCTTCACAAAGATAATAACCGGGGATCTCTCAGTATCCCGAGGATCTCTTAGTACCCTCAATATGTGCCAGGGATATCTTGGTATACTGAGGATCTCTTGGTATCCTCAATATATGTTAGGGATCTCTTGGTATCCCGATGATCTCTTGGTATCCTCAATATATGCTAGGGATCTCCTGGTATCCCGAGGATCTCTTGGTATCCTCAATATATGTGCTAGGGATCTCTCGGTATCCCGCTCCTCAACTCAAATCATAAATACGTACAGGGGGTCTCCCGAGATGCCGTCTCGTAGTCCCAAAGTAAAAACACACAGCACAACACAAGGAATACTCAATTAAGCTCAATTTCGTACCAAGTAAAACAGGTAATTCTAACCTAACGTGCTTCACATAATACAATTAAGGCATTTTAAGCAATAAAATAATTAAGTCAATTAAACATGCTTCTCTAAGCTAACAGCAGGCTAAAATTTCAAGTAGAGTAAGCAGGAAAGGAAAACACAATTAAAGCTACTTTAGTGAAAACAGATTTTTTAACAATTAGCACAAGTATGCACTCGTCACCTCACGTACAAGGAATTTCAATTACCACAATACCAAATCCTAAGGGGAATGTCCCCCACACAAGGTTAGGCAAGCCACTTACCTCGAACCAGCTCAAATCAATCCGAAACCACGCTCTTGCCACGAGTACTCGACTCCAAATGGCCCACATCTATTCAATTCAATTTCATAATGTAAATAATACTTCAAGTTACTGATTCCACAAAGAAATTCTAAGCTAATACGCGAAATTAGGTAAAATGACCAAAATGCCCCTCGGGCCCATGTCTCAAAATCAGGTAAAATTTACATTTCCAGAATCCTCACACTCTCACGAGTTCAGTCATACCAAAAGTGCCAAAATCGGACCTCAAATCATTACTTAAATGCCTTTAATTAGTCAAGCCCTAACTCCCAAATTACCACTGATTTTCCTTAAATTTTCATGTTTATAATGATAAAAATCACCGCAATAACGAGTTTAGGGACCAAAGACCTTACTCCAATGAATTCCTCTGAAAATCTCCCTTGAAAATGCTCCCCAAGGCTTCTTCCGTTTGAAAAGAGGTGAAAATAACTCAAATTCGCGAAGGCAAGTATTTATATATTCTGCCTAGTTAAACCGCATCTGCGGCCCTGGGCTGCACCTACGGTCCCGCTTCTGCGGAGCCAAGGTCGCATCTGCGACTTCTCATTAAATCAACTTTCCGCTTCTACGATAGACTTTCCGCACATGCGGTCTTGCAGGTGTGTTACCCTTCTAGCACCTACGACTCCTGGAGCTGGACCAACTTTCCGCTTGCACCTGCGGTCCCACACACGCAGGTGCGGTTATGACAGGTTCAGCAATGCAAAATCTTCCTAAGTCTAAATTCAACTTCCGCCAAGCACCCGAAACTCACCCGAGGCCCCCGAGACCTAAACCAAACATGTCAACCAATCCTAAAACATCATTCAAACTTGTTCCAACCTTCGAAACGCTCAAAACGACATCAAAACACAAATTTAACATCGGATTCAAGCCTAAGAACTTCAAAAACTCACAAATTACGCTTTCAATCAAAAAGTCTATCAAACCTCGTCTGAATGACCTGAAATTTTGCACACACGTCACATTAAACACTACGAAGCTACTCCAACTTCCGGAATTTCATTCCGACCCTCGGATCAAAATCTCACTATCGAATCGGAAACTTCAAAAATTTGACTTTCGACATTTCAAGCCTAAATTAGCTACGGACCTCCAAAACACAATCCGATTACGCTCCTAAACCCGAAATCACCCAACTAAGTCTTCACACTGTTTCGACTACGGTCAAATTTCCCAAACTTAAGCTCTCATTTAGGGACTAAGTGTCCCAAAACTCTCTGAAACTCAAAACCGAACATCATATCGAATCAAAATAGCAAAAATAAATACGGGAAAAGCAGTTAATAGAGGATCGGGGTATTGATTCTTAAGATAACCGGTCGGGTAGTCACAGACGGCCCGGCCCCTTGAAGCATATGTAAAAGATGTGAGAAGAAGAGAGAGTAAAAGCAATGGTTGTGAGAACACAGATTTAACTCCATAGCTTTTAGAAGCAATGATTGTAAGAACAAATTTGCAAGAGCTACTGTTTTCAAAATATGTACAATATGGGTTAGGTCGGGTAAAACTTAAAAATATGGGCCATTTTTTGTTATGGTGTGAAGTCATGTGTATTTTCTTGTAATTCTTTCTAAACAATATGCAAAATTTAATTAAAGGTAATTTGGTCAAAATACTTATTTGTTTTGTATGAATATGTATTTTATTAAAGGGTGCGCCAAAAAAAATAGTTATTTATTGTGGAAAGGAAGAAGTATCATTTTTTGATATCTATTGAGATTTGTATTATAATTTTTCAAAAATTTCACTCTACTTTATTGATGCTAGGCCACACTCGTATGGTGCCTTTGCACACAAATGTATATCATTGACTACTTCAGAAACTTTGTAGAGATGTTGTTACTTGTCAGTAGTTCTACAATTCCATCAAAAAAAAAGTAGTTCTACAATTGAACACGTTGCCTAGAGTTTACTTCTTTGCTGTAGACGCGGATCTTGGATATAAATTTCCTCCCTGAATAGCGTGGCCTAGCTTGAGAATATAAATTTGTTATTACCTTTTATCCGACAAAATCTCGCCTGGACATAATACAATCACACCTCTCTATAATAGTATTAGCCAAGTTTTTCTCATAATAAATTTTTAAGTTATATTTTACCTCTCTATAATAGCTTTTTACCTGTAACAACAACAACTATATTTATAACAGAACGCTCTTGGTAAAATTACCATTCTATAACAGTCATATATAATTTTTAAGGTTATTAATAATAATTTTAAAAATATGTACACAATTTTTTCTATTGCACAAAGTTTCTACTTTGCATAAAGACATAAGATTTGAAGATTTGCACAGGATGTCTTTTCCATTGGACAAATGCCAAAAAATATTTAGATAGAAGATTTAACTGTTAAGCTCTTTGATTGTCTTCAAGTGAAAGCTATTGAATATCTTTTTGCTGAAAATTTGGATACGAATCTTCGCCAATTCAAGCATTATATCGCTAGTAAGAGAATGAAATCTACAGAAAAAACTACAATTACAAAGTTCTTCCATTAATCTTGAAAGAATTTATTTCTCTAAGTAGATTTAAATGTGTGCTTTAGAGTTTAAATTTTTATCATTAGTTATGAATTTATTAATAATATATTAGCTTTCTTCAATATTTAACTAGTGAAATACGCAGATCTTTTGAGATTTTAAATTTGAATAATTTTCTTATTTTTATATGTAACATTAGAAAAGGAAAAATAATTGATATTTGGATAGCTTTTATTTATAACGGCCAAATAATATTTTAATGTCAAATGTTGTTATAGGTGTATAACAACCATTCACTATAAAAGCCAAAAAATATTGAAACAAACGAGGTTATTATGGAGAGACAGGACTGTAATAAGTACTCATTTTGAAGGTCCAAACACTTGTTTAAAAACAGGGGAAGTGCACGGTTAGCCACTAATAACATATGTATTTACTTTTAAGCCACTGTTTAAAATAACTTTAGTCTTTAGCCACTGCTTTAATAAACTTTACCTGCCCAGACGAAAACACCCTTCTGCTAATAAAGTTTAGGACCAAGTGTCCTTAACCTTTGAACTTGCAACTCTAAGTTCAGGATTTCAGGACTATATATCCTTAACTTTTGAACTTGGAACTCTAAGTTCATGACTTCAGGACTTTAGGACCTATTGTCTTTAACTTTTGAACTTATAAGTCTAAGTTTAGGACCGATTATCCTTAACTTTTGAGCTTGTTAGTCTAAGTTCAAGACCAAGTGTCCTTAATTTTTGAACTTGTAACTGTAAGTTCAGGACCAAGTGTCCTTAACTTTTGAGCTCGTTAGTCTAAGTTCAGGACCTATTGTCTTTAACTTTTGGGCTTCTTAGCCTAAGTTCAGGACATATTGTCCTTAACTTTTGAGCTTGTTAGTCTAAGTTCAGGACTTCAGGACTTATTGTCCTTAACTTTTGAACTTGTAACTGTAAGTTTAGGACCTATTGTCCTTAACTTTTGAGCTTGTTAGTCTAAGTTCAGGACCAAGTGTCCTTAACTTTTGAACTTGTAATTCTAAGTTCAGGACCAAGTGTCCTTAACTTTTGAAATTGGAACTCGAAGTTAAGGACCAAGTGTCCTTGACTTTTTAACTTAAATACAAATATTTTATCTTTTTATGATAAATTCACTTTTTTCTTCCATTTTGACTAAAGGTTTAACCAATTTAAAAATCATAGCATGTAAAAGTCAAAAGAGAAGGAGAATTAAAAAGGTGATCATGACTTAACACCTAATTCCCTCTCCATAGGATCTCAAGGCACAATAGGTATAGTAGTAGTAGCAGTAGACTCAATAGAAAAAAAATACAGTGAATTTCTATTACTTATATGCAGTGTTTGAGGAGTAGGCCTTGTATTTTCCTTTGACTCAATCTCCCATTCTTCATTAACTACATGCTCTGGCATAGCTTTTCTGAGATCATAAAAAAGGAGTCACTTTTCAATTGACAAAATACAAAGCAAAATATACAGGAAGAAGACGATAAAGAAAAAGAAAGAAAATGGAGGTTGGGAATAGAAGAAGAATATGCAGAGCGAATAGCCCAGAAAGAATATGCAGAGAGAATAGCCCAGAAAGAGAATCTGAAAATGGTATATCTATCCAACCTGTGATACCACTGTATTTCCGTTTGGGAAGGAAAGGGTAACAACGTCCTTTCATATTAATTTTAATAAACTAGTGGCTATTTTTGCTTAGTATAAAAAATGCTGTATAAAAAGTAAATACCACTTTAAATAGTGGCTACCCCATACAATTTTTACTTTAAAAACGCATATTTCATGTGAAATACTAGTTCTTACTCACAAATTTTCAACTTTTATACAAAAATGTTACAAAATAAATACATACCTAAATACAACTCGCAACTGCCACAAACTTTTTTTCCAAGTGAGATTCTTAATACAAATTGCAACTTCTACAAAAAAAAAAAATCAACTTCTACAAAAAAAATTCAACTTCAAATACTCTCTGTTTTCAATCTTCTAATTCTAATGTTGTCCAAACACTAAATTAGTTGTACAAAATATTACTACTAGTAATTATGAAATAAAATTATTAAAACAATTACTAAGTCAATTTAAATAATAAATCACATCAAAAAATTACTACAGTATAACATAGTATTAAACAATCCGGCATTTCCAAAAAAAAGAAAAAGAAAAAGGAATGAAGGAAGCTCCCACAGCTAAAACGAATTCCATGTATTCCAAAATTCCATGATAAAGGTAGTTTTGGATGTATAGTGTTAGTATCTCGTAATATCATTAAGGTTGAAGCAAAAAGAAGTATACAAGGAGTAAAAAAATGCAGCATCAATATAATCATACTTTTGCAATTTGGAAGCTAAAATCAAATACAGACTTCAACTAACAGTGCTGTAATAAACTTAATTAATATCAACAGAGGATTCAAATCAGAGAATCTGTGGTTCAGTCGATGAAACAACCCAACAGAGAAGCCCTTCAACATTCGCATCTTGTTGATCTGGATTGACTTCCACCAGCAACATCAATAGTATCCGGAAGGTAACTATAAACATCAAGAAGAAAAACAATAGTTGTCAGACCAGTCAGCAACTCGGTAGATGTAGAAAAAGAATGTTTGCACGGCTAAAGATCGAATGATGCACACAGTTCTATGATATTGGATACAGATAACAGATCACTCGAAAAGAGTACTTGTTACAAGACCTAGGGCAACTTCTCCAAATTACACCTAATTGCATGAACCATCGAATACATTTCTCAGAAGATGACACAGTTTTCTCAAAACAGGAGATAAAATCCAAGTTAATTCTTCAAGGCGCTTCTACTTAAAAAAGAACAGAGAACCTTTCAAGCATAATTGGAGGATTGGGTGAACCGACTCTGGCTTAAACAGTTCCGTTTATAATACTGGGAACTGAATGCATATAATTAATGCCCATATAAGTTGGCATAGTAGAGTTCCTGTTTGCAAGAGACTTACATTTCATTTTCAGGTTCATTTTTCAGAGCATTTTTGGCCATACACTGGAAAGCTGCATCCACATTGAATCCCTCTTTTGCTGAGGTCTCAAAATATGGTATGTTTCCCTTGGAAGCACACCATGCCTTTACTTTCTTCTCAGAGACCTGCAACCCATGCAACCAATTTAGAGCAAAAAACAACTCCATTCCTAGATGCCAAATTTGAAAGAAAAAATGACAATAAAAGAAGAATCATCATGAGAAGAATCATCAAAAGATAAATTAATTTACCACTTGACTGTTGCCGCCATCAACATCTATCTTATTCCCCAGTACGACAAATGGAAAGTTCTCGGGATCAGATGGGCTTGCCTGAACATTAAATGCAAAACTTATCAGCTATTTATTTTAAACACATCAAAACACGGGGGCAAATTATGGATCCATATTACCTGGATTAAAAATTCTTCCCTCCAGTTGTTAAGATTCTCAAATGACTTCATAACATTCACATCATATACTAGAACACAACAATCTGCTCCACGGTAAAAAGCTACACCCAGACTTTGGAACCTTTCCTGCCCAGCTGTATCCCATATCCGAAGCAGAGTAAGATGTGGCAGATTAGAAGCGAAGATGGTGAGTAAAATAACTGTCAGGTTTTTCCAACCATCTCCCATGGGTACTGTATACTTTGTGATATTCCACAAGTCATAAATACAAACTAAATCGAAAACCGCACATTTAGCAGAGCTACTTTTCGCGATACACAAAAAGAAATTGATTTGTTGAGGAGCGGTTCATCTGCAGTAGACTACAAGAAAATAGCATTGGTTTTGAAGAATATTGCTTGTAGAAACTGGATGTTCGTTCCGTTTAAACTAACTATAATAGCATCTTGTCAATCACATACGTAATTAGACCTACTGTATTAGACAAATTCAATAAGACCTTGGTTAGGGAGACGACAAAATCGGTGAGCCAAGAATTAACATATGTTTCCTTGAACCAATGCGTCAAAACATTCTGTCAATCATCTTTCAGAATATATTTAGAAAATGATCTTAGATTTGTTTTATAGTTGAAAAGGTCAGTAGTGAATCTGAAAAGAGACCCTTAGTACGAGGTTCCTGAGCAGTGAACACGCAAACCCTGACCTATATGCCTCCTGTCATTGAAATATACCTAAGTGAATATATTTGTAATGGTACAGAAATGTAATCATTTCTTTAGTCTCATACCTATATTGTTGTTGTTATAAGCATGCAGAAAAGAAAAAATGAGGAGAATTTAAAATTTAAATGTTGTGGACATTTCAGGGTGCAAATGCATGAACTTTTCTTTCGGGGCAAAAGGAACACACTTGAACTGGCACCATGTGACAGGACCAGGAAGTGAAACTTTATTTTTTTTATTAGTAGGATCATGATGTCAATCATTGAACAGAACCCAACAGTACATATGCTTTTTGTATAAAATGGTTGGCCTGATAATCAACCATTCAATTAATG
This sequence comes from Nicotiana tabacum, assembly GCF_000715075.1. Lineage (NCBI taxonomy): Eukaryota > Viridiplantae > Streptophyta > Magnoliopsida > Solanales > Solanaceae > Nicotiana > Nicotiana tabacum. Next base: position 141,538,917 of record NC_134099.1, on the reverse strand, counting down.
TTTGCCTCATTCCAAATTAGATGGACTCGGCTATATGAATTATCTGTATCTGTGTATCTATTCTGTTCAAGATTGTTTTATTCCAATACTAAGTAATTTGTCTTCTAAGGCGAATTAGGGTTAAACTAATTTCTCCAAACCTCCCAATAATCCCTACACAGATTTAGAAGTCGTGATTGGCCTGTCAAATGCCTCCGAATTCATGTAGTCCTATGACCCAATGACAGAATGAATCACCTTACAATTCCATATCTGGAATCGACTTTTATAGGAATTAATTCATTTCCTTAAGAATAGCAATATGCATCAAACATTATGATAACAGTCATCTCAGATTTATTCAACTTGCTTATATTTGGTCAAACATTCCAGCAGAAACAATCTGACAAGTGCAAAAGTTTTTCATAAGAGCAGCTTTTATAGCGAAAACAAACAACATTTCTATGATGGCAAAGTTCGGTCCTATGTTCCTCATAACCCTTTTTTCTTTTCACCTATGTCCATCTACGACTGTTTATGATTCTAAAAGGAGATGCTAACAATTAGAGAATGTACATTACTTCCACTAAAGCTTTTTTCTGCTCAAATTTCAAAAAGAATTAAAACTTTGTCCAAATAAACAAAACCCTAATTTACCCTTTGTAGCATCACGAAGTGACACCTTGTCCTGTAATGAGAGAAAAAGCATCTAAAGCTCCAAAACACTGTAATATCCTTAATTTGGAAGTCCTATACTTTAGGAGACGGTAACAGAAGAAGTGCCAAGGCAGGAATGTTTCTCCTAATGAAATTATATACATTTTAACAAGATACTCTGGAAGCTATCATACTACTCCCTAGAAATTAAATTGATATATCCTAAAATCCAGCCAATCTGCAGAAAACTGATTTGCTCTATAACTACACAAAATGCTAGATTAACCTTCTCAAGAATATCAATTCTAATTGCTAAATGTGAAATAATCAATCTTTCCTTATGCAGACTACACTGCATTACAACTGGTATATCATCCTCTCTCTTTTTGAGACTGAACTAGTATATCTTTTAAAAAATTGGAAATTTAACTGACCAGAACTTTCTATATATGCTACTCTTAGACCAAAATAAGAAGCTTGATATGGAGATTGAGATAGTTACAGACCTCACTATTTATTGCTAGAAATTAAAATGCAGAAGCATTGGTCAGGGTTGAATAAGCCCTCTATATTAGATATTAGATAAACTTTTTGCAAGCACTATTCTACTGCAATCCAATCACATAATTGACACGAACGTTATTTTTATTTCCAAATGAATTTAACAGGGTCAATCGAGAATAAGAATTAAGTGAAAGTGAACAATAACATAAGAACAAACTAATTTCGAGAAAAGAAAAGAGGGATGAGGTAATAGCACTCATTAGATGCTTCTGACTCCTGAATCTTACCTGCAATATGTATAACCTATCCTCAAACTGAATTTCTTTTGTCAAGAAATCAGCTCCGGTTGTCGCCTTGTATTGGTTACTAAACTTGCGATTCACATACCTAAAAATAATCATGAAAGAGATGTATATGGTAAGACAAAACTCGAAAAGGAAAAAAAATAAAGTATATATTTTGCTGGAATTCAAAAAAGAGGAATGTGAGCATACTGGTTCATCAGAGACGTCTTTCCCACCCTATAAAAGGATCAACAGGGAAGTCAGTCATTAAATCTAGATGGTATGCTAACGTAAAATAATGTACAGATTAAACATCAAACAGATAAGAGCCTCTGATCCAGATGGTTCAGTTTATGGATTCAAGGAATACTAAATCAGCTGAGAAGGATTTTAAGGTTCCACAACCTAGTCTACTAAAATATATTCAAACAGGTAAAAAATGAGGAAACCTAGAAAACCTAGAAAAGCAAAGATGTCAAGATTTCAAACCCGATTAATGATTAGAAGCAGTCAAATTTCCAAATTTACACACTCGGTTTTCAAGCCTGCCCACTATTTTTTTGTCAAGAAACCAAAACCGGGAAGCATTATCCATTTAACATTCTTTTTTCCCTTCATTTTGTCCAGTTGTTCAAAGAACAAGTGCAGATCACTCTTCAACGTCTAAAGAACTAGGGGCGTATCTACATATGCCGAAAGGTTGTCAGCTGAACCCTGGTTGCTCAAAAATTATATTGTGTATATAGATCAAATATTACTACAGCCTTAGCGAAATTTCAGGCTTTTCCATTCTAAAGAGTTGCTTATAGGTGTCAGCTAGTATTTTCCAATATGTAGAAAAGATAAGGAAATACAAGCGAGGGAAAAAAAAAAAAAAACTACTGCAATATGTTAAGGGTGGAGCTATGGGGGGGTGAATGGGGTTCACAGCTTCGCCAGAAAATTACATTGCATATAAGGTCAACATTTTATGTATATTAGATGATGAATCCCCTCGGCTTCTTCGCGTATTTACCTTTTTAAATTTTTTGAATCCCCATGGTGAAAATTATCATTGCCACTGTGTTAACCACATCATGTTAAAGCTTAAAAGAGACACCTTTTAACTTATATTAGGTCTACAACATGCCCCTCAAGTGCAGGTCTTAATTCTCTTCCAGGACCAAGTACGTGAAAATATCTTTTGGGACGGATGGCGATGAATTCCAACCGTTGATCTCTGCTTACTCTAATACAATGTTAAATAGAGAAATTAGATTAGGTGGTTCACACAATTCATTGAAGAGAAATCAAACTACGTAGCAATAACAACCTTATATAAAATTCGCAATCATGCAAAGCAAACAAATCCAAATTATAGAATTAAGTTTCAGACCAAATCGGAATTAAAATTCTTAAAACTGTATTAGGGAATCAATGAATGAGATTGGGAGAACTGAGAAGAGAAACATGAAAAGTTCACCCGCTATCGCCTAGGATTATGACCTTGAGAAGCATCCGCTTTCGAGCTGCCATTATTTTTGTTCAAAAGGGTAAAAACGGAGCTCAAAAATGAATAAAACCAGTAAAATTGAAATGATCTTTTGAGAGAGTTTTTGGCCAATATCTATTTTGGTCCCTCAAATATAACCTTGAGCATATTTAGTCTCTTAAGTATGCTAAAGTGGAACACATTTAGTCTCAATGACAGAATCTGCCCAAGATCAATTACGGGGTTGGTTTCGGCACTCACCGTCTTTTTAATTAAATCATCAAAAATATTTTATAAACCAACACTCACTAATAGCATAGAACTGATAAATTTAAGATTTTAACGTTGAAACTTTTACTTTTAAAATTTCGGTTGATTTTTCCAAAAAGAAAAGTTAAAATTTGAAAAAATAGAGCTACCAAGATCACTTCTAGGCATATTATTGAAGCAAACGAATAATCGGATTGTATTATCACTTTTAGCCCGCACCAGAAACTATTTATATCCGGTAGTCGAAAAAAGTACATGAAATTTGTATAATTTTTATATATTAACATACAAAATGTATATATATATACAAAATAATATACAAATTTATATATTTTTCGACTATTGTTTTTACAGCGGCTATACGACGTCATTTTCTCATTGAAAACTGGCACAGAAGGGTTATTTTTAAGGTCAAAATTTTAGAAGACATTATCTAAAAATGAGAAATTAAAGTGATAATTTGCGTTATCCAATAAAAGGAGAGGAAACGTTTTGTTTCAGAGCAGAAGATTTGTTTCATGAATCAGAGTTGGTTAACACCGTTAGTTTTTGAATACATTCTATCAGTGAGACTAAATATGCTCCACTTTAGCATACTTAAGGGACTAAATATGCTCGGAATTATATTTAAGGGACCAAAATAGACCTACCCTCTCGTATTATCAACTGTTAGAAGAGAAGGGGTGGGGCGGACACAAATTCTCCTCCTTGTAGTTAATTTTGCAAATAAAAAGGAAATAAAGGTGGACAAAGTATTGTGTGAGTTCAGATTTTTATGTTATACTAGTATTAGGGTACGCACTTTGCCCGTGTACCTATATCAATAAATATATAATTTTTAAAAATTATATATATATTATTCAATAATGTGTTTTAGTTATTGAAAAAATATCAAAGAAAGAAAATGTAAGTTTCTAAATATAATGAATGTTAATCTCACTAAGCTAGCTCATTAAACAAAGAAATGTTACGCCACATAAGTCTTTATATATCTTATTATGATTTATGAGATAATATATATCTTATGAAAATTATTGTTATCTTTATTACCAAATACTATAAACAAATAACAAAAAAATACTTTAAAATAATTATTCAAAGATAATAAAATAAATTGAAGAATTTGAATCTTTGGGTCTTTTAGAAATTTGTGAGCGTAGAGATAGAACTATAGCTCCTAGAAACCCATAGATAAATAACAATATAAAGTATGAAATAGCTAATATTGAATTATAAAAAATGATGTAATACGATATGAAAAATATAGGGAGCTACATTTATTAAAATAAATATAAAAAGAAAGAAAAATGATAAGGGTAATTTTTGTGATTTTTTTTTGTCTTGGGTTATATCCTTATTGCTTCAACTTAACATTTTAGCAATTTAACTTTTAATACTATATTATAATCAATTTTTCTCTATTTTCTTATTTCTTTCACGGCAATTGCTCTTCTTGTGTAAAATAATTTGTGTACCTTAAGAGTTTTATCAACTTGACAAATAAGTTTACTTACATAATAATTTTAAAACAAAATTGAATTGACTTTTCCGTTGCTTTATTAATTCAAAGACTTAATTATTTGTTGAGATTTTATGCTTTTTTGATAGTATAGAAGATACAAATTATTTTCAAACTATTCTCCTACTCGAGCATAATATTATTCTCTTTATCGATTTTATGTAATATTGAAAATTACATTTAATAATTAGAACAAATATTTAATTAGGTAATGTTAGAATTATAGGTTCCCTAATAAGAGGAATCAATGTAAACATATTTCTATGGAAGTCACATGAGTATACAAGGAAAAGAAACGTAATACTCTTAATTAATTCTCTTAAATAATATCTATTTTAAAGTCCTTAATATTGGGGTTTCTTATTTAATTCAATAAGGAAAAATCTAATAATCAAATTTTAGTTTCTTTTAAAGTCCTAAATATTAAGATAATAATTAAATGACTATTTTGTCTAGTGTGAGCTCTATTTTAAAAGGATAAAAAAAGCAAACGACATTTCGCTAAAGGCCTTCGTGCTTTTAATATAGTATATAGATAGATTAAATAAATTCTTTAATTTTAATTTATCTTTTAATTTATTTTAGTCCAAGCATTTCAAATGGAAATGGAAGAAAGAGTGAAAATTTTCTATTTGGTATGAGAATACTTAGGCCAAAGCGTGTTAGTGCATAGTTGGTTATAGTTGGAATAAGTAAAAGTTCAATATGGAAAAGTTTAGTTGATTTCAAATTCTTAAATATTTAGGATTCTTACATAATTTAAATAAGGAAATAGATTCAATAGTAAAGATTATAGTTGGTTTAAAAGTCCTAAATATTAGAAAAATAACTAAAAGACTTTTTGTCTAATGTAAATTCTATTTTTAGAGGGTAAAAACGGCGAACGACATTTCGCTAAGGGCCTTTTAATATAGTATAGATTTATGAGTTCATATCCATACATTATTGCAATTTTAATAAATTTTTAACATTAATTTATACACCAATTTGAAACGCCGACGCATCTAAATTTTGGCATAAAATCAAGCATTGACTTCTTAATTCTTCTTATACAAATTTTTAATATTTAGAAGCTGGAGGGAGAAGTACTATCAACTACAAATTTTATTGTTCAAATATTTTGAAGAGAGTCTAAAAAGTCATATAACAATGTGACCTCAACGATCTAGTTGAGTTGATTATACAAATTCTTTTTATTTATTTTGCTCTACGTGGACTTATTTTCCTTCGAGAAAAATTAGAAAGTTCCTTTTAAAAATGTAATAAGAAAATTATTTATTATCTAAATTGCAATAATTTTATTATATTAGCACGGAGTTAATATTAGTTTCGAAAAAAGGTCTAAGCTATCCTTATTATTTGCTAAATTGTTTATGAATACTCTTCGTCCATCTATCAGTCCAAAAATACATACGACATTAATTTTATTAATAAAAATATCCACGTCTCACAGCAGAACTGGTGGGCTTTCAATTTAATGAGGTGACATATTTTTATTGGGGCACGTGGCAAGCTCAGCCAGAAATCAAATTTGAGTCTAACATCCGCCCCATTAACCGAATCCGACTCTACTTTTATTACCTAGGTAAAAAATTACACTTCTAGCCTAAGTCATTTTTTACTTTATATCTTTTCTCTTTTCTTATTGTCGCCGGTGGAAATTTGTCACCATTTCCACTGGCCGCCGGAGCTCAACTGCATCATCATCTCTCCTCTCGGTTTTTTTATTTCATTTCATTTCTTTGTTGTTCTTTCTTTGAGAACTCAAATAGAGGCCTCCATATCTGAAAAAATATGGTTCAACTAATAGTGCTTTAGTTGATTTTCGGGAAAATTTGGTTGATAAATCTTATGTCTATCTCTACAAGTAATTCGGGGAGAGCTAAAATGAAAATAAATGCTCCTCAAAAGCAAGCAGATCCAAAAGCATGTGTCGTGATTGATTGATTTATCTACACATTAGTGTGTGTGTGTTTCTGTGCCTTCCTCATCGTGTGTGGTTCTGGAAGGGATTAGGGAATTTTAGTCTTCAAACACTAAACTGGACCAAAATGACCAAGATTTCATTAATCATATATTCAACTCATTGTAATTTTGCTTGATTCTTGCAAAACTACGGAAAATAGTTTACTCCGACGACTAATAATTTTTTTTTCTTCTTCTCTTTCCATTATATTTTCAGAGAATCTTGCTTCAATTACCAGGCCTAGGACCAGGGTACATGTACCGAATTGGTTCGGTTTTTATCAAAAGCCAATCAAGCTAACTATATCAGTTTCAATTGGTTTGATTTTATCGAGTTTTTCAGATTTTTTATTACTTAAATATTATTTCAATCTTACTTTGTTAAATTTTTTATAAGTAAATATATGCTTAGTAAAAATATAAAAAATTGATAAACATATTATCTATTAAAATATTTTTATGAGAAAATTTTCTTAGTAACACATAATAGTTATTTTTTAAGTCGTCTGACCATAATATACTCATTTGTACTGACTGAAATCAAGAGCCACGTGGTCCAATAAAAATATGTCACCTCGTTAAATTGAAGGTCCACCAGTTCTGCCATTAGACGTGGGGGTATTTTTATCTCTATATATATATATTAAAGGAATAAAGCTACCATAAATAATTAGCATTATGGTTAAGCCAAGTGGCATAATCTAAATAGATTTAGACAAATCTAATAAGGAGTAAGATAAATTAGATTTGATCAAATTTAGTTTATGGAGGAAATCAATTTAGATTGATTCATAATTTTATACTAAATAGATTTTGAAAGCTTTCCAAAACTAAAAATTCTTATTTAATAATTATTTACGATCAGCATGATTGATTTTATTTTATTTCACAATTTTTAATTTATGGAAACATTATGTAGAGAAAGAAAGTGATAGTGAAATACTACTATAACAATCTATATCTATATATATATTAAAGGTGTCACACCTCCTTTTTACGCATCCGAGGGGGCGCATGGGAGTTTTTTTCAATTAAAGGACAATCGAAACGGGATTCGTTTATTTATTTCAGAGTCGCCACTTGGGAGATTTAGGGTGTCCCAAGTCACCAATTTTAATCCCGAATCGAGAAAAAGAATGACTCTATATTACAGTCTGCGTACCAGAAATCTAGATAAGGAATTATGTTAACCCGGGAGAAGGTGTTAGGCATTCCCGAGTTCCGTGGTTCTAGCACGGTCGCTCAACTGTTATATTCGGCTTATTTATCTGATTTTAAAATACAATTATGAACCAATGTGCAAATTTTAACTTTTAACCGCTTTATTATTATTGTTTTTACAAGAATGTGAACATCGCTTAAAACACGTCTTTGAACTGCGTCACATTGAAATGCACCCACAATCCGAAACATATTTTATTTGATGTTTTAGGATTTGGATTTAGGTCACATGAAATGCACACCCAAGTTTAAGAAAATAGATTATTAAACACGCGCCTAAAGAGACTATCGTGTTATTATTTTGGGGAAGGCCGTGAAATTCGCTAAACGGCCCTCCTGAATTCTAAGTAATTTAAAACAAGTATTTACTGAGGGCCCCACAATTTGTATTTTTATTCGGCGAGGCTCATCTCATTCTTATTTTTTTTGAAGGAATTTGCAACGACGTGGAAATGCGTCTCGGGCCACGTCACAATCAATGTGCCCGTGACTAGAGACATATTTCGACTCCGTTGAGATTTGGATTTGGGTCACATAAATGTGCACCCGAATTAAGGAGAATAAATTATTAAGACGTGCCTAAAGCAACTAGCGTATTGTTGTTTTGGGTAAGGCCGAAAAATTCGTTAAACGGTCTGTCCCGAATTCTAAGTGTTTTAATATATATACAGTTAGAGGGCCCCGCGGCTGTGTATATTTTTGTTTGACGAGGCTCATCTCGTTCTACTTTTAAAAGGAATTTGCGACGTCATGGACATGCCATCTCGAACCACGTCACAATCAATATACCCGTGATTAGAAATACATTTCGAATCCGTCGAGATTTGGATTTGGGTCACATAAATGTGCACCCGAGTTTAAGAAGGTAAGGTTTATTAAAGCGTATCCTAAAGAGACTAACGTGTAGTTATTTTAGGAGGGTTGTGAGGTTTGCTAAACAACCTGTCCTGGAAACTAAATGCTTCAATAATATACATTTAACAAGGGCCCCGCATCTGCGCGTTTTGTTTATTTTCATCGAGGCTCATCTCGTTCTTGTTTTAAAAGGATATCCTATAGCAACTACGTTTCTTGCCGTGTTTGTCTCTATCAATTGAAAAACAGTAGATAGTCCTAATTAATTACATGCTTGCAAGTTGTTTGTAACGGAATTCGGAAATGCTTAAAAAATCGGGACCGAAGCTGCGTGCACAGTCGGCCGAACAAATAATCATGGGCCCAAATCCAGCCCACGCGCGGTTGGCCAGACCTGGGCCACTGCTCGTTCGATGCGGGCCTGCCTGGTCTGTTTTCGACCTGGGCTCGACCTTCATGAGGTTGAGGCCCTGAATTTGTGTTCTTTATCTTGAAACATGGTTTTAAGAGTTATATATGGCAATTTATTGGAAAGGAAAGAACTTAATTTACAGTGTACAAATTTCATGCTTGGACTACATTACAGGCTCATACTACACTATTGAATTAAGTATGAGATACTACCTACTGCCTTGGGCATACTCTCATCATCAACCTATATTCACATTCTAGCATCCGATTACCATGCATTGACATTTATAGGCATGAAGACTACCTCTAGTATCCATAACAAAATGTAAAACTATTACACATCACATGAATATTTAATGTAACAATCTATGTATAAGAGACATTCTTCAAGATCTTTCATTTTGATTCATGCTCATTTTTCCAATTACATTTTGACAGTGCATTGGTTGTGTACCTGGTATAGAGGACAAAGAAGAAAGGAATGATCAGCTGGGCAGTATGCAGTAAACACAGCAACAGCAGATACACAGCAACAGCACAGCAACAAACCAACAATCAAATATTTTCCACAACCCACAGACAAACAGCAATGTTTCCCAGAACAAAGAACTAGCAGATAGTCGAATACCAAACCAGCAATCCCAGGAAAGAGTAAGGAAACAACAGAGATAGCAGAGTGTTCAATGCAGCAACACCAACAGTTCGACAATCCCAAGCAGCTCAGTTAATGCAAACAACAAAACCTGACCAAGACAGCTTGACCAATATGAATCCTTACCCAACTTTTAGACAGTGTTTGGCTACAGTATTTACTGGAACTCTCTTATGTTTTCAGTCTTTTCTTTAAACTCACTAGACCTCTCTTCAAACTAAAAGCTTTCCAACCTTTTGTTTTCTCCCTTTTCTGAAGACTAAAAGTCCAGCCTTCCCTAGGTTCTCAAAGGACCTATTTATAAGCCAAATGACCCAGTGCAGTTAAGCTGCCCTCATGCTGCAACTTGCAGCCTGCCCATACTCTGTTAAACCCATGCTTGAGCATCTCTTGATGCCAGCCATTGGTTCCCCATGCCTGGTTTTGTTTAATCAAGAGTTATGGGCATCATTTTATTATTCATTTTAAGCCCTCATACCCTTGTGTCTTGTTCCCCATTGGTATTAGTTTAATCTTAATTAGTACCCTACTTGTCAGCTTCATTTAAACTAACCTTTTCTGCCCTTTTCAAACCCCAGATTACCCCTGTTTAACCTTGATTATTACTGCCCTGCCTATTGCAGCATCAGGGCACTTTGGGCTTTGATCATTCGATTTCAGAACTGCCCCAGCCTGGCTTTTTAATTGTTTACAATGTAGTTACAAACTAACATTCATAGGTAATGCCCAACATTCAAATCACAATACAGGCCCATTCAGAATATTTGAACATTCAGTCGTAGGAGACTAATCGACGACATTTATCAGGTCGACTACACTAATTATAACAGGTAATAATCAGTCGCTCATATAAACAATACGTTCAGGGACCTAAAGGGCATCAGACAACTTTTGTTCAATTACTGGGGGGGCCTATATGAATTAACTCATTTGACGACTAATCTAATTGATGCACATGTATATCACAGAGTATATTTAGAACACAAACAGAAAACAACTGACCAAATAAGAGGCCTTTGACAGAGATGGGAGAAATCTGAATGAAAATAACAAAATAACAAACAAACATAACGAAGCATGCTGACAACTTAATTAGAACCAAACAAAGAGAAAAGGAAACTTACCGAAAAAGTTTGAAATCAAAACGGACCCAAATCAGACTCAACTTCGAACTCTTGAGGCCGAACAAACTTTAATCAGGGTGTTCTCACATGAGAACACCTTGATTAAGGTCTATTAGACCTCAAACCCTTGTCAAGACCGGCCGGATTCCCCAGGTGCATGTGTTCTAAGGTCTGGATTTTCAGATCTGGATTTTTAGGAGTTGTGGGTAGATTCGGACCAAACCAAGCTTGGTTTGGTCATGAGGAAGGTCAGGGGAGTGTCTGATACAAAGATGGTGAGGTTTGGTATAGATCGAGTTTTGTCGCGAATCTTCAAATCCAGATTCGAGACAACAGGAGGTGATTCGAGGTTCATGGTTAGTGGATTCGTGTTCAGGGGAGTGAGGGGGTCTTAGGGTGTTCGGGAGGTAGCCACCGGCGTTCATGCCGCCGGGTTTTGGTGGAAGGGAAACTAGGGCGGCTTGCTAGGGTTTGGGGGTTTCAGGTTGGGGAAGGAGACGAGTGAGGGGTGGGGTTCGGATAGGGGGTGCGAGGTAAAGGGCTGAGTTTATATATGGGGAGGTTGATCGGATCTGAGCCGTTAGATCAGACGATCTCAACGGCTTGGATCTGATGGTGAGAAATGAAACGGGGTCGTTTGGTAGTTGAACGGGGTCGTTTGGTTTAAGTGAGGGGTTGGGTCAGATTGGTTATTGGGTCGGGTTTGAAAATGGATTGCTGAAAGAGATCCTGAGCCGTTGGATTGGCCTGGACGGACGACTCAGATTGATTTGCCTGAAACGGCGTCGTTTCAGGAGGTGCCTGGGCAGGCCTGGACTTGGACTGGGTCTGAGTGCTGGTTTGGGCCTGTTTTTTGTTTCATTTCTTTTGGGCCCAAACCGATTTTCCTTCACTCTTTTGCTTTTTTTTTTCTTTTAAACAAAAATGAGATAATAATAAAATAGTGAAATTAAAATCAACAATACTGTAACATTTCCACATAATTATCACAAAAAATATTTAAGTAAGTTAAATCACAACCTAGAACGAACGACGCGCATATATTTATATTTTTTGAATTTTCTTTTAACGACACATATTTTTTTGTATTTTGTTTGATAATGACTAAATGCGAAATGGACAGACCTACAAACGACTAATAACACATGTCACGAAAAAAAATCGAAAAATTGTACAGCGAAATCATTTGTCACTATTTTTATTTTTTGTTTTCCTTTTGGAGTGATTGCTCGTGAAGCAAAAATCGCGTGCTTACAAAAGGAATAAAGTTACCAAGGGTTTTCGCGCAAAGATAGAGAGAGCGATTTTTGCCCGTCCGAATACTCTGTGTGAAGCATTTTTTGAAAAAGATTTGACCGAACCTTTGCTTCAGAGGTTTCCTACATATCCTGGGCTGAACAGGAATCAGGTCAATGTAGTTCGGGAAATTTTGGTAGCTGGGACTACCGTGTGACCGTAGTGCTTGCTGTTGTTGTGCGCTGTTGTATGCTGCTGTAGGATGCTACTGCTCAACCGATCTCCCTGTTACATTGCTCTAAAAGGAAAAACAAGAAGCTAAGCTAGACTGAGGATCATGAAATCTTATCCATCTTCAACTTGTTCTTGTTGCCTTGCTTTCTTGTCGGCTAACGCTTTCCTCCGATGCCTTTATCTTGTGACTTTGGGAGATGACGCTGGTCCTTCGCTGACGTTTGAATGCCAGTTTTCATCACTTTGCTTGATCCGCCGGGAACATGCCCTCTTCTTCAAGCCTTTCAATTGTTTCTTTGGTGGTATGGCTTTTCATCAAAATTGTTATGTTGGGCATGCTATAACGTTCCCAAACTGCTTCTTCTGAGACGCGTTCCTTCTTTATTTTGAATGTGCGCTTGCTTTGGCAGCCTTCTGCCTCTTGGCGCTGGGGATTTTATTGTTTCCTGCTTGGGGATCTTTGTTGTACCCTTCCGTCTTCAGGTGGGGTGACTGATTCCAAAATCTAGAGCTAAAAGTATTCCCGCATTATACTGGTGGGTGACCTAGAACTTAAATGTATTCCCGCATTATACTGGTGGGCGACCTAGAACTTAAAAGTATTCCCGCATTATACTGGTGGGCGACCTAGAACTTAAATGTATTCCCGCATTATACTGGTGGGCGACCTAGAACTTAAAAGTATTCCCGCATTATACTGGTGGGCGACCTAGAACTTAAATGTATTCCCGCATTATACTGGTGGGCGACCTAGAACTTAAAAGTATTCCCGCATTATACTGGTGGGCGACCTAGAACTTAAAAGTATTCCCGCATTATACTGGTGGGCGACCTAGAACTTAAAAGTATTCCCGCATTATACTGGTGGGCGACCTAGAACTTAAATGTATTCCCGCATTATACTGGTGGGCGACCTAGAACTTAAAAGTATTCCCGCATTATACTGGTGGGCGACCTAGAACTTAAAAGTATTCCCGCATTATACTGGTGGGCGACCTAGAACTTAAATGTATTCCCGCATTATACTGGTGGGCGACCTAGAACTTAAAAGTATTCCCGCATTATACTGGTGGGCGACCTAGAACTTAAATGTATTCCCGCATTATACTGGTGGGCGACCTAGAACTTAAAAGTATTCCCGCATTATACTGGTGGGCGACCTAGAACTTAAATGTATTCCCGCATTATACTGGTGGGCGACCTAGAACTTAAATGTATTCCCGCATTATACTGGTGGGCGACCTAGAACTTAAATGTATTCCCGCATTATACTGGTGGGCGACCTAGAACTTAAATGTATTCCCGCATTATACTGGTGGGCGACCTAGAACTTAAATGTATTCCCGCATTATACTGGTGGGCGACCTAGAACTTAAATGTATTCCCGCATTATACTGGTGGGCGACCTAGAACTTAAATGTATTCCCGCATTATACTGGTGGGCGACCTAGAACTTAAAATGTATTCCCGCATTATACTGGTGGGCGACCTAGAACTTAAATGTATTCCCGCATTATACTGGTGGGCGACCTAGAACTTAAAATGTATTCCCGCATTATACTGGTGGGCGACCTAGAACTTAAATGTATTCCCGCATTATACTGGTGGGCGACCTAGAACTTAAAAGTATTCCCGCATTATACTGGTGGGCGACCTAGAACTTAAATGTATTCCCGCATTATACTGGTGGGCGACCTAGAACTTAAAAGTATTCCCGCATTATACTGGTGGGCGACCTAGAACTTAAATGTATTCCCGCATTATACTGGTGGGCGACCTAGAACTTAAAAGTATTCAAATTGCTTCCCCATTCTTTCGAGAAAATTTTCGACAATTGGCAGAAAATTTTCTGCCCCGATTTTGGTGATTTCCCTGGCGCTGCATCTTGCTGCCATCATCAGTCCTTTGTTTTCCTGCAGCAGAAAAAAGGATTTAATTAGTTTTCATTGTGGCGGTAGAGGGTGCCTTTTTGGCGGATGATTTTCCTTTCTTCTCTTCTCTTGCTCTATGTCCCAATTGATTAGGGGGGCAAAGTTGCCTGCTGGGGGTCTCTAGCCTGCTGGGGATTGGCTTTCAATTAATCCCCTTTTCCGCTTTCTTTTTAAGCATATTCTGTGGGAGTCTGCTTTTAACTCCCGAACCCACTCCCTTTAGGAGCTCACTTCCTCCAAAATTGCCGGGCACGATCCTTGCATTGGGTGAATTCCCCTCCGGTTTCTGGTAGTAAGCTTTGAAAAATTCTTTTCAAGACAAATTTTAGGAAGAAAAAATAAAAGCTAGAGGAAAAAAATCTTTCTGAACCCATATTTGGTGGGGAGGAGAAACTCAAAAGAACTTATCTAGAGGACATGACTGGTCCCCGTGATCATGACGTGCACCATAGATTCCCGACCCAGTCTATTTGTATCAATCGATTTGCCCGATGGTCTGACTTGCTGGGGATGATAAATGGCTGTTCATCTCGTTGCGAATGTGGTAGCTTTTGCTGATCTATCTTGTCGCCTCATAGTGCCCTTCGAGGGGTTTTCACTAATGAGACTCTCTCTTTTCTCTCATCTCCCGGCGCCTTATGGTGCCTGTGAGGGTTTTCACCAATAAGACTCTCTCATTTCATATCCCTCATCTTACATCGCCTCTCGGTGCCTGTGAAGGTTTTCACCGATAAGACTCTCTCATTTTATTTCTTTCGGGGAATCGGGGCGTTGTAGATACGGCCCTCTCTTCTGGAGATTCCTTTGACCATCAATTCATTCCCATTCTTACGATCCTCTTCTTTGCTGGGGATCGGTGTGTTATTCTCGGCCTCATTGCTTGACTCGACATCTCTTGAACATTGATCGGGAGGTCTTTTGGACATTGATGTTGGTTTTGGTGTGGAGTTAAAGAAAGGCTATGAAATTGAAAATAATTTGATGGGTGATGTGCTACAACTTTTGGAATCAAACCTTTGTTGGAACTTAAAACATAACCTCTGCCCCAGTTTTCTTGCTTGGGGAATTTATTTTTTACACTTATGTTGCGCTATGTGCGTTACGCACGATGTGCCTATTATGCACACTATGTACATTATGCATCCTATATTTACTATGATGCATACTATGACCGAGCCGTGAGGCGCCTACGTATCCTCTTTGAGGAATCAGGTCAAACGTAGTTCCCACGGTTTTGTATTTCTTATGATTTTATCTTCTTCTTTTTCTTTTTCCTTCTTTTCATTTTCTTTTTCTTTTCCTTTTTTTCTTCTTTTTTTTTCATGCTCTTTTCTTTTCTTTTTCTCTCTTTTTTTTCATGTCTTTTCCATTAGTGATTCCAAAAGAGGGGTATGAAAGAATAACTTTAAGCTAAAAGGGGGAAACAAGGGTTAAAAAGTGTTTGGATAGAAGAAAGAATTGCCTCCGTCATCTCATTATCCAATAAATGCCAAATACAAACAAGTAAACCAAAAATTGCCATAATTAAATAAATTACGCATAATATCTCTTGACCGCATCTGAATTGATAGCCATGTCGACACATCTACCTTCGACATCTGTCAAACACAAAGCACCGTTGGACAATACTCTGGTCACGATATAAGGCCCTTGCCAATTTGGGGCGAATTTGCCTTTTGCCTCGACCTGATGTGGGAGGATCTTCTTCAATACCAGCTGCCCTACTTCAAACTTCCTGGGGCGCACCTTCTTATTATACGCTCTTGCCATTCTCTTCTGGTACAGCTGACCATGGCACACTGCTGCCAATCTTTTCTCATCTATCAGGCTCAACTGTTTCAATCGAGCTTGGACCCATTCATCATCATCAATCCCGGCTTCAGCGACAATTCGGAGGGACGGAATTTCGACCTCCGCTGGTATCACGGCCTCAGTTCCATACACCAACAAATAAGGAGTTGAGCCTATGGAAGTCCGGACGGTAGTGCGGTAACCCAACAAGGCAAAGGGTAATCTCTCGTGCCATTGTCTGGACCCTTCCACCATTTTTCGCAGTATATTCTTGATATTCTTATTGGCTGCTTCGACTGCTCCATTCGCCTTGGGACGATATGGGGTGGAATTGCGGTGTGTAATCTTGAATTGTTGGCAACCTCGTTGTGAACTCTCGGGATGTGTTTGAACTTCACCGATCGAAATTGCTTGCTCAGATCATGCAAGCATTGTCGGTATGGTATGAGTTTTAGATCTCGTGTTTCCCATTCACCCTGAATTTGATGTACCAAGAGGTCCGAGTCTCCCAAGACCAAGACGTCTTGGACATCCATGTCAGCAGCCAAGCGCAGACCCAGAATGCAAGCCTCATACTCGGCCATATTGTTGGTGCAATAGAAGCGTAGTTGAGCTGTAACAGGATAATGCCGTCCTGTTTCAGAAATGAGTACTGCCCCTATTCCAACCCCTTTTGCGTTCGCAGTTCCATCGAAGAAAAGCTTCCAACCTAGTTCCTCAGTCAATTCCAACTCATTTGTATGCATTACCTCTTCGTCAGGAAAGTACGTTCTTAAAGGCTCGTATTTTTCATCAACGGGATTCTCTGCCAAATGGTCTGCCAGCGCCTGGGCTTTCATGGCCATCCTCGTCATATAGACGATATCAAACTCTGTGAGCAGAATTTGCCATTTTGCCAACCTTCCCGTGGGCATAGGTTTCTGAAAGATATATTTTAATGGGTCCAAACGGGATATGAGATAAGTAGTATATGAAGACAGGTAGTGCTTCAACTTCTGAGCTACCCAAGTTAAGGCGCAACATGTTTTCTCGAGTTGAGTGTACTTGACCTCATGTACTGTGAATTTCTTGCTAAGATAGTAGATGGCCTGCTCCTTCCTTCCCGTGTCATCATGTTGCCCCAGTACACAACCAAATGAATTTTTCAGGACCGTTAGATAAAGAATCAAAGGCTTCCCTGGCTTAGGCGGGACCAGGACGGGCGGATTTGATAGATACCCTTTGATTTGGTCGAAGGCCTCCTGACACTCTGCCGTCCAACCTACCGCAGCATCCTTTCTCAGCAGCCGAAATATGGGCTCACAAGTTGCTGTGAGTTGAGCGATGAACCTGCTGATGTAATTGAGTCTACCCAGCAAACTCATTACCTCTGTTTTGTTCCTTGGCGGGGGCAAATCTTGGATGGATTCAATTTTGGATGGGTCTAACTCAATCCCCCATCGACTGACGATGAATCCTAACAACTTTCCTGATGGAACCCCGAATGCGCATTTGGCCGGGTTAAGCTTGATATCATACCTCCGGAGTCTTTGGAAAAATCTCCTTAGGTCTGCTACATGGTCCTCCTGACGCCAAGATTTGATGATCACATCATCGACGTACACCTCGATTTCCTTGTGTATCATGTCATGAAACACAACAGTCATTGCTCGCATGTACGTTGCCCCGGCGTTCTTTAACCCGAACGGCATTACCCGATAGCAGTAGGTTCCCCATGGCGTAATAAACGCTGTCTTCTCAGCATCCTCTTCGTCCATTAGGATCTGATGATAACCCGCATAGCAATCCACAAAGGATCCGATCTCGCGCCCAGCGCAATTATCGATCAAGATATGAATGTTGGGTAGCGGGAAATTGTCCTTGGGACTTGCTTTGTTGAGGTTGCGGTAATCAACACACACCCTGATTTTTCCATCCTTCTTTGGGACTGGTACCACATTGGCCAACCACTCGGGGTATCGAGTGACCCGAATGACCTTCGATTGCAACTGCTTAATCACTTCTTCTTTGATCTTTACACTCATTTCTGTTTTAAATTTCCTTAGTTTTTGCTTGACCGGAGGGCATGCCGGGTCAGTGGGCAATTTGTGAACCACTAAATTGGTGCTTAATCCAGGCATATCGTCATAGGACCATGCAAAAACATCTTTGAATTCCATGAGGGTTTTGATCAATTCTTCTCTGACATTCGGCTCAATGTGGATGCTAATTTTGGTCTCTTGGACGTTATCAGCGTCTCCTAGATTCACAGCCTCAGTGTCATTTAGGTTAGGCTTGGGTTTCTCTTCAAATTGGCATAATTCTCGGTTTATTTCTTCGAAGGCTTCACCTTCATCACATTCAGATTCATCATCACAAACGACCTCTTGCATCATTGAGTGGGATTCAGATTGATTTATTAGACTAGGTCGAAGATCCGTTGTGCATGCCATGTCATTAGAACCAGTCAAAAGAGAACTGTTCAGAAAGAAAAAGAACAAAACAAAATTAAAATGGAACAAAAGGAAATAACTTTATTAAGCTTGCGGGATAAAAGGGTTCACACTTTTACAAAACGAAAGTAAAATTTGGATTACACCCTTGAATAATCCGGACAAAACAACAAAACATAAATCAAAGCCTACTACCAAGACTCCCCTCGGATAGGAAGAGGAGTAACCGTCCAATTGTTGGTCTTGGCCTCAGGCCCCACAAACTGTATCTCTGCTCTGCTAGAACTTTCTCCAGCTTCCACCATACTGACATCCGCGAATAGTCTCTCAAAACTCTGATTCAGGTCTTCATTTATACCGATCAAAGGCCCTCGAATCTTTGGGACCGGCGACCCATTGGCCTTTGCTTTGACAAAAGACCTTGAAAGACGTGGCACTGGTTTAGGCAGAAACCAAACTCTCTTCTTCATTTTTCGCGCTTGCTTCCTATCTGCTGCGGTTGGTTTGAACCCCAATCCGAAAGTTTCCAGATTTTTAGGAAGGGAGACAGGTTGGACAATCCCTTGAAGCTCGACTCCCAGGCCTTTTCCTGGCACAAATCCGTTACCCAGCATTTTCGAGACCATCATGACTGTCGCGGCAGCTACCCTAGGGTGCGGGATGATTTCTCCTTCAGAAATTTTGCTGGCCGACCCTGTATCGAAAATCTGGTAGACCCAAGGACCTTTGTCATCAGCAGTCTCTATGAAAGGTACAATGGTTCCGCCCATGGTGCACGTTGTATCCTCGCCGTGTAACACGACCTCTTGTCTTTCCCACTCGAACTTCACCGTCTGATGTAGAGTGGAAGGCACCGCTTTGGCTGCATGAATCCAGGGTCGTCCTAACAGCAGGTTATAAGAAACTGTGGCATCTAACACCTGGAATTCCATGGTAAACAGGACTGGACCAATGGTCAATTCAAGTACAACATCCCCTACAGTGGCTGTTCCGTTTCCGTCAAACCCCCGGACACAGATGCTATTCTTTCGGATTCTTCCGTGGTCGATCTTTAACTGGTCCAGAGTGGATAATGGACAAATATTGGCGCTTGAGCCATTATCCACCAATACTCGAGTTACCACCGAGTCTTCACATTTGACAGCTAGGTATAGAGCCTTATTATGCTTCGTACCCTCCACCGGTAGGTCATCATCTGAGAATGTTACCCTGTTTACCTCGAAAATCTTGCTGGCAATGGTTTCCAGGTGGTTTACAGCAATCTCACTGGGTACATGAGCTTCGTTCAATATCTTTAGCAGGGCCCGACGATGCTCCTCAGAATGGATCAGTAACGACAACAATGAGATCTGGGCCGGTGTTTTTCTCAGCTGTTCGACCACAGAATAGTCATGTACTTTCATCTTCCTCAGGAACTCTTCAGCCTCTTCTTCGGACACAGGTTTCTTGGTTGCAACTGGGTTGGTCCTTCTTAGCTCCACCGGAGCAAAACATCGACCTGATCGAGTCAGCCCTTGCGCTTCACAACTGACTTCTTCCACCTGTTTTCCTTTGTACAACACCACCGCCTTTTCATATTTCCAAGGCACAGCCCTGCTGTCAATCATCGGCAGCTGGACCACAGGCTTTATGGTCACCCGTTCTCTACATACCCCTTTCAACACGACCGCCGGTGTGGGCGGGATCCCTGGTACTACCAACTTGCTTGGCTCGGGTTTGCTTGTTATGGCGGACGGGCTCTTTCCTAATATCACTACTGGCTTGACGCCTTCTCCCTGCGACTGTACACTCGTTCCTCCACTGGTTGAGACTTCCTTTGGGGCGGCTTGGATCATCATCACTGTTTGTGAAGGTTTTCTCAATTCTCCTCCTTCACACACCAACTCAATCATGTGAGTTTCGTGGTGCGCTGGCAGTGGGTTTTGGTTGATGTTAGGAGCTTCTGGTGTCTGAACCTCGATCTTATTGGTGTCAATAAGATCTTGTATGGCATGCCTTAATTTCCAGCACTTCTCGGTATCATGCCCGAGCATCCCTGAACAGTATTCACAACTGATTGATCGATCCAAATTCTGAGGTGGGGGATTTGGTTCTCGAGTCTGGACAGGACTAACCAAACCCAATTGTCGCAGCTTGTGGAACAAAGCGGTGTAGGTTTCTCCCAGCTCCGTGAAGGTTCTCTGCTTCCGCAACCTGTCATTCCTAGCATCTGGATTTCCCCGAAAGCCTATCCCTGAAGGGTTTCTATATGCCCTTGGTGGAGGGTAGGTGTTTTGCGGTGGGTAGTTATTATGTGGAGCTGGGTATGTGTTGTGGGGGGTCGGTGCGTGCCATTGTGGGCAAACCGGAGGCTGAGTGTATGCCTGGGCTTGGTGTACGGAACAATGTGGTTCTCGAGGTGGATAGAAATTTTGTGGTGGGCTGTATGGGTATTCTGACCTGTGAGGTCTGGGTTGGTTGTAGTGCGGCCTGCCAGCCCTGGACCAACTGCCTGCCTCGATCGTGGCAACCTCTTCTTTCTTTCTTCTCAACGCACCTCCCGTGCCGTTTTGAATGGCCTGGGTTGTGGCCTTGAGTGCCGAATAGTTCAAGATCTTGTCAGACCTCAAACCCTCTTCTATCATGACCCCTATCTTGACCACCTCGTTGAAAGATTTTTCCAACCGTTGTCACCAAGTGACCAAAGTAGGTTGGATCCAATGTCTGTAAAAAATAGTCCACCATCCCTCCCTCTCTCATGGGAGGGTCGACTCTAGCTGCTTGTTCTCTCCAGCGGAACCCGAACTCGCGAAAACTTTCCCCGGGTTTCTTCCCAGTTCTCAATAACGTGAGACGGTCAGGGACTATCTCTAGATTGTACTGGAAATGACCTGCAAAAGCCTGCGCCAGATCATCCCACGTGTACCACCTGCTGAAATCCTGCCTGGTATACCATTCCAGTGCAGATCCGCTCAGACTTTGGCCGAAATAAGCTATCAACAGCTCATCCTTGCCGCCTGCCCCTCTCATTTTACTACAGAATCCCCGCAAATGTGCCATGGGGTCACCGTGACCTTCATATAAATCAAACTTGGGCATCTTGAACCCAGCCGGGAGTTGGACGTCTGGGAAAGGGCACAGATCTTTGTATGCCACGCTGACTTGATTGCCCAGCCCGTGCAAGTTCCTGAAGGATTGCTCCAGGCTTTTGAACTTTCTCAATACTTCATCCTGTTCAGGGGCCTTAACCGGCTTCTCAACCTCTGCCGGTACTTCCAAATGGGGATTGTAAGCCTGTGGTTCGGGTGCATGGAATGTAGGCTCAGGGGGATAGTATTGGGTATCGTGAGCCTGAAACAATGGCTCACTGGTCGTTCTCTGCAAAGGGGCTGAGGTCGGTCCCACAAAAATGGGAATATTGGGTGTTGGGAGAGGTTGGTGGGGTGGTGGAGCTTGGGAATCATGAGGGCTTCTTTCTTGATGATAAAGGGGATTTGGACGGCTTGTGGAAGGGCCAGAGTGGGGGTATTCTGGCATGTGTCCCAGTGTTTCAGGGCTCTTTTGTGTTTTGGCTAGGGCTAGCTGCATTGCATTCATCTCTAATCCCATCCTTTCAATCTTTTCCATCGCTTCTTTTAGCAACTGGCTCATTGGCCTTTCTTCCTCATTACTATTCTCTGAAGTAGTCATGCTTGTTGCTACCGGTCCTTTGGATCTGGTTTGGTAGGAGTGTGTTGCCAGAGTTCTTTAACAACTAACTTGTCTGAATCAGACAACAACAAACTTTGTTAGCGTTAGATTTTAACAGATTTGATCATAACACAGAGGATGCAATGCACCTAGGCAGTTAATCGTTTCTACATGCTTTGCCTCAAACAACATGCGTCATCCCGGTTTGCTCATTCGTCCTTTTAAAGTATTTTTGGAAACTCTGTGTTTTATTTTATTTTGTACTTTATTTTCTTTCTTTATTAAAAGCGGTCGAATCTTATGGGGATTGCCTACGTATCACGTCCCTGCGTGAATCAGACCAAGCGTAGTTCTGCCTCAGAGTAAAGCTACATAAAAATTCTTCCGGAGTCACTTAATTTCATTATCAAAATTTGCTATTACACATTGCTTCGAACAAAATAGCAACAGTACAGACTCCACGGTTTTAAACTTGGTTTGAGGAAAAGAAAACAACATATGGGGAAACAACAAACAAAACGACCAGGACTCGATCAACAACTAATTTTCCAAGTTAGGGACCCACGAGGCATCTTTCGGCCCTTTCGCGGCCCTAGGTGTAAGGTCTCTTTGCAAGCTCTTCAACTCGTTCATAATCCAGTGGACGCAGCCCATGATGGAAGCAATGAGGGTTTCCCGAGGTGTTTGCTCGCATGCCAAACATTTTAGGTAGATGTAATGCCCAATTTCGTCAATTCTTGCTCGAATGTTGTCCCTTTCTGCGAACAACTGCCTTATCTGTCGGCTCTTTAATCCTAGCGTTTGTGCATTGGTGGCGAGCTGATCCTGGAATATATCCATTTGCCTTTCCATCCTTGTCATTGCATTGTAATAGCGTCTCCGGTCGGCTTGGGCATCTTGTGTTTGCTTGAAGATCCGTTCTTGCAGAGCGGAATTTGTTTCCTCTGCCGCTTTGACGCTCAGTTCACAATTCCTCATGACTTGCTGTAGGCGCTTTCTCCGGGCCATTGTACCTTCTGCCCATTTGACCCTCATCCTCGCTATGCAAGCCTTTGATTGGTCTAATTCTTCTTGGCTTTGGATGACCTGATTTCTCAAACTGGCTATCAATCTTGCGTCGGAGCAACGCTTCCGTCGGTCGATGTTATTCTCACTGGCTTGGCGAAGGCGGGCCTTCAGAGCTTGGTTTTCTTGGGCTAGCTTGTCTTTTTCAGCCTGCTCTTGGGCGACTTGCACGTTGTTTTCGAATACAATCCTTTCAACTTGCCGCTTCAGCTTCCTGATTTCAACCAAGTAACCTTCCTCTTTTGCGAGCCAGTCCCATTGTTCTTGCGATGACTCAACAAAATCTTGGAGGTGAGGCCGTTTGGTCGGCCGTTTCACAATGTTTTTCTTGTTATTCCAAGCGAGATAGGTTGGCGAGACTTCACCCCTAGACACATCACCTACCCGAGTATTTGCCGTCAGGTACTGGCATTCACTCCATATGCAACAAACTGTCTTTTCAGGAAATTGGTCGTCACTGCTGACCTCGACTGCATAAGTGCTGAGATCTTCGTCCGGGTGTAGTACTTGACATCTTCCTAACTGTCTCATCACCCTGTAAGGGGCATAAGGTTGAATACCTTTGAGTCCCATCAAAAGGAAATGAGGACCAGTGGCGGGCATGTATATGATTTCTTCCACAGAAAGCCAACCCAAAGTCCAGTTTATTTGATCTGCGGTGATGACCCGGAGATAGGATATCCATTCTTCAAACCCTCCCGGTGATCGGAAACCTGAAACCCTTAGGTTATAACCCTCGATGCAACCCCCATTTGTAGATATGTAGCGCATATACTGAGGATGGTGACACAAGTGTTCGATCATCCACATCTGTAATAACAAGTTGCACCCCTCGAAGAAGTCTGCTCCGGCCTTACAAGCCGTGAGGGCTCGGTACATTTCTGACACTATCATAGGAGCAAGGATGCTTTTATCGTTGGTAATCAGGATTTTGACGATTCCGGCCACTTTTAGGTCGATATTTCTATCTTTTCGGGGAAACACCACAAGGCCCAAAAATGCCACCATAAAAGCGAGCCGCCTATGCTCATTCCATTTTACCAGATTTCCCCTGCTGCAAACACCACTTTCTGGATCATTAAATCCTCCTATGCTCCCGTACCTCTGGTATATGAATTGTAGGGTAGAAAACTCTCTATCTAGTTCAGCGTACGGGACTCCCTTGCTTATCTTCAACAGATCCATGAATTTGTGTGGATTCACGGCTCTTGGAGCGATCAGGTATTTGTGTCTCAAACCTTCAGTGACGTCCATGTAACCCGCCACTTCTTCTAAGGTTGGGGTGAGTTCAAAATTCGAGAAACGGAACACGTTGTGGGCCGGATCCCAAAATGTAACCAAAGCTTTTATGATGTCGCACCGAGGCCTGACATTCAACAAATCAACCAAACCTCCCAGGTGCAGTTTGATCTTGTCTTGCTCTGATTTTTCCAAATCCTCCCACCATAATCGCACCTCCAGAGGGATTTTGCTTCTAACTGTTACCGGCAAACTTGGATTTATGCTCATTCTGCATGTTTATTGGGGTGATTAAGCAAAAGATCCAGACTCATTGGACTCAAATACCAAATTGACACACCTTTTTTCTAAAAAAAACGAAATTTTGGTTGTTTTCCGAAAAAGTATGATGTCACCTTAAAAACTTTCGTTCTTTGGGTTGTACCTATATTTTGAAAAACAAGTTGAGCCCGATGGGGGTTGCCTACGTATCCCGCACCATGCAAGAATCAAACTGACGTAGTTCAGGCATAAATCGAATTTTGGGGACACCCTATTTTTCTCTTAAAAACGAATCAAAGACTCCCTTTTTTAAAAACAAATTAATAAGACACACATTTTTTTTTTTTTTTTCAAAATTCTGGCAGAGCTTTAACCATTTTTTGTGACTTTTCAAGAATAATTAACCCCTTAACCGTTATTCCTCTTCCTTTTCCAAACATTCCCGATATTCAGAAACCGGTCAGCATGCAAGCCTTGAAACAAGTAAATGCATAAAGCAAACAGGATGTAGCAGGATGGTCTTTATTCTCAGGTTGCTTGTCCTAGACGGACCCAGCCCCTGTGCTGAGTCCCCTAGGTCAAATGCACATGATGCAAATAAGCGTTCCTACCAGGGCTCCGGCATGACGTTATGTTATGCTAAGCTGTAAAACCTAGGTGTTTGTTCTAGACTTGGCTTACCCGAGCGGACAACTCGAGCCAAGGATGGGAGCTGTGTACCGGTAACCAAAAGGCCATCCGATTTTGCAACTCCTCCGAATCCTCGTTCTATTTTGGCATATGACACTAACAGAAAGAAGCCACGACCAGTGTGCGCTTCTCAAGAGAGAAGAGGAGGGTTTCGGCACAGTTTATATGTACAGTTCAAATAATATCAAAGCAGTAAAAGCAACATTTAGCACCTTAGGCTCAAACATGTAAAAAAAAATCAGATAATAAATAAAGCTAAATAATAACAATTATTTCAAGCTCGAATTCTTAACCCTGAACCAGTGGTTCTGGGACACCAATCCCCAGCAGAGTCGCCAGAGCTGTCACACCTCCTTTTTACGCACCCGAGGGGGCGCATGGGAGTTTTTTCCAATTAAAGGACAATCGAAACGGGATTCGTTTATTTATTTCAGAGTCGCCACTTGGGAGATTTAGGGTGTCCCAAGTCACCAATTTTAATCCCTAATCGAGGAAAAGAATGACTCTATATTACAGTCTGCGTACCAGAAATCTAGATAAGGAATTCTGTTAACCCGGGAGAAGGTGTTAGGCATTCCCGAGTTCCGTGGTTCTAGCACGGTCGCTCAATTGTTATATTCGGCTTATTTATCTGATTTTAAAATACAATTATGAACCAATGTGCAAATTTTAACTTTTAACCGCTTTATTATTATTGTTTTTACAAGAATGTGAACATCGCTTAAAACACGTCTTTGGACTGCGTCACATTGAAATGCACCCACAATCCGAAACATATTTTATTTGATGTTTTAGGATTTGGATTTAGGTCACATGAAATGCACACCCAAGTTTAAGAAAATAGATTATTAAACACGCGCCTAAAGAGACTATTGTGTTATTATTTTGGGGAAGGCCGTGAAATTCGCTAAACGGCCCTCCTGAATTCTAAGTAATTTAAAACAAGTATTTACTGAGGGCCCCACAATTTGTATTTTTATTCGGCGAGGCTCATCTCATTCTTATTTTTTTTTTTGAAGGAATTTGCAACGACGTGGAAATGCGTCTCGGGCCACGTCACAATCAATGTGCCCGTGACTAGAGACATATTTCGACTCCGTTGAGATTTGGATTTGGGTCACATAAATGTGCACCCGAATTAAGGAGAATAAATTATTAAGACGTGCCTAAAGCAACTAGCGTATTGTTGTTTGGGTAAGGCCGAAAAATTTGCTAAACGGCCTGTCCCGAATTCTAAGTGTTTTAATATATATACAGTTAGAGGGCCCCGCGGCTGTGTATATTTTTGTTTGACGAGGCTCGTCTCGTTCTACTTTTAAAAGGAATTCGCGACGTCATGGACATGCCTCTCGAACCACGTCACAATCAATGTACCCGTGATTAGAAATACATTTCGAATCCATCGAGATTTGGATTTGGGTCACATAAATGTGCACCCGAGTTTAAGAAGATAAGGTTTATTAAAGCGTATCCTAAAGAGACTAACGTGTAGTTATTTTAGGAGGGTTGTGAGGTTTGCTAAACAACCCGTCCTGGAAACTAAATGCTTCAATAATATACATTTAACAAGGGCCCCGCATCTGCGCGTTTTGTTTATTTTCATCGAGGCTCATCTCGTTCTTGTTTTAAAAGGATATCCTATAGCAACTACGTTTCTTGCCGTGTTTGTCTCTATCAATTGAAAAACAGTAGATAGTCCTAATTAATTACATGCTTGCAAGTTGTTTGTAACGGAATTCGGAAATGCTTAAAAAATCGGGACCGAAGCTGCGTGCACAGTCGGCCGAACAAATAATCATGGGCCCAAATCCAGCCCACGCGCGGTTGGCCAGACCTGGGCCACTGCTCGTTCGATGCGGGCCTGCCTGGTCTGTTTTCGACCTGGGCTCGACCTTCATGAGGTTGAGGCCCTGAATTTGTGTTCTTTATCTTGAAACATGGTTTTAAGAGTTATATATGGCAATTTATTGGAAAGGAAAGAACTTAATTTACAGTGTACAAATTTCATGCTTGGACTACATTACAGGCTCATACTACACTATTGAATTAAGTATGAGATACTACCTACTGCCTTGGGCATACTCTCATCATCAACCTATATACACATTCTAGCATCCGATTACCATGCATTGACATTTATAGGCATGAAGACTACCTCTAGTATCCATAACAAAATGTAAAACTATTACACATCACATGAATATTTAATGTAACAATCTATGTATAAGAGACATTCTTCAGGATCTTTCATTTTGATTCATGCTCATTTTTCCAATTACATTTTGACAGTGCATTGGTTGTGTACCTGGTATAAAGGACAAAGAAGAAAGGAATGATCAGCTGGGCAGTATGCAGTAAACACAGCAACAGCAGATACACAGCAACAGCACAGCAACAAACCAACAATCAAATGTTTTCCACAACCCACAGACAAACAGCAATGTTTCCTAGAACAAAGAACTAGCAGATAGTCGAATACCAAACCAGCAATCCCAGGAAAGAGTAAGGAAACAACAGAGATAGCAGAGTGTTCAATGCAGCAACACCAACAGTTCGACAATCCCAAGCAGCTCAGTTAATGCAAACAACAAAACCTGGCCAAGACAGCTTGACCAATATGAATCCTTACCCAACTTTTAGACAGTGTTTGGCTACAGTATTTACTGGAACTCTCTTATGTTTTCAGTCTTTTCTTTAAACTCACTAGACCTCTCTTCAAACTAAAAGCTTTCCAACCTTTTGTTTTCTCCCTTTTCTGAAGACTAAAAGTCCAGCCCTCCTTAGGTTCTCAAAGGACCTATTTATAAGTCAAATGACCCAGTGCAGTTAAGCTGCCCTCATGCTGCAACTTGCAGCCTGCCCATACTCTGTTAAACCCATGCTTGAGCATCTCTTGATGTCAGCCATTGGTTCCCCACGCCTGGTTTTGTTTAATCAAGAGTTATGGGCATCATTTTATTATTCATTTTAAGCCCCCATACCCTTGTGTCTTGTTCCCCATTGGTATTAGTTTAATCTTAATTAGTACCCTACTTGTCAGCTTCATTTAAACTAACCTTTTCTGCCCTTTTCAAACCCCAGATTACCCCTGTTTAACCTTGATTATTACTGCCCTGCCTATTGCAGCATCAGGGCACTTTGGGCTTTGATCATTCGATTTCAGAACTGCCCCAGCCTGGCTTTTTAATTGTTTACAATGTAGTTACAAACTAACATTCATAGGTAATGCCCAACATTCAAATCACAATACAGGCCCATTCAGAATATTTGAACATTCAGTCGTAGGAGACTAATCGACGACATTTATCAGGTCGACTACACTAATTATAACAGGTAATAATCAGTCGCTCATATAAACAATACGTTCAGGGACCTAAAGGGCATCAGACAACTTTTGTTCAATTACTGGGGGGCCTATATGAATTAACTCATTTGACGACTAATCTAATTGACGCACATGTATATCACAGAGTACATTTAGAACACAAACAGAAAACAACTGACCAAATAAGAGGCCTTTGACAGAGATGGGAGAAATCCGAATGAAAATAACAAAATAACAAACAAACATAACGAAGCATGCTGACAACTTAATTAGAACCAAACAAAGAGAAAAGGAAACTTACCGAAAAAGTTTGAAATCAAAACGGACCCAAATCAGACTCAACTTCGAACTCTTGAGGTCAAACAAACTTTAATCAGGGTGTTCTCACATGAGAACACCTTGATTAAGGTCTATTAGACCTCAAACCCTTGTCAAGACCGGCCGGATTCCCCAGGTGCATATGTTCTAAGGTCTGGATTTTCAGATCTGGATTTTTAGGAGTTGTGGGTAGATTCGGACCAAACCAAGCTTGGTTTGGTCATGAGGAAGGTCAGGGGAGTGTCTGATACAAAGATGGTGAGGTTTGGTATAGATCGAGTTTTGTCTCGAATCTTCAAATCCAGATTCGAGACGACAGGAGGTGATTCGAGGTTCATGGTTAGTGGATTCGTGTTCAGGGGAGTGAGGGGGTCTTAGGGTGTTCGGGAGGTGGCCACCGGCGTTCATGCCGCCGGGTTTTGGTGGAAGGGAAACTAGGGCGGCTTGCTAGGGTTTGGGGGTTTCAGGTTGGGGAAGGAGACGAGTGAGGGGTGGGGTTCGGATAGGGGGTGCGAGGTAAAGGGCTGAGTTTATATATGGGGAGGTTGATCGGATCTGAGCCGTTAGATCAGACGATCTCAACGGCTTGGATCTGATGGTGAGAAATGAAACGGGGTCGTTTGGTAGTTGAACGAGGTCGTTTGGTTTAAGTGAGGGGTTGGGTCAGATTGGTTATTGGGTCTGGTTTGAAAATGGGTTGCTGAAAGAGATCCTGAGCCGTTGGATTGGCCTGGACGGACGGCTCAGATTGATTTGCCTGAAACGGCGTCGTTTCAGGAGGTGCCTGGGCAGGCCTGGACTTGGACTGGGTCTGAGTGCTGGTTTGGGCCTGTTTTTTGTTTCATTTCTTTTGGGCCCAAACCGATTTTCCTTCACTCTTTTGCTTTTTTTTTTCTTTTAAACAAAAATGAGATAATAATAAAATAGTGAAATTAAAATCAACAACACTGTAACATTTCCACATAATTATCACAAAAAATATTTAAGTAAGTTAAATCACAACCTAGAACGAACGACGCGCATATATTTATATTTTTTGAATTTTCTTTTAACGACACATATTTTTTTGTATTTTGTTTGATAATGACTAAATGCGAAATGGACAGACCTACAAACGACTAATAACACATGTCACGAAAAAAAATCGAAAAATTGTACAGCGAAATCATTTGTCACTATTTTTATTTTTTGTTTTCCTTTTGGAGTGATTGCTCGTGAAGCAAAAATCGCGTGCTTACAAAAGGAATAAAGTTACCATAAATAATTAGCATTGTGGCTAAGTCAAGTGGCATATTCTAAATAGATTTAGACAAATCTAATCTATATCTATATTATATTAAAAGGAGAGTAGTATGCATTGTGGTTAAGTCAAGTAGCAAGATAAATAGAAGTCACTTGGCAATTTTTGGACAACATTAATAATTAGAAATTATATATAGAAACATAATTAATGGAAGTAGTTTAATGAATCTTATACATAATCTAAATAGATCTTAGACAAATCTAATCTATATATCTATAATTAAATTTATATTTATATTTGTATCTATATCTATATTTATATCTATATATTAAACTACTCATAAATTTTTTTCTATATTAACTAGAAATATGGAGGTGAAAAATTAATTAAAAACTATAATAAAAAAATAAAAATATATAAAGACGTAAATTGAGATAACCTATAACTATTTATACTTTGGAGTAAGTTAAAATATAGAATAAAACTAAAATTTACGTAAGATATTAAGGATTTATTGAGTTTAAAAATTAAATAATTTCAAGCAGCAAAATAAGATCTTACATAAAGTATACAAATTATTTATAAGGTAAGAGAAAAATTAAATAATCAACAAAAGATATTTTAATAACAAGAATAATAAATTCATATTAATACTGATAAATCGTGCGAACGAATATTTTATACGTAAATATTACTACAACATTTAGATATAATGTGTTCGAATCGAACAATTAAGAAAAATATTTTTATTTGATTATATTTGAATTAAGTTCGGTTAGTTTAATTTGAAAGCATAACATAATTTTTTTAAAATATGGTCCTATTAAAAAAAATAGAATGATAAAAATTATTTGAATTTGAGATGTGAAAGTTTTTAAATTTTTATTTATATTATATTAGAATGAGTGTGGCAAAAACAAATACTAAATTCAAACAGGCTAATAAAAATTCATATGACAATGTAATAATATTAGGTATTGAATAATATAAAATCAAAAATAACGAATAAGAGAAAAAATAAAAATTCAGATTTTTTATCATAGAAAAAAGGGTCAAACTTATTAAAATTTCAGACGAGAAAGTTTTTTATATTATACTAAGAAAAGTCATAATATATGTCCACATAACTCAAGTCCAATAGTTAAAATAAAAAACTAAAAAAATTGAACAATAAAAATAAATTAGAGATAATGTAAGGACATTTATAAATCATAAGTTTAGAAAATAAAATAAAATAAATATACAATATTTAAAAATATTATTAAATTTAAAATAATTTAAAATTTTCGAGCAATGTTTTTAAAACAAAATAAATATTTATTTCATAATTAAAAAAATTATATATTTATCTTATATTATTAAAGAAAAGTAGTTGATAATGATATTAAATAAATTTACAAGTTAATGAAAAGCCACATAAAATGTAATAAGACTATATATTAGATTAAAAAAAATAGCAAAATTATGTTAAATTATTAAAAATTTACTATTAGAAATTAAAAGAAAAGGCTATTTGAATTTGAGATTAAAAAGTTCTTAAAACTATGATGTGAATGCTCAAATTATGGATAATACCATGAAATTGAAGTCTTACTTATGAAAAATAAAACAATAATAAAAAATAAAATTTTTAATATAGGTAATTTTACAAAAATTAAATTTGTATCTTAAAACTAAAAAAGAAAGAAAATTTATGTAAAGAAATAAAATGACAGTGAAAATATTATTACAACATTTAGATATGTTCAAACAATTACGAAAATATTTTTCTATGATTAATATCTGAATCGAGTGCAGTTAGTTTGAGTTTGAATGCATAGCATAATTTTTTAAAAATGCGGTCCATTTTAGAAAATAGAATGATAAGAATTATTTGAATTTGAGATGAGATTATTTTTTTGTTTTTTAAAATATTATGTAAAGAACTAAAATGATAGTAAAAATATTACTACAATATTTAGAAATAATGTGTTCAAACAATTAAGAAATTTTTTCTATGATTAAATAAAATTTTAAAAATACAAAATAAATTTCTAATATTGGTAATCTTACTAATGAAAATTAAAAATTAAATTGTATCTTATAGCTAAAAAGGAAAGAAAATTTAACTTAATCTAATACAAAATTAATTATAAGAGAACTCAATACATTTGGAACATGATAATCAAATAGCTTATGTATTAATATTTTAGACTAATTAAGAGTTACAATTTAAAACAAAATATGATATTATTTTGGCTATAGGTAAAACATTAACATAAAAACTAATTAACATTTGTAATAGGAAGAGAATATACATAAAAAAAATAAAGGTAGTGTGAGGATACTTATATTTTAAATTAATTTAAAAATAGATAAAATAAAATAATTAAATTATATTTAAAAATATTACTGATAAATTTAAATGATTAAAATATTATGAGTAAGAGGATAAAAGCATAAAAAATACCAAATTTCAAGAATAAAATATTTATTTTTATTAAATACTATTAAAAGGATAAAAAGTAAGACATTAATTTAATTATAAGCTAATAAACAAATTATATTATAGTATAATAATATTAAATATTAAATAATACAATAACTATAAGAAAAGAACAAAAAAAAGAATTTATGTAAAAGCGATGTGATGAATAAGATATATTTGACGTCTAGATAAAAATAAAGTGATAATAAGAATTTTGTTAAGATAATATGATCTAATGTACTCGAACAAGATAGATCACAATATGACATGTTTAGTATTCTTTAATATCGACAGCGGAACGAAATACAAGTACCAAAATCAAGGGGTTAGGTTGATATAAATATATATTAAAAAGATTGGTTGTTCACTACGAGATTTGAACAATAATTTCATATCATATTTCATAATTAAATTCTCATGTTATATAATTTGTATCTGAGAGGTTTGTATTTTAAGGTTATTTGTACATGATTCAAACAATCTACATCGCAATTTGAAATAATTTATCCGTGTATCGCGCGGGTAGTGATACTAGTATATATATTAAAGGAATAAAGTTACCATAAATAATTAGCATTGTGGTTAAGTCAAGTGGCATAATCTAAATAGATTTAGACAAATCTAATAAGGATTAAGATAAACTAGATTTGATCAAATTTAGTTTATGGAGGAAATCAATTTAGATTGACTCATAATTTTATACTAAATAGATTTTGAAAGCTTTCCAAAAATAAAAAATCCTATTTAATAATTATTTACGATCAACATGATTGATTTTATTTTATTTCACAATTTTTAATTTTTGGAAACATTATGTAGAGAACGAAAGTGATAGTGAAATACTACTATAACAATTAAATATAATGTGTTCAAACAATTAAGAAAATATTTTTTACAATTTATATTTGAATTGAGTGCACTAGTTTAAGTTAAAAAGCATAACATAATTTTTTTGTAAAATGCGGTTCAATTTAAAAAATAGAAGGATATGCATATTTGAATTTGGGTTGATATACATATATAATTTTTAATTTTTATATGTATTATATTAGAATGGGTGTGATAGAAATAGATACTAAATTCAAACAAGCAAAATGAAAAGCCATGACAATGTAATAATATTAAATTTTGAATAATATAATAGAAAAAATAAGGTTCAAATAAAGAAAAAATAAAGGTAAAACTTATTTAAATTGCGACGAGAAAGCTTTTTTCCCTTTTATGATAAAAAAAGGTCACAATATGGATAAGGCCACATAACTCAAGTCTATTAGATAAAATAAAAATAAAAAATATACAATAATACAAATAAGTTAGAGATGATGTGAGAATATTTATAAATATTAGTTTTAAAATAATAATAAAGTAAATATAAAATACTTAAAAATATGACTAATAAATTTAAATAATTAAAAAAATTGAGAAATATTTTAAATAAAATAAATATATATTTCAAGATTAAAAAACTTACATATATATATATATATATATTACATCAAAGGATAGTAGTGGATAATGATATTAAATAAAGTGACAAGTTAATGAAAGTCACATAGAACCTAATAATACTATATATTAGATAACATAATGGTAATCTATATATATATTTTATCCGTCAATTAATTTATTTTTTATCCATATTAAATATGAATCGAGTCAAATATTCTATCTGTTTTTTCAGTATCCATTTTTGGCCCGTGTATATCCGATCCGACCCTCCTATTTCTATTGTTATCCTCTAGAAATATAGGTAGATGATGAGAAATTTTATTTTGAGCAAGACATGGCATATAATGCTTGAGTAAGGGTAATGTTTGCTTGCCAGATGGCACATGTAGGACCCTCGATTAATGAAAAATCCAAAAAATTACTCTCCTATGGTTATTCATATTATCCATGGCTGATCATTTTTTGGAGTATTTATAGTCTCCCAAACTTGAGGAACCTCCAATTTAAATTTTTGCAAATATAAAAGTTAAACTTATTGGCTATCTATTTTTAAGTAGATAATATGGATTTTATTCATATTTGACCCATTTTAAAAAATTGATTATTTAACCTATTTTTTAGCGGATAATATAGGTGAATAACTATTTTTTTTATTTGCCACCACTAGAATAAAATAAAAAATAGTTATTTTTCAAGCTAAAATCCGTCTTGGACAGCATAGCAGGGACAACAGAATGACAACCTGATTTAGGGATGTAACTATGTTGTAACTCCTTTTGATTCAAGTGCTCACTTTTTCTGGTGCAAAGTAACAATAATGTGATAAATCAAAAGAAATATACTAACTTAATTGAAAATTTAAGATATATGATTGCACTCGTCATGATATTATGTATGCAGTAAAGACTTAGCAGGTTTATAAGTAAATTAGGTTATGAACATTGACATACCATAACGAAAGTTTACTTGATATAAAAAATTATGAATTATTTATAAAAAAAATCCTACTGTACTCGGAGAATGTTGTGATACAGATTGAAAAACTTTATACATTTTTGCAGGAGAGCTTTTTCCAAAAAAAAAAAAAAAAAAAAGAAAGAAAAAGCAATCAAGTTTTTTTACAAAT
Organism: Nicotiana tabacum; assembly: GCF_000715075.1. NCBI lineage: Eukaryota > Viridiplantae > Streptophyta > Magnoliopsida > Solanales > Solanaceae > Nicotiana > Nicotiana tabacum. Next base: position 141,503,529 of record NC_134099.1, on the reverse strand, counting down.
ACTGTTTTTAGCCAAACAACAAGGTTTAAATAGTTTCAATTTTTAAAAAATTAAAATATTTACTGATTTTCTTTTCTTCTTTTGTTTTGGCAAAACCTCTCCCTCATATTTTGGTACTGGTATTTAAAACTTTGATTACGACTACAATCTACCAGTGCTCCTCTGTTCAACATTTCGCACACAGAGCAAGTGAGAGCGGAGCATCTACTTGGATAAATCAGTTCCTCTCATACTCATACTTGAGATTTTCCAATTTATTTATTACATCAGTTCTGTTACCTTTTCCTCCAATTCATTTTCATCACATTGATAACTGCAATTCATCAAAGTTCCAGAAACTTCCACTAACCATGATCTTGTCCACATGAGAATGTGTCCCAATATGTTGTTACTGAAGAGACAACCGTCGAATTCATATAGCTGATCTAACTTGTTTGTGACAGACGTAGTAGTAGTTGATGTGTATGTTGTAAATTAGGTCGATGATAATCGTGGTTGCGTGAAGGATTTGAATTGAAGGAGGTCCAAAATGAGCACGGAAAGGCAAGCCGCGGTGACGGTTCAGGACCTAGTAGAGGAAGCTAAGAAGCGAGTTGTTTTTTTGATCATATGCGCCATTGGACTGTCCTATCTCATGTCTCGTGAGTGTTCTTTCCCTCCAGCTCCTTTTTTTTCCCGTTCAGTTTGATCAATTTTCACTGACGAATTGCTGTTACTATTTCGTCTGCCGTAGTTTTATGTCGTAATTGCTGTGATTTTGTTGTATTGAGCCGAGGGTCTTTCGGAAACAGCCTCTCTATTGTGAACATAGGGGTAAGGACTTAGATGTCTAAATCAACTATAAATTGAGATTGTAGGAAATGTTTGTTTTCGGAAACAGCGCCCATTCATGAAATGTTACCTCACTAATGGGGTGAGTGGGCATATTCCTACAAAGAGGCTGCTTTTACGCCTCGTGACCATACTAATGACTACTCATAGTTCAAAGATTTAGGGTTTTAGAATGTGGCTCAATGGTAAAACCAAGAGGAGGAAGGGACCTTTCCTGTCGTCACTTCGCCACTTCAGCTGGTAGTTATGATGCTCATCTCGGGGCCTACTTAATACAGATGTCCTTGATATAGGTAAATGATTGATTGCAGGGGCGGGATGTAGAGTGTAATATATGGGTTCGGCAGGACCTAGTAGCTTTGGCTCAAACTCTGTATATATATTAAGAAATTCACTAAATATGTACAAATATTAAATTCCCAACTCAGTTATTAGCACTTGAGGTTGTTGTCCTAAACTCCCAAACTCATAAAGCTCAAATCATGAATCCACCTCTAGTTGATTGGAAAGCTTAGGCAGTAGTAGGACATTCCATGCAGATCTTTTTGAAACATGGTCCTCTCAAATCCCATATTTTCATGGGTAGGTAGGGTGAATTCTAAGGTTCCATATTTCGGTCATGAACATAGTTTGATCATGTTCATAATTATGGATGCGAAGTATGTAAGTGAAGAGTGGCGCATTTACCTCCTCTCCTCTTGAATTTACTTGATCTCGCTGCTCATTCCCTGTATTTTGAACTATGCTTCAAGTATTTGACCTCGCAAATTCTTTGCTTCCCATTCAACTACTCTGGTAAAAAGAGAGAAACGCAAGTCCTGTGGTAGCTTGAATCTGCTCGAAATTGCGCTGGCACAACTCTAAAAGCCCAAGTATCAGAGGGGTGACTGCTGAAACTAACTATGAAATGACAATTTAGGGTCACTTTAATGGAGAACTTCCTGGTGGCCTTTATAAACAAGCTTACTCATTATGAAGAATGAATTACTAAAATGTAAATGTTGCAAACTTGGAAAACCAAAAAAGGAGGGGGAAAATATAAAAGAACTGCGCCTCAAGTGTATTGACCTGTATCGGCTCGATATTGTTGGACTTTGAATTTGCTACCTTGTGTGAATTGGGGGTGTTAAATGTTTCCTTCTAAGAGCACTTTGACAGGGGTGCACCAGTAAATGACGTGGTTTGATTCCTGACATGTGCACAAAGAAGGACTCGCAAAATGATTAACCTTTCTCCTGATCACACGGGTTTATTCATCCAAAATATGATCATCTTTCCACTTGTGTTTGCTGTGCGCTGATTGTTGATTCAGATGAAGACGATTTCTATTTAAATATCCTGCATGCCGAGAAAAGTATTAGGTATACCATGCATGTTGAGTCGTCGACAGAAAGAAATTTAAGGGTTCTTTCTTCACTAGAAGGGCTACTATGCCAAAAATGATGTAGTTGAAAAAAGGTCCACATCCCACATGTCATTCCCTTCTAATTTGATTAATTCAGAAGTCTAATCTATTTACAATGCAAGAACGTCTAAGCCCACCAGATAGCGATTATTTGTTTCTCTATTTATCTCTACCCTCCTTTAGGAAGCACCACTACTGATCATTTTCGCGATCATTTGGATAATGTGTGGAATCACTGACGGAGGACACTAGTTTATGAAATTCATTATTCATGAAGAGAAATAGTCTGTGTTTCTCTAACATGCATTTATAATAGAATTTCTTTCTTGATTTGCGACAGAACATTTATAGATACTGATGGTTATGTTAAGATCTAGTACTTCTCCCGTCAATTATTCATGTGCCAATTTTGCATGACGCATAGGATTCACGATTCTCTTATAGTTTACTAGATTGGATACCATTTCAATGTCCACATAAGTCAACCAATAGATTGATGCAGGAAGGGTAATGAAGCCAATCTGAATAAGGAATACAACCTATAATATTTACGAGTGCAAGACAGTAAAAGAAGTCAAAAATGTTAGCCTTAATCACATGGCATATTTCTTTGCAACTTCGCTGAATACTTAAAATATGAAGGATCCAAGTTGAGAAGCATCCACTTGAAAAGTGCAGGTGAAAGTAGTCTCCTTTGATTTATAACCGATGAATAACTACTTAATTAAGATTGTGAAGACATGCATGGCTGGTCAAGCGGTAAAGTCAGAGACATGAAGATATATTCTAGTACCATGTGTATGCATTTTGCCCCGATTCAATTCTTATATAAAATTGTCTTTTTATCTTAGTATCTTTCTCTTGAAGTGAAATGTACTTTCTTGCTGGAAACAATCCATTTCAATTTGCAGCAAGATTTTACTTAAGTCTACTGAAGGATTTTATCCTTCTTCCTTGTGCTCAGAGAAATCATTTTTAAATATGGTTCGAGCATTTCAGTTGTTGCCATGGACATTCGTCTTGGGGGTTGAGTATGATGAGTAATCTACTTCGTTGATGTAGTGGAACAATTGTTGCAAGTTCTGCACTTAACTGCTTCAAATGTTTCCCAGTTATACAGTTTCTTGTGTTGTGGCCCACCCATGTAGGAGTTAAGTCTAAAAACCTACCCTTTTGTATTGCTGTCCTGACAAAGTTCTCTGTTTCTGTAATCATCTGCATGCTTCTTGAGAGATATTCTCTTTTGTTTATTCTTATAACTGCATTATGACTAAGCCTGGATGTTTGCAATCTGTTCAGTCCATTTCAAGTTAAACTTATAGTTGGCCCTTCTTTAGAACTTACTATGATGACATGCCTTATTGTCTGCCTTCTTCTCTCTATTTTCTCACCCTTGTCATTTTTCCATTGTTTTGCTTTGCAGTGACGAGCTCCTCAGTTTTTATCAACTTGCCTGCTGCTGCTCTCTTAATTGTTTTCCTTCGTTATCTGTCTCTTGATTTTGATGCACGGATGAAAGCTGCTACATATAAAAGAAAGTCATCCGTATCAAACAACACTTCTCAGAGGAAACATATTGATGCTCCAAGAGCAGTTAATGAGAAGGCCAATTGGAGGAAGAAAGCAAATTCACCTGCTGTAGAAGAAGCAATAGATCACTTCACCAGGCATATAGTTTCTGAGTGGGTGACAGATCTCTGGTACTCCCGCATAACTTCTGATAGACAGGGATCTGAGGAACTTGTGCAGATCATGAATGGTGTACTAGGGGAAATCTCATGTCGCGCGAGAACTATTAATCTTATAGATCTTTTCACAAGGTTTAAAATTTTAGTTCCTGGATGTTGCTGAAGATTTCCTCTTTAGCTTACTTTTGATCTTAAGGAAGTCAGCAACTGAAAACATGCAGGGATATTATCAGTCTAATATGCACTCATTTGGAGCTGTTTCGTGCAAGCAAGATGAGGATTCTGAAGAAACGGCCAAGATCCTTGACAATTGAAGAGCTTGATGTGGAACTTAAACTGGTGTTGGCTGCAGATGACAAGTTACATCCTGCTTTATTTTCTCCGGAGGCTGAGCACAAGGTAATTTCATTTTTTATGATATCCTAACAACTGATAATCCATTGATTTCTAAAAGCCTTTTTGGTTAGGATGGTTTTATTTATCTTATACTAATCTTCTTCATCTGCAGGTTTTCCAGCATCTCATGGATGGTCTCGTTTCATACACTTTTGAGACAGAGGAGGTGCAGTGCTGTTTATTCCACTACATTGTCAGGGAGCTTCTTGCTTGTGTTGTAATACGACCAGTGTTAAATTTAGCGAACCCGAGGTAACTGCTTCCTAGATCTTGCTTGTTGTAGTCAAATTTTGTTTCTGCTCTTTATTTGTTCACAAACTTTTGTCAGGTTCATTAACGAGAGGATTGAGTCTTTAGTTGTTTCTATAAATAAGGCCGATAAAGGAACCACAGCAACAGAAACAGAACCACAGTCCATGCCGATTGGATCTGGTAAAATACCGGCAGATCATTTTTCTCAGGTTTTAGATCCTTCTGCTAAGGGTGTAGAACTTGTACAATTGAAAAAAAACCAACCTAATAATACTGAGGAGCATGCCATGGACAGTGTGAATGTAACAGATTTATCAAAGGACCCTTTGCTTTCGATTGATCCTCGGTCTACTCGTTCTTGGAGTTCTTTGCCATCAGAAATCGATGCAGATGATGGAAGAGGTATTCAGAGACACCACTCTGGAGGAGAGTGGGGTGAAATGCTAGATTTGCTTTCTCGTAGAAAGACCGAAGCCCTTGCTCCTGAAAATTTAGACAACATATGGGCAAAAGGCAGAAACTATAAACGGAAAGAAGAGGCCAATCTAGCATCTGATACACTCAAAAAGAGTTTATTGGTAAGTGCACCAAAACTGCTGGGACACTCAAAGGAAGCTAAACAGAAAGAGAGAGAGAGAGAAAACAAGATTGGAGCTAAGCATTATGTGAAGGACAATACTTCCTCGCAGGGTGATTTGAACAGACCAAGTTATCCTCCAGATTACTTGTATCAAGACGAAAATGAACATAACTCAGATGACCTTGAATCAGAGAGCAGTAGTTCTTACACTACTGAAGATGAAGAACCTAGCACTGTGACAGGTCTTGACTCTCCTGGCACCCAAGTGTGGGATGGGAAAAATATAAGGAATGTGAATCACATTCATCATCCACTTGAAAATAATGAAGGCCATAAGAGAAGAAAAGGAAAATCTGGTAAAGTACATATCCGCTCTAAACACTTAAATAGAGTACTGTCTGGGCGGAAAAGGTCTAGAGTAAGCAACCAAACAGGGCATGTGTGGCAAGAGATACAAAGAACCAGCTTCTTACTGGGGGATGGGCAAGATATATTAAACTCCAAAGAAAATGTGAAACTGGATGGTTTAAGTGATGACTCTGAGACAGAAATATTCGGTAGAATTTCTAGTGACACAACTGCATCTGCATCATCATCTGCCTTGTCGAGAAGCATTTTGGAAAATCTTAATATGGGTCCTCATTCTGCAAAAGGTTCTGTAATTGCTGATTCTTTTTTGAAATTAAGAAGTGAGGTATAGATTTGATTGCCATCCTTTTTTTCCATTTTACTTGACTTTCTGGATAACTCAAATGGTCTTGGATTTCTACTGAATTAGCCTTTTTTCTGTTGCAGGTCCTGAGTGCAAATATTGTAAGAAGTGGCTCCAAAACTTTTGCTGTTTATTCCATATCTGTTACAGATATGAACAATAATAGTTGGTCTATCAAAAGAAGGTGGAGTGATGTGAACTTTATGCTGATAGGCATTGTGAAGATCGCTCTTTCGTAGAGATTGTCATCTGAAGAGTCTCTTGCATCAAATTTAACTTTTGGCTGCTAGTTGCAGGTTTCGACATTTTGAGGAGCTACACTGGCGTCTTAAAGAGTTTCGGGAGTACAATCTTCATTTACCTCCCAAGCATTTCCTCTCTTCAAGTCTGAATGTTCCTGTCATTCGAGAACGGTGCAAATACCTTGACTTGTATTTGAAGGTGATACTTTAACAGATGGCATCTGAAAGTCCCTTTCTAAGCCAATCAATATTACGTTCTTCTCTAGATCAAAGTGCATCATGTTATACACATTTACTATTATATCTAAATAATGCTGAAATGTTATTCTCACTCTATTTCCCTTTTCATTATTGTTATACTTTTGCACTTTACCTTGATCTTAGTTCTTTAATAGTATTTGGACTTTCATCTCTGCCAAGGAGTGTCTTTTGTTCCTGAAATCAATGAAATACCACCAGTTCCACTGCTATTTGGATGTCATGGGGTGCCAAGAAAAGTTTTAGATTAATCAGGAAACTGGGTTTTGGTATATAATCCTCTAAAAGATCTTGTTCACTTTAGTCTGCTGTAGCTTTTATTTCTTTTCTCTAATGTTGTCTTTATTTTTTATTTGGCTTCTGTTTCTGCTTTCCTCAGAAGCTTCTGCTGCTCCCAACTGTTTCCAATTCCATCGAAGTATGGGACTTCCTCAGTGTGGATTCACAGGTTGAAAATATTTTCAGCTCACAGGTTTCTTAGTCTGGATTGATTTTAGAACAAAGAGAGTTGATTTTGCCTTCTTCTTTCTTTTTTCTTTTTTTGGTTATGCAGACATATAGCTTCTCAAACTCCTTGTCCATAATTGAAACATTACCAGGTGAGTAAATTGAGTTCGCATGATGAGGGGGAAAAAGGATGGGGCTCTGTCCTATGTGTTAGTCATAAATAGTTTATATGGATATTCGATTTCAGTTGACCTGGATGGCACTGTACGTCAAACGAGTAAAGAACCTCCACCAGGTATAAACCCTCGAACGGATCTCTTATCCTCCAAGGGGGAGCGTTCTAATACTGAAAGCAAGAATCCAACTTTAAGGATGGAGCAAGATCATTCGGTACATGAATCCGGATTAAGGAAAAACTATGTCGCACTCTCTCCTCCAAAAAGACCTCTCAAAGAACCTTTTGAGGATTCAACTAGGGACCATAAGGTGCATACAAATAGAAAATCAACCCCAAACATGCAGACGTCATCAAAACCAGTTGAAACTAACTCACATGCATCACCTGAATCTCTCGTTGATGTTCCCATTGATCCCGCCTTTCCCAGTGAGGTAGTCACTATCGACTTTTCTAATTTTCTAAGCATATATATCCTTTCACTATTGAACTCTAAAGAATAGATTTCTTATGATTCAAATTGATTATTGAAAGATAAGAACGCTATTTTATTTAAGTATGCTCTTTATATTTGATATATTTTCCTAGTAGTGAGTTGGAAGCGGTTTTAGCCTGATAATTATCAAATTGGCTCTAAACCTCATTTTTGTTTCACTGTAGTGGGTGCCACCAAATTTAAGCGTGCCTATATTAGATCTTGTTGACGTCATTTTTCAGCTCCAAGATGGTGGATGGATCAGGTATCATTTACTTATGCAACTTACAAATTAAGCTGTTGGACTTGATTATAAATGCACTTGTGTCATGGACTTCACTGGACCTATTGACTTGTGTGCATTTTAGGAGGAAGGCGTTCTGGGTGGCTAAACAGGTTTTACAATTGGGAATGGGTGATGCATTTGATGATTGGCTGATTGAGAAAATCCAGCGTCTGCGCAGGGGTTCAGTTGTTGCTGCAGGTATCAGACGTGTTGAACAGGTAATTTTCAAGTGTCCTGACTTATTTGTTTATTTTTTCTGAAAGACAGATGCTAATGACAATTCGATTTGCATGTGGACTAGTATTTATTGTAGCTCACTGGATTAATGCCATTACCTCTAGAATTCCTCCAACATTTCTTAATTCGAAAAATTCTTTTGTCCAATTTTTGTTCTTTTCTGATCCTGCTCTGTGTTCTTTATTCCCTTTTTTGGAGTGGGGGTGGGGCATTTAGTTTGCGCAGCCATCAGTCATCCCTGCACTTTATTGCTGTATTTTGCACATATGCATTCAAACGAAAGAAGTGGTTCATTGAGACTAATATCCTACCAATGTCGGATTTAGTACTACCTATTTTAACTTTGTGCTCCATGTAGATTCTCTGGCCAGATGGTATATTCATTACAAAGCACCCGACACGTCAACGTCCTGGACCCTCTCCATCCCCTAATTCTCCTCAAGGCCAAGTTTCCACTCCATTAAGTTCACCTTCGGTAGAGGATTCACTGAAGCTGGATGAGATGCAACTGCAGGAAGCACAACGACGTGCAAAACTTGTTTATGAGCTAATGATTGGTGGGTTATTTTAATTTACCATGTTCTGTTGGCTATACACATTCCAACACTTGATCATAATCCATATCTCTACTCTGCAACTGTTTGACTCCTATATCATTTGCAGATAAGGCACCAGCTGCTATTGTAGGGCTTGTTGGTCACAAGGAATATGAACAATGTGCAAAGGATCTTTATTACTTCATCCAGGTGATTTTTCCCGCAGTGCATTTAGAACTGCTTATGAGATTATTTCTTTTTTCCTTTTGTGATTGATAGCCTTTAGAAGTCTTTTTTCATCTTTGTTTCTGTTTTTGGCTTTTTCTAAATAATATCAACTAATTTAGGGACTTGTTTCTTGTACAGTCATCCGTGTGTATAAAGCAGTTAGTCCTTGATCTTTTTGAGTTACTACTGTTGTCCGCGTTCCCAGAGCTGACTTCTGTATTTAACGCATTGCACGAGGAGAAGGGGAAGTTTGGAGAACTCAAAATAGAATAGATGTATCAATTTCCAAAATGTTGGTTATACAATTTAAGGAAAACTGTAAAGAAAGTTTTTTTATTTTTTCTTTGTTAATAATCATTGTAAAGGTTTTGTTCAGGGATTTTACGAAGGACTTATGTGTAGGATTCTCTTTTCTTCTTGAGAAGTCTCCTTGATGTGCATCCAGAGGCAGAAAATCATGACGGGTGTAGAATATTTTACTCATTATCCCGTTGCCAACAATGTTGGAACACTATAGTTGGAGGTCAATGAAGATAAGCTCAATTGAATCGCCATGCCAAAGCAATGACTCGTTTTAAAGACAAATTATTAAAGTATTGAAATGAAATGAACACAAAGGAAGCAGAATGGATACAAAAAGTTCATATTAGTGAAGCTAGATAGCTCGGCATAGAGGCATAACATATTAATTGACAAAATTCACTGTTTACTCTCAAACCTATAGAGAATATGTTCACATAACTAATATCAATCTGTGTTGAGGTCGAGAACGAATTAGACATTCTGATTAAAAATCAGACTTCTATTAGTGGATCAACCCCTGAAGATACCCAGCTCACCTCTCTATTTCCCAACAAAGGCATCCCTAAGTTAATGCTTCAGCCATAGCTTCATCTAATCATCTTACAGTCGTTGTACGCACCGAGAAAAATACTTGTTCCTTTGAATTTTGATAGCTCTCGATCCATTTATGGATCTGACACCAAATCTTTACGTCGTGGTTCTCTATGCGCATTTGACAAGCTAAATGTAGATGGTTACATGGTTGACTTGCCTCACAGTTTTCTCAGGGGAGGGTTTTGGCCATGTTGATCACAAATTCCCTAGCCAACCACAAAATCACTCTTCCGTTTTCGACCCAGAATGATATATTGCAAACAACCCTTCAAACATTACGATGCAACACACGAACCAAAATGATATATTGCAAACAACCCTTCAAACATTATGATGCAAAACATGAAGACTGGTAGGTGATTGAATCTAAATACCGTGCACAAGACAATCTCAAATTTAAAACATGCAAAAACTTGTCATATCTGCAATAAAAATAATGGAAAACCTGAGTTTTGTTCTTTCTTCTTTTACTTTTTTGGGGGGTTACGGGGGAGGTCGGAATTATGTTAGAGTGAGTCAGCATGTCACACAAAGATTAACTACTATATGAATTATTGATAGGGAAAGGCACCACAATACAAGTCATTATATTGGAAAGGAGCAAGTCCCCCATACTAATTCATTGAGTCACCATAGAGACACCCCAAACGTTAACAAAAGCTTAGAACACCAAATCTAGCCATGGGCGAGAAAAGAAGATCCCAATACTAGGAGGAAGAATATAACATTCTCATTTCTTTCCGCTCTTTTTCAGGCCAGCACCACCAATGGAGCCTTTCGCAGCCTTTGCCTTGAGCTCCTTTAGTGCCTGCAAAATCACAAAAATAAAGGGTTAATTGAATCAGAATGATTGGTGTATCCACAGGCTGCAAGCACCGGAAGAATGAGTTTACCTTTTCCTCTTCCTTCTTCTTTGCAAGGAAAGCCTTGTCATTCTGCAGATAAATCGAACACATACAATTAGAGAGAGCAGCAAACATCACATGGAAGCTCATACACCAGAGACAAATACTTACTACAGTGGATACCAAATTCTGAGCATGAAACATGACCAATAATAACAAACGTTTCATTATTAGTCATCTGCTCGCGCTTCTTCATAGAAGAGTTAGCAAATATTATCCTGACTAGTAGAGAATCTCTGAAGGTGAACATCTAAATATATCTTCCTCAAAAGAGCCAAATAACTTGCATAACAATCTTCACTAGCTTCACTGACGTAGATACGTATGAATAGGGGTAGAACTATAGAGGACATTATCAACACTGCCCTGTGCCCATCAATCAACTACGCCCCAACTTGAAACCAGTTGGGTCGTCTACATGAATCTTTTAATTATTTCCACCAAACAAAAAGAAATCTTTTAATTATTCCGCTCACCCTACCCCACACCCATATCAACCAAAATAATGTTGTACCCTCTCTGTACCACTTGCAACCCTACTGAGAACACAACAAAACTCACATGAATTCTCCACAAATTTGCTCTCTTTTTTCCTTTGTTTCTTCAATGTTCCCTTTCCTCGTTAAATCTCTTTTCCATTTTCAAAGTGCTTCCAGAAAAAGTTAAGAACCTTTTTATGCAGATAGAAAGTATACCATATTACCTGCAAAATAGTCACTAAACTCTAACAATAAGTTTTCTGCATACAGGCTGGATCTCTAGTCCAACTTCCGCCTTGCTATCTATAGGGCCGAGGCTTAACTATAACCATAAATTCTAAGATTGATAGCTAGTTCACATCTCTAGCTAAAATTGTCCAGCAGTATCATAGTAGTTGGGGTCGGCTATATGAATCCTCACTGACCATGTTACTTCATATAAGCTCACCTCAGGCCAATGCTATTTTAAAAAGACGTACTAAAAGTTCTTTATATTTGCTAAGGAAAGGCTAAAACAACTCCTATATAACAGAATAGGATATAAAGTAAAAATCTTAACATGACTAAAACCTTATCCCCCCCCCCCCACCCCCCCAAAAAAAAGAGAAAAAATTCAGCTGATACGCACACACGGGCATATCAGTCAGCTAAGTCTCAATCTCGAATAAGTTGGGGGTCGGGTATACAATCCTTTGTTCCAATTCAAAGGATGCATCCCTCATAAGTACAGACTATATATCTACCCAAATATGAGAGTTCAAATCACTATTACCTCTATTTGAATCAAAGTTTCTCAACACAAATTCAAGACATAAAATAAACAATATATTGGACACACGGATTGTAGTCAAAACACGATATCTGCAAAATAAGTAAAAGGATGGACGCAGAAATAAAATAAAATAAAATAAAATAAAAAAATCTTCCACTAAATTACCTCGTCGTATTCCTTCTTTTCACTCTTTGGTGCCTTCAAAGGCTTTGCCTTTCCACCTGTTCCACAAAAAGAAAAATCAGTGAGAAAATCAATTCAGTTCTTAGCCTTTCTTCGACAAAATCAATCAACCAACCACACCTCAACCCCAAATTAATTGGGCCAGATATATGTCAAAAATAATCAAAAATCAAATCTTTGAAAATCAATAATTATAGAAAAGGCGATTAAAAGTTAAAAAAGAGAAGAAAAGGGAGATTAAGGAGTGTACCTTGCTTAGAAGACATGGTTGATTTTCTAGGGTTAAGAGTTTGGATCTGATTATCGGTTAATTAGAGAATGCAAATACCTTCTCCTAACCCACACAGCTCTTTTGTAAAGTGGCGTTGGAATTTTCTGGACAGTCGCATAAATTTATAACATTGGTGTACAACCGTGGAATTATTGGGGTGGGAATAAAAGTTATGCATTTACTGTTTTACCCTCTTTGGCTGAAGTATCAATGTTTGATTATGAGGGGGCTTTTAGGTATTTGAATAAAGGAATCTGCCTATTAGGAGTAGGGCTAGCGCATCATTCCTTTAGCAACTTGCTTTCTTTTCTTGTTCCTTTTTTTTTTCTCCCACGAACCCTACGATCACACTTACGAGTAGTTTGATAGGATATATATAACAATATTGTGTATTAGTAATACATTAGTTTGTAACACAAGCATTAATTATGCAAAAATTATTTCTTATTCGATGTTTTGTGATGTGTTAAAAATTAAAATGCATTGTATAATTTTTAAGAAATTAGTTGTTTACAAAAATGGCCTCTATATTCTTTAGCTTTAAGAGATTTTAAGAATAATTTTATCTTTACCAATGCATGCATTAATAGCCTTGGTATTACTAATACCATAGTTTGCTATGTATTAGTTATACATAGGATAATATCAAATAGGTGGTATAAGTAATACTTGCATTAGTAATACATAGGTTGAAAAAAGTATGCCAAACAAGGGATTAGTAATATACTAAAAGCTAATGCATGCATTATTTTTTCTAGTGCATCCTACCAAACGACTCCTTAGTACGCGTTTGGACATAAGAATTGTGAAATTCCAGAAAAAAGTGAATTCTTTTTCAAGTAAAAATAATATTTAAAAATTAAAGTTGTGTTTGGACATAAAAACAATTTGGAACTATTATAAAATTTTTGTGAGTGATTTAAAGTGAAAATTTTAAAAAATAGCCTTTTGGAGTTTTTCAAATTTTTGAAAAATTTCAAAATTGACCTTCAAGTGAGACCCTCTTTCCCCTTCACTCTTTATTTTAAGTTCCGAAATTCTTTCTCAAATGATGAACAATCTTCATAATAGAGCGGGTTACAAAAGTTTTTATATGAATACTAATTGTCCTAAAGTTAACCATCTTTCTTTTGCAGATGACACAATTCTATTCTGTAATGGAAACAAGAGGTCCATGAGATTGGTATTGAGTACCTTAACTAAATATGAGAAGATCTCTGGACAACTCATCAATAAGAACAAGAGTTGTTTTGCAATAAGCATCAAGACCAATTTGGTCATTATCAACAGAATGAAGGCTATCACTGGCATGAAATACCAAAAGTTCCCCATTAAACATCTGGGATGCCCTCTCACAATAGAGAAAAAGAAGATTGAATTTTATTCAAATATTGTAAACAAAGTCATTGGTAGAATCAAAAGGTGGCATACCAAACTCCTCTCCAATGGGGGAAGAGTCATCCTTATCACACATGTTCTTCTAGCTCTCCCTATACATCTACTGGCTGATGTCAATCCACCCAAAGGAACTCTAGAGCTCATAGAGAAATTTTTGGCTAGATTCTTCTGGTCAGGGCAAGATAGTTGTAACGACCCGGCTGGTTGTTTTAAGAATTTATGCCCCGATCCTCTATTAACTACTTTTTTCGTTTTTGTTTCTGCTATTGTGAGTTGCCGGGAGAAATTATTTGGAGTTTCGGAGAGTTTTGGGACACTTAGTCCCTAAATGAGAGCTTAAGTTTTGGAAATTTGACCGTAGTCGGAACAGTGTGAAGACGGCCTCGGAATGAAATTCTAATGGTTCAGTTAGCTCTGTTGGATGATTTCGGGTTTAGGGCCGTGTTCGGATTGTGTTTTGGAGGTTTGTAGCTAATTTAGGCATGAAATACCGAAAGTTGAATTTTTTTCGAAGTTTCTGGTTCGATAGTGAGATTTTGAACCGAGGGTCGGAATGGAATTTCGGAAGTTAGGGTAGCTCTGTAGTGTTGAATGTGACGTGTGTGCAAAATTTCAGGTCATTCAGACGAGGTTTGATAGACTTTTTGATCGAAAGCGTATTTTGAGAGTTTTTGGAATTCTTAGGCTTGAATCCATGGTTAATTCGATATTTTGATGTTGTTTTAGGTGTTTTAAGGATTGGTATAAGTTTGAATCGTGGTATAGGACTTGTTTGTGCTTTTGGTTGAGGTCACGGGGGCCTCGGGATGATTTCGGGTGGTTAACGGGAAGTTGGAAATTTGGAGTTGCAGCTGAAGTTCTTTGGGCTGCTGTCATAACCACATCTGCGGTTGAGAGGCCGCAGATGCGACTCCTGCAGATGCGGAATTAAGCCGCAGAAGCGGCCAGATGAGGAAAGGCAAGGAGACGCAGGTGCGGATAAGTTCACGCACCTGCGTGACTGCAAATGCGGTGAGCAGGTCGCATGTGCGGACGTGGGGAATTAATGAGTTTTTGCAGGTGCGGTCGTTCTTCCGCAGAAGCGGGACCGCAAGTGCGGTCCCTTGACCGCAAAAGCGGAATTGTTGGGCAGAAAATAGGAACTTCGAGGGTTTAGTTTCAAAAGTTGGAAAATTGATTTGGAGCTCGGGAGAGGGCGATTTTGGGAGGAATTTAAAGAGAAAATCAGTGGGAGGAATATGCTAGAGCTTCAGTTCATTCTCTCCTATTCTTTCTTAGCCGCACTCTTCAGTTGCTTCATCTTCATTCTTCATAGATTTTACTAATTACTCCTAGCATAAGTCTTTAGTCTTATACATTAGACTTTTAATTTCTTTAACAAAATTCATCTTCATATTAGTATTTTTGACTGTTAATGATTCTTTTTTTTTTATTTTCTTTCTTAATTTTGTGAACTCATGTTGTACAGCCTATACTACTACTAATTTCTCTTCGTACTTATCAATTCTCAATCGACAATCTTCGTTAGTTTCAGGTATATTTTCTAACATTATTCTTCTGTACAGTATGCAGAGCTTTGACAACAGGACAATATTTTCTTGTCTTGTAGGTGTTTTTCGTTTCTGTATTAGTATTGCCCATGCACATATCAAAGTTTTGCTCTATGATTTCTTTTTTCAGGCTAGGCATTTGACAAACAACATCCAGTTTATCTTGGACTGTTAGTGTTATATGTTTGCACTTGTTAATTTTAAGGTGAAATTGCATACTACTTTGTATTATTATTAATGTATTTGGACAACTATTGTTGAAGAATTAGTACTATTCCAGTTGTGGCCACGAGACATAATACAGAAATGGGTAGTATACTATATGTGAATTCTTCTCTTTTTTGCTTAACTCCAATGAATTGTCTTCTCTTTTTTTTTGCTTAACTCTAGATTGAGTTATCTTATCGGGTAAACCGATAATCGAACCGATAATGATCGATAACCGATTAATCGATAGCCGATAACCGATATCTTATCGGTTTATCAAATTTGTAAACCGATAACCGATATGCTAAACCGATAATATTCATAACCGAACCGAATCGACCGATGCCACCCCTAGTTGAAATGGGTTGGATCAAGTTAGGCTAAAATTTGGGTCATAGCCCAACTCGTCCAACTCTTACCAAGCTTTAATTAATGTGTAATATTTTCTTATAAATTATTTAATTATCAAATAAAACTTTTTTTCTTCTATTATGGTTCAAAAGTATTCTTTTTTTTCTTAAACTCAGTACTCAATCAAATAGGTTCACATAAATTGAAAGTATTATATATTGATTATACATAGAGTATAGGGAAAATAAATAATAGCCGAAAAAATTTATATTTTTTGTATATATATACATTCCGTATGTTATATATAAAAATTATACAAATTTTATACACTTTTTTGACTACCGAATATAAATAGTTTCTTCAAATAACAGGAAGCATCTTTAATTTTTCAGCTGCACCCACTTTTTCACCTGAAGCTCCTGAAACCACTTTTTTGCTCTATTAAATAAAGAATTGAGAAACTAAGTTAACAAGTTCACATGCTAGCAAATATTTTCAGAGCAATATTACTCTAGTGCAACGGTTGTACTGTTTCTTCTTTTGCCCTAAGGTCATATCCCTTGGGGCGTCGACTCGAAGATACCCGGCCATTTGTCGTGCTCGTTCTAGGTCGTGGTTGGTCAAATTTGGACCCATACAGTTAGTCCCTCCGCTCGTCGGGGTTGCGACCGGGCGCGTCCTCAACGAGCGGACTTCGTGCCTTCTTTGGAAGAAATTTGACCCGTTGAAATGTTACGCCGTGGCCAACGGATGATGGTCATCATGTTCAGCAAAACACTGAAGAGTTCACGCTAATGGGAAGTGACATCAGCCTTACGTGCGTCATCATTACGCAGGTTTTTGAGGCAGGGACTGACGGCTTGGCGCTTCGATTCTTGCACTGATTCGGGGCCTACTTCCTCGATTCCAGTGCCACCCAACCCTATAAATAGGTGAATGGTTTGATTTCTTAAAAAACTTTAGCCATTTCTCTCTTGATAACCTCTCAGTCTTCTTCACTTGTTCTTATATCTTCCTGCTTTTGTTTTCGTTCCTCACCGGAAGTTTCTTCTTTTTACTCCCTACGTGTTGTTACTCCTTTAAACAATATTATGCCTGGGTCTCGTCATTCTAGAGAAGAGGTTCCTGAAGCCACCCCGTCATCCACGGTGCCTCCTTTCTGTAGCGGAGATATGGTGGTAGAAGAGAGTGATAGCCCTCTTACGGTGGAGGAGTTACTACCGAGGCATCCCTTGTCCCAGAGTGACTTCCTCAAAGATCCACCTCCTATCCCGAACCTGTATTTTCTGAGATGGAGCAGGTTCATCTTGATGCCTTCCGTGTAAAGTATGGTATCCCTGCTTATGTAGAAATGGTTCCAGTGGGAAGAGATTACGTTGACGTCCACAGACCTGGGTACTGTGCTTTTTATGAGTATCCTTTCATGATAGGCTACACCCTTCCTCTCTTCCCCGTAGTAGAAGAATTCTGTAGATTTTACCAGGTTTGCCCAGCACAGCTTTCGCTGTATACGCTCAAGGTGCTTCTGCTATTGACTAAGTATGCAGAGTTGGCGGAGTGTAGCGTCTCCGTCCATCACCTTTTTCACTTGTTCACGCTTGGCTTCCTCAGGGGTACCATGGTGCATTTGAGGTTTCGCGGTACAAAAGGTCTGGTGGTCGGTACGGATGACCAGGCGACCCGTAAATTTTGGCACAAGTACTTCTCATCAAGACCGAACACGTCATTTCTAACTCCGCCAGATTTCTGAAGCGATGGAACGAAACTCGTAAGTGCCGTCATTCGCTATGTTCCCCTCTTTTCTGTAATTACTGTAGCTTTTACTTACTTGCCGTTTTACAGCTATGGGTTATCCGCCTCGCCTATTGCGGGTATCAAGGATTGGGTAGCCCACCTACTGCCTCATGCAATAAAACTCGGACTTGGCTCGCCTTCATGCAGCGTTATGGCCCTAGGGTTCCCTCAGGTAAATGTCTTACTTACTGCTTCATTGGCCATGCGACCTTGCTTAACAATATGACCTTTTGTGATGACAGGTCGGGGTGCTTCTAGGCGGAGGGCTCCAGTTCTCACCTTTAGATAAGCCATTGCTACTGCAGACACGCGATTTATCTTGAGCGAGTCTGTTCGGGAGGGTCGTCCTCAACCTATTCAATTGGGAGATTCATCTCGAGCTGTGGCCACGAGTGAAGAGGCTTTTCGGTACCGGCCTCACATCCTTTGGATGAAGTTTCTAACAGAGACAAGTCGTTGGAGATAAAAAGGAGGAGGCTGGAACTGGGGAAGGGCGTGGCTACAAACGCCGATGGCAGCAGGGCATCCTAGACAGCCCCGGTGCCCGTATTTATGGCCGATGCCATTTTGTCAGGGAGATCTCCCCAAGTGGAGGGAGTTGGCCCGGGAGCCGGTTTAGTACGCTCCGTTGAGGGTGGTGTATCGTCTAATGTTGGAGGGCCTCGTGTCGAGGGTGACGGCTTGGGTTCGGATATCGACCCAGAGGATGTTAATGAGTTTGTGGGTTGCCATACCCATGTAGAGGTTAGGATGGAAGGGTCTGATTATCATGTGATAGTCCTTGAGAACTATAACTTGCTGTTGAACAACGAACATGTGGCGTCAGCCATCACTCCTTTATGTGCCGCTCCTGAAAGCGAGATGCTTGGAGCAATGAGCGATGTAGAGTTGTCTCAGAAGGTCGCTGGTATGGCCCTGCAAGTTGGTGCCTTTCCTTCTCTCTTTGTCGTTGGATTGGTGCGATAATCGTTGTTTTGCATTTTGTTTCTAACTTCTGCCCTTCTCTTTTGTCAGACCCTCATCCTAGAGGTGGAGAGAGAGCGTCGTAAGAGAAAAAGGATGGGCCTTTATGAGAAGATGCCGTCCAAGTATCAGCAGTATCGTGCTAAGCATCGGGCGATGTCTGACATCTATCATCAGGATCCTGAGTTCCAGGTGTTTCGCGAGGGGCTCAAGTAGTGGGAGGACCAATTGGAGCACAAGATAGAGGAGTTGAAGGAGAGGGATGAGGAGCTTGTGAAGGCGGTCGCCTGTAATAGTGAACTGGAGGCCTCCCTTAAGGCGAAGGAGGACGAGCTCAAATTGAGCCAGGGGTTGACGGCTAAGAATGTCGACCTACAGCTGAGGGTGGCCGACTTGACTGCTGAGTTGAGTGCTAAGGTCGTGGAGATTGAGGGTACGACCCCCTCACACTTGACATGGAAGGCGTCAATTCTGATGACGTGAATCACCTTGCTTCAGATTTGTGGTATGAAGACGCTTATCCCGTTGGGGATGATGTGTAGTCTTGGTTTGTATTTACTTTTGTTTAGGAATTTTTGCACAGGTCGTACTTAGGCCTGTTTGTAGGGGCAAATGTAATGATATTTTGCTGTAATGTAAAATTTACTTTTGTTGGCTTGTTTGTTGGTTTGTTGTTTTTTCTTTGCATTTATCGCACATGATATTGACACCCTTGGCCATTGGGATGTCGCTTCAACTGTCGTCGAAGTGGACTCCCGTCGTAGTTCGAGCGAGGTTGAACTTATATTGCCGTCAACGTCCTTATCCATAGGGATGTTACTTCGAACTGTCGTCGAAGTAGAATCCCGTCGTGGTTCGAACGAGGTCGAACTTAAATTGTCGTTGATGGCCTTGGCCATTGGGATGTTGCTTCGAACTGTCGTCGAAGTAGAATTCCGTCGTGGTTCGAACGAGGCCGAACTTAAATTATCGTCGATGGCCTTGGCCATTGGGATGTTGCTTCGAACTGTCGTTGAAGTAGAATCCTATCGTGGTTCAAACGAGGTCGAGCTTAAATTGTTGTCGATAGCCTTGGCCATTGGGATGTTGCTTCGAACTGTCGTCGAAGTAGAATCCCGTCGTGGTTCAATCGAGGTCGAGCTTAAATTGTTGTCGATGGCCTTGGCCATTGGGATGTTGCTTTGAACTGTCATCGAAGTAGAATCCCGTCGTGGTTCGAACGAGGTTGAACTTAAATTATCGTTGATGGCCTTGGCCATTGGGATGTTGCTTCAAACTATCGTCAAAGTAGAATCCCGTCGTGTTTCGAACGAGGTCGAACTTAAATTGTTGTCGATGGCCTTGGCCATTGGGATGTTGCTTCGAACTATCGTCGAAGTAGAATCCTATCGTGGTTTGAACGAGGTCGAACTTAAATTGTCGTTGATGGCCTTGTCCATTGGGATGTTGCTTTGAACTATCGTCGAAGTAGAATCCCGTCGTGGTTCGAACGAGGTCGAACTTAAAATTTTCGTCGATGGCCTTGGCCATTGGGATGTTGCTTCGAACTGTTGTCGAAGTAGAATCCCATCGTGGTTCGAACGAGGTCGAACTTAAATTGTCGTCGATGGCCTTGGCCATTGGGATGTTGCTTCGAACTTTCGTCGAAGTAGAATCTCGTCGTGGTTCGAACGAGGTCGAGCTTAAATTGTTGGAGACGGTCATATTCCCCTAGGAAGACATCACATGTCGATTAGTGGAGATCTGGTTCCATACATATAATGGAGATTTGATTCCGTACATACAATGGAGATTTGATTCCATAAATACAATGGAGATTTGATTATCTATATGTAGTCCCTTCATTACTTCGATCTGGAGGTCACATCGACGGGTCGATGTAATGAACAACACATCGCTCCTTAAGGCATCCCCCTTGCTGCCTCGTTATAAACCTCCCCGGGAAAACCCGATTGAGACAAACCCAGGTGAGTAAAAAAGAGTACGACATAGGTGATACCTTTTAGAAGTGGAAATACTTGAGATGGGTGACGTTCCAATTGTTTTGGAGCAGTTTTCCCTCCATTGTTTCTAGCTGGAACGCTAATTTGCTTGTTGCTGCTACAATTTTATATGGTCCATCCCAGTTCGTCCCTAATTTTCCTTCATTAGGGTCTTTTGATGCTTGTGTTTTGGCCTTGAGGACGTAGTCGCCAACTTTGAGTGGTCGCACCTTGGCTCTCTTGTTGTAGTATCTTTTTACTTGCTGCTTCTGGGCTACCATTCTTATATGGGCCATGTCTCTTCGTTCTTCAACTTCATCTAGATCTTGTAGCCTACTTTCATCGTTGCCTATTTCTCTCTTATTAGAGTATCTCAAGCTGGGCTCCCCGACCTCGACGGGTATAACTGCGTCGATCCCATAGACCATTGAGTATGGCGTTTCTCCTGTGTTGGATTTTGGCGTAGTGCAGTATGCCCATAATACTTTAGGTGGTAGTTCAGGCCATATCCCTTTAGCTTCCTCAAGCTTCTTTTTCAATATGTTCAGTATTACTTTATTAGAGGACTTGGCTTGGCCATTGGCGGCAGGGTGATATTGCGTGGAGAGTATTCGTTTGATGTGCCACTTTTCAAAAAATTCAGTCGTTCTTTTTCCGATGAATTGAGGTCCGTTATCGCAGCTGATCTCCTTGGAGATGCCAAAACGGCATATAATATTTTTCCATATGAAGGTGATGACCTCCTGCTCACGTATCTGAGTGTATGCACCTACTTCCACCCATTTAGAGAAGTAGTCAGTTAAAACCAAAAGGAAGCGTACCTTACCTCGCCCTGCTGGGAGGGGGCCGACTATGTCCATTCCCCATTTTATGAATGACCATGGAGAAATGACGGAATGAAGGAGTTCTCTTGCTTGATGTATCATAGAGGCGTACTTTTGACATTGCTTGCATCTTCGGACATAGTTCGCGGCTTCTTTTCTCATGGTAGGCCAGTAGTAGATAGCATGGATAAGGCATCGAACGAGGGCGCGATTTCCCGTGTGGGCGCTGCAGTGCCCTTTGTGTACTTCTTCTAGTACTCGTCTTGTTTGATGTGGTCCCAGACATGGCTAGGGGGCCGCCAAACGTTCTTTTGTAGAGGTCATCGTTTACTAGGCTGTATCGGGCTGCCTGTACCCAGAGCTTTTTGGCTTCTTTTTTATCTTGCGGGAGCGTTCCATCCTGTAAGTAGGCTACGAAGCAGTTACGCCAGTCCCAAGTTAGGTTTAGAGAATATACCTCGACGTGGTCTATTGCAGAATGAAGGAGGGTGACCACATTTTCTTTGTTGATATTCCTGGTGGCCCTAGCTAGTTTGGCGAGGCCGTCTGCTTCAATATTCTGCGCCCTGGGTATTTGGTCGAGGCGACATTCATCGAATTCTGGCAGCAGTTTGTGGATTTCCAACTGGTATCTTTGTAGTCCCTGCTCTTTGATTTGGAAAGTCCTGGTGACTTGATTCACAACGAGTTGAGAGTCACAGTGGAGGACGAGTCGTCGGGCGCCATATTTGAGGGCTAACTTTAAACCTACAATCACAACCTCATATTCGGCCTCGTTGTTAGTCATCTCGGGGCATCGTATGGATTGGAGAATTACTTCGCCCGTAGGAACCTCGAGGACGAGTCCCAGTCCCAATCCCGAGGCATTAGAGGCACCGTCAGTGTAGAGGACCCAGAGGTCGGTATGCGTAGAAGCGCGGAGTGCTTCTTGTTCTGCCTCGGGCAATATCTCTGTGCTGAAATCAGCGACGAAGTCGGTGAGCACCTGCCACTTCATGGCAGTTCACAGTTGCTATATTATGTTGTGCTTGATTAATTCTATGGCCCATTTGGCAAGTCTACCCGATAGTTCGGGTTTGTGCAGGACACCTCTTAGTGGAAAGGTTGTTACCACTTTTATGGGGTGACATTGAAAATATGGTCTAAGATTTCGTGAAGCCGCGACCAGTGCCAGAGCTAGTTTTTCAAGGTGAGGGTACCTTGTCTCGGCATCGATTAAAGTTTTGCTGATATAATAAATTGGAGATTGCGTACCTTTATTTTTACGGACCAAGAGTGCACTTACTGTGACTTCGGAAACTGCTAAATACACAAGCAGACACTCACCTGGATCCATTTTGACGAGTAGTGGTGGCGAAGACATATACACTTTTAGTTTCCCAGTGCGTCGACACATTCCTTGTTCTATTGCAACTCGTGGTCTTTTCTCAGCACATTGAAGAATTTGTGGCATATGTCCGAGGATCGTGAAATGAACCTTGTTAAGGTGGCTATTCGCCCTGTTAGCTTCTGCACCTGCTTTTTGCTGGTCAGTACCTCTGGTATTGCATTGATGGCTTTGATTTGATCCGGGTTGACTTCAATTCCCCTTTGCGACATGAGGAAGCCAAGGAATTTTCCTGAGGTTATGCCGAAGGCGCACTTCTCGGGATTTAACTTCATCTCGTACTGCCTTAATATCTCGAAGGCTTCCTTCAGATGGCTAATGTGGTCCTCCTTCTTTGTCGACTTTACCAGCATGTCATCGATATAGAACTTCATGGTCTTGCCGAGCTGCTCTTTGAAAATTTTGGTGACTAACCTCTGTTACGTGGCCCCTGCATTCTTGAGTCCGAACGACATCACTTTATAGTAGTACGTTCCTTGGTGAGTGATGAAAGTCGTATTTTCTTGATCTTCTTCAGCCATTAGAATTTGGTTGTAACCGGAGTAGGCGTCCAAGAAGATCAGTAATTCGTGCCCCGCTATCGTATCGATCAGTTAGCCGATATGGGGTAACGGGAAAGAGTCCTTTGGGCATGCTTTGTTTAGATCGGTGAAGTCAACACATATTTGCCATTTCCCGTTCTTCTTTTTGACCATGACAATATTGGCGACCCATTAGGGGTATTTCAATTCTCTGATGGAACCGTTGGTGAGTAATTTATACACCTTCTCGCTGACCACCTCATTGATTGCGGCATTGAACTTTCTCATCATTTGCCGTATCAGCGGATAGAGTGGGTCATCATTCAGTCTATGAGTGGTGATGTCCTTTTGGATTCCTGGCATATCTGAGTGGGAGAAAGCAAATAGATCGACGATGTTAGTTAAAAATTCTCGATACTTACCTGGTTTCGAGAGGTTGTGTCCTATGTAAGCCTTTTTTGTGTTGTCGGTGTCGTCCAATTGGACGGGGTCAAGATCCTCTATAGTTGCCTTGCAAGCTTTTACGATATTCGGGTCTTTGATGGCCTCTGTTTGTAGGTCGGGTTTAGTTCACGGGATGGCTGATTGTTATGCCTTCATACTTGCTCCTTTAAGTTGTTTGGTGTATGTGCAATCTTGGGCGATCCGATAACATTCTTGGGCGGTGCGTGGCTCGCCTCGGATGCTGAGTATCCCCCATGGGGTGGGAAATTTGATCACTTGATAGAAGCTTGAAGGGATGGCTCGCATGGCGTGTATCCATGGTCGCCCAATGATGGCGTTGTAGGCTGTTTCCTGATTCATGATGTGGAATGTTGTTTCCAGGGTGACCCCTCCTGCTAGGAACGGTAGCACTATTTCTCCAGATGACCGCTCTACTTATTAAAACCCATTAGTGTTATGCAATGCGGTATTATTTTATTCTCGAGCCTCATTTGCATGAGAACTCGTGGGTGAACAATACACGTTCTGCTTTCGTCATCTACCATGATTCTTTTTACATCTGTATCAGCGATGCGTAAAGTTATAACCAAAGCATCATAGTGAGGGAAACAAACCGTCGGTATCTGACTTATCAAAGATGATACTGTCTTCGAGGTCATCATACCATTCGTGGGCGACTGTCCGTTTGAGTTTGTGCATGGTGGTGAACTTCACATGGTTGATTACCGTGTCTTCGCCGCCGCCAATGATCATTTGTACGGTACGTGCTGGTGATGGTGGCTTTGGAGGTCCTTGAGATGGGTCGTGCCCTCGAGCGAAGTTGGCCCGCCTTTTATCGCTGAGCAGTTCTTTTAGGTATCCTTGGTTCAACATCCTAACTACTTCTTGCCACAGACCTATGCAATCTTCGGTCTTGTGTCCTCTTTCTTGGTGGAATTCACAGAGGACACAATTTTTACGGTACGTGGAATTCACGTTTGACCTCCTGGTGCTTGGGTCCGATTTCATTTTTTGCGGCCACTGCACTTTCGTGCCCAGCTTCTCAAGTACGTACACTATCTTTAAAGGGGAAACACAAAAGTTATGAGCAGATAGTAGTGAAGGCATACCTCTCTCGTTTTGGAGGGGTGCAGTGTGTCGTAGCACGACATCTACATATCTTGGAGGGGGAGGGTTGGATGTTCGGGCATAGGGCTGATGCCTTTCTCGATTGAAATGTGGTGGTTGATCTCTTTGCCCATCGTTACGTCGATCTCTCCTCGCCTCGGTCTGGACTGATGTTAATCGCTGAATCGGGTTGTTTAGATCGTCCTCATCTGCCCTTACCTCGGCGCAGGCGTTGTGGATCTTTTGCCATGTGGTGGGGGTACTTCATGAGTCTACTAAGCAGTTTTTTGGTTGCCTTTGATCCGTTCCCGTTTAACCTATTTTGAAAGGCTACTACTGCCATCCCTTCTGACACGTTCGGTAGGCTCATCCTTACTCTATTGAATTGGGCCAGGAAATCCCGAAGTCCCTCGCCCGTCGTTTGCCTGACAGCAAAGATATCATTGACCCTAGCTTTAGCCTTTTTCGCCCCTGCATGAGTGGTGGCAAATTTATCTGCCATCTCTTCGAACGTCGATATTGATCGCGCTGGTAGCTGGGAATACCATGTCAATGCTCCCCTTGTCAAGGTCTCACCGAACCTTTTTAGCAGCACAGATGGTACCTGTTCCCTTGATAGATCGTTGCCCTTTATCGCAGTAAGATAATGGATTAGGTGATCCTCCAGGTCCGTGGTCCCATCGTATATTTTCAAGTATGGCAGCATCTTGAAGGTTTTTGGAATAGGATAAGGAGCAGCCCCTTCGCTGTATGGCTGTTCGACGGATCGACCCACATCGCATTTTGGTAGTAGCTTCGAAGCGCCTCGTATTTTGTCAACCCTCTCCTGATGCTCCTTCATTTGGTCACGGAGTGTTTTGTTCTCATTTTCCATCTCTTCCATTTTCTTTAAGATGGCCATGAGTGTATCGTCACCTGTATTAGTAACAGCGAAGGTGTTACCCGTTCGTGTAGCGCTCGGCTCGTTGGTGGTAGCTGAGATTTCTGTAGGTGGCAAGTCTTCAACATCTCCTTGAGGAGGTTTCTCGAGCATGTTGCTTAAAGCACTTGTCAACCATTCTTCTGGCAGCTTTTTGACTACTGGTGGTGCTTCCCCCACCGTGGACGTTGAGGATCCCGTTTCGCGCAAGATCGTTAGATCCCCGTGTGGAAGAGGTGAGATCTCCCCCTCCGGTGTATCTCTTGGTATTATATTCTCAGTGTCTTCTCTACCGGCTTCGTTGAGGGAGTTCAGGAGATTATTTGAGACATCTGCTATCGCCTTCAGCCTCGCTTCCTTCTCCGCCATTGTTGGTTTTTATGAGGTTTGAAGAAAAGTAATCGTCACTTTCAAGAACCTAGATGAGAACTATGATTTTAGCTATAGAAATCCCTACAGACGGCGCCAAATTGTTTGACTCAAAAGATTGTAAAATCTTTTTGAACAAATCAATCAAAAGATGAAGGGGTAAATCGTAGTTGAAGATAATAAACTCTAGGATGATAGTAATAGAGAGAGAGTATCTTTTCATTCAAGGTTCGTCTGTTTTTTTCTTGTCCCCCCTATTACAATATTTTTGATCCTCTTATATACTAGAGAAGAATCCCTCTTAGTTGTAAAAATAAAAATATAAAGAATCTTTTATGGAATATTCTTAATGTCCCCTAAGAGATTTACTCTATCGCAACGGTTGTAATATTTCTTCTTTTGCCCTAAGGTCATATCCTTGGGGCGTCGACTCGGAGATACCCGGTCGTTTGTCATGCTCATTATAGGTCATGGTTGGTCAAATTTGGACCCATACACTATCACCTTGGTTTTAACTCTACCTTTTAAAGAAAATTGTTTGTTTCAAAAGGTATCCAAAGAAATTTAGGGGAGAATGAGCATAGCACAAAAATTTATAATATTTTTTCCTTTCAAGAAGTTGCCCATAATGACCTAGTACATGCGTCTTTTGACTAGTAGATGCTTTCCATTGTAAGAAAATGCTTATCAGTTTAAAAGAATTTCGAGGTCAATTTCTTTTTTCCCTTACAGCTTGTTTGGATGATTGTTACATATCATTTTATAATGTATCATTTTGTATTGCACTGTATTATGCTATATATTTTTATTTATATAATGTTTGGATAGATTATATCGTTTGCCGTCATTTCATGATGTCACACATCAATAATATAAAGAATAATCGTACAACATAATAAGAAAAAATAAGATACATAGTATAATTATTGTATAAAAAAGTAGGGTAAAGGATATAATTATTTAATAATAAGGATGAACAAGATGAGAGAAAAAAGCATGGTAACGATGTCACCGCACCAAATCCGTTGTCTCATAAAATGGCACTTTTCGTCATTACGTAACGACGAATTTAACTATGTGATACAATAAAATTAATGTAACAATCAAAATAAATATTGTAGTTAAAATAACAATAAGGTACAATACAATAGGTAACAACCATCCTGCATATAGTGACATGAAGTAAACAGAGGGGAAATTAACCAATTCTTGTTAGTACTATAAAGTTAACCCCAATTTATTTGTCAATTATATTTACCTTATGTTTTCTGTTTTGCATTTACAATAAATATTTTTTTTAAATAGGAATGTAGCTATTGGATTGCGGCAAAATTGGTTAATTTGAAACTTGACCGGGGATGGTCATACTTGGCATGCAGTGTAGTCGAAAGGTTGATAAAGTTGGAAATAAATACTTTTGTAAGAAATACAATAAAGAAGAATTTTCATTTACTCACAGGTAATTACTATTTATGTATATTTAAAATCTTCTATCTATAAACAATATGCATAAGGTTAATCAAAATTGAGTTGCAGGTATAGGCTTCAAGTTCGTGTTATGGATGGAACCGCTTTTATCTCATTGTTGCTTTGGAATCGCGAAGCTATGCAGCTTATAGGGAAGTCCGCAAAAGAACTTAAGGAAAGATTACTTGAGGTATACTACTAAAGTTAATTTGATTAACCATAAAAATATTTCTAACCTATAAAATTTGGTGTAGAATTCACTTGCGGTTGCTGACTGTTCTTATCCAAGTGAACTGGACGATATTCTTTATAAAAAAATTCATGTTCAAGGTTATTATTAAGCAAGAGAATATTGAGTCTCAGGTCGAAGTCTACAAAGTTCTTAAGCTTACTGATGATGATGACCTTCTAAAGGAATACAACCACAATTTATTCGAAGACAATATCACTGTAAATTTTTTTAACTCACAAACCTCCTCATACAAAATTTAAGTATAAATAATTTTGCACTCATAGAATGAATGTTCTTTTTAATTTCTGCTTAACAGGATCCACAGTTTTTTGATGGACAAGCTCAAGTGGAGATAAACTTTTTGGGGTAAATTTCATGAAATTTAAACTTTTACAACATTATTTATCTATTTAACAATTATTAGTCAAAATTATGAAACTAACAACAGTATTGCTCTCTAACTACTATTAAACTTTTTTGGCTTTTCGAAGGATCTAATGGCCGAAAGTCAGCTGAAGTCTGTTTTGCAAACTCCCATCGAGAAAAGCTTATCAGAAAGTGGATCGTCGGTGTTAGAAGATGGTGATGCTTGCAATGTAAAAATATCTCCTTTGAAGACGTATGACAAGAAGACTAGATCTGCTAATAAGGCATTAGCAGTAGGACCAGATGATGACTTCAATTCTCAACTCTCTAGCAACAAGGTTCGTAGAGTCGTAAAGAAAGAAAAGAATCTCTGATTGGTTTTACTGAAATGCCTCTAGCTATGCAATTATATATTTTGTACTTATGTCGAATGCATGTGTTGCTGTTGATATGTGATCTGGTGAAATGACTCTACCTATGCAACTTCATATTATCTTTATTAATCATGAATTCAGTTATTACTTATGTCGAATGAATGTGGTGCTGTTGCTATATAATTTTGCTATCTGCTTCATTATTGGTTGTGCTTTAATTTTTGGCTCATTGTTTGGTGTTAGAATTTTAGTGAAGGATTTGTGGTCACAATTTGATCATAATTTTATTAGCATACGCTCAAAGTTAGATTGGCATTGATGCAACATAAAAGTTGATATGTCAAGCTGGTTGGGTCAATGAGAATGTTCTTTTATTTGTTGAGAGGAAAAGAAATTTCCTCGAGTTTAATCGATGTAGTTATCTTGCGTGACTATATTTGTATTGAGGGTAAGAAAATGCAATTTGATATAGAAAAACTATTCTATCATTTATGGTGGATACATGCACAGCCTATAGTAGTTTCACACAGACACTTATGTCATAAGAGGGATAGAGCTAAGAAGCATAACCCAATTCTTGAAGCTTGAACTTAGATTTTAATAAGAGGAATGTATATCTTTTAGTTTTGTAAAAGGCCTCTCTCTCTTAGTTAGACTTCTAAATAGCAATGCGATAAACTGATAATTTATACAGAAATATGCTTCTCTTTTAAGTGCACACTATTAGAATTGTCCATGTTCTTTTGGTGCAAAGTGTTAGATGTGTCCATGTACTTTAAGTCCAGTGTTATCTGTGTCCAGTTTATTCAGGTAGGTATGGAGTAGGTAGTTTACAACTTATTATAAAAAAATAATATGCCAATGGTTTAGGAACATTTTGTAGCTAATCAAATACCAAAGTAGGTAAAAGATCATTTCTTTTACTATCGGCAAATCAGAATGGGGAGCAACTGTTATCCACAGCATACGGTATCCACAGCATATGTTCTGCTCAAATGTCCCTTAAAGGAATTTATATCTACATGAGCCACTATTTTTTGCAGTAATATATCAACATCCTAAATACCCTTCACTAAAACCTACTATTTAAACTCAAAAGTAAACCACGTTCCTGATAAATAACTAATTCGTCAGCTTAAACTGAACCAAAATCATGGATACATACATGTTGTGCAGGTTTGGGAAAAAGATAGATGCCCAAGCCATGTTATTAAACTAAAATGCAGAAGTAACTACAAAAGACATGGTCTTCACATACTAATAACTTGATACATAGTTCGAAAGATAATTGAGAGAAGCATCCACTGGAAGTTACTTTGATATCTCCTTTAAGCGCCATTATGAATGCAACACACATTTTAAATCCCCGTATTAAGCTTGTATTGAGAAATACAGCAACGTGTGAGGTGTTCATAGGTGCAACAAGGGAATCATCTTTCCCTTACATCATTTCCCAAAGGTCCATATAACTGATGCTACATTACTTTGGCTAATTACATGTTTGAGTGGAGCAACTAAAATTTTGTTTAGGCTTGATAGAATTTATACTACAGAGCACACTAAATTTACGATACACACACATAACTAGTTGGAGATGTACATTGCTTTCTCTTCGCCACCAAAATAACTCAACTTCTGATGTTCACACGATTGCAGAAAGCTTAACGGAAACATAATACAGTAGTTAATAGTAGCAGCTTATAGCATTCCTATCTTCTTCTTGCTTCCAATCATCGTGCTTCACAAATTCAGCATTTCCATAAAAAAGAAAACTAAATCAACTGAATTAATCTCTGCAGAGCACTTTGTGCACTTGAAGTTGAATCAGAACATTCCTGTTCCTCAGTAGTTTGCGTAAATTGAATTATAATCATGTAGATTAGCATTTATACATCACAACAACAACAAAGGCAATTCATGTTAGCGACAAAAAAAATAAAAAGGGTAGTTACTCTTGATGAGCAGATTACTTCAATTTAACTAACAAAAGTAGTCAAAAAAACAGGCCAAGAATTACTATCTAATCTAAAAAGGATAGGGGACAAGTATTCCAAAAATATCATCTCGGACGTCGCTGGAACCAATGGAATACGTTGGATTTGTAAGTCCATGTGAGGCAAGACACTCTCATATTCTTTATACCCTTTAAAAACACTTTTGACTGTTTCACCAACTTGAAGCATGAATATAGAGTAAGTAAATGATATTGAAAGAAAAAACATGAAAAAATAAATCATATAGCCAATGAAGCCTATACAAAGTGAAATAACATTATGTCCAACTCCAACCATTTTAATGGATTTGGATAGAATGGTATGTGTGTAAAACTTCCCATGAAATTATTGAAGCATTTTACTATATATTCACGAATAACCGTAGATATGAAGACAAAAGTTAGATGAATTATAACATCGATAATGTGTCATCACTAGATAACCTTCTATAAATTTGTAAGGTATTCCAAACTCTTCTATGACGATTTCAAAGTCTTCTGACTAACTCATTTTTGGGGTATCAAATAGTGCAGGAACAATAGCTCCAATCACCACCCGTTGCATAACCATGACGATTTGCTCATACGACAAATGAACAACAACAATTACAAATTCTACCTCTCTTCATCTAAAGACTATTTAGCCATTATGTTTCTATTTAGCAATCTAAAAATCCGAAAATATGTAATTTCTTATGATATTACATCACATACAACTAAACTATATGTGCGATATGTTAAGAAGATAAGAAAAAGAAAAAAAAAATATACATATTCCAAACATACTCTTACGATCAAATTTCACAACCTACACCGCTTTTAAAATATGAAACATGGGAGACGAATTTCGTTCCTCCTATGGATAAATATACATAAACACAACGATTTGTAAATATTCACAATATTAGTAAAAATGTTAATTTGGTAAAAGTTAGAACTTGTTAAGAATTAATAACAATAGGCTAACTCATTCTTCAATCAGTTGAAAATATATCTACCTTGTGTGTGTACTTATGATATCATATCCTCATTATAAGATAGTTAGATGTTTTCCCTCTTCTGTTTCTAAAACATAATTAACATTCTAATTTTAATTTGCGCCGTCTTTTCTATTCATAAACCTTATTTTGACAGGTAAAGTGATTTTGTTTAATGATGGTGGTCCTTCAAGGAAATCTCAAGCTCAGTTTCTCAAAGGTTCATTTCTTCAATTTCTATATTTAATTTCTGAATATTACGTTATGCGGTATTGAATTGGGCAAAGAAAAGGTGTTATTCTCTGTGTTGCTACTTCACGATTCAGTACATGTGCTTTTATGTCCGTTTTAATTGTTAAAAGTAGTATATTGAAGATTAGCTACAATAAAATATTATTAAAAAATGTAGACGATAGCTTGATCTGGCATCCCATAGAGAATAAGGATGGGGTGTTATTGTCACGACCCTAACCCCGAACCCGGTCGTGATGGCGCTTCTCGTGAAGACAAGGCTAGCTAGTTCAACCCAACTCAACTCTTAAAGCAGTTAATCAACATAAAAATAGTCTAAATATGATTTTAAAAAAAACTAAATAGCAAAAATATCGATAACAATGCGGAAAGTCCAACTCAACACAGCCCTAACCGGGGGGGTCACATGTCATGAGCATTTCTAAACCATAATACTAGTCTGCTAAAGTCATAAACTACTACAAGTGTTTGAAAGGAAACATAAATGATAGAGAAGTAGAGACACGAGGCTGCGGACGTCAACAACTATCTCGTAGTCTCCAAAAACCGCCTGGAACTGGAGGAATCAACACTCAAGAGCAGTACCAGCTATGCCTGAATCTGCACACAGAGTGCAGGGAGTAAAGTGAGTACTCCAACTTAGTGAGTAACAAATGTAAATAACGACTGAAAGTAAGAAAACACGTACAACACAAGGCATTCTATACTGAAGCAGTAAAAATTACTTAAAATAGTAAAATAATAAAATAGTGAAGAGTCAAGTAAAATCCCTTTTCAACAAGTAAAACAAGTAATTGACAGGTAAGTAAACAAATAGAAGTTCGCCCCTCGGGCACAGTATCAACGAATCTGCCCCTTGGGCAACATCTCAGAATAGTACCAGCCCCTCGGGCTCAATCTTAGAATAATATTAGTTCCTCGGGCTCAATTTCACATCACAATGGATACCCGCGCTCACTGGGGGTGTACAGACTCCGGGAGGGGCCCCTTACGGCCCAAGCGCAATATCAAGCCATCTCGTGGCATCAAATCTAGGCCCTCGACCCTATATCAATCAAGCCACCTCGTGTCATATTTATGTATCTCAGGCCCTCGGCCTCATATTAGTATCAATGTATCCTCACAACAGGGGGCTCGGCCTTACTCAGTCCAAAAATCATCACAAGCCCCTCGGACAATAGTAAAACAACATTTCTCAGCCCAAACATAATTTGAAAATATCATTTAAGTCTCAAAACTGTGACAGTTGAGACACCAAGCTACACATCCCACAATATCTTTCTTCATTATTCTCCACCAATAGTGCTGCCTCAAATCCTGATACATCTTCGCGGCACCCGGATGAATGGAATACCGCGAGCTATGGGCCTCCTCTAGAATCAGCTCCCGAAGCCCATCCACATTGGGCACGCAAATCCGGCCCTGCATCCTCAACAACCCATCATCGCTGATGGTCACATCTCTGGCATCATCATGCTGAACTCTATCCTTAAGGACTAGCAAATGTGGATCATCGTACTGTCACTCTCTGATGCGATCATATAAGGAAGACCGAGATACCACACAAGCCAATACCCAACTGGGCTCCGAAATATCTAATCTCACAAACCGATTGGCCAAGGCCTGACATCAAATGCAAGAGGTCTCTCCCTAACTGTAATATATGCCAAACTCACCATACTCACTGCCTTTCAGCTCAAAGCATCGGCTACCACATTGGCCTTTCCCGGATGGTACAATATAGTGATATCATAATCTTTAAGCAACTCCAACCATCTCTGCTGCCTCAAATTAAGATCCTTTTGCTTGAACAAATGCTGAAGACTGCGATGATCAATGAACACCTCACAAGATACGCCATACAAGTAGTGCCTCTAAATCTTCAATGCATGAACTATGGCAGCCAACTCCAAATCATGAACGGGGTAGTTCTTCTCATGGGGCTTCAACTGACGAGAAGCATAAGCAATAACTCTACCCTCCTACATCAACACACAACCAATCCCAACTCTCGAAGCATCACAATACACGGTATATGAACCTGAAGTTGATGGCAAAACCAACATTGGAGTTGTGGTCAATGCTGTCTTGAGCTTCAGAAAGCTCTCCTCACACTCGTCCGACCATACAAATGGAGCACCCTTCTGAGTCAACTTGGTCAAGGGCGATGCGATAGATGAGAATCCCTGAACAAATCGGCGATAATAGCCTGCCAAACCAAGAAAGCTACAAATCTCTGTGGCTGAGGACGGTCTGGGCCAACTTTGAACCGCCTATATCTTCTTCGGATCAACCTGAATACCCTCACTGGACACCATATGCCCCAAGAAAGCCACTGAACCAAGCCAAGACTCACACTTGGAGAATTTTGCATAAATCTTCTCCTCCCTCAATCTCTGCAATACAACTCTCAAATGCTCCGCGTGCTCCTCCTGACTACGCGAATACACCAGAATATCATCAATAAAGAATATGATGAATGAATCAAGATAAGGCCGGAACACGCTGTTCATCAAATGCATGAACGCTGATGGAGCATTGGTCAGCCCAAAAGACATCACCAAGAACTCATAATGACCATATCGGGTCCTGAAAGCCGTCTTAAGAATATCCGAGTCTCTGATCTTCAACCGGTGATAACCTGAATGGAGATCAATCTTGGAGAACACCTTCGCTCCCTGAAGCTGGTCAAATAAATCATCAATGCGAGGCAAAGGATACTTGTTCTTAATTGTTACCTTGTTCAATTGCCTATAATCAATGTACATTCTCATTGTGCCATCTTTCTTCTTCACAAACAGAACCGGCGCACTCCAACCAAATGAACCCCTTACCTAGGAGCTCTTGAAATTGCTCCTTCAATTCCTTCAACTCCGCTGGTGCCATACGATACGACGGAATAGAAATGGACTGAGTGCCCGGCACTAGGTCAATACCAAAATCAATATCCCTGTCCGGTGATATGCCCAGCAGGTATGCAGGAAACACATTGGGAGAATCCCTCACAAGTGGAACAGAATCAATACTGGGAGTCTCAGCTCCAACATCCCTCACAAATGCTAGGTATGAAAGACAACCCTTCCCAACCATACGCTGGGCTCTCAAGAAAGAGATCACTCTACTAAGAACATAATCAGTCACACCTCACCACTCGATCCGTGGCACACCCGACATAGCCAATGTGACTGCCTTAGCATGACAGTCCAGAATAGCACGACATGGAGATAATCAATCCATGCCCAAAATGACATCAAAATCCACCATGCTCAATAGTAATAGATCCACTCGGGTCTGTAGACCCCCGATAGTCCCCACACATGACCGGTACACACAGTCTACAACAACAGTATCGCCCACTGGGGTAGATACATGAACAGGTAAAGTAAGAAGCTCACGGGGCGTATCCAAATAAAGAGCAAAGTATGATGACACATAAAAAAAGGTGGAACCGCATCAAATAATACAGAGGCATCTCTGTGGCAGACTGAAACAATACCTGTAATGACAGCATTTGAAGCAATAGCATCTGGTCTGCCTGGGATGGCATAGAAACCGGCCTGACCGCCCCCTGATTGACCTCCCTCTCTGGGGCGACCCCTGGCCGACTGACCTCCACCCCTAGCTGGCTGAGTGAGTGGTGGTGAAGAAACTAGCGTTGAAGCCAAAGACTGACCCCTCTGCTGGGACGAACTAGCAACACGACGAGGACACTGCCTCCACATGTGGCCCATCTTGCCACACTCATAACAACTCCCAGGTGCTGGAGAAGGGGACTGAAGGGAACCCCTCACATCGAAGTGACTAGCTGATGCACTCGGCATAGAAGAACCCTGAACCGATGGGGCACAAAATGAACTCTGAGCTGGAAGGGCACTGAGTAAGGACTGGCCCTACTGAGATCCATGATAACCATGACCCGAAGATGCCCCCCGATAACCTGGGCGAGCTGACTGAGTATGCCTAAATGAACGGCCTCTACTGTGCTGGAATTGGCCCCTCGAAAGAGCACTACTATAGTTGCTAAATCCTCGAGGCCTCTTAGCCTCCCTCTCCTCTCGCTCCTGATGGCGAACAGTCTCAATCTCACTGGCGATATCAACAACCTCCTCGAAGGTAGCACCAGTCACCCTCTTTCTAGTCATAAAAATATGGAGGTGGTAAGTAAGACCATCAACAAATCTCCTGATCCTCTCTCGATCTGTCGGAACCATCCAGATGGCATGACGAGCCAACTCAGAAAACCTCAACTCATACTGTGACACAGTCATATCCCCCTGTCGCAACCACTCAAACTGTTTATGCTGCTCCTCTCTGCGGGACTGCGGCACATACTTCTCCAGGAAGAGAACAGAGAACTGCTGCCAAGTAAGGGGCGCTGCACCAACAGGCCTATGCCTCTCAAAATCCTCCCACCAAGTAAAAGCAGCTCCTGAAAACTGATAGCTGGTAAAAGCGGCCCCGCTGGTCTCCTGAATACCGGCAGTACGAAGCATCCTCTAACACTTATCCAAAAAGCCCTGGGCATCCTTGCCCTCTACGCCAATGAAGGTCGGAGGCTATAATCTACCAAACCTCTCCAATCTACGTTGCTCATCCTTCGGCATGATAGGAACCACATAGTCTTGAGCAGCTGCGACCGCTGGGCTGGATGCGCCCCCAGCGTCTGAAGTCCCTGCACTACCTGCTTAGGTGTACGAGCGATGGGAGTCTGATTGCCTCCCCCGGCCTATGAAGTAGCTGCGGCTGTAGTGGCTGAAATTGCCTGAGCCAGGCCAGTGCAAACTGATAAGATCTGTGCCAAGGCCTCCTGAAGACCCAGAATCACGATGGGCATAGCTGGTGCCAGAACTGGTGCTGTTGGAGCATCCATAGCTGGAGCTTGATCCTGAGCTAGGGCAGCTGGTGGATCAATAGATGCTGCCCTCGTTGCTCTGCCTCTGCCACGACCACGACCGCGTCCTTGGCCTCTGGTGGTCTCAACTAGTGGCACTGGTGGTCGTCCACCCTGCCCGGTAGCTCATGTCCTCACCATCTGTGCGAGAATGGAATAACAGAAGTTTAGTACTCAGATCAACAAGTTTGCACGACAAAAATTTCAAGAATGTGAAATTTTCCTAAAGATTCTGCAGCCTCTCGAGGATAAATACAGACGTCTCCATACCGATCCGCGAGACTCTACTAAACCTGCTCAGACTCGTGAGACCTATATAACCTAGGCTCTGATACCAACTTGTCACGACCCTAACCCCGAACCCGGTCGTGATGGCACCTCTCGTGAAGACAAGGCCAGCCCATTCAACCCAACTCAACTCTTAAAGCAGTTAATCAACATAAAAATAGTCTAAACATGATTTAAACAATACTAAATAGCGGAAATATCGATAACAATGCGGAAAGTCCAACCCGACACAGCCCTAACCGGGGTGTCACAAGTCACGAGCATCTCTAAACCATAATACTAGTCTGCTAAAGTCATAAACTACTACAAGTGTTTGAAAGGAAACAGAAATGATAGAGAAGTAGAGACACGGGGCTGCGGATGTCAACAACTACCTTGTAGTATCCGAAAACCGCCTGGAACTAGAGGAATCAGCACTCAGGAGCAGTACCAGCTACGCTTGAATCTGCACACAGGGTGCATGGAGCCATGGAGTAAAGTGAGTACTCCAACTCAGTGAGTAATAAATGTAAATAACGACTGAAAGTAAGAAAACACATAAAACACAAGACATTCTATACTGAAGCAGTAAAAATTACTTAAAACAGTAAAACATTGAAGAGTCAAGTAAAATCCCTTTTCAACAAGTAAAACAAGTAATTGACAGGTAAGTAAGCAAATAGAAGTTCACCCCTCGGGCACAGTATCAACGAATCCGCCCCTTGGGCAACATCTCAGAACAGTACTAGCCCCTCGGGCTCAATCTCAGAACAATATTAGCTCCTCGGGCTCAATCTCACATCACAATGGGTACCCGCGCTCACTGGGGGTGTACAGACTTCGGGAGGGTCCCCTTACGGCCCAAGCGCAATATCAAGTCATCTCGTGGCATAAAATCTAGGCCCTCGGCCTCATATTAATCAAGACACCTCGTGGCATATTTATGTATCTCAGGCCCTCGACCTCATATTAGTATCAATGTATCCTCACAACTAGGGGCTCGGCCTTACTCAGTCCAAAAATTATCACAAGCCCCTCGGGCAATAGTAAAATAGTATTTCTCAGCCCAAACATCATTTAAAAATATCATTTAAGTCTCAAAACTGAGTAAAAATGGTTGAGTAGTAAAATAGTGGAAAATAACATGACTGAGTTCCAGTAATAAGTTAAAACAGTGAGGAAATAGTAATAAAAAACCCTGAATGGTTCAAATAGTTGGCACAAAGCCCAAATATGGCAATCAACCCAAATCACGATGATCGCAAATAAGTTTCAGTCAAATACGCGGTAAAATCATCAATCGGGATGAACCAAGTCACAATCCCCAATAGTGCACGACCCTACGCTCGTCATCGAGCGTGTGTCTCACCTCAAAATAGCACTACGATGTACAAGTCCGGGGTTTCAAACCCTCAAAGCATCATTTACAATCATTACTCACCTCGAACCGGCTAAATCCCTAGCTCGCGACGCCTTTACCCCTCGAATCAGCCTCCACGCGTGTCGAATCTATCCAAAATCAGAACGAGTACGTCAACTATGCTAAGGGAACAAAACCCAAGCAAAAACAATCAACAAATGGCATAAATCCCGAAATTACCAAAACCCGACCCCCGGGCCCACTTCTCGAAAATCAGAAATTTTCACATCAATAGATTCCTTATCTCCCCACAAGTTCATCCATATCAAAAGTTCTCAAATCCGACCCCAAATGGTCCTTCAAATCCCTAAGTTCTCAAGCCCTAGTTTCCCTAAACCTTTTAATTCCTTTATTTATAGCCTTAATCCATGAAATTCTATCATAGAAATGTATTTTAGGTCCAAAATCCTTACCTTAACGAAGTTCCCTTGAAATCCCTCTTCCAAATCGTCCAAAAGCTCTCAAGCCGAAGTCAAAAATGGTGAAATAACCCAAAATTCGCGAAGGGCTTTTTTTAATTCATCTGCCCAGGCATTTCCGCATCTGCAGTGCAATGCCCACTTCTGCGGTACCGCATATGCGGCCAAACCACCACTTCTGCGGTCCTTCACTTAAAATCCAAAATCGCATCTGCGATAGGACTTCCGCATCTGCGGTTTCGCAGATGCGGCTACTTGACCGCTTCTACGATATCTGCACACCTGTCCAAATTTTCGCTTCTGCAACCAACTCTCCGCTTATGCGGCGCCGCACCTACGGTCCCCAAACCGCAGGTGCAAAATACCAGAAGCAGCAATATTTTCTGCAATCTCCCAAGTTCAAATCTTCCCGCTAACCATCCGAAATCACCCCGAGGTCCCCCGGGACCTCAACCAAAAGCACACACATAACCCAATATCTTATTCAAACTTGTCCCAATTATCAAAACACCTCCAACAATATCAAATCTACCAAATCACATCGGATTCAAGCCTAAGTTTCAAAAATCTTCTGAAATACGCTTTTGATCAAAAACCCAACCAAACCACGTCCGAATGACCTGAAATTTTTCACACACATCCCAAATGACACGACAAAGCTACTGCAACTCTCGAAATTCCATTCCGACCCCTAATCAAAATCTCGCCTAACAACCGAAAATCGCCTAAATAACAACATCGCCAATTCAAGGCTAATTCTACTCTGAACCTCCAAAACCCATTTCAATCACGCTCCTAAGTTACAAATCACCTCCCGAAGCTACTGAACCATCGGAACTCACTTTTGAGCCTAACACATAAGTCAACATCCGGTTGACTTTTCCAACTTAAGCCTTCTTAAAAGAGACTAAGTGTCTCAAACTTTACCAAACTCATTCCGAAATCAATCCGACCAACCCGATACCACAAAAATACAGATGACGAAGCATAAAGTAGCTGAAATGGGGAAAACGGAGCGGTAACTCATGAGACAACTGGCCGGGTCATCACAGTTATGCAGTTGCATAAGTAATTACATGTGTATCAAATATTGTTATTTTGATATCAACGAAAGTAATTACCTGTGTCATTATGAATTTAGTTTTGGTATTTTTATTTTTAAGGTGGAAGTAGCAGCGTTTTGGACTTTTTTGCAGCTGTTTTGGGGCTGGATTTAGGTGTGCTTTCATGGATATTTTTAGGTCATTTTTCTGCTGCGTTTTGGAAGAATTTAAGATGCGTTCTTGGTTGATATTTAGAAGTTACGGGGGCTGTTTTGAGTGACGTTTTGGGGTGAGTTTTGCGGTAGATCTTATGGCCATTTTTCACTAAGTTTTGACTGCTCTTGGTCTAGATTTCTGGAATGTTTTTGAGCGATGTCGGCAGCAGGTTTCAATTGGAATTTTTTGACTATTTTTGGGTGTTGTTGTTTTGGGTGAGAAAGTCGCAGCGTTTCGGACTGTTTGCTACTGATTTTGGCAGCTTTTTGGAGTATTTTGGGGTTGTTCAATGGTGGAGTTTATAGATAGTTTGTGTGGGCTTAAGGTGGAAGAAGAAGGCTGTGAAAATGAACAATTCTTGTGCTCCTCAAATAGCTGTTGTTGCTGCATTTTTACTGCTAGAAATTGGTGTTTTGCGTTATGTTTTACTGAGGTTTTTGGCTGTATGTTTGATGGAGTTTTCATGATTTTTTTCTCACAATATCTCGAGGGATGATTCTTCTGTATAGTATTTGTATCTCTTGAGTTCAAAGAGTAATCTTACTTGTCATGACCCCAATCGGACCCGGTCATGATGGTGCCTATAATGAAGACAAGGTCAGCCGATACAATTCCCAAATCAACCACTTTCCAATAAAAGTTAACGTATACCATTTATAAACCAATAATCTCATAATGAAAATTTATAAGAAAAATGCAGAATAATTACATAAGCCCGACATCGGGGTGTCACTAGTCATGAGTATCTACCAAGGTCTGAATACAACAAGAACAGTCAAAAGTGTACTAAGTACAGTAATGAAAATGAGAGGAAGGAAGTAGTGCTGCGAACGTCATGCAGCCACCTTGCTAACTCTGATGACTCCGCCTCTGTGCAATCAACGTTTGTTACCAGGTTTCGAAATACCTGAATCTGCACACGAGGTGCATGGAGTAATGTGAGCACTCCAACCCAGTAAGTAATAAGAGTAAATAAAGACTGAGCAGTAAGAAACGATGAATCCACATTATGATAAACTCCATAAGCACAACAAGCTTTCAAATCAGAATTCGAGTCAATTATCTCATTTAAAATTCAGTTTTTGGTAAAAATCATTTAAAAATGTTTTCCAATAGTTTCAGTAGGGGTTCAATACCATTTATAATAAAAGAGATAAAAATCATAATTGACCCCTCAGGCAAAACATAGTTCGTATACAACCCCTCGACAAAATAGAAATGTATACTCATTTCACAACTTAAAAACTTCAGTTTGAATGAAAGTTGTTTAAAGCGTTTGCTCAACATTTTCAATAGAGGCTCGATCTAAAAATGAGTGAAGTAGTAATTAAATTAACATATTTGATAAAAACTCACTTTAAGGAGGAGTGAAAAAATAGTAAGTTCATAAACAGGCCCCTCAGGCAAAGCATCACTCATGTACATATATGTCTATAGCCCCTCGGGCAAGCCTCTCTATCAGCCGTGACTTAACTCTTACCAATCAGCGCTCACACTCAGCACTCACGCTCAACAGGTACCATATAGTAACCGCTGTGGCGTGCAGCCCGATCCATATATCGCTGCGGCGTGCAGCCCGATCCATATATCGCTGCGGCGTGCAGCCCGATCCATATATCGATGCGGCGTGCAACCCGATCCATATATCGATGCGGCATGCAGCCCAATCCATATATATAGTCGATTGCGCTCACTGGGGGTGTACAGACTCCGGAGGGGCTCCTACAGCCCAAGTGCTATATCGCTGCGGCGTGCAACCTGATCCATATACATACATATGTATATATATATATATAAGACTCCGGAGGGGCTCCTACAACCCAAGCGCTATATTGCTGTGGCGTGCAGCCCGATCCATATAAGTATCGATGCGGCGTGCAGCCCGATCCATATACATATATATATATATACATTGTTGCGGCGTGCAACCCGATCCATAGATATATAATCCTCACAACTAGGCCCTCGGGCTATCTTAGTCACCAACCTCATGATCACTCGGACCATTAGTAAAACAGGGAACTCAGCCCAAACAGTTTTCACATTTTAAGAATTAAGTGATAAAACCAGGTTTAAATAATAAATAGGTAAATGACTGAGGATATGCTTTCGAAACAAAGAGAGTGAGGAAAAATAGTAAAAATGACCCTAAGGGCCTCAACAGGTCGGCACAAGGCCCCAAACATGGCACACAACCCAAAATATAATATCAATCTATAAAACATGGGATATCATAAGATTTCAAATCAAATACGCGACTTAACAGTCGTACGGGATGGACCAAGTCACAATCCCCAAAGGTGCACGACTCTACGCTCATCATCTAGCGTGTGCGTCACCTCAAGTAGCACAACAATGTGAAATCCGGGGTTTCAAACCCTCGGGACAACATTTATAATCATTACTTACCTCAATCCGGTCCAAACTCTAGCCCGTGATGTCTCTGCCCTCACGAA
Organism: Nicotiana tabacum; assembly: GCF_000715075.1. Lineage (NCBI taxonomy): Eukaryota > Viridiplantae > Streptophyta > Magnoliopsida > Solanales > Solanaceae > Nicotiana > Nicotiana tabacum. The sequence continues at coordinate 141,461,085 of NC_134099.1, read as the reverse complement.
TCGACCTCCGGATGCTCCAAATCTAGCCACAATCAGTACATAACTATTAAAATATGCTAATGGAACAAAGCCCACTCGATAATATCCAATTTACATAAATATCCCCGAAATTGCTCAAACCCGACCCCCGGGCCCACATCTTGGAACCCGATAAAGTCACATCAGAAGAATCCTCATCCTCTCACTAGTCTATACATACCAAAAACATCAAAATCGGACCTCAATTGCCCCTTCAAATTCCCAATTTACACTCTCCTAATCCAAGCCATAATTCCTAAATTTTAGGCTTAATTTCCATGATTAATTCGGTAGAATTCACACAAGAATTAAGTATTGAGTTCAAAAATCTTACCTCTAGGTGTTCTCTCTTGAATCCCTCTTCAAATCTTCTCAAAAAGCTCTAAAATTCATTCAACAATGGAAAAAATAGACCAAAGCTCGCGAAAACTCACTTTTAAATATTCTGCCCCAGGTAAAACTTACCTTCTTCGCGAACGCGGTCAACGCCTCGCGTTCGCGAAGCACAAAATAACATTGACAAAAAATCCTTCTTTCGCGATCGTGTCTTGCCACTCGCGAACGCGATGTTTCCATAGACTAACCCTTCGCAATCGCGTAACTTCTCTCGCGAACGCAATGAATAAACACCCTGAAACTCACCCGAGGCCCTCGGGACCTTAACCAAATATGCCAACATATCCCATAACATCATTCAAACTTGTTCCAACCTTCGGAACTGTAACGACCCGACTGGTCGTTTTGCCTTTTAGAACCCTGTTCCCTTCAATAAAACTTTCCGAACTTGCTTTAGCTAATATATGACTTGCGGAGATGGTTGGTTCGGGATTTGGAAGAGTTTGGAGGGTAATATGCCAATTTGATTCCTTAGGATTTTCTTAAAAGGCTAAGTTTGACTTTGGTCAATATTTTGAGAAAACGGACCCGGATTCGTGGTTTGACGGTCCGGAGGGTCCGTAGGAAAATATGGGACCTGGGCGTATGCCCAGAATCGAATTTCGAGGTCCCTAGCCCGAGTAATGAATTTTTATTAGAAATTGTTAAATTGAAGTTGTAAGGATTTAAAGAAACTAATTAATGATTGATCACATGGGTATCGAGCTCGTATGTTAGTTCTGAAGCCGATATAGGTCCGAAATAATATTTACGACTTGCCCGCAAAATTTGGTGTCAATTCGAGTAGTTTAAGGGCATTTTGGACCGTTAGAGGAAAAATTAAGAACTTGAAGTTCATAAGTTTGATTCAATTGGTTTTAGGGAGTGATTCTTAGATTTAGCATTGTTCCGGGCATTCCGAAGGTTCGAGTAGGTACGTTTCGTAATTTCAGACTTGTCGGTATGTTTGGGCAGGGGCCTGGGAGCCCCGAGTGTCAATCGGACGAGGCTCGAGTGAAGTTGAAATTTTTGAGAAGTGCTCAAGCTGCTGCTTCTAACATAACCGCACCTGCGGTTCGTGGACCGCAGGTGCGAGACTGCAGATGTGGTCCATCTATCGCAGATGCAGCCCAGGGAAGGCCAGACCAAACCGCAGAAGCAGCTCTCGAACCGCAGAAGCGGCCTCAAGACCGCAGAAGAGGTTCCAGCCCTTTTAGCCCCTTTCGCAGATGCGGTCCTTTCTTGCAGATGCGGAAATCGCTGAAGCAATGATCTTCATTTAATACGGGTTCTAAGTAAATTTTTACCACTTTTCACTCCTCCATTGGCGAATTTGGGAGCTTTTGAGAGAAGACTTCCACCTAGCATCTTGAAGTAAGTTCATCCCACTAATTCTTAGTTTAATACTTATGTTTTAGGTAGATTAAACACTAGAATTTAGGTAAAATCAAGGGGTTAGAGCAAAACCTAGGGTTTTAATAAAAGTTAGATTTAACCACGAAATTTGTTATGGAATGAATTAGAAATCATACGTTCTTGATCCTTAGGTTATGGAGAACAACTTCCTTCAAAAAATTTCGGAATCCGAGCACGTGGACCCGGGGTCGGATTTTAGGAAACTTGTGTTAAAGATTGAGAAATTGCTTAAATTGCTAGAATTCGATCTTGTGAGTCTCTATTGACTAGTTCCTACCTCATTTGACTAGTTTGGGAACGTTCGGCTCCGAATTGAGGGCTTGGACTCGTTCTTGGGATTGGAAGTGCACTTTGGAGCGAGGTGAGTCTCCCTTCTAACCTTGTAAGAGGGAATTGTCCCCGTAGGCGTAATAATTGAATTAATTGCTATTATATGCGGGGGCTATGTACACACTAGGTGACGAGAGTCCGTGCGTAGCTATTATTATGTTAAGTCCGGGTAGTCTAGGACCCAAAAGCATGCTCTACGTGATATTCTTGTAACTTGATGATAAATTCGGCTTCATATAAATTATGTTGAATAAGGTAAATGAGACTAGTAGAGGAACCTTATCTTGCTTGGCCTTCTAAAGAGAATTTGAATATTCCTGCGTATAACTACTCCTCAAATATATATTATTGTCTTCTTGTTGATGAGTTTATTTATATTTGACCACGTCGCACGTGTGATTCGCGAGTGGGATAATAGATGCATCTATGGTTCGAGCCGTTCGACCCTCGGCAATGCACAATTTACTTTCATGTTGGATCGCGTCGTACGTCCCTCGGTGTTACTTGTGCATGCTTTACTTAGTATTTCTCTGTGGACTGAACTTCATATATGCCTTGAAACGTAAATGAATACCCATAATATTATTTGGAAAAAGAACTGTTATTCCTTGCCATACGATGCTAATTAATTGTGCTATCCATGCTTATTATAAATTCTTTCTCATATTATTTGACCCTAGTAAGTATCAAGTTGACCTCTCGTCTCTACTTCTTCGAGATTAGACGGGATACTTACTGGGTACATATTGTTTATGTACTCATACTACACTTCTATACTTAATTGTATAGGATTTGAGGCAGGTGTATCTGGCTATCAGTCTGGTGCACATCCCTGAGCGGATTTCAAGACTTCTACGATGAGTTGCTTCCCGTTCCGTGCCGTTCAGCAGCCTGAAGGAGTCTCTCTTATGTATTTTTGTTGTCTATTATGTTTTGGACAGTAGAATAGTGTGATTCTTTTGTATATTCTACTAGTTGCCCTCAGCTTGTGACACCAGGTCTTGGCACATACATTAGTAGACTGTATTATTTTGGGATTGTATGATTATTTTTGACTTTACTGATCATTTCTGATTTTATTTCAACTTAAAGAATAATTTCAACTATTTTGGGTAAAAGTAAATGAGAGCTTATTTAGTATTTTTTCGCGTTGGCTTGCCCGGTAATGGTGTTGGGCGCCATCATGACCTATTATGGAAAGGGGTCGTGACAACATGGTATTAGAACACTAGGTTCACGTAGGTCTCACAAGTCATGGGCAAACCTAATAGAGTCTTGTGGATCGGTATGGAGACGTCTATATTTATCTTCGAGAGGCTATAGGGTGTTAGGAAAACTACTCTTTGTTCATTTCCTATCGTGCAGTGGTTGGTATACTAAATTTCCCTCTTCTATTCTCTCACAGATGTTGAGGACACGCACAGCTGATGTTCCAGACCCGGGCGGAGCTGCTCCCCCCGTTGCTAGAGGCAGAGGCCGGGGGAGGGCACCGGCCCGTGGTAGGGGATGAGGGCGTCCCAAAGTTATCCCAGTAGTACCACCAGCAGATCCCGCAGGAGAGCACCGGGAGGTGCCCGTAGCTGAGCCTACCCCGGCAGACTTTATGACAGCACCGGGATTCCAGGAGGTCATGGGCCGTATGCTACGATTCATGGATTCTATGACTTAGGCTGGTTTATTTCCAGCAGATCCAGCTACTTCACAGGCATGAAGGGAGCACAGACCTCTACTGCTCAGGCTCCTGGGCATGCAGCTGCAGTGTATTAGACTCCGGGCGCACTACCCGTAAATGGGGCCCAGCCAGTTGCTGCAGCGGTGCCCTATCTCAGACTAGTTGCGGACGGTGACCCGTAGAATTTATTGGATAGATGGACTAGACTTCAGCCTCCTATCTTCGGGGGTAAGCGTCATGAGGATGCCCAGGATTTCATTGACAGGTTCAGGGACAGACTGCAACATGAGGATATTGGAGTCGCATGGAGTTGACTTCACTACTTTTCAGCTGGAGGACAGGGCCCGTAGATGGTGGAAGTCCTATGTTCTTGGCAGGCTAGCAGGTTCTCCTCCCCTCACCTGGGGTCAGTTCACCCAGTTATTCTTGGATCGGTATATTCCACCCTCGGAGAGGGAAGAGCTACGATATCCGTTTGAGCATCTTGAGCAGGTCAGATGTCTGTGACCGATTATTAGGCGAGGTTCTCTAAGTTGTCTCGCCATGCACTCATGATACTTCCTACAGATGCAGAGTGTCACGACCCAAAATCCACTAAGGGTCGTGATGGCACCGGACACCGCTGTCAGGCAAGCCAACCAAAATACTTAATTAAATTCTCGTTTTAAAATATTCCCGAAATCACTTCTTTTACGTTTAAACAATACACAGTAAATTCCTCTGAATAAATAATGAAACATTTTACAACTTTTAAAATTTATGGATAAACCCATAGACATCCCAGAACCCGGTGTCACAAGTGCATGAGCAATTTCTAAGAAATAATGTAATACAACAACTGCCCGGAATACAATATTGGACAGAAAATAAATACAGTAATCTGAAAGAGACTCTACTTGTTGTGGGTCGTCTCGAGAAGTGCGGCTCACCTAAGTCTCCGCATCAACCATGCTGCTATGCCCACTAGGCCACTAGAGATGCATACGCCTGTGTAACAAAATGCACAGAAGTGTAGTATGAGTACAAAAATAATGTGTACCCAATGAGTATCCCGTCTAATCTCGAAGAAGTAGAGACGAGAGGTCGACTTCGACACTTACTATTGGTCCAATAACGACAAATCAATAATATATTAAATCGTGGATTTTTATAAACATGATTTTAATTCAATAGAATGAAGCAAGTAAACAATTCTTTCTTTTATAGGAAATTTCCAAGTTCCTTGTCATCATTTACACATATATTCTCAAGCCGGGAAGAGGCATTAACAACTTCAATAAGTTTCAAGTGAAGCAATACAAGCATGCGCAAATCATGCCAAGGACGTACGGCCTGATCCAACAATATTTAAACTGTGCACTGCCAGAGGGTCGAATGGCGCGAACCATAGATGCATCTATTTAATCTACCAAGGCGTTCGGCCCGTTCCAGAATTTAAACACACACAGACAGTCAATCAAGGAGTCATCGGGGAACAATTATCCAAAGAAAACCAATTCTCTTTTAACAATTTAAGAAAATAAAGTTTAAATCTTTTTAAAAATCCATTTACTAATTCGATGTGATTTAAGCAATTCAAACTGTCAATAAAATTACAAATAATCCAAGTATAGCATGCTTTTGGGTCCTAGACTACCCGGACTTAAACATAATAGTAGCTACGCACGGACTCTCGTCACCTCGCGCGTATGTAGCCCACACAAATAGGAGCACATAACCAATAATATCACATATGGGAACAATTCCCTCTTACAAGGTTAGAAAGGAGACTCGCCTCGCTCCGAAGCCTATATTCCGATTCAAAAACGCGCTCAACCCTCCAATTTGGAGCCGAACGATCCAAAACTATTCAAATAAGGTAAGAACTAGTTAATACATGCTCAAAAGTTCATATTCTAGTAAGTAAACCAATTTCCCAACCCTAAATGCAAGGTTCCTAAAATTCATCTCCGGGCCCACGTGCCCGGATTCCGAAATTTTTCCAAGAGAAGTTGTTCTCTATAACCCTATCAATAATATATGATTTCTAATCCATTTCATAACCAATTTGGTGGTCAAATCTAAGTTTTATTAAAACTTTAGGTCTAGCTCTAACCCCTTGATTTCTCCAAATCTTTAGGTGTTAATCTACCCAAAACTCGAGTGTTAAACTTATAAATAAGGGGGATGAACTTACCTCACGATGCCATGTGGAAATCCCTTCTCAACAGCTCCAAAATCGCTCAATACCCGAGTGACAAATGGTCAAAAATGGCTGGAGCTCGACTTAAATGAAGCTGACTACTTCAGCAGTTTCCGCAGATGCGAAGGGAGGCCGCATCTGCGAAGCCGCTTTTGTGGTTTGGCCTGGCCAGCTCTGGGCCGCATATGCAAGGCTATGACCGCTTCTGCGGTCTCGCACCTGCGGTTGGTCGACCGCAGGTGCGGTTATGACAGAAGCAGATGCTTCAGCACTTCTCCAAATTCCATTTTCATTCCGTTAACCACACGGAATCCACCCGAGACCCTCGGGACCCCAACCAATCATACCAACCAGTCCCAAAACATATTACGGACTTGCTCGAGGCCTCAAATCATATCAAACCACGCTAAAACCACGAATCGACCTCCAATCCAAGATTTATGAACTTTAGAATTTCAAACTTCTACTTTTGATGTTTAAACCTACCAATCACGTCCGATTGACTTCAAATTTTGCACACAAGTCGTATTTGCCATTACAAACCTTCTCCAACTTCCGGAATCGGAATCCGACCTCGATATCAAAAAGTGCACTTCCGATCAAACTTCTCAAAAATATTCAAATTTCCATCTTTAGTCAAATGACTCCAAAATGACCCACAGACCTCCGAATTCACTTCCGATTGCGCTCCCAATACCAAAATCACCATATAGAGCTACTCCCAGACTTGGAATCCCAAACGGACATCGATAACACTGAAATGCACTTCAACCCAAACTTATGAAATTTTTTCCAAAATGCTAACTTCCACAATAGGCGCCAAAATGCTCCCGGGTCATCCAAAACCCGATCCGGGCATACGCTCAAGTTCGAAATCATCATACGAACCTACTGGAACCTTCAGATCTTGATTCCTAGGTCGTTTACTCTAAAATTCAATCTTAGCCAATTCTTTCAACTTAAAGCTTCCGAAATGAGAATTCCCTTTCCAAATCAACTCTGAATTCCCCGGAATTCAATTCTGATCATGCCTACAAGCCATAATACCTGAAGTGAAACTGCTCATAGCCCCAAACTGCTGAACAACACGCTAGAGCTCAAAACGACCGATCGGGTCGTTACATTCTCTCCCACTTAAACATACGTTCGTCCTCGAAGGCTCGAACGTGCTAAGAACTGTGTTGGGGTTGTTCGAAATCACTGTTTAACACCTCGAGCCCCTACCCATGCTACCACAACTCAACTAGGTACCCTAGCCCAATCAATATGAAGATATCCTTTATCACTTAAGCAAATAAGCCTTAGAGCCCAATTCCATCATCCGAAATTCTCTGCCAGGGTTGTTCCAACATACGCTCACCGTATCAATAACTACACGCAGCACCAAAACATGACTGCATACCTTAGCTGAATTCACAACTTGCACCACTTTACTCACAGGACCACAATAACATTCTCTAATCAAATTAATCGAAATTCCACGAATCTGATGCTCCCGTTGCACCTCATTACCTACATAGGTCTTGCTCTAACTCTTACCATACCGCCACGACGGAAGAGATGTGTAGAAATTCATAATCGACTATCGAATCAACAAATCATTGGGTCTATACTCCTGACAAGAACCGACACCTCATTCTGAACCAAGTAATGGGGTTAGCTCCTTAATATACTTCATATAATCAGATTGCACTGATCCTAAATCCGATGATCTCGTCTCACCCAGTACGAACTACTCAGGCAATAAGCCACCCCGGACATGATCAAAAGCCTCATATGATGCCGCAATGTGACGATAGGCTACCAATTCGATCTGATACAAAGGAAAATGAACTCTGGAAGGAACTACCCAACTTACGCACTAATATGGACTTTCCTTAGAAAATGGGAAACAAAGCATACAAAAATAACATATAGAAAACTGTACTCAACATCACACTGTTGCGGCGCGCAACCCGATCCAAATAACATACCCATGGCGGCGTGCCACCCGATCCACACATAACACTCACCTAAGGAGATGCACATCGAGCTAAATTGCTCATTACAATAAAATACCGAATTTCGATCACAAGCACGCTAAGTGTATAATACCATCCCTAAAGGAACATATAGCGCGATAAGCTACAAAACTGAAGCACAACTGAGGTGCAATATACGATCTGAATCTGAAGAGCCATTTTGCTCATATAACATCATCTCTACGCGGAACCTCAACACATATGCAATTCACCAAGCTATCTCACAACTCACACGGCGCAATATATCATTACATGAAATGACTGACGACAAAATAATACCCCGACTACTCTTCCACAAGGAGCGCATTGCTAAAATGAACACATCTGGCATGATATAGAGCCCATACTCACATTTAAATCCATCCACAAACCTCAAGTTGATTCTGATCGCACTGAACTAAGCTAATAACCTTTCAAAGGTCCATAATAACTCCCCTTTCCTCATAACACACAAGAACAACCATCATAATTGGAGAAATCCTCCACAGTCCACAACCCAATAAACTGAGTGCCCTCCAGGCATCAATTCTCAATTTAACGACATCATTAAAATCTTCATACTTGGTTTAACTCTTCAATCAATCAAGTGACTACATGCCACACTTATACAACCTTCCCATAGGACACGCTCCCACAACCTTTCGTAACAGATAACAGGCATGTATCTCCAAACCACCGGCCGCACTAACGCTGAAAAGCGATCAAGAATCTTTAACCAGGATGCAAAGCCTTTTTCACAAAACACTGATCTCAGGTGACGCTAAAGACAATACCAACTTACCTTAAACATCGAAACTCCTTTCCTGCTCATCCGAGCTCATGACATCCTTGTCAACACCGAACTACAACCTTGATTTTCACTTCAAATTCGATACTACTCACTGCACCCAACATGCCAATATACGATAGAACACGTTTTTCATCATAACTTCGGAACCACTATTAGATTAACACTTCATCATATAAAAACTTTCACTTAACTCACTTTAGGAGAACCATAGAAACACACGGGTAAATTCTCATAACTGTGGAATATGCAAATCTCTAAGTAGTGGTCTAAGACACCATAGTCCTTCCGGGATCCGCCTACAGATAACAGGCCATAACAGTAGAATACTTCTGAACAACATCAATTATGGGGGCCGACCGGCCCCACACGTACCGTCACGAATCACTTGCGTAACTCGGTCACGCTGAAGGAACTGATCACTACCACCAATATGTCAATTCAACTATAGCTAGCCAATCTATCTCCTCCCAATTTATCCTTGATTGCCTTAGAAATGATAATAACTCCATTCAACACATAACACACTCCATCTGCACTCATCCCGAGTGACCTTGAATCACGAGACCATGTTGTCTCAAATCCCACGAACCATTTCATACCTCCCAAATGCTACACCGCAAGTCAAAACATCATAGAACATTCTGGGCACCTTCTCATAAGCTGCTACAAAGCTTGATTCTTAACTGTACCTATAGGCTCGAAATCATTAGGCACCATACTTTACCACTTCAATCCACTAGGACCGTTGTTGAGAGCCACCCGCTCTGACTGGGCCCCGAATATAATCAACTCCACGATTCTTCTAGCATATGCATACCCCCTCGATGAAGCACCCGGCAGAATTACCTCCCTTGAAACCCGTACCTATACAAGGCATAAATCTTGAATCCTTTCCCAAGTCTGAACATGAGCCGATAAGGCCAACCATAGCACACCTTTAACAATTCATTTGCTCAAATTACCACTTATGTTCTTCTCCCATAGTTGAAATAACCCATCAATATGCTGATAACTAGAAACCTCACAAGCAGTTAACCATGCAACCCAATCATAGGCGGTGGGACTCTCCCACTTAGCTTGAAGCCACTATTACACAACTCTGGAATTCACCACGATTCTTTATCTCTTCTTGACATAACCTTGTGCAATCAACCGCCAAAATTCTCTGAATCTTTCTGTAAAACTCCTACTTATACTCTGAATCATCAAGCATATTCGCACGACCGATCTTTTTGTTGTATAACTAATAGAATTCTTCGCAGAAGCCTCGCCAACCATGCGACCGCTGACCTGCTCACAGAGAATAACCCACCTTTGGGAATCACTTCCCGACATCTTCCAACGCTGCTGCACGGGGCACAATCACTACGACATCAATAACCCACCCTGAGTCCGAGCTCACTCTCTAGCTGCACAAGTCCATTCACCCCTCGTGGATATCAATTAAATGTGAGGAAACATCCTTCCAATTCAAGTTATGTTTTATCCTTCTTCATTTCAAGCAGCTCCTTTCCGTTATATCAAATCTCCGACCGCATAAAGTCCATATTTCAAATTAAATCCGTAGACCCCGATCACCAATCACCAAAACTCCCCAAATCATTCCAAACTCTCCTTAAGGTGCATAGTCATCCTACCACAATGCCCATATGCAACTCCGACACTCTCCCACTTTGGCGGAACTCACCCCCTTTAATCGACTACTCGACCTTTGCCTCTTATACGTGGCCTTATAGAAATTTTGACCACCGCCTGACACTCCCCACATGTCCTTCCTCATCCTTTGCTGCTCAGTTGTTGCCTTAAATAAAATCTATCTTCGTAGTGCTTGAACCCACGAACCGCCACTAACTTTAAATCTCCCCGAGGTTATCTTTCTTGGGTCATCAACACTAGATACACTGATTAAATCCTGAACCACCGCACATCGCGATCTCTAACAGTCGCATTTCCATTATTATTTCAAAATATCCCGCCCCAAAGGCGGTTTGACGAAAACCATAACACTGGCGAACTCAACACATATGATCGAGGACGACGACACTACATCGCAGATGAAAATTTCACCATGCTCGAAAATACCAAGTCTCGTTACTCCGTCACCCCCAATATGGACATTCATAGGCCAATTGCTTTTCCTCCGACGGAAATGAGATATCAGATCTCTGAATCGTGCACCGAGTAGACTTCCCTTCAAATCATTCACCACCCCAACATGTAGGCAAGTATCCTATCAACAAGTCAATACTATGTGATAACCAATCATAGCAATCTGTGCATAGTCTCAAAGCTCTCAGGAATACTGTTACTGAGCTAAAATGACAAGATATCCTCCCGCAAGGCAATGACAATAGCCCAATCAATAATACCAGGAGAAACATCCTGCACCACATCTGTAGTACCATTACAATTCTTCAATTCTCGATTTATAACAAGCGTTTCGCGTCACGTAAGATTGAGTAGGAAGGAAACAAGGGCATAAGCCTCAAGGGATCAAATCGCACGATGAGGAATCAAGAAGGGAAGTGCTCCTAACAGCCTGTAGCCTCTCGAAAATAAGTACAGACGTCTCCGTACCGATCCACAAGACTCTACTAGACTCGCTCATGACTTGTGAGACCTAAGGGAACCTAGTGCTCTAATACCATTTTGTCACGACCCAAAATCCACTAAGGGTCGTGATGGCGCCGGACACCGCTGTCAGGCAAGCCAACCAAAATACTTAATTAAATTCTCGTTTTAAAATATTCCCGAAATCACTTCTTTTACGTTTAAACAATACACAGTAAATTCCTCTGAATAAATAATGAAACATTTTACAACTTTTAAAATTTATGGATAAACCCATAGACATCCCAGAACCCAGTGTCACAAGCGCATGAGAAATTTCTAAGAAATAATGTAATACAATAACCGTCCGGAATATAATATTGGACAGAAAATAAATACAGTGATCTGAAAGAGACTCTACTGGCTACGGGCCGTCTTGAGAAATGCAGCTCACCTAAGTCTCCGCATCAACCATGCTGCTACGCCCACTAGGCCACTAGAGATGCATACGCCTGTGTAACAAAATGCACAGAAGTGTAGTATGAGTACGAAAACAATGTGTACCCAATGAGTATCCCATCTAATCTCGAAGAAGTAGAGATGAGAGGTCGACTTTGACACTTACTATTGGTCCAATAACGACATATCAATAATATATTAAATCGTGGATTTTTATAAACATGATTTTAATTCAATAGAATGAAGCAAGTAAACAATTATTTCTTTTATAGGAAATTTCCAAGTTCCTTGTCATCATTTACACATATATTCTCAAGCCGGGAAAAGACATTAACAACTTCAATAAGTTTCAAGGCAAGCAATACAAGCATGTGCAAATCATGCCGAGGACGTACGGCCCGATCCAACAATATTTAAACTGTGCACTGCCAGAGGGTCGAATGGCGCGACCATAGATGCATCTATTTAATCTACCAAGGCGTTCGGCCCGTTCCAGAATTTAAACACACACAGACAGTCAATCAAGAAGTCATCGGAGAACAATTATCCAAAGAAAACCATTTCTCTTTAACAATTTAAGAAAATGAAGTTTAAATCTTTTTAGAATCCATTTACTAATTCGATGTGATTTAAGCAATTCAAACTGTCAATAAAATTACAAATAATCCAAGTATAGCATGCTTTTGGGTCCTAGACTACCCGGACTTAAACATAATAGTAGCTACGCACGGACTCTCGTCACCTCGCACGTACGTATCCCCCACAAATAGGAGCACATAACCAATTACATCACATATGAGAACAATTCCCTCTTACAAGGTTAGAAAGGAGACTCACCTAGTTCCGAAGCCTATATTCCGATTCAAGAACGCGCTTAAACCTCCAATTTGGAGCCGAACAATCCAAAACTCTTCAAATAGGGTAAGAACTAGTCAATACATGCTCAAAAATTCATATTCTAATTATTAAACCAATTTCCCAACCCTAAATGCAAGGTTCCTAAAATTCATCCCTGAGACCCCGTGCCCGTATTCCAAAAATTTTCCAAAGGAAGTTGTTCTCTATAACCTAAGGATCAATTATATATGATTTTAATCCATTTCATAACCAATTTCGTGGTCAAATCTAAGTTTTATTAAAACCTTAGGTCTAGCTCTAACCCCTTGATTTATCCAAATCTTTAGGTGTTAATCTACCCAAAACTCGAGTGTTAAACTTAGAAATAAGGGGGATGAACTTACCTCACGATGCCATGTGGAAATCCCTTCTCAAGAGCTCCAAAATCGCTCAATACCCGAGTGCCAAATGGTCAAAAATTGCTGGAGCTCGACTTAAATGAAGCTGACTGCTTTAGCAGTTTCCGCATCTGCGGTCCCGCATCTGCGAAGGGAGGCCGCATCTGTGGAATTGGCTAAAAGGGTTGGGACCGCTTCTGCGGTCTTGAAGCTACATCTGTGAAGCCGCTTCTGTGGATTGGCCTGGCCAGCTCTGGGCCACATTTGCGAGGCTACGACCGCTTCTGCAGTCTCTCACCTGCGGTCGACCAACCGTAGGTGCGGTTATGACAGAAGCAGATGCTTCAGCACTTCTCCAAATTCCATTTTTGTTCCGTTAACCACCCAAAATCCACCTGAGGCCCTCAGGACCCCAACCAATCATACCAACCAGTCCCAAAACACATTACGAACTTGCTCGAGGCCTCAAATCATATCAAACCATGCTAAAACTACGAATCGACCTCCAATCCAAGCTTTATGAACTTTAGAATTTCAAACTTCTACTTTTGATGTTTAAACCTCTCAAAGTCCGATTGACTTCAAATTTTGTACACAAGTCATATTTGCCATTACAGACCTACTCCAACTTCCGGAATCAGAATCCAACCCCGATATCAAAAAGTGCACTTCCGGTCAAACTTCTCAAAAACCTTCAAATTTCTATCTTTAGTCAAATGACTCCAAAATGACCCACGGACCTCTGAATTCACTTCCGATCGTGCTCCCAATACCAGAATCACCATACAGAGCTACTCCCAGACTCGGAATCCCAAACGGACATCGATAACACTGAAATGCACTTCAACCCAAACTTATGAAATTTTTTCTAAAATGCTAACTTCCACAATAGGCGCCAAAACGCTCCCGGGTCATCCAAAACCCGATCCGGGCATACGCCCAAGTTCGAAATCATCATACGAACCTACTGGAACCTTTAAATCCCAATGCCAAGGTCGTTTACTCTAAAATCCAATCTTAGTCAGTTCTTTCAACTTAAAACTTCCGAAATGAGAATTCCCTTTCCAAATCAACTCCGAATTCCCCAGAATTCAATTTCGTACATGCCTACAAGCCATAATACTTGAAGTGAAGTTGTTCATGGCCCCAAACTACTGAACGATGCACTAGAGCTCAAAAAAACCGGTCGGGTCATTACACAGAGAGAGTGCGGAGATTTGTTGCGGGATTGCACCCCGGTATTCGAGCTAGCATGGCCCGAGAGGTGGAGATGGGTACTGATTATCAACTAGTGGTAGAGATTGCTCGCAGGATTGAGGGGTATCACTAGAGGGGTAGAGAGCAGATTCAGCAGGACAAGAGAGCCTGATTTTCGGGAGAGTTCAGAGGTGCCCCAGCTAGGGGTAGAGGTCACTTCGTGAAGGGTCAGCCCAGCAGGCCCTAATACTCAGCACCACCACCCCCTCCCCGAGGTGGTCCAGTGATGCCTTATTTCAGTGCGATGCTGGAGAGTTCCTACCGCCCACCAGCTATTCAGGGTTCCTCCAGTGGGTATTCTGGTCATCAGGATTCTTCCAGTACTCACTTCAGTGCCGTGCCAGAGAGTTCATATCGCCCACCAACCATCCAGGGCTCTTCCAATGGGTGTTCGGGTCAGCAGGATCAGACTTCAGGGCAGCAGGCTATGGTACCGAGAGTATGCTATGAGTGTGGAGATCCGGGTCACATGAAGAGGTCCTGCCCCAGATTTCTGGGCAAGGCAGTGCATCATGGTCAACAGCCTATAATTTCAGCATCGGCTGCACCGTCACCTAGAGGTGGAGGGCAAACTGGTAGGGGCCGTCCTAAAGGTGGAGGCTAGGCAGGGAGAGGTCAGCCAGTTATTGCTCAGTCAGGTGGAGAGGTCAGCCAGTTATTGCTCAGGGCAAACTAGCCAGCCGGCGCTACAGCCAGATTCTATGCCCTTCTGGCTAGGCCAGATGCATTGGCCTCAAATGTCGTCATCGCATGTATTATTTCCGTCGGCGGTAGAGATGCTTCGGTATTATTTGATCTAGGGTCTACTTATTCATATGTATCATCTTTGTTTGCTCATTTCCTGGTTATTTCTCCTGAGCCTTTGGGCACTCCTGTTCATGTGTCCACTCCTGTGGGTGATTTTATGGTTGTGGATCGGATCTACCGGTCCTGTGTGGTCACATTCTATGGTTTCGAGACTAGAGCGGATCTCCTGTTGCTTGACATGATCGATTTTAAGGTCATCCTAGGCATGGATTGGTTGTCTCCATATCACGCGGTCCTAGATTGCCATGCCAAGACTGTTTCATTATCAATGCCAAGGTTACCAAGGTTGGAGTGGAAGGGTTCCATGGTTGATACATCTAGTCGGGTTATTTCTTTCCTGAAGGCTCGGCATATGGTCGAGAAGGGGTGTTTTGCTTACCTAGATTATGTTCGGGACACCACCGTAGAGTCTCCGATGATTGATTCAGTTCCAGTAGTTCGAGAGTTTGCTGATGTGTTTCCTTCTGATCTTCCAAGCATGCCACCGAATCGTGATATTGATTTCTGTATTAATTTGGCTCCAAGCACCCAACCTATATCTATTCCACCGTACCGCATGGCTCCTAAGAAGTTGAAGGAGTAGCTTGAGGAGTTGTTAGAAAAGGGGTTTTTTAGACCCAGTGTATCACCGTGGGGTGCACCAGTGTTATTTATGTAGAAGAAAGATGGGACTATGCGGATGTGTATTAATTACCACTAGTTGAACAAAGTCACCATCAGGAACAAGTATCCGTTGCCTCGTATCGATGATTTGTTCGACCAATTTCAGGGTGCTAGGGTGTTCTCTAAGATAAGATAGAATTGAGGTCAGGGTACCATCGGTTGAAAATTTGGGACTCGGATGTTCCGAAGACCACATTCCGGACTAGATATGGCCATTATGAGTTTTTGGTGATGTCTTTTGGCTTGACTAATGCCCCAGCAGCATTTATGGACTTGATGAACTGGGTGTTCAGGCCTTATATTGATTCATTTGTCATCGTCTTCATTGACGACATCTTGATATACTCCCGTAGCTTGGGGGAGCACGAGCAGCATTTGAGAGTAGTGCTTCAGACCTTGCGAGAGCAGAAGCTATATGCTAAGTTCTCCAATTGTGAGTTTTGGCTGGAGTCAGTGGACTTCTTGGGGCATGTTCTGTCAGGAGAGGGTATTAAGGTGGATCCCAAGAAGATTGAGGCAGTTCAGAGTTGGCCACGTCCTACCTCAATGACCGAGATCAGGAGTTTCCTAGGGCTAGCAGGTTATTACCGGCGATTCGTGCAGGGCTTTTCATATATTGCATCACCTTTGAATAGATTGACACAGAAGGGTGCTCCTTTCCGTTGGTCCGATGATTGTGAGGAGAGTTTCCAGAAGCTCAAGACAACTTTGACTACAACACCAGTTCTGGTGTTGCCTTCCGGCTCAGGGATGTATACGTTATATTGCGACGCTTCGCACGTTGGATTGGGGTGTGTATTGATGCGGGAGGGGCGAGTTATTGCCTATGCTTCACGCTAGCTGAAGGTTCATAAGAAGAATTATCATGTGCATGATATAGAGTTGGCCGCAACTGTTCATGCTCTTAAGATATGGAGGCATTATCTGTATAGGGTGTCATGTGAGGTTTATACTGAACATCGCAGCTTACAACATTTGTTCAAACAGAGGGATCTTAATTTGAGGCATCGTAGGTGGCTTGAGTTACTGAAGGATTATGACATCACCATTCTTTATCATCGGGGAAAGGCAAATATAGTTGCGGATGCCCTAAGCAAAAAGGCAGAGAGTATGGGTAGCTTAGTATTCATTCCAGCAGATGAGAGGCCACTAGCCTTGGAAATTCAGTCCTTGGCTAATAGACTTGTGAGGCTGGATATTTCAGAGCCCAGCCGAGTTCTCGCGTGTGTGGTTGCTCAGTCTTCATTATTGGGGCAGATCAAGGCTCGGCAGTTTGATGATCCATATTTGGCAGTTCTCAGAGAGACAGTGCTTCAGGGTGGTGCCAAGGAGGTTACTATTGGCGAGGATGGTGTTTTACAACTCCAGGGTAGTTTATGTGTTCCTAATATTGATGGTTTGAGGGAGAGGATTCTAGAGGAGGCACACAGTTCACGGTATTCCATTCACTCGGGAACTACGAAGATGTATCGCGACTTGAGGCAGCATTATTGGTGGTAGAGGATGAAGAAAGACATAGTAGAGTATGTGGCTAGGTGTTTTAATTGCCAGCAGGTCAAGTATGAATATCAGAGGCCGGGTGGCCTACTTCAGCAGATGCCGATACTAGAGTGGAAGTGGGAGCGCATCACCATGGATTTCGTAGTTGGGTTGCCGTGGACTTTGCAGAAGTTTGATTCAGTATGGTTCATTGTTGATAGGTTGACCAAGTCGGCCCACTTTATTATAATGGCAACTACTTATACAGTAGAGAGGTATGCTCAGATTTACATTCGGGAGATATTCTGGTTGCACGTTGTGCCTGTTTCTATCATATCAGATAGGGGCCCTCAGTTCACTTCCCATTTATGGGGAGCCATTCAGAGTGAGTTGGGGACCCGTGTAGAGCTCAGCATAGCATTCCATCCTCAGACCGACGGGCAGTCGGAGCAGACATTTTAGATTTTGGAGGACATGTTCAGAGCATGTGTGATTGACTTTGGAGGGCAGTGGGATCAGTTCTTTCCCTTGGCGGAGTTTGCATACAACAACAGCTATCGGTCCAATCGCCATTGTCAATCTCCTATCGGGTGGTTCGAGCCTAGTTATACGGTATAGATTTGGTACATGATGCCTTGGACAAGAAGGGTGTTATGAGATTCGGGAAGAAGGGCAAGCTGAGTCCAAGGTTTATTGGCCTATTTGAGGTGTTGAGGCGAGTTGGGGAGGTTGCTTACGAGCTAGCTTTACCCACATCTTACGGGAGTTCATAGGTTTTTCATGTATCGATGCTTCGGAAGTATCATGCCGACTTATCCCATGTGTTGGACTTCAGTACTATTCAGCTGGATGAGAGTTTGGGTTACGAGGAGGAGCCAGTTGCCATTATTGATAGACATGATCGCCAATCGAGGTCCAAGAGGATTTCTGTGGTGAGGGTCTAGTGGAATGGCCAACCAGTCGAGGAGGTGACCTGGAGTCCGAGGAGGACATACGGAGCAGATATCCACATTTATTCGGCAGCTCAAGTACTTTTCTATGTCCATAGAAGGACGAAAATTTGTTTAAGAGGTGGAGGATGTAACGACTCGACTGGTCGTTTTGCCTTTTAGAACCCCGTTCCCTTAAATAAAACTTCACGCGCTTGCTTTATCTAATTTACGACTTGCGGGGATGGTTGGTTCAGGATTTGGAAGAGTTTAGAGGAAAATATGCCCACTTGATTCCTTAGGATTTTTGGCTAAGTTTGACTTTGGTCAACATTTTGAGCAAACGGACCCGAATTTGTAGTTTGATGATCCCGGAGGTTCCATAGGAAAATATGGGACCTGGGCGTATGCCCGGAATCGAATTCTAGGTCCCTAGCCCGAGTAATGAATTTTTATTAGAAATTGTTAATTTGAAGTTTTAAGGATTTAAAGAAACTAATTAATGATTGGTCACATGGGTATCGGGCTCGTATGTTAGTTCTGAAGCCCAGTACAGGTTCAAAATAACATTTAAGACTTGCCCACAAAATTTGGTGTCAATCCGAGTAGTTTAAGGGCGTTTTGGCCCGTTAGAGGAAAAATTAAGAACTTGAAGCTCATAAGTTTAATTCAATTGGTTTTAGGGGGTGATTCTTAGATTTAGCGTTGTTTTGGGCGTTCTGAAGGTTTGAGTAGGTATGTTTCATGATTTCAGACCTGTCGGTATATTCGGGCGGCGCTCGGGAGCCCCGAGCGTCAATCGGACGAGACTCGAGTGAAGTTGAAATTTTTGAGAAGTGCTGAAGTTGTTGCTTCTGTCATAACCGCACATGCGGTTGGTGGACTGCAGGTGCGAGATCGCAGATAAGGTCCATCTATCGCAGATGCGGCCCAGGGAAGGCCAGGCCAAACCACAAAAGCGGCTCTCGAACCGCAGAAGCGGCCTCAAGACCACAGAAGCGGTCCCAACCCCTTTCGCAGATGCGGTCCTTTCTCGCAGATGCGGTCCCCTGATCGCAGATGCGAAAATCGTTGAAGCAGTGAGCTTCATTTAATACGGGTTCTAAGTCAATTTTTACCACTTTTCACTCCTCCATTGGCGAATTTAGAAACTTTTGAGAGAAGAATTCCACCTTGCATCTTGAGGTAAGTTCATCCCACTAATTCTTAGTTTAATACTTGTGTTTTAGGTAGATTAAACACTAGAATTTAGGTAAAATCAAGGGGTTAGAGCAAAACCTAGAGTTTTAAAAAAAGTTAGATTTAACCACGAAATTTGTTATGGAATGAATTAGAAATCATATATTCTTGATTCTTAGGTTATAGAGAACTACTTCTTTCGAAAAATTTCAGAATCCGGGCATGTGGGTCCGGGGTCAGATTTTAGGAAACTTGTGTTAAAGATTGGAAAATTGCTTAAATTGCTAGAATTCGATCGTGTGAGTCTATATTGACTAGTTCCTACCTCATTTGACTAGTTTGGGATCGTTCGGCTCCGAATTGAGGGCTTGGACTCGTTCTTGGGATTGGAAGTGCACTTTGGAGTGAGGTGAGTCTCCCTTCTAACCTTGTAAGAGGAAATTGTCCCCATAGGCGTAATAATTGAATTAATTGCTATTATATGTGGGGGCTACGTACGCACTAGATGACGAGAGTCCGTGCGTAGCTACTATTATGTTAAGTCCGGGTAGTCTAGGACCCAAAAGCATGCTCTACGTGATATTCTGGTAACTTGATAATAAATTCGGCTTCGTATAAATTATGTTGAATAAGGTAAATGAGACTAGTAGAGGAACCTTATCTTGCTTGGCCTTCTAAAAGAGAATTTGAATATTCCTGCGTATAACTACTCCTCAGATATACATTATTGTCTGCTTGTTGATGAGTTTATTTATATTTGACCACGTCGCACGTGTGATTCCCGATCAGGGTAATAGATGCATCTATGGTTCGAGCCGTTCGACCCTTGGCAATGCACAATTTACTTTCATGTTGGATAGGGTCGTACGTCCCTCAGTGTTACTTGCGCATGCTTTACTTAGTATTTCTCTGTGGACTGAACTTCACATATGCCTTGAAACGTAAATGTATACCCATGATATTATTTGGAAAAAGAACTATTATTCCTTGTCATATGATGCTAATTAATTGTGCTATCCATGCTTATTATAAATTCTTTCTCATATTATTTGACCCTAGTAAGTATCAAGTCGACCTCTCGTCTCTACTTCTTCGAGATTAGACTGGATACTTACTGGGTACATTATTTATGTACTCATACTACACTTTTCTACTTAATTGTACAGGATCTGAGGCAGTTGTATCTGGCTATCAGTCTGGTGTGCATCCCTGAGCGGATTTCAAGACTTCTACGGTGAGCTGTTTCCCTTTCCGTGCCGTTCAGCAGCCTGAAGGAGTCTCTCTTATGTATTTTTGTTGTCTATTCTGTTTCGGACAGTAGAATAGTGTGATTCTTTTGCATATTCTACTAGTTTCCCTCAGCTTGTGACACCAGTTCTTGGCACACATATTAGTAGACTATATTATTTTGGGATTGTATGATTATTTTTGACTTTACTGATCATTTCTGATTTTATTTCAACTTAAAGAATCATTTCAACTATTTTGGGTAAAAGTAAATGAGAGCTTATTTAGTATTTTTCCGCGTTGGCTTGCCCGACAATGGTGTTGGGCGCCATCATGACCTATTATGGAAAGGGGTCATGACAGGAACGCTCAAAATAACATTAAAACACCAAATTTGCATCGAATTCAAGCCTAAGAATTTTAAAATCTTCCGAATTATGCTTTTGATAAAAAACCCAACCAATCCACGTCCGAATGACCTAAAATTTTGCACACACTTCACAAATGACACAACGGAGCTACTGAAACTTCCGGAATTCCATTCCGACCCCTATATCAAAATCTCACCTATCAACCGGAAAATGCCAAAATCTCAATTTCGCCAATTCAAGCCTAAACCTTCCATGGACTTCCAAAACGCATTTCGATCACGCTCATAAGTCCCAAATCACCTAATGGAGCTAACCAAATTATAAAAATTCCGATCAGAGATCATATACCAACAAGTCAAATCTTGGTCAAACTTTTCAAATTGAGAACTATTCTTCCAAATTCATTCTGATTACCCTGGAAACCAAAACCAATGATTTATATAAGTCATAATCCATCACACGGGGCAAGTCATACCCGAGAACCGACGAACAAAGTGTAAAAGCTCAAAACGACCGGTCGGGTTGTTACGCTTACGTGCAATAAGGTTTATATGTTGGGTTGCATTTTCACTATGTATGCTAAAGTATTTGTCACAAGTGCAATCGATTTTACTTTGTTTCACCTATACTTATTACTTACGGTGTTGCAATATCTTCCTCGCATTGTCCCTTGCTTAATTTACATCATTGTCTCTCTTTTTTGTTTGTATATATAGTCTATTATCAAGGCCAAGTGTTGATTCACATTAGATTTTGGTTACTGATGTCATTCAATTTATCTATGCAGATTACATCTTCATTTAGAGCAATGGGTCCTTTAATTAATTTCATCCACACTTTTGACCATCCTTGCGAAAAGTTCCATCTTTCTTGGTAGAGTTCATCACACAAATTGTGAAGATGAATTTTTTTACCTTTTCTTAAATAGTCAAAGAACCTCGGTCATGTTCAGAAGTAGTAAACACATTAGTCTACAAATTGTTATTTTGCAGGATACTCATTAAAGTGGGAAGATACCGTTATTTTTCAATATGTTTGTGTATGAGTCATGGAGATAGAGTTTAGGTGCCATTGTACAACTGTTATTGAGGAGCAGAAAAGAAATTCTTTTATTATAAAATGCAACATCGATATATGGAAAGAAAGGAAACTGACTGAATCCATTCTCGGCGAGAAAATTGAAAATGTGGCCATCGCAGTTGTAGGTGAACCTATTATTTGATGCAGGTAATTTTTTAAGGCATTGCGAGGCAATGCTGCTGAAATTACCAGTGAACTCGATGTATTCGGCCAAGATCACCGTTCCCGAGCCTTGGCAGAGAATTCCGGATGTTTGAACTGGGCACTAAGGCTTATTTTCCTAAATGAAAGATAATATCTTCAGATTTTGCTTGATCTAATGCGCTCAATTGAGCCGTGGTAGCATGGGTAGGTGCTCGAGGTGTTAAACAGTGATTTTGGACAACTCCAGCACAGTTCTAAGCACGTTCGAGGATGAACGTATATTTAAGTGAGAGAGAATGTAACAACCCGACCGGTCGCTTTGAGCTCTAGCACGTCGTTCAACAATTTTAGGCCATGAGCAGCTTCACTTCAGGTATTATGACCTGTACGCGTGGTTGGAATTGAATTCCGGGAAGTTCGGAGTTGATTTGGAAAGAGAATTATCATTTCGAAAACTTTAAGTTGGAAGAATTGACTAATATTGGATTTTTGAGTAAACGACCTCGGAATCAGGATTTGAAGGTTCCAACAGGTTCGTATGATGATTTCGGACTTGGGCGCATGTCCGGATCGGGTTTTGGAAGACTTGGGAACGTTTCGGCACCTATTGTGGAAGTTGGCATTTTTGAAAGAATTTCATAAGTTTGGGTTGAAGTGTATTTCAGGGTTATCGATGTCTTTTGGGATTCCGAAACTGGGAATAGCTCCATATGGTGATTCTGGTGCTGGGAGCACGATCGGAAGTGAATTCGGAGGTTCGTAGGTCATTTTGAAGTCATTTGGCTAAAAATAGAAATTTGAAGGTTTTTGAGGAGTTTGACCTGAAGAGAACTTTTTGATATCGGGATCGGATTTTGATTCCAGAATTTAGAGTAGGTCCGTAATGTCGAATATGACTTGTGTACAAAATTTGAGGTCAACCAGACGTGATTTGATAGGTTTTGGCATCGAATATAGAAGTTTGAAATTCTAAAGTTCCTTAAGCTTGGATTGGAGTGTGATTCATGGTTTTAGCGTTGTTTGATGTGATTTGAGGCCTCGAGCATGCTCGTGTTATGTTATGGGACTTGTTGGTATGTTTGGACGGGGCCCCGAGGACCTCGGGTGTGTTTTGGGGTGGTTTCAGATCATTTCGGGCTATTTTGCAATGATTGATGGTGGTGCCTGGTGTTATTCTTCGCGTTCACGAGGATCCTCTCGCGTTCGCGAAGAAGGATTTGGCTTCAGGGACTTTCTTCTTCGCGTTCGCGAAGAAGGAAACCTCTGTTGCACAGGTCTGACTTCGAGGCTCATATCTTGTAATCTATAAGGAGATTGGAGATAATCTAAAAATAAAAGTTATAGCCCTTTGTGTCTAGTTTTCATAAAAGTAAATCATTTAGCATTTGGATTTGTGTACAAAACGTTATGGCTAGTATACTACAGGCTGTCCGAGAAGATGAAGAAGAAATTTGTATTGCACAGGGCTGATTTTGGAAGCTTATATCTCAAATTCTATAAGGAATTGGGAGACAAGCAAAACACATAAGTTGTAGATCTTGGTTTCTAGTTTTCAAAACATTAAACCATTCATCATTTGGAGTTTTGTACAAAATGTTATAGCCATTATACTAGAGGCTGTCTGAGAAGAGTTTGGAAAATGATTTTTGGGAATTTTCTTCTTCGCGAACCTGATGGGGGTCTCGCGAACGCGAAGAAAAGTCGTTTGGGCAGTGTACGTAAATAAATGGGTTTGGTTCATTTCATCTTATTTCTTCCATGGGAGCCGACCTAGGAGCGATTATGAAGCTCCATCTTCATCATCTATGTCCAGGTAAGTGATTCACACCTATTGCAAGTTAATTACTTGGATTATATCTAGATTTTATCATGAAAAATCATGTAAATTAGTAAAAAATTTGGTATTTTGAAGCAAACCTAGGGAATTTTTTGTATTCTTGGATTTTGACCACGATTTTGGATATGAAATTGAGAGCAATTTATATATTTGAGTTCGTGAGGTTGTGGGTAAACTTTATCTTCGAAAAATTTCGGAATCCGAGCACATGGGCCCAAGGGCAATTTTGTCAATTTTTTTATCGGGGTTAGAAATTGTTATATATTGGGTTATTATGAGTAATTGAATATATGTTAATAGGTTTACATAATTGTTGGCTAGTTTTGGAGCATTGTGCATCGATTTGAGTCTTCGGAAGGGCGTGGAATGCCGGTTTTGGAACTTCGAAGCGAGGTAAGTCTCCTTTCTAACCTTGTAAGAGGGAATTAACCCCATAGGTGAACTAAATTATTATGTGCTTATATTTGAGGGGGCTACATACGCACGAGGTGACGAGAGTCCGTATGTAGCTACTAGTAATGCCCATGTCCGGGTAGTTTAGGCTTACATCATGCTTTGTTGATATTGTTGTTAATTTATGTTATTGTTGTCTTGAGAAGAAACAAGATAAGGGTTGCGTAATAATTTTGGTGAAAGGAATTTGAGTTGAGGAATTTAAGATTTTTAAGGGTTTTCATGAAACTTCGTATTTTCGAA
Organism: Nicotiana tabacum; assembly: GCF_000715075.1. Taxonomy (NCBI): domain Eukaryota; kingdom Viridiplantae; phylum Streptophyta; class Magnoliopsida; order Solanales; family Solanaceae; genus Nicotiana; species Nicotiana tabacum. The sequence goes on along the minus strand of NC_134099.1, from coordinate 141,436,368 downwards.
AGAATTGAGAAATATTATAATGACTTAAGAAATCTATGTGTAACCGCGTCGCATGTGCATTTCGCGAGCGGGGAAAATCTCTTTAAAAGCTTCATGTTGAATTGTCCTTATTTTGAAAGGAATCCAGAAAAGGATTTTGATTTATTAATAAATTATATTTGGTTGCGTCGCATGTATGATTTGCGAGCAGGGAAATCCGTAATATATTTGACCGCGTCGCACGTATGATTCGCGAGCGGGGTATTTCCTTCTGGTAATCTTATGGGATCGGGTCGTTCGCCTCGGCAAGATTTATGTACCACACTCTCATGGGAGCGGGCTGTTCACCTCGGCAGATTAATAGATGCATCTATGGTTCGCGTCGTTCGACCCTCGGCAGTGCACAGTTTACTTTTATGTTGGATCAGGTCGTGCGCCTCGAAATTTCCTATATATATATATATACACTATTCTTATGGAATTTGTGCTTAATATTTGGCTAGAAGCCAGTGTATCTTAGGGTTTTTCCTTGATTTGATTTATGACAACCTCTTGATGATATCCACTATATCTTTATATATATGCTCCGGTTACGGAGGGAACTTGCTAGTTGAGAGCTCGAGAAAAAATTATAAAGAAGGGAATTGTATCACGTATTTAATACATGTTTATCTCATATATTTACTCTGTTTCATATTTATTTACTTCTCTACTGTATTTTATATTATTGGACCACTAGTAAGTGTCGAAGTCGACCTCTCGTCGCTACTTCTTCGAGGTTAGACTGGATACTTACTGGGTACGCATTGCTTTCATACCCATACTACACTTGATGTGCATTTTTGTTGCACAGGCACATGTATGTCTAGTGGCTTCGTTAGGTGCAGCGGCATGGTTGATACGGAGACTTAGGTGAGCTGCATCTCTCAGGACGACCCGCAACCAGCAGAGTCTCCTTTAGAGTATTGTATTTTCTTTTTTGTCCAATTTGTATTCTGGACAGTTATTGTGTTACATTTTAAATTAATAGAAATTGCTCATACACTTGTGACACCGGGTTCTGGGATGACTATGAGATTTTTCAGTATTTAGTTTATTAAAGACATCATTATCCACTCAGTGAAGTTTATTATATATTGTTTAATGTAAGGAAAAGAAAGAATTTTAAAAATACTAAATTGAGAATTTAATTAACTTCTTGGTGTTGGCTTGCCTGACAGTGGTGTCCGGCGCCATCACGACCTTTAATGGATTTTGGGCCATGATAATACGCTTTAGGTAACATGTGAGTTGTCATGAAAATTAAATGTATTGGTTTTGGAAAAAATGTAAATAGCCAAAATTAAATTAAAATATATTCGAACTTATCTCTTTAGTATTGGTATTTTTATTTGGCGTTAAACCATTGATTAGAGGTGCAATATTTTTGTTGATTATTACTTGATTGCTTAAAAAGGTTGTAGTGTCCTATTCCGGACTTGAGTATATCTCAAGGGATGATTTTCCAGCGCATTTTTTTAGCCATCAGATTTTCTATTGCACAGGTTCTATCTGTTGCGTGTGGGCGTACTTTGAAGGATGGGAATTGATCAAGATTAAAGTCACTACATCATTTCTGTTGGAGCTACTACAAATAGAATTTTGTGCAAGTTGGTGCACCAAGATTAACCTTCATTCTGGACTGGAACTGAAATAAGATTTGAACCAAATGTGATGCCCTTTATGTTTGTACTCAATTAAAATATTTATGCATTTTCATGTGGACTGATCCTTTTAAAGCCAAAGATTGTTGTAACATTTCTCAGGTATGTTGTAATAGCTCTTGGGGATTGGTGGTCCCTAACAACAAACTTATAGAGAGTTTGAGACACCCGATATAATTCACCTATTTGTCTTTTGGTTTAATTTTTTTTTAATACGGTCGATAAATTTAGTCTGCAATATATATATATATATATATATATATATATATATATATATATATATATATATATATATATATATATATGTTTCTAATATCTCTCTGCTCTTTTTTATTTGAAATGATTCATGCATCGCGCGGGTAAGTATACTAGTTATTTAATAATAAGGATGAAAGATATGAGAGAAAAAAGCATGGTAACGATGCCACCACACCAAATCTGTTGTCTCATAAAATGACATTTTTCGTCGTTACGTAATGACGAATTTAACTATATGATACAATAAAATTAATGTAATAATTAAAATAAATATTGTAGTTACAATAACAATAAGATACAATACAATAGGTAACAACCATCCAAACAAGTTGTTCTTATTTTCAAAAAATATATCCTCGTATGATTGGGCCAAAATTCAAGACACTTTTGTTGCTATGATTGGGCCAATGACACAGAAAGGGGTTTTGGCAGTAAAAATTGCACGGGGCGCCCTATTTGGTCGCTCCCATTTAACCTATACTTATTTTTTTTTAAACTTTTAACTTGTACCCACTTTTTAAATAACTCCAGTCTCCTTTCTCCTCCTCCTTCGTTGTCTTCTTCTTCTTTCTTCTGTTGTTGTTGGTGCTGCTATGGAACTTCAGTTATTAAAATTTTGTGTAGACATATATGTTCAATGATAAGACGAAAATTTTCTTACACTACTGTATTCCAGTCAAGAAATACGAATGGATCTACAAGTGGTCATTGTTTGGCACCATGTCCTTTTTCACCCTTAACTTCAGGCTGAAGTGAAAGCAATTCACCACAAATTTAGCATCTTGCCCATGACAAGGAAACACCAAGTTACTTGTATAGTTGTATGCAATAAGAAATAAAATATCCATTGCTTATATAGTGCTGAAGTTTTTACAAATGAACTAAATAACTTCAGCTCTAGAGCTGAAATTCGTCAGTTACAAAAACAAAAACTTCAGCAATGCAAATAGAGAACAAAACTTCAGCTACTATGCTTAAGTTCAGCAATTACAAACAAAAACTTCAGCACACTTGGTTCAACACACTTGCTACTTCAGGCCCCTCTACTAGAATGCTGAAGTTTTGCGTGATTGCCTTTGCTACTTCAACCCCGTATACTGAAGTTCTGCGAAAAAGCGGGTACGCTTGCAATTTTTTTTGCAAAGCGGGCACAAGTTAAAACGTGACACAAAAAGCGTGTATAGATGCAAATCTCCCGTTTTGGCATGGTATAACAACATACTCATATAATTAGCAGAAAATAGCCCTAGTTATAGATATTGACATCAAATAGCCAATAAATGTATATCACAATAATTTTTCTTCTTCTTTGTCTATACCAACATGTATATTAAAATTTTATTTTCATTCTTTGTATATAAATAATATTATTCTTTGTAAATTAATAATATAAAATTATATATATAGTTATTGCTGCCTTTTTATCAATGTATATCACAATAAAACTATTGTATTATTTGTATATCACAGTGTATAGCACATCAGATATATGTATACCAAAATAGATATCAAAAGTTTATTTTTCCTCTTTGTGTACATCAAAAATTAATTTTCTTTGTATACTAAAATATTATTTACTCCCACAATTATATTTATTATTTTTATATTTTAGAACTTGCTTAAACGTGCTATATCAAAAATTTATTTTCCTTTTTGATCAATAATTAATAATTATATTATTGATATATCATAGTGTATAACATAATAATATGTATATAAAAAAATATTAAAATTTTATTTTCCTTCTTTGTATAATACATTTCATATTGAAAACTCAAGTTCAAGACGATTCCACATGTGTATCCTCTACCGTGTATATCTCTATGTATATTAGTAATATCTCATGTATATTATGTGTATCTGTATATATCCATAAATATTTATGTTATATATATGATATACTCATATACAATGTGATATACATGACCATCCATAAAAAAATTGTGTTGTATACCGATATACAAAGTGATATACACAGACGTCCTTAAAAACTTGTGAGTGATATACACTGATATCAATGTGATATACACTGATATCAATGTGATATACACATGTTAGAGTTGGATTTTTAGGTCTGATTTTTTGCCTGAAACCAGTCTAAATCACTTCTAATCTTGCTTAAATTTTGTATATAGCCCCTTTTAAGTATTTTCAACCAATTTCAATTACACCCACTCATTCAATCCAACTAAAAAAAGGAAGAGAGAAGAAAAATAAAGTTGAAATATATTTTTTCTCTCTTAGTTTTTGCTAATCTTGCTCAAATTTTGTATATAGCCTTGTTTAGGTGTTTTCAACCAATTTCAATCACACCCACTCATTCAATCCAACAAAAAAAAACGAGAGAAGAAAAACAAAGTTAAAATATATTTTTTCTCTCTTAGTTTTTGCTTCTGATTTTCTCTGATGTGAGATCAACTTTACCTTTTCGTTCCACTGATTTTTTTTTAATAATTTCCACGAATTATTTTGCTAAATTATGAAAGCAAAAGAGAAGAAGAAATACAAGGAGAGAAAGGGGGAGGGAAGCCAAAATAAGCGTGTAGTTTTTTTAGAGAGAATATAAAAGAAAGTAGGTTTATTTAGGATTTGGCTATATAATGCCAATTGTTGGGGTTTTGGCATGGTATAACAACATACTCATATAATTGATAGAAAATAGCCCTAGTTATAGATATTGGCATCAAATAGCTAATAAATGTATATCACAATAATATTATAAATATCACAACTTTTTTCTTCTTCTTTGTCCATACCAACATGTATATTAAAATTTTATTTTCATTCTTTGTATATCAATAATATAAAATTGTATGTATAGTTATTGCTATCTTTATATGAATGTATATCACAATAAAATATTGTATATTTGTATATCACCGTGTATAGCACATCGGATATGTGTATACCAAAATACATATTATAAGTTTATTTTTCTTCTTTGTGTATATCAAAAATTAATTTTCTTTGTATACCAAATATTATTTACTACCACAATTATATTTATTATTTTTATATTTTAGAACTTGCTTAAACATGCTATATCAAAAATTTATTTTCCTTTTTGATCAATAATTAATAATTATATTATTTGTATATCACTGTGCATAATATAATAATAATGTGTATGTCAAAAAAAATTATTAAATTTTATTTTCCTTCTTTGTATAACACATTTCAGATTGAAAACTTAAGTTCAAAACGACTCCACATGTGTATCCCCTATTGTAACCGGTGTATATCTCTATGTACATCAGTAATATCTCATGTATATTATGTGTATCTGTGTATATCCATGAAAACTTGTGTTATATATACGATATATAATGTGATATACATGGGCGTCCATAAAAATATTGTTTTGTATATACGATATACAAAGTGATATACACAAATGTCCTTAAAAACTTGTGTGTGATATACACTGATGTACACGATATACAACGTGATATACACGTTGCAGTTGGATTTTAGGTCTGATTTTTTACCTGAAACCTATCTAAACCATTTCTAATCTTGCTCAAATTTTGTATATAGCCTCGTTTAGATTTTTTTCAACCAATTTCAATCACACTCACTCATTCAATATAACAACAACAACTACTACTACTACTACCCAGTAAAATCCCACAAAGTGGAAAGTTATTTCTGTTATCCAATCAAAAAAAAGAAGAGAGAAGAAAAATAAAGTTGAAATATATTTTTTCTCTTAGTTTTTTCTAATCTTGCTCAAATTTTGTATATAGCCTCGTTTAGGTCTTTTCAATCAATTTCAATAATACTCACTCATTCAATACAAGCAAAAAAAAAAAGAATAGACAAGAAAAACAAAGTTGAAATACATTTTTTCGCTCTTAATTTTTGCTTCCGATTTTCTCTGGTGTGAGATCAACCTTACCTTTTTTATGCCACTTATTTTTTTAGCATAATTTGCAAGTATTTTTACTAAACTATGAGAGCAAAAGAGAAGAGATAGAAGAAGAAATACAAGGAGAGAAAGGGGGAGGGAAACCAAAATAAGCGTGTAATTTTTGTTGAGAGAGAATATAAAAGAGAGTAGTTTTTTTTAATATTTGGCTATATAATGCCAATTGTTTGGGGCTATCTTTGCCAAACCTAATATAAGGCTAAAAATTTGCCAATTCCTGTTATGTGTTGTTATAGGATACCAATTTTTCTTTGAGAATTTTTCATAAAGCACCATCTTTTAGGTCTAATTAGTCATTTATAGATACCCTTTGTTATATTACGTGTTATAGATACCTTTTATATTTTTATACAATGTATTTCATGTATTTAAGCTGTTGTATTCATTAATACAACAAAAAAAATAGGCATAAAAACTGGAATTCCAGCTAAGTTTGACATGTATTTAGCTGTATTCAAGCGGCATTAACGTTAAATACAGTAACGTATATGCGCAAAATCTGGAAGGTTAAACTGGTTAAAAATGGAAGGAAATCAAATCACATGATATTCTCCTAATTTAACTCAACGAACTAAAACGATCCCTTATTAATCTGTATTTGAAAGATACATAATAAATTATAGTTGAATAAAGAGAAATACATATAATAATACAGTTGAGTAGAACTGTATACAGTTGAATACAACAAAATACAACTTAATTCATCTGAATAAAACACTTGAATACAATAAAATACAACTGAATACAGCTGAATAAAAATCTTGAATGCAACAAAATACAACTAACTTCTGCTGAATAAAATAGTTAAATATAACTAACTACAACTGAATACAACTAAATACAGTTGTATAAAACACTTGAATACAACTAACTACTGCTGAATAAAATAGTTAAATACAACTGATTAAAACTGAATACAAGAGAATACGCATAACTTTTTAATACATCTAAAATATATAAATGAATACTACTGAATACATGTGAATACAGTTGAAATATACATTCGAATACAGCTAAATACAAATAGGCGATTTTGGCGATCTAGAGAGAGAAGCAGCCTTATGGCTTCGCCGGCCGGCGACCAGCCATAAATTCCGGCTGGTCAGCCCCCTAACACATCTGCCCAACCTCCTACAACAACTACAAACAATCCCCAGCCCTCAAATCCCACAAACGAAGCCATGAATTACACAAAAGCTGTGAACCCTACTTCGACGACCACTGCCAAGCAAAATCGAGCCGCTACAGTTGAACCAATTGCTCTTCGTCTATCAAAATCAACGAATTAAACTTACCCTAAGCGATTGTAATGGAGTGATAATGGAGGAGAACTAGAGAATTTGAGTGGGAGAAGAGGTATGAATCGTGGGTTGAGGGAGAAAGAGTAAAGTGTATGCAAAAAGAGAGAGAGAACGTGATTAGTCAATTTTACTGTGATTATGTGAGAGAAAAGACTAAAAAGGAGAGAGAAAAATATTATTTAGTATATATGATGTCTTAAATGTAGGATGTAACTATAATTAGATATTTGGCTATAAAGTATAAAAGGTATCTATAGGATGTAATATTTTAAAATGATATTTATTTAAAATAAATAGGGTACTAAGGTTTTCTATAGGGTGTAAAAATTTCTTTTTCTTTTATTTTTCGTAAATGTCACGATTGTAATCGTGACCTTGGATCAACTGGAATAGATTGGGCCAAATCTTAGACTGAGTTGTTAGGCCCAATTAGTCATAGGTCCAGTATTATGTTAGTCTCGTAGCCTTGTTGGCTTTATTACCTAACGGCTATAGGCCTAAATGAAGGACAAGTGTCCAATTATAGTACTAGTCGGTAAGAGGGACAACTATAGCTAGCTAAATACCCAGTATTTATCCTCTCTTTGTAACGTGAGATAATCTATCGATCATTAAGAAAATTGCTTGTTTTTCTTCCTTTAATTTTTCTTTATTTTTTTCTCCACAAATCCAAAATTAGTAGCTCAATTGCTACTTTTGGTATCAGGGCATTGATCCAATGGTGGATCCGCCGCATGAAACTGCTGATGGAGAGGGAGCTATGAACTTAGAGCTTCAGCTTCAATCGTTTATAGAAACATCAACTAAACCTATGAAACAAATAGAAAGAATGGTAAAAAATATTTGTTTGACCAAAAAAGTATTAAACGTTTTTGTTAAACTAATTAACAAAGATATAGAAGACAAATCTTAGCCAAACATAATTAACTCTATGTCACGACCCAAACTGATGGGCCGTGACGGGTGCCCTAGTCCTACCTGTCGAACACCCTAAGCATGCGTCTAAGATATAAACCTGAATGACGTCTGTTGAATTACGAGAATAACATACATGAAGGATACCTGCCAAAAGGTCATATGTACATATACATAATGATGTATTATGGGTCGGGCCCGGGCCTAAATGAGCCAAACGGGTCGGGCCTAACGGGCATGGGCTTAGCGGGCCTGGGCTCTGGCGGTCCCGGGCCTCACGGTCCCGGGCTTCGTGGGCTCAACGGGTGGAACCAGCCCGTGACGGGCCTAAGCCCATATGGTCCTGGGCTAAACGGGCCGGGCTCGTGGGCTTAGCGGGCCTAACGGGCTTTTTTATTTCCGGGCTTTTTTTTTTTTTATTTTTTTGTTTAAGGCAATTTCTTGTAAACCATATCATGGCTATATAAATAATATATATGTAGAAATCTAATTATTAAAGTGTTTGACGAAAAAGTAAAATAACAAAACAATAGTAAAACTAAATTGCCATGCATAATAAATTAATAAGAAAGTACAACATGAAGCATAAATAAGTCTAATAATTTTAAAATAACACAAATTATTGAAATATCTTAAAGACAAATTTGCGGATAAATACCATCAACACAATACGTTATATGCCTCCTTAAAATGCATGTGGTACACCCTGAACGAAAATTTAAGACTCTTCCACAATTCTTGCATTTTAATATTTGGCCTTCTTCATTTTCTTCAAGCACTTCATAGTAGTGCGAAACAAATAAGCGCACTCTTTCCGAACGAGGCATGATGTAACTTGAAAATTAAGATTGAGACTTGAAGTCTTGAAAATTGGAGATTGAGAGATTGAGAGAAATTTAGATTGAGAAATGCATATTGAGTATTGAAATGAAGAAGAGGGAGGGGGGTATTTATAGTGTTAGAGAAGGTTAGTTTTGTAAATTGAAAAAAAATGGCTATTTGTGCAATATGGCCGTTGGTGGTCATTGGGGGTGGGGCCCTCATTTTGAATTTTGAAAAAACTTGTTTTGTACTCATTTTGAATTTTGAAAAATCTTGTTTTGTAGTATATATAGTATACTAGTATAGTATACTATATATAGTATGTTATGTATATATATTTCCAAATATAATTTCTTATAATGTTTTGTAGTATATATATATATATATATATATATATATATATATATATATATATATATATATATATATATATATATAGATTTTCTTGTAGTATATATTGTATGTTATGTATATATATTACCTTATATATTTTCTTGTAGTATATATTGTATGTTATGTATATATATTATCTTATAAATTTTCTTGTAGTATATATTGTATGTTATGTATATATATATATATATATATATATATATATATATATATAGATTTTCTTGTAGTATATATTGTATGTTATGTATATATATTACCTTATATATTTTCTTGTAGTATATATTGTATGTTATGTATATATATTATTTTATATATATATATACATAACCTTGACATCAACAGCCATCTGTTCAGCAATCAATTTAATCTTTTGCTGAACCTTAGCAGATTGTAAAGTATCGAATATATTCATGCTTAATATTTCTGATTGTAATGAATTAACATGCCTTTGTTTCATATTAATCAAGGCGTTAATATCTCTAGTTACGGGATCTGTAACAAAAGAATAACTTATCTCTCTATCTTGATAAGTTGCAGAAAAACCCTGTGCATCTATGTTATTAAAAAGGTAAATAGCATTAATAAAAGGGGTTCTTAGTAGGAACAAGACCCTCTTGAATACAACTTACATCTGCTCCACTATCAATCATTGCTACATCAGTTAGAGAGAAAGTATTATCAATCAAGATAGTACATTTAATGTACCACTTATGAGCCGTAACAACCTGCATCATTCCTAAAAACATATCAGAATTTTCATTAATCGAATCAATCTGATCAGAAATTTCTTTTCCCTTTTCATTTGACGATTCGGAAATTCCTTTAGCCGAAAAATCAGTTGGAAAATCAGTTAGAGAATTATTTTTCTCAATTTGAGTAATCCGGTGATCACAAATCATTTGATTTTGTTTAAGAGACTTAATATCTTTTTTCAAATTCTCAATTTCGATTTTCAAATCATCAAAAGAAGCATCTCTGCTAGGTGTACTGGACTTATGAAGTCGTTTATTAAATTCAGACAAAGAATAAGGCGCAAAATGTTCAAATTCGTTCTTATATTTTTCAAATGGTTTTGAACTACTAGAACTAGAACTTGCAACTAGATTAATAATTTTTTCACGAAGTTTTTCATCGGTAACTTCCTTTAAAAGTTCTATTACATTTTCAGATGTAATAGTTTTCATATTTAAATCATGAAATTGTGATTGCAATTTATAAAATTCGTCATCATCACAAGTACAAATATCACATTTGCAAGCAATGCAAGAAGTATCAACATTTTTATCACTATCAGATAAATCAATTAAATCAACTTCATCTTCAGATTCAGTTTCAGAGTAATAGTCAGATTCTGATCCTGAAGTGTATAACAAGCCATAAACCTTATCGCGTAACTCATCATCGAGTTCTAAGGTTTTCAGCTTTTGAAGCTTGCAATTTGGAGAAATATGACCAAACTTTCCATACTTATAACACTTAATATCAGCGAGATCTCTCTTTGATCTATTCTTCATAAATCGAGTATGACGATTTACCAAAAGCCTCTCTCTTTTATCTGAAATATTGTCATTGTCCTGAACAATATTTGTTTGAGGGTTAACTTTAACCCTTTCGACATGCTTTTTTTACCAAAAAGAAGAAATGAGGAATACAAACTCTATTTTGGCAAATACGAGTATTTGGTAATTTATACTCTATATCTAAAGCATGACCAGAAGCAGATTTGACCAAATGAGTGGTCTTTTGAAAATATTTAGTAGGAACAAGACAATTTTATTATAGTTTTAATGATTGTATGGAAAGATCTATCCTTTTACCCAAGCAAGGGGCCTGTCTAGGTCCGATACATACTCTTATTGAGCCCATGTGTCTAGCAGTTCTAACTGTGAAAGGGATAGCCCTTTTGATAACTTCAGCCGGCTTTAATGTCACAGCTGGCTAGACGTAGCCACTAAGGCAAAACCAATAAGAGTAGTACCAGAGTCGACTGTACCACAATCTTGGAACCAAGCCAAGAAACTATATTAAAATTCCGTCAATTTAGAAGTAACAATTTATATTATCTTATAAATTTTCTTGTAGTATATATTGTATGTTATGTATATATATATATTTATATTTTCTTGTAGTATATATTATATGTTATGTATATATATTACCTTATATATTTTCTTGTAGTATATATTGTATGTTATGTATATATATTATAGCTTATAAATAATTGCAAGTTAAAGACAAAAAAATATTGCAAAAAGATATTCAAGGGCATGTCTTATAATTTTTATTACCAAAAATGGTATATCTTTCTTAGTCTTCCTCCCCCCAATGGAATGAGCACAACAAGGTACTAATACCACCATTAAAAGGGAAAAAAACTAAAAGAGGATATGCCAAAAAGTACAAGGTACACCATAATCTACATTGTATCTCTAACAAATTTTATAAATCCTTCAAGGTTCGGAGGAGGTTGCGTTGGTGGTGGTGGAAAATAAGCTTGTTCATCACCACTTCTGGGCGAAGCAGCATCCTCCGCAAGTTCTGCCATCATTTCTTCATAAGCTTCATCTACCGCCGGTTGTGATTCCGCAATTCCAAAGTTTCTTCTTTTCGAGCGGATCCAATCTCTGAACAGTACAGATTTTTCCAAGCTCTCCCTCATTGACGCTCTATGATCACCTATTTGAAGTCTTGCTTGACTGAAGCGCTCTCTGATGCAACAGTTGAAGCTTGAATAGATAAAATATCCCGAGCCATCCTTGCAAGAACCGGAAAATATTTTTCCCTTGCCTTCCACCATTCCAAAAGATCAAAAGTGCCGTCTGGATTCTCCTTTTCAAGTCCCTGCGACAAATAAACTTGAAGCTCATTTAGATGTGAAGTTTCATCATAGTTCAATAACTCAGAGATTTGTTGTTTGGCTCTTTTTTTTTACAAGTACACAGGTTCCAAAAAGTGAGAAACAAGGAAGACAAATACGACTAAAAAGGATTAACAGAAGGGTGACACCTATTTGGAATAGCGAGCAAATGATAGCCTTCTTCACTTCGATCTGAGAAAATCATGCGTAAAAATTCTACAGCGGGTATATATCAAACATAATATCTTTTGAAGTGGGATGTCAAGTGAGGTAAACAATGATCTTGAGAAAAAAGAAAAGAGAGAAAGCAATAAGAGAAACAAAGTTTGTAAGGTAGAGTTATCACCTTGAAAACCCCGAACTCCGTCCAAGATTTAAGTGCTTTTAAGCCCGCAGCTCTTTTAGACGATTGTGAACTAGACGAAGTAGGGGTTGGAACATTTGGCCTAGCATGCTCTAAGGCAAGTTGAAAATCATTATAAATTGTTTGAGCATTAATTTTAATTGAGGCTTTTGCATCTGCAAGTGTAGCAAATTCCTCATTTGAAAGATCTAAAGCCTTATAAATATTTGAGTACAAAAAATGAGGACCTCCTAATTTCATTGTAGGATTTAACATTGCAGCAACACCATAAATAGGAGGGATAGGGAAAAAATATTTTTTAAACTTTTCTTTCATTGCATTTATAGCAAGTTGATAAATTTCCCCACCCTCCGAAAATTCAACAAACAAATCACATAGTGCTGCAATATAAACTAAACAGTTTGAAATAGTAGGATAATATTGCCCAGAAAATGCATTTGTAGCAATTTGAAAATGTTCTAAAAAATCTATAAGAATTTTAACATTCATCCAATCTTGAGTAGTAAGCATTTCATCATCATCCTCACCACCCACCCGAGCATTAAACGTTGCATTAATTGGGTTTCTATATTCATATGCAACTACTAAACTTTCGTACATATAATTCCATCTAGTCGGGCAAGCTTTAGGAACCTTTCTTTCTCTAAGGCCATATTCATCACATTTTTTAAAATATTCTCTTAGTCTACTTCTACGGTTTGAATAAAAAAGCCAATTAAGAGCCATTCTAACCTTTTCAATTTCTAAATTTAAAATTCGCATACCATCACCGACAATTAAATGATAAATATGACAAATACATCTAACATGGAATATATTCCTAAATGCGGGATTTAGTGTTGTTGTAAGTATGCCTATAGCACTAGTGTTACTAGAAGCATTATCCATAGAAATTGCCATTATTTTATCTCTAAAGCAAAAATATCTACAAATATCTGCAACAGTGTTAGCTATAAACTTACATGTGTGACATGAATTAATTATTCTATACGCAATAATGCGTTTTTGCATTGTCCACTCCTCATCTATCCAATGACTTGTAACAGTTAGATAATCACAATCATTACCACTTCTACCAATATCAGTAGTAATAGAAATCCGATTACTTATATGAGTAAATAAATACCGCAAATATTATTCATATTCATGTTTATATTTATAAATATCGCTCTTAACTGTTGCGCGAGGCCAACCTTTATAAGTAGGATTAAAAACTCTTCTAATATAATGCACCCAATTAGGATTAGAGGGAAAAGAATAGGGTAAGCACATAACGGTAACCATCTTTGCTAATTCTTCACGATATCTATTTGGATCGTAATATAAAATACCTCTGGTCACAATGTTAATTCCTGGTTGAACTAGGTTTGAACCTGTACTAGGGTTAACATCAGAATCTACATGTGGTTGCCTCTAGCTGCGCTTTCATTTGTAAATATCTAGCTTTATCTCTAGGGTGTGTTTTTATGTGGCTAGTCAAACTACCCGCGCCGCTACGGTCTCCAGTATATTTATGCGCCAGTAATTTCCCACATGTTTTACACTTAGCCTTATTTTGTTCTCTTACTTGAGTAAAAAAATTCCAAACTAATGATGTTTCTAGGCGTTTAGGAGGTTGTCTATTAAAACTAGGGGTTTCTACAGGTGGGTCGGGTGGTACATCAGTTGGGTTATTAAAAGGACTAGTAGGTGTATCATCTAAATCCGGTTGGGTTTCATCTTCATCCTCATTTTCAAAGATAGTTTCATTAGGATAAAGAGCATTCATAGTTTCATCATCTAAATTTTCACCTGGTGCAACATTATGGCAAAATTGACTATCGGAAAATTGAAAACAGGGGTTATCACTATCAAGAATAATAGGAGCAGCAGGACGTCTACCAGGTCTGGGTCGGGGAGCCGGGGGAAGGGTAGTAGGTTGGCCACTACTTTCACCAATTTTTGCTTTACCCTTACCACCAAAAATATTTTTCAAAGAAAATGCCATATTAATTTTAATTATACTAAATAAAACTAACAAAACTATAATATTAAAACTTAAGAGTTGGAACGCGTTTACCGAATTGCCGAACAACTTCTTGAAAATTGAAAATCGTTGAAGACTTGAATACTTCAATTCACCAACTTCACAATTTTTCACGAAATTTCAACAATAAAATAAGCAATTATAGTAGAGAGATTGAGAGAGATTGATGAATTGGTGAGTAAAAATGAAAGAATGAGGGGTATTTATAGTTGAGAATTGGGAAAAAATGTAATTATATAAAGTTTGGGGGCCAAATGACTATTTTTTAAACTTCCAAACGGTCAAAATTGCAGCCCAACGACTATAATTTTAATTTTTGACTGCTGCTATTTTTTAAAAAAATTATTTTTTTTTAAAAAAAAGTAGCCGTTAGGCCCGGTAAGACCGGCCCAGGCCCGCCAGCCGGTACCGGGCTCGTGGGTTTTTTTACCATACCCGGCCCGCCACAGGCTTTTTGCACCATTAGGGACCGGCCCGCCAGGCCCGTTTAGCCCGTTAGGACCGCGGGCCCGGTCCGGTCCCGGTCCCAGCCCGGCCCACCGTACAACATTACATATACATGCGGAATACAGTGGGTGAGCCGATACTGCTATAAACAACTATATACCCAAAACCTGAAAGCCGATAGAGCCACATGCTATCCAACTATACATAACTGTCTACAAACCTCTAATAAAAATACAACTGTACAAAGACGGGACTGAAGCCACGTCATACCCATATATATATATATATATATATATATATATATATATATATATATATATATATATATATATAAGCATGTCCAAATATAAGCAGCTCTGGTTCAAGTGGAGCACGCCAACTCTCGCTGATCAAGGATCCTAAGAAGGGAGAGCGTCAGCTTGCCTACTTGTACCTGCAGGCATGAAATGCAGGCCTCGAAAAATTGGGCGTCAGTACGAATAATGTACTGAGTATGTAAGGCATAAAAATCAGTACCTAACAGACATAGATAAAACATGGAATAAAGAATTCCGACTGTAATTCTAAATTACTTTATAAATCCTGAAACATTTATAATGTCATGCACGTGCGTATAAATGTCGTGTCATGCATAGGTATAGATGTACATAATATCATCAAGCCTCTGAAAGCATCTCATCATGTCATCTCGGCCAATGTGGGCAAAATCATCAACATATACCAATTGATCAGGTGGTGGTGCGTATATAATACCGTAACCTTTTTCCATATCCCTTATACATATATTTACATATATACGCGTATATAACGTCATCTGGTCATGAGTCAATGTAAATGAATGCAATGCATGATAAATATGTCAATAAAATCTTTCGGAGTATCATAAGACCATTTTGTCTCTGATTAATATCACAGAATAGACTTTATCATCTTACGTATTTTCTGAGACCCATGAACAGACAATAGAATAATAAGACTTATGGGAGAATAAGAATAAACATATCTCTAGCATTTCTACGAATAGAGTAATTTATGAAAGTTGTATATTTGCTTATTTCGTTTGTGTTGTATAGATCATGCCAAAAGAAAGAAGGAATAACCTTAACGTACCTGGAGTAGGGAAAAATTCGTATAGTATTCTTGGAAAAGATTGCACTGTACTCCTTTAGAACTGCAAAATTTTACGTTGCTACGGTTCTAACAATTCTCATTGGAATTGTTGCAAGAATTTCGTTGAAGCATTTTTTTTTGGATGGAGTTTAGCATCTAGAAATGTAGGCAACACCAAATTGTCCAATCTTGTGCACTGTTTCAATGGTAACATTTCCTGAAGCCTCTGTCTCAAACCTCCCATTGATCAAATCTACAGCCTCTAAGTATGGATACATCAATATCTCTCTTAGATAATGGAACAACCATATTATCAAGCATTATCCTAGTCAATGAAGTCTTTGTTATCCTACATAGCCACATAAGCCAATATGACCCTTAGTCATGTGTTTGGTTAATTTCTTTGCTGCCACGTTTTGGAGGTGTTAGCCTTATCTCATAATTTAATAATTAACTAGGTAATATTCTGTTACTCGATAATTAACCAATTACCCGCATAATTAAGAATTATCTCAAATTACTTAAAATTCTACTCATTTTTAATATATTTTATATATCATAATATCATGGTCATATGGTACTTTGTATGGTACTAGTCCATAAATATCGAGTATTATAGCTCGGACCGTATTTTATCCTGATAGGTTTTCAATATCTTTGCCTTATGTTCTGATGATCTAACAAACTTAATGTCAAGAACTAGATAGGGAACCTAACTCACTTGGATTACACTGCATCTAACGGATTCCAGCCAAATGTGAGCTTGCTACAGCTTTAGGAGGTAGGAACCCAAACAAGGACCTGATACTCTTGTGGGTTCCTCACGGTAGTACAAAGTCAATTGGACACAGCTGGAAACGAAGATTCTACCGCACTACACTATTTCCAGCGCCCACTCATTCTCTAACCAACTAAAGTGCTCACATCACTTCAAGTGATGTGATCAAGCTGTACCTACAATGAGTTTATACAAAACATCATTCAAGTTACTCAACTCAAGACATTCTGGGCAGTGTGCACAAGAACCAGATTAGGAACCTGATCACTTGGTGCTCCCTTGACAAAAGTACAAGTCAACTATACAGCTGGAACGCAACTGCAGAAAGTGACTGTCCGCAACTGTACAAAGAGGAACACAATAGGGACCTAGTCCCTTAGGGTTCTCTGACAGAAGTACAAGTCAACTACAGCTGGAAAGCAACTGCAGAAAGTGACTGCCTGCAACAGTGCAACAGCCACTTTCCATCGAGATCGGACATCAATAAGGATGTCTTATGTAGTATAAACCTTATGCAAGGCACAAGATTCAAATTCCAACACTTGCAAATACAAAAAACGAAAACTCTCTCAAGTGCTCAAGAACCTCTCTCAAGAACAAAGTTGCTGCAACCTCAAGGACCTGATCCAAGATTGATGATATCTTAAGTCCTTAGGGTTGTTGAGTCTTTGTTATGTGTTCTTCATTATAACTCCTATCCGGCTTTCTTAGAAGCGTTGATTAGGAAACCTTTATAAATCTGTAAACTCCCTGAGTTTATGTTGTGGCTAGGATTAGTCATAAGCAAAAGCCTTTGTAACCGTAGTGTGACAAAGTGGCTTGTGGTGGAAACATCACAAGTTAGTCAAAGTCTTTGTAACTAGGATAGTTATAGAGTGGCTTGTGATGAGAGCATCACAAGTTAGTTAAAGTCTTTGCAATAGGGTTATTGTAAAATGGCTTGTAATAGGGAGATTGCAAGTTAGTGAAGTTAAAAGCCTACAGGTGTAGGCCGTAATTTTTTGATCCCCTTGTGTGGGATTTTTCCACGTAAAAATCCTCTACCTTATTTACATACAGCTTTACCAGCATTCACAGCAGAACCCCATAAAAGACCAGGTACTCTACTATTTGGTGGACTCACACAAACTTAGCACTGTACCAAACTTATAGGACCAGATCGCTATACAGTTTGGTTCATCAGTATTTTTAGAGGAAACACATAGAGAACCCGGTTCTCTATACAGTCTGGTGGACGCAGAGCTTGTTAACATATCCCAAATCAACAACCTTCAACGAAACTCATTTTCTTTAATTCGTGTATCTTATATCCTTCTTGGCACTCACTTATCGCTTGTTATAAATAGCATAAATACGTTAACCTCAAGATAATATTATCCCCGAGTCTACGTTGATTAACTGAAGAGGTAACTTTAACGTACGAATACGCGAGATGTAACACTCTAGATCCAAACATATTAAGTACAAAAATTGAAGAAGAACAAGAACGTGTAATATTTATTGAGATGATTATCGTACATCAAATGTGAATTGTAGGCTTACATCTATGACAGGTTTGCACCATAATTGTGGAAGCAAAGAAGGAGAAGCGAGGGAATTGTTGATGACTACGAGATTCCCCTTGTTGATTCCATAGTGATGACTATCAAAAACCCCTCTCCCAGATCTGGGCTTAGCTCCCCTATATATATAAACAATTTTCCCTTTAATACAATGGTATTTGACCGACGTACTTTCTTATGACTGTATCCTTCATCACTTGCCCAAACATTACACTTGTTCTGTGATGTAAGATTTCTGACGGTTTGATCCCGGAAGTGGCCGAAGTGCTCTTTGCTATCACGCCCCGTGGGCATGACTACGGCTTGGTCGACCCCTTATCGTTCCTTTTAAGAACAACCATCTTATGGTCAAATTTTGACCCATACAGTTAATCCCTCTGTCTGTCAAATTCGCTTCTTGGCAAGCTCAATGGGCAGATTCTGTTGATTCAAAAGTTAGGAGAAATCTGAACATTATGCGTTGAACGAGGTCCTTATGTCAAGGTGGGTGACGTGACGCTTCAGTGGTATCATCGGACTGTTACGTCAGTTTGGAGCTGAATCGTTGCATCGATTCGAGGTATCATGGATACCCATTATGCATTATTATGGTGCACGTTTCCTAGGTACCGTATGGTTTCTCGTGCCCTTTCAGTTTTTTGATTGACAGTTCTTGGGTTTCCCGCTCAGTACATTTATGTTCCTATAAATAGGGGACCCCACCATTCAATTGTTATGCTTTTCGATTTACCTCAGGAATTTTGCAAACTTCCACCTTCTTCAATATTTCATACTTCTGCTTTCGTCAGAATTTGATATGACCATCCTCTCTTTTCCTTCATCACTCTTGTTTATTTCGATCAAGTTAGACAAATGGCTGGTACTTCTTCCAGACTGACAGATTCGTCGAAGCTCTGGTGCTGGAAAATGACATATCTCCTCTTGGAGAGGGAGTGGAGGTGATGGAAGATGAGGGAGTTCAGACAGTGGCTGAGATACTACCCTGCCCGAGGAAATTATGGACTGACTTTAACAGCCTTGCCAGAGATGAAAGGGAACCTATCCCTTCTACCATGGATGAAGTGACGATTACGGTGCTTAAGGCTAAGTGGGGAATTCCAAATAACATCGAAATGGTACCGGTAACGGGGACGAACATTGTACATTTGCACTGCCCGGGGTACTATGCATTTTACGCATATCCTTTCGTTATTGGATATACGGTTCCTCTCCCCTCTCTAGTGGTAGTCTTCTACCGCTTCTATGAAGTGTGCCCGGCTCAGCTCTCACGGTACGCGTACAAGCTCTTCCTCATGCTCATCAAGTACTAATGTGTGACTATAATTCTATAGTTTCATACATTATTTGCCTTGCATTTTATATGCTTTAATGATAAATTACACTTTATTTGCGCGTAATGGAGTCTATTTTTTGTGTAGGTGAATTGGAGATGAAAGTAGAGCAAAAGGGATACTTAAACGTTGAAAGTGTGCTCGAGAACAGTGAAAAGAAGAGGCCAGGCAAAGGCCAGCCAAAAGCCAAGCTGAACCAAGCTTTAGCCTGGCGAGGCCAGCCAAAGGCCAGGCTGAGGCTGACGTTAGGCTGGTGACGCCAGGCCTGGGGCCAGGTCTAGTCCGAATTTTGAAGACTTATTTCGTCTCCTGGTTTGACTAGGACTTGGCCTACACGTTTAGGTCTTTTCCTACATATATAAATAGACCTAAAAATGTCACTTTGGACATAATTTAGACCGAGAAGAGATTGGGAGACAGATCGAGATTGGACAGATTTGAGAGGGCATTCGACCTAAGGAGGCAAGAACAAACTAGGAGCAAGGCGGAGAATTCTTCTACGAGTTTTTCACTTCCTTCTTCCTATTTTCATTATTAGTTATGAATTCTAGTATTGTAGTTATGCATACTATTATGAATAGCTAATTTGTTATCTAGGGTTTTGATGGAACCTATTGGAATATGATTTTTCTGTTACGTTAATATAGATTTGCCGTAGTATTTTCTCTATTTGTTCAACTACGTTATTATTGTGGTTGGTTGAAGAGCTCTCAATCGACTGTGCCTATTTAGTGTGTATTACTCGGGAGAGAGCTCATATTTAGGTAGTTGTTGAACAACATCACTCCTAACGTAATAGAGGGATCAATACAGAGGGTTTAAAGGTGGGATTAGGGATAACGAAACCTTAGTGCGATCTGAGTGAGCCATACTTAATGCTAGCTAGCGTAATTTGGGAGAATATGTCTAGTAAATTGTGGTAATTATTTGGGGAGAGAGTTACGACAATCAGAGTGCTCATGATCGGTAGAGAAAACTTAGGAAAATTTATAGAAGACGTAGCGGACAGGATTCCGACAATAGGGGAAATCATAACTCTAGACCTCCTTAATCTTGTCTCCAATCCTTATCTTTGTTAATTGATAGTTTTACTGCTTTCTAGTATTTGTTAGTTAATTAGATAAAAATAAATATTATAATCTTCATAATTAAGAAATTATTTGTACTTGTGTGTCTTAGCAATTTTGAACAACTGTAGCTAAGCCTTAGTTCTCTGTGAGATTCGAATCCGGACTTGTAAACCGAATTATATTTGCAACGCCCGCTTAGTCCTTTTTATAAGGCATAGTTGGGCGTGATCAAAGTTTGAAGCCATTGCCGGGGAACTAACGGTGTAGCTGTAGGTGTACATATTGCTAGGTTTCAAGTTTGAACTTTTATTTTTATTTTTTGTATTTGATTTTTATTTACTTTTTATTTTTTTGTTTTACTTGTTGATTTAAAAAAAACATGGCATCTTGGAATTATGAGAGTTTTGATGTTGGTAATTCTACTTTTAATCCTCCTCATGCATATTGTGAAGAAAATCACCCATGACAAAATTATCAAAATATTTTCGAGAGTGAGTTATCTGCACCAACTCAATCTTATGTGTGGAATGTGTGCGATATGTGTGGTGGTCAAGATGGTCACTTTCATGGTTGTGTTTATATTTTTTATCGTTCCCCAACCCCTTACTATGATGGTTTTACTTTTTGTGGTGAAGTTAATAGGAACAAAGAACCCTGGGAAGCTGACCTGAAGGAAATCAAAGATATGTTAAAGTGTTTCATGGAACTATATGATAAGAAACCACTGCAGATACAAATGCAAGAGGCAACTATTCAAAACTTGGAGGCTCAAGCGAATAAACTAATTGAACCTTGTAAAGCGCAACAAGCTTACATTGTGGACAGTAGACAAGAAGAGCATGAATTGGCTGTAGAAATTGCCATTATAATTGAAGATATAAAAAAATACGAGAAGATGCTAATGGAGGAGGTCAGAGTAGAACACCAACAATCTATCCAACTAAAAGTTGAGGATGCCTATGTTGAAGAAGTAATACTAGAGTCACCAGGGATGTTGAAGATACAAATTTAGTTGACTCTAGTGTGACCAGTGTGGAGGAGGTTAAAAATCTTGAAGTTCATGTATTTGAGCGCGTTGGACCTCATTCCAAACACTTCTCTACATTATGTTCAGATGGTGAAATGGAAATTGATTTGCATGAGCCAATGCAAGAGTTAAAGGAAGAGGTAGATAAGCCCTATATTTTGAAATTTTCAAGGCCGTCTAGGCTAAATGACACTCCTCGGTTGAAAGCCAAAAAGTTCAGAAAGTATCATTTAATTTTTGGCTCACAACAACTTGTATGGCACCAGGAGCATGATCATAGAGCATAATCAAAACTTGGGGTCCAATTCATAAGTTCAAAGTGGAGGCAGAAAGTGATTCGCGTCGTGCCGCGACGTTAAATCAAGCGCTTGTAGGGAGGCAACCCAGTTTTACTGCTTTCTTTTATTTTTTTAATCGTATTATTTTTATAGTATCGATTTTTGATATTGTAGGAGCTTGAAAAGCAAGCTATTGGAAGGATGCAACAGTAAACCAGATGGTTAGAACTAAGTGTGAGGTACCCGCACGAAGGACCAAGCCTGGGAGAAGTCTAAGTACCCCATGAGCTGCTAGTGCTTCGGCCTTTGGCCTATCAGAGAGTTTCTTTTACCCTCTTATTAGTATGGTGTGCATTGGGGACAATGCACAATTTTAAGTGTGGGGTGAGGAGATTGCCCGAGTGACTTTCTATACTATTTTAGTTGTATTAGTTTAATTAATTAATTTATTTTTAAAATGATTGGACTTTGCCCGACGATGGATCTTTTAGATAATTTTCTTGAGGAATTTAAGTCTAAAAACAATTTTAAAAAAAAAGATTTTCTTGGTAGGTTGTGTAGTAATTTCCCCTTGGTTTTTCTTTATGCCGCGGTTCCTTTCCAAGAGTTTTGCTTGAACCGGGTAGTAGTTTTTCCTTTTATTTTTTTTAGAGTAGATTAGAATTAGGAAATAAATGGAGGAAGAAATATGAGATTCCTAGGCGCCATTGACTTGTTTGATAGTAGCATATTTAGGCTTTGGCATGTGTAGTATCTTCCCTATGAGCTAAAATTGCTTATGATGCCTTGGTTATTTGGATAGCAAGTTTTGTAACTCCTAAGTCTCATTTTCTTGACTTATGTTCACTTTGTGTTTAATGCTTAATATCTTATGGCTCTGTGAATACTTGCATTAGTTGAGAATTGGAATAAGACCGTCCTTAGTGAATCATGTGTCACATGTGGTGAGATTTTGTGTAGTTCATGTATTGTACTTGTGTCTAGAACTTTCCCGGTATGTGAGTTGAAGCAAAATTTTAGGTGAAACTCGGTGTGAAAAATGATTTTAGGCTTTCTTTGATGTCTTTTCGAGTGTTATGCTATCACAAATAAAATTTGTCCCTAGCTAAGCTTTTGAGCCTATAGACTTTTATTTGCAACCACATTACAAGCCTATACCCTTTTTGTTCTTAATTGATATTTTTGTTCATTTTACCTCTTAAAGCACGTTAATTGTGAAATAAGCACTAAAAGAAGAAGGGACTAAGTGTGGGATGACTTTTGAATGGAACCAATGAAAAGAAGAAAGGTGCACTTATTTTGTAAAGTAATACATCACTAGCGAAAACTGCAAAGGAAAAAAAAGAAGAGAAAAATCTAAAAAAAGAAAAGAAAAATAGAGATTAATAAATTGTTGTCTTGTTCTTGCTAGTGGGTATGAATTAAAGTAATGCTTAAAGAAGAAGGGTACGTTGTTAGGGATGATTTTGTTGGTGAAATTGAAGGGGATTGAGGAATTTGCGCATAAAGATTATTAAGTGATGCGTAAAGTGCTTAGAAGAGTTAGCCACTATCGCGCCCCCTTTTTTCCCCTTTTTGACGGGGAAGTCCGGGTTTCGACATTCATAGGGGAAATAACTCGTTTCCTTTTGGAATTAGGTATCTGAAGAGTCGCCACCTAACAGATTACGGTACATTAGGGCACCTAGAGCGATTAACTCATGAACTAATTTGCATCACCAGAGATTAGGGTAAGGGCTCGAAATAACCTTGAGGGGAAGGTGTTAGGCATCCCTCGCGGTCCACAACGGTGGGTCCCAGCCAAACTTAAACTATGTGAATTATTCATTCTAACAAACAAATAGTTTTAACACATATTCGCAAATAAAGACATGTTTTGACATTCTAAGTACATGTATGATTCATATAATGGAAGCAAGGGAAAGATTTGAACAATCTTGCATATATATACGTAAAGAAAAGGAAGTTCATTTAAAACACATAGGAATTGGGAAAGAGGGGTCCTAGGTTGGTTAGCCTACAGGATCATACCCATGCAATGCCCGGTAATCACTCCTCAATGAGGGGCTACACGTGACATTAGCGCGTAGTAATCCTATCCTTACTACCCAATTCCCTCCCCTTTGTCACAGCCTAAAGCGTTCTAGCAACCTTAAAAGATACCTTATGCATGCACTAACCGCCCCTTCCTTGTGGTCCGGAGGTATAGGACCTCTAGTTTGGGTAGTTCTAGACCATCCTAAGGTACTTAAAGGAGAATAATCTAGGCGACAATCAAAACAATTAGGACTGGACTAAAATAGAACAATTAAAGGCTCAAGTTTTACCTCCACAAACAGAGTGTTAGAAACTATGCGTCCACCAGACTGTATAAAGAACCGGGTTCTCTATGAGTTTCCACTGAAGATACTAATGAACCGAACTGTATAGCGATATGGTCCTATGTCAGTTCCCACAGTGCTAGCTACTGAACCAGTATGTAAATGAGACACTGGATAAGTTCCCACTGTATAGAGAATCAGATTCTCTATAAGTTCCCACTATAAGCAACAGATAGTAAAACCAACCAGCTTAGGGAATCGGGTTCTCTAGTTGTTCCTACAGTAGCTCGGCAGTAAGTAAAACACACATAGGATTTTTACGTGGAAAAATCCCAACTCAAGGGGACAAAAATCATGACCTACACTTGTAGGCTTTCAACTTTACTAACTTGTAAACCCCTATTACAAGCCACTTTGTAATGACTCTATTACAAAGAATTCAACTAACTTGTGGTACTCTTACCACAAGCCACTTTGTGACTCCCTAGTTACAAAGACTTTAACTAACTTGTGATGCTCTCACCACAAGCCACTTTATCACTCTACAGTTACAAAGGCTTTTCACTCTAAGTTGTAATAATACTATTAAAAGCCACTTTGTAATAACTCTATTACAAAGGCTTTACAACTCGACTAACTCTAGCCAAGACACAAACTTAGAGGGTTTGTGATTTTGGGTTTCCTAAAACACAGCTTCTAAGAATGCAAAATAGGAGTTACAATGAAGAACAAATAACAAAAACTCAACAAACCTAAGGACTTAAGATATCTTCAATCTTGGATTCGGTCCTTGAGGTTGAAGCAGCTTTGTTCTTGAGAGTGGTTGTTCTTGCACTTGAGAGAGGATTTTCGTTTCTGATTTTGCAAGTCTTGGAGGAGGATGCCTTGTGTCTTGCACCAGGTTTATATTGCAAAAAGACATCCCAATGATGATGTCAAATCTTGGTTAGTACATGCCTTTTCTAAATGGGAAGTGACTATTGCACTATCTGCTGCACTGTTGCAGGCTGTTGGCCAAGTAAAGGTGAAGTTTTGAAGACTGACAAAAGAACTCAGACATGGACCAGGTCCATCTTATGAAGCACAGTCATGATCAACCCAAACATGTGAGATGTACGTGAAGGAGATAAATATAACTTATCAGAAGTAATATCTCCTAATCTGATTGAAAAGGTTACATATTGGATAAGGAGAGAAAGACTCCTTACACGAAGAGAACACAGTTTAGGAAGAGGATAATGTTAGAATATGAGATCAACTAGAGCTCTTCTACCATAGAAGAGTAGCATCTGTATTCTAGTAAATCTCTAATTACTAACCCATTAAATATCAGTGTTGCTCTCTTTTACAGGTAATGCACATAAGTAGAAGTTAAACGTAAATTGAGAGCAAAAGAGCAAGGCGATTTTGCAAGCAATTTATGTGTGATTCAAGCGTGCAATCCTGAAGCTACTTGAACAAGATAGAAGAACCAGTTCCAAGTGTCTATCTTTTATTCTAGTTCAATTGTAGTAGGTGATTTTACATTGTACCTTTTAGCTTTTATAGAAGCAATTGTATTAGGCACCTAGAGTGTTCAAGTTAGAGTTAACTTGAAGTTATCGCAACAGTTGAGGCTGTGTGCCACAACGGGATTAGAGTTAATCCTAGGTTTACAAAAGAGTTTTTGTAAATGCAGTTTTTGGCTCAGTGATTTGTGGAAGTTTGGGAAAATCCTACTGAGTAGTAGGTCGTGGTTTTTTCACCTTTTGAGCCAGGTGTTTTCCACGTAAAAATCTCTGTGTTCTTTATTTTCTTTACTTATTATTCCGCAAACAGTAGTAGTTGGAACACATAGAAGAACCATGTCCTTCTATAATCTAGTTAAGTGAAAATTGGGTACCACACAAATTACCGCCCCCCCCCCTTGTGTGGTATTGAAGTATAAAACATCAATTGATATCAGAGCGGGTTATCATTGAAGAGGCTAACACCTTAGGAACAGATCAAGATGAGCGCACCACCTAGAAACTGGGAAGGACAATCCACTGCTAGGCCCCCACTCTTTAATGGTCAGTACTATTCTTAGTGGAAGAACAGGATGAGAGACCACATCATAGGAGAAGACTATGAACTTTGGAACATAGTCACAGATGGTCCCCTGGCTACTACATAGAAGAATACTAAAGGAGTGGATGTGCCAAAGACAAGAGCTGACTGCACTACTGAAGATTCGAAGAAACGGGAAAAGAATGCCAAGGCTAAGAAATGGCTTATGCGTGGACTAGGTCCAGACGAGTACAGTAGGATTTAAAGTTGTACCACTGATAAGGAGATATGGGACACTTTACAAGTGGCTCATGAGGGAACTCCTCAAGTAAAGAGATCAAGAGGAACACTGTTATATTCTCAATATGAGAATTTCACCATGAAGGAAGGAGAAACTATCCAGGAGATGTACACAAGGTTCACAACACTAACAAATGACCTTAAATCTTTTGGGAGAATTATCCTTGAAGAAGACAAGGTTGAGAAAATCTTAACAAGGGTCTTACTAGTAACTTGAGAAAGCAAAATCACTACTATTCAGAAATCAAAGAACATTGCTACTCTCAAGTTGGATGAACTGATTGAAAATATCACTGTTTATGAACTGAGAAGGCAAACCATGAAAATGGATGCACCCAAGAAGGAAAGAAGTCTGGCTCTCAGAATAGCTGAAGGTGCAGATCTAGAGGATAATGAAATGTCCATGATCACAAGGGATTTCAAAAAGTACCTGATGAGAGGAAAGAGTTCTTTAAGAGGTACAACCTTCAACAAACCAAGGGCTCCTGAGAAACAGACCAACGAGGGCTGCTACAAATGTGGCAAGACTGACCACATGATCAAGAATTGTCCTTAGTGGGAAATTGAATGGAAGAAGGAAAGGGCTGAACGAAGGAACATGAAGAAGGAACAGGTTCAACCCAAAAGGAACAAAGGATCAACAAAGTTATGGTTGCTGCTTGGGGAGAAACATCAGATAAGAATTCAGAAGATGAAGCTGGAAATGAAAAAGCACTTATGGCCATTAGAGAATCAGATTATGAACAAGAGGTAAGTGTGATTCATCTCAAAGACAAGATTAAATTTTTGTCTAAAGAAAGGTTATCTGAACTATTGCTAGACTTCATCGATGAGTCTGAGGTAATTGTGATTCATCTCAAAGACAAGATTAAATTTTTGTCTAAAGAAAGGTTATCTGAACTATTGCTAGACTTCAGAAGTAGAAGTAGTGATAGAGTATACTGAGGTAGAGAGCTGGTCGAGGTGCCGTTCTGTTGAGGTTCCGGTCCGCGGTCCTGTTATTACATCAAAAATCAAAAAATAAAAAAGACTAGCTAATCCTGTCAACTACGAGTTACAAGATTCCTATCTATAAGTTTTCTGAAGCTTGATCTTAAGTCTTGAATGGTTCTTCATGTAGTGCTTGTGACTTTAACCACGTCTTGAGCATTTCACATCTTTCTCTACTTCTGTATTTTGGATTCACTTCTCTTTTTTTCTTTTCTTTTTTCCCCATTTTTTTATATTCTGGATTGAGATTACTTCTGTTGGTCATCTCAGACTGTTGACCTGCATTCTTGCTGCGAGCTTCTGCTACTTCTAACTTGAATTGAACTCTAAAATGACTTCCCTTGTTCTCCAGGTGGGCGCCTGATTGCCAAAACTTGAACTATATTCCCTTGTTCTCCAGGTGGGCGCCTGATTGCCAAAATTTGAACTGTATTCCCTTGTTCTCCAGGTGGGCGCCTGATTGCCAAAACTTGAACTGTATTCCCTTATTCTCCAAGTGGATGCCTGATTACCAAAACTTGAGCTGTATTCCCTTGTTCTCCAGGTGGGCGCCTAATAGCCAAAAACTTGAACTGTATTCCCTTGTTCTCCAGGTGGGCGCCTGATTGCCAAAACTTGAACTATATTCTCTTATTCTCCAGGTGGGCGCCTGATTGCCAAAACTTGAACATTATTCCCTTGTTCTCCAGGTGGGCGCCTGATTACCAAAACTTAAAATGTAATCCCTTATTCTCCAGGTGGACGCCTGATTACCAAAACTTGAACTGTATTCCCTTATTCTCCAGGTGGGCGCCTGATTGCCAAAACTTAAACTGTATTCCTTTGTTCTCTAGGTGGGTGCCTGCGATCACAACAACAAAACAAACAACATTTTCTGCCCCAGTTTGCACTCGGAAGATTTGTGAGTTGTTAGCAAAATTGTAAACCACTTATGCTATTGATGTAATGATGAAAGTAAACTAGAGACTCGACTAGGATGTGCATCTCCTATGAGTAAAACCAAGAAACTTTGACCAGCAAATACGTCTGCTGAAAATAAAACCTGAATGACCCAGATCAGGAAGTGCGTCGCCTACGGGTGAAACTTGAATTAACCAAACCAGGAAGTGCGTCTCCTAGGGGAGGAATCTCAATTTAGGAAGTACGTCTCCTAAAACAAAATATAACTTGAAAGACCAGACTAGGAAGTGTGTCTCCTAGTGGTAATACTTTAATGAACCAGACTAGGAAATGCATCTCCTAGGGCCGAACTTAAATGACTCAAACTAGGAAGTGCGTCTCCTAGGGGTGAAATCTCAATTTAGGAAGTGCGTCTCCTAAAACAAAATATAACTTCAATGAACCAGACTAGGAAGTGCATCTCCTAGGGGTGAAACATCAATGACTCAAACTAGGAAGTGTGTCTCCTAGGAATGAACTTAAATGAACCAAATAGGAAGTGCGTCTCCTAGTGATGAAATCTCAATTTAGGAAGTGTGTCTCCTAAAACAAAATATAACTTGAAAGACACATACTAAGAAGTGCGTCTCCTAGGGGTGAAACTTTAATGACTCCAACTAGGACGTGCGTCAATTAAGGATGAATTTAAATTACCAAGACTAGGAAGTGCGTATCCTAGGGGTGGAATCTCGATTTAGGAAGTGCGTCTCCTAGAGCAAAATATAACTTGAAAGACTTAGACTAGGAAGTGCGTCTCCTAAGGTTACAACCATCAGTGACTCAAACTCATATGATCCAAAGTAGGAAGTGTGTCTCCTAAGGGTAAAATATCAATTTAGGAAGTACGTCTCCTACAACAAAATATAACTTGAAAACCCAGACTAGGAAGTGTTTCTCCTAGGGGTGTTGTGTGATCTTCTCAATAGCTTTTGCGTAAGCAGAACTGGAGCATTAAACCTGAAAAATTCAAGCTTCCAAGCTTTGATATGAACATAGCCTTCACCCCTATTTCAGACAAAGAAAACTTGTGAGTTTAAACATGGTGGTTGGTTTGTGGCCTTGACTTTGCGGCGATTGCTCCTTCACTTGCCATGATAACTTTGATTTCAACTTGAAAGACATTGCTTTTTTGTTGACTAAACATTTTCTGTCACCCTTATCACAGAAAACACCTTTGATCGGTC
The DNA here is from genome assembly GCF_000715075.1 of Nicotiana tabacum. Taxonomy (NCBI): domain Eukaryota; kingdom Viridiplantae; phylum Streptophyta; class Magnoliopsida; order Solanales; family Solanaceae; genus Nicotiana; species Nicotiana tabacum. The sequence goes on along the minus strand of NC_134099.1, from coordinate 141,406,457 downwards.
CAAACCCAATACTCTTTATCTGTTACATTGTGCTCATGAATTGCCATATACTGAACCTTTACATTTCACATGAATCCCCAAAGCACATTTATTGTTGCCAACTCAGTGCGCCTACTATTCTTTCCTGACTTATGCCACTTTGATGTGCAAGACAGATTTCGTTTTGTGCAATTGGAAAGCTGGTAGCAAATTTTGAAGTCATTTCTCACTTGTTTTGCCCAAACAAACTCAAGAAGAGGAAGTAAACAAGTCAAAAGGAACAGAGTAAGGGACAACGGAAAGAGATGATACCTAACAAGAAAATTACAAAGTAGAAACCTATCAGATATGGACAACAACTCTAATGACCATGACATGCACCTTTTGATTAAGTGGCCTAATCTGTCAAGCAAGTCTAATGTTCAACTCTTGTCGTACCTCTGAGTCGTGAAACTGGGCTTCAATGCTCCGATTATCCCATCTGATTTACGGTCCTTATTTGACTTGTAGTGCCCGAAGGGTTTTCACCATAAAGCCTCTCTCATTTTGTTCTTTCTCTCAACTTACAGTCGCCTTATAGTGCCTGTGAAAGTTTTCACGTATAAGACTCTCTCATTTTTATTTTCCTTGTGTAGAACGGAGTGTTTCCCCTAATGTGAATAATACCTATAACTCGCTTGACTTGGAAGTACTCAAAAATTGATCATAAGGTTTTTCTTTGGACCGTAATGTAGGCTTTTGGATAGAATTAGAAAGAAAGGGTATCATAAAGGCTCAAAAACAGCTTGAAAGAGCTCAAAATTACAACTTTTGGAATTAGATCTCTTACAACAACCACAACTTCTGCCCCAGTTTCTTTGCTTGGGGACTTTTGAATTTTTATTTTGATGGGACCGAACCGTGAGGCTACCTACGTATCCTTAAAAGGAATCAGGTCGAACGTAGTTCACGACATAGGAATTGCTTCTTCTTTTTTTGCACTTTTCTCTTTTTTTTTCTTTTCTTTTCTTTTCTTTACTCTTTTCCCATTTTTTTCTCTTTTTCTCTTCTCTTTTCCTCCTTTCTCTTTTTTTATTCTATATCTGTTTTTCTAAACTCTGCTTCTGATTCCAAAAGAGGGATATGAAAGAAAATAAATAAGGATCAAAAGGGTAACAAAGGATAAAATATTTATATAGCAGAATAAAATGCTTTCGTCATTCCAATCTTCAAAGCATGCCAAATACAAACAACATAATTAAACAAACCAAAGAAATCATGCATTTATCTTCTATATCTGTTAAATACAAAGCACCATTGGACAACACTCTCGTTACCATGAACGGCCCCTGCCAATTTGGGGCAAACTTGACTTTAGCTTCAGCCTGATGCGGCAGTATGCATTTCAATACTTGCTGACCCACTTCAAATTTCTGGGAACGCACCTTCTTGTTTTATGCTCTTGCCATTCTCTTCTGATATAATTGACCATGACACACTGCCACCAGTCTTTTTTGTCAATCAGACTTAATTGCTCCAAATGGGTTTTGACCTACTCATCATCATCAATTTCAGCTTCAGCAACAATCCGAAGGGATGAAATTTCAACTTCCGCGGGGTATCACTACTTTAGTACCATATAGCAACAAATAAGGAGTTTCACCTACTGAAGTGTGAACAATAGTGCAGTAACCTAGCAAAGCAAAATGCAACTTTTCATGCCATTGCCTAAAACCTTGTACTATATTTTGAAGTATCTTCTATATGTTCTATCTGCCCCAGTTTCACACAATTCGGGTTTTAAGTGATCTCAAATGCCTCTACTTATTTCCCTCAAATGTCCCTATCATCTTCAAAATTATTTCATTGCTTCATGACTAAACTAACTTTAAAGACCAAGCTGAGAATTACACGTGCATGTCATGTCACTAGAGTCATCAGGAAAAGAACTATAAAAGGAAAAGAGAACTAAACAAACACTGACTAAAAATAACAGAAAATAGGAAATTGCATTAGACAGATGGTGAGGGGGTTTGAACAACAAAACAAGTAAAATAAGCTGGGGTTACAACCCCGGAACAAAACCAGACAACACTAAATCAGCTACTACGACTAAACAAACTAGACAAAATAAAGAGATAGAAGGGTTTGAGTCACAAGATAATATCCGGATTACAACCCTGAAAATAACCCGGACAACAGAAATGACAACAAAATAAACCACCAAGACTCCTCCCCGGCTTGCCAAGAGATAGAGCGTCTTTCCAATTACCAAGCACGACATCTTAGCCGCTGGGTTCCACATCAATATTGCCAAGACCATTAACAACTTCAATATCATTAACTTCAGTCAGCAAGTTCCCAAGAGGATTCGCATGCTCCCTGTCACTGTCCTTGATCACAATTACCCCTTCTTGAATCATTCTTTCTATTTTCCTTTTCAAAGCATGACAATCTTCAATGCTATGCCCTTGGACGTTAGAGTGGTACATGCATCATACAGTAGGATCAAAACCTTTTGCATATGGGTCTAGAGTATAGCCGAGGAGCGGCTCAATCAGGCCAGAATGCTTTAACTTTTCAAATAAGCTTGTGTAGGACTCTCAGATTGGCGTGGAACTATTTCTTTGCCTTTATTCCCCTCCCTGCCCCTGTTTTCTAGGGTTGTTAGGTGCTCGAAAATGTTGTGAAGGAAGAGTGCATCATGTGGTGTTGGCACTCGCCATAAGGAGTGACCCGGTGGTTGGACAAATGACCAGACATTGTTCGGAGGATAATACTGAGGTGGATTATGTGGAGCTAGGGGATATGTTTGGGGTTGGGGTTGAGGCTGAGTATATTGGTGAGGGGGACCCGTTGAACCATGTCCTCATCCTGAGACAACCATGGCAACATCATCATATTCCTTCTGACCCAGCAAGCTTCATGTGTCATTCTGAATTGCTTGTGTTGTGGCTTTTAAAGCAGAATAGCTCATGATTTTACTCGACTTCAGCCCATCTTCTACCATTTCTCCCATTTTTACCACATCATTAAAAGGCCTACCCACAGCCGAGATCAAATGCCCAAAGTAAGTTGGCTCTTGAGCTTGAAGAAAGTACTTAACCATCTCATTTTCTCCCATCGGGAGATTGACTCTAGAAGCTTGCTCTCTCCATCTGAGCCTGTATTCCCTAAAGCTTTCATTACGCGTCTTTTCCATCTTGGCGAGGGACATGCGATCCGGGACAATTTCTATATTGTACTGAAAGTGCCTGGCAAAGGCTTGAGCCATATCGTCCCACGTGTACCACCTGCTAGCATCTTGGCGGGTGTACCACTCTAGAGCTGCCCCACTCAGACTCTGACTGAAATACGCCATCAATAATTTGTCTTTCCTACTGGCACCTCTCATCTTACTGCAGTAGCCTCTCAAATGAGCCATGGGATATCCATGTCCGTCATACAAATCAAACTTTAGCATCTTAAACCCAGAGGCAGTTGGATGTCAGGAAACAAGCACAGGTCTTTGTAAGACACGCTCATCTGGCTCCCTATCCCTTGCATGTTTCTTAAAGACTGCTCTAAGATTTTTACCTTCCTGGATATCTCGTCTTGCTCCACTGTCTTAGAAGGCTTTTCACTTTCACCGAGAGGCTCAAAATGAGGAGCGTGAGAGTATGAATCTGAGACCTTGAAAGTTGGTTCTGGAGCATAGTGTTGGGCATCGGAGGACTTTGAGCACAGTCTCGTTAGAAGATTGAGGAAAAGTAGCTGGTGGAGGAGCTATAAAAGCATTAGTGGCCAAAGAAGCGGGATATGAGGTGGTTTTGGTGGGTGGAGTGTGAAAAGGTTGCAGGTAGACATCACCAGCAGTAGGAAGCTGGATTTGTGATAGTGGCGGAATGGTGACAAGGCTTTCAGTGTAGTTAGTGGGAACTGATGGTGGAGGGCGTCCACTAATCCAGGCTTGGTATATTTCGGTCATCTGTCCTTTCACCCTTAAGATCTCTTCTTTCAACTCAGATTCTGATTCAACAATTCCTTTAGACGAATCAATAACCTTTGTGTCCAACTCTTTGCTAGTCATGACTACCTTGCTCTTTGACCTTGTGTTGTATGGATGAGTTACCTTAAGAACCACAAACCAACCACCCTTCTGCTCAATGGAGATAATAAAAAGGTACAAAATGAGATCATCACGTTAGCGTTAGGGCATTTAACAGCTGCAAATATCACCTTGTGTGCAATGCACCTAGCAACAGTTAACGGTTCTAGAATGACATCCAAGGTCCCAAGGTCACTTGGCATTATCCCGATTTTGTTCATTTCAATCTTCTCTTTTCTTTCTTTTCTAGCACTTTTTGGCTTGCTCATTTTCTTTCCTCTTTTTTTTTTCTAGTTATCACTCTTTTCTTTCCTTTCATTTCTCACATCCCCTAATTTCACCTCTTTTTTTCTTCTTTTTTTCCTTTTTCTTTTAATAAAAAAATGATTCGATCGAACCCTATGTAGGTTGCCTACGTATCATAACGTCGCATGAATCAAATCTTTGCGTAGTTCGGGAAGATCGGGAATAAAGGAAACAAACTAACGTTCTTTTTTTATCATAAAGACTACTCTGACGAGAAAAGGGAAATAAAAGAAACAAATCTCTCTTTTTTTGAATTTTCTAGACTTAATGTTCTATAACATATTCTAAACTCAAGCTTAACAGGCATATATTTTTTCTTTTTTTTTTCTTTTTGAAACAAATACTCTATGGAAAATTAATAAGGAAAAATCCTAGAAGAGAAAAATATTTTTTGATTCTTTTTTTTAGGAAGGAAATCTAAAGAATAAACCAAAGAAAAATATTTTGAATTTTAATTTGATATCCCTGAAAAAGAATTTCGAAACAAGAAATGAACAAGAAAAAAAAATTTGGATTTCAGATTTTGATTATCTAAGGAAGAAACTCTAAAGATAAACAACAAAGTATGTTTTTTTCTTCTATGTATAATATCTTAAAGTTCTAATGAAAATAAAAAGAATATTTTTTATTCATTTTTCATTAATTTCCCAAAGAAAAACCTCAAAAAAAAATCTTTTTGGATTTTTGGAATTAATATCTTAAAGAAAACTTTTAAAGATGTACTAACAGAAAATTCTTTTTTTTTTTTTTGAATTTTTAGTCTTAATGTACTAAAGAGAAATATAAAAGTAATTTTTATTTTGGGTTCCAGATATTAATTCAATAAAGGAAAACCACCTCAAATAATTTTTTATTCCTAGAATTAGTATTCTAAAGAAAACTTCTAATGGAAAAATAAACAAACGCAAAATTTCTTTTTTTTTGGAGTTTTGATTTATAACACATTTTCCAAATACAAAATAGGAAATACAATAACAAAAGACTCGACCAACTTAACTAGACTATGATAAACTCTAAAATCACCTAAAAGACTCGACATTACTGTACACAACTAGAAGGTAAAAGATGACATAAAAAAGAACAACAGACTCAAAACACAATAACTAAAAAAATCTCCTTAAGCAAACTCCTGAATGAGCGACCCCTGACTGGATGGTCCCGGGGTGTCTGTCATGCTCACACTCCGGTATGTAAATCCACACATGTATGAGAAAATTAAGACCAAATAAAGTTAAAGACCTATAACACTATGTGAGACAATAACCCTTCTTGTTGGACACATGCAAGACATGATTGTGACTATTTTTCTAAAATTAACCTATGCAGCTAAAAGTGACTAAAAATGCAAGATTTGGCTAAGATCCTGCGAAGCCAAGAATCTAAGAATCACTAGGAAGACCGGACCCTATGTGGTTTGCCTACGTATCCCGCCCAGAAAGACGAGAATCAGGTATGCGTAGTTCGAGAAAATCGGATACGGGTGAGAATTAAAAACAACTAATTTAGAGAAAATAACTTTTTTTGTCTTTTTTTTAACAAAATGATGAAACATGTAAACTCTTTTTGGATTTTCTTTTTCCCTTTTTTTGATTTTTTTTTCCGGACAATGATGGGAAAGTGCAAAATCTTTTTGGATTTTTTAATTTTTTTTCCTTTTTCTTAAAAATGTGAAAAAAACATGATTGGGCCCTACTTGCTTTATTTTTACACTTCGCCCTCTTTTTTTCTCATTTATCCTCAACCATTATTGGTCCGCCAAATGACCCCTTTTACCCTTGAAGATTGCAATATGTAGCACATATAATGCATCAGGATGGACTTTTATTGTTTTGGGTACACCTGTCTTAGACGAACCCAACCCCTGTGTTGAGTTCCCAAAGTCAAATGCACATGATGCAAACAAACGTTCCTACTAGGGATCCGACATGAGGCTATATTATTCTAGGTGTAAAACCTAGGTGTATTATTCTAGACCTGGCTTACCCAAGCAGACAATTCGAGTCGAGGGGGGCAGCGTACCAGTAACCAAAAGATCATCCGGCTTTGCAACTTGTCCGAACCTCGTTTTAAATTAGGGTATGACACTAACAGAAAGAAGTCACGCCAGCGTGCACTTCTCAAAAGATTAGAAGAGAGGGGTTTCGTAGCAGTTTATATACAGTTCAAATAATATCAAAGCGGTAAAAAACAATATTTAACATATTAGGCCCAAACATGTAAATAACATCAGATAATAAATAAAAGTCAAATAGAACAATTATTCTAAGCTCGAAGTCTTTAACTCTGAACCGGAGATTCTGGGTTCTTGTCCCCAGCAGAGTCGTCAGAGCTGTCACACCTCTTTTTTACTAACCTCGGAAGGGGTATAAGGGAGTTTTTCCAATTTAAGTGACAATCGAAACGGGATTATTTATATTGAATTCAGAATCGCCCCTTGGGATAATTTATGGTGTCCCAAGTTACCGGTTTAAAATCCCGAATCGAGGAGAGATTGACTCTATTTTACAGTCCGCGAACATTGAAATCCGAGTAAGGAATTCTGCTAACCCGGGAGAAGGTGTTAGGCATTCCCGGGTTCCATGATTTTAGCACAGTCGCTCAACTATTATTATTGGCCTAATTATCTGATTAATTACATGTTTAAAACCTATGTGCATTTTATCCCTTTTAAAACTGCTTTTAATAATCCAATTGTCATACAACTAATCATTTGGTTACACATTGCGAATCATGTCACGGGAACCATACCCACGATCCACAAGATATTTATTTTATTAACAAGATTAAATTGTGGCCGGGTCATATAAATGTACCCCTGGATTTTAGAAATTAAAGCATCACAATTACATCACAAGAACTGTACCCGTAGCTATGACAATTTACTGTGGCGCACCTAAAGCAAACTAGAAATATGAGAGTTGTTTATTTACTTCAATTTGAGATTTTTCGTGAAACTCATAGCTCATTGACCAAATATTTACAGAATGGACTAAAATAGATGTTGAAACTATTGCATAAAATAGAGCAGGAGATTGACGCCTAAACCAAACGGAATTTGGCCAATTTTCCAAACTTTCGGGCTAAATTAACTGATTCAATTACTTGCATTGGATCATTATATTAACATGCTACTACAAAAATTAACAACATAAGCATATTAACAACAAAAATTAACAACATAAGCATATTAATAACAAAAATCAAAATACATGGCATGTCTATTAAAAATAAACTTACAAAAGAAATCAAACAAATAACTTAAATATTCAAGACAACAATTCTGGAAATACGAAGAGGAATGAAGTTTAAAGTGTGACCTCTAATAAACATGACCTTGACTATTTTGGATGTAGACAATGCATATAACCACGACCGGAGAACACTCGTCGGTGACTTCAACAGGAAATTCGAACTTCAGTCAAGCTCTACTCTAAGTTCTCGCCTCAGTTTCTGTTCGAACCCCCCCCCCCCCCCCTAATTTCATTTGTTCTTTTTAGCTGCTGGTGGTTGACATTTGGTTGTGTGAAGTAAAGAAACAGCAGCGGCTACTGTTTGTTTGTGTGGTGGCGTGAGGAGAAAGTCGTCACCGGCGAGTTGAAGAAGAAAAAGGGGTTAGCGACGTAACTTATTGAGCCTTGTTGCTCTGTTTTGGAGAGACAAAAAAGAATAAGTATGGGTATGGCGTTTTCAATGGTGAATGAGATGAAGGGGTCTGGTTCGTTGGGTGAGGGTGTGGCTGTTGCAGCTCGTTTTTCCGGCAAGCTGGCATTGGAGTTGGGAAGGCTGTGGTCGTGGGTTGCTCGGCGTGGAGATGGGATGACATTGAAGGCTGGTGGGACTGTCCAGCGTGAGCAGCCGGTGGAGAAAAGTGGTCTGGCGGCTGCTGGTGGTTGTAGGGTGGCGTTAAGTTGCTGTTGAAGAAGGTGGAAAGCTAGGCTAGGGTTTTTTGGCGTTCCACCTTAGGAATATGAAAGGTCTTTCATGTTCAAAAATGGTTGAACCTTCCTTTAGGTCCTAGGGTTCTTTTTATGTCTAGGTCTAGGGTTTTTAGGGGTATTGGGCTTGGGTTATTATGGGCTAGGTCCGAAAATTAGGTCTAAAAATTGGTTGTTTAAGCCCAAATTTTATTCTTTCTTTGTGAACAAGACTAAAATACTACCTCATTTACTAATTAATCCTACTTAAATAAAATAACTATTAAATAAGACTAACCGTTAAAACAAACCGATTATTTGTAATTTTTATTTTTGTGACAAAATAAAGTAAAGGAGTCAAAATTAGTTGAAATAGCGATATTAGGCCTAAACTAAATATTTTATGCTAAAATGGGTAAAATATCGGGGAGGGTCAAAAATCACATGTCTACATTCCTCACTTGAGTCATTGCTATCAGCTTTGAGTACCAGGTTCTTTTCTTTCTTTGGTTCTCTTCTTTCACTATCTATCTTCCTCTTCATCTCGTAGGTCTCCAGATTTCCAACCAGCTCTTTGATGGTCAGCTCCTGCAGGTCCTTTGATTCAGTAATAGCATTCACCTTGCTTTCCCAAGGGCTGGATCCCAACCGAGAACTTTGTGATCTCAAGGTCTTGTAGATGTGTAGCAGGTTCCTTATCTGGTTATGAATGGTAAATTTGTTAGATCATCAAAACATAAAGTAAATTACTTGTGCCCAAGGTACTTGTAACCTATCACAGAGCAAGCTAGTGCACGTCTTACACATAGTTTCAGGTAGTCAAAAAGAAGCCCTAGAATAGGATATCTAGGTGAGTATAGAATGTGCAGTATCGAATTTAGACCAAAGTGTAAAAGAATTTAATCCGTTTGCATACTGATTTTAACATGTTGAATACGAGTAGTCACAAATAATAAGGCGTACTTTTACAGTTTGCAGAATTTTGGTTGCCCTACAGGCTTGCCTAAGTGTGTAATCGTGATATCCTATGAGCATGGTATCTAATCATTAATCAGGAATGCAGTAAAATAGTAAACAATTTTAAACATGCTTTTTGGATCCTATAGGTATGCTTTCTAGTAATATTATTTAACGCAGTGTTGAGGACTATTAAAGAAACGAGTAGGTTAGTTAATCTGATTCAGAACTTATAGGCGTGAGTTAAAGTTAAACTGATTTTAGATCTAACTAAAACTGATTTTAGATCCTATAGGCATGATTTCTATAAACTGATTTTAGGTCCTATATGCATGATTTCTATAAACTGATTTTAGGTCCTATAGGCATGATTTCTACAATTAAGCTGATTTTAGACCCTATAGGCATGGCATCTAATTATGTAAAAAAGAAAAGCATTCAGAATTCATTTGAACCAAAGCAGATCCTATAGGCATATTATCTAACAAACACATTTGAATTTAAACCCTATAGGCATGTTATCTACCCAACTTTACCCACAATATACAACTACCCTCCCTTTTCACTAGTCACCCCAATATCTATTTACAATTAATTATTACAGACCAATGATTGAATGAAAATTACATAAATAGAACAGAAATTAAGATATTGGGAGCCTGAAGTAGGCCTAAAGTGATTTCCAAGCCTTCAGTAGTCTCAAATGCCCAAAGTTTCATAGCCAATTTCATATCTAGGTGTGTCAGAGTTTCCTAAGGACCTCAAAGATCCCGCGTAGTGCTCACACCCAGACCTTTCTCAAATAAGAACTGATTTATGTGCAGTGTGGAAGTGCCAATCCTGATATGCCAGAGTTCAAAGAGATCTCAAGGGTCTCTAAGTAGTACACATACCAGAGGGGCAGAACTTAGTAATCTAAGAGTAAGTGAGAGTGCATAATGGTTTAAAAGAGTTTGGTAAATAGTATAAAGAAAGGTCTTAGGAGTGAAAAGAATTTTTGAAAAAACAGTACTGATTTAGTGATAAAGCAGTTTGAGGAAAGTATGAAAAATAATTTTCAATTAGAACACAAGTCATAGAATAAATAGCTTTAGAAAATACTTTGACAAACAATTTCCACACAAGGAAAGAGGGGTTGGGAACACATGGAATACACCTTAATGGGGCACATAAACAACAGGATGCATAGAGTTCTTAAGGGGTTCTACAGAACTAATAGGTTAGGTAGAATGCAGGTCATGAAGCAAAGATCACAGCAGAAACATGTTGAGGACATATAAACAACACAGCTAGAGTCACTCTAGGGAGGTTAGCTAACTTAACAGGAGTAAGGCAAAACAGGCAAGGACTTAAATGGACATGCTAGGCAAGTATTAACAAGTGTAGGCATGCTAATAACACAAAGCAAAGTTTAGGCATGCTAGATAAACAGTAGTTAGTCAAACATGCTAGTTACATATGTAGACATGTTAAACAGGACAATGAACAGACAAGTAAGGTGGAGACATGCTAATTACATATTTGAATAAGGCAGAATTTGACATGCTAGGTAAGTTGTAAACAGAAGCATGAATGAACTCAGGATTGATGAACTAAGGTAGTAAATAAACACATAGGTTTGTATTCTAAAATTTAATTAGAAGCATATCTAGTTAAAGAAAGAAAACACAAGATGTGAGACAGGTATTATGCAATTTCCAGCCTTGGCTTGCAGCCGGCTAAAATAACAAAGATCACAAGTAGCAGAGAGAGCACAAAGAGCCTTTTAGAGTGTACAAGTGGTAGTTTATGAACTATTGTTCGTGTCTGAGAAGTTAAAATAAAGAGAGTTTATATAGTAGTTCAAAACTAGAGCAAATAAGGTAAAGTAATCAATAATCAGCAATTAGGGAATTTCAGAATCAATCACACAAAGATTCAGCATAGTCTTCTCCTTTAATTAAGGAAAATTAGCCAACGGTAATGATGGGAGTTAATTAAGGTAAGAAGTTCAATCAGACTGTATAAAGAAGTAAGAATCAGAGGCCTTATTAAGGAAAGGCATCCAAATCAAACCAAAATAAAGAATTTCAGAATAAAAATAGTCAAGGGTTTAATTAAGGAGAAAATCATGTAAAGAGTCAACAAGTATCGTAGACAAAATAAGGCAAGAAAGGAATAGTCAGGATTCAACACATAGGTCTTAACGAAACAAATTGATAAATCAAGAATTCAAATAAACAATGATTTAAGGAGAGAAATGTAGGTTTACCATGAATAGCCAGAATGAATATAGACATATAGAATCAGTAGGAAAGTCGAACCAAGAACCTTAGTAGAGGCACATTAGGATAAAAAATCACAAGATATTGAATTAAGCTAAAGAAAAATCGCAGGAACCAAAGCATAGGAAAAAGTCAGTACACAAGTAAATCAGAAACCAAACAAATGTCGAAAACATTTGGGGTTTCTAGCATAAACTAGTTAGGGTTAAAGCAAACCCTTACGAAATCGGTTAAAACACATAAGAAATAGAAGATTAAACACTCAAAATTATCAAACATTTTGGAGAAAGAAATTTTCAGGAAACCCTAGTTTAGAAAAATGGAAAATCATTCGAACATCAGAAGGTTCTTGTAAAACTCATGTGAAATAGGTTCGATCCATCTCAGATCTTGCACAGATCTGAGAAGTTCAAATGACAAAATTGGGGTTTCGAGAAGAACAACACAGAGATGAAGAAGTAGGCTTAGAAATCCATAGATCTAAGGCAACATAGGAAGATCTTACTCGAAATCGAACCGGAACAACCTGAAACAGGCGAGAAAGGGTTATAGGTGCAAGTGGACTGACCCTAGTCCCTCGAGGACCTTAGAGATGGCAATACCAACATAGGAGATGCCACTAGAGGTCTGATGGTGGTGAGGAACCACCATGAACAGTAGCAGATGAATGGCGATGAGGGTGAGTTAGGGTTAGGTTTTGAGAGCATTCGAGAGAGGAGAGGAACAGATGACGGTGGGGAGGGGTGTTGGAATGATTAGGGTTTGGGGGGTATAGGCTGGTTTAGTTTAGATAAGGGGAACCTAGACCGTTGATCACAATGATCAATGGCCAAGATTTGCCCGGTATTGGGTCGAGTAGGTGCGAGTTGGGCTTAGGTTGATTGGGCTGGTATTGAAGGGTTATTGGGTTGGTTAATTTTAGGACAAAATTGAAACAAAAGAGGCTATTTATTAAATACCCCAAACAATTGATTAAAAATAATTTGTAAAAGAATTACTAATTATAAAAAATGAATTTCATACATAGAAACCTTTTTAAAATAGTTATTTAATATTTAAAAATGCAAATGACTAATTTCTGATAAAATAATACAAAGATGTATGCATGGGTTATAATTGCAAAGTTATTGCAATTATAGCCAAAAGGTACCAATTTGGCTATTTATAAAATAATGTGGACTCAATAGGACCTATAATAGTAATATTAAATCAAGACATGTTTTAAATTCATTTGTGATGCAATTTTGCAATTATTTATATGAAGAAAATATTAAAATAAATTATTTTAAGGGTATAAAAATTATGGGAATATACCCATTGATGCTAATGCATGGTTTTAAAGGTACATATGCATCTCAAAAGATATTATAGGAAAAAATTGGGTATCAACAGCTGCCCCTCTTTACCCGGGAAGGATGAAAGAGTTTTCGGGTAAAGAAATGATGGCCAATTTTGACTGGATGAGATGTTTTGAAATATAGAGGTCGGACTCTAGTCTTTGAGCTGCCTACATATCCATGATTTTACAGGAATCATTCCATGTGTTGTTCTAGATTTATTGGCGGAATATACTGATGAAGCCATTACAAGGATGGACACGAGATTTTGGAATGGATGCCGGAGTGGTCAGTCAAGTTTGAGATAGTTGAAGGAACTAGAGCGAGGTCGCTCCTGCTAGGATAATGGTTGCTTACTGGTCAGCTGCAGATGAAGAGATGCTGCAGACGTGTATTTGTGCGAAAATTCAAACATGATGCAGATTCCCTTTGGACCATGAAAATTGTCTTTGGACGGTTGAGGATGACGTCCTCAGACCATGATGTCCTGGGCCATGAATTGTTTAGTAAGGGATTCGCAGGCTATGAAATGATGTTCCCAGGCCATGAAGATGGTGCCTCCAAACCATGACGCCTTCGAATAATGATATGCAAATTTGAGGGATCCTCAGGCCATGGCATGGTGTCTTCCGGCTATGAGGATGATTCCTTTTAGACTATGACACCTTTGCATAGGTTGGCAATATTTCAGCCCATGAGATGCAATAATATGATGTTAACAAGACAAGTCTTAGTCTTGTGAAATGAAGGGCAGCGCTTAGCCCAATCGAAAAGCAAATAGATAGTACCGGAATAGATCGATATTTATGCAAGGAGGGACAATGCTTAGTCCCATGCAAATGTGGAGGCAGGATTAGCCTTATGCAAATATGGAGGCAAGGATTAGACTCTTGCAAATATGGAGGCAAGGATTAGCCTCATGCAAATATGGAGGTATGGATTAGACTCATGCAGATATGGAGGCGTGGATTAGCCTCATGCAAATATGGAGGTAAGGATTAGCCTCATACAGATATGGAGGCAGAGATTAGCCTCATGCAAATAGGGAGGCAAGGATTAGCATCATGCAAATAGGGAGGCAAGGATTAGCCTCATGCAGATATGGAGGTAGGGATTAGCCTCATGCAAATATGGAGGCAGTGATTAGCCTCATGCAAATAAGGAGGCAAGAATTAGCCTCACGCGAGAATGGAGGCGGGATTAGCCTCATGCAAATATGCAGGCAAGGATTAGCCGTGAGCAAATATGGAGGCAATGATTAGCCTCATGCAGATATGGAGGCAAGGATTAGCCTCATGCAAATATGGAAGCAGGTATTAGCCTCATGCAAATAGGGAGGCAAGGATTAGCCTCATGCAGATATGGAGGCAAGGATTAGCCTCATGCAGATATGGAGGCAGGGATTAGCCTTATGCAAATATGGAGGCAAGGATTAGCCTCATACAAATATGGAGGCAGGGATTAGCCTCATGCAAATATGGAGGCACAGGGATTAGCCTCATGCAAGGAGCGAGTAGCAAATAAGAGTAGTATATGTCTTAGCTGGAGATATATTCGATGTTTGATGGCCCGATTGATAGTGATCTTGTTACGTGTATATATTTGCGGGTGCTATTGCTATGTCAGATGTGCCTGTGTTTGAAGAAATTTTGTAAGTTTTGTGAGGGGAGGTTGGTTCATGCTTCTGTCCGTTGGCATTGCTTTGCTTCGTTCTGGAGGCCTTTTTCGAGCTTCCTTGGGTAACACCTAACTAGTACGGAAATAGAGTTTTCGAAAATATGCAATTATTGATAAAAAGAGTCGTATTAGAAACATATTAATATATCAAGCGATTTTAAATGAACTAGTGACTGTAACACATTTCAGAGACATTGCAGCTTTCTAATGCTAGAATTTTGAGGGCCTCCTCAAAATTCTACCCCAGTTTGATAGATGATCCTTCGGTCGTTTGCGAGTAACGAGACTTGTCGACCCTTTCTCAGAATTTTGAGAATCCTTCTCAAAATTCTGCCCCAGCCTCTTAATCGATTTCTGGCTGTCTGACATATGCTAGCGTCAGCTGGACTTGCTCCGAAATTTTGAGGGTCCTCCTTAAAATTCTGACCCAGTTTCTGATCTTGGGTAAAAATGGAAATTTTATTATGATATGACCGAACCCATAAGGTTGCCTACATATCACCTCTTAAACGGGAATCAGGTCAAGCGTAGTTTAATTACATCAGATGAGTAAAAGTAAATAGTCTAAGCATAATATCTTTTGACTGCATCTGAATTGATTGATTTTGGCCAAACTTCTCCGTCCATTTCTGCAAGTATGAGTGCTCCTCCTGTTAGCACCCTGTGAACCATGTAGGGACCTTGCCAGTTGGGAGAGAATTTTCCTTTGGCTTCATCTTGATGTGGGAAGATATTCTTCAATACCAGCTATCCTGGTGCAAATTGTCATGGTTTAACCCTTTTGTTGAAAGCTCTAGACATTCTGTTCTGGTAAAGCTGCCCGTGACATACTGCGTTCATCCTTTTTCCATCTATAAGGGCCAATTGATCATTGCGGCTTCTTATCCATTTTGTATCACTGAGTTCAACTTCTTGTATAATTCTTAAAGAAGGAATTTCTACCTCGGCTAGGATGACAGCTTCGGTACCATAAATCAGCATGTAAGGAGTTGCCCCAGTTGATGTGCGAACTATAGTGTGGTATCCCAAAAAAGCAAAAGGTAGCTTCTCCTGCCATTGTTTGTGGTTTTCTACCATCTTCCTTAGTATCTTCTTGATGTTTTTATTAGCGGCTACTACGACTCCATTCATCTGAAGTCTATAGGTTGTGGAATTCTTGTGTTTGATTTTGAAAGTTTCACATATGGCCTTCATCAGATCACTGTTGAGATTGGCTGCATTATCAATAATAATGGACTCGGGAACTCCGAATCGGCAAATAATACGATCTTTGACAAAGTCTGTGACGACTTTCTTGGTTATAGCTTTATAAGATGCAGCCTCTACCCATTTTGTGAAGTAATCAATGGCTACCAGAATAAACTTGTGCCCGTTTGAAGCAGTAGGCTCAATCGAACCAATGACATCCATTCCCTAGGTAGCGAATGGCCAAGGTGAGCTTGTTGCATTGAGCTCATTTGGCGGCACTTTTATCATATCGGCATGCACTTGACATTGGTAGCATTTGCGGACATACTTGGATGCAATCTGTCTCCATGGTCATCCAAAAGTAATCGGCCCTAAATATCTTCTTGGCCAAGGCAAAACCATTCATGTGCGGGCCGCAGATCCCGGCATATACCTCCTCAAGTAGCTTAGAAGCTTCTTATGTGTTGACACATCTTAGCAATCCCAAATCGGGAGTTCTCCTGTACAAGTTTCCTCTGTTGTGGAAGAAATGACTGGACAATCTCTGGAGTGTGCATTTCTGAGTGTGGTTTTCAAGCTCCGGATATTCTCCTTTCGCCAAATACTCCTTGATGTCATGGAACCAAGGCTTTCCATTCGTCTATTCCTCGACATGAGCATAGTAAGCCGGTTGATTATGGATTTTCACTGGGATGAGATCAATGAAATTCTTATCTGGATGTTGTATCATGGATGATAAAGTGGCCAATGCATCGGCAAACTCATTCTGAATTCTGGGTACATGTCGGAACTCTGTCTTCGTGAACCTCTTTCTCAATTCCTGCACATGGTGTAGATATGGCAATATCTTGGAATTCTTGGTGGCCCATTCTCCTTGTACCTGGTGCACAAGCAAATCTGAATCACCGATTACCAGCAACTCCTGAATACTCATGTCGATTGCCATGTTGAGTCCTAGTATGTAGACGTCATATTCTGCCATGTTGTTGGTGCAGCGAAATCTGAATTTAGTAGATACCAGATAATGTTAACCTGTTTCTAATACCAAAACTGCTCCAATGCCCACTCCTTTGAAATTTGTAGCTCTGTCAAAGAACATCCTCCAACCGTCGTATGCTTCTGTAATGTCCTCTCCTACGAACGACACTTCTTCATTAGGAAAATACATTTTCAAGGGTTTGTATTCTCCTCCCACCGGGTTTTCAGCAAGATGATCTGCCAATGTTTGCCCTTTGACCGCCTTTTGAGTTACATAGACGATATCGAACTCACTCAACAGTATCTGCCACTTGGCTAGCTTCCTAGTTGGAATGGGTTTCTGAATATGTATTTCAAAGGGTCCATCCTAGATATGAAGTATGTGGTATAAGCACAGAAGTAATGCCTCAACTTTTGGGTCGTCCAAGTCAAAGCATAGTAAGTGCGCACTAGCAGAGAGTATCGTGCTTTGTAGTTGGCTAGCTTCCCAGTTGGCATGAGTTTCTGAAATATGTATTTCAAAGGGTCCATCCTGGATATGAGGTATGTGGTATAGGCATAGAAGTAATTCCTCAACTTTTGGGTCGTCCAAGTCAAAGCACAGCAAGTGCTCTCTAGCAGAGAGTATCGTGCTTCGTAAGGTGTGAAGTTTTTACTCAAGTAGTATATGGCTTGCTCCTTCCTTCCTCTCTCGTCATGTTAACCCAAAACGCATCCAAAGGCTCCATCCAATACAGATAGATAGAGTAGCAAAGGCCGCCCCAGCTCTGGCGGGACCAAAACTGGTGGTGTGGATAAGTACTCCTTGATTTTGTCGAAGGCCTTCTGACAATCCTCGGTCCGGCTTATCTCGGCATCTTTCCTCAACGTCTTGAAGATGGGTCCACATATGACTGTGGACTGTGCTATGAAGTGACTGATATAGTTGAGACGTCCTAGGAAGCTCATCACGTCCTTTTTGCTCCTAGGAGGCGGTAATTCCTGAATAGCCTTGACTTTAGATGGATCCATCTCGATCCCTCGACGAATGAAAATGAATTCCAGTAACTTTCCTATAGGGACCCCGAATGCACACTTTGTGGGGTTCAGTTTCAAGTTGTACCTCCTTAACCTGTCAAAGAACTTTCTCAAGTCTTCTATGTGATCTGCGGCCCTCTTGGATTTGATAATGACGTCGTCCACATACACCTCTATTTCTTTGTGTATCATATCATGGAAGATGTTTGTCATGGCTCTCATGTAAGTAGCCCCAGCATTCTTTAGACGGAATGGCATCATCTTGTAGCAGTATACCCTTCATAGTGTAATAAAAGCGATTTTCTCTGCATCTTCTTTGTCCATCCAGATTTGGTGATAACCCGTGAAGCAATCTACAAAAGATTGGAGTTCATGTTTGGCGCAATTGTCGATCAGGATGTGTATGTTTGGCAGTGGAAAGTCATCCTTGGGACTTGCTCTGTTTAAATCCCGATAGTCAACACATACTCTGACTTTCCCATCTTTCTTCGGTACTGGCACAATGCTAGCTAACCAGGTTGGGTATTCAACCACCTTGAGAACGTTGGTTTTGATCTGCTTGGTAACTTCCTCCTTGATTTTTAGGCTCATGTCTGGTTTGAATTTTCTGAGTTTCTGCTTCACTAGCGGACATATAGGATTAGTAGGCAACTTGTGAGCCCACTATGGATGTGCTCAAACCGGTCATGTCATCATATGACCATGCAAAAATGTCCTCATATTCCTATAGAAAATGGATGTATTCCTCTTTCTCTGTTGGTGACAAGTGAATACTGATGCGAATCTCCTTAACGATCTCGGCGTTTCCCAAATTTACTGCTTTGGTTTCGTCCAGGTTGGACTTAGGCTTATTCTCAAAGTTTTCAACTTCCCTGACAACTTCCTCGGGTATCTCATCTTCTTCATCCGAATCACTATTCTCATGTTGTGTTGCCTCATCACATGTCACAGTCACCGGTTCATCAAAAAAAAGTAACAATAACACTATAGAAAGAAAAATAAGAAAGATAATAATAAATAATAAAACAATGCATTTGATATTTACTTAAAACATCAAAATGAATACGGCTCGATAAATCGAGCATTTATTTTGAAAAAGTGAATCGTAAAAACAAAATTGCTGAAAATCTTAAATGCCTAGAATGGATATAGGAATAAAAGTTCCTGAGGACGACTCCTTTATCCATAGTCTGAATAGTGAGGCCTTCTTCCTCCTCAATTATTGCACTGCAGTCCATGTCTTTATCATCCAAAAACAGATTCCTCAACCCAACTAATGTTTCTTCTTCTACAGTTCCCCATATCGTATCAGCCTGGTGAAAAGCTTGATCCATATGTGGCACTGATTGCTCGAAAGGGTAATACGGTCCGTGCTATGGAGGCAATCAATCTTTATACTCTTGCCATGTATACTGGTATCAAAGTCTGAAGGTAGCACCATGACGCTTTAACTATATCGGTTTAGTAATACCCTGGAGATTCTTCCCAAGCCCTTTGTCGGGTTCATACCCAGACCATGCTAGTATGCTTTCTATTATGCTACTCCACCATTTGTCTTTCTCAATGGCATTGACACGTTCGATGTGATGATAGTTTTCCCCTCCTAACCTTCTTCTGTTTCCAATAACCGGGATGGTTTGATTGGTGTAAATGGGGTTACACCCATCTCTGTGAATGATCACCTCTTGATGGTTCCATTCGAATTTCACGGCTTGATGTAGTGTGGAAGCCACAGCTCCGGCGGCATGTATCCATGGTCGGCCCAACAGAAGATTGTATGAGGCTGATATGTCGAGCACTTGAAATTCAACGTCGAACCAAGTTGGCCCCATCTGTAGACAAAGATTAATTTCCCCAATCGTGGCCCTTTGGGACCCATCGAAAGCTTTCACATTCATGCTCCCTGCCCGTATTTCATGGAAACATTTGCCCAGTCTTTTCAAAGTATCCAATGGACAAATATTGAGGCTTGAACCTTCGTCAATCAAGACCTTGGCAATGAATTTGTCCTCAAATTGCACTGGGATATGTAATGCTCGATTGTGATTCAACCCTTCAGGTGGTGGCTCATCTTCGTGGAAGATTATTTTATGACTTTCCAGTAGCTACCCTACCATATTGGACATCTCTCTGCATGTTATATTGTTGGGCATGTAGGCTTCACTCAACACCTTCATTAAAGCATTCTTATGCGCCCCTGAATTTTGCAACAGAGATAGTATGGATATCTGATCTGAGCTGGGGTTTTGTTCAACTGATCAATAACGGAATATTCCCTTGCTTGTACTTTCCTCCAAAGGTCATCTGGTCCCGTTTCAATGACAGGTTGCTTGGTAGTGTCATCCTTACTTGGTCATCCCAAGTGTTTATGTATGTCAATTCTCCCGGTCCTAGTCATTCCTTGGGCAGCATCGAATTCCTCTATCTTTGCCTTTCCTTTTTGCCTAGCCTCGGCAACTAATCCCAAGGTATTGTTTTTGAGTCGAAAGGAGGTATGGTTGATACTGTCACCGTGAAAGGTGTGGCCACTTCCACTTCAAATGGAATAGGGGTGGCTGCAGGCGGAGCTACCTCTACCTCAAATGGAACTGATGCAGTTATCTCAACTTCGATCAGTGACTGAGTCTGTACTACAATGGGAGTAAGTGTGACTGCAAGTTTAAAGTCATCGCCTTCTCGAATAAGCCCGATTGATCCCTCAGGATCCCATTCTTCATCAATTTCTATCACATGTATCCCGCCACCCCTATGATCCAGGAGGGGGTTGTTGCGGACATTGGGTGCAGCTTCTTTTGCCTGTATAATCTTATTATCAATTAGCGTCTGGATCTTATCTTTCAATGTTCAACACTCGTCAATGGTGTGCCCTTTCATACCAAAATGGTATGCACAGGTTTTTTTTTGGGTTAACCCATTGGGACAGATTCTCTAATGCCATAACAGGAATAGGGGTGGCGTAACCAGCGGTTTTCAACCTTTCATACAGCTGGTCGATGGGTTTAGCAATAGCGGTGTATTGTCTGATTGGCTTACGGTCAAAATTGGGTCGTGGTCTTTGGATAATTTTGGCGAGTTGAGGGTGACTGGAAATGAGGTGGTTGGGAATTATAGGCATGGTAGGCAGTGGCTGTTTGGGAATATCTGGGAGATGAAGGTTGATAAGTGGGTGGTGGTGCTTGGTATGTGGGTGGAGGTGTTTGATATGTAAGTGGAGATTTCGGGCCTTGAGCCACCATTACTACCCCAACGTTTCTTTTCTTTGATATGTCGTCTGATTGTAATGCCTTGTTTGTGGTCTGTAATGCCTCAAAATTTGTTACCATCCCACTCTTGATTCCTTCTTCGATTCTTTCTTCAAGTTTGATGATATTAGAGAATTTATGATTTTTGATAACCATCAACCTTTCATAATATTGTGGATCCTCTGCTTTGACGAAGAACTTGTTCATCTATTCCTCGTCCAAAGATGGCCTGACTTTGGCTTCTTCTGACCTCCAACGAGTAGCGTACTCACGGAATGTCTCGGTGGGCTTCTTCTTAAGGTTTTGAATGTATAAAACATTTGGTGCATTTTCTGTGTTGAACCTGAATCGGTCCATAAAATCAGACGCCATACTCACTCAACTGGACCATTTCTTAGGATCCTGTCTGATGTACCAGGACAAAGCATCTCCCGTAAGACTTCTCATAAAGAGCTTCATCCGGATCCTTTCATCCTTTCCGACCCCAACAAGCTTGTCACAATAAGTCCTCAAATGAACCTTGGGATCACTTGTACCATCAAACATTTCGAACTTGGGAGGTTTGTAACCCTCTGGCAACTCCACATCTGGTTGTATGCATAAATCTTCATAGTTCAAACCTTTTATTCCTTTGCCGCCTTCGACACTCTGAACTCGACTCGTCAACTTCTTAAGTTCTTCAGCCATGTTTTTAATAAGCAGGTCCTTCTTGGAGGATTCTGGCGTATAGGAGATTTGTTGGATAGAGTGAGGTACGGTTTCCACGTATATGGGGTTGTTTTGGTGAGTGCCAGGTGCCTGGGTATAATGGTGGTCATTGGTAGAGTTTTGAGGATCAGGAATTGGTTGTGGTGTGTTCTGGGGAGTGTGATAAGTGGCGGTTGGTGGGTACTAAATTGATTAATGGTGATGTTGTGGCAGAGTTGGTATTGGTAGGGGATTGAGATTTTGAGGAGGGGTTGCATATTGATGCGGTGCAGGAGGGTTTTGTGGATGTTGGTTTGGTGTGTTTTGAGAAGGTGCTGGGTTTTTTGTGTTCTGTTGGTTGATGTCTGGGACATTCAGGGTAAGTGATAAGTTTGCCAAGTTGCGGACTTGCTCAAGCTCTCCCTGTAGCTCCAATATCTTTTGTTCCAACCTCAAGACTAGATCATTTGGTGCCGGAGTACTCCGACCGTCTGAAATTTCTGCGTTCTCAGCATTCTCCTTTCGAATACCACTTAAGTCGTCCATTTTAGTTTTTCCTTTGCCTTTTGTATTACTTGGAGGAGGAGGAGGTGGAGGACCTCTAGATCTGGTGTGATATGCTGATGATGCTAGTATGAGCGAACCAACCTTAGGAGATGGGAATAAAGAAATAAAGAAAAACAAAAGGTAAACAAGTCAGTAAGGATTTTGAGATGTCTGCAGTATTTAAACACATATTGCGAGAATGTAAATTCGTATCCTAATTTGGGAGCCTCGTTGTGCCCAAGGTAGGCCTAGCGACAAATAGATTTGGAGAGCTTTAGTGCCAATAATTGCCTCATTTCATTAATGTAAAAATAAACGACCCAAAACGAAATTAAATAAGATAATGTCACTAATGGCACTTAGCCTAATTACATTTGAAAGGAAAGAAAATAAATCTAAACTACTTGGTCCCAGAAAGACCTTCTCCAGACTGGATGCTCTTGTCGATCAACTCTCCCACTCGCGCAGGTTCAGAAGCAGGAATGCCATTGCGAGATTCCCTCCTTCATTTCCCTCAGCGTCCTGGCAGTCAGTGACCCTTTTTCTCATCTTCACTTCCAACTCCATTAAACTGTACTCCAGATATTCCAGCCTCTCGCTGGATTTAACAGCTCTTTCTTTCCACTCGTTAATCATCTCCATGTCAGCCTTATGCAGCGCCATATGCTCAGCTTCAGACTCTCGAACTTCTGCAGCTTGTTTTACTTCACCTTTGCTTCAGCAACCTAGTCTATGACCTTATTTCCTGGTCTAGCCCTTGGCTCAACGACCCTGGCTATGTTGTCCTCCAACCATGAAGGGCCCGCGTAATATTGGTTTGGCTCAATAGTATCCTTCCCCACAATAATATTCAAGGTCCACATGTGTTGCGCTTCCTTCTTGTACGGGATGGCGTCACCTTGGAAATTGGCTCTGAAGTGACACATTTTAGCAACCTGTGGTATGACTTGTCTCCTGCCTTCTTGTCTTATAACCCTGAGAGGAGCGTAAGGGTATATGACCCTCAACCCAATCAATACCAAGTGTGGAAAATCTCTGGATCTGATGATGAACTCATTGGTAGGGAACCACTCGAACATCCACTGGACTTGATCCTCGGTCAAATTATCGAAAAGTTGTACCCATCCCCCAACATCCTCCGGTTGAGCAAACATGCCTGGAATATAGTTCATTCTTTTGGGATGATGGAAGGCTATGTGATCATTCCACGGCCTTCGCGAAAATTCTTGACGGTATTGTCCCTTTTGGAGATGTTCCAACAACCAGACCTGTAACAATAAGTTGCAACCCTCAAAGAACCTGAACCCCTTCTGACATTGCTCCAAAGCCCAGTATATGTCTGCAACGATCATAGGGACGATAGTGTATGTCTCCCCCTCGATCTCGTCCATTAGAGTTTTGGTCATCATGGCTAGCCTAGTATGGATTCTATCCCCTTGGATTGGGAATACCAGCATGCCCAAGAAACACATAATAAACATGGAAGACCCTACGATGAATCCAACCTAAAGAAGTGATTGAGAACTCATCATCAATAATACGATGGAGCTGTTGTGACCGTATCTTTCATAAAGAAACTCAAAAGGTATGTAGGAGTCTTTTAGGCATTTCAAGTTGTCATTCTTCTTTAGCCTTATCATCTTCAGAAATCCCCTAGCAGTGCGATTTTCGGGTGCTAGCAGATTAGAACTATCCCAAGGCAACCTAGTAAATCCTCTTATTTCTTCTAGAAGGGGAGTCATTTCTATGTTCCCAAAATGGAACACAGCCCTTTCCTTGTCCCAAAACATAGTTGCAGCCTCGATTAGCATTTTGTTGGGCTGAAGATCCAACAGAGAAGGCAAGTTTCCTAAGACTCATTTCACATGGTTTTGGTCACATGAAGGAAGATCCCTCCACCAATCTAGCAAGAGTAATGGTATGCTACCAACCATACCGAATCTAGGGACCTTGTGCCTTATTTTTTGCAAAACAAAGAGAGTTAAGCCCTTTCCCCTCCCAGGTTCTCTATTTATACAGTAATGATTAGCATATTGGCACTTATTTCTCCAAATTAATACACATAATCGTGGTTACATCCGTTGGGATTATGGAAAACCCGATGGACTTTTGGACGAGGCTTGTCTTAAAGGGTTATTATGTGGACAACATATTAACCCAGCTAGGTTTGACCATGATGCATGTATAATTTAATCAGAGTAAGGCTGCTATAGAGGTCTAGACTGGGACCATCAAGCGGACAACTTGAGGGGGAAAGGCACGGAATCGTCGAACGCACTGCTGATTGACTAGTTTTACCTCAAATACACCTTTCCGAATTTAAAGGGTGATATATAGGAAGAGCGCAAACACTCATCAAGCATTGCTAAAGGATTAATTACGCACGAGTGGAATATGATGTTGAGCATGGTTTATGAAGCAATAAATAGCATGTTGTCAAGTATTTGTACGTAAGAAAATAATAAATACAGTATTTAAATAATTGAAAGATAGTTACAGAAAAGAAAACAAAGAGACAAGTCAGTTTCAGGAATAAAAGAATCATAAATGCTTGAAAATAGACAGTTAAATTCAAATAAGGGGGAAAGGGTACGTGGTATAGAGCATTCTTGGACTAATTCCCAAAAAAATAAGTTCGTTATGGTAAGAGCCTAAAATATCCCCAGCAGAGTCGCCATGCTGTCACGCCCCCTTTTTCCCCTTTTTGACGGGGAAGTCCGGGTTTCGACATTCATGGGGGGAATAACTCGTTTCCTTTTGGAATTGGGTATCTGAAGAGTCTCCACCTAATGGATTACGGTGCGTTAGGGCACCTAGAGCGATTAACTCATGAACTAGTTTGCATCACCAGAGATTAAGGTAAGGGATCGAAATAACCTTGAGGGGAAGGTGTTCGGCACCCCTCGCGATCCACAACGGTGGGTCCCGGCCGAACTTAAACTATGTGAATTAGTCATTCTAACAAACAAACAGTTTTAACAAATATTCGCAAATAAAGGCATGTTTTGACATTCTAAGTACATGTATGATTCATATAATGGAAGCAAGGTAAAGGTTTGAACAATCTTGCATATATATACGTAAAGAAAAGGAAGTTCATTTAAAACACATAGGAATTGGGAAAGAGGGGTCCTAGGTTGGTTAGCCTACAAGATCACACCCATGCAATGTCCGGTAATTACTCATCAATAAGGGGCTATATGTGACATTAGCGCGCAGTCATCATATCCTTAATACCCAATTCCCTCCCCTTGGTCAGAACCTAAAGCGTTCTAGCAACCTTAAAAGATATCCTATGCCTGCACTATCCGTCCCTTCCTTGTGGCCCGGAGGTATTTATGACCTCTAGTTTAGGTGGTTCTAGACCATCCTAAGGTACTTAAAGGAGAAAAATCTAGGCGACAATCAAAACAATTAGGACTGGACTAAAAGAGAACAATTAAAGGCTCAAGTTTTACCTCCACAAACAGAGCAAGCAAGTGCACGTCTTAAACACAGTTTTAGGTATTTAAAAGAAGCCCTAGAATAGGATATCTAGGTGAGCAAAGAATATACAGCATTGAATTTAGACCAAAGTGTAAAGGAATTTAATCTGTTTGCATACTAATTTTAACCTGTTGAATACGAGCAGTCACAAATAACAAGGCGTAGTTTTATAGTTTGCAGAATTTTAGTCGCCCTATAGGCTTGCCTAGGCGTGTGATAGTGATGTCCTATGAGCATGGTATCTAATCATTAATCAGGAATGCAGTAAAACAGTAAACAATTTTAAACGGGAAATTTGGATCCTATAGGCATGCTTTCTAGTAATATTCAGTGTTGAGGACTATTAAAGAAACAAGTAGGTTAGTTAATCTGATTCAGAACTTACATGCGTAAGTTAAAGTTAAACTGATGTTAGATCTAACTAAAACTGATTTTAGATCCTATAGGCATGATTTCTATGAACTGATTTTAGGTCCTATATGCATGATTTCTATAAACTGATTTTAGGTCCTATAGGCATGATTTCTACAATAAGCTGATTTTAGACCCTATAAGGATGGCTTCTAATTATGTAAAAAAGTAAAGCAAGCAGAATTCATTTGAACCAAAGAAGATCCTATAGGCATATTATCTAACAAACACATTTGAATTGAAATGGACCATATAGGCATGTTATCTACCCAACTTTACCCACAATATACAACTACCCTCCTTTTTCACTAGTCGCCCCAATATCTATTTACATTAGCCAAACCAATGATTGAATGAAAATTACATAAATAGAATAGAAATTAAGCTATAGGGAGCCTAAAGTAGGCCCAAAGTGATTTCCAAGCCTTCAGTAGTCTCAAATGCCCAAAGTTTCATAGCCAATTTCATGTCTAGGTGTGTTAGAGTTCCCTAAGGACCTCAAGGATCCCGGGCAGTGCTCATACCCAGACCTTTCTCAAATAAGAACCAATTTATGTGCAGTGTGGAAGTGCCAACCCTGATATGCCAGAGTTTAGAGAGATCTCAAGGGTCTCTAAGCAGTACACATACTAGAGGGGCATGACTTAGTAATCTAAGAGTAAGTGAGAGTGCATAATGGTTTGAAAGAGTTTGATAAATAGTATAAAGAAAGGTCTTAGGAGTGAAAAGAATTTCTGAAAAACCAGTACTGATTTAGTAATAAAGCAGTTTGAGGAAAGTATGAAAAACACTTTGCAAGTAGAACACAAGTCATAGAATAAACAGCTTTAGAAAATACTTTGACAAACAGTTTCCACACAAGGAAAGAGGGGTTGGGAACACATAGAATACACCTTAATGGGGCACATAAACAACAGGATGCATAGAGTTCTTAAGGGGTTCTACAGAACTAGTAGGTTAGGTAGAATGCAGGTCATAAAGCAAAGATCATAGTAGAAACATGTTGAGGACATATAAACAACACAGCTAGAGTCACTCTAGGGAGATTAGCTAACTTAGCAGGAGTCAGACAGAACAGGCAAGGAATTAAATGGACATGCTAGGCAAGTATTAACAAGTGTAGGCATGCTAATTACACAAAGCAAAGTTTAGGCATGCTAGATAAACAGTAGTCAGTCAAGCAGGCTAGTTACATATGTAGACATGTTAAACAGGACAATGAACAGACAAGTAAGGTGGAGACATGCTAATTACATATTTGAATAAGGCAGTATTTGACATGCTAGGTAAGCTGTAAACAGAAGCATGAATGAACTCAGGATTGATGAACTAAGGCAGTAAATAAACACATAGGTTTGGATTCTAAAATTTAATCAGAAGCATACCTAGTTAAAGAAAGAAAACACAAGATGTGAGACATGTATTATGCAATTTCCAGCCTTAGCTTGCAGTCGGCTAGAATAACAAAGATCACAAGTAGCAGAGAGAGCCCAAAGAGCCTTTTAGAGTGTAAAAGTGGTAGTTTATGAACTATTGTTCGTGTCTGAGAAGTTAAAATAAAGAGAGTTTATATAGTAGTTCAAGACTAGAGCAAATAAAGTAAAGTAATCAATAATCAGCAATTAGGGAATTTCAGAATCAATCACACAAAGATTCAGCATAGTCTTCTCCTTTAATTAAGGAAGATTAGCCAACGGTAATGACGGGAGTTAATTAAGGTAAGAAGTTCGATCAAACAGAGTAAAGAAGTAAGAATCAGAGGCCTTATTAAGGAAAGGCGTCCAAATCAAACCAAAATAAAGAATTTTAGAATAAAAATAGTCAGGGTTGAATTAAGGAGAAAATCATGTAAAGAGTCACCAAGTATCGTAGACAAAATAAGGCAAGAAAGGAATAGTCAGGATTCAACACATAGGTCTTAACGAAACACATTGATAAATCAAGAATTCAAATCAATACTGATTTAAGGAGAGAAATATTAGTTTACCATGAATAGCCAGAATGAATATAGACATATAGAATCAGTAGGAAAGTCGAACCAAGAACCTTAGTAGAGGCACATTAGGATAAAAAATCACAAAACATCAAATTAAGCTAAAGAAAAATCGCAGGAACCAAAGCATAAGACAAAGTCAGTACACAAGTAAATCAGAAACCAAACAAATGTAAAAAAAATTTGGGTTTTTTAGCATAAACTAGTTAGGGTTAAAGCAACCCTTACGAAATCGGTTAAAACACATAAGAAATAGAAGATTAAACATTCAAAATTATCAAATGTTTTGGAGAAAGAAATTTTTGGGAAACCCTAGTTTAGAAAAATGGAAAATCATTCGAAAATCAGAAGGTTCTTGTAAAACTCATGTGAAATAGGTTCGATCCATCTCAGATCTTGCACAGATCTAAGGAGTTCAAAGGACAAAATTAGGGTTTCGAGAAAAACAACACAGAGATGAAGAAGTAGGCTTAGAAATCCATAAATCTAAGGCGACATAGGAAGATCTTACTCGAAATCGAACCGGAACAGTCTAAAACAGGCGAGAAAGGGTTATAGGTGCAAGTGGACTGACCCTAGTCCCTCGAGGACCTTAGAGATGGAAATACCAACATAGGAGATGCCATTAGAGGTCTGATGGTGGTGAGGAACCACCATGAACGGTAGCAGATGAATGGCGATGAGGGTGACTTAGGGTTAGGTTTTGAGAGCATTCGAGATAGGAGAGGAACAGATGACGGCGGGAGGGGTGTTAGAATGATTAGGGTTTGGGAGGTATAGGCTAGTTTATTTTAGGTAAGGGGAACCTGGACCGTTGATCACAATGATCAACGGCCAAGATTTGCCCGGTATTGGGTCGGGTAGGTGCAAATTGGGCTTGGGTGGATTGGACCGGTATTGAAGGGGTATTGGGCTGGTTAATTTCAGGACAAAATTGAAATAAAAAAGACTGTTTATTAAATACCCCAAACAATTGATTAAAAATAATTACTAATTATAAAAATTGAATTTCATGCATAGAAATATTTTAAAAATAGTTATTTAATATTTAAAAATGCAAATGACTAATTTCTGGTAAAATGATACAAAGATGTATGCATGGGCTATAATTGTAAAGTTATTGCAATTATAGCCAAAATGTGCCAATTTGGCTATTTATAAAATAATTTGGACTCAATAGGACCTCTAATAGTAATATTAAATCAAGACATGTTCTAAATTCATTTGTGATGCAATTTTGCAATTATTTATATGAAGAAAATATTAAAATAAATTATTTTAAGGGTATAAAAATTATGGGAAAATACCCATTGATGCTAATGCATGGTTTTAAAGGTATATATGCATCTCAAAAAATGTTATAGAAAAATTGGTTATCAACAACCACTACTCCTAAATAGATCCTTCCCGTCCCTTAGCCCACATTATAACCTTGAAAAAGTCCTAATTGATTTTAGATCGAGCGAGCTTACATTAGTAGATATTTATACTATAGGAAAGCCTATGGTACCAATGGCATGCATGTGACTTCTTTTGTGAGAGCGAGCGATAATATTTGATATATATCCTTGTTCTTAAAATATAATTGAGCATTTGATTTGAATATGTGGATTCAACTTACTCTGTTATTCTTGTGGTGAGGGCACATGATTTCACGAGGGATAGATAACATTATTAGACTTCTCTCTATGATGTTGGGTGTTCAAGCCATGAGTGCATTGTGACATTGAGTTGGTTTGAGAGCATGTTGTCTTTGTTGTGAATATTTGTGAAGTATGGCATAAGAAAAGGAAAGTGTATGTGATTGCATATGATAGAGTTTAATTGTTGCTATAAACCATGGTCATTAGTGTGATGTGCCTCAAATGTGTAAAAACAAAGTGCTCAAGGTTGTGTCTATAAGTGTAGTTTGATTGCTCGAGGACGAGCAATATTTAAGTTGGGGTATTGATGTGTGGCTATAATTCCATAGTTTCGTACATTATTTGCCTTGCATTTTATATACATTAATGATAAATTACACTTTATTGCGCGTAATGGAGTCTATTTTATGTGTAGGTGAATTGGAGATGAAAGTAGAGCAAAAGGGATACTTAAACGTTGAAAGTGTGCTTGAGAACAGTGAAAAGGAGAGGTCAGGCAAAGGCCAGCTCAACCAGGCTTTAGCCTAGCGAGGCCAGCCAAAAGCCAGGTTGAACCAGACTTTAGCCTGGCGAGGCCAGCCAAAGGCCAGGCTGAGACTGGCATTAGGCTGGCGACGCCAAGCCTGGGGCCAGGTCCAGTCCGAATTTTGATGACTTATTTCGTCTCCTAGTTTGACTAGGACTTGGACTACACGTTTAGGTCTTTTCCTACACATATAAATAGACCTAAAAATGTCACTTTGAACATAATTTAGATCGAGAAGAGATTGGGAGACAGATCGAGATTGGACAGATTTGAGAAGGGATTCAATCTAAGGAGGCAAGAACACATTAGGAGCAAGGCGGAGAATTCTTCTACGAGTTTTTCACTTCCTTCTTCCTATTTTAATTATTGGTTATGAATTCTAGTATTGTAGTTATGCATA
Organism: Nicotiana tabacum; assembly: GCF_000715075.1. Classification (NCBI taxonomy): domain Eukaryota; kingdom Viridiplantae; phylum Streptophyta; class Magnoliopsida; order Solanales; family Solanaceae; genus Nicotiana; species Nicotiana tabacum. The sequence continues at coordinate 141,375,840 of NC_134099.1, read as the reverse complement.
CTATTATGAATAGCTAATTTGTTATCTAGGGTTTTGATGGAACCTATTGGAGGATGATTTTCTTGTTACGTTAATATAGATTTACCGTAGTATTTTCTCTATTTGTTCAACTACGTTATTATTGTGGTTAGTTGAAGAGCTCTCAATCGACTGTTCTTATTTAGTATGTATTACTCGGGAGAGAGTGCATATTTAGGTAGTTGTTGAACAACATTACTCCAAACGTATATGAGGGATCAATACAGAGGGTTTAAAGGTAGGCTTAGGGATAACGAAACCTTGGTGCGATCCGAGTGAGCCATACTTAATGCCAGCTAGCGTAATTCGGGAGAATATGTCTAGTAAATTGCGATAATTACTCGGGAGAGAGTTACAACAATCAGAGTGTTCATGATCTATAAAGAAGACTTAGGAAAATTTATAGAAGACGCAGCGGACAGGATTCTGACAATAGGGGAAATCATAACTCTAGAACTCCTTAATCTTGTCTCCAATCTTTATCTTTGCTAATTGATAGTTTTACTGCTTTTTAGTATTTGTTAGTTAATTAGATAAAAATAAATATTATAATCTTTATAATAAGGAAATTTTTTGGACTTGTGTTTCTTAGCTATATTAAACAACTGTAGCTAAGCCTTAGTTCTCTGTGGGATTCGACTCCGGACTTGTAAATCGAACTATATTTGCAATGCTCGCTTAGTCCTTTTTATAAGGCATAGTTATGCGTGATCAAGTACGTGGAGCTCGCCGGTCGAGGGATTACTTTGGGGAACATGCTTCATATTTTTGCCCCTCAATTTCTTCGAGGTATGATGATCCACATGCGCCATCGAGGAACTAAGAGTTTGGTGGTGAAGATGGACAATAAGGCTAATCGCCGCTTCTAGGAAAGCTATTTTTATGTGCGGACGGTGCACCTTGTGGAGGACTCGGCAGGGTTGGATAAGATGTGGAACTTCGCTCGTAAGTTTTCCTTTATTTATTTTGTGATTCCTCTCAAGGCGATCGTCGATCGTTCTTCTTGAGGTGACATTGCTAAGGACTTATTTTCACTTTGGCAGCCGAGAGACTACCTCCCCAACTAGCTGACGACATCCGCAAGTGGGTGAACGCAATTCTTCCCCATACAATGGGGATTCATGAGTGGGTGTCCTTCTACGAGAAATATAGGTGTAAGCCTCTCACTGGTGAGTCGGCCCGCTGCAGTTCTTTTCTGTTTCTTTGCCTTATGGTTTGATCTTGTCGTTATATGATCGTCTTTCTTTGTTGATAGGGAGGGTATGAAGGATGAGGGCTCTTCCCCTAGCATTCCGTCAGTCGGCGCCCCCTGCCCGGCCTGTGCTGAGTGCCGCTATCCGACCTGCCTTGGGAGCTACTTCCCAATCTGTGCCTGCGGCAGGAGCCGTGCGCGCGGAGCCTACTTCTCAACCAGAGACTCCAGTTCCTACTATTTGCTCAATGGGCGAATCTTACCTTGCTAGTATTGGAGAGGCCCCATTGAAGAGACGATGGGTGGCATTGGAAGTGGTGCCTCAAACCAAAACATCATCGGGGGCAGTCTTTCCTTGGTGGTGCCTAAAGTTGGCGGTGGTGCCAACCTGGTCGCAGAGGCTATGCCTGTTGTGAGCGATTAACAGGCCGATGTGATGGAGAGACGGTGTCCCGAGGCTGTCGTTACTATCTTGGGCGGCCCTTCAACATCCCGGCCGAACCACACTTCTTCTTCGGCTGAAGAGAGGGCAAAAGGCATCATGGTCGATGATTACGAGTCTGAATCCGACCTCGATCCTGATGACGTTAGGATGTTCGAGGAGGGATTTACCCGAAATGTGGTAAGAGCGGGAGGTCCTTCTCGAATACTAGAGATTCCGTCAAACCTCAACCTTCTGCGAGACGTGGTAGATTTTGTGCCGCAGTTTGACCTTCTATGCTTTGCCGTAGAAAGCGGGGCTCTTCAGGACGTTAGCGACGCTGAACTATCACGTGGTGTGGCTGCGATGGGCCTAAGGGTAAGTTCCTCTTTGTATGTTTCTCTTTGTTTTTTTTATCTTGGCCTTTATCGTCTATTTTCTTCTCTTTGTTTTTAGTCTTACATGCTGGAGATCGAGAGTGCTCGCAGGGCCGAGACTCGGGCCAAGATTTTCCTGATGATGCTTGAAAATTATCGGCACTATCGCAACAAATGTCGTGAGATGCATGACGGTTCAGGGCGGGTACTGGCACCCAATCCCTCGGTGAGGAGTTGGAGAAAAGGGATCAGAAGCTGATGCAGTCCATTCGCAGGTGTAGTGAGCTCGAGGAGATGCTTCGTGCCAAAGACGAAGAACTTGAGTTAGGAAAGGGGGTCGTTGCAGAGTGCGAGCATCTTCAGGAGAAGGTGTTATCGTTGCAAGCCGAACTTGATCAGAATGCTGCTAGAGTTGAAGCTTTGAGTGCGGAATGGATGGGGAAGTTAGCCGAGCTGGAGAGAAAAGTAGCCGAGTTGGAGAATGCCGAGAATGCTAGGGCATCGGCTTTGGCAAGAGCGGTGGCATTAGAGGATGCTATTCGCATCCATCAATCTAAGTAGGAATCCGAAAGAGCAACGACCATGCTAAGAGAGGCGAGGCTCGAAGAGCGCATCGACGAAATTGACTGGGAAGCTTCAAACTTAAGAGACCGGATCGCGACCCTCGAGGCCAAAAAGGCGCAATTACTGGCTAAAGTTGAATCTGCTTCCGCCGTTGTTCCTTGTCACTTGCATGAGATGTGGGCCCATGTCGAGGCCCAACGAGACATATACAAGGGTTTATTGGAGGCGGGCAGTGTTTCCGAGGCTGCTTTTGAAGAAGCTCAGGCGAAGGCACGCGAGGCTCGTGTCAATTGCGGCTATGACCCTACGATACCGGAGGACGGCGAGGACGCTGATGTTGAGGAGGGGTTTCCTGAAGACAATGATGGGGAGAACAACGGTGATGGCGCTGAGTGAAAAGTTTTGCAGCTTTAGTACTCTTTTTTTGTGTTGTTCATTTTTGTCTTCTTTTTTTGGGGCATGCTTTGGCCTTTTGTAAGGTGCGGCTGTTGCGCACGTATATTTAAATAAAACACTTGCGTCGCCTTTGTGTATCTTTTGATTCTCTTTTTCTTTCTCGTTCGTTGCATATCGTTTTCGTTTTGGCGCAGACCTTTGGACTCTCTTTTCCCTTTTTTGCGATGAGTCCCTGATCTTTTCGATTGGAAGTCTGAATAAAGTTGCTTTGGATCTTCAGATCCGGGCGAGGTTGACTTCCGATTAGCTGACTTAGGTGGAATCATCCTTGGTTCAAATGAGGTTGAGTTCAGACTCGTCATTTTGGACGGAGTCACTTTTTATTTGAACACTCGAGTGAGATTGAACTTAAACTTACCGACAGACGAAGTTAACTTTTTCACACGCATTCGAGCGGGGTCGAATTTGGAATCGTCATCTCGGGTGAAGTCAGTTTCTGACTTGTGTTCGAACGAGGTCGAACTTGAAGTTGCCATCTTGGGCGAAGTCAGTTTCTGACTCATATTTGAACAAGTTCAAAAACTCTATTTTTTTACGGTAGCCGACGACCGTAAAGGTGTTATTCTGAGCGAGGTTTGAATTGTGTCCTACTTGATTCGATGATTGTCAGTGGACGTAAAGGTGTTAATTCGAGCGAGATCGAATTGTCACCTATTGCAAGTTCGAGTGAGGTGGAACCCTTCTTTTGGCGATGGTCATTGGCCATCGAGGTGTTATTTCAAGCAAGGTCAAAATTATAACCTATTATAATTTTGAGTGAGGTCGAACGTTTCTTTTGCTGATGGTCATTGGTCACAAGGGTGTTATTTCGAGCAAGGTCAAAGTTGTAACCCGTTGTAAGTTCGAATGAGGTCGAACCCTTCTTTTGGCGATGGCTGTTGGTCGTAGGGGTGTTATTTCGAGAAAGGTCGAAATTACAACCCGTTATAAGTTCGAGTGAGGTCGAACCTTTCTTTTGGCGATGGCCATTGGCCGTAGAGATGTTATTTCGAGCAAGGTTGAAGTTATAACCCGTTGTAAGTTCGAGTGAGGTCAAAACCTTCTTTTGGCGATGGCCGTAGGACATAGCGGTATTATTTCGAGCAAGGTCGAAATTATAACCCGTTATAAGTTCGAGTGAGGTCGAACAGTTCTTTTGGCGATGGTCATTGGCCGTAGGGGTGTTATTTCGAGCAAGGTCAAAATTATAACCCGTTATAAGTTCGAGTGAGGTTGAACCTTTCTTTTCGCGACGGCCGTTGGTCGTAGGGATATTATTTCAAGCAAGGTCGAAGTTATAACCCGTTGTAAGTTCGAGTGAGGTCGAACCATTCTTTTGGCGATGGTCGTTGGCCGTAGGGGTGTTATTTCGAAAAAAGTTGAAATTATAACCCGTTATAAGTTCGAGTGAGGTCGAACCTTTCTTCTAGCGATGGTTGTTAGCCGTAGGGGTGTTATTTTGAGCAAGGTCGAAGTTATAACCCGTTGTAAGTTCGAGTGAGGTCGAACCCTTCTTTTGGAGATGGTCGTTGGCCGTAGGGGTGTTATTTCGAGCAAGGTCGAAATTATAACTCGTTATAAGTTCGAGTGAGGTCGAACATTTCTTGTGGCGATGGCCGTTGGCCGTAGGGGTGTTATTTCGAGCAAGGTCGAAGTTATAACCCGTTGTAAGTTCGAGTGAGGTCGAACCCTTCTTTTGGCGATGGCCATTGGCCGTAGGGGTATTATTTCGAGCAAGGTCGAAATTATAACCCATTGTATCATTGTTATGTATATTTTTTGGAGAACTTTACGTGTCGCCATATTGTTTATGCGTGCGTCGGGGTGAGCCCCGGTGTGCTCGATTTCGTTTTTTATTGGAGAATACTGGGTGTTCCCTGGGTGAATCCCAGTTTGCTTAGCTTCGCTTGCATTGGAGAATACTATGTGTTTCCTGGGTGAGTCCCAGTTTGCTTAATTTTGCTTGCATTGGAGAATACTATGTGTTTCCTGTTTGAATCAACAAAAGAGTAAAGATAGACCAAAATGGAATTGTCTATTACCTCGACCTAACAAGCAGGTGAAAGAAGGAACGGCGTCGTAGGGTTACTCTCTAGTGCTTGAATGGTGGTTTTAGATTTGGCGGCAGTGTTCGGCTTTATCGTTAACAACGTCTAGGCTTTTTACGGGTTGGGCCCACCTTACTTGTTGAAGTGTTGAAACCGAGTCCCGGTCCGATCTCGTCTGATTTGCACAAACAACAAGGGAAACATGTCACACTTCGTTCATAAATCATCCAGTGTGGGGGGGATGTGAAAGTAGGTTGGGATGTGCCCACTCTTTCAAAAGACCATACGGCAGGCTGTCGCCCCTTCCCAAGGGGTGGGAATAAGGGTCAGTATATAAGGTAGATACGTCAAATTGGGTTGTGGTCAGGCCAAACAACCGTGATCCTATTTTAAACGTGCATATGTCGTGCCAAACTCATCGTTACAGGTGAGACATGGGTTTTTGCATTGACATTAGTTATGAATTCTATTTTATCTAGCAACCTGACCTAGATTGGTACGATAATCTCGAAGGCTTACCTACCGCTCTTTCGAGTGGGTGTTTGTGCCGATATGGTGAGGCCATGACAGCCTGGTAGGGATATTTTGCTGGTTCTAGATCTAAAGGAAACTAAGAAATCCCCACAAACGACGCCAAATTATTTGACTAAAAAAGTATTAAACCCTTTTGTTAAACTAATTAACAGAAATATAGAATGTAAATCTTAGCCAAATATAATTAACTCTAGATCCAAATATATTGAGTACAAAAATTGAAGAAGAACAAGAACGTATAATATTTCTTAAGATGATTATCGTACATCAAATGTGAATGATAGGCTTACATCTATGACAGGTTTGCACCATAATCGTGGAAGCAAAGAAGGAGAAGAGAGGGAACTGTTGATGACTACGAGATTCCCCTTGTTGATTCCATAGTGATGACTATCAAAAAACCCTCTCCCAGATCTGGGCTCAGCCCCTATATATATTAACAATTTTTCCTTTTATCCAATGGTCTTTGACCGGCGTACTTTCTTATGACAGTATCCTTCATCACTTGCCCAAACATTACACTTGTTCTGCGATGTAAGCTTTCCGACGGTTTGGCCCCGGCAATGGCCGAGGTGCTCTTTGCTATCACGCCCTATGGGCATGACTACGGCTTGATCGACCCTTTATCGTTCCTTTTAAGAACAACCATCTTATGGTCAGATTTTGACCCATATAATATCCACCGGAGAGAAAATTCTCGGGCAGTTTCAGTTGTCGTTATTTTGACAATTTAATAATTATTTTTTCTTTATGATATTTGAAAGTTATGTTTCCAATTTGAGCTCATTTGGAATAGGTTTAGGCATTGCATCGTGTGTTAGATTGTTAAAATTCGAATAACAAATTTATATTTCAGAACTTAAGATTTGAAATGTGAAGTTGCATTGAAGATATTAAACTACTTAATATTTGAATTTTTCTGAAATTGCATTTTAAAGATAGAAGAATTTAAAATTTGATTTCTAAAGTTGCATTGAAGAGATTGAACTACTTAAGATTCAATTTTTTGAAGTTGCATTTGAAAGATAGAAGAACTTGAGATTTGATTTTTGAAGTTGCATTGAAAAGGTTAAACTACGTAATATTTGAAATTTATGAAATTGCATTTGAAAGATAGAAGAACTTAAGATTTGATTTTTTAAATTACATTAAAAAATTACTTTAAATTCGAATGGTTAAATTTTGTAATTTTTATATAATGAGGGTATAACTTCAACAACGACCTCGTAAGAGGATATCTGATGGGAATGCCCCAAATAATGTCACTTTGTGTGGTTGGCCCCTCCGGGGACATGATTCTCAGCTCAAGTCTTCTTCTTAGACGACCTACAATTAATATTAAGTAAGGTAATTTGTTATACTAGTCTTATGGTACGCGCGTTGCGCGTGTAACCTATTTAAATGGGTATAAAACTTTTAAAAATTTATATAAATATTTTTTTTTGAATTAAAATAAATGTGTAAATTTATTTTAAGAAAAGATATTGATTTTGTATAGCTATTTCAATAAGGAATATCAATTTATACATTTCAATGTCTATGTTTTTTTTACCAAAAAAAAAGATGTCTATGTTTTATTTTTTCTGTTTTAACTACTACCTTAAATTACTTATGACTAAATGTTTCTAATTTATTTTCATTAATTTCAATATATAAATTTATCTTATCTATGTTTTACTTTTCGAGTATTGTAATTGGATTTGTAATTTAATATGTGTATAAATTTTCAATATGTATTCAACTTAGTCAAATAATAATTAACTCAAAGTACATTAAAGTACTTATTACTTTAAATTAAAAAACTACTACTATTTTCAAAACGTAAGCATATCATATTAAACTTTTTTATATATATTTTCATACTCGACCTAATATGTTGTAAGTTTGGTTTACATATTATTAATAATCTTTAATTTTTGAAGACTAAAAATTAGATCTAAAATTTTATTAGTAGATTTCTAACACGTTTATATACATTTTGTCTAATAATCATAAGAAAAAGTTATAATTACTTTACACAATTTATTTAAGGTAAGGATTTATAAATAAATTTTTATTTGGTTTTAAATTCCTAAAATTTAGGAGTTTCTGACCAACATTTAGTTGATTTTAAAGTATTAAATATTAGTAGAATAATTAAATTATAATTATAATCAATATAACATCTATTTTTAAAGGGTAAAAAAGGCGAATGACATTCCGCTAAGAGGCTTCGTGTCAGGATACGCGTGATGCGTGTACCTTTTATTGATGCGTACAAAATTATTAAAAAAAAAACATATGCCCCTAAAAATAAGATTTTTAAAAATATAAGCTCTTGAATATGATAAATATTGAGCCTACTTAGTCGAAAAAGTAACGGATAGCCTATCTAAGCATGACAAAAACCAAGATAATCTTGAAAGTTTGATGTTATTATGTATCTCGTTCTTTTACATTAATTTCGTATCAAAGTAGTCGTCTAGGTACCATGTATTCTAAGACAAGTTATCTACAAAGAGAAGAAAAATTAGCGATAGATAAATTATGTAGTTAAATAATAAAATTTATTGCTAATCCTACTTAGTGACATAATCAGTTATATATTATAAAAAATCCTATTAGCTATAACATGAATTTAGTAGTAACTAATTCATGTTTTATAAAGTTAAATTATGTAATAAACTTTCTTAGTAATAATATTGGTTTCTTCTTTACCAAAAAATAAAAGTCCTTTTCCATTTATTTATTTATTTTAACATATGCAATGAGGTAATTTAGGTATTTCTGTAAATTAAATTATGATAATTAATTTTTTATCACAAATTAATGATTACTATATTTTTCAACAATAATTATTATTTCAAAACCTAATGCCGTAGTAAATTTTAACGAATTTAACAACCAAGCTTCTAAGAAAATACTTATGATTTAATTTTTCAAAAAACAAATAAATCATATGAAAGAAAAATAAAGGTAAAATTGGTCTTAATAATTAAACAAGGACAAAGAACAAAAATATAACACAAAAACGTGAAGTTTTCTTGTTGGAAACAAACAAAAAAAATTCCTCCTACTTTGTTGTATTCTTTTACGTCTTAATATATTGTATCTTTATTAGGAGAAGATATCAAACACTTAATTATATTAGATTTTTTTTTTAGAACTCCTAAATATAAGGAAAGTTTTTTTATTTTACAATTTTATCCAATGTAAAGTATGTTTTTAAAGGGTGAAAAAGGCGAACGACATTTTGTTAAGGGTTTTCGTGCTTTTAATATCGTATAGACCAGTAAATTTAATCAAACAACTTTAAAATAATTAATTAGGTTGTCATCAGGGCAGATTCACGATATAATATGTGGATCAAGATAACCCAATAGCTTTTTGTTTAGGTATTATATATATATATATATATATATATATATATATATATATATATATATATATTAAGAAATTTATTAAATATTCATAAATATTTTATTGCAAACTCAATTATTATTGTACATTAACTTAAAATCGCTTTGGATCTCATAAGCTTCAAATTTTAAATCCATCTTATCATAACCAATTAGCATATATAATATATAAATTTTTTGTATATACGCTAATTTCTTTTATGTAAACTTTCTTAAAAGCTTGAGGGACTACTTATGTTACGATTTATAAAGTAGGAGTACATAGGGGTGGCAAACCGGTGGGTCGGGTCGGATATGAGTGTGTCAAAATGAGTAATTTAAAGAACGGATAAATTATCCGACCCAATCCGTATTTGAGACGGATAAAATACGGGTTTATCCGGCGGATAATATGGATATCCATATTATTCATGGCTTCTTAAATATGATCACTGATGAGAAAATTCTTAGTCTTCCAAACTTGAAGAACTTCAATTTGAGGTTTTACAAATGTAAAAGTTAAACACATTAGTTATCCGTTTGGTTAATCATTAATATGGTTCTTTATCCATATTCGACCCATTTTTAGACGGTTCATTATCCAACCCATTTTTTGATGGATAATATAAGTCCATAACTATTTTTTTTTAACTATTTTGTCACCTCTAGGAGTACATCTATAAAGAAGTAGTAGTGTCAAACAATTTTACCAGAAGGATTGAAAATACAAAGAATTACATATACAAAAAAGTCAAATAAATTCAAACATATCATAATTAAAGTGTAACTTTTCACAATTGGACGAGGATGGCTCTCCCACTTTCGCGTGGCTGGCACATATTTGGAGTGGGCGCACCTGTGGCAACAGTAAATTTTTTTCTTAAAAACAAATTAAAGGAGTGAGCGAGTCGACGCGGTTTCTCTTCCACCAAGGAAGTTGCCATAAAGTCAATATCCAAAAGAAAAGTGGAAAAGCCTTGTTCATTTTGGAGGCCCATTTCCACTTATTTAAAACCACAAGTGGGCGTGACAATCCAGACAAAGTCCCTACGTCCATCATTTGAGGATAATTCTTTATATGTTTTTAGGCATTCCTATCAAATAGTATGAATATTTTATACAAAATTCTGAACATATGATAAATTATTTGTGTTTGAGTAGTACCTCGTCTTGATAAATATAAATCTGATGCTATTATTGTATTGATCCAAATTTGGCAACCACAACAGCTGTCGAGTAGGATGAGGAACGAGGTTATCGTGACGCAACGTCTGATAGTCGTCGTGATGAAGGACGACGACCAAGAGCAGTTGGTCGAGACGAGATGTCAACGGTAGAGTAAACTTAGTAGGAGACAGTAAGAATATATTTTTCGAATATTCTTTATATTGTACTTTTTAGGGTTTTTTGGGAGATTATCCCTTATAAATAGGAAGAGTTAGTAAAGAAAAGAGGGATCCCAAGAAAAAGAAAAAAGAACACTTTGTAAAAGATTCATATGAGAGTAAATACAAGAGCAGCCTTGTTCATTGATCGCACAACCTGAGCACACATCATTACACGATACTGATAAGATCCAAAGATTCCACAATCATCTCATACTTATTCCCTTTCTGCGTCGACTGCATTTATTTAGATTTATTGTGCATTTAGGTTGTCGCATTTACGAGCATTTAATTGATTCCAACATATTAGCTAACATCATTCATCTTGCTTACTTCCTTTTATTATTTGATCTAGATTTTATTATTCTTAACTGAGATTCACCCTTCTTCTAATTATAAGATTAGTTTAATCAAAGGGTTGAACATCTTTTGGTCAAACAATTTGGCGCCGTCTGTAGGGAGCTCTTTAGTTAAGATTTTAGTTTCATCTAGATCACAAAAAGGGATAGCCATCTCTTCCTAGCTTGGCATAAACTAACAATGGCAAGAAAAGGAGATGCAAGGTTAAAAGCGATAGCAGGTGTCACAACCAACATCTTGAACACCATCAACGAAGATGGCATGGAAGAAAACGAAAACGTGACACCAAACGGTACACCTAAGAGAGACGCTTCACCTCTCCCGCACGAAAGCGTAACTGCTTCGCACGAAAAGGAAGCCTCCAAGTCTATAATAGGAGAGGTACCACCGGCAGTAAAAAGACGACTGGAAGAGTGGCTAACAAGCACTCTGAACAACATACTTGATAAACCCGCTCAAAGGGAGACTTTTCACTTTCACGAATTTACTTATCACTTGTTTGAAATAGCGTAATACTTATAATCCCAAAATAAATCTCATTCTCGAATTTACGTCAATTAATCTAGGGGTGTGCATTCGAATCGGTTTATTGATAAATCGAATCGATTATTTGTTATCGGTTTATCGATTTCGATTTCGAAATTTTCCTTATCGAGTTATCAATTTCGATTTCGATTTTGTCCTCTTCGATTATCGATAAACCGATAAGATATACTAAAAAGATAAATATAACCTTATTTTATAATACTACCCTTTCCTTCACTTAAGTCCCTACCGGCTAACCCTAATGCCCTATTATTTCCTCCCTTCTTCAGCGCCGCTTCTCTTCAGTCTTCAGCATTTTTTTTCAAAGTACAAACCTAGCTCTATTCTATCGCCACTCGTCACCGTCAAATCGAGATCTGGTCTATCGGAAAGTTAGTCACCGTTGATTATCGCTGTTTCCGGTACTCCAAATTTCTTTCTTCAACTTTTTCTTTTCTCTTCTATTTGAAGGAATGCTTTCTGTGTAAATTTTTCTGTTTCGTTATTATTGGTAGTAAAGACTCTAATCTGTTTCGTTATTTTTGGTTATATGTTTCGTGTTTCGTTATTATCTTTTGTTATCTGTTTAGTTATCTTTCTGTGGGAAAGTTTTTCTGTGTAAATCTTTGCATTGTGAATGCCGTTTACCAACTTATTTTTTAATAAATATGAATTTCGTATGTTAGTGACCAACTTGGCATCTACTGCAATTTTGACACTAAAGCAGTATACTGAAGACTATTTGTCATTAAGCCAATATTAAAATCTTTTCTTCTCTAACATTGCAAACTATAATAAGTTAAATTTTAAAAGCTAGCTAATCAGTAAATATCGACAATGTCTTATCATACTGGTCATTGTTCAAGCAGATATATGAATTGAAGCTATTTTGACACTGCAATTTGAATAGCTATGAATAGCTTCAGCTATTTTGACACTGCAATTTTTACACTGAAGCAGATATATGAATTTCGTATGTGTAAATGAACTGAAACTATTTTTTCCTAGTATTTGATAAGGAACTTATTTAAATTGATTTCTTTCCGGCCATAATTTTTAGGTCAAGAGCGAGGAGTGCTGACTTCGTCTTGTTTTGCACCTTTGCTTCATTCAACTCGTTTAAGACTGTAAGTTACATTCTTCATTCACTTCATATGGCTAAAAATGATAAAATTGATCAAGTGGTCGATGAAAGTAGAGGTTCTGAGTCTACTGCTGCAACTACTCACTCGACAGTTACAAAATAAAGGAAAAAACGATCTCGGGCATGAGATTTTTTTGAAGAAAAAGTTGATGCTAAAGGAAATAATAAATATGCATGTAGATTTTGTGGACAAGAATATTTTGAGACAAAAGGCAAAAGAACGACACAAATGAATAGTCATATCAGTAAATGTCCAAGGAATCCTTATAAAGTTGAAAAAGGTCAAAAACTATTACCATATCAAACAGTACCGGGGGGTAATAAAGGTGATCTTATTCCATGGAAATTTGATCAAGAAGAGTGTAGGATGGTTTTGTGTCGTATGGTGATTGTTGATGAACTTCCATTTAGTTTTGTTGAGAAGGAAAGCTTTAGAAACTTTATGAAAGTGGCACAACCTTGTTTTCATATTCCTTCCCGTACTACTGTTACACGGGATTGTTTTGCTCTTTTTAATGTGGAAAAAAATAAATTAATGAATTTTCTTAAAGGAACAAGTCAAAGAGTAAGTCTTACCACTGATACATGGACTTTTATTCAAAAAATTAACTATATGTGCATCACAGCCCATTGGGTGGATAGTGAATGAGTTATGCATAAAAGAATTATTAACTTTTCTCCAATTACTAGTCATAAAGGTGAAGATATGGCAAGGTGTATTATTGATTATTTGCGTGAGTGGGGTTTGCAAAAGATTTTACTGTCACAGTTGACAATGCTAGTTCAAATGATGTGACCGTGGAGAAGTTGTCTGACAAATTAGATGATTGGGGAACCAATTCCATGAATGGTCAACACCTTCACATGAGATGCATGGCTCATATTGTAAATCTTATTGTGAAAGATGGTTTAAAAGAGTCAGATATTTCTATTGCTCGTGTTAGATGTGCAGTCAGATACAGTAGATAGTCTCCTGCTAGGTTGAGGAAGTTTCTGGAATGTTGTGAAAGTGAAAATATTGTCAAGAAGTCTTTATGCTTAGATGTTCCTATAAGGTGGAATTCCACCTACTTGATGTTGAACAGGGTCATTGAATATGAGCGTGCAATTAAAGAATATTCTGATCGTGATACCGGCTTGTCACGTTATCTTATGTTTGATGCTATTTCAGATGGAAAGCCTGTAGGTTTGCTTACAAGAACTGATTTGGATAATGTAAAGAGAATTGCACAATTTCTTGAAATATTTTATAATCTCACTTTGAAGGTGTCCGGATTACTTTATGTAACATCGAATTCCCATTTTCTTGAAATTGGTCAAGTTTCTGTTTACTTAAATCGATTAATAACAACTGAAGATGTACTTTTGAGTGAGATGGCATCAAGTATGTGGAAAAAATTTGAGAAGTATTGGGGTGAACCAACAAAAATGAACAAAATGATTTTCATTGCTTGTGTTTTGGATCCTCGCTACAAGTTTACTACTGTTAGTTTTGTACTTAAGAAGATGTTTGGAGATGAAGGGACAATTATTGAAAAAGAGGTTCATACTTATATGAGTTCACTGTTTAATGAGTATGTCTCTAAATCTGTTTCAAAAGATACTTGTGGTAAAGTTTCTACCTCTTTGCCAAGCTCTTCATTCAGCACAATGGAAACTTCAACTCCTGATTTAGGTGAACTTTTAGATGAAATAAGGAAACATAAAGCTGCAAGTGGAGGTGTAGATTCTAAAATAGAATTGGAAAAGTATCTTGCAGAAGATCCTGAAAATGAAAGACCGGACTTTGATATCTTGGCTTGGTGGAAGGTGAACTCACCTAGATTTCCTATTCTTGCTAAGATGTCTCGAGATGTGCTTGCTATTCCTATTTCAAGTGTGGCATCTGAAAGTGCATTTAGTACCGTAGGGCGTATTCTTGACCAATTTAGGAGTTCATTAACTCCTAAATTGGTTGAAACTCTAGTGTGCCTTCAAGATTGGCTTCGGAGTGAATAGCTTCCTGCAAATGTTGAGGAAGATTTAGATTTTCTCGAGACACTCGAGGAAGGTATGTATATTTTAATTAATTTTATTGTATTGCTTAAGATAGTTAAATAATATATTAATTGCTTGACTTGTTAATATATTTTCTTATTAGATTTTACTAATCTTGGTAAAGAAGCTTCCACCGACGATGTTTGCTAGACTTTGTTAGTTGCTATGTAAGTTCTCCATTTTAAATAATATACTTGTAAAAGAATGTGATGTATTACAAAGTTCTTAATATTTTTCTCTTTAATAACTTGAGGGTTGATTCTTGATTTGCTGCCCATTATAGCTATAACATGGACGTTGAAGTTGGGCTCGTGAAGTTGAACTTGATTTGCTGCCCATCAACTGATGATTCTGATCAGAAGAACAAAAGAATTGTGTTTCTTGCGTCTCCATGATCTAATTGCGACTTAGTTTTCTACTTCTTTAATGACACATGTTCTTACTGTTAATTTTCTTTTGGTAATCATGTAGTTGTGCTTGTTGGAACTTCATTTTCTTTTGCTGTACCATTGCTGCCACAGTTATCATCGCAAGTAAATGAGCTATTCTGGAAATCATATGTCTTATTTACATTTTACGTATGGCAAGAGAGATCGTGTGTGCTTCTATTTAGCTTTTGTGCTTTTGTGCACAAAAGTTAGTATGCTTTTGTGCTTTTGTGCACAAAAGTTAGTATGCTTTTGTGCTTTTGTTTAGCTTACAGTTAAAGAATTGTCTTGGGAACCTATGGTTATCTGTGACTGATGCATATCCTAGGGTTAAAAGACTTGTCTTTGGCCAGAACTTCAATTTCAAGAAAGCATATTGGCTTTTGTTCAACACATTTGACATGTTGGAGGAGGAGGTATTGTATCTCTCACCATGTTAAGATTAGATACATTCTTTTAACCGTAGTTAAACGTGCTTTTAGTACGTGCCAAAAGTCCGTTTTCTTTATTAAACTCAAAAACGCCTCAAAGGGACAATTGTCTTGGGAACCAACCTTTGGCTTATTGGTATAATCGATAACCGAATTGATAAGCCCCAAAAATCGATAAATTGAAATAGAAAAAATCGAAACTTTATTGAAACGATAATGATAAGGGTCAAAATTGAATCGATAAATCGAATGCACACCCCTAGATAATGATGCACTCGCAACCATTCTAAAGAAAATGGAGGAAATGGAAAATGAGAATAAGACACTCCGCGACCAGATGAAGGAGCATCAAGAAAGGGTCGACAAAATACTAGGCGCCCCAAAGTTGTTACCAAAATGGGATGTTGGTTGATTCATCGAGAAAATGTACAATGAGGAAGCAGCCCCCCATGCCATTCCAAAAATCTTCAAAATGCCACCATACCTGAAGATATATAACGGTACTATAGACCCAGAGGATCATATCATCCACTATGTCACAGCCGTAAAAGGCAACGATCTTTCGAAAGAACAAGCACCATCGGTGCTACTGAAAAAATTCGACGAAACCCTAACAGGGGGAGCCCTGACCTGGTACTCACAACTACCAGCACGGTCAATAGCAATGTTCGAAAAAATGGCAGACAAGTTTGTCACCGCTCATGCAGGAGCTAAAAAGGCGGAAGCCAGGGTAAACGACATGTTCGTCGTTAGGCAGACACACAACAAGGGACTTAGGGACTTCTTAGTCTGGTTTAACAGGGTGAGAATGAGCTTGCCGAATGTGTCAGAAGGGATGGCGGTAGCAGCCTTCCAGAAAGAGTTAAGCAGGAATGGGTCGAGAGCGACCAGAAAACTATTAAGCAGGCTTATAAAATACCCTCTCACCACTTGAGAAGAAATCCACAACGCCTATTGCGCCGAGGTAAGGGCAGACAAGGATGACCTCAATAGTCCGATCCAATGGCTGACGTCAGTTCAAGCTGAAGCAAGGAAAGATCGTCGTAATGACGGTCGAAGAGATTAGTTGGGACCCCGTCTCGGCCAAGAAAGGCATCAGCCCTACATCAGGACATCCATCCCACTTCCTCCGCAGCACACAGATGACACTCCTCGACCGACTGCGCCATACCAAAACGAAAGAGATATGCCTCCGCTCTTATCTGCTCACAATTTTTGTGTTTCTCCTTCAGAAATAGTGTGCACACTAGAGAAGCTCAGCACAAAGGTACAATGGCCGCAAAAGATGAAGTCCAACCCGAGCACTCGGAAGTCGAACGTTCTTTGCGAATTCCACCAGGAAAGGGGTCATAAAACCGAAGATTGCATAGGTCTGCGGCAGGAGGTAGTAAGAATGCTAAATCAGGGACACCTAAAAGAAGTGCTGAGCAACCGAGGATGAGCTAACTTTGCACGCGGACGCGACCAACCCCTAGGACCTCCAAAACCGCCCTCTCCGGCTCGTACTATACATATGATCATCGGCGGAGGCGATGACACAGCAATCAACCATGTAAAGTTCACCACTACATACACTCAAACGGTCGATCACTCATGAACGGTATGATGACCTTGAAGATATTATCATCTTCGATAAATCAGATACCGACGGTTTGTCTTTCCCTCACTACGATGCTCTTATTATCACTTTATGTATTGCAGATACTGATGTAAGAAGAAGAATGGTAGATGACGGAAGCGGCGTGTGTATTATCCATCCTCGAGTCCTCGTACAGATGAGACTCGAAGATAAAATAATACCGCGTTGCATAACACTAACAAGTTTTAATAATGCAGTCGAGCGAACTTCTGGAGAGATAGTGCTACCCATTCTAGCCGGAGGAGTCACTCTGGAAACAATGTTTCACGTCATAGACCAAGATACAACCTATAATGCTATCATAGGTTGCCCATGGATATACGCCATGCGAGCAGTCCCGTCAAGTCTCTATCAAGTAATCAAGTTTCCTACTCCATGGGGGTATTCAGCATGCGGGGCGAACAACGCACCACACAAGAATGTTATCGCATTGCCCAGGATTGCGTACACATCTAACAACTAAAAGGAGTGAGCATGGAAGCATAGCAATCAGCAATGTTGGGGACCAAGCTCGACGTACAGACAAACGTTATCAAGGATCCCGACATCGTGGAAGCCTCCGAGTAGACAATGACAACACAAAAAAGGCTTATATCCGGCACAATTTCTCAGAACTAGGTAAGTTTCGTAAATTCTTAACTGACAGTGCCAATTTGTTTGCCTTCTCCCATTCAGATATGCCAGGCATCCCGAAAGACATCACCACGCACAAACTGAACATTGACCCCTCTATCCGCCAGTGCGGCAAATGAGGAGAAAGTTCAACGTTGCAATCAACGAAGCCGTCCGCGAAGAAATCGATAAGCTGCTCGCCAATGGCTCCGTTCGAGAGTCAAAATATCCCTAGTGGGTCGCCAATGTGGTCATGGTGAAGAAGAAAAACGGAAAGTGGAGGATGTGTGTTGATTTCACATACCTAAACAAGGCATGCCCAAAAGACTCCTTTCCATTACCACACATCGACAAGCTCATCGATGCAACAGTGGGACACGAGCTGCTAAGCTTCTTATATGCCTACTCGGGTTACAACCAGATCCTCATGGAGGAAGAGGATCAGGAGAAAACCACTTTCATCACTCACCAGGGAACGTACTGCTACAGAGTCATGCTGTTCGGACTAAAGAATGTAGGGGCAACGTACCAGAGGTTAGTCACCAAGATGTTCAAAGATCAACTCAGCAAAATAATGGAAGTCTACATTGATGACATGTTGTTTAAGTCGAAAAGGAAAGAAGACCACATCGATCACTTGAAGGAAACCTTCGACATACTAAGGCGGTACGACATGAAACTAAACCCCGAAAAATGTGCCTTCGGTGTAACCTCGGCAAATTCCTCGGTTTCCTGGTGTCACAAAGGGGCATCGAGGTCAATCCAAATCAGATTAAGGCCATCGAGGGAATACCGGAAACATTAACCAGCAAAAAGCAGGTCCACAAATTGACAGGTCAGATAGCCACCCTGTTAAGGTTCATCTCACGGTCATCGGATAGGTGCCATAAATTTTTCAATTTGCTAAAGAAAGACAACGGGCTCCAGTGGAATTCGGAATGTGTCAACGCCCTAAGAAAACTGAAAACATATTTGTCCTCGCCGCCATTACTCGCCAAGGCAGATCCAGGAGAATGCCTCCTTGTCTACCTAGCCGTCTCCGAAGTCGCGGTAAGCGCAGTTTTGGTTCGCAAAAACAAAGGTACGCAATCTCCGATTTACTATATCAGCAAAACCTTAGTTGATGCCGAAACGAGGTATCCCCTCGAAAAATTGGCTCTGGCATTGGTCATAGCTTCACGGAAGCTTAGACCATATTTTCAGTGTCACCCCATAAAGGTGGTGACGATTTTTCCCCTCAGAAGCATCATGCACAAACCCAAACTGTCGGGTAGATTGGCCAAATGGGCCATAGAATTGAGCGAGCACGATATAACATATCAACGACGACAGCTGTCGAGTAGGACGAGGAACGAGGTTACCGTGACACAACGTCTGATGGTCGTCGTGATGAAGGACGACGACCAAGAGCCGTTAGTCGAGACAAGATGTCAACGGCAGTGTAAACTTAGTAGGAGACAGTAAGAATATGCTTTTCGAATATTCTTTATGTTGTGGTTTTTAGGGTTTCTTGGGAGATTGTCCCTTATAAATATGAAGAGTTAGTAAAGAAAAGGGGGATCCCAGGAAAAAGAAAAAAGAACACTTTGTAAAAGATTCATCTGAGAGTAAATACAAGAGTAACCTTGTTCATTGATCGCACAACCTGAGCACACATCATTACACGATACTGATAAGATCCAAAGATTCCACAATCATGTCATACTTATTCCCTTTCTGCGCCGACTGCATTTATTTAGATTTATTGTGCATTTAGGTTGTCGCATTTACGAGCATTTAATTGATTCCAACATATTAGCTAACATCATTCATTTTGCTTACTTCCTTTATCACTTGATCTAGATTTTATGATTCTTAACTGAGATTCACCCTTCTTCTAATCATAAGATTAGTTTAGTCAAAGGGTTGAACATCTTTTGGTCAAACAATTATAATATAGGATTCTCATAATTCCATTTTTATATTTGAAAGTAGCCATTTGGGCATAATTGTTATTTCACTATTAGTAAATACTGAAATTTACAATTTGTAAATATTAATTTGATCATGAGTAATATACACAGACCCCCTCCCCCAAAACTTAGGTTGTGTTTACTGTGTAAGGGAGTAATAACTTCACTTCGAACGAGAATAAGAGGACCATCAAAGATTGTGGTGAGACGGATAGATAATCGATTCTTTGACCACTGAAAATGAAAAAATTCTGGCACACTTCTCCTTCTCTGAACTTTAGGCGTGAATTTAGGTTAATCCGAGATTTAAAATGAATATCGAACACCGAATCAGAAAAAAAAAACAAGGACAAGAGGATTCATACGTATTATCCCATTATTTTATAGCTAAACCAAAGAAAACAACGAAGTTTCCATAAGCCAAAGTGAAATGAAACTATCAAATTAAATGCAAGAAGTTGAATATAATTTCCTTGTAGAAGTGAGAAAGAAAAGTTGTTGATGGCTACGTTTCTGCCGAAGGCAGTAGAAGAAGACAAATTCAAAGAATGGGCATTTGCTATAACAACAATTGGCAACTTGGCTTCTTTCTTACTTGCGTGCACTTTTTGAACTAGAGGCCAATAAGCCATGCATTTACTTGGCCTTCCAAGTTCCACCTAACTTTCCAATTCTTTTCTCCTTCACCCTTTCTCTTTCTTGGAGTGACCGATTGAGGGAGATGATTTCATTTGTGAGTAAAGTTTTTAATAATTCAATTGGGAGCTACAACTTAGTATTAATTAGAGATACTATGTACGGACCTATTATGGTCTATTGCAAGGAGTGAGACTTGAGTCCTACATCGATATTACAAAGTGTTGATATCGGAATTATATAGCCTTGGGCTCTCCCACCTCAATAGCTAGCTTTTTGGGGTGTGGTTCTCCCTAAGTTGTATCAATGATATCAGAGTCACCCACCACCCTCTACGCCCACTAGGAGTGTTCAAACCGAACCGGAAAACCGCACCAAACCGAAAAATCAAACCAAACCGATTAAAAAACCCGACTAGGTTTGGTTTAACTTGATTTGGTATTGAGTAAAAAAAATCCGAACCAAACCGACATATAAATATATAAATTTTATTTTGTTATGAATAGTTTGTACATTGGATACTACTTTGGATACTACATTGGATACTACATTGGATGCTACATTGGATGCCCATGTTGTGAATAACTTAAAGATTAAATTTTCTATTTTATGTCCATCATCTTTACTTTTTATGCCTATAAAAGGCCATGTAATTGCAATGAAAAATTACACCAAAGTGAAAGAAGAAAACACTTTTCCATTCTCTCTATCTCTTCTTGTTTACATTTTACTGCATTGCTTTTATTTTATAACACGTTATCAGCACGAAACTCTAATTTTATTCTTTAACTCCCGTTAAGTTGAGCCATATTTTATTAAGGTATGTATCATTATAATCATTTTATTTATGGCAGTACATATCATATGCTCATTATTTGCAGATTACTTGTGCGCTTGGGCATCTTAAATAGTTTAAGTATATTGCAGTGATAAAATAACTATTTCCTTTCGTGCTCAACTCTTAGAGGACCTTAAAGTCATCAAACTAGCTATGCACTAATGTCATACTTATAATATTCATGGACTCCCTAGATCAAAACATATCTTTAAGGTATTTTGAAGAACTGTGAGAAATAAATTGACAAGCAATAATTTTATAGTTTAATTATTTTATATTTATTGGAACATATAAATAATGTTAGTCACGTTCAGTTCTATTAACACATATATATCAATAATATAAAGTGAAATGAAACAGGTATGTAATTTCTACTTTATGGCAAGAATAAAATGAAATAGTAGATTGTTAACATGATATAGCTCTATTTTCATTTCTTTTACCTTAATCGTTTTGTTTTCATTAATTGTTTATTATTATAATTATTTCTCTAACTTATTCATCTTTTATGATAGTTTTCACTTTGTCAAATTTATCAAAACTTGAATTTGTGGCACTTGACATCACCGGGAGGAACTATTTATCATGGGTTCTTGATGCTGAAATTCACCTTGACGCTAAAGGTCTTGGAAATACTATTATACAAGGAAATGAAGCATCAAATCAGGATAAAGTGAAGGCCATGATTTTCCTTCGTCATCATCTACATGAAGGGTTAAAAACTGAATATTTAACCGTAAAAGATCCACTTGAATTATGGATTAATTTGAAGGATCGATATGACCACCTAAAACTTACGGTATTACCGAAAGCTCGGTATGAGTGGATACATTTAAGGTTGCAAGACTTTAAAACCGTAAGTGAGTATAATTCTGCTATCTTTAAAGTAAGTTCTCTATTAAAATTATGTGGAGACACTATCACATATGAGGACTTATTGGAAAAAAACATTTTCTACTTTTCACGCTTCAAATGTGGTGCTACAACAACAATACCGTGAAAAAGGTTTTAAGAAATATTCTGAGTTAATCACATGCCTACTTGTGGCTGAGCAGAATAATACTCTATTAATGAAAAATTATGAAGCTCGTCCCACTGGATCAGCTCCATTTCCGGAAGTGAATGCTGTATCAACATATGATAAGTTTGAAAGAAAACAAAATAATTACCGTGGTCATGGACATGGTCGTAAACGTGGACGTGGCAGGGGGCGAAACAATTATCGTCATTATGGTGGAAATAAATTGGAGAACAATAAGAGTTCTCAAATTAATCATTCAAAAGGTAAAGGTAGTATGTGTCACCGATGTGGTATGAGAGGTCATTGGGCACGCATTTGTCGTACGCCAGAACATTTTGTCAAACTTTATCAAGCCTCCCTTAAGAAAAAAGAAAATAATGTGGAGGCACACTTGACCTTTCAAAATAATGATGATGAAGCAGGTCCCTCAAATAAATATGATTCTAAGGCACATCTTGCATATAAAGATGATGATTTTGAAGGCCTAACAAATATTACTCATTTAGAAGTTGGGGACTTCTTTGAGGATATTGACTGAAGAACTAATCATCTTACTGGGGAATGAAGCTATAAAAGTTGTTATGTTTATGTTTGCAACTAGTTTATTTTTCTTGAGTGTATTTTCCTAATGCATCATGTGTTGCTAGTTTCTACATTTCTAATGTATTTCTTAATGTTTTTTTCCTGCTTGTCTTTCATATTTCTTATGATGTATTATTTGTCTTTTTTATGAAGAATATGAAAATTCCCCAGTCTTCAGTTGGACTCAAGATTAATAAAGATGATATATGTCTTCTGGATAGTGCTACAACACACACTATTTTAAAAGATAAGAGATATTTCTCTTATTTGGTAATGAAAGAAGCGAATGTTAATACAATATCCGGTAGTACAAGATTAATTGAAGGTTCTGGAAGAGCCAATTTATTACTACCAGGAGGAACAAATTTGGCTATTGATGAAGCACTATATTGTAGTAAATCTCAAAGAAACTTATTAAATTTCAAAGATATTCGCCAAAATGGCTATCATATTGAGACTACAAATGATGAAAAAATTGAATATCTTTATATTACTACAATAATGTCTGGTAAGAAATATGTGCTTGAAATGTTACCTGCTCTTTCCTCCGGCTTATACTACACAAGTATTAGCAGGATTGAAATACATGCTGTAGTAAACGAGAAGTTTACTAATCAAGATAATTTTATTATTTGGCATGACCGGTTGGGTCATCCTAGTTCTAATATGATGCGTAAAATAATTGAGAATTCACATGGACATGCAATGAAGAATCAGAAGATTCTTCAATTTAAGGAATTCTCTTGTGCTGTGTGTTCTCAAGGAAAATTAATTATTAGACCATCAACTATTAAAGTTAGGATGGAATCCCCTGCATTTCTGGAACGTATACAGGGTGATATATGTGGGCCCATTCACCCTCCATGTGGACCATTCAAATATTATATGGTTTTGGTAGATGCATCTACAAGATGGTCACATGTGTGCTTACTATCAACTCGCAATATGGCATTTGCGAGATTGTTGGCTCAAATAATAAAGCTAAGAGCACAATTTCCAGATTATGCAATTAAGACAATTCGTCTTGATAATGCCGGTGAGTTTACATCCCAAGCCTTTAATGATTATTGTATTTCAACTGGGATAACAATTGAGCATCCGGTTGCTCATGTTCATACACAAAATGGTCTAGCAGAATCATTGATCAAACGCCTCCAATTAATTGCTAGACCAATGCTTATGAGAACAAAACTTCCCATTTCAGTATGGGGTCATGCTATTTTGCACGTAGCAGCACTTGTGCGGATAAGGCCCACAAGTTATCATAAAGTCTCCCCATTGCAATTTGCTTTTGGTCAGAAGCCAAATATTTCCCATCTTAGGATCTTTGGTTGTGCGATATATGTTCCAATTGCTCCACCACAACGCACAAAGATGGGTCCTCAAAGAAGGTTGGGGATATATGTTGGATATGAATCTCCTTCTATTATAAAATATCTAGAGCCGATGACTGGAGATTTATTTACGGCAAGATTTTCTGATTGTCATTTTAATGAATCAGTATATCCAACATTAGGGGGAGAAAATAAGCAGCTGAAAAAGAAGATAGATTGGAATGCATTATCACTGTCTCATTTAGATCTTCGAACAAATCAATGTGAACAAGAGGTTCAAAAGATTATTCATTTACAAAATATTGCAAATCAATTGCCAGATGCATTCACTAATCTACCAAGGGTGACTAAGTCACATATTCTAGCTGCTGATGCTCCAATTCGAGTTGATATCCCGACAAAATAATTAATTAAAGCAAATGAGTCTAAGCCATGCTTGAAGCGTGGTAGACCAATCGGTTCTAAAGATAAAAATCCTCGAGGAAGAAAAGGAGCAAGTGATCAAAGTGAACATAACACAGAGGTAGTGGCTCAAGAAGAGCCCCAAGACGTAACAAATGATAAGACCTTAGGGGAGGTCCAAATACCTAAAAATAATGAAAATGAAGAGATATCAATAAGTTACGTCTCAACCGGGAAAAGATGGAACCGAAATAATATTGTTATTGATAACATTTTTGCTTATAATGTTGCTGTTGAAATAATACAACAAGATGAGGATCTTGAACCAAAATCTGTCAATGAATGTAGACAGAGAAATGATTGGCCAAAATGGAAAGACGCTATCCAGGCAGAGTTAACTTCACTTGGAAAACGTAAAGTCTTCGGACCCATAGTTCGAACACCTGAAGGCATAAAGCCAGTAGGGTATAAATGGGTTTTTGTGCGAAGACGAAATGATAAAAATGAAGTCGTTAGATATAAAGCACGACTTGTGGCACAAGGGTATTCCCAAAGGCCTGGAATTAATTATATGGAGACATATTCTCCTGTAGTGGATGCTATCACCTTCAGGTATCTCATAAATATGGCAGTACAAGAAAAACTTGATATGCATCTAATGGATGTTGTTACAGCCTATTTGTATGGATCATTAGACAACGAAATTTTTATGAAAGTACCTGAGGGATTTAAAGTGCCAGAAGCATATAAAAATTTTCGAGAAACTTGTTCAATAAAGCTTCAGAAATCTTTATACGGATTGAAACAATCAGGACGTATGTGGTACAATCGCCTGAGTGAATACCTGTTGAAAGAAGGGTACAAGAATGATCCAATTTGTCCCTGTGTCTTTATAAAAATGTCTGGATCTGAATTTGTTATAATCGCCGTGTATGTTGATGATTTAAATATCATTGGAACTCCTTGGGAGCTTCCAAAAACAGTAGACTGTTTGAAGAAAGAATTTGAAATGAAAGATCTTGGAAAGACAAAATTTTGTCTTGGTCTACAAATTGAGTATATGAAAGATGGAATATTTGTCCATCAATCGACATACACCGAAAAGATTTTAAAGCGATTCTATATGGATAAAGCACATCCATTGAGTACCCCGATGGTTGTGAGATCACTCGATATAAAGAAAGATCCATTCCGACCTCATGAAAATGATGAAGAGCTTCTTGGTGCCGAAGTACCATATCTTAGTGCAATTGGGGCATTAATGTATCTTGCCAATAATTCCCGACCAGATATAGCTTTCTCAGTAAGCTTATTGGCAAGATTTAGTACTTCGCCAACACAAAGACACTGGAATGGTATTAAACATATATTCAGATATCTCCAAGGGACCATTGATATGGGTTTATTTTATTCAAATGAATCCAAGCCATCATTGATTGGTTATGCAGATGCAGGATATTTGTCTGATCCACACAAAGGTCGATCTCAGACAAGCTATTTATTTACAAGTGGAGGTACAGCCATATCATGGCATTCGACAAAACAAATTATGGTTGCTACTTCTTCAAATCATGCAGAGATAATAGCCATTCACGAAGCAAGTCGAGAATGCATTTGGTTAAGATCTATAACTCAACACATTCAGCAAACATGTGGTCTTTCTTCGAAAGAGAATATTCCAACAATATTGTATGAAGACAATGCTGCATGCATAGCTCAATTGAAAGGAGGATATATCAAAGGAGATAGAACAAAACACATTTCACCGAAATTCTTTTTCACTCATGATCTTTAGAAGAGTGGTGAAATAGATGTACAACAAGTTCGTTCAAGTGATAATTTGACTGATCTGTTCACTAAGGCATTACCAACCTCAATATTTGAAAAGCTGATATATAAGATTGGAATGCGTCGTCTTCGAGACATTAAGTGATTTTTCATCAGGGGGAGTAACTACACGTTGCACTCTTTTCCTTAACCAAGGTTTTGTCCCACTGGGTTTTCCTGGTAAGGTTTTTAATGAGGCAGCAAGCAATTCATATTATAAATAACTATGTACATCCCAATATTTTTTTGTAAGTTTTTAATGAGGCACATTATCTTACATGGACATCCAAGGGGGAGTGTTATGAATAGTTTGTACATTGGATGCTACTTTGGATACTACATTGGATGCTACATTGGATGCCCATGTTGTGAATAACTTAAAGATTAAATTTTCTATTTTATGTCCATCATCTTTACTTTTTATGCCTATAAAAGGCCATGTAATTGCAATAAAAAATTACACCAAAGTGAAAGAAGAAAACACTTCTCCATTCTCTCTATCTCTTCTTGTTTACATTTTACTGCATTGCTTTTATTTTATAACATATTTATATTTTCAAAACTTTATAGTGATTTTTCTTTAGAAAATGTAGAAATATTTGGGATCCTCCCATGTATTAACCTTGAAAGCGTAAATTAACGAAAAATTATTGTTAGACGACTAAGAAAATAACTATCATGTGTTACTAAAAAAAATTCTCCCATTAGAATATTTTAATAGATCATATGTTTGTCAATTTTTTCCATATTTACTAAATATATATTCACTTATCAAAGTTTTATCTATAATTTTAACAAAGTAAGATTGAAATAATATTCATGTAATAAAAAACCCCGAAAACCCGAAAAACCCGACAAAACCGGACCAATCCAAACCGATATAATTGGTTTGGTTTGGTTTAGATAAAAACCGAACCAACCCGGTCCATGTACACCACTAATGCCCACCATGCCAAAATTTATCGATAGTTCTTAATTCTTAATTAATAAATGATCAAATTCTAAATTATAAGAAAATAATATATAAGTTATAAAAAAAATGTTTCAAGCTATATAGAACAAAAAATTGAGATCATACAGAAAAGATTCATGTGATAGTTGCATCCATCATCTTATTTAAAGCGATTATAAGACATACCCATCATCAAATTTCAAGATGAGTCTAAATTAAGTTTTAACTTTTAAAACATTGTTACTAAATATGGAATAGGTGTCCAGATTGCTGTCATGATTTGGAATAATAGAGATGAAAACGAGTTGAAATGGAATTTCTCTGGCCACAGATAATTGGATAGGGCAGGCAATCCTTGTCAACTTAATTCGGACGGACTCTACGATGTGCAATTTCATGGTTGTTTTACAAACAGTAATTGGCCGCTCTTGTGGTTGCATGGACGCCAACTGTACCGGGTTTCCCATTCGTTGTACAATTGGCGTTCATGCAACCACAAGTTGGCAATGGATCGGATTCGATTATATTTTTCCATGAAAAATTATAATTATACAAATAAAATAAAATATAAATATTTTTATTATATAAATAAACTGTTGAATTTCTTTGTAAATTCAACAATTGTTT
Organism: Nicotiana tabacum; assembly: GCF_000715075.1. Taxonomy (NCBI): domain Eukaryota; kingdom Viridiplantae; phylum Streptophyta; class Magnoliopsida; order Solanales; family Solanaceae; genus Nicotiana; species Nicotiana tabacum. The sequence goes on along the minus strand of NC_134099.1, from coordinate 141,348,142 downwards.
TTGTGACGGGTTTAAAGTCCTTACCGGACATTCTAGTTTTTATTTTTTATTTTTATTTACTTTAAATGCATTTCTGAATTCGCAACTGATCCCATCCACCATATACAACTTAGCTTAGCCTAGCCTCCCCAGACAAATTGCATGGTATGTAATTCAAACAGTCCATTTTGTTTACATTGACGATAATGATGACAGAGCATCAGCGCATGAGTTGGTTTTCACTTTTTCTAAATTTTGTATAGTAGTGGTACTATTTTTAAAACTTGCCGCATCTTGCTGTCTACGATCCAGGGGGATTTATAATGTGCTTAGGCTTAGTTTTTTCTTTTAGCGTGCAATATTAATTTTATAAGATCTACAAAGTATGATGATTGAGATACTAACCCCCCCCCCCCCTATTTTATATATATATATATATATATATATATATATATATATAATACGAGTTTATAGTTTATCTACCGATTGTATAAAAAATATTTACATCATAAGATACTTCTATCACTTAAAATGATTAAGTATTTTTATTCAAATATTATTTAACCATGTTTAATCAGTATAAGTTGATATGGATATCGAATGCACGTCATTTTGTTAAGTATTTCATCAAATTAAAGTTTTATATTCTCTTTTGTCTTTTTTTGAAGGAATGAAAACAAAATCCCGAAAGCAGACGAAAATAGACATGACTTACATCGATGTTGGGCAAGTGGTCGAACATGTAACTAACACGACAATTGAGTAAAAGCATAATTCAAAGTAAATGACAATTTCACATATTATACAGAGAGTATTTCTCACATCGAAAACTTTCTAGTTTATTAGCAGCAAATCACAAAATCTTATGGCAAAATTTTGACAGTTCATATGTTAGTTTCCACAGGGGGTGCACAAACAGATCCTTGTCAGCATCATTAGCATCCACCTTTTATTTTCTTATTTTCTCAACCATTAATTGTTCTCCTAATGTTACTCTAACCGTGACATCTAGCTAGTACCTACCTTGTATCGTCAGTCAACGTACAAGAAATTCATAAGGATATACTCTGCTTTCATTTTGATTGCCCTTATTCAATCATCGCAATTTCATGAAAAATCCCATAAGACCTCGAAATAAAATAGAGTATACTCCTCTCGTCCTAAATGCAAAACGATGTCATTTTTTTTTTTGGAATGTCTACAAAAAAAAAAAAAAGGAGTAACATGACATAAATTATGGTAGAAGAAGTAATCAAGTTAATTTACTTTTCTCTTCAGATTTCAAATGTTAGTCATTTTAACAAACTGAAGTTATTTCACACGTAATATTTAATCTTTTAGAAAATCAAAAAGAATTTATTAGGAGTTTTTTTTTTTTTTTTTGAGTTTATTCTTCTTGTTGTAAATACGACGTATAAGAGAGAGAGAGAGGAAAAACGTACTTTAAAAATTAAGATTACAAAAGTCTATTAAGGAAGATACAGGCGGGGGGCAGTTGTAACATTACAACTAGGTACCAGATTAATTAAGAATTTTCTGAATAGTCACATTTTCAGTCGTTGTGGGCTTAAAGAAAAGGTCATTTTTACATGTATTATATTTGTAGGTGCATTATATATTGGAAGAAGTATTCTTCTGACTCAAACTTATTAACTTAATACAATGTTAAACTTCATTTTTTATGTTGGACTCAAACTTATTAACTTAATACAATGTTAAACTTCATTTTTTATGTTGGACAGCGACAGACTCATAACCAACATTTTATTCCATTTTCATGAAAATGTATGTATGGTGAGCTTTTTGTTATATGGAAAAAGCAACTGAAATATAATTTAAAAGTAGTGGGGTATAAAATAAATTACACAAATAAAGATGTGTTTGTTTATCATAATATGATCACAATATAATTTTAATGTCATTGTTTGATTACATTAGTATAACTAAATAATTGGATTTATTTATAAAACATAGAAACTCAGGAAAAAAATAACACTCACCCCATTCATTACCATCACCAAAGCACCAGCCTACAAAGTACTAGTACTAGTACTAGTATACTACAATCTACATATGCAATAAGAACAAAAAAAAAAGGAAGGAAGAAGGATAATATGAGATGGTTTAACCTAAACAATCCATTATTTAAAAGAGTTAACAAAAATAATATAATATTTTGAAAACTTCAAAAATAGAATAAAGTATTTTTGAGAAATATTTTAGTTCAAAAATTTAACTCGAAAAGTTGATGATCGTCATAGTAAATTTAAATAGAAGTATAAATTATTATTGGAAGTAACACTTTATTATTTTGTTACTCGCAATAAAAACACTTCAAAAATGTCCTTTCGGCATGAATGATATGGTGGAAGAAGAAATGAGGTAGCAATGTCATGTGACGCCCGCCTCTCTGAAATGTCAGGCCATGTAGGATGGTGCTATTATAGTAGAAGAGGAGTATTTTTGCATGTAGTGAACACCACCAGTATAAGGATTGATATATATGATTCTTTTCGTATAGCATAAGGATTTTTGACCCTTTTCCCTATAGTCTAACCAATCTTTGGCGATAATATTTAGGACCAAATATAGCACTCAAAATAAGCACGTAATAAAAAAAAGAAAAAGGGCATGAAAGGAACAAAATGTTATTACAGTGAAAAATTGGAAGGTCGCAAATGTCCATATCGGTTGAGCTACAAATGTCCTGATAAATTGCAGAATTGCGTGGACAAAGTATTAGGAGAGAGAGAGGAAGAGGAAGAAGAAGAAGAGAGAGAGAGAGCAGATCCACAAGAAAAACCCCTCACTCTCTCTTCTTTCTTTTCTCAATCCTCACTTCATTTCACAGCTAAACAAAAAGACTCTTATCTTTATACTTTTTTCACCATGTTCTCCTTGAACGGAAGCAGTTTTACGGTAATGTTAACTCAGATTCTGATTTCACCTCAGATTTCTTCTCCAGTCATACAAACTCATCTTCTTTTATCCCCCACACCCCTCCAAAAAAAATTGTCCTGATTAGTGGATAATTCTTGATTTTAGATTGTTTGGACCACACCCATTTTCATGTATTTCAACTTACGAAAATTCTATGGATATATGTTTTTCTTGTCCAAAAAAAAAAAAAAAAGAAGAAAAGGGGAAAAAAAAACTTGGCTTGATTTATGAACACTTCTTGATTCAGATTGATTTAGATCAGACCCATTTTTCTAGGTTAAATCCCATATTTAGAATTGAGCTAAAAATTTGTTCTTTGGCCAAATTTTGAGTTGCCATAAAAAAGAAGGAAAAAAAAACAACAACCAAGATCAGGTTATATAATAAAGTTTATTATTTTGCAGAACAATTCCCTATCTGGGGTTTCAAGATGTTTGACTCAGTCAAGCAGAAGAGGAGTTTCAGGTCCTATGGTAGTAGCAGCAGCTGTGAATTCAAATGGTAAACCAGGAGACAGAAATGTGAGTGTTTTGGTGGAGAATTCTATGAAGGAAAGTGCTGCTGCGCCGGTAGAGAAGGAGATTAAATCTACTGTGACAGGTGGAGTTGGTGATGTTTATGGTGAGGATAGTGCCACTGAAGATCAGTCCATCACCCCTTGGACTCTCTCTGTTGCTAGGTGATAACATTACATCTTTTGATTATGTTTCGATAATTACTATGCTTTGGTTATCAACTCAGGATTGGATGTGTTTTTAATTAGAAGAATCAACCTAAATAGCTGTTCACCCACCCGCTTAACAGCTTGTTTGAATGGTTGTTACCTCTTATATTGTACCTAACTGTTACTTTGAAAAGCTAAAAATATCGGAGGATGTATACTGTATGTAAGATCCATCTATAATACAGTCAAACCTCGCTGTAACAGCCATCCTTTATAACAAAACTTCACTATAACATCCAAATTTTCTTTGGTACCATTTTTTCATGTAATGTTATAATACAAGTTATCCATAACAACACTTTACTATAGCAGCCAAAAAATGTCGGAATAGACGAGGCTGCTATAGAGAGGTTTGACTGTATATGTATAACCGTGTATAATTAGTGTTTAATCTATAGGAAAAGTAAATAGTGAATTCGGCCGGCTATTTGCTTAAATATCCTTTTTAATTACTTGAATCAATCAATCAACTATGTGTCAATCTGAAACTGAATGGATGTCCATATAAATTCTGTGTATATTCTGTTATATTTGGACCCATTTCATTCCAATACATATTAGGGGTTGTCTAGTTTTAGAGGCAGTTCTACTATGATCTTAAAAATTATGAGCTTTAATCCAACTAGGCTTAAAATCTTTGTACACGCATGATCTTTGGATTTTTGTCATTCAATAATGGCACTTGCCATTTTCTTCTGTTCTTTTATTGTTAAATTAAAATCTATTGGTGAGGAAAAAATTAATATTTTTTTTATGTAACCGTTTTTGGTATTATTAGTCTTAAGAGCTAATGGCACTTATTCATTGAATAACTCTGTTCTTTTGCTTGCAGTGGTTACTCATTGTTGCGTAATCCACACTACAACAAAGGGCTTGCTTTCAGTGAGAAAGAGAGAGATTCCCACTACTTGCGTGGTCTTCTTCCTCCGGTCGTTGTTAACCATGACCTTCAGGTTGTGTATACTGCATTTTGCAGTCCTATGGTTTCTGTGTCTCCTTTCTTTTAACAACATTGTTGTGCCACCCCTTGTGACAGGTCAAGAAAATGATGAACAATCTCCGTCAGTATGAGGTACCACTGCAAAGATACATAGCCATGATGGATATTCAGGTAGTCAAACAAATGATTTTGCGGCTCTAAATACTTTCTGCAATTATGCTGTTCTTGCATCGGCTCCTTTAAGTTATACTACTAAGTTGTGGAGAACACAGATGATTAGGGTACAATAATCTTTGAAGTGTGATGACATTGAGAAATGTAAACCATTTCTTTGTTCAGCTCAACTCCAGACATCCTTCTGCACGTGTATGGATGGCTTCGTAATACTCTTGTTTGTTATTGTATGCATTTGTGCAGGAGATGAATGAAAGGCTTTACTACAAGCTTCTTATGGACAATGTTGAGGAGCTGCTTCCTATAGTTTACACTCCAACTGTAGGTGAAGCATGCCAGAAATATGGCAGCATCTTCAGGCGTCCTCAAGGTCTTTTTATCAGCTTGAAAGAAAAGTAAGCGATAGAAATTCACTAGATAGCTTCTCAAATTAATGGCTTGAGACCTTTTATTTCTTGTTAAACTAATCTGTGCTAACCTTTTGCAGAGGCAAAATTAATGAGGTATTAAAAAATTGGCCTGAGAGGAAAATTCAAGTTATTGTTGTTACTGATGGAGAACGAATTCTGGGCCTTGGTGACCTTGGTTGCCAGGTATAATGTGTATTCACTTTTTTGAAATTCCTAAAGCCATTTTTAGGGACAAAAAAATCCTGTCTGTTTAACTAATCCAGTTCTTTTCAGAACCTATAAATCATTTTCCATGTATACTGCAAATGTATTTCTCTGACATTGAAAACATATTATAACAATATTTATGTCTTACCAGGGAATGGGGATTCCAGTAGGCAAGCTCTCTTTATACACTGCTCTGGGAGGCATTCGTCCATCAGCTGTAAGTTTCTGTAGGATAGATGTAACAGTAGTTGGAATTGAGATGATACCCTTATTTCATAAATACTATTGTACTTATATGGAGTTTGGATAATTCACTTTATCACTCTATCCGCCAACACCTTGTCATACACTCGTATTTTGGGGTTAGTTGTTTAAGGTTGTGAACTCCTCCCAATTGATGTTTTGACAAATGAGCCTGCAATTTGAGAATGGATGTTTTAACTTTATAGTCTGAGCGGCTTCTGATCGTTTTGCAATCGTCACCTCACATAGCATACTGTAATAGCACTCCGCTGTATATGCTATGTGCGCATGGTGCTTAAAAATCATGTATTTCCTATGTCCCAATTTGTGGGACACTCTTACTATTTGGAGAGTCAAATTTTTTTTTCTTTGACAACAAAGAAAAGTTTAGGGCACAAAGTATCTCGCGTTCATGCAGGATCTGGGGAAGGACCGTCCCCCAAGGGGGGCGTGATGTAAGCAGCCTATTCTAACACAATGTTAGTGGTTCATTCCACGGCTCAAACCCATGAACTGCAGGTCATACGGAGACAACTTTACTGTAGCTCCAAGGCTCCCCTCCAAAAGAGGAACACAAGCCTGAAAGATTTGAACTCTCGCGGGGAAACCCCATGTACTTAGCAGGCACACACCTTAACCACCCAGCCAAAGAGACACTTCGAAAGGGCAGCACAGTCACAAGGCATCGCGCATTCACGCAGGTTCTGGTGAATGGCCGCACCCGAGGGGGTGTGATGTAGGCACACAAAAAGTATCTAATATTTCTAACAACAAAAATTGTAATTTATAATACTGTTTATTATCTAGTTTCTGAAAATATGAATTTTATATTAAAAATATTAAGGACCCTCGTACTCCAATCCATTCATTGAGACGGTGGGAGTACAAGGTTTATCAGTCACATAATCTTATCTGGTCGTTCTTTGCTTTGTCTGCCTATCAGATTAGATCAATTGAAAGCTTGACTATCCTCTCGTTCTTTTCAGTGCTTGCCCATTACCATTGATGTGGGTACAAACAACGAGGATTTGTTGAACGATGAATTTTACATTGGACTCAGGCAAAGAAGAGCTAGAGGACAGGTTCAGAAATTTATATTTGATCATGCTCACTTTGCACTATTCTATAGAAGATGGAGTATTTGCTTAATGTACTTTGTTTAATCGTCCATATTCAGGAATATGCCGAACTTTTTGATGAATTTATGTATGCTGTCAAGCAGAATTATGGGGAGAAAGTGCTCATTCAGGTAGACGTTCTCTGGCATAGTTGCAGATATGTGCAATTAAATATTTTAATTGATAATCTAACTTTGTTTCCCACATCTCTAGTTTGAAGACTTTGCAAATCATAATGCATTTGACCTCCTTGCAAAATACGGAACTAGCCACCTTGTTTTCAATGATGACATACAGGTAAGTCAAGGACTCATCAATTTGTCATTTTTCTTCTTTGTGGGGGGGCAGGAGTAGGAACTAGGAAGTGATGGTTTTTCTGTTTGTTACACGCATTCAATAGCAAACAAATTATCTTGTTTTTGTTCCAGGGAACGGCATCTGTGGTCCTCGCAGGGCTCATGGCATCATTGCAATTGGTTGGAGGAACCTTGGCTGAACATACATTCTTATTCCTTGGAGCAGGGGAGGTACAGCTATTACTTATACTGCAGAATTATCTTCTTCTTCACTTTGAACTGCAACTTCTTTTTTCGCATTTCATGGGAAAGAGTTTGCTTATTGGAGAACTGAATATTTGACTTACACAAAGCTAGCGTTTGGACATAGATTTGGTGGAAACTTGAAAAAAGAGTTTTTGAAGTTGTGTTGAAAAATAATTTTTGTAAGTTAAAGTTGTGTTTGGACATGCATTTTATTTGAATGAAACTTGAAATATTGTGAGTCGAAGAAAAAATTCACCCAAAAACTGCCCTAAACCAGTTTTTGGGAACTTGAAATTTTTGAATTTTTTTTTCTCAAAACATGATCATATTTCATAAACAAACAATGTTTTCAGATTTTTTTTTTGAAAAAATGAAGCCAAAATCTATGGTCAAACGGGAGCTAAAGCATTGTTTACTCCAAGACCAAAATGGGATTCTGTTCAAAGTTGCTCCGTGTGTTCCTGCTCTTAAGATTTTAGCAATTATTGAACAGCTGCTTGTATTTCTTCTGATTTGATCACCCTTTCTGCCTCTAAATGTTCATTTTTGTGTCCCATTCACCTTGTCGTCAATGCAGGCTGGAACAGGTATAGCAGAACTCATAGCTCTTGAAATGTCAAAGCAGGTAGAGTTAAAAGGAAACAATTCAGTTCTTTTTTATTTATTAGCTCTTCTGCTTCGAGTTTCAACTACGTTTAAAGTGAAGATGTTCGGCTAGCTTTACACTACTCTTTCTTGTGCAGACTGGAATCCCTCTGGAAGAGACTCGTAAGAAAATTTGGATGTTGGATTCTAAGGTACTAAAAACTCCTTTATCGGACTTTTTATTATTTTTATCATTTCCCACAGCTTGTATGATATTAAAGCATCTATATATCGTTCTCCCTCTAGGGGCTGATTGTTAATTCTCGCATGGAGTCGCTTCAACATTTTAAGAGGCCCTGGGCACATGAACACGAACCAGTAAAAGAACTGGTGAATGCTGTCAAGGTGGTATCTCTATTCCCTCATCCTCCTTGTTCTCTCTCTCTCTCCCCCTCTCTCTCTCTCACACACACTCACTCACTCACTCGCACAATTCTCTTTTTGTGCCAGTCAATTAAGCCAACAGTTTTGATTGGGTCTTCTGGAGCTGGGAGAACATTTACTAAAGAAGTTGTACAAGCTATGGCAACATTCAATGAGGTAAGAAAATTGATCCCTACTTGGATAAGATCATAAGAAAAGCTACATTCTGCAGTTAGTGTCACTAACATGTAAAAGGATAAACTAACGTTTTCAATGGTCTGTATGGCAGAAACCAATTATTTTTGCCCTCTCCAATCCAACGTCACAGTCTGAATGTACTGCTGAAGAAGCTTATTCCTGGAGTGAGGTAAGATAGTGGACACTCTACTTTTTCATGTTTAAACTTGGTCTTACAATGTCATTATTTCTCTCCCAGGTCCCATATGTTTTTGTTATTATTTTTTAAGTCTGTAATATTCTTTTCATGTCTCCTTCAGGGGCGGGCCATTTTTGCTAGCGGGAGTCCATTTGCCCCAGTTGAGTACAATGGGAAGGTCTACGCGTCCGGTCAGGTCAGAGATTTCAGAACCTTGACTACCTACCATTATTACCTTTTCCCCTTCTCGTTGAATCTCTTTATATTATCAGTACTTATGCAAGATACGTACTAAACTTCTCTCTTTACCTTGCCTAGGCAAATAATGCATATATCTTCCCTGGGTTTGGTTTAGGACTGATAATTTCCGGTGCAATTCGTGTCCACGATGACATGCTCCTGGCAGCCTGTAAGTTGTGGAAGTTTTTGTAGTTCAAGACTACTCCCTCCCTCCTTTCTAAAATATATGTAAATGAGGGAAAAGAGGACAACAGGAAAAAGGGAAACAAAAGCTGATGAACTTACGTGCAATGATCGTTCTTAATTTTTTTACCTTAATTTTTCTGGATGAAAGTTCTAAGCTGTATGTTTTTGATACAATTTACCTTAATCAACATCTTTCCAGCCTCTCCCCTAAGTTGTAGCAAAAAATTGGCAGCCAATACTTATTAAAAGAAAGGTGACAGCTAATAAATTCTTCTTAAATTGTCCATGGAAGTGCAAAGATAGGTTCACGTTTGCTGTTTGATAATGTCAAGTTGATCACTGTCTAGGTTTTGCATTCCGAACCCCGAATTTTACATGTTTCCATGAGATAGCTGTTTATGAAGGAATATTTTGCAATCAAACTCGCAAGGTCGTAGTTTTCTAGTAGTGCAGAACTTTCTCCGTATGCAGTCAAACATGGACAACAGAATCAACAGGATACCTCTTCCAAGCTTCATTTGTTCTTAAGTTTGAACTGACAAACCACAACAAACTTTCACTTTTGTTGTTGTCATCTTCACTTAAAACATTTAAAGGCACCAATTGTAGATTTTTCTTGCTTCATAAGGTTTTACATTAATCTCCAATTTTTTTCCTTGAAACAGCGGAAGCTTTAGCGGAGCAGGTTAGTCAAGAGAACTTTGAGAAGGGGCTCATATACCCGCCATTTACCAACATAAGAAAGATTTCAGCCAACATTGCTGCCAAAGTAGCAGCTAAGGCATATGAACTAGGTATATTTCTCCTGTTGAATCTTGTCGTTAGAAGATTTGCATGCTCACATCTAGCAGACCTGTTGAACTTTGTCCTTTTTGTTGCTTAATAGGTTTGGCCACTCGTCTACCAGAACCTGCGAACCTAGTAGCATATGCAGAGAGCTGTATGTACAGCCCCGCTTACCGCAGCTATCGTTGAGTCATAGAAGATATTTGTTGGTTCAAAAAGTTAGTCAGTCACTGTTCTTTTAAGATTAGTTAGTTATTAACGTCTTTTCTTTCTTTTTCTTTTATTCTCAAACTATCTCTGTTCATCCTGGCAGTGATATACAAGTGACTGAAAACGTACAGTAGCTTGCAGATGTTGTGTATTCATGAAATATTTCATTATGTTAGCGTGAAAATGTAGGGAGCTCTGCAGCCTAAAAGCTTAATAAGCCTCGTTAATTTTTCTTAGTTTGTTAGCGAAAATGTTTCCGGCTGATTATATAAAATATCAAATGCCATGTATCATTTGTTGCCAGTTGAACAAGTTTTGTTTAATGTGAGTTTGCATGGTAGGCTTGTGATGTTTTGCTAGATGCAACTACTGTCTATGGTCCAAAATTTTTTTCCATACCAAGAAATAAGGAGAGGAAAGATGAAACTTATAAGCATCTGGTCTCTGAATACTTCGCTGTGTGCAACAGCCTCCACCTTCACTAGGTAGGGATAAAGTGTGCGTACACTGTTACCCTCCAAAGTCCCCACTTTTGTGGGAATATATTGGTTTTTTTTTTTGTTGTACTTTTTCTTAGACCTCACTATAATCCGCTCCTTACCAAAAGAACCTTTGACCTTAACTATTGAAGGTGTTCCAATAATCTCACCACATCCCTCAAAGTGGTATAGTGTCCTACTGTCCGCATGAAGTAAAAGAAAAAGCCTATGAGGTATAGACAAGACATGTTGAGACACTCCTCCCTCTGAATTAGATTCAGACCTTTCTATGATCTAAAGATATATTCTCAGTTTCTAATTGTTGCGATGCGTAAATATAATACTAAAAGCAATCATAATGAAAATATTGGAGCAAACTTCAAATGCAAGCATAGTACTACTGCAAGCTTAAAGATGCATGGATAGTGCAACCTTATTTGGTCTCACTCTGTATTTTCCATTTAGTTCTCTATTGAACAAAGCTAAAGCAGTAATTTAAAGTATCAAGTGTTTATGACTATTATATTTAACATGAAGTGGTTAACAATTTAGACAGGATTTTACCATACTATACATGCAAAACATTAGACAATCAACTCTATAACCATAGCTAGCCAAATTGGAGATTCACCACGCCAAAGATATACTTATCCGTCGCCCCTCACACTTAACAGGATCAGTGGCCTCTTCTTATTTCTCCTCTTGAGAAAATAAAATCCACTATAAAGAAGCCAACAATTTACATCAAACTCCAGAGTCTTAGGTTTGTTAGACACCCCACTTCTATACAAGGGTAAAGAATGAACTCCAGCTTAATTCACCTACCGACTGCTCCCAGAGATTACCTAACCTATGTTACATAGAAGAGCAGGAGGAAAACACATAGTTACACCCTTAAAAGAAACAAAAGTAGAAGTTTAAACTGCTTGAATTGGAGCAGTTTCACCCTTGGTAATCTCTGCGGTTTTGACTGGTGTGCTCGCATGAAATGCTGATTGCCTTGATGGTTCTGCTGTTAGCTTAAGGGAAAGTGGCGAAGGCTCAATATGGCCGGAACCAGCGTCCGCTAAGGTAAGCTGGGACATGCCCACTAGTTCATCTACATTCACCGGTTCTTTGGGGACGGTTGGAATTGGCTTGAGGATCTGATGATGGGATGGTTCTGCTCCTCTATCTTCAGGCACAGGAACTGCATTTGATGGCCAGAAGGAATATGGAACTGGAATGTAAGCTGGGAAGAATGCTGGATATACTGAAGGAATCTCGTTGGTTGTGGTATTTGGTTTCGTTTCTTCAACAGGTTCACTTGGAGTGGTTTCCATGGATTCAAAATCTGACTTGAGAGAAAGATATAGGGAAGGGAGTGTATCTGCAAAATCAGTTTCTATTGCTTTTGTTGCAGGAGGTATTAAGTGTTCCTTATCACTTTCTATTGCTCTAGGTGGGAGCATAAATTGCTCTTCTGAAAGTGGATGGGAAGCATCGGTCCCCTGTTTAACATAACAAAATAGAGAACACAAAAGAAGATCAAACAGAAGTTAGAAGAACGGACTTTTCAGCAAAAGCCTCAGATAACAAAGCATGACATCTTAATCAGGAAGCTCAAGTTTCACGCTCTCTGAGACGGGAATAATGCTTTTTTCAAACGTTGTAAAATGTGATGGATAACCAAGTAACTAAGAGCAGACATGCTGCAACCACATGTCAGCTCACTTGTTGTGCCTGTGCATCTTGGGGTGGGGCATGCCTATAGGGTCACAATATGATCATTATACAAAGCTTAAGCTTGAGAAGCAAGACAAACCGTATCCGCAACAATGTCAAAAAGGCTGGATCTTCTCTGCAACAATGTCAAAAAGACTGGATCGTCTCTTTCTCCGAGTAGCATTACTCTGCCGAATAAAATACTTCTGTGCATGGCTAGCTACCTGGGTGGGAGTCCTTGATGTCACGAAGTTTCGAGATATACCCCGCCAGTCTCCTTTGCCTAATTTCTGTAAACCAAGCAGGAAAAGCCGGTGCTCTTCCTCTGTCCATGGAACACCTACAAACACATCGAAGAAGCAAGTTCACAACAAGCTTTCCTCTGTGCAGCTAAGTGATAAATTTGCCACACAGTTGGAGTTAATAATAAAACTCCCCAACTAACAAAAACGAGATCCAAAAAGGAAGAGAAAAGCCCAATTTATAAGATAAAGGTAAAAAAGGAACTTTCTACTCCTGAAAGCTATTGTTTAAGAAGACATGCCATTAGTTCTCAACCATCTCTACACAACTCTTAAGAAATTGAAGACTGCATTTTAGACACAGATTTAACTTTCTTTTCACTGCACCAAATCAAGAAGGTAGATGGCATCATTAGTTAAAAGGCCACATGCTATATCCAATCATTGGGGAGTGAGTTGAAGATGAATATTTGACAGATCGATGAGAAAATAATTGCAAGAGCACATCAGTTCTTTTAGCAGCCTCAGTCAAAGAGATAATGTAGGTATCATGGTACTGTTTAGACAGCATACAAAAAGCAATTGGTTCAATGGCTTGCTATAAAATTTATTTCTAAAGAACAACAACATAGCTGCTATAAGCACCACCAGTGGGAGAACATTCTGGGGTCTACCATGCGTTCAAGTTGATAATCTAGTTTTACTTTTTCCCTATAAAGGGGGATTGGAACTATAAGAGAAACTAAAACCTCCATTTTTAAGCTGCACCATCAGATCACAAACAAATACCAACTTGGCAATCCATTGTTTTCACATGCATAACAATAAGAGGACTAATGTCTTGATTAAGGTCAGATAATACGGACCAGCTCTTCAGTTCTCTTTTTCAGTAGTTAAACATCAGAACAGGGAAAGCTAGAAAAATATATAACACATAAATCTCATCGAGTGCATTTGTATTAAGTGCAAAAGATAGGTGCCTTTTCAATCAAATACAATAACCACACAAGAAGAAAGGTATCAATAAATACTTTCAACATCCACTTTTTTCTTGTTAACTGTTGTCTAATACCGAAATTGATGAATTTCCTGCAGTATCAAGCACTATAGACAAATTCACAGTTTTTGCTTAATTCCATCCCTACCGCTCCAAACATCTTCCATCTGAAGACGATACATTCATTAATATCTACAGCAGGAGGTAGTAAATCCTCATTTCCATACATTTTCAATCATCAAGAAGGAAAAAGATAGCCAAACATGACATCTCGATTTAATTAAGCTCCCCTAGAAGAGTCATTGACTGAGAGGGTGCGTCCATCCTCATGGCTAACTAGCAGATAATCGACGTTTGGAGTGTGATAAAGGTATGTAATCATACAATATATTGCGAATCATGAAATAGAGGATAACTAAAAGGTGGAGTAAAGATTTGCATTGAAGGCATGCCTTAAAAGAAGGAGAAAGCAAAAGAAAGGTTCTAAAGGAATTGCAATCAGACTTCCAAGAAGGCAGCTGGTCTTTACTCTTTGGGGCAATGTTATTAGAACTTTTGAGTTTGATTTAATTGGTCTACATGTTGAGATGATGACTATGACCTCAGAAATTCTAAGTCATAAGTTGACAAAAAGAAACTTCATGAAGGAACCAGTGAATATCTAAGTATAGGCACACAAGTCACCTACAACATGACAGAAACAGAGAACAAATTTTCAATGAAGAGGTAAAGGTTGCTCAGTTCTCAAAATACATAATTACATAGACGTGCAAATGCGAGAAGAGAAAAATTAAAGAGAATACGCCAGACGTTACCAAATAGTTCCCCAAGAAACATTTTTCTTTTTTCAAAAAAGGAGAAAGAAAAAGAAAGAGATCTTCCAGTAAATCACTTATTCTGAACTTTGATAGTAATTGGATTACCAAGTGTGCGTATCCAGCCAACTACTTAACTTTGACACTGACCACAAAAGAAACGGAATGCAACTTATACATATACTAAAAGTACTCCTGTATTAACTAATCGAAAACTCAACCACTTTTGTCAAAGGCTCATTTAAAGCATGCTTAAACCCTGAAGCTCAGAAAAGTTTGGGGAGGGCGCTTCGTCTCGCTTAAGCTACCTTCAGTGTAGGCAAGGCACTAAAGCATGCGCACCTATTGCCCATGAGTTCTATCTTGAATTAAGTGGTACTAAACAACAAATATAATCGCAAATAAGTGTATTACGTTTTAAGGAAAACAATATGAATGAATAGTTTAATTTTTTCTTCACCCTCTCTCTCTCTCTATATATATTTTTTCCATCACTGCACCTGTTTTCTTTACTGAAGGCCACACTTAAATTGCGCTTTGCGCTTAAGCCCCGATACACCTGGGAGCTTCTTAGAGCTTTTCGGCTCTGACATCACTGAATTCAACCAGCAATAACATGCAACAAACCCACGTTGACCTAAAAAGATTTCATCTCCTTAAGCTTAGAAACCCCAAAACCATTAAGAGGATCCCTCATAGGCTAACGGAATGGGTTGCTATTTCCTTATATAGCCACAGGTAATCCTTACCTTATGAACTAAATTTTGGGATTGGGTTAGGCTTAAGGTCCATTTTTCTTTAGATAGTATCAGAACCATCACACCCACTCTTATTCTTGGTTTACCCAACATTGGGACCTCATATTATGTTGCCCACACTCCAAATATTCAATCTTAGGGGTGTACCGGAGTGTTAGCGTGTCCCACATCCATTGAGGAAATGAGATGTTGTTCTCTTAAATAGTCTAAGGACAATTCTCACTTCATGAGTTAACTTTTAAGAATGAGTAGGCTCAAGATCTATTTTCTTTACAAAAATTGAATCAATTTTTTTTTTTTTATCTTTGTTGTAAAACAAACAACAAAAATACGAAGCTGACCAAACACATAACATAACAAGTTCGATTGTCTGAATCTTAAATGCTGTACAGTACTCAAAGAATTCATTATAGTCACATATCATGCACTATGTAGACCTAATCATCCTTCCTATCCAATTCAACTACGATGATGAGTCAAATAACTTCAAATACAAAGTGGGGATGCATATAATTGCACACGAGCAAAATCAACAAACATAAAACTCAAACCATTCTAATTTTCTACCCAAAAAAAGGAGGATAGAATAAGGAAAGAGGGGAAAATATGAAAAGTGACTTATTCACTATCATGCTAGTAGGTAAACCAAATCATCTTGCCTATTCAACTCAATTACCAGATGATAAGTCAAATAGGGTCAAAATGCAAAGAGGGCAAAACGTAAATTGTAAATCAACTAATCAATTAAGCCTCAATCAGAAACTAGTTAGAACAGTATCCATACTTCTCTATTCAGGCCTGTGCCTAGATTGGTTAGTCCCAAAAAACAAAAATCAATTAATCTTTAAAAATTCCTCATAATTGGACTAATTTTACTCTTGCTGCAACATTCTTTCTCTTTTATCATGTCGAAACCAGCTATATATAAGCCTCAAATATCAATTTCTTGGACCCTTTTTCATTTCAATACTCAATAATTTAAAGAATGACCAAAATCAACAACCCAAAAATTGAAAAAAACGAAAAATAGATCAAACCTTTTTTCCTTTCAAGTCGTCGATTAGCAGAAATAGAGGCATGCGTATTGGGGTCATCAGAGAGGTAACCATCAGGCAAATGAGGAACATCAGAAGAAGGGGAACCTGGCGGATTAGGCGAAGAAGAAGAATGATAAGAGTGAAGAGAAGATAAATTTCCCATGCTCGCACTTTTCTTCATGATCGAACCATCTGCAAGCCTCACACCAAATAGCCGTACCCCTCCACTTCCTCCTCCGCCGCCGCCGGAGGAACTACCGACACCGCCGGTGGGGGTGCCACCCCTGGTGGTGGGACAAGTCCGGGAATTGTGGCCATTGTTGTTGCAATGGGAACACCGCCGAGTCATGTTGAATTGACTCGGCGATTGGAGTTTTGGATAAGATTTTTTTTTTTTGATAATTATGATTAGGAGTTTAGTTTGAAGGGCGAAGGTTTATAAATGGTAGTGGTGGTGGATAAGAATATGCGAATAATAAGGTGGAGGGAGATAAAAGAGGTAAAGAATGACTCAGGTTTGTGGATGGGAGTGTAGAAGAAAAAAGAGGCTTTCTTTTGACTTTTTGGTTTTTGTTTTTAGCAAATTATGATTCATTAGTGCTAATGTGCTATGCATTGAATTTTGGTTTTTTTTGTTTCTCCTTCGCTGTTCGGAGATACCGTCGCAGAGGCGGGATAAGATATGCAGATAGCATTGGAGCCCGACTCTCTCGCATGTAGTATTGGAACTCGACTATATTCGGATTCACACTGCCTAAGATCCCATTTAAAAGAAAGGGAAGAGCTCAAACTCAAGACTTCCAAGAAGAGCAGATTCATTCACTGCACCATATCTTTTGACAGTAATTTTGAATTCACTTCAAAGACTGGTGCTACGATTGACTTTTTATTTTTGCTTAGAATTTAGAGGTATTGAGTTGCAGCACCATTTAAACTTGGGAATGAAAAACTTTTTAATAGAATACACCCTTACATATTGTGAACTAGTAGGCAAATACCCATTAAACCAAAAGAAAATAGAAATTTTGGATCTAATTACGAATTTTCATATATTTATTATTATAGTCCGTCGAGAAGTTTCTAGATGTATTTATTGTGAAATTTAAATTTTGTCGAACTAATGAATAGATATCAAATGGTGATACAAAAAATATGGATCTAATGACTGAGTTTTACGTTCATTATTATAGCCCTACGAACTTTTTATAAGAACTTATATAGCGATGATTCTAATAATTTTGTGCAAAAATGACACTCACAACTCGAGAAATAATTCAAAAATTTTAACTCAAAAAGTTTTTCACTAGAGAATTAGGAGTTAGTTCCTTCAATCACAAAATAACACTTCTGGCCCTACTGGATAACGTCCTTTTTTTTTTTACCATAACAACAACAACATACCTAATGTACGCAGACTTTACCCCTATTCCATGAAGGTAGAGAGACTGTTTCCGGAAGATGCTCGACTCAATAAAATAAAAAAAAAGTAATTATGGCAAAATAATTGCGGTAAGCGAAATAGTAACAACAACCAAAAAAGAAGAAGATGAGAATCTTATAAAAATATCCCAAATAAATCCCAACTTACCAACCTCTAGCCATTAATCATAGACTTACCAAAACTAACTAAACATACAAAAATTGAAAATCCAAATAAATAAGGTTCCTTCTCTCTAAAAATCACACACAAAGATCTCCTTCTATATTTTAAGCGTGATTAACAACATTAGATGCAAGACAGAAAGGAAATTTCATGGATGAGATAGCAAATAAGGTGATGAAATACAAGAAAATATATACAAGATTCCAAAACTCTAAGCAAAAATGGATCTTATTCAATGGTCATGGTCGAAATTCATTGGAAACATATAGATTAGTCAATATATAAAATTTTAGGAAGATTTGAGGTGATTTGGTATCAAAATTCATAGTTAAAATCGAGTTCAAATTTTTTTTTCGCGACACATGTATCACACATGTATCCCCCCACATGTATACATGGATATACATGTGATACACATTTGATACAAATATGATACATATGTGATACACATTTGATACAAATATGATACATATGTGATACACATTTGATACAAATATGATACATATGTGATACACAAATGATATATAGTATGATACAGATCACGTCCAAATGCACACCTCAAAAGGGGTATGATACGGTCGTATGCAATAATAAAGCCAAACAAAGAGTCGGGGTCGAATCCACAGGGAGCTAAGATGGGAGCTAGGAGTATATATTCGGAATAAGCAAGTGAAGTATCTAGATTGCACTTCCACAATAGGGTTTTTACTTCAATATCTAGTATTAATCTAAGGAATGCAAATAAAGATATAAGACTAGAGATAATTGTTTTTGAGGGGTTTCCAAATATATTAAAGGCTTAGGGTTGTGACCATGACCTAAGTGTTTGCCTAATGGGATAAAGAATTTTATGCTCGTTTTGTTGATTGGGGTATATTATAGCTCACAACACTACGTTATCTACTTAATACCTCTCTATCAGAGAGTGGTTTTGCCCAATTTATCTTTCTCAAGACCAAATGGGTATCAACCAAAGCAACTGATAAGAGCTCAAGTCGGATTGTTATTATCTCTAGGTTGAACCCTTTAATTGGGTTAATCAATCTCAAAATTGACCCAATTCCTTGTTAGCTAAGTTAACCTAGACTAGGTCCCTCTTTCTCAAATAGAGACTAAGTCAAATAAGCATGAATCAATGTTTGCAACCATCATTTCTACAAATGAAGCATGAACTAAGCTAAATAATAAACACCCAATCATAAACAAACATAAAATTAATCACCCATAAGGTTTACACCCTAGGGTTGGGTTACAACCCTAGTAAAAATCTAGCTACTCATAGTGGGTTGGGTTACAACCCTAGTAAAAATCTAGCTACTCATAGTGGGTGTAGAAGAAAACAAAGGAGAAAAAGGTAATAAAACTCATATTGGAAGATAAAATAAAAAAATCTAATGTTAAAACACCAAAATAAGCTAAGATTTCCTAAAAAGGCCAAGAAAAATGGCTACAGTGCTTTTGATATTCATAACTTGATCTAATTTCGTGAAACACATCTATTTATAAAAAGCTAAAAATCTCGGACAAAAATACCTCTCGGGAGGTTTTGTGGCCGTACAATTCCATGTGCGGTCCGCAGATTTTTTCATTTGTCAGGAACTGGAAGTCTGCGGTCCCACATTTCTGAACTGCGGCGGTGATGCAACTCTTCTACGGTCCGTAGAATTAGGACTGCGGCCGCATAATTCATGTGCGGTCCGCAATTCACAGAGGCTCCTAAACTTGATCTTTTTGCACACTCTCTGATCTTCAACTTCTAGCTCATCTTCGCGACCGCACATTTCATGTGCGGTCCATAATTTCTTCTGCGGACCGCACAGTTGTGCTCATGCGCTCTTTATTGCCTTGTGCCGCAGATTACTCCTTTTTGAGTCAGATTTCATCTCGGGAGATCAACTTCCATCACTCCTACAATTTTGCATCATTTTATTAGTTTCGGGAATATAATTTAAGTAGTAAAAAAATCCCCAATTATCAACTCCCCCAAACTTGAGTCTTTGCTTGTCCTCAAGCAGATAAAATATTTCCCACCTTCAAAAGTTAAGGGATATTACAGCTAGCCACGGGTAAGCTATTCATACCTCAGTTGGGACCAACAATTACCCACACCTCTCATGCATTATTGACAAGGCGACAAGTTAAACATTTATGCACGTATAGCTCTAATGTGACATTCGAGCTTTAAGAGTTGACTTTACTCATCAAGGACTCTCGCTCTATCTTGTAGGTCATGGTGGACTCCAAACTCTTCCTCATATGCTTTCCATTTGCCAAGCTCACTTAAGAAATTAACACTCAATAAGGTTTATGAAAGGTTCACTCATCTCTATCAAGAGAATGCCACAACTACGACTTCAAGTATCATAGGCTTGCCCTTCATGTAGATCCCACAAATGTAAGATCGCTCGGCTCAAAATCAAGTGGGACTTCTTTCGGGATATAATGAAGGCTTTTGAATTAGGGATTTGTACAATATGGGTAAGTGGTTACACTTTCCTTAAGCACTCCATCTTTCATTTCTCCGCTCACGCTTTGCCAATTCCTTGAGGCACTTTCTTTTCCTTGGGAGACTAGAGAGACTTAACATCACTCTTTCTTGATCATTACATTCATTTTTCTCCACATTTGGGATCATTGTCTTTCCTTGAATCCCTTCAACTCTTCCACTTATTCACTTTTTTGCATTTTTCTTTTTGTTCTTTTTTTTTGCCTTTCCTTCTCATCATTTCTTTTCTGTTTTGTGCCTTGATACCTTTTTCTTCCTCTTCTCTCCCCCATACTTATGCTTTTAGTCATTTGTTTCACGTGAGTGTTAAGGAAAGCTCGGGTGCCAAGAGAGGATCACGATAGAACGAGTAAAGGCTTATAACATGGTTTTCAAATGAGAAAGGCTAAAGGCTCGAAGGGGTTGACTAGGGATGACATCATTGGTAGGAGATAGAAAACTCAAATGGGCCAAGGAAAGCCTACAATCACTTCTCAAGCCAAGCAAAACTTAGGATTTCGCCTTAAAATACATTCGGGGCAAGTTCTAGACCTTTCTCACAGATACTTGGACTAGCAACAAAGCATCTCACCCCTCACGCAACTAGATTGTTAAAAATGATAGAGTCAAGGGATCACAACGACCACATTCAAGATTCAAGATCACTATGGTCCAATAGACCACTCGATGGTACCAAAGTCGACACAAGAGTCACAAAGTCGCTAACTAGAGCTATTTCCTATTAAAAACCTTGTCTCTAAACATAAGCACGTAGTTGAATGTGTTAGTGCCAAATGAAGCAAGTTTTTCACTTTTCGAGTTTGACTTAATTAGGTCTTTTTATTCATTAATACTATTATTATCTAAACACAAAATGGACTCATTCCCTTAGGAAGGTTGACACGCCATCCACCGTTGGGACGAGTTACCCGGTTTACGCAATAACCACATTTGGAAAGAATCATGGCATTTAGAAAATCAAAGGTTTGTTGTCTATTGAAACATAAAAGAAAGCTACTAAATTAAAAAAAAAGCTACTAAATCGAACACTAACTAATAAGGAAACCAACATAAAGAAGCTACAAAGTAAAAACTATTGAAAACAGAATGAATATACATAATGAGAGAGAAGAGAGAGAATATATACATAATGAGAGAAGAGAGAGAATATATACATAATGAGCAAAAAAAAAAGAAAATAGTATCAAGTTAATTACAGGCATGTCTCAGAATCATCAAATAAGATCAAATAAACTCCACCCCCTCCCCTAAATAAAAATAAGCATTGTCACCAATGCTTAAAAAAATAAGAATAAAGGAAGGGAAAGAGTGAAGAAGACTCCCTATGGCTCCTTGGACATCTATGTGTACCCAACAATGTCACCGCCCTCAGCCTCATCCAACTAAATCTCATCGTCCTCAACTCTGGGAGTGGCCGGGTTGGTGAACATCTGGCGCACTGCCTCAGATGTGTCGGCAGCCAGGTCTGGCTCCTCAGACTGGCTAGCTGGTGCCAGTGGTGCTGATGGGGCTATAGGACCTGGATCAATCATCATGTCAAAAGGAAGATCTCCGGCTGCTGCAATCTTGGTCTCCTATCTCCGAAGCTTGTCAACTGACTTCTTGGTGGCTTCGGACTTTCTTATTTTCTTTACTTCTTTTACCAGCTCTTTTATCACTGATCCATTCTGTACCAAGTTAGCCATAATAGTAGTCTGGTTCTCTAGGAGCTTCTTCAATGTCTCCTCAACTGTCGGGGGAACCTTAGGTGCCTGAATAGAGGACTGTGCTGCAATAGTACTGGATAAGTCAGACAACTTTGCAGTGGCTATCTGCATCCAGTTGTTGAGGCTCACGAGTGTTTGGGAGACTCGCAACGCAGAAAGTGGGACAATAGGCATGGGTAACAACTTCAAAGCTAAAGTGGAACCTGTGGTAGAAACTATAGTTGGAACTGAAGATGACGGGGAAGGCATAGCTGTTTCACTAGAGGAAGGCCCGGCCGAAGTGGATGGAACATCAACTACCTCCGCAATTACCACAACTGGCTCATCAGACTGGCATGTGGTGGTAGACGACTGACCTTTTCTCTTTGGGTTGTTCGCATCCATAAGTGAGTACTATGAGAAAGTCTTTTTCTGCCTCACCTTTGTATCAAAATTTCTTGGTTCCACCTGTGCATCTGTAAGATACTCTGTAATGGTGTTGGGATATGGGTAGGAAGAGTCATCCTGCCTAGCAATTATTGAGCTGTTGGTCGACATCACGGCACCCACATTGATAGGGCCCCCGGCCATGATAGAAGCAACTAGAACTGCCCGAGGAATCGGAAGATATGTCTCATTCTGGCATGGGTCTAGTCTGCTGCAGACAAAGGTTTGTCACCCCTTTACCTCGAAACTCAGAGTGCTCCTCTGGATAGGCACCCCTGTTGTGATCCATGGTTGTGGTGGACCTAGTGCAGTTAGAATTTCCGCTAACCAAGGACGAGTTGCATCCCCAAGTGCGCACTTCTCTAAGTACTCTGTGGGCTCGACATTATCAAGTCCCAAATATGTGTTCAATGTATGCCGATCAAATCGCACCTTGAGGTTTCTCACTTTCGTCACCTTTGTCCCTTTTTAATATGCACCATATTAGCGTAGAATTACCGAACAAGGTACTCCTTAGCATCCACCACGCTCTGGGTAAACCACATCCACCCTTTGCGTTATTAAAATTGTCTCAATACTGCAGGGTTATACCTCTCAAGATCTTTCAACTGAAATTGTCACTCAAGAGTGAGCGACCTCACTGGCCACCAAGTACGGAAGCTGGTGAAGGTAGCCAAACTAACAAACCAGTCCTCCCAGACCTCTTTCTTCTTCGACCTTTCAGGGCAGGCAGTTGTAACATCTCCCTCACTGCCATCATCAGGGACGTCCTCAACTGTTGTATCTGGTTCCTTAGGGATAGGTGCAGTAGATGGCTCAGAAGCCTGACTAGCACTTTTCGAACCCTCGAAAGTGCAATGAGATATGGACGACTCATCCCTAAGTTGATATCTCCCTAACGGCTTTGACTGGATAGCCGGCTACTCTTGAACTGAGTTGCCCTCCGATGCTTCCCTAGACGGGACATAAGAGCTCGACTCAGAGGGCTCTGCACCTCTCTCTCTGTTGGTTGTAGCCTTTTATGAAATTATCTTTTGTAGGCCAAGGGGTAAAACATTCTTGCCTTGACCTCTGGAAGGTTCACCCCTCCCCTTTGAAATATCACCTCTGCCTCTAGATCAAACCATTTTCTGTACCAAGCAAAGGCAGTTGTTAGTTGCAATTCAAGTTCAGACGTACAAGGACATACCAGTAAACATAATGAAGAACACAATTGAGACATGCTTGCAGGATAAGGATCTGCGGTCCGCACATTTTCCTTGCGGCCGCAGATTAGGCCTTGCAGACCATACAATTTTATATTACGGCCGCAGATGTGTATTGCGGTCCACAAATGTTTCCTTGCGGTCGAAACTCAGAGATCTAAAATGTGCCAACTCTCTCATAATAGAGAATTAGCTGTTTTGTGGCCGTAACTCATTTTTTGCGATTCGCACAATTTATCTTGCAGTCGCACATGTGAGTCACAAATTGTGAACTCTCTAATAACAGGATAGGGGCAGTTCTGCGGCCGCAAACCCATTCATTACAAAAGTTGCCCTAGACTCAACTTCTGTGGACCAGACAATTTTCTTGCGGATCACGAACATTTTAGTAATTGTATTTAGGGCTTGCAATTTTTGCACAAATTTTGACATGGTAACAGTGTACAAGCATGAAAATCTATTGACCTATTCCCCATAAAGCATGTGCTAGTTGACCTACTACAAATTTAACCCCACATGGTTGTACAATTGAGTTCTACTGACAAATGACCTAAAACTAACTAAAAAGCTATAAATTAAACTAAAGATTGAAAAATTCTAACAAATAATTTAAGCATAACATATATGAGGAAGTGCAAGAAATGAGTCATCACAATTGTTAAGTGTATGGGCAGATGATTTACCAAGAGATTTCAAATTGGTGCAAGTTTTGTACTCAGAGAGGGAAAAGTGTAACAGGAACCCCTAGCCCTCTATTTATACTCAACGATTTGCTAAGGGAAGAAGGGACGAGTGCGACCGTAGAATTTCAATTGCAGACCGCACTCTGTTACCTTTTGAGCTTAAAGCCTCATGTCACGACCCGAATTTCCCACCCTGGGTGTCGTGATGGCGCCTACTAATGGGAGCTAGGCAAGCCAATCCTTAACTGCTTACTTCATTAACAATTACTTCTTTCAACAATTATCAGTGATAACATGAAGCAACGGAATTAAATAATTATGCGGAAGATTTAAATTAAAAAAGACGAAACAATAATGCGAGAATCCACATATGCCTCTACCCAAGAACTGGTGTTACATTACTCACGAACTTCTAAGAGTACTAAATACAACCATTTGAAAGAAAATATAAACTGTTTGTCTCGAATACATGAGATAACAGACTGAAATAAAAGATAGAGGAGACGCTGGACTTGTGGACGCCTGCAAGGCTACCTCGGTGTCTCACTGGACTAAAGGCTGGCTCCCGCGCTACTGCTGCTGTCCAAGACCTAGATCTGTGCAAAAGAGCACAGAGTGTAGCGTCACCACAACCGACCCCATGTGCTGGTAAGTGTCTAGCCTAACCCCGGCGAGGTAGTGACGAGGCTAGGACTAGACTCCAGATAAACCTGTGCAGTTATACAATATATGGCGGGAAAGTAAACAAGTAATAAGCAGTTAAAGCTGGGGAAGGGAAACATGCTTCGGGGATAGCAGTTAAAAGAAAATAACAGGGAATAATAAGGAAGTTAGCAATATAACTTCTATCACAAATGAAGAAAATAAAGGCAACTTTCACTTTTAGTTTCATCTTGCTGCAGACATGCAACCCGATCCCATTTCTCATATCTCGTGGTAGGCGTACCACCCGCTCCCACTTTGTCATTTCTCGTGGTAGGCGTACCACCCGCTCCCATTTCATTATATCTTGTGGTAGGCGTACCACCCGCTCCCATTTCATAATATCTTGTGGTAGGCGTACCACCCGCTCCCATTTCATAATATCTTGTGGTAGGCGTACCACCCGCTCCCATTTCATAATATCTTGTGGTAGGCATACCACACACTCCCATTTCATCACACAATTACAAGAAATCCCGGCAAGGGAACATAAGCGATATAATAACCTCCTGGCGAGGGAACAAAAGCAATATAATAGTTTCCCGGCAAGGGAACAAAGATATCGAAACAATCATCCCGACAAGGGAGAATTAGCTATAACCAATCTTAACTTAGCTTGTACTCAGCCCAAATAATGACAATTCTCAAACATATATAATATCTGCGAGGATAGAACAATTCTTTGCGCAATATAGAAGATCATTAATTAAAGCATCTGAAATGTCAATTAAGGACACAACCACTTTCAATTTAAGACTCACGGTCATGCTCGACACCAACGTATAGATACTCGTCACCATACCTATACGTCGTACTCAACAAGAAGCAAGTAGCAAATATGATTCCGCTCCTAATCCCTCAAGCTAAGGTTAGACCAAACACTTACCTCGATGCCTTGAACACCACTCAAGTCTCAATTATAGCTTTACCTCTTGATTCCACCACCAATCCGCTCGAATCTAGTCATCCGCTCGAATCTAGTCATAAGTTACTTAATTACATCAATAAATGCTAAATGAGTCAACCCCAATGCATGAAAATAAATTTCACAAGGTTTTACCCAAAAAGGTCAAAAATGCCCCTGGGCCCACATGGTCGAAACTCGAGGTTCAGACCAAAATCCGGTTACCCATTCCCCCACAAATCCAAATATATGGTTTGTTTTAACATCGGACCTCAAATTGAGGTCCAAATCCCCAATTTTAGAAAACCTAGGTTCTACCCAAAACACCCAATTTCCCCATGAAAATCTTTGATTTGAAGTTGAAATCATGTTAAAAAATGTTAAGAAGTGAAGAAAATGAGTTAGAAATCACTTACCAATCGTTTTGGAGAAGAAAAGTTGTTTAGAAAATCGCCTCTTACGTTTTGGGGTTTTGAAAAGTGTAAAAATAACTGAAATTCACGTGAATTTATACCCCTCTGAAACTCTCTGTGCGGACCGCACAAAAAGGACCGTGGCCACACAGGCCTCCCTGAAGACTTGCAGATCATAGCCCCGTGTGGACCACACAAAGCCGACCGCGGCCGCACAACATCCACTGTGGACCGCTCAAAGGCGACCGCGGACGCGCTGGCCCCTCCGCGGCCGCACGCGATTTCTCACGGACCGCGCAAGAGGGTTCAGAGACCTGCAATATTTCCTGAACCTGCAACATCTGATCTTTTTAAGCCTAAGGCATCCCGGAACCTACTCGAAACTCACCCGAGCCCTCGAAACTCTAACCCAAGTATACACACAACCTCAAAAACATTCTACGAACATATTCATGTAATCAAATCGCCCAAAATAACATCATGAACATCGAATTAAACATCAAGATCAATGAAATTTTCAAAAACTCCATCAAGTTCAAATTTAGGAATTCAAGTCCGAAACACGTCAAATGACGTCCGATTTTAACCAAACTTTACAGAAACCTCTTAAATCACATATAAGACCTGTACCGGATGCCGGAATCAAAATACGGGCCCGATACCAACACGTTCTAATAAATTTTCATTTCAATTTTCCTTAACAATTTGAGAAAACAATTTTACTCAAAAATTTATTTCTCGGGCTTGGGACCTCGGAATCAGATTCCAGGCATATGCCCAAGTCCCATATTTTCCTACGGACCGTCCGAGACCGTTAAATCGCGGGTCCGGGTCCGTTTACCCAAAATATTGACCGAAGTTAAATTTTATTCATTTTAATATCAAACTTAGCATTTTTCATAGAATTTCATATTTAAGATTTCCGGCTATGTGCCCGGACTGCGCACGCAAATTGAAGCGACTCTAAATAAAGTTTTCAAGGCCTTGGAAGCACATAATGGGTAAGAAAACAGGTGATGGTCCTTTGGGTCGTCACACCTCATTTTGTCTTCGGTCCACAGAAATTTATGTGCAACTGTAGATCCCTGTTGCGGATCGCAGATTGACCATTTTTCTGATAGACAAACTTCAGAGAGTTGTCAATTTTCACCTTCTATTTGTGTGGTTTGCAAGTTATTTGTGCGACCGCAGAGCACTTTTGCTGCCGCAATCATAATTGTGCGGTCCGCATATTGCACTTGGGGTCTGCAATCCTTTAAACACTTAACCAGATTTTCTGTCCATAATTTCTGTAAAGCACACTCATCCCTGCAGCACACTTCAAATCAAGTTTGCTAAAAAATAACACCTAACTACAAAAGAAACAAAGAAAAGAAAAAGAAACATGGGTTGCCTCCCAAGAAACGCCTGATTTAACATCGCGACACGACGTAGAATACAATCCATTGAAATGAATGACCACCACGACGCGACCATCTCCAACTTTTCCCAAATAGTGCTTCACCCGATGACCATTGACTCGGAATAGCTCATTGTTTTTGTTCTTCAAGTCCAATGCACCAAAGGGTGTCACACCCACAACTTCAAAAGGGCCACTCCGTTTAGACTTTAGCTTTTCGGGAAACATCCTCAACCGTGAATTGAGCAACAACACAAAATCCGCCACCTTAAACTCTTTGTTCCAAATATATTTTTCATGAAGATATTTCATCTTTTCTTTGTACAAGGACGAACTTGGATAAGCATGGTACCAGAACTTATCCAACTCATTCAAATGTGCAACCCTCAGATTAGCAGCTACATCCCAATCAAGATTCAACTCTTTTAGAGCCCACATGGCTTTGTTCTCAAGCTCCACCGAAAGATGATAAGCTTTTACAAACACTAACCGGTATGGAGACATTCCGATAAGCATTTTGTACGCCGTTCGATAAGCCCATAATGCATCATCAAGCTTCTTGGACCAATTCATCCAGTTAGCATTCACTGTTTTGGACAAGATACTCTTTATCTCTAAGTTGGATACTTCCACTTGACCGCTTTATTGTGGATGAGAGGGAGTCCTAACTTTATGAGTAACACCATACTTGCTAAGTAAGTTGTCACAAGCCTTGTTGCAAAAATGTGACCCCCCTTCGCTTATAATAGCCCGCGGAGTATCAAACCTTGTGAAAATATTCTTTTTCAAGAATGCCACCACAATTCTTGCCTCATTGTTGGGTAGAGCAACGACTTCAACCCATTTGGAGACATAATCAATCGCGACCAAGATGTAGGCGTTTCCACAAGAACTCACAAAAGGACCTATGAAGTCAATACCCTACACATCAAAAATATCAATCTCCAAAATGGTAGTGAGAGGCATTTCAATTTTCTTTAAGATTCCACCGGCCCGTTGACATTTATCACACCTTTTCACTAGATCTGTTACGTGGCGACTTCCTGAGATTCCTTATAAGGGCGACGTAAGGCTAAGCAACTAATATCAGTGCAGTTACTATCCGCCAACTGAGTTCCCCTCCGTACGCTAGAGAGATTGTCAGTGCCGTACGGGAAAACTAATGTCAAGAGCAATTGAGAGAACAACAATGAGAGAATAAAAATGAAAGAAAACTTGATTGCATTAATGAAAGCTATTACAGAAAAAGCAACACGGTGTCGAGGGGGAGAGACACCGGTACAGAAAATTATTTGCTTGCTAGAAAGTTTGATTGCTTGATCCCCCTAATAACGCTTTAAAAAAAATAAACCAAAGTTACAGGATTTGACCTAACTAAGCTAGAGAGACATTGGAAATACAAGAAGTAAATCTACTTTATAATTATAATGAAAAGGACTTAGTTTTATACAAGGTAGAAATAGGTCCGTTGTCAGCAACCTTGTCTTTAGCATCACGGTCTGCGCACGCGGCGTTGTCTATACGTGCGACATTGTTGGCATCTGTCTGTGGCTGGGCGCTGGCAAGGGATATCGGTGGGGCGACAAAGGCACATGCGCGCTTGTCACTTGGTGCAGCCAAGACCACATGGCCGTCCATAGTGCTAGGCGTTGTGAGGCTTGCTAGGACGCCATGGTGCGCACCCAAGGGGTCATGGGGCATGGCCTGAAAGCCGCCCATGATAGATCACTTGCATGTTTATAAAGAGTGGGCCAATATAAACCACAACTTAGAACTTTGGTTGCCATTTTCGCTCTACCATGATGACCACCATAAGGTGAATAATGACAAGCCCCAAGAATTTCACCTTGCTTTTCTTCCGGTACACATCTTCTAATCACCCCATCCGTACAAATCCGGAAAAGGTATGGTTCATCCCAATAATAATTTTGACATTCCCGCTTGAGCTTTTTCCTTTGGTTTGAAGAGAATTCATCCACGATGATACCACACATAAGGCAATTTTCTAGATCCGTGAACCATGACACCTCTTTTACTGAAATAACCAAGAGTTGCTCATCAGGGAAGGAGTCATTGATTTCAAGGCCATCATGCGGCCTCCCCTCCTCCTCCAAACAAGACAAGTGGGCTGCCACTTGGTTTTCACTTCCTTTTCTATCTTGGATATCAATATCAAACTCTTGCAACAAAAGCACCCATCTCATTAAATGAGCTTTGGAATCTTTCTTGCTCATAAGATAATGAAGTGCCGCATGATTCGTGTGGACAATCACTTTTGCACCCATTAAGTAAGGGCGAAACTTCTCAATTGCAAACACAATGGCAAGGAGCTCTTTCTCCGTAATGGTATAATTAACTTGGGCACTATTCATGGTCTTACTAGCATAGTAGACCGGATGAAAAATCTTGTTGATGTATTGCCCCAAAACATCCCCCACCGCTACGTCACTTGCATCGCATATGAGCTCAAAAGGAACACTCCAATTTGGAGCGGTGATAATAGGAGTAGTTGTCAACTTGAACTTTAACAATTCAAAGGCTCTCATGCAATCATTATTGAAGTTAAAATTAGCATCCTTCTTGAGAAGCTTGCACAACGGGTTCACCACCTTAGAAAAATCTTTGATGAAGCATCAGTAAAACCCTGCATGACCTAAGAAACTCCGCACGCCCTTTACCAAAGTTGGAGGTGGAAGTTTAGAAATCACCTCAATCTTTGCCTTGTCAACTTTAATTCCATTCTTTGAGATTTTGTGCCTAAGGACAATGCCTTCCTCGACCATGAAATGACATTTCTCCCAATTTAGCACCAAATTTGTTTCTTCATATTTTCCCACCACTTTATCCAAGTTTGTGAGACAATCATCAAAAGAATTCCCAACCACCGAGAAGTCATCCATGAAAACTTCAAGGTAATCCTCCACCATGCCCGTGAAATAGCCATTATACACCTTTTAAAAGTCACCGGTGTATTGCATAAACCAAATGGCATCGGCTTGAAAGCAAAAATACCATAGGGACATGTGAACGTTGTTTTATCTTGATCTTCTAGAGCAATATGAATTTGGTTGTAGCCCGAATACCCATCAAGGAAACAATAGAAAGCACGACTGGCCAATCTATCAAGTATTTGATCTAGGAAGGGAAGTGGAAAATGATCCTTCCTCGTGACTTTGTTGAGCTTACGATAGTCCATACACACTCTCTAACGGTCACCGTTCTTGTAGGAATTAACTCATTCTTATCATTGGTGACCACTACCATGCCCTCTTCTTTGGGACACCTTGAACCGGAGAAGTCCACAAACTATCGAAGATGGGGTAGACAACCCTAGCATCCAACCACTTGATAATCTCCTTCTTGACAACCTCTTGCATAGACTCATTGGTCTCCTTTGATGTTCAATAGATGGTTTTGTACCTTCCTCCAAGTAATCTTGCACATGCAAAATGCATGGCTTATCCCCCGAATATCCGCCAATGTCCACCCAATAGCCTTCTTCCTCTTTTATAGCACCACTAATGTAGAATCTACCTCCACATTAGTCAAACAAGAGGAAAGAATAGCTGCTAAAATAGAATAAGGGCCAAGAAATTCAGACCGAATATGTGGAGGCAATGGCTTCAGCTCCAAGTAGGAGGCTCTTCAATTGAAGGCTTTGTAGGATGAGTTGTCCTATTTTCAAGATCCAAGGATAATTTTCAGGGTTCATAGGTGTATGACCCCATTCCTTGAAAATAGTTCACACATTCCACAAAACCATCCATCTCGTTATCATCAAAGTTGAGCAAGCTGGCCTCCAACATATCACCAATATTGATCACCGCACTTGTTTCATCCGCAATAACATCAGTCACCAAGTCCACAAAAGAGCACACCTCATTGCTATTGGGTTGCCTCACGGACTTACACACATGAAAAACCACTTTTTCATCACCAACCCGGAAAGTAAGTTCTTCGGCTTCAACATCACAAAGAGCCTTCCCCGTAGCAAGGAAAGGTCTTCTAAGAATAATCGGCACCTCATAATCAACTTCACAATCTAGAATAATGAAATGCGCTGGAAGAATGAATTTATCAACACAAGCCAAAACATCTTCAATCACTCCCAAAGGTCTCTTCATAGTACGATCGACCATTTGAAATCTCATAGAGGTGGGCCTTGGTTGCCCAATTCTCTATGTCTTGAAAACTGAATAGGGCATCAAATTGATACTTTCCCCAAAATCACAAAGAACTTTAGCAAACTCAACACTTCCAATTGTACAAGGAATCGTGAAAGTACCGGGATCCTCCAACCTGGGAGTTAGTGAATGCACAATTGCACTCATTTGATGAGTGACTTTGATAGTTTCAAAATTCATCGACCGCTTCTTTGTCACAAGATCCTTCATGAACTTTTCATAACCGGGCATTTGTTCTAAGGCTTCAACTAATGGCACATTGATTGAGAGACTCTTCATCATTTGAATAAATTTCTGGAATTAGTTTTCACCATTTTGCTTTACAAGTCTTTGAGGGTATGGAGGTAGAGGCTTAGGCAATAGTGCTTTAGCCCTTTGCACTACCGGCTCCGGTATGTCAATAATGTGATCCCTAGACGGGTTCACCTCCTCTTGAGTTTCCTCCACACTCTCATCAATATCAATCCGAACCTCTTCATTATATTGCTCTACATTGTTCGGGATCTCTTCTTCTTGTATCACTTGTTCTTCATCCACAAGTTGTCTTTGGCTTGAGGTAGGTGCACTCTCACATTTTCCACTTCTTGTAGTAACAGACTTGACATACCCCATGTTGTTACCACTCTTTGGGTTCACTACTGTGTCACTTGGTAGTGCCCACTTAGGACGTGTATTTAGAGCTTGAGAGATTTGCCCCATTTGAATTTCTAAGTTGCAGATTGAAGTGTTGTGGGAGGCAAGTTGGGCATCCGAATCAGAATTGTTTTTCATTATTTACTTGAACATATTCTCAATATGCTCTATTTAATTGTTGGAATAACTTGGACCATGGGAAGATAAGGAGGCGGGTTTCTTGGTTGTTGAAACATCGTGGGTCTTTCAAAATCCGAGCCCTGGTTGTCTTGATTATTGTTCCATCTGCCTTAATTGTTACCTCCCCAATTTCCTTGATTATTGCCACTCCAATTACCTTAATTGTTGCCACCACTCCAATTTCCTTGGTTGTCATTGTTATATCAATTCCCTTGATTGTTGCCTCCATTTCAATTACCTTGATTGCTTTGAGGTTGCCATATTTGTTGATTAGGGCCTTGGAAGTTGTTTATTTACCCTTAAAAGTTATTCACATATTGCACCTCCTCTTCTTGTTCATTATAAGAGTCATTTTGTTCAAACCCACTATCCTCTTGCACATAATTCTCCACTCGATTTTGCACTTGCGGACCCTTTGTCCTTCTTTTGTTCACCATCATGTTCACTCCCTCCATGGCATTGACTTGCTTAGGATTTTGCACTTGTTGAAGTTGAGCCTTTTCTAGTTGATTCATGGTGGTGGTCAATTTGGCAATGGCTTGCCCATGGTCATGCAACTCTTTATGGAGGTGAATCACATTAGGATCACCTTGTGGAACATTAGCTCGGGATTGCCATGCCGATGATGTTTCCACAATTTAATCCAAAATCTCACAAGCCTCCGCATAAGTCGTAGTAATAAAATTTCCACCGGCAAGTTAATTCACCACACATTGGTTGGTTGCGTTAATCCCACGATAGAAAGTTTGTTGAATTATATTCTCTATGATATCGTTATTGGGACACTCTTTGACCATTGTTCTATACCACTTCCATATCTCATGTAGCAGTTCATTGGGATCTTGCTTGAATGCTAGAATCTCATCTCTAAGTGTAGCCATATGCCCGATAGAGAAGAACCTAGCAATAAATTTCTCCGCCAACTCATCCCAAGTACGAATGGAATGGTTCGACAATCGTTCCAACCAATCTAAAGCTTTCCCTTGTAGAAAGGAAGGGAAGAAACCTTAGCCTCAATGCATCCTCGAAGACATTCATTTGTTTGCTCCCCAACAAGTGTCGACAAACCCCTTCAAGTGTTTATACGCATTTTGACCCGTAGCCCCGGTGAAGAAACCTCGTTGCTCTAACAAAGTGAGCATCACATAGGCGATTTGAATATTGCTCTCCCTAATACGGGAGGGACTATGACACTTGCATACCCTTCATTAGGCAACAACCGGTGCGGAGCCGCTCGTGGTGGAGGTGGGCGTAGAACTGGGGCATTGTCATGAGGCGCCCGATCTATTCTATTTGCTTGAGGTTCAAGAGGAACCTTTTCAACTTGGTCATCATCAATGTATACATCCCCAAAGGCATGTTTTCGTTCATTGTTTTTTGCCTCTATGATTGTACCTACGATTGATTCACACAAATTAGCAACACAGAAGGAAAATAAGATAATCCACACACAAACCCAAATATATAGCTAACACCGTTTTTAACTCCCCGGCAACGGTGCCAAAAATTGATCACGTTCAATTGTATACCTCAAAAGGGGAATGACACGGTCGTATGCAATAATAAAACCCAACAAAGAGTCGGAGTAGAATCCATAGGGAGCTAAGATGGGAGCTAGGAGTATATATTCGGAATGAGCAAGTGAAGTATCTAGATTGCACAATAGGGTTTTTGTTCCATATCTAGTATTAATCTAAGGAATGCAAATTAAAGATATAAGACTAGAGATTGTTTTGAGGGGTTTCCAAATATATAAAAGGTCTAGGGCTATGACCATGACGTAGGTGTTTGCCTAATGCGATAAAAAAGTTTATGCTCATTTTGTTGATTGGGGTGTGTTACAGCTCACAACACTACGTTAGCCACTCAATACCTCTCAGTCAAAGAGTGATTTTATCCAATTTGGCTTTCTCAAAACCAAATAGGTATCAACCAAAACAGTTGATAAGAGCTCAAGTCGAGTTATTATTATCTCTAAGTTGAACCTTTTAATTGGGTTAATCAATCTCTCAATTGACCCAATTCCTTGTTAGCTAAGTTTACCTATGTCCCTCTTTCTCAAGTAGATACTAATAGCCTGTTTGGCCAAGCTTCTTTTGAGGCAAAAGCACTTTTTTTTGGTCAAAAGTACTTTTTTTCTAAAATTAAGGTGTTTGGCCAAGCTTTTGAAAGGAAAAAAGTGCTTTTGGGGAGAAGCAGAAGCAATTTTGGAGAAGAAGAAAAAAATAGCTTATCTCCAAAAGCACTTTTTTGAAAAGCACTTTTGAGAAAAATACACTTAACAATAGTTTTTTAAAGCTTGGCCAAACACTAATTGCTGCTCAGAAGTGCTTTTCAAATTAATTAGCCAAACACAAATTGCTTTTCATCAAAAGTACTTTTGAGAAAAGCACTTCTCAAAATAAGCTGATTTTTGCAGCTTGGCCAAATAGGCTATCAGTTTCCGTTATTCGTAACCCAGTCGATCCCTTCCGATTCAAGCATGAATTAAGCTAAATAATAAACACCCAATCATAAAGTTAATCACCCATAAGGTTTACACACTAGGGTTGGGTCACAACCCTAGCAAAAATTTAGCTACTCATAGTGGGTGTAGAAAAAACAAAGAAGAAAAGATAATAAAACTCATATTGAAAGATTAAAACAAATAAATCTAATATTAAAACACCAAAATGCAAAGAACAACGAATATAGTGCTTTTGATATTCAAAACTTGACCTAATTTTGTGAAACACATTTATTTATACAAAGCTGAATATCTCGGACAAAAATGCCCATCGAGAGGTTCTGCGGCCACTCAATTCCATGTGCGATATGAAGGTTTCTTCATTTGTCAGGAACTGGATGTTTGCGGCCACACATTTCTGAACTGCGGCCATGAGGCAACTCTTCTGCGGTTCGCAGTGTTACGCCCCGTAATATTACGTCGATATTAC
Organism: Nicotiana tabacum; assembly: GCF_000715075.1. Lineage (NCBI taxonomy): Eukaryota > Viridiplantae > Streptophyta > Magnoliopsida > Solanales > Solanaceae > Nicotiana > Nicotiana tabacum. Next base: position 141,312,547 of record NC_134099.1, on the reverse strand, counting down.
ATTTTGTAGTATTAAATTATAACGATGTTGCACCCTGTAGTATTGTACATTGAATTTGCCGTAAGGTAATTGACATTAGTCCAAGGAAAAGATTATTTGGAGATTATAAGGATTATGCAATTTCAAACAAGTGATGAGTAAATTTGTGAAGGTGAGAGGGGAAGCAAGTCAAAGAAAATGAATTTTTCGTCCAAGTTTGGCATATCGGGATAAAATACGGGCCGAGCGTTAATACCCAATATTTATGGACTAGTATCATACAAGGTACCATATGACCATAATAGTAGTATTAAAAATAAGTAGTATTTTAAGTAATTTGAAATAATTCTAGCATTTGTTGGTATTCGTAAGATGGTACCTGGATTGGGATATTATCCAGCAATTTCTCTTTCTCAAGGTGAACGTTGTGAGTTAAACTTCGGGGGAATTCCTTTCAGGTACCCAGTGAAAGGTTTTCTTCCCATTCAGCCTCCACCAACCAGAAGTTCACTTGCTACTGATTTGCTTAATTGTTTTGGAAGGCTAATTGAAATGCAGCGTGTGGGAAGGGCAGAGTTCAGTTCTGTTGAGAAATTGCGAAGATTGAAAAGGTTTGTGTCATTTGAAAAACTTTCTCATCCTGTCTCTCGTGGGATATGCGAGGAGTTATTCTCTGCACTTGCTGCTGAAGATGGAAGCACAAAGTACATAGCTTGTGGCCCACTTTTATCACTGATAATGGAGGTCTTTAGGATACATCCTCCACATGACTATATGAGTTTGGACAGCATACTCGATTCTTTATTAGAATTCTCAGAGTCAAGAATTTTGTTTGAACATATTATAAGTGCACTTTCGACCTTATGTAAAACAGCACCGTTGAGCCTTACAGACTGTCCTTACTCAGGTTCATATACATATCTGGCTTTGGCATGCCACATCTTAAGGCGGGAAGAAATGATGATACTGTGGTGGAAATCTTCAAATTTTGACCATTTGTTTGAAGGGTTTTTGTCGCGGAAGAGTCCTAACAAGCAGGATCTTCAAAGTCTGATGCCTTCTGTATGGTTGGCCTGGCTCGTGTGAGGACATGTCAAATGAGGCTAGCCTGGTCCTGACTACAACCGCTTTGTCAGAAGCAATTAACAAGGTATTCTATTTGTGAATGGAACTGAACTTATGTTGGCATTTTATGTGCTTCTCTCCTCATCCTATGCTGTTCCATGCTCATGTTGGCTCTTAGTCTAATATTCCTACGTTATACTTGAATGAGATGGTGGGTATTCCAAGAAGGTCCTGTAACAAGTTAAACATGACTCATTTGTTCTGTAATGTCTTTAAAGGATACCTGAATGGAATATTGTTTGTTGAAATGGAAGCTCTAATCCTTTAATATGGTAGTCAGCGATGTAAGGAGCAGCTGATGGTTGATGTCGTATTCCAGTTTCACTATTATGATTGAACTGCTTGCTGAGGAGGAATAACACCATAATTTTTGTATGTAGCAATTTAAAAACTAATTCAACCTGTCAGCCAAAAGTATGACTTGACCATTAAAATTGATATTTCTCACTTGATCAAGTTTAATAGGAACATTTATTCATCCAGCAATTTGGAAATTATTGCAATTCTTTCAGCCAGATGTTCCAGAGCTTTGGCTTAAATTGTAGCGCTCCTACTTGATCCAGTTTTTGCACTGAGTTGCACCTGTCAGAATAAAGAGAAAAAGTTTTGGTTGACTTGCTCAGGAAATTGTACTGAATCTTCATCCATAAAGCTGGCTTTGGACATCTAAGTAAAAATATTACTCCATGACGCGCATAAAAACAGAGAGGAAATCTAACCTTTTGGAGCCTTGACAATTCTTATTTATGTTGCTTGGTTTTTTTGTTGGCAAAAGGTGGCATTTTTAGATAAAAAACACCAAGTCATTAGTCATTTGTATTCAAACTTTCCATGTAGTTCCTTAAATTATATGCGTATCTTCCCAATAAGGCTGTGTAAGTAACAATACTGCACCACCTAGTCCGGCATGATTTTGGGTGGCTAAAGTCTTACGTTCTTCAATATATTATAGTTGCTTGGCTGCTCTTTTTTAATCATACATTTGGACGATGATATGATGGATTTTAGTGCATATATGGATCATCTTTTTGCCCAGCTTTTCTGTTTAGCTGGCTTTTAAAGTTGCCTTGGTTCCTGTACTAAGTGCATCAACCAATTTTTTGCTGATCATGTTTCATCAAAGAATCATTGCATCACATATGCCCATCCCTTCTACTAGAAAGTCTAGAAAGGCTTGCTATTTCGTTAAATATTTCTTCATCCACAAGCAAATTCAACCTATTCCTTCTGCAGGTTGAAGAGAAGCAGAGGGACCTCTGCCGCCTGGTAATGCAGTTCATGCCACCTACAGCACCTCCTCAGCTACCTGGCTCTGTATTCAGGACATTTTTACAAAACATTCTACTTAAAAACAGGGGTGCAGATCGAAATTTGCCGCCTCCTGGTGTTTCAAGCAATTCTGTGCTTGTTTCTGTGTTTAGTGTCATACTCCATTTCTTGTCTGAAGGTTTTGGGGACATTGGTGGTTGGATGAAGGACTCTGGAGCATCTGATGTTGGTTTCCTACACAGAGGAGGCCAGCAAAATTTTCCTGTAGGCTTGTTTCTCAAGAATGATCCTCATCGGGTTGATATTCCTAGGCTTGGTGGTTCATTTAATCACCTAGCAAAGTCCCATCCTATTAGTAGTGAGCAGCAGGAGGAAGTGATTCGGGTAATTGGTTAATTATTGGTTAATGGGAGATTGATAAATTATTAATTAATTAAAAATTGGATAAGTTTAAGGAACCTTACCTTTAACGTGGTAGCATGCTCCTTTTTGGACAAATGACTCTTAGTCATTTTGGCTTGGTGGCAAAGAGATGTGTTAATCACATAACACTTCCTTTCTATTATCTTGAACACAAAATATTACATCAAATTCCTGCAAAATTCCTACAAAATTCCTTGCCAAAACTCTACAATCAGTTCTAAAACACAACAACAACGTGATTTTCAAGCAATTCCTACAAGATTTCAACCAAACTTCTTGCAACCAAACAATTCCAACGAGCATTGTTAGAACCATAGCAACGAAAATTTTTGCGGTTCTAGAGGAGTACGGCGCAACCTTTTCCAAGAATACTATACGGATTTTTCCCTACTCCAGGTATGTTAAGGTTATCCTTCTTTCTTTTTGTCATGATCTATACGACACGAACGAAATGAGCAAATGCACAAATTGCATAAATGACTCTATTCATAGAAGTATTAGAGATGTCTATATTCTTGAATTCCCATATGTCTTATTATTCTATCGTCTGTTCATGGGTCTCAGAAAAACGTAAATTGATAAAGTTTATTTCATGATATTAATCAGAGGCATAATGGTCTTATGACGTTCCGAGAGATTTTATTAACGTACTTCTCATGCATTGCATTCATTTATACATGTACGTTGACTCATGACCAGATGACATTATATACGCGTATATATATATATATATATATGTGTGTATGTGTGTGTGTGTGTGTGTGTGTATGGGATATGGGAAAAGGTTACGACATTATATACGCACCATCACCTGATCAGCTGGTATACGTTGATGATGTTGCCCACAATAGCCGAGATGATATGATGGGATGCCCTAAGGGGCTTGATGATTTTATGAACGCATATACCTATGCATGATATAACATTTATACGCATATGTATGACATTATAAAAATGAAATGATTCATAGAGCTATGCAAACGTACATGTCGAGTCTTTTACTCCATGTTTCTCGCATGTCTATTATTTACTGATTTTCATTCCTTACATACTCGGTACATTATCTGTACTAATGTCCTTTTTGTCCTAAGATGCTGCATTTTATGCCCGCAGGTCCCGATAGACAGGTTGAGAGCCCTCCAAGTAGGCTATCAGCTCAGCGGAAGATGTTGGTGCACTCCATTTGCTTCGGAGTTGCTTCTTTGGTTAGTATGATTTACACGTGTATTGTTTGGTATGGTGGGAATATGTTCCGACCTTTATGAAAATTATGTATTCTTAGAGGCTTGTAGATAGATGTCATGTACATAAAAGATTGTATGGCCTTGTCGGCCTATGTTCAGTGTACGAGTGGTTATTTTGGTCTTATAGGCCCGTATGTATTATGTATAAGTTGGTATCACATGTTGTATTCTACTTATCTCACGGCAGCCTTCCGGCTCAGTTATCTATGAGAGTATGGCATGAAAGATACGTTATGTTGTTACTCGGTTGAGTAAGGTACCGGGTGCCCGTCGTCGCCCATCGGTTTGGGTAGTGACACGCAGAATTATGACTGCAATGGCAAGGCATTCTTCTACAGCCGCACAATTCTTGTGTGGTCCGCAATTCACAGAGGCTCCTGGACTTGGTCTTTTTGCACACTCTCTTATCTTCAACTTCTAGCACATCTTTGCGGCCACACAATTCATGTGCAATCCGCAATTTGCGCAATTGTCTGCTGAAGTTTCCTTCTTTGTTAACGGCCACAGATGGAAATTTGCAGTCTGCAATTTCTTCTGCGACCGTATAATTCCTTCTACGGACCGCACAGTTGTGCTCCTTCGCCCTTTATTGCCTTGTGCCTCTGATTACTCATTTTTGAGCTCAAGAGGTTAACTTCCATCATTCCTGCAATTTTGCACCATTTCATTAGTTTGGGGAACACAATTCAATGCTTTTAGACTAAAACAAAAGAAAAAAGGCACTAATAAGTAGTTAAAATCCCCAATTATCAGATACACATATTTTTTTTTCATGTTCATCTTCTACTTCGAATTTTCAATTCAAACAATCTCAAAACTCCACCAAATCATCCCAAAGCTGAGATTCAAGCTCCTTAAGATGCCCAATCTATTTGAATAACACCCACTCAAAAGAAAGCAAAACTTTGACACCTTTTTTGGCTACAAATAGCTAATTGGTATATTAGTAATATATTATAAATTGATCAATTTTTATAATAAGCTACTTATAAATGAACATAGCCCAAAAAAACGAAGCAAATGAAACATCAGGTAACAATATCGATCTAAAAATAGGGAACACGAGGATAATACTAGTACCACAACTATGGAAGGAAGTACAATTTTGGAAAGGACATACGCTCGACTACTTGCTAACCTACAACTCTAATCCTCGACGTCCACACACTCTTATTAAGGTTCATATCCTCAGTAAGCTGAAGATGTGCCGTGACCTTTCTGATCACCTCTCCCCAATATTTTTTCGGCCTACTTCTACCTCTCCTAGGACCCACCATAGACAACCTCTCGCCCCTCCTTGCGGGGACATTCACACCTCTCCTTTTCATGTGCCTGAACCATCTCAGTTTTGCTTCCCGTATCTTGTCCCCACATAGGCCACTCTCACCTTATCTCAAATATTTTCATTCCTAATCATATCCATCCTAGTATGACCACATATCCGTCTCAATATCCTCATCTACGCAATTTTTAATTTCTAAATATGAGAGGTCTTTACTGGCCAACACTCTGCCCCATACAACATGGTCGGTCAAATCACTGCTTTGTAAAACTTACCTTTAAGTCTTCATGGCACATTCTTGTCGTACAAGACGCCGAATGCTAGCCTCCACTTCATCCATCCCGCTCCAATACGATGTGTGACATCCTCGTCAATCTCCTCATTTTCTTGGATTATATACCCAAGATAATTAAAACTTTCTCTCTTGGGTGTGACTTGTGTGTCCAGCCTCACTTCAATGTCATCCTCCCAAGCCGTGTCACTAACCTTGCACTCCGAGTATTCTATTTTAGTCCTACTCAACTTGAAACATTTGGACTCCAAGGTTTGCCTCCAATCCTCCAACCTAGCATTAACACTGCAGCGTGTCTCGTCCATTAGTACTATGTCATCTGCAAAAAACAAGCACCAAGATACCTCCCATTGAATGTGTTGGGTCAATTCATCCATCACCAAGGCAAATAGGAACGGGCTAAGCATTGATCCCTTATGCAAACCCACCTCTACTGTGAAGTGTCCCGAGTCCCCTCACACCGTTCTTATCCGAATCTTGGCTCCATCGTACATGTCCTTAATCGCTCTAGTGTATGCGACAGGTATACCTCTAGCCTCCAAGCATCTCCACAAAACCTCCCTAGGGACTTTCTCATGTGCCTTTTCCAAATCAATGAACATCATATGCAAGTCTTTCTTCTCCTCCCTGTATTGTTCCACCAATCTCCTAATAAGATGAATAGCTTCTGTCTCGAATGCCCTGACATGAATTCGAACCGGTTCTTAGAAATAGATATACCCCTCCTAACCCTCGTCTCTACCGTCCTTTCCCAAACTTTCATCGTGTGGCTTAGTATCTTGATACTCTATAGTTGTTGCAATTTCTTTTTACAACCGCTTTTAAAATTTGTTTTTTCTCTTTTTAATTTTTTGGGTACTATTATTTGTTATCTTGAATCTATGTGGTTAATTTTTATTATGCTAAATTGAAAAAAAATCATTTTAATTTAGGGTAACAATTAAATTTGAAAAAAAAATATTTAAAATATTAGTGCATCCAAAATTTTCTCGTCTCAAAATAGTGAAAGAATACAATTTAAAATGTAAATAAGGATTTATATAGGAAAAAAATTCAAATCATTGGGACAACTAGGAACTTCTCAACCTCTTATGTTTATTTTTTCGTTTTCATCGTGAGGTGTTGGGGGGCACAGGGTTACTACTTTATTCGAGGTACAATGTTACTTATAATTGCCGTGCAGATTTCGAACCCCAACAAGGTGTGAGGAGGATAGTATAGACCTTACCTCTTTCTTGTGAGGATAGAAAGGCTATACACAAACCTAAATGGCTAATAATTGACAGGTCTAATCAATTCAATTGCATATGATTTAGAATAATAGGTATTTGTAAAGATAAGATTCAAGCTTAGGAGTTAAGACTAGTAAGTATACTCTTTTCCTTTGGGATAAACTTTCTTGTGATGTCCACTCTTATTGTTTACTTCAATAGTTTATTGATGAATGATGAAGTTACTGCTGTAGTTAATTGGGGATTTGTACTGAAGAAAATTTATAGGTTTTGATTTTTATAACGGATAAGCGTAAGTATTGAAAAAGCATTTTATATCATCTATAAAAGTCAAAGCCTATAAAATTTTCAAAGCTGAACAACTACATGTGTTTAAGACATAATTAATTAAATGAAAGTGTGATTTCTTTAATAGCTTAAGCTTTTATATGAGATGATCACACACTTCAAAATTATATAGCAGACAGAAGTCATGGATTCGAGTCTCACCGCTACTCAATACCAAAAAAAAATTACGTGCTTGCCAATGAAAAAGAATCAGCCCGCACGTTAGGGGCATTTAAATACATAATTAAATAAATAAAAATATGTTTTATCTAACAGTTTAAGCTTTTAGATAAGGTGCTCACACACTTCAACAATATGCACGAGAGTTCAAAGGCAGTAATTCAAGGTTAGAAATAAAAAACCACAACATATAAATGGATCACAAGTTTCTATACTTAGATCTTTTGTTTTTTTCCTCCTTTTTTCCCTGTAGCATTGATGCCAAGAAGGTCAAATAATGTTCACAAAGATTCAGGGGGTTGTCACGACCCTAAATTCGGACCCGGTTGTGATGGCGCATATCGTGAAACAAGGCCAGCCAACACAACTCTCAATTCATTTTTACACAATTATAATAACACAATTTAAGTCATTGAATAATCCCAAAATAAAAGTGAAATAGTACAAATTGCGGAAACCAACACAGCCCGACATCGGGGTGTCACCAGTCATGAGCATCTAACGTAAGTCTAAGAGTATGAGAGAGACTACACAGTCTATTATAGAAACTAATACAAGGGAAAATAAGATAAGAGGGAGAAGCACTGGGCTGTGAACGCCGAGCAACTACCTAGTGATCTCCGAACCGCCTACTGGAAGCAATCAGCACTCGCTAGCGGGACTTGAAACTCCTGAATCTACACATGGTGCAGGGAGTAATGTGAGTACGCCAACTCAGTGAGTAATAAAAGTAAAGGAAGCTGAGAGGTAAGAAAATACGTAAAATACAGCAAGATGCTACAAGAAGCAATATAAAAACAATACATTGCAATAAAACAGTGAAAACTTGTACAAAATGCCTTAGTTCAGTAAGAACCTCTTTTAGCAATTAGACAAGGAAAAGAAAAGCAATGAGGAAAGATAGACATATAAAATTAGCCCCTCGGGCAAAAGACCAACAGAATCACCCCCTCAGCCTATCTCACAATCACTTGTATCAGCCCCTCGGACAATATCATGAAACAACATCAGCCCCTCGGGCTATATCACGTCACAAACTGGGTACCCGCGCTCACTAGGGGTGTACAGACTCCAGAAGGGGCCCCTTACGGCCCAAGCGCAATATCAAGTCATCTCGTGGCATAATCAATAGGCTCTCGACCTCATATCAAGCCACCTTGTGGTATACAACTCAGGCTCTCGGCCTCATAATCATGAATCAGCTCAATACCACTGCGGCGCGCAACCCGATCCCATAATAACCTCACAACACAAGCCCTCGGCCCTACTCAGTCAAAAATCTCTAAAAGCCACTCGGGCATAGTAAAATATGATGCTCAGCTCAAAATATCATTTAAGATGTCAAAACAGAGTAAACATGGCTGAGTTATAAAAATAGTAGAATATAACACGACTGAGTAAAATTATAAAGTCAAAATAGTGAAGAATAGTAGTAAAAATCCCCTAAGGGTCCAAAACAGTTGGCACGAGGCCCAAATATGACATTCAACCCAAAACATGATGATAGCAAAGAGTTTTCAATCAAATACGCAGTAAAATAATCATTCGGGATGGATTAAGTCACAATCCCCAATAGTGCACGACCCCACGCTCGTCATCTAGTGTGTGTGTCACCTCAAAATAGCACAACGATGTGAAATTCAGGGTTTCGTACCCTTAGAACAACATTTACAATCATTACTCACCTCTATCTGGTCCAAATTCTAGCCTGCGATGCCTTTGCCTCTCGAATCGACCTCCAAATGCTCTAAATCTAACCAAAATCAGTACATAACCATCAAATATGCTAAGGAAACAAAGCCCACTCGAAAGAAATCAAAATACAACGCAAATCCAAAAATTAACCAAACTAGACCCCGAGCCCACGTCTCGGAATTCTATAAAATTTATATCAATCAACTCCGTATCTCCCCACGAGTTCATACATATCAAAAGTACCAAAATCCAACAACAAACGACCCATCAAATCCTCAATTCAAGGTCTCCAATCTCAAGCCCTAATTCCTCAAGTTTTCTCCCTTAATTTCCACTAATACCATGATTACAAAATGGAAAAATGATCATAAACTCAAGTAATGAAGCTTAGGGAACTTACCCAACTGATATTCCTCGATTTCCCCTTGAAATTCACTGCCTTAGCTCACTTCCCGTCTTCAAAAATGGAGAACTTAGCAAAAATTCGCGAAGGAAGCCTTATATACTTTCTGATCTAGGTGTTTTGCACATGCAGTCTCTTTCTCCGCTTCTGCGGTCCCAAGCACTACATCTGCGGTTTTCACTTAAGAGCTCATTTCCGCATCTGCGATGCCTATCCCGCACCTGTGACATCGCATGTGCTCTTCCTTAGCTGCTCCTGTGGTTCCAGCTGATCCCCCTTGGCCTCTTCTGCGGCTTGCTTCCGCACCTGCGGGGGTCGCACCTGTGGCTTCCCAACCGCATATGCGGTTATGACAGCAGTCCTAAAGCTTCAGTTGCAAAGACTCAACTCAAATCTTCCGTCAACCATCCGAAATTACCCCGAGGCACCCGGGACCTCAACCAAAAGCACTTACAAGTCAAAACACCTCAAACAACATCGAATCAACCAAATCACATCGAATTCAAGCCTAAGGTTCCAAAATCTTCCGAATTCCACTTTTGATCAAAAAGTCTATCAAACCACGTCCGAATGACCTAAACTTTTGCACACACATCCCAAATGACCCAACGGACCTACTTCAACTCCCGAAATTCTATTCCGACCCCTATATCAAAATCTCACCTATCAACCGGAAAACGCCAAAATATCAATTTCGCCAATTCAAGCGTAAACCTACTACGGACCTCCAAGGCACGTTTCGATCACATCCTAAGTCCCAAATAATCTCCCGAAGCTATACGAATCATCGAAATTCACATCCGAGCCCTTTTTCACACAAGTCAACATCCGCTTGACTTTTCCAACTTAAGCTTACTCAAAAGAGACTAAGTGTCTCAAACCTTACCAAAACCTCTCCGAACCTGAGCCAACTAACCAGATAACACATAATACCGCTGAACGAGACAATAAGAAGCAGAAATGGGTAAAATGGAGCGGTAACACATGAAATGACCGGCCAGATCTTTACATCATCCCCCTCTTAAACAAACATTCGTCCTCGAACGAGTCAAGAAACATATCTGAAGCCTCAAACAGGTGAGGATATCTTCTCCTTATCTCCCGCTCGGTCTCCCAGGTAGTGTCCTCCACGGGCCGACCTCTCCACTGCACTTTCACTGAACTTATATTCTTTGATCTCAACTTTCGAACCTGACGCTCCAAAATAGCTACTGGCTCCACATCATAAGTCAAATCATCATCTAACTGAACCATGCTGAAATCTAAAACATGAGACAGATCACTAATATACTTCCGGAGCATAGAAACATGAAATACTGGATGCACACTCGATAAGCTGGGTGGAAAAGCAAGCTCATAAGCTACCTCCCCAATCCTCCGAAGCACCTCAAAAGGCCTAATGAACCGAGGACTCAATTTACCCTTCTTCCCAAATTTCATAACACCCTTCATGAGCGAAACCTTCAACAAGACCTTCTCACCAACCATGTAGGACACATCTCGAACCTTTTTGTCAGCATAACTCTTTTGTCTCGACCGCGCTGTACGAAGCCTCTCCTGAATCACCTTCACCTTGTCTAAAGCATCCTGCACTAAGTCTGTACCGCCTAGCCTCACCCAACTCAAACTAACCAACTGGAGATCTACACCGCCTCCCATACAAAGCCTCATATGGAGCCATCTGAATACTCGACTGGTAGTTGTTATTATAAGCAAACTCTGTGAGCGGTAGAAACTGATCCTATGACCCTCCAAATCAATGACACAAGCACACAACATGTCCTCCAATATCTGAATAGTGCGCTCGGACTGCCCGTCCATCTGAGGGTGAAAAGTTGTGCTCAACTCAACCTGAGTACCCAACTCTCGCTGCACAGACCTCCAAAACTGCGAAGTAAACTGAGTGCCCCTATCTGAAATGATGGAAACTAGGGCACCATGCAAACAAACAATCTCTCGGATATAGATCTCTGCCAACCGCTCTGAAGAATAGGTAGTACACACATGAATGAAGTGTGCAGACTTGGTCAGCCGATCCATAATCACCCAAATAGCATCGAACTTCTTCAAAGTCTACGGGAGCCCAACTACAAAGTCCATGGTGATCCACTCCCACTTTCACTCTGGAATATCCATCTACTAAAACAAGCCACCCAATCTTTGATGCTCATACTTCACCTGCTGACAATTGAGACACCGAGCTACAAATCCGACAATGTCCTTCTTCATTCTCCTCCACCAATAATGCTATCTCAGATCCTGATACATCTTTGCGGCACCTGGATGAATAGAATACCGTGAGCTATGGGCCTCCTCCAGAATCAACTCTCAAAGCCCATCTACATTGGGCACACATATTCGGCCCTGCATCCTCAACACCCCATCATCACCAATAGTCACATCTCTGGCATCATCGTGCTAAACTCTGTCCTTAAGGACAAGCAAATGAGGATCATCATATTGGCGCTCTCTGATGTGATCAAATAAGGAAGACCGAGAAATCACACAAGCCAATGCCCGACTAGGCTCCAAAATATCCAACCTCACAAACCGATTGGCCAAGGCCTGAACATCAACTGCAAAAGGTCTCTCTCTAACTGGAATATATGCCAAACTCCCCATACTCACTGCCTTCCGGCTCAAAGCATCGGCCACCACATTGGCCTTCCCCGGATGATACAAAATAGTAATATCATAATCCTTTAGCAACTCCAACCATCTCCGCTACCTCAAATTGAGATCCTTCTATTTGAACAAGTGCTGGAGACTACGATGATCGGTAAACACCTCACAAGACACACCATACAAATAATACCTCCAAATCTTCAACACGTGAACAATGGCAGCCAACTCCAAATCATGAACAGGGTAGTTCTTCTCATGGGGCTTCAACTGACGAGAAACATAAGTAATAACTCTACCCTCCTGCATCAATACACACCCAATACCCACTCTCGAAGCATCACAATACACGGTATATAAACCTAAAGCTGATGGCAAAACCAACACTGGAGTTGTAGTCAAGGCAGTCTTGAGATTCTGAAAGCTCTCCTCACACTCATCCGACCACCCGAATAGAGCACCCTTTTGAGTCAACTTAGTCAAGGGCGATGCGATAGATGAGAACCCCTGAACAAACAGGCAGTAATCTCTACAGCACGAACAAGGGCGATGGCTGAGGACGGTCTGGGCTAACTCTGAACCGTGTGTATCTTCTTCGGATCAACTTGAATACTCTCGCTGGACACCACGTGCCCCAAGAAGGCCACTGAACTGAGCCAAAACTCACACTTGGAGAACTTTGCATAAAGCTTCTCCTCCCGCAATCTCTGCAGCACAACTCTTAAATGCTCCACATGCTCCTCTTGACAACGCGAGTATACTAGAATATCATCAATGAAAACTATGACAAACGAGTCGAGATAGGGCCAAAACACGTTGTTCATCAAATACATAAACGCTGCTGGGGCATTGGTCAGCCCAAAAGACATCACCAAGAACTCATAATGACCATATCGGGTCCTAAAAGTCGTCTTAAGAATATCCGAGTCTCTGATCATCAACTGGTGATAACCTAAACGGAGATCAATCTTGGAGAACACTCTCGCTCCCTGAAGCTGGTCAAACAAATCATCGATACGAGGTAAAGGATACTTGTTCTTGATTGTTACTTTGTTCAACTGCCTGTAATCAATGCACATTCTCATCGTGCCATCCTTATTCTTCACAAATAGGACAGGCGCACCCCAAGACGACACACTAGACCGAATGAACCCCTTATCAAGGAGTTCCTGAAGCTGCTCCTTTAACTCCTTCAACTCCATTGGTGCCATACGATACAGTGGAATAGAAATGGGCTGAGTGCCCGACACCAGATCAATACCAAAATCAATATCGTCCGGTGGCATGCCCGGTAGGTCTGTAGGAAACACATCGGGAAACTCCCTCACAACAGGAACATAATCAATACTAGGAGTCTCTGCACCGACATCCCTCACAAAGGCTAGATATAAAAGACAACCCTTCCCAACCATACGCTGGGCCTTCAAGAATGAAATTACCCTATTGGGAACATAATCAGTCGAACCTCGTACTCAATTCGTGGAACACCCGACATAGCCAATGTCACTGTCTTAGCATGACAGTCCAAAATAGCATGACACGGAGATAGCCAATCCATGCCCAATATAACATCAAAGTCTACCATACGTAATAATAACAGATCCACTCAGGTCTCCAGACCCCCAATAGTCACCACATATGACCGGTACACATGGTCTACAACAATAGTATCGCCCGACTGGAGTAGATACACGAACAGATGAAATAAGAGACTCATGGGGCGTATCTAAATAACGAGCAAAGTATGATGACACATAAGAATAAGTAGAATCGGGATCAAATAATATAGAGGCATCTCTGCGACAGACTGAGACGATACCTGTGATCATGACATTTGAAGCAATAGCATCGGGTCTAGTTGGGAGTGCATAGAAATGAGCCTGACCGCCATCTAATCGACCTTCCCCTATAGGGCGACCCCTAGCTGACTAACCTCTACCCCTAGCTGGGTGGGTGGTGGTGGTGAAGTAACTGGCGCTGAAGCCGATGGCTGACTCCTCTACTGAGATGAACCCCCAAGATGACGAGGACACTGCCTCCACATATGACCCATCTCTGCACACTCATAGCAACTCCCGGTGCTGGAGACGGGGACTGAAAGGAACCCCTAGCACCGGAATGACTAGCAGATGTACCTGGCATAGAAGAGCCCTGAACTGACGGAGCACGAGACGAACTTTGGGCTGGAAGGGCATTGAGTGATGACTGGCCCTAATGAGAGCTATGAGAACCATGATCCGATGACGCCCCACGATAACCTAGGCGAGCTGGCTGAGCATGCTTGAATGGACGGCCTCTACCGTGCTGAAACTGACCTCTCGAAGGAGCACCACCATAACTACCAGATCCCCAAGGCCTCTTGGCCTCCCTCTTGTCTCGCTCCTAGTGACGAACTGACTCAATCTCATGGGCAATGTCAACTACCTCCTCAAAAGTAGCACCAGACACCCTCTCCCTGGTCATGAGAATACGAAGCTGCTACGTGAGGCCATCAACGAACCTCTTAATCCTCTTTCTCCTTAGGAACCAACCAAACAGCAGGACGAGCTAACTCCAAAAACCCTCATCTTATACTACGTCACAATCATCTCTCCCTAATGTAACCACTCGAACTGCCTGCGCAGTTCCTATCTACGAGATTGGGGCACATACTTCTCCAAAAAGAGAACGGAGAACTGCTGCCAGGTAAGGGGTGCTGCACCAACAGGCCTACACCTCTCATAAGCCTTCCACCAAGTGAAGGCAGCTCCAGAAAACTGAAAAGTAGTGAAAGTGACCCCGCTGGTCTCCAGAATACTCGCCGTATGAAGAATCCTCTAATACTTGTCCAAGAAACCCTGGGCATCCTCGCCTTCTGCACCACTGAAAGTCGGAGGCTGAAGTCTACCAAACCTCTCCAACCTGCGCTGCTCGTCCTCTAGCATGGCAGGAGCTACATAGTTCTGAGCAGTTGTAATCGGTTGGGCTGGATGTGCCCCTAGTGTCTGAAGTCCCTACACGACCTGTTCAGGTGTGAGAGCAGGGGGAGTCTAAGTGCCTCCCCCGGCCTGAGAAATGGCTGCGGCTGTAGTAATTGAGGCCGCCTGAGCTAGGCCAATGCATATTGATAGAATCTGAGCCAGGGCCTCCTGAAGACTCGGAATCACAATGGGCACAGTTAGTGCCTGAGCTGGTGCTACTGAGCGTCCACAACTGGGACCTGATCCTGAACTGGGACTGCTAGTGGATCTGCAGGTGCTACCCTAGCTGTTGTGCGGGCTACACCCCTGCCCCTACCGCGACCTCGACCGCGTCCTCGGCCCCTAGTGGCCACAGTTGATGGTACTGGTGGTCGTCCATCCTGACCGGTAACGCGTGTCCTCACCATCTGTGAGAGAATAGAATAACAAAAGTTTAGTACTCAGATCAACAGATTCGCACGACAAGAATTTCAAGAATATGAAGTTTTCCTAAATGTTCTGTAGCCTCTCGAGGATAAATACAGACATTTCTGTACCGATCCGCGAGACTCTACTAAACCTGCTCATAACTCGTGAGACCTATGTCACTTAGGCTCTGATACCAACTTGTCACGACCCTAAATTCGGACTCGGTCGTGACGACGCCTATCGTGAAACAAGGCCAACCGACATAACTCCCAATTCATTTTAAAACAATTATAATAACACAATTTAAGTCATTAACATGCTAATAATCCCAAAATAAAATTGAAATAGTACAAATTGAGGAAACCAACACAGCCCGACATCGGTGTGTCACCAGTCATGAGCATCTAATGTAAGTCTAAGAGTATGAGAGAGACTACACAGTCTACTACGGAAAACTAATACAAGGGAAAATAAGAAAAAAGGGAGAAACATTGGGCTGCGAACGCCGAGCAACTACCTAGTGATCTCCGAACCGCCTGCTGGAAGCAATCAGCACTTGCTAGCGAGACCCGAAACTCCTGAATCTTCACACATAGTGCAGGGAGTAATGTGAGTACGCCAACTCAATGAGTAATAAAAGTAAAGGAAGCTGAGCGGTAAGAAAACACGTAAAACACAGCAAGATGCTATAAAGAGGCAGTATAAAAACAATACATTGCAATAAAACAGTAAAAACTTGTACAAAACGCCTTAGTTCATTAAGAACCTCTTTTAAAACCTCTTTTAGCAGTTAGACAAGGAAAAGAAAAGCAATGAGGAAAGATAGCCACATAAAATTAGCCCCTCGGGCAAAAGGCCAACAGAATCAGCCCCTCGGGCTATCTCACAATCACTCGTATCAGCTCCTCGTGTAATATCATGAAACAACATCAGCCCCTCGGCTATATCACGTCACAAATTGGGTACCCGCGCTCACTAGGGGTGTACAGATTTCGGGAGGGGCTCCTTACGGCCCAAGCGCAATATCAAGTCATCTCGTGGCATAATCAATAGGCTCTCGGCCTCATATCAAGCCACCTTGTGGCGTACAACTCAGGCCCTCGGCCTCATAATCATGAATCAGCTCAATACCGCTGCGGCATGCAGCCCGATCCCATAATAACCTCATAACACAAGCCCTCGGCCCTACTCAGTCAAAAATCTCTAAAAGCCACTCGAGCATAGTAAAATATGATGCTCAGGTCAAAATATCATTTAAGATGTCAAAACAGAGTAAACATGGATGAGTTATGAAAACATTAGAATATAACACGACTGAATACAATTATAAAGTCAAAATAGTGAAGAATAGTAGTAAAAATCCCCTAAGAGTCCAAAACAGTTGGCATGAGGCCCAAATATGGCATTCAACCCAAAACATGATGATAGCAAACAATTTTCAATCAAATACACAGTAAAACAGTCATTCGGGATGGATTAAGTCACAATCCCCAACGGTGCACGACCCCATGCTCGTCATCTAGCATGTGCGTCACCTCAAAATAGCACAACGATGTGAAATCCGGGGTTTCATACCCTCAGGACAACATTTACAATCATTACTCACCTCTATCCGGTCCAAACTCTAGCCCGCGATGCCTTTGCCTCTCGAATCGGCCTCCGGATGCTCCAAATCTAACCAAAATCAGTACATAACCATCAAAATATGCTAAGGGAACAAAGCCCACTCGAAAGAAATCAAAATACAACACAAATCCCGAAATTAACCAAACCCGACCCCCGGGCCCACGTCTCGGAATTCAATAAAATTTATATCAATCAACTCTTTATCTCCCCACGAGTTCATACATATCAAAAGTACCAAAATTCGACAACAAACAGCCCCTCAAATCCTCAAGTCAAGGTATCCAATCTCAAGCCCTAATTCCTCAATTTTTCTCTCTTAATTTCCACTATTACCATGATTACAAAATGGAAAAATGATCATAAACTCAAGTAATGAAGCTTAGGGAACTTACCCAAATGATATTCCTCGATTTTCCCTTGAAATTCACCGCCTTAACTCACTTCTCTCGTCTTCAAAAATGGAGAACTTAGCAAAAGTTCGCAAAGGAAGCCTTATATACTTTCTGATCCAGGTCTTTTGCACCTGCGGTCTCTTTCTCCACTTCTGCGCTACCGCTTCTATGGTCCCAAGCACCGCATCCACGGTTTTCATTTAAGAGCTTATTTCCGCATCTACGATGCATAGACCGCACCTGCGCCATCACATATGCTATTCCTTAGCTGCTCCTGTGGTTCCAGCTGATACCCCCCCTTGGCCTCTTCTACGGCTTGCTTCCGCACCTGCGGGGGTCGCACCTGTGGCTTCCCAACCGCATATGCGGTTATGACAGCAGTCCTAAAGCTTCAGTTGCAAAGACTCAACTCAAATCTTCCGTCAACCAACCGAAATCACCCCGAGGCCCCTGGGACCTCAACCAAAAGCACATACAAGTCATATAACACTATCCGAATTTATACCAATCTTCAAAACACCTCAAACAACATCGAATCAACCAAATCACATCGAATTCAAGCCTAAGGTTCCAAAATCTTCCGAATTCCGCTTTTGATCAAAAAGTCTATCAAACCACGTCCGAATGACCTGAAATTTTGCACACATTCCAAATGACCCAACGGACCTACTGCAACTCCCGAAATTCTATTCTGACCCCTATATCAAAATCTCACCTATCAACCGGAAAAGGCCAAAATACCAATTTCGCCAATTCAAGCCTAAACCTACTACGGACCTCTAAGACACGTTCTGATCACACTCCTAAGTCCCAAATCATCTCCCGAAGCTATCCGAACCATCGAAATTCACATCCGAGCCCTTTTTTATATAAGTCAACATCCGGTTGATTTTTCCAACTTTAGCTTACTCAAAAGAGACTAAGTGTCTCAAACCTTACCAAAACCTCTCCGAACCTGAGCCAACCAACCTGATAACACATAATACCGCTGAACAAGACAATAAGAAGCAGAAATGGAAAAAATGGAGCGGTAACATATGAAACGACCGGCCGGGTCGTTACAGGGGTACTGTAGAACGGGAAATGGCCAGGGGTTAACCTTTATTCCCCTATGTATCTATACTAATTTTGGGGGTTTTGGGTGGGAAGCATGATCTAGAAGCCTAGAGTTGGCACTTCTAAACACATTGTCCAAACGCCTATTAAAAAAGGAAATTTTACCTCTTATAGCAAAGGTATACACCCTATTTATTATAAACCAAAATTATTTTAAAATATTATTTTCTATAGCTACCTTTTATATTTTATAGCAAAATAAATATTTATGGTATATACTACCATTGAGGCATGATATAAGGGGTTAAATACGGTATTTATATTTTCCCCTCTCTTTCTTTCAATTAAAACATGATTTTCTCTCAGAATTTTTCTTCTTTCTCCCTCTCTCTCTCTCTTCGAGCAAAATAGTCTGAATCATAGATACGCGAAAGAGAAAAAAATCATGAAAGAAAGCCTAAAAATCTCAAAATCAGAAACATGAAAGTAAACCTATAATAAAAAAAATGGAAGTGGAGATACCTTGGGCGACGATGAGATTGAAGAGAAAGAAGGATTCTTAAGGCGGTAAGTAAGAGAGAACAGAGGAAGAAGTGGTCGAATTGAAAGCGTTGTAAATTATAATGGAAGAGGTAATGAAGAGATACAAGGAATTCTTGGCCGGAAAACGCCATCTCTGACGAACTTTCTTTTCTTCTTTGCTATTTAGTTACATACAATGATACAAATACATTGTATTCTGTACAAATTCACTCAAATACACTGTTCTTTTGTATAAATACATTTTTTTGGCATGTGTTTATGTATTTCGAAGGGCAATATCTTTTTAATACAGTTACACTTGTATTCATGTATACTGTACATACAGTATACATGAATACATGATACAAACATTGAAATACAATGAAGAACATAATATAAACAATAAATACATTTAGTTTTAAAATAAAGTGAAATGCAGTAAAATACACTGAATACAAATAGAAATACAGTGAATACAACCAATGAAATGTATTGAATACAGTAGTAATAACATGTATTAGGAATAATTAAAATACTGTTAATATAAATGCATTTGAATATACTGAATATAAAATAGTGAATACAGTAAATACAAACATTGAATCTAATGAATGCAATAGTAAAAAAATATATATTGAAACACACTAAATACAAGAGTTATATACCACTGAAAAATCATTCTAATTAATTGGGTTGATAATGAGACGTTAGAATTGATTTTGTTGAGTTATATTAGGAGTATATTAGACAGCTAGACATGCCTATTTTTAAGGTAACTGTCGTTACTGTATTCATGAATACATGGCGCGAATACATGTGAATACATGCGCATACAACTGGACTGCCCTGATTTTAGACACTTTTTGCTGCTGTATTCATGAATACATGACGCGAATACATGCACGTACAGCTGGACTGCCCTGATTTTTAGGCACTTTTTGCTGCTGTATTCATGAATAAATCAACGCGACTGAATAATAGCTATAGGAAATAATTATGTATATGGTAGCTATAGGAAGTTAATAGCCACTAAACAATAGTGGTTTCAGAAAATTTTTCATTAAAGAACTTCAAACATTTCATTCAAAAATTACAAAATTTTGCACTTGGACGATATTTTAAGTCTTTTGCTATGTTCATCTTTACTTCACAAAAGAGGGGTGAAGAAGGAGGGAGTAAGGTTGTGGGTCGGGGATAGGGGGCAAAATAGGGGAAGTTGATACAAGTTTCAAATTTACATAAGATAGGCCATAGTTCCTATTTTCTGAACATAACAATAGCCTCCCTCTTCCCTGCATACCCAGGCATCAGGGGGTGATATCCACCATCAGACCTCCTCCTCTGCATTAGAAACCTCTTCCAATCTTTCAAGGAAACCTTTCTCGGTAGTTTTCTGTGTAGTAGAGGGATTAAAAGGGATGCCATCTCTCAATGCTGCATACTCAGGCATCAGAGGGTGATATCCACCATCAGACCTCCTCCTCTGCATTTGAAACCTCTTCCAATCTTTCAAGGAAACCTTTCTCGGTAGTTTTCTGTGTAGTAGATGGATTAAAACGGATGCCATCTCTCGATGCTGCTTCAAATTTTACCCATAGCTCTTTCTTCAAAGTGTTCTCACCAGGATGCTTTCCCGTTATAACAATGCTCTTGGATTCTGTCATCAAGGGAGTGCTTTCAACTATATCTAAGTTGCCATCCCGTTTCAGTCCGCAAAAGAAAGAAAGAACAATAAATATCAGAATGATCATATTAATGATGACAACCAAATGGAAACATCCTAATTGCATGTTGTAATTTTTTTAGCAAAGGAAGATCTTGAATATCATTTTGCTTAGGTTAAAAGAAAATTGTTTGCCGAAAAGCTGGGGCCTGGGGATGCAGTTGTTGGCAGTGATACTCACCAGCTGCATTTGTCAATGGTTCTTCCACAGGTAGCTCCATCAGAACACAAGTTTTGGGTGGTGAAAAAAGCAAGTCTGGTGATTCATCTACCGCCTTCCCTCTGTTTGTCAAGTTTTGACTTAATCTGATCCCAAATAGCTCCGGATACTTCTTCGTCAAATGCTCAGCAGCTTCGGAGCTGGAGGATTCTGAATCTTGAGTAGAAAAGTGACGGGCAACAGGAAATGGTGTCATTTTATAAGCCCCATTCCTGTCCCTACAGTTGTATTCTGACGAGGGTTCAAGCAGGACACAGGTCTTCGGCGGTGAGATTTTCAAACATGGAGTCGTTACTAGCAATGAGTTGTCAATTTGTGGAAGTTTCACAGGGGAAATAAGATCGCTTTTCCGAGTGACCTTGTTGATGGTCATATCATTATCAGAAACTTCGGTTGGAATTGATTTCACTTCATCACTTACATGCAATATGCCCATCTCCCCAGTTACATCAGAAAGGGACGGTGGCTGACTAGCCGTAGCAGAGGCAATATTTTGAATGGCTTTTGTATTCTCAAGCAAACGATCTTCTATATCTCCCATGATATCAAAAAGAGGGTCTTGCTGGGCATTTGTATTTGATGTATCCTTTTCTAACTTTTTAGAGGATCCCTGGCATTTGGATGATAGTACTTTGGGATGAGGCAAAGGTGTGAGCAGAAAAAGTTGTCTCCCACCCTCAGTCGTACAGCCTGCACGCCAAGACACAAGGGGTGATGGGGAGACCAGTGAATCCCACTTGGATTGTTCAGGGCTTTCAACATCATCAGGACTATCAACAGCATTGCTTATATTATCAGCCACCAGAGGAATTGCCTCACGAGGTCGTGACTGTTCATACTCAGGCCTCGCGGATAGATCGGAAAGGGCTTTCTGGAATTTAGGAACCCATGACTGCATTTTTCGACAGAAATATATGTAAAATACGATGTATCAAAAGACTTTAATGAAGGATAAGAGAATATGACATAGCAAGAGAACCTTCAGAGAAGCTTGCATTTCAGACAAGACATGCACAAAAGATTCAATTTCCCTTTCATTCTTCTTGCCTCCTAGTTTGAGCACTTGAACAACTTCATCAATCTGCAGTTGATCAAGTGAAGAAATATGTCATTAACTTCTTTGTGAAAAAGTCGATTATGATACAGGGAAAAAACTTCAAAGAAATAAGTATTTGTAAGACTGTAACAGCTCGAGCAAGATGTAAAGCGAGATGTATATATGCTCTTTTGAGTGTAAAGCAACTTGAGAATACAGGATGGAGCTTATGTAAGAGTTACTGTGATAAATATATAAATATCTGTATGCCTTGTCATTATTCAAAATGCTTACACGTCAGGTAAAGATGACCATAAGTAAGACCCCTAAACCTAAATAATGTAAAAAGAAATTGAGCGCTATGCTGATGATCACTGAACTTGAACAAGTTCATCAATCTTCAGTTGATCATGTAAAGAAAGATTTCATTAACTTCTTTATGAAAAAATTGAATTTGATACTGGAAAACAAACTTCAAAAATTAGTAGCTGTTATAGATCAAGGAAGACAAAATTCCAATTTCCTTTCGTGTTGTGAAAGGCCCAACAACTTATGGCGGTTAGGGAAAAACGACAAAAAGAAAGCGGAAGGTCCAACCTTTTCACATAGGTCTTCGGTTTTGCTCCATTTACCAGAGTAAAAGGGCCAACAACTGATGGTCACGGTATTATTTTGGAGTAACCGTATGAATTTCCTAAAGAACATCAATAACAACAACTACGTCTCAATTCCAAGCAAATTGGGGTTGGGTATTTGAATCCTCAAATAGTAGCAATATTGAAACCTACAATTTCCGTTAATTAGTAGCACTCATCGATGCAGCATAACTGACAGCAGCCAGAGACACTCAACAGCTGAGTGCAAAGACACCAACTTTAATAACCAATATGACCTCCTCCTCCCTCCCCCCTCCCCCCTCCCCAAGACAAACCAAAAGAAAAGAAAATGCAGCAAAATCTAATTACCTTTATCAAGAAAGCAAGAGATTTTATCGACTAGATAGCATGTGCAATTTGCCTACTTGTCGACATTTTAACTAGAATTTGCCATCAGCTAAAATATTTCTCCGTTTTGTATGAATGAAAGTTCCCTGACAATGCAGAAACTGATCAAGAACACCTTTCAGTTGCACTGAGATGTACCCAAAATGATAATAGAGACGTAATGCTACACCAGTGTTGTCAAAAGCGAAAAGCCTTATAATGCGCTCCAGGTCCACTAGAGCTTTAAGCCAAAGCACAATTAAAAACATGCAAGAAAAAGTAACAACTTCATTCATCATTTTTTCTTTAGCAATTAACATTTTTTATAGCCAATCATATTTAGTAATTTTTAGTACCATCCTATTCAAGATAAAATTTATGGGCAATGACGCGCATGCCTTAGTACCTTGCCTATATTGAAGTGCAGCCTAAGTGACACATCGCCCCTACCCTGAGCTTTTCTGAGCTTGAAGGCTGCCTTTGACAACACAGTTTAACACCGACTGGTAAAATATATCACTCACTAGGAAATTAGGACAACCTGAAGAAGTTGAAATAATCAAGTGAAATTGCATTTGCACTACTTATAATAAGCAACATAAACCTCCTATCCTATGGCTGGGCAACAAAAAATTTCAGGTTTAATAAGTAATCAATCAATTAACTACACCTCAATGCAAACCTAGTTCGGCTGACTATATGAATCATGTAAATTCCTCCCTCTCTATTCAAACTAATTTCAGTTGAATAAGTCACCAGTTCTCTAAAATTATAAGTTATCTCATTTCATTGCTTATGTGGTTGGATGAACTTAGTAGCTTTGGCTCGAACCTTATATGTGTTAAAAGATTCAGTAAATAAATAATAGATTCCAAACCCACTAAATTAAATGCGTAGATAGAATCCCGAACTCAACCCACATTCAAATCCTGGATCAGCGTCTAAATAATTATAAAGAATTCAGTCAATCAATCCAACTACACTTTAATCCCAAACTAGTTGGATTGGCTGTATAAAGCTGTCTATCTATTCCACTCTATTTGAACCCATTTCATTCTAACGCTAAAAATATTAGTATTTTTAAAGACAAATCAAAATATTCTTCTAAACTAGAGGTTCTCTAATTCTATCTACATAAGTAACCAAAATAAAAATAATAAAAAAAAAGATAATAGAATGCTTCTTGAACTATTAACAGTACCTGATGAATGACGGAGGAGAAATCGGAGCGAATGAGAAGGAGACGGTCGACAATGACATTAACTTCGCCCACCACCTGTTCGACGACGTCGTTTTCCCTTCCCTGGAGGATTTTCTTGGTTTTGAAGTAAGTTCCCAATGGCTTTACCGTAGTTGCATTTGAAACGTCTCGCAGTGGTTTTCTTGTTGTGGATTTAAATCTCGCCATAGATTTGCCGGCGGTGTGGTTCAACTTGTTCGTCGGCATTTCTCTGCGCTTCGTTTTGTGTTTTCGCCAACGGTAACTTCTTCTCTGAATTTGAATTCTATTCGGGCTTCTGGGAATTGAGTTGTATGGATCGGTTCGTCAGCGCTTAATATATGGTGATATGCCCAAACGGGTATGGGTGGGCCCGTGTAATCTAGAATTTATAAGTTCAAACTAAAAAAGGAAAAAAAGAAAAAATTGTTATAAATAGAATTTTATTTATGGTGAATGTCTATAGTTAGAGAGATTCTAGGGTCTATTCCATTGTAATTCATCCCAAATCAATAAGAATTCACTCTCTCTACTTTTCTCTGCAATACTCTTTTTCTTCTTTTGTTGTTTTATAACACATTATCAGCACGAGATTCTAACCAATTGAGTGATATTTTGGGATTGAGCATAATGATTGTCAATTGTTTCATGAACTTCCTTCATGATTAAATTCTGGATTTAACGTAAGTGTTTTTACTTTATTTTCTCTTTTAAATTCTTGAAATTCTATAATTTGATTTTAAATACAAGCAAAGATAATAAACTTTGATTATAACTCCAATAGAGTTCGCAAGAAATTATAACCACCTGAAGTGGTAAAATTTCTCTGTCTTGTCATGATCAAATTCATGTATGATTGTTGGCAAAGCATTGAAAATCCGTCTCATTGAATTTGCTCTATTCTTATTCCCTTAAGAGAATGTGATAGCAGTATGTGATAAGTCTGAAAGAAGACAAAATTATTACTATGAGTGTATCAATGTATGGACGTGGCAATAGACGAAATTATAATCGTCATCATTGTGGTAATGAGAACAATAAGGATTCTCCAAATAATCCTTCACTTTGTGAAAGTAATATTTGTCATCAATTTGACATGAGATTTTGTAAAGCACATATTGATGATTATTGTCCATTCATGATGTGAATGTGACAACATCTGATTTATGAATACATATTCATTCTTGGAAGAATATGAACGTGCTAGTGGTAGTGTATATACCACACTCACCTCTAGAGGGAGGCTTGAGATGAAATAAGAAAATAATGCCACTATTATGGCATGAATCACTGGTCATATACCTATTGTACGCCAAAATAATTTGGTAATGTGATTATTAAAAGACAACGGTAATGCAAGAAACAAATCTTGCATATAATTTTGACCATAACCATAATGGTATAACTTTCTCTTTAAAAGAAATATTCACCATATGGATGTTGATGAATATATGGTACCACAAAATTAATTGAGAACTCTACAAGAGCCAATTATACTATTATGGAGAAACACAATTGATTACCAATAAGGTATTGTGTTGTAGTAAGTCTCAAAGAAACTTAATTGAGTTATCAAAGTATTCGCAAAAGCGGTTGGTCATACTGAGACTATAAATAAAGGAAAGATTTAATATCTTCTATTACTACAACTTATAGCAGGGTAATATGTATGTGAAAAGCTACCCGATTTATTTTTCAGTTTGTACTACACAAACAAAAGAATATCACAATAAAATAGAAGTTTATTGATATAAAAACTCATATCATAATAAACTTGGAGTTTATTGATAATTGCACATTTCATGGTGTAAATCTGAAGTTTATCAATATTGATAATTTATTCAGTTGGCATAATTGGTTTAGCCATATCAATTTAAGTATTATGTGCAAAAATAATAGAGAATTCACATGGGTAAATATAAAAGAACTAGAAAGTTCTTTACGAATTCTCTTATATTGCTTGTTTTCATTAATTAATAGACCAACTAAAATTGGGATTGAATCCCATGAATGCTGGAAATATCAAAGGTGAATATGGGCCCATTCACCTGCCATGTACACCACATAAGATGCATCTATGAGATGGTTAGATGTGCAATTATTATTAACCCGCAACCTGGCCGGTGTTTGCGAGGTAACTTGCTTAGTAATTTAATTTCGAGCATAATTTTTCAGATTTTTCTATTCAAGAAGTTCATCTTGATAAGTTGGTTTAGCAAAATAATTTATTGAATGCCTCCACTTAATAGCTAAACTATTGCTTATGAGAATAAAATTATCTATATCAGTTTGATATAGGTTATATACGAAAGTATATTATTTTCTTCCCTCACAAGTGGTTCAGGGCCAGGAACCAAATAATTCCATCTTATTATTATTGATGTGCGCTGTATATTTTGATTAATACCATAACGTACAAAGATGGATTTTCAAAATTGAAGAAAATAAGTTGAGAAAAAGTTACACGGAATGAATTATCATTTGTACATTTAGATCCTTGAATAAGATAGTATGAACTTGAAGTTCATAAAAGGATAATTCATTTACAATATATTGCAAAGTATGTAGACGCATTTGATGACCTAAAAAAAGTAACTACATTCTCACTGCAAATGCTCCTATTAGAATAAGTCCTAGAAGGACAAAGTCTATAGTACGTTTAAGTGTTAGACCAATCGATTTCAAATAAAATTCTTGACAAAGAAGATGAGCAAATGATCAAAATGATCATAATAAGGAGGCAAGTGATCTAAAGATCACATGACATAACACTTCATAAAATCTCATGAGAGATTCAGGTACCTAAATATATGAATGAAGAGATCTCTATGTTATGTCTATATGAAAAAAAGGAGGTTGGAACCGATATAAAATGTTTGTCGACGACATCTATCATAGCGCTAAGTATAGATGAGGATCTCAAGTCGGTCGAATACAGATACAAAAATATTGGCCAAATAGAAGAAACACAATTCAAATAGAATTGGTTTCATATGAAAGACATGTAGTTTTGGACATGTAGTTCAAACACTTGAAAGTATAAAGTTAATGGTATGTGCAATCAGTTTTCGATATCTTATTTGTCTAGCATGACATGAAAACTTGATATGCATCTAATTAAAGTCTATTATATGACTTATATGACTTAACTTATATGACAATCTTTGAAGGATTTAAATCGATTGAAGCATATACAATTCTTGGTCCTGAATTACCATATGATAAGTGTAATTTGTGCACATATGTATCTTGCTATAACTATAAGCATGATAATGTGATAGCGGGAATTTTTACCTCTAAGGAGATATTGAAAAGGTTATTCTACGACATTATATGAAGATATTACATATATACAAGAATGGTAATTTCAAGGTGCAACATATTTATTCAAGTGATAATATGACTGATTTGTTCACCAAATCTCTACCGATGTCAATCTTCAAGAAGCTAGTGTACAAGATTAGGATGCGAAGGCTCAAAGATGTGAATTGATGCTCTCATCAGGGGGAGTTAATACGTGTTGTACTCTTTTTTCCTTACAAGGTCTTGTCCCACTGGGTTTTCCTTGCAAGGTTTTTAATGAGACAACCAAAAGGCATATTGTTAGATATGTGTACTCTTTTTTCTTTTCTAGAATTTTTTTCCCAATGGGTTTTATTCTAATTAAGGTTTTAACGAGGCACATTATCTGTTGAATAGACATTCAAGGGGGAGTGTTATAAATAAAATTTTATTTATGGTGAATGTCTATATTTAGAGAGATTCTAGGGTTTATTACTTGGTGGCTAAGTTACTCTCTACCTATAAATAGAGGGTTCTATTCCATTGTAATTCATCCCAAATTAATAAAATTCTCTCTCTCTCTATACTTTTCTCTGCAATACTCTTCTTCTTCTTTTATTGTTTTAACAAAATTAACCTTAACCGCTCATTTAATATCTTAAATTAAAAATAGCATGAAAATATATAATATATATGTATGATTTATATATAGGTAAATTTATAACGTGTATAACATATGTATACCCGTTAAAAAAAGTAAACAATCTGGCTGGTTATTACTTTAATATGACGACCCGCCGGTCGTCTTAAGAATTTATGCCCCGATCCCATATTAACTACTTTCCCCAAGTTTATTTCTACTAATTTGATTTTCCGGGATGTTCGGTTTTGAGTTTTGGAGAGTTTTGAGATACTTAGTCCCTAAATGAGAGCTTAAGTGTTGGAGAGTTGACCATAGTCGGAACAGTATGAAGACGGCATCAGAATGAAAATCCGATGGTTCCGTTAGCTCCGTTGGGTGATTTGGGCTTAGGGGTGTGTTTGGATTGTGTTTTGAAGGTCCGTAGCTAATTTAGGCTTGAAATGCCGAAAGTTAATTTTTGAAGTTTCCGGTTCGATAGCGAGATTTTGATCCGAGGGTCGGAATGGATTTACGGAAGTTGGAATAGCTCCGTAATGTTGAATGTGACGTGTGTGCAAAATTTCAGGTCATTCGGATGAGGTTTGATAGACTTTTTGATCGAAAGCGTATTTTTAGAGTTTTTGGAATTTTAGGCTTGAATCCGATGAGAAATAGGTGTTTTGATATTGTTTTGTGCATTTCGAAGGTTGGAACAAGTTTTAATGAGGTTATAGGATATGTTGGTATGTTTGGTTGAGGTCCCGGGGGCCTCGAGTGAGTTTCGGGTGGATAGCCGGACCATTTCTTGATGTTTGAATTGCAGAAAAACTGCTGGTGTGTTGCAGACCAGTTGTTCTTCACGTTCGCGACTGGCCATCGCATTCGCAAAGGGATAGGACGTGGAGCTGAAGGTTTGGCCTTCGCATTCGCGAGGGAGGTCCCGCGTTCTCAAAGGACTAGGCTCTTGATCTACGCGTTCGCGAGAAGGGGGCCGCGTTCGCGATGGGCTGGGAGCTGAGCCTCCTCGTTCGCGAAGAAGGGGACGCATTCGCGAAAAAGGAAAAATGGTCAACGTCAATTTGTACTTTGCGAATGCGAAGGTTCGACCGCGTTCGCGATTAAGGGAATCCCTGGGCAGATTTTTAAAACCCAATATCAAGGGTTTGAGCCATAATTCATATTTTGGACTTTGGAGCTCGGGAGATTGCGATTTTTGAAGAGATTTTCACCTGGGTAATTTGGGTAAGTAATCCCTACTCGGTTTAGACTAATTTTCATGAATCTACACTTAAATCTATCTTTTAATTTTGAAATTTGTATGAAAATTGGGAAAAAGTTCTTACACCAAGAAATTGAGTTTTGATTGGGGATTTGACATCAGATTTGGATAATTTTGGTATGGTTAGACTCGTGAGAGTGTAAGGATTCTGGAACTATAAATTTTACCCGATTCCAAGACGTGGGCCCGGGGGGCATTTTGGTTATTTTACCTAATTTCGCATATTAGCTTGGAATTTAATTGTAGAATCAGTTACTTGAAGTGTTATTTATATTATGCGATTGAATTGAATAGATTTGGGCCATTTGGAGTCGAGTACTCGTGGCAAGAGCGTGGTTTCAGGTTGATTTGAGTTGGTTCGAGGTAAGTGGCTTGCCTAACCTTGTGTGAGGGACTTTCCCCTTAGGATATGATATATTTGATGATTGAAATGCCTTGTACGTGAGGTGACGAGTGCGTACTTGAGCTAATTGTTGAAAATCCGATTTTTCTTTAAGTATTTCAATTGAGTTCCTTTCTCCTGTTTTATTCTACTTGCGAATTTAGCCTGTTGTTAGTTTAACATGTTTAGTTGACTTAATTGCCTATTTACTTAAACTGCCTTAATTGCATTACTTGAAGCATGTTAGGCTAGAATTATCTGTTTACTTACTATAAAATTTAGCATTTATCGAGTATTCTTGTGTTGCTGCTGTGTATTTTTAATTTGGGACTACGGGACGGCATCCCGGGAGATCCCCTATACGTATTTATAATCTGGACTGAGGTGCAGGATATCAAGAGATCCCTGTCACATATATTAAGGATACCAAGAGATCCTCGGGATACCAAGAGATCCCATGCATATATTGAGGATACCAAGAGATCCTCGGGATACCAAGAGATCCCTATCATACATTGAGGATACCAAGAGATCCCTATCATACATTGAGGATACCAAGAGATCCTCAGGATACCAAGAGATCCCTAGCATATATTGAGGATACCGAGAGATCCTCGGGATACCAAGAGATCCCTGGCATATATTGAGGGTACTAAGAGATCCTCGGGATACTGAGAGATCCCCGGTTATTTCCTTGTGATTGTTTTGCCTCTGTTTCAGTTATTGAATTCCTTGTTTTCCTGTATTAAATTCTTATCGTTAGTGTACAATTGTACTGCTTATCTTATATTATCATGTCTTATATTCTTTATTTTATCTCAGTAGGGCCCTGACCTTCCTCGTCACTACCCGACCAAGGTTAGGCTTGACACTTACTAAGTACCGCTGTGGTATACTCATGCCCTTTTTGCGCATGTTTTTCATGTGCAGATCCAGGTACTTTCACTCTGTCTTATCATCCTTGAGGCGAGGCGCTTCTGTAGAGACTTCGAGGTATATCTGCCACGTCCGCAGACCGAGGAGTCCCTTTTTATCTTTCTGTAGTAGTATAGCCCTTCAATATTTCCCTTTTGGTTAGACATTTCTGGAGTTAGAGCTTCTTATGTATCTCTTAGTTTGTGATTTATGAGTTTCCGGGTTTTGGAAAAATGTATTGGTCCTGAAAGTTAATATTGTGTATGCCGAGTAGCACCTTTAAACGCTGTTTGATTACTCTATTTCTGTTTTAAATTGTTTTCTTCCGCAAATTTGGTTTATCTTCCGCATTTTAGGCTTACCTAGTCGTAGAGACTAGGTGCCGTCACGATAGTTCACGGAGGGCGAACCAGGGTCGTGACATTTAAAGATCCCAAAAAATAAGGTAGTACTCTATATTCATAGTTTTTTAAAAACTTTGTAGTATTAAATATATCATAATTTTTATTTATTTATAAACCTTTTGAAATTTATGGTCTTAAATACGACATAAATTGTTTATGGCTATAAGAACTTGTCATTAAGGGTAAAATAAAATATTCAAGCTAAAATATTTCCAGAAACCAATTTTTTTTTTTAAAAAATAGTATTCTATTTTGAATAGATTAATGAGGAAATAATATCTTCTTCTTTTTTTGTAGCGGAGAAAGTAATAACAATGAATTTTTTTTGTTTTCATTATATCTATTGTGATTAGACTAATGAGAATATAATGCCATCCTTTGTTAGTAGGAGAAAATAATAAGAATGAATTTTAGCTGTTTTTTTTTGGTAATTAATTTTCTTTTATATTAATCACCAGAGATCAGACTTTACAATTCCATAGTCGAGCAAAAACTCAGCTGACTATCTCAAAGCAATAAACAAGATGCTAGCCTAAGAACATAGAAACTAATCTACTCTTCTAGATAAAACTGTTGCATATGATTCTTAGCTCGAGGCACTACTCTAACATTATAAATGTAAGCTATTTCTCTTGCTAATACATCACTGTTACGATATCTTTGCTCAAGTATACGTGTGTTCCTTTCAATCCATAGTGCATATGAGGTTTCAGCATAGACCATCCTGAAAATACTGGCCTTGTTTGACTTCCCTTTACCTTTCTTGATGATCCATTGGAGGTGTTGATCCCAGCTGGAAATGATCATATGATCTTCTTGAATCCATCTCAGAATTTTCTCCACAGTTTCGTTGCATATGAGCACTGCACAAATAAGTGTTTCCTTGTTTCAACTTGGCCTTGGTACATAACACATTGATGGGTGACATTTAATCCCCAGTTAGCTAGTCTGTCTTTGGTAGGTAATCTTCCATGTAACAACAACCACATATTGAATACTACCTTTGGTCGAGCAGAGTTCTAAAACACTAGACATTTCCAGCTCATTTTTGGCAAGTCTCCCATTAACTGTAAGTATATTTGCCTAATACTACTAGTATTATGATCATTGGAGTTCTAAGCTTGTAGCAAGATATTTCTTGACCTAATTATTCTTCTTCCCATTCAACTAGCCTGTTGTGGGACTGGCATATGTTGTAACTATTGTTGCTTGATGTAGTAAGCATTAATCCATCTTATCGATAGCTTATCCTCTTTGTGAGCCAAATCCCTGCATCTTTTAGCAATTGCAGCCTTGTTCCACAAAGAAAGATTTATGAGATTTAATCCACCAACAGATTTAGGAGTACACATCTTCTCCCATGCCACAAATGCCTTCTTAGTGATAGTATTACTTCCTGACCAAATATAACTTTTACAAAGAGCCTCAATCATTTTCAGAACCTTAGCAAGCAAGATGATTAGCTGAGCGTAGTAAGCTTTGATGCCAAATATGACAAGTTGTACTAGTTTCACACGACCAACATATGATAACTTTTTAGTAGTCCATGAGGAGATCTTGGCTGTGATCTTCTCAATCAAAGGTTGCCACTGAATGAGAGCTATTTTCTTAGTGGAAAGGGGGATACTTAGGTATTTGAAAGACAAGGAGCCTTGTTCAAATCCTAGATGATCCAAGATCTGTTTCTTCACCTTTTGTTTCACTCCACCAAAATATACTGAACTTTTACTCAAATTGGCTTGTAAACTTGAAGCTTCAAAGAACTGAGAAAAATATTTGTACAGTGTCATTATTGAGGACAGATCACCCTTGGAAAACAATAACAGATCATCAACAATACTCATATGAGTTATGCCTAACTTCCTGCACCTGGGGTGGTATTGAAAAGTAGACTCCTTAAGTTCATTGAGAAATCTGCTCAAATACTCCATCACAATGGAAAATAGGAAAGGAGAGATGGAGTCTCCTTCTCTAAGACCCTTAGTAGCATTAAAAGGTTCAGTAGTTTCTCTATTCACAAGGACAATATAGTTTACTGTCTTGATATATTCCATTATCAATTTGATGAATCTGTCAGGGAAACCAATCTCTTCTATCACTTGTTGTAAAAAAATCCACTCCACTGAATCATATGCTTTTTGGAGATCAATCTTTATCATATATACCTAGGGGATATTTGAGCTCTAGTATAGGATTTAATCAGTCCATGAGCCAAAATTACATTATCTGTACTCTTTCTGCCAAGAATAAAACCAGCTTGGTCTTCAAGAATTATGGTTGGTATAACTTTCTATAGTCTAGAAGCCATGACCTTAGAAATCATCTTGTATAGGACTGCACAACATGCTATTGGTCTGTACTCCTTGATTGTGGTTGGCTTGGATATTTTAGGAACTAGAGTTATGGTGGAACAATTTATTGGTTTATAGATCTTATCAGTTAAAAAGAACTCCTTGATAGATTCTGTAACCTGAGTGTTGATAATGCCCTAAGCCTTCTTGAAGAACACTGCATTAAATCCATCAATACTTGGTGCTTTATCATCCCCAATAGCTTTAAGACTCTCAATAATTTCTTGATCTATTATCTCTGCACATAATTCCCTTCTTCGTTGATGAGACAAAATAGGACCATTTTTCACGTATGTTCTATTTATGGAAAGAAGGGAATTGACAGCTAATCCCATTACACTTTTGTAAAACTCTATAATCTCTTTTTTAATAGCTGCAGGGTCAGTCAACTTGTCTCCTAGTACTATTGTAATTTCCGTAATCTGCTTTCTTTGAGCTCGATCTTTCATGACTGCTGTAAAGTATTTGGAGTTGGAATCACCCAATTTTATCCATCTTGCTCTAGCCTTCTGCTGTAGTACATTCTCCTCAATTAAAGACCACTTATCAAGGTTAGTAGTGTTTCTTTCTCCATATCTAATAAAGCATCAGTATAAGAATTGTAATATGCTCTTGGGTGTTCTTCAGTTCTAGTCTGTCCTTTTCAATTCTTTGAGTGATGCCTCTGAATTCCCTAGCATTCAAAGCCTTCAGAAGAGACTTCAATTCTTTCAACTCTTTGCACACTGATTTCAAAGTCCCATGAATATTGTGAGAATTCCATATATTTTCCACTATTTAAGAAAAGTCTTCATGTGATGCCCATATGTTGAAAAATCTGAAACGTAATCTACCAGTCCAAGTTGAAGATGAAAAAGTTAGTGACATAGGAGCATGATCTGAAATTTGAGGCAGATCATAGACAGTTTCTACATGGCCCAAAAACATCATCCACACATAGTTACCAAAGATTCTGTCCAGTCTGCACTAACCCTATTTGCACCAGGTTGTTTGTTTGTCCATGTATAATATTTCCCTCTCCAAGGTAATTCTGTCAATGCTGCTTGTTATAGACAATGAACAAATTCTTGAATCTCTGAATAACTGACTAGATTATAGGAAAGACTATCATTAGGATATAACACTGGATTGAAATCCCCTGCAATTATCCATGGACTTATGATACTTGCTAATAGTAGTTGTAAATTATCCATAAAGTTCTTCTTTGTTCTATCCCATTATAGCCATAAACTACAGTAAGTAAGCAGTCTATGTGTCCCCTTCTACTCTTCACTAGGCAATGAATCATTTGAGGATCATCCTTAAGACCAGTGATAATGAGATGATTAGTATCTCATAACAATCAAATCCTGCCATTCCTAGCATCCTTATAATTTGTCAGCATACTCCATCCAGGAATAATTGCTTTTGATATCCTTTGAGCCTTTTCTTCCTTCACTTTGGTTTCTACAAGACCTACTAATTTTTTTATTGCTTCTAATATACTCTCTAACCTCCTTCCGCTTATACCTTTTATTTACACCTCTAATATTCCTGAACAACCAATTCATTTATATTGACTGTTGCTCCCACCTTTATCCCACCTCTATCACCAGGTGGAATATAGACTTCATATTTACTTGTAGACATTGTCTCAAACCTATTTATCACTGAAATGGGTGACAACTGAGGGAAGTTAATGAGGTTCAGTTCATGGCTTTGTATTGTTTTGCCTTTATCAACCTGCTTCTCATCTATAGATACCAAACTTTGTTGAGTATTGCTCTCCTTAGGTTCATGTGTTTGTCCATGGATTTCAGTTTCCATATTGGTGCTAGTTTGTTGTGGCATCTCAGATGAGACTATATCCCTTGGCACAGATACAATAGGCATAGGACCCTTAGTTCTCCATTCCTGTATGATGACCTTATTTCTCCTTGCTTTCTTAGGCTAAAGTGGCTGTTGTGTAACAGGTTTTACTTGATTAGAACACTTGTGTTCCACCACTAAATATTTCTCACAATAGACAGACTTCCAGTCATATGTGACACTTTGCAAGAACTTCATTCCAGTTGGATCCATCACCATAACTTCACTTGGCAGCTCTGTAATAACATTAACCTCAATAAGCATCCGAGCAAAGGATACTCGAGTCTGTTTAGTGGTACACTCATCAACAAATATAGGCCTTCCAATCACACTAGCAATTCTACTAAGTGAATCAACTCCCCAACAAGACATAGGTGATTTAGGAAATTTGACTCACAGTGGAATAACTGTAGGAAATTCTTTAGTGAAATCAAAATCAGGGGTCCATGGTTTTAGGACTATAGGATTGTTGGCTATTGAATAAGGACAAGCACAAAGGATTTCATGAGCATCTTCAATGGTTTTAAATCTAATTATGTAGTATCCTTCATCATGATAGAACAAATCAGGCTCAGGTACATGTGACCAGTGCAAATTAATATACCTCTTCATCGCATTATACCCTGGTCCATCTCCGAGAATATAAGCAATCAAAGCACACTTCCATTTGTTTTCTTCCGCTTCCACCTCTGATTTGTCTAATTGAACCATAGGTTGTCCTTTTACCATATCTGTCTCTACTAATTTCTCCGATGAACTTACTTGAACTTGAGCTGGTTTGTGCATGTTTACTGTTCCATTGGCTGGAACTATCATAGTAGCTACAGTAGAACTAACTAACACTGGTGATGTTAGATCTAGCTTCTTAGAGATGTTAGGATGGCTCGAAATGGAACCAATTTCACATGCAGCATCTTCCTTAGCTGGATCTGAATTTTGAGATGAAGCTGGTGGAGTAGCTACTGGAGCTACTTTTCCATCAATGGCTAATTTCCTATAATCATCAAACTTCCCAGAGTAGGTAATGGATATTTACGTGATCGACCCCTTCCCCTGCCTCTTCCTTTCGCCATGGCTACATTATCGGCGTATGTTTAACTAATGTGCGCCGAGAGCATTTTGAAGAAGAAGAGTCTAACTGTTTCCATTATATATATATTATTATTATTTTGGTTAAATGGGTAAAATTTTAT
The DNA here is from genome assembly GCF_000715075.1 of Nicotiana tabacum. Classification (NCBI taxonomy): domain Eukaryota; kingdom Viridiplantae; phylum Streptophyta; class Magnoliopsida; order Solanales; family Solanaceae; genus Nicotiana; species Nicotiana tabacum. The sequence goes on along the minus strand of NC_134099.1, from coordinate 141,276,053 downwards.
TTAACCAAGCATAGAAATGTACAATTCCTAGCTCATTTTAACTCTAGAGCTTGGCCAAAGAGAAACAAAAATTCTATCAATCTAATTCCCCCACCCCCACTCCCAACCCCACCCCCTCCAAATCTATTTCTCTATTTACATATGTCATATGTCATACCAAGCCAAGACTTGGATAGGGTAGCTATTTAAACTTTCCAATATAGTCTTCCATTTGATCTCTAAGATGTAATTGTAATAAATGTTTTTGATTTTTTGAGTGCAGGAAGTTACTTACCGGAAACAAGCTCTCTATTTTCTAAAGGCAGAGGTAAGGTCTGCGTACACTCTACCCTCCTCAAATCCTACTTGTGAAACTACACTGAGTATATTGTTGTTGTAGAGCAGGAAGTTACTTACCCGTGAAACCTGCACAAGTTTCTCTCATTCTAAATGTGATAGATTGCTGCTGGGAATAGGAATGCTAGTATACTTGCTCAATGCCTGTTGTTGTTACTCCTTTTTTATAACTATTCAATTTCATCATTCTAGGTGCCAATTTGGTGTCGTTCTCTCATCTAGTGTAGCAATGTAGCCCATACAGTTCTTGAATAATCGCGTTCAAATAAAATATGGTTCAGTATTTCCTCAATGTTTATTCTACATAGTATGCAATCACTAGACACCCATATAACCTGTTCCTCAGTTTATCAACCGTAGCCAGTCTTTTATGAAGAGCCAACCAAAGTATGGATTGGTGCCTGGGTAATGATTTTGATCCTATTGCTATTCTCCTCCATGGACTCTTTTGGTATTGTTAATCCTAAATTGATTCTTTGAATTAGATTTTGTGAAAATCTCAAAAGAGAAGATCTTCAAAATTCCTAAATTCGTGGGGTTTATAAAAATTTTGTTGCTATTTTTTGAAACTAGAATACCGCGAGTCATTATAAATATAAGTTTTATTTTGTATATCTTTGTAAAGATCCATTCATTAATTATTATTTTTGTGATGTATATGCTTGTCCTTCTTAAAGACCATTTTAGTTATGGATGGATTATATTTTGAAGAAAAAAAAAGGGGTTAAAATTTTCAGCTCTTGTAATGATTTTTCAAAGGAATTTTTACAAACTTATACACTATTGAAAATTTTATTACCCTCCCTATTCAAGTTTTAATTTAATTACATTATATATACAAATTTATCAATTATATATACTTTAGGAATTAAATGGGTATCTCGTTATAGTAGGAATCAATTATTTCCCATCCTTATTCTCTCTCCTTCATACGCTCTCTCTTTGTGTGTGTCTCTCTCTCCCCTGCTCTCTCTCTCTCTCTCTCTCTCTCTACGTCTCTCTCTATCTCTCAATCCCTAATTCCAGTAATGTAGAGTAAAGGAAAGAGAGCAGCAATTCCCACCATTGACAGCCATTAAAAAACTTTGAAGCTTTGAATTTGAATTTGGGTTTTCAAAGAAGAAGAAGAAGAAGAAGAAGAAGAAGAAGAAGAAGAAGAAGAAGAAGAAGAAGAAGAAGAAGAAGAAGACATGACATACATTATACTTACAAAATTATAGTAAAGTTATAGAAAAATTATATTCTCGTGTTTATATGTCACGACCCCAAATACCCGGTCGTGATGGCGCCTATCTGTCACGACCCGAATTTCCTACCCTCGGAAGTCGTGATGACGCCTACCCGTGGAAGCTAGACAAATCGCTTATTGTAGAATTTCGAACTCATTTATTAGTCCTTTTTAACAACTTAAACTAACATGTGATCAACAGTAAAACATTAACGTTAAGTAAAAACAAGTGGAAGACTTAATCTGATATAAGTAACCATAACCAATACGACTACGTCAACATACATCTCTACCCGGAATCTGGTGTCACGATATCACGGACTGTCTATGAATACTATAACAAATGTCTGAAAAGAAAGTACAATCTGTCTCAGAAACAAATGAAAACAGAATACATAATAGGATAGAAGAGAACACCGGGCCTGCGGACTACCTCGGGATCTCTAGCTGGACTGAAGGCAGCCACCCCAAATGCTACTATCCAAAAGTTGCTCCGGGATCTGCACATAGTGCAGAGTGTATCATCAGCACAACCGATCTCATGTGCTGGTAAGTGTCTGGCCTAACCCCGGCGAAGTAGTGACAAGGCTAGGACCATACTACTAAATAAACATGTGCAGTTATATAATATGCAGCGGAAAACAAAACATGAATAAACAAGTAGAGATGAGAGGGGGTACATGTTGTGGGAAAATATCGGTACCAACATTAAATTAAGAGGAAAGCATAACAAAATTTAGAATTTACAGCAAAACAATAAGGACTCGTATCCAATCTAAAAACACTTCGTGTTATCAACTGTTACGGCGCGCAACCCGTTCCCAAAACATACTAACTCTGTTGCGGCGTGCAACCTGATCCATACCATTTATCACTGTTGCGGTATGCAACTTGATCCAATAATATTATTGTTGCGGCGTGCAACCCGATCCAAATATAATATTATTGCGGTATGCAGCCCGATCCAAATATACAGTTCAACACTAGTCACAACAAGTGTCTCGGCAAGGGATCAATATAGAAACCATACTATCCCGGCAAGGGAATCGACAGTATAAGCAACTACGTCCCGGCAAGAGAAATCAGCTATAACCAAACTTGTTCCAACATCTAACTACCTCAATTAGCACCAATACTCAATCATAAGTACTTCCCAAGAGGATAATCATAATCCTTGCTCAACACAGAAAATCAACAGCTTAGGCATTCGTAGGATTTATCAAGAACACAACAATTTCAAATTTAAGACCCACGGTCATGCTTGACATCAACGTATAGATACTCGTCACCATGCCTATATGTCGTACTCAACAAAGAACATGTAGCACATAGGACACAACTCCTAATCCCTCAAGCTAAGGTTCTCCAAACACTTACCTTGATGCCACGAACATAATTCAAGCCTCTACTATCGCTTTACCTCGTGATTCCACCACCAATTCGCTCGTATCTAGCTACAAGTTACTTAATTACATCAATAAACACTAAATGAATCAATTCTAATGCATGAAAATGAGTTTTTTTAAAGTTTTACCCAAAAGTCAAAAATTGCCCCCGGGTCCACATGGTCAAAACCCGAGGTTCGAACCAAAACCCGATTACCCATTGCCCCACGAACCCAAATATATAATTTGTTTTGAAATCGGACCTTAAATCGAGGTCCAAATCCCCAATTTTTTAATTGCACCCATAACACCCAATTTCCCCCATGAAAATCATTGATTTTGAGTTGAAATTATGTGAAAAGATGTTAATGATTGAAGAAAATGAGTTAAAATTGACTTACAATCGATTTGGAAGAAGAATTGTCTTTGAAAAATCGCCTAAGAGTGTTTTGGTTTTGAAAGAGTGTGAAAACTGGGAGATTTTCGGTTAAGTTATAAAATTGTTTTATAACAGGTTGCAGATATGGGAATTGCGACTAGGGTTCGCAATTTCGAACCCCGACCTCTGCTGAGTTCGCATTTGCGAAGGGGTTCTCGCATTTGCGAGTTGGGAAATGCGAACAAGGGATCACATTTGCGATAATTGGCCCAAAAGGGGCCTATCGCATTTGCGAGGAAGAGCTGGCCTGGGCTGTTTCACATTTGCGACTCAGCCTTCGCATTTGCGAGCCAGGCCTGATCACACCAGCTAAAAACCTGCAATTCACCAAGTCCAAAATCTACCCCGTGGCCTATCCAAAACTCACCCGAGCCCTCGGGGCTCCAAACCAAACATGCACACCAACCTAAAAATATCATATGGACTCGCTCGTATATTCAAATTACTAAAATAACATCAACAACTATGAATTTAGCATTAAAATCATGAAATTTCTCAAGAACTTCAAATTTCCCATTTTTCTCAAATATGATCCGATTTATGTCATTTGAAGTCCGTTTCTTACCAAATTTCACAGACTTATCTTAAATCACATATAAGACTTATACCGGGCGCTGGAACCAAAATACGGGCTCGATACCATAAAGTTCTAATCACAATTCATTTCCAAATCTCATAAATAATTTCAGAAAATAATTTTCTTTAAAAATTCATTTCTCGGGCTTGGGACCTCGGAATTTGATTCCGGGCATACGCCTTAGTCCCATATTTTTTTACGGACCCTTCGGGACCGTCAAATTACTGGTCCAGGTTCGTTTACCCAAAATGTTGCCCGAAGTCAACTTAAATGCATTTTAAGCCAAAATTTCAACATTTTTCACAGATTTTCACATAATAGCTTTCCGGCTACGCGCCCAGATTGCGCACACAAATCAAGGTGATGCTGAAAGAGGTTTTTAAATCCTCGAAATGCAGAATTCATTTTTAAAAATAAGTGATGACCTTTTGGGTCATCACACTATCACAATACTAGGTAAGCCAACATAAACAAGTAACCACAATAAATTCCTTTTAATAAACCTTTTTTTCTAACACTGATTGAGTTTCAAATTTTCATAAGAAATATCAAAATCACTGAAATGTGCGGAAAGACAGTACAATAACAAACCAACACAGCCCAACAATCCGGTGTCACAAGTCTAGAGCCTCTAAATACGACCAGTCCGACTGACTAATACATAATAAGCCCAAAAATGTAGAAAACAAAGATAGGAAGGATTAAACTAGGGCTGCGGATGCCGTGGAGCTACCTTGCAGTCTCCGATAAGCTCCGATAATGCTGGGGACCCTCACTCTGCCGCTCGAACACCTGGATCTGCACACAAAGTGCAGGGAGTAACGTGAGTACGCCAACTCAGTAAGTAACTAAAGTAAATAAGGTCCAAGTGTAGTGACGAGCAGTTAAAAATCATATATAAGAGTATGCAAGAGAGTATCAAATCAAACTCAATAATTTAAAAGCTAGTTACTTCGTAAAAACTTCATTTTCAATTGAAATACTTTGAAATCATTTACTTAGCAGTTTTCAACAGAGGCTCATTATAAAAGAAGAGTGAAATCAACAAAAAATATCATAAATGGGCCCCTCGGGCAAGGTATCACTCATAAATATAGAGGTCACTCGTGACTCAACTCTCGTCACACAGTACTCACACTCGACACTCAGGCTCAATAATATTTCATAATAGTATTAATCATAATAACCGCTGTGGCATGTAGCCCGATCTATTGTTTATAGTCGACTACGCTCACTAGGGGTGTACAGACTCTGGAGGGACTCCTACAGCCCAAGCGTCATATCTCGCTGCGGCGCACAATCCAATCCAATATATATATCGTTGCGGCATGTAGCCCGATCCATATAAGTATTGCTGCGGCGTGCAGCCCGATCCATAATATATATAATATTGCTATATATATATATATATATATATATATATATATATAATCCTCACCATTAGGTCCTCAACCTCTCTCAGTCATTAACCTCACAGCCACTCGGGCATAACAATGGAAATTAGGGAAACTCAACCCAAACAGTTTTCACATTTTAAGAAGTAGAGTGATAAAAACTAGGTCTAAACAATAAACAGGTAAAACATGACTGAGGATATGCTTTCAAACAGATAGAGTGAGGAAACAGTAAAAAAAATGCCCCTAAGGTCTCAACAGGTCAGCACAAGGCCCCAAACATGGCATACAACCCATAATATAGTATCAATCTCTAAAATACGTGATATCATACGATTTCAAATCAAATATGCGGCTTAATAGGTGCTACGTGACGGACCAAGTCACAATCCTTACTGGTACATGCTCACACGCTCGTCACCTCATTTATCAAAATAATACAAAATACCGGGGTTTTATATCCTCAGTTCCATATTTACAATTGTTACTTACCTCAAACTGGATGAAATACTACTCCGCGATGCCTTTGCCTCTCGCCTCGGCCTCACTTCGCGTCGAATCTACCCAAAATTAGAATCATAATATTAGAATATGCTAAGAGAACGAAGACCATGCGAAAATAATCAAATTATACCAAAAATCCGAAATTGATCCACACCCGACTCCCGGGCTCACATCTCAAAATTTCATAAAAATTACATCAATAGAATCCTTATCCTCCCACGAGTCTATTCATACCAAAAGCATCAAAATCGGACCTCAAATGGTCCCTCAAATCCCCACTCAAAGCTCTCCAATATTAAAACCTAATCCCTCAATTTTCTTCCTTAATTTCCACTAATACCATGATTAAACAATGGAAAAATGGTCATAAACTCAAGCAATGAAGCTTAGGTAACTTACCCAACTGATATTCTTCGATTTCCCCTTGAAATTCACTGCCCTAGCTCACTTCCTGTCTTAAAAAATGGAGAACTTAGCAAAAATTCGCGAAGGAAACCTTATATACTTTCTGACCTAGGTATTTCGCACATGCGGTCCCTTTTTCCGCTTCTGCGCTACCGCTTTTGCGGTTTTCACTTAAATCCCCTGTGACGACTCGGCCAGTCGTCTCATGAGTTACCGCTCTGTTTCCCTTATTTCTGCTTCTTTATGCTTTGTTTAACTGTGTTATGTGGTATCGGGTCGGTCGGATCGAGTTCGGAAAGGATTTGGTAAGGTTTGAGACACTTAGTCTCTTTAGAGTGAGTTTAAGATGGAAAAGTCAATCGCATGTTGACTTGTGTGTTAGAGGGCTCGGATGTGAGTTTCGATGGTTTGGTTAGCTTCGGGAGGTGATTTGGGACTTAAGAGCGTGATCGGAATGAGTTTTGGAGGTTCAGAATAGATTTAGGCTTGAATTGGCGAAATTGGAGTTTTGGCGATTTCCGGTTGATAGGTGAGATTTTGATATAGGATTCGAAATGGAATTTCAAGAGTTGCAGTAGTTCCGTTGTGTCATTTGGGATGTGTGTGCAAAATCATAGGTCATTCTGACGTGGTTTGGTTGGGTTTTTGATGAAAAGCGGAATTTTGAAGTTTTTGGAAACTTAGGCTTGAATCTGATGTGTTTTGGTCGATTTGATGTTGTTTGAGGTGTTTTGAAGATTGGTACAAGTTTGGATAAGGTTTTGGGTGCCTTTGGTTGAGGTCCCGGGGGCCTTGGATGTGTTTTGGAGGGTTGAACGGACAATTTTGAGTTAAAGAAAAGTTGCAGATTTCTATTCAGCTGTTGCAGATTTCTATTCAGCTGTTGCAGGTACTTTACTCTTCGCATTCCCGAGTGGACCCTCGCATTCGCGAATAGTCAGTTGAGGAAGGTGGAACTTAAGCCTTCGCGTTCGCGAGGATGGCTACGCGTTCGCGAAGGGCTAAGTGTTTGTGCATCGCGTTTGTGGGGTAGTGTCACGTTCGCATAGAAGAAAATGAGCGGCTGAGCTTCAGTGGATTTAATTCATCGCGTTAGCGATAGGTGTAACGCGATCGCGAAGGCCTATCTGAGTGAAGTATCGCGTTTGCGATGGGGTTGTCGCGATCGCGTAAGAGGAATTTTGGTCAAGATTATTTTGTGCTTCGCGAACGCGAGGCTTTGACCGCGTTCGCAAAGAAGGATTTTCAGGCCTGGGCAGAAGGTTTAAAAGGTCGTCTTGTCCGCAAATGTGGGGTTTATTTCTCCCATTGTTGGTCATTTTTGGAGCTATTTGAAGGAGATTGAAGAGGCATTCAAGGGGAATCACTTGGAGGTAAGAATTTTGGATTAAAACTCGATTCTATTGTGAAATCTACCTTATAAATCATAGAATCTAAGCCTAAAATTGAGGAATTAGGGCTTGAGATTAAGAGACTTTAAAATGAGTTTGAGGGGTCATTTGGACTCCGATTTCAGTGTTCTTGGTATGTATGGACTCGTGGGAGGATAAGGATTCCGTTGATGTAATTGTTATCGAGTTTTGAGATGTGGGCCCGAGGTTTGGGTTTGGCCAATTTTGGGACTTTTTGTATTATTTGATTGTTTTCGCTTGAGCTTCGTTCCCTTAGCATATTTTGATGCCGTGATTTTGTTTTTGAATAGATTTGACGCTAGTGGAGGCCAATTCAAGGGGCAAAGACATCGCGAAGTAGTATTTCACCGGTTTGAGGTAAGTAACCATTGTAAATCTAGAACTGAGGGTACAAACCCCGGTGTTTCACTTGTTTTGATAAATGCGATGACGCACATGCTAGGTGACGAGCATGTGGGCGTGCACCGGTAGGGATTATGACTTGGTCAGTCCCGTAGCAACTATTAAGTCGCGTATTTGATTTGGAAATCTTATATTATTTCGTACTTTAGTCATTTATACTGTGTTATGGGTTGTACGCCATGTTTGAGGCCTTGTGCTGACCTGTTGAGACCCTTAAAGACATTTTTACTGTTTTCCCTCACTTTACTTGTTGAAAGCATATCCTCAGCCATATTTTACCTATTTAAATGTTTAAAACTGATTTTATCACTCCACTTCTAATAGTGAGGACTATTTGGGCTGAGTTCCCTGATTTCTATTGTTGTGCCCGAGAGGCTGTGAGGTTAATGACTGAGAGAGGTTGAAAACCTAATGGTGAGGATATAATATATATATATATATATATATATATATATATATATATATATATATATATATATATATTATGGATCGGGCTGCACGCCGCATCGATATATATATTGGATCGGGCTGCACGTCGCATATATATATATATATATATATATATATATATATATATATAGGATCGGGTTGCGCGCTGCAATGATATGACGCTTGGGCTGTAGGAGCCCCTCCAGAGTCTGTACATCTTCAGTGAGCGTAGTCGACTATAAATTACGGATCGGGCTGCATGCTACAGCGGTTACTATGATTTCTATTATTATGAGATATTAATGAGCCTGAGTGCTGAGAGTGAGTACTGAGTGACGAGAGCGAGTCACGAGTGACTGAGAGGCTGCCCGAGAGGCCATATTCTGAGTGATTCTTGGCCGAGAGGCCCAGTTATGATATTTTTACTGATTTCACTCTTCTTTTAAAATAAGCCTCTGTTGGAAAAATTGCTAAGTATATGATTTCAAGTGTTTTAAACTGAAATTGATGATTTTACGATGAAACTGGTTTTAAACTGTGAAGTTGACCTGTTATCCTGTTGTTTATTTAGTTATATGATTTGTAACTGCTCGTCACTACTTTCAGACCTTTTTTACTTTAGTTACTTATTGAGTTGGCGTACTCACGTTACTCCCTGCACCTTGTGTGCAGATCCAGGTGCCCGAGTGGCATTGTGAGTGTCCTCAGCTGATCCAGAGGTTGCCAGAGATTTCAAGGTAGCTGCATAATGTCCGCAGCGTCTGTTTTCTCCTTCTTATCTTGTTCTTTTCCTCATTTTCTAGACTTACGTTGTATCAGGCAGTCAGTTATGTAGTAGAGGCTCTAGACTCGTGACACTAGATATTTGGGGCTGTGTAGTTTTCATGTTTATTTGACTTCCACATATGTAATTGTGTTTTAAATGCTTATTACGGAAATTCGGTATTTAAACCTGTGTTAGAAAATGGTTTTATAAAAGGAATTTGTTGTAGTTAATGGTTTAGTTGGCTTGCCTAGTAATGTGATAGGCGCCATCACGACCGGGTATTTGGGGTCATGACAAGTTGGTATCAGAGCCTAGGTTACATAGGTCTCGCGAGTCATGAGCCGGTTTAGTAGAGTCTCGCAGATCGGTACAGAGATGTCTGTATTTATCCTCGAGAGGCTGCAGAACCTTTAGGAAAATCTTCATATTCTTGAAATTCTTGTCGTGCAAACTTGTTGATCCGAATACTAAACTTCTGTTATTCCTTTCTCTCACAGATGGTGAGGACACGTGCTACCGGGCAGGGTGGACGACCACCAGTTCCACCAGTTGGGGCCACCAGAGAACGAGGACGCGATCGAGGCTGTGGTAGGGGTAGAGCAGCTAGGGCAGCACCTGTAGATCCACAAGTTACCCCAGTTCAGGATCAAGCCCTAGTTGTGGATGCTACAACATCACCAGCTCAGGCACCAGCCGTACCCATTATGATTCCAGGCCTTCATGAGGCTTTAGCTCAGATCTTATCAGTGTATACCGGTTTGGCTCAGCGATTTTAATTACTACAACCACAGCTACTTCTCAGGCCGGGGGAGGCACCCAAATTCCCGTTGTTCGCACACCTAAGTAGGTTGTGCAGGGACTACAGACACCGAGGGCACCTCCAGCTCAGCCGGTTGCACCAGCTCAGGAATTTGTGGTACCAGTTATGCTAGACGACGAGCAGCATCGACTAGAGAGGTTTGGTCGACTCAAGCCTCTGACTTTTAGCGGTGCAGAGGGCGAGGATGCCCAGGGTTTCTTATATAAGTGCCAGAGGATGCTTCGTATAGCAGGGATTCTAGAGACCAGTGGTGTAGCTTTTACCACCTTTTAGTTTTCTGGGGCTACCTTCATTTGGTGGGAGGCGTATGAGAGGCGTAGGCCTGTTGGTGCAGCGCCCCTTACTTGGTAGCAGTTCTCTATTCTCTTCCTAGAGAAATATGTACCACTGTCTTGCCGAGAGGAGTTGCGCAGGCAGTTCGAGCAGTTGCGTTAGGGAGAGATGACTGTGACACAGTATGAGATGCGGTTCTCTGAGTTAGCCCGTGATGCGGTTTGGTTAGTTCCCACAGATCGAGAGAGGATTATGAGGTTTGTTGATGGTCTCACATATCAGCTTCGAATTCTCATGACTAGGGAGAGGGTGACAGGTGCTACTTTCGAGGAGGTTGTTGACATCGCCCGTGAGATTGAGTCGGTTCGCCGCCAGGAGCGAGAGGAGAGGGAAGCCAAGAGGCCTCGGGGATCTGGTAGCTTTAGTGGTGCTCCTTCGAGGGGTCAGTTCCAACAGGGACGAGGCCACTGATAAGTTAGGATTTTAACGTGTTTTATGCCCCTACTTGCTTATACTTTTAGTATAAATTGCTACAAAATAGTCCCAAAAGGCTCACAGGTTGTGCTTGATTGCAGGTTTGAGTGACAAAGTGAAGAAATGTCCAAGATCGGCTCAAAAAGGAGTGAAACCTGCTCAAGTATCAAAGACCAAGAAATTCAAGAGGAGAAGGCCTAGTGCGGACTGCTCAAAAGTGACTGCGGCCGCACTAGGAGGTTTAGAGACATGGTTATTCAGGCTGAAGTTCACGCGGCCGCGGTAGGATTTTCGCGGTCCGCTGTAAGGCTACGCGGCCGCACTACTTATTTGTGCGGTCTGCGTCCAGAGATTCAGAGAACCATCATTTTTGCCAAGACCATGCCATGTGGGCAGCGGTCGTCACCGCGCGGTTCGCGCCAGAGCCCCTCCGCGGCCGCACTACTCTTTTACGCGGTCCGTGTCCTCCAGTTCAAAGAGCTTAAAGTTGAAGTCAAAAGAGTTAGTGCGGCCGTGGTTGCTTTTGTGCGGCCCGCACTGACCCCACAGGGGTATTTTTGTCCAGTTTTTCCAGCCTAAGTATAAATAGGACATTTTACCATTTTTAGGTCAAGTTTGGTATTTAGAAACGCAGTTGAGCTCGTGAAACCGATATTGTAGCCATTTTTGGCACTTTTGCTTCCCATTAACAATAGATTATTGTAGTTTCTTCTTAGTAATTAATTAATATGTTTAGTTCTTCATCTATTTCTTCAGTTTCTTCTTTAATTATGTGTAGCTAAACCCATTAGCTAGGGTTGTGGCTCAACCCTAGTGTGGGTAATTGATGGGTGTTGCCATCTAGGGTTAGATTGATATTGGGTGTTTGCTATTTGGGTTGATTTTATGTTTTTATTCAAGAATTGGTGGTTGCAAACACTGATTCACGCTTAGTGGGTTTAACTCTTCTTGAGAAAGAGAGTCTATGACCCTAAAATTGACCCAACAAGGAATTGGGATGAGCCCATGAGAAATGGTAGTCCCAATTAACGGGTTAAATCTCGAGAGAGTAATCACCCTACTTGAACCCTAGTTGCTTGGTCTCATTGGCCTACCCAATTGATCTCGAGAGAGTCAATTGGGCAAAATCACTCTCTCTACCGAGAGGTGTGAGAGTGGGTGCAATTGTGCAACGGTTATAGCATAATCCCCAAATATGTCAATCTGTCCTTAGTAACATCTACCCGTCAATTAGCCACCTAGGTGATGCTACGACCCTAGTGCCCTTCTTCCCATTAGATACAACTAAGCACTATTCTCGTAGTATAATTTAGAGTTAATCATTAGTTTTATAAAAATAGTTATAATTCGAAAGCTCAAAATTTTTTGAAGTGACATTAGGAGTACAAACACATCTCTAGGATAGACAGAAAATACAACTCCACTACTAGCTTCCTGAGAAAATTGATCCCAACTCTCATATCGGGTAAAAGCTATTGCGACCCGCTTTTCCTACCTTAGTGTAGCGTCGAGTTGGTTGCGACCACTTTTTGGCGCCGTTGCCGGTGAGCTTACGGTGTTGACTATCTGTTTATTTAGTTTTGTGTTTTGCTTCTTTTTCCTTCTTGTTTACTAATTTTGTTTGTGTCGATCAATCAGGTACAATGGCTCTTAATGCAAATGACCCTCTCGGCAATGTGATAGCGGGGGAGGAGGTAGAGGATCTAGAACAAGATGAGGTCTTACCTCAAGTTCCACGGAGAGGCCGAAATGCCAATGTAAATGCAAATGAGAACAACAATATTCCAGACCCTCCTTCGGCACCGCCGAGAGTGGCTCCCAGAGTTTTACCAAATCAAGGATACGCCAGTGCTATTGTTCCTCCCCGAATCCGTACTGGGAACTTTCAAATCACAAATGTTATGTTGACCTTGCTCGAGCAAAGAGGGTATTTCATGGGTGCCTCCGATCAAAATGCCTACAAGCACTTGAAGGGGTTCGTGGATACATGCTGGGGCAGCAAGCAGACAAACGTGTCCGAGGATGTGTTGAGATTGAGGCTTTTCCCGTTCTCTCTTCGGGGTAAAGCATTGGATTGGTTAGAAAGGCTCCCCAATCATTCTATTACAACATGGGATGAATTGGCGGACAAATTTATTGCCAAGTTCTTTTCTCCAAGTCATATGGCAGCTCTTCGGGATGAAATTCTAGCTTTCAAGAAAGAGCCAACAGAATCTTTGCACGAGATATCGGAAATATATAGAACAATGGTGAAAGAGTTCCCTAATAACGACATGACGAGGCTATGATTCAACAAACCTTTTATCGGGGCATCAACACCACGAATCAATGCATTGTGAACCAATTGGCCAGAGGGAAATTTATGAAACTTTCTTACCAAGAGGCATGTGATGTACTTAATAAAATGGCTGACACCTCTTCGGCATGGCAAAGTCGAGCAAATGTGCCCCAAGGTGACCCCACGGTCATCCATTTGCACAAGGAATTGCACGATCATGTCCAAACCATCGCTGAGCTTACAACAATTATGAACCAATTGGCAAAGGCACAAGTACAACAAGTCCAAAACCCGCGCCAAGTCAATGCAATGGAAGGTGTTTCTATGTTGAAAAGGAGGCAAAGAGGACAACAACCTCAAGGTAATTGTGAACAATATGACAACAACAATGATGGTGGTGGTTATTCAAATGAGTGCTATGATGATCAAAGCGAAGAGGTCCAATATGTCAATAACTATCAAGGGAATAGAAGCAACTCCTCGAATCAACAATGGCGTCCTCAAGGAAATTGGGGCAATCAACAACAAGGCGGAGGTAATTGGAATAACAACAATCAACAAGGCGTAGGTAATTGGAGTAACAACAACCAAAATAACAATTGGGGTAATCAAAGCAACCAAGGGAATTGGAATGGTAATAACAATAATTGGGGCAACAACAACAATCAAGGAGGGTGGACCAATTGCGGGAACCAAGGCAACCGAGGGCAAGGCTTTCAAAGGCCCCCCATGTACCAACAACCGAACAATCCACCACCCTTTCCTTCTCAAGGTCCGAGTTCATCCGGAAGTGATATGGGGAGAATTGAAAACATGTTCGAGCAAATGATGAAAAAGAACCAAGATTTCGATGCCCAATTAGCTTCGCATAACACATCTATCCGGAACTTGGAGGTGCAATTAGGCCAAATATCTCAAGCATTAAATACTCGTCCCAAGGGTGCTCTACCAAGTGATACGGTGGTGAACCAGAAGGGTGGGAATAATAATCATGTGATGGCGGTTACAACAAGAAGTGGGAGAGGCGGTGATGTGAATGCCTCAATGCAAAAGCAAGTTATGGATAAAGATGTTGAGTTGCGGGATGATGATGTACCTTCTATTGTTGATGATGTGGTTAATCAAAATGTGAACAATGATGTGCGGATTGATATTGATGATGAAGCCGAGGTAGAGAATCAAGATGTCATGAACCCATCTAGGGAACACGTGATTAACATGCCCGAGCCGGTTGTGCAAAAGGCCAAGGCACCTTTGCCTAGGCCACCTCCACCTTATCCTCAACGGTTAGCAAAGCAAAAGAGTGACAATCAATTCAAAAAATTCATTGACATGATGAAGATCCTCACAATCAATGTGGCCTTGGTGGAGGCACTTGAGCAAATGCCGGGGTACACTAAGTTCATGAAAGATTTGGTAACAAAGAAAAGGTCAATGGAGTGCGAAACAATTAAAATGACTCATCAAGTGAGTTTCATAGTGCATTCAATGGCACCCAAGCTTGAGGACCTCAGAGCTTTTACTATCCCTTGTACTATCGGAAGTGCGTATTTTGCCAAGGCCCTTTGTGACTTGGGGGCTAGCATAAATTTGATGCCTTACTCGATCTTCAAGACTTTGGGAATTGGACAACCTTGACCTACCTCAATGAGACTTCAAATGGCGGATCGATCGATGAAGAAACCGTTAGGCATTATTGATGATGTGCTTGTCCGGGTGGATAAGTTTATATTGCCGGCCGACTTTGTCATATTGGATTGTGAGGTGGACTTTGAAGTGCCGATTATTCTTGGTAGGCCTTTCCTAGCTACGAGAAGGCATTGGTTGATGTTGAAGCGGGTGAGTTGACTTTTCGAGTGGGGGATGAGAAAGTGGTATTCCATGTTTGCAAATCAATGAGACAACCCAATAGCACAGAGGTGTGTTCATTTGTGGACATTGTCACAGCTGTGATAGTGGATGACACAAGTTCCATGATCCATGTTGAAGATCCCCTTGAGGTCGTGCTTCTTAATATGGATGCCAATAATGATGCTAGTAGAGTGGAGTGCGTGAATGCATTGCATGGTATGGGTTCATATTCCTATGAGCCTAGAAGGCTATCTTTAGATCTTGAAAACCACAAAACTCCACCAACAAAGCCATCGATTGAGGAGCCACCGGTGTTGGAGTTGAAGCCACTTCCTCCACACCTCAGGTATGAACTCTTGGATTCAAATTCTACTTTACGTGTAATTCTTTCTTCTTGCCTTACTAACATACAGGTTGAGGCCACCTTGGCGGTTCTTCAAAAACGGAAAAGGGCAATCAGATGGACTCTAGCTAATATTCGGGGAATAAGTCCAGCATTTTGCATGCACAAAATCATCTTGGAGGAGGATGCAAAGCCTTCCTTGGAGAATCAAAGAAGATTAAATGAGGCGATGCAAGAGGTGGTGAAGAAAGAGGTTATCAAGTGGCTAGATGCTGGGGTGGTTTATTCTATTTCTGACAGTTCGTGGACTTCTCCGGTGCAGTGTGTGCCGAAGAAGGGTGGTATGACCGTGGTGACCAATGACAACAATGAGCTCATTCCCATTAGAACAGTCACCGGGTGGAGAGTTTGTATGGATTACCGGAAGCTGAACAAGGTGACTAGAAAAGATCATTTCCCATTGCCATTCCTTGACCAAATGCTTGATCGTCTTGCGGGCCGGGCTTTCTATTACTTTCTGGATGGTTACTTGGGGTACAATCAAATTCTAATTGCCCCGGAGGACCAAGAGAAGACCACCTTTACATGTCCTTATGGCACATTCACTTTCTCTAGAATGCCATTTGGATTGTGTAATGCTCCGGTGACCTTCCAACGTTGCATGATGGCTATTTTCACCGATATGGTGAAGAATATCTTGGAGGTCTTCATGGATGATTTCAGCATGGTTGGGGATTCTTTTTAGGAGTGCTTGGTAAACTTGGATAGAGTGTTGGCCCGATGTGAAGACACCAACCTTGTTCTCAATTGGGAAAAATGCCATTTTATGGTAGAAGAAGGTATAGTGTTGGGCCACAAGATCTCGAAGCGATTAATTGAAGTTTATAAGGCCATGATTGAGGTTATTTCGAGGCTCCCTCCCCCTACTTATTTCAAAGGGATGAGGAGTTTCCTTGGGCATGCGGGTTTCTACCGAAGGTTCATAAAGGATTTTTCTAAAGTGGTACATCCATTGTGCAAGTTGCTAGAGAAAGATGTAAAGTTCTTGTTCGATGAGAGTTGTATGCAAGCATTCAAACTTCTCAAGCTCAAGTTGACTTCTACCCCTATCATTATCGCACCAAATGGGAGCTTGCCTTTTGAGCTCATGTGTGATGCTAGTGACGTTGCGGTTGGGGCTGTTCTGGGCCAAAGAGTGAACATGATGTTTCATCCGGTGTACTACACAAGCAAAACCATGAATGATGCTCAAAGAAATTATACAGCCACCGAGAAAGAATTGTTGGCTATTGTGTTTGCTATGGAAAAGTTTTGACCTTACCTTATGGGGGCCAAAGTTATAGTACACACCGATCACGCCGCCCTTAGGTATTTGATGACCAAGAAAGACTCCAAGGCGAGATTGATCAGATGGGTATTACTTCTTCAAGAGTTATATTTAGAAATTGTTGATCGGAAGGGTAGTGAGAATCAAGTGGCGGACCACTTGTCTCGTTTGGAGGAGGAGGGGAGACCACTTGCCACTTATTCATCAATTGAATATTTGGGAAGTGGATTTCATTAATATGAAAATTTTTGTCACCATTAATGCTATGACAAAATTGACGCTTTAATTGTCACTTCCATTTAATGATATTCACACGTGTCACTTTTTCATTAGTTCTGCAGTTTTGCAGCCCTTTTTAAGGCTTTTTCACGGCTCCACTATTCACGAAGCATCAGTTATCATTATTATGGTACTTCCATCATTACACTTTTTCCTTCGGCGGTTGCTTATCAGTATAAATATTATTTCTTTCTTTGTCTTTTCCACATAAAGTTTACTTAATATTCAATCTCTCAAATCCCTGTTTGCTTC
Organism: Nicotiana tabacum; assembly: GCF_000715075.1. Lineage (NCBI taxonomy): Eukaryota > Viridiplantae > Streptophyta > Magnoliopsida > Solanales > Solanaceae > Nicotiana > Nicotiana tabacum. Next base: position 141,258,879 of record NC_134099.1, on the reverse strand, counting down.
TTCATCATATCATCCTTCTTCATCATGTCTTATTCAAATTCAAACCCTAAAAGGGTTCCCATAGTTGATACCTTCCCTAATGCCCTCATTAGAAGCAGAAGGGGAGGTAGGCTTCGTAATTTAGGATCTGTTCGCAGTTCTTCCACTCCTTTACCTAGTTCTGGCCCTTCTTCTAGAACTAGGGGTTCACTTTCACAAAGATCTTTTTCAAGAGGTAAAGAGCCTTCTGAACCTCTTCGTGAGCCTACAGTAGAGGAGATAGTTCCTACGGAACTATCTTTTTATCATGACAGAGAATCTCTTAGGAACCAAGTCTCTGGTTTAGATCGTGCTGATATTTATCCCACTCAAATTACAGAAGGTTTGATTTCTGTAGTTCGTAGAGACTGTCATTGGAGTAGTGATTTCCCTATTATTATCCCTAATCCAAATCAAAGAATCACCTCTTACATAACCGGGTTTTCTTTTGTTTATACATACCCTTTCACCTTAGGGTTTAGACCATCTATTGACCCTGTTATTCTTGAGTTCTATCATTTCTTCAATGTTTGTTTGGGTAAAATTGGCCCAATCATATGGAGGGTTGTTGCCTGTTTGAGGAACAAGACTCTAAAGAGGAGGAAGATGGGGGCTCTTTGGTGACAAGGCCACGAGCTCGAAGACGCATCATTTCTGATGATGAAGCAGAGGTATCCCCCCATCGTTCTATTCCTCTTACCGAGTCTACTGACACTCCGGTACTGATTCTTGATGATGACATTGCTCCCCCTGCTGCTCATGACTCTGCTGAGCAGCTTTTTATTAGCGGGTTTGGTAGTGAAGGCTTAGGCCCTATTTTAGATGAAGTACCCTTGGCTTCGTTTTCGACACCCGTGTCTGTAACTAATTCTTTTCTAGTCTCGATTGTTTATGTTACTCCCCAGACTATTTTTACCACCTCTTCTGTTCCTCCTTCAACAATTCCTCCTCCAAACATTCATCGCACTGAGGTTGGCTCCTCAAGTAGGAGTACTGCTATGAGGCGAGTAGTCATTGAAGTTCCTGCTGAGGGCAGTCTCTTAAGGAAATTAGGTCAAGCGATGTATGGCTAGAGCCTTTAATTGGCCCAATTGAGAAAGATAAGCTAGAGAACCATAGTTCCTTGACCTTGATGAACGATATTGTGCACGCCACTTTGAAGGTATTCCCCTTTTCTTTTTTCTTTTACTTTGTAATTTTTCTATCTTTGAGGATTCTTATTTCCTTTTCCTCTTTTTAGGACAACCTTATCGGCACAGAGATGATGAAAATAGTTGCCCACTCAGATCAATTAGTGCGTGATTCTCAGTTAGAGGCGTGCAATTGGAGGGAATAGTTTGAGAGCTTGCAAATTGATGTAGAGTATTTAGAAGAGAGTAAGAGTACCTTGGAGCAGCAGGTACGAGCTTTGACTTCGGAGTTGGCAGTTGAAAAGGCTTCCTCAAGTCAAGAAGATAAAGAAAAAACTCGCCTTGAAACTTCCTTCTCAGAGCAGCTGTCCAAGGCTAATGAAGAAATCAGAGAGTTGAAGGCTCTTTTGAGTAAAAAAGAAGCTTACGCTGGGGAGCTTGTACAAAATTTGACTCAAGCACAAGAAGACCTTCGAGCTTCTTCTGATAAGGTGCGTGCTTTAGAATGCTCCCATGCCTCTCTCTAGACTTCTTACATATCTGCCTTGGCTGAAAATGAGAAGTTAAAGAACGAGATTGCTGACTAGAAAAGGGATTATGAGATCCTTGAAGATAAATCTGCTATTGAAGTAAGTTGGGCGTTTTTGAATTCACGCCGTGATACCCTAATTGAAGCTGGCCAAGAAAATTTCAACTTGGAATCTGAGTTGGCTAAAATCAATGAAACTATTGAGAAAGCTCAGCAAACTCAAGATTTTCCTTCTCCCGTGGCCGAAGCTTCCGTGAATGTTGAAGTCGATACGGGTATCCCAACTATTTCAAGTCCAGTCGAGCCTGTTGCTGCAAGTCAAGTTGAGCCCGCAACTATTGATACTCCTGCCCAAGTTGAGCCCGTTGCTGTTGATGCTCCTGCTTCAGTACCTTCAACTTCTCAGTGACCAGCTTTAGTTGTTTGAATATCTTTGTTTTTTTATTTATTTGGAAAATTGTGATCAAACCCTTGGTTTCATTTAAGGGTTTATTTTGGAAACGCAAGTCCCCAGACCTTTACATGAGGCAATTTGTATAAACAATTCGTAGCTTTACAACTAAGTACGTACTTAGTCTTAAGTTTTTTTTAAATATTAAGAAGTTTTTTGTTATTGTCTTGAACTTCTGTTTACTTTATTCTTGCCTTTATTTCTAAGGACTTACATAATAATTTACATTTTTATTCTTCAAAAATGCTTCTGTCAAACTTATGACTAATTAATTTAATCATAAGTTCTATAAAAGAGGGACCTTTTATATTCGACACTTAATAAAGAAGACGTCTCAACTTCATAATGGTGTTTAACATACGATAAAAGAAATAGGAACACACATGTTTCTTTGAAATAACTTTGACAAGTTTTTATTTGAACCTTGTCTAGTTTTGAATAACACTTTACATGTATTTGAATTACATCTATAACTTTCTCGTAACTGTTTTTCTTGTAATAGATTTAAGAAAGTAAAAACAATAAACACGAGGTTTTTATTTATAACCCGCTTCAGTACATAGCCTTTACCCTAACTATGGTAAGGTTTTCTTTGGCCTTAGTTCGTGACTTTTACTCTGCACTTTGACTTCTTTGCCTTCTTTATACACATGCCTGTGTATATTATGTAGTCCCCCAAGTGTTTGAGTGTTGAAGTATGAAGCCTCGAGCACTTAATTATTCCTCTCATTTGGTCCTTATCCTGAAAAAGGAAAAACATACGGGGCTCGGAGGTGCGATTATAGATGAAGACTGCTTAACCCGTTTTGAATTTCTATCAGAATATTTGTAACCCTGGGCCGGGAAGTTTAATGTACTCCACGTGCCTTGCAGGTCGTGGCTCATCATTTAGTACGGGCTAGCTTTTTGCCTATCATCTAGAATCGTTAGTAAAATTTTAACAATTCGAAAATAGAATTTTAAAACATAGATACCTGACCGTGGGTATTCCTTAGAAGTAGTATCTCTTCAAATGAACAACATTCAAATGTGAAGGTAGTATTTTGCCATCCATTGTTTCTAATTCATATGCTCTTTTACCTGCAATATCATGAATTCTATAGGGTCCCTCCCATGTTGGACTTAATTTACCCGCATTAGCTGCCTTCGTAGATTGAAAAACCTTTTTGAGCACGAAGTCCCCAATTTTGAAGAATCTGAGGCATGCTCTTCGGTTGTAGTACCGTTCTATGACTTGCTTCTGTGCTACCATTCTTATTAATGCAGATTCCCGTCTTCTTTCAAGTAAATCAAGATTTACACGCATTTCTTCATCATTAGACTCTTCTGTTGCCTGCGTAAACCTCAAACTTGGCTCTCCTATCTCAATGATAATTAAAGCTTCTGCTCCATAAACCAACGAAAATGGTGTTTCTCCTGTGATTGTTTTTGCGGTTGTGCGATATGCCCATAAAACACCAAGTAATACTTCTGGCCAATTACCTTTTGATTCGTCTAAACGCCTCTTCAAATTGTTGATAATGACTTTATTTGTTGATTCTGCTTGCCCATTACCTACCGGATGATAAGGCGTAGATGTAATCCTTTTAATCTGCCAACTTTGAAAGAATTCCGTGATTTGAGCTCCTATAAACTGAGGGCCATTATCGCACACGATCTCCTTTGGTACACCGAATCAGCATATGATATTCCGCCAAATGAAATCTTTCACTTCCTTTTCTCGCACCTATTTGAATGCTCCTGCCTCTACCCATTTAGTAAAATAATCAGTGAGTACGAGCAAAAATTTTACATGTCCTTTTGCTTGCGGTAATGGACCCACGATATCCATTCCCTATTTCATAAATGGCCACGGTGTAATGACCGGATGTAGTAACTCTGCAGGTCTATGCATATTGTTACCGTACCTTTGAAATTTATCACATTTAGCCACGAAACTCTCTGCTTCTTCTTCCATTTTAGGCCAATAATACCCTGCCCTAATTAGGGTTCTTACCAATGATCTTCCTCCTGCGTGATTCCCACAATGCCACTCATGTATTTCTCTCATTACATATTCCGTCTGAGAAGGTCCGAGGCATCTTGCTAAGGGACCACCGAACATTTTTCGGTAAAGATTGCCTTACTTTAAGCAATACCGAGCAGCCCTTTTTCGAAGCGCATAAGCTTTTCTCTTATCTTCAAGGACGGTACCATACTGCAAAAAAGCAACAATCTCGTTCCTCCAATCCTAAGTTAAATTATTAAAATTTACCTCTTTCTTATTGAGGTCGAGAACTGAATGAAACAAATGAATAACTGAAGCATTTTCATTGCTTTCCACGTCTGCCGCAGATGCAAGATTAGCTAGGGCGTCAGCTTCAACATTTTCATCCCTTGGTATTAATGTTACTTTCCAGGTTTGAAATCGCTTTATCAAATCTCGTACCTTCGCTAAGTATTGCTGCATCCTTGCTTCCCTGGCCATATAAGTCCCCATCATTTGATTAACTACGAGCTGTGAATCGCTTTTGATTGTAATCTGATTTATGCCGAGTTCTCATGCCAGTTCTAAACCTGCAATCACAGCTTCATACTCTGCCTCATTGTTAGTTATAGAATGACATTTTATGGCTTGTCGAATGGTTTCACCCATAGGTGGTACCAAAACAATCCCTAAACCTGCACCTTTTACGTTAGATGAACCATTAGTGAATAAAGTCCATGTTCCCGGGTTAGCTTCATTGAACACCTGTAATTCTTTTTCTGATTCTAATTGCATCCCTTGGCTAAAATCATCCATGAAATCAGCTACCACTTGAGATTTTATAGCAGTTCTAGGTTGGTATGTGATTTCATATTCATTTAATTCTATAGCCCACTTAGCTAACCTACCTGACAATTCATGCTTATGTAATATATTGCGTAATGGATAAGCAGTTACTACAGCAATAGGATGACATTGAAAATAAGGCCTTAATTTTCTATATGCCATGATTAATGCAAGTGCAAGCTTTTTCCAACTGAGGGTACCGTGTCTCTGCATCTAACAAAGATTTACTAACATAATAGATCAGAGATTATTTACCTTGGTCTTCTCGGACTAAAACATCACTTACCGCTAATGTGAGCGCATGATTTTTGCCCTATATATGAATTATTCCCAGAAATTCAAACAAAATGATTTCTCTTTATTTTTGCAATGTTCGCGAATTTTGGTGTCATTCTCTGATAATTGTTTGCATTAATTCATATGAAAAATACAAAAATACGTATTTTCTTAGGATCCAATCTCATATTTTAGGTTAAGTTGTTTTAGAACAAAATATGAGAAAAATAAAAAAAATTGTTCACTTTTGCATTTTTATTGTTTTAATTGTGAATTCATCACGAAATAGTTTTTTTAAAAACAATTTTAGGCATTAATTAGTTTTAATTTTGAAATATATTAGGACTTTATTTTTGCAATTTTGTAAAATCAATAAAATACAAATGAAAAAACAAAAAAAAGGAAAGAGGAAAAATTAGAAAAAAATAAAAGGAAAAACAATTAAAAAAGGAGGTGGTCTTAAAAAGACCCAAAGTTTGGGCCAATTCCGTTCTTAAACCCCCCCCCCCCCCCAGCCCAAACGGATCCCAGCCCCAAACGGAAACCTGGCCTACCCCTCTCCTAACCCAAACGACGCCGTTTGGCGTCGTCAAATCTGAGCCCTTAATCGTGTTAATCCAACGGTCCGCAACCCTGCCCTATTTTGACATAATAATGTCCTAAATCCCCATTAAACCTAAAACCAGTTGCTTCTTCCTCGTACCCTCTCTGAGCCTCGCCGGAATCCTTCGCCGGCGGGAAACGCCACATACGCCGTTCACCCCCAAATTTACACCACAGATTCCCCATGAACTCCCCTTTCCAACCCTACCTTTGGTTTCTTTCGAATCATAGCCAAACATTTCGAATAATCAGTCAAAGTTTTCCGGCCAAAACGCAAAGTATGCCAAACACCACCAAATTTACACCATAGACTCGCCTTAACCTTCTCATCCCAAAAACCTAAGCCGTGTTCCTCGAATCTCACCAGAATTGTTCGAATTTGGATTTGAATTTTTCCGGCCAAAAATCCTAACCCAAAATCTTTGTGATTTTGGACCGTAATATCCTTAACCATGTGTTCACTTGTAAAAACACATGGTTAGGGATGTTATGTGTCAAAAATCTGGAAAGATTCGGACGTCAGCGGCTGGCCGGAGTTTTTTTTTCGTGCTTCAGTGAGTTTTCTTGTTTCATTCTTACTTTCATTTTTTCTTTTTCCTTTTTGCCTTTCTGCATGAGTGAAGTTTTAGTTACAGTTTTTGATTTTGATTTCGGTAAGTGTCTTGTTAATCTTGTGTTTATTTTGTGTATTAGTATAGTTTAATTTTCTTTCTTTTGGCTCTTCGTTCCATTTATGTTAGTCAGTAAGCTTTTCCCATCTCTAGTTCTAATTTGGTTTGATTCACGCTTTGTTTAGTAATCGATCACAGTTTTAATTTTAGAATCGTCTTAATCGATTAGTTTTGGGTCGATACAATTCTGTCCGTTAACTGTTAGCTATAGGTTTAGGTTAATGTCGATTCTTTCTTCTGTTTAGATTTTGAATACTTATTTAATATTGGGTCGTTGGTATAATTAGATTGATCTGTGTCCTGTTTATATGAAGTTGGATTTGGAAGTCATTTGAGACTGATTTCAGTTATTATTAACTGTTTGTTCAATTTTAGTATTAATTGAGATAGTGTTTAAGATAGGTGTATTGGATATAACTGAGTAAGTCGTTTGTTAATTAACTTTAGTTAAGTTTTAGCTAGGGTGAGGGGATTGGGATCAGTTAACCTTAGTCTGTAATTTTCAGACTATTGGAAGGGCATTTTAGGCATAGAAAAAGTGTAGTTTCTTTAGGAATAGTAATTTCAAGTAGGGGTAAGGGTAGTATAGGTATTTTGGGGGTAGAAGAGCATCCTAGATCCTTCTAGATAGGGGTGTAAGTGAATATTTCAAGAAGTAAGGAGTAATAACTTAGGCAACAAGTCAGTAACTAAGGGACTAATCTGAAAATAAGGAGGGACTAATAGGGAAAACAGAAATGTGAGGGTTGCCCCTCCTTTGGCCTATAAAAAGGCATGAATAGTGCTGTGAATAAGGGTTTTTTTTTGGAAGCCAAAAACTTCCCCCAAAATCATTCTGTAGATCTGATCTTCCTAATTTGAATTTCAAATCTCAAAACCTTCAAAAAAACAAACAAAAAAAGAAAAATTTAAAAAAAAAACACACTGTTCCATTGAAAACTCTAAGTTGATTTCGATTTCTTTGGGTACTGATTCACACCATTAGTTCCAGCTTTGGTTGCTGAAGTTCAAATGTTCATTTCGAGTGAATTTGGGTCTAATTAAGTTGGTTTTTGGTTGAGTTTTTCTCCATTGAAGTTTCAGAAGTATTTTAAGTTCAATTTCTAGTCTATTTTGGTGCCTTCGAGTGATTTGTGGTTGATATCTTAGTTTCGTTTGGTTTCGAACTTTTTCTGGACTGTGATTCTACTTTCTGGGTTGTTTATCACCTGCTGTTGTTGACCTCACTTTTACTTCTTCCTTCACACTTCCAGGTACATGTTTTGTAGCTCTCAAGTCTATGGAAATGAAGTAAATATGCTATTTGAAGTTGATCTCTGAACTCCTCCTGTTTTTGTTTGATTTTAATGTGTAAAACAGTTAGCTTACTCGATATTTCATGTCATTTGTGTACTAGACTGATCCTGGATTGTATATATTGGATTGAAGAACTGTTGAGCATGAGTTTGTTCATTTGGACTATTAAGTGGGTGCTTGGGTATTTAGATTCGTGTATGTAATCAAAACTGTGGACTATTAGACTGATATTCGTCATTTAGCTATGTTATAGTGTAATTTCAGTTGGTGTAGTGTAACTTGGAAATCAGGAGAAACTAGAACAAAAAAAAATGATTTGAGATCCATGACTTCTATTCGTGTTAATAACTGGAGATTGAGTAGGAAATCAGTATGTAGTTTGGGTCAGCTTAGAATAAATGTTCGTATTGCCCTGTGTTAATTCAAAAACAGGAATTAGAAGTAGTTAAAGTGTAATTGCTTCAAAATATTCCAATCACTCTGAAATTGGTTCGTAAGTATCGTTAATTGGTATAGCTGTGTCAAATTCCACAATTTGTTTGAGAATTGGTTTATGACTGGCATGTGGTTTGTTGGTAGTTTAACTTGTTAATCACCATTAGTTTACCTTAAACACTTTAATTAGCCTATTAATGGTAGTCCTTGTCCGAGTGTTATCACATCCAGTTTAAAGTAAATTGTCAATTGCTATAATCTCATTTCATTGTTGTACTGATTGGATTTTGGTTTGAAAGCTTGGGCTCAATATTGGCCAGCCAGGCCTACTCCCTTTTAACTTAATCGGTTTGAGGCCTGGAGGATATCATTTGACTTGGGCCAAAAGGTAATTCTAGAAGCCCAAGGCTGGACAGAACCAAAAGCGAAGCATGCCTTACCTGCTTGTTACTTGGGCTAATTGCAAAAGCCCAAGATTACTAAAGATCCGAATCATGGACAACCCCGGATTAAAAATAGTAACTCTTAAACAATGCTAATTAATTAGGACTTTTACTTTTATTCATAGAGACAATTAAGTAGAAAATTATAGAGTGCCTTAGATTTGCCTTTTAAAACAAAATGAGATGAGCCTCGCTAAAACAAAACACATAAATTGTGGGGCCCTCGTTAAATAAGTACATTAAAATACTTAGAATTTGGGAGGGCCGTTTAGCGAATTTCACGGCCTTCCCCAAAATAATATTACGTTAGAATCTTTAGACGCGATTTAATTAAATTACTTTCTTAAACTCGGGTGCGCATTGATGTGACCCAAATCCAAATCTCGACGAAGTCAAAATGTGTTGATAACCACGGGTGCATTGATTGCGACGCGGTTCGAAATGCATTTTCACGACGTCGCAGGTCTTTTAAAATAAATAATGATAAAGTGGTGTAAAATTAATAAAAGGCACATAGGTTAGCATGTATTGAAATCAGATAAAATCAAATACAACAGTTAAGCGACCGTGCTAGAACCACGGAGCTCGGGAATGCCTAACACCTTTTCCGGGTTAACAAAATTCCTTATCCGGATTTATGGTTCGCTGACTGTTAACAGAGTCATAATTTTTCTCGGTTCGAGATTCAACTGGTGACTTGGGACACCATTAATCTCCCAAGTGGCGACTCTGAATCTCTTAATAAAATAAATCCCGTCTCGGTTGTCCTTTAATTGGAAAAACTCCTTATACACCCTTCCCGGGGTGTAATGCCAAAAGGAGGTGTGACAGCTCTGGCGACTCAGCTGGGGACCGAACCCAGAATCTCTGGTTCAGGGTTCAGAATTCGAGCTTAGATAAATTGTTGTATTTGATTGTATCTGATTTTCCTGCATGTTTTGTGCTGAATGTGCTAAATGTTACCGCTTTGATATTATCTGAACTGTATATAAACTGTGCCGACACCCTTCTCTCTTCACCTCCGGGGATGTGCTTACTGGTTGAGACTCCCTATTCTGTTAGTGTCATACCTTGAAATAAGAAAGAGGCCGGACAAGTTACGAAGTCAGATGGCCTTTTGGTTCCCGGTAAGTTGCCCCCTCCTCGACTTGAGTTGTCCGCTCGGGTACACAGTCTAGAACACCGACTCAGGATTTGAACATAGAATAACATGACTTCATGTCGGATCCCTCGTAGGAACGATTATTTGCATCATGTTGCATTTGACTTAGGGGACTCAACACAGGGGTTGAGTCCGTCTAGGACTAGCAACCTGAAATGAAAAGACCATCCTGATGCATCCTATTTGTGCTGTGCATTTATTTGTTCCGAACCCTCATGTTGACCAGTTTTTTTGAATCTCGGGAACGTTGGAAAATTGAAAAAAAAAGAAGAGGAGAAAAAGAGAGAAATAACAGTTAGGGAGTTAATTGATTATTTTAGAAAAAACCAATGCCCAAACACTGTCGAAACTCTGCCGAAATTTTGAGAAAATGAAAAAAAAGGAAAATGTTTTGTTTTGTTTTACTAAAAAAGGCAAAGAAAAATAGGAAAAGATTCTTTTATTTCTGGAAAGTTGGTTGTTGAAAAGAAAAGGGATAAAAGAGTCTTTGTTTTAATTTGAAAAAAAACATAAGTTGTTTCATTATTTGTTGAAAATAAAAAGTAACAGAGTCTTTTATTTTTAGTTTGGAAAAATAGGTCGTTTATTGTTTGTCGAAAATGAAAAAGAAAAAAAGAGAGTCGTTATTTTGTCTTGTTTTCAAAATAGAAAAGGAAAAATAGTTTGTCGTGCCATGGAAAATGAAAAGAAAAGAGTCTTATTTTCAAAGATAGTTCGGTTAATTTGCCCGAACTACGCAGGTTTGATTCTCACAGGGCGTGAGATACGTAGGCAACCCTCATCGGGTCCAACCTCCCCTTTGCAAAAATAGCCAAAAAATGTCAAATTTTTTATTTTTCGTCGCAAATAAGTTGGGCGATGCCGTTTTGTCAAAAATAGCCCAATGTTCCCAAACGGAACGCCGGAAGGCTGACCTTGCATAAATAGCCACCTTTGGTCATGTTTTCATTTTTTGACCCTCACAGCCTTAAGTTTTCTTCCTCGAGGCGTTGAAAGGCCGTGTTGCAATACCGGGTCTTTTATCTTAATTTGAAAAAAAAACAAGTAAAGAGTTGTAAATAAGTCAAGTAGGGTCGTCTTGTCATAAATAGCCGAATGTCCCCAAAAGGAACGCTAGAAGGCTGACTTTGCAAAACGACCATCTTGGTCAATTTTTGATTTTTGACCGGTTGACTTTCGCAGCCTTAAAATCTTTGTTCCCGAAGTGCTGAAAGGCCGCGTTTGAGAATCGAGTTCTTCATTTTTAAAATCTGAAAATATATAGGTAACTTTATTTTGAGTCGAAAATATAGATAGTTTTTTTCTTGAGTCGAATAACAGTTTTTCTTTTGCTTAATCGCCTTAATAAATGTGCAGGATGAGCACGATGCTAAATGAGCCCTTTTCAATAATGACCAAAATCCCTTCTGAGTTGCGATTATGGTGGAATGACTTAGGCAAAGAAGGGCAAGACGAAGTGAAAAAGTATTTGAAAGATCTCCCAGATTTATTAGACATTCAGTCTCGGGGGGGATATTATCAGGGCATTGGTCTCTTATTAGGATTCAACACATAATGTATTTCATTTCTCGGACTTTGAGGTCACCCCGACATTGGAAGAAATAGCGGGGTACATCGGAAGTGACCAAGTTCCGTTGAGGTTCAAATACTTAATTGCTCCCAAGGCCGTCACCGTACACCGATTTTTGGATTCCTTGAAAATACCCCGAACAGTTCATCATCCAGATTTTGCAAAGGGTTTCTGCAGTCTTCGCTTCATATATGATAGATATGGCCACGTGAGCGGGTTCAGTAATCCAGACTTTAAGCTATGCAGTAGAAGTAACCGACAAAAATGGAAGGAGCACAGACGGGTGTCTTTTATGATAGCTTTTTTGGGCCTCATAGTATTCCCAAGGAAAGATGGAAATATTGATTTGAAGGTAGCTGGGGTCGTCAGTACCTTGCAAACCATGGAAAAAAGCACTATGGCACCTATGATCGTAGCTGACATCTTCCGGGCTCTCACTGCTTGCAAAGCTGGGGGCAACTTTTTTGAGGGATGTAACTTGTTGTTACAAATATGGATGACTGAGCATTTGTGCCCCCGCTCTCAGCTCTTGAGTTATGGTTCGTTTGAGAAAACTTGTATAGGAGAATTTTACACAAGAATCAAAGGGGCTAGTCTATCTGAAGGAGTCACGGCTTGGACATCATTATTTCGGACCCTCACTGCCAGCCAGATATAGTGGGTGCTCGGATGGTTGCCTGTCGAAGAAGTCATATATATGCCAGCGGCCAGGCCGCATTTTCTGTTGATGGGACTCAAAAGCATCCAGCCCTATGCGCCATATCGGGTTCTGAGGCAACTCGGGAGGTATCAAGTAGTACCGAGAGATGAAGATCTGAGTACCCAAGTGGTCGAAATTAGTCCTGACGGTCGGTTCCCCAAAGAAGAAGTTCGCCAAATCTGGAGTGAGTGTCAACATTTGATGGCAAACACTTGTGTGTCAAATAGGGCTAAAGGGGAAGTTGCCCCGGGGTATCATGATTGGTTCAGAGGTGATGTGGCGTGCGGAAGACTGTCTAAGAGACCCTATCTCGAAGATTTCGCCGAGTCATCCCAAGAGCAGTGGGATTGGTTAGCAAAAGAAGAAGGCTATCGAGCTGAGATTGGTAAGCTGAAGCAACAAGTTGAAAGTCTGAAATTCGAGAACAGCGTACAGGTTGCCACGGATCAAGGTGAGAAGAACAGACTGGCTCGAGAAAACGAGGCGCTTAGGGCCCAAATCCGGCAATTGAGGATAACCGTCGATAAGCAACCAAGGAGCCGATCAGATGAGCAATTGATAAAAAGGCTGGAAAATGAAGTCAGGGAATGGCGGGATGAATTAGAAAAATCTGAGAATATCATGGCAGAGCTTAAAGCGCAGTGGGCTACAAGAACAGAGGAGCGTCGCCAGTACTTGAATCAGTTGAAAAGGGACCATGAGAAAATTGTTGCTAATTTAAAGAGAAAAGTGGTTGCCCTTGAGGGTAAAGCGGTTAGGCAGGCTAGAGATTTTAAAATTGAAAGTGGACATTGTTATGACTTGTTGGCCCAAATGGAGGTAGAAGTGCAGCAGTTGCAAGATCAACACCTGCAGGACTCTCGAGCATTAAAGACGTGCAACGATCAGATAAGACGCTTGCTTATAGAAAAGAAGCAAACAAAAGACAGGATTAGAGCCATTGCTCATACCATTTTCAGGAGATGTCGGGTTTGTGAAAACATGACCTATACTACTTTTGTCTCAGCAGTAATGATCTATATAAAGCGAACCATGAATGAATTAGAGCAGTTTGAAAGGGATTTGGATCCTAGGCCCGCGACGAGGCCGAACGACGCCCCGCGGACACCTAAGTTTGAAGCACTAGAGTATGCATAGTCCGTGTCTGTAGTTTTCTACCTTTTGAGTCTGTCTTTTGTCTGTCCGTTGTCTTTTCAGGTCAAGTATGTTTGCAGTCTTAGAGTCTGTGTTTGCTTTTAATTTGCGTCTGTTAGTTTCATTCCGAAAAGTGTTTAGTTTGTAATAGTTTGTTTTAGTAATGAAAATTGAAAATTTCAAAAATTCTTATTTCCACCCTTTATTTTTGCATTTATTTTCACGAACTACGCTTGGTCTGATTCGTACGGGGTCACGATACGTAGGAAATCTCCATAGGATTCGACCGTAATCGTAAGAAAAGAAAAAAAAAAGAAAAAACAAAGAAAGAGAGAAAGAAAGAAAAGAGCGGAAAAACAAAAAGAGAAAGAGAAAGCAAGAAATGAGCGGGAACACAAAAGAGAAAGAAATAGAAGAAAGAAAAGAGCACAAGAGAGGGTTAAGGTGAGAAATTTGAAAGAAAGGTAAAAAGAAACAAGGAACGAGATGCTGGGATGACGCATGCGATCGAGCAAATGCATAATAGAAACGAATAACTGTATAAGTGCATTCATACCAACGTGCGGTTATCGAATCTGTTAAAACTTAATCGCTAACAAAGTGGTTGTCTAAATGTGTGAGTCCAGGCAGGTGGTTAGTTGATTGGCAGTTCTGGCAACTCACCCGTACAACACCCGGTCGAAATATAAAGTAAACATGATAGGACAGGACTCGGAAATCAGCCTCGTGGACCCTGCAAATGAAGTTGAGGTAACAGATGTGGGTGCTATGAAAGAAGAGATGAGGAAACTAAAAGCACAAATGGCCGAAATGCATCGGGTATGGTCCCAGAGAAATCCAGCACCACTATACCCCGCTAATCCATCTTACATCCCACCTCTGGCTCAGGCTCAGGAGCTCATCACTCCCCACACATCTTCAGCCTTCCCCTATCACACCCAGGCTATGGTACCACTTCATACGCCCCTCCAGCTCCACCACCCAAACAGAACCCTCCCCCACCTATGGTTCCAGTCTTCGTGGCACCTCCCCCAGCCACATTACATAGATCGTCCAGTGAGCCGCTATTCCAAGCTCACGACACCCAAATTTACCCTCCCAAACCCACTTTTAAAGCACCTGAACCATATACCTATACACCCCATTTTGAAATCTCGGGAGAAGTTGAGAAACCGGTTAAGAATGCAGAACATGAGGAAGTGATTCATAAAGTCAAAAGCTTGCAGAACATGCATGGTTTAGGCAACCAAGTCAGCGTTGCATACAAAGATTTGTGCCCTTTCCCTGATGTCCAGTTGCCCGCAGGTTTCAAAATGCCCAAGTTTGATTTGTACGAGGGACATGGCGACCCGGTGGCCCACCTCCGAGGTTTCTGCAATAAAATGAGAGGAGCTGGGGAGAAGGATGAATTGCTGATAGCCTATTTTGGTCAAAGTCTGAGTGGGTCCGCACTGGAATGGTACACGAGACAGGACCCTGGCCGATGGTATACATGGGATGATTTGGCACAAGCATTCATTGGCCATTTTCAGTATAACCTTGAGATAGTCCCCGATCGTCTGTCATTGTTGAAGCTGGAAAAGAAGCCCAGAGAAAGTTTTAGAGAGTTTGGTTTCCGCTAAAGGGAACAAGCAGCAAGGGTTGATCCTCCGATGAGGGAGAGAGATGGTAGATTACTTCTTGCAAACATTGGAGCCTACCTATTTTGGTCATCTAGTGACATCTGTCGGAAAGTCGTTTAATGAAGTGGTAAAGATGGGAGCCATGATTGAAGAGGGATTGAAGTCTAACAAAATCTTGAGCTACTCGGCATTGAAAGCAACCACCCAGGCCATCCAAAGCGGTACTGGTGGTGTGCTTGGAAAGAAGAAGAAGGAAGAAGTTGCTACGGTTGAAACTAGTACTTGGTCCAGGCCCAATAACCCTCCACCCTACTACAACCAACCCAGACCCCACCATCTAAATTATTTATATACCCCATATGGCCCACCACAACATTACTACCCACCACCAGAACCACACTTTTCTGTTCACCACGCCCAGACGTATACTCAATCCCCGACGCACTCGCAATGGCGTGCACTGGTTCTCCAAAACACATATCCACCTCCACAAAACACCTATCCACCTCCCAAGGATAGTAGACCAGGAACTGGCTTTCGCCCAAACCAAGATTTTAGGAATTAGAAGGCCCCAAAACAAAAAACATTTACTCCGTTGGGAGAATCTTACACCTCTCTTTTCCACAGATTGAAACAGTTGGGAATGTTGACCCCAATTGAGCCCAAAGTACCAAATCCCCCTCCCAGAAACCTGGACCATTCTGTTAGCTGTGAGTATTGCTCAGGGATGTCGGGGCATGATACTGAGAAGTGTTGGAAATTGAAGAACGCGGTGCAGGAACTTATTGATAATCGCCGTATTGAGGTACAGGATCCGGAGGCGCCAAACATTAACCAAAACCCGTTGCCAGCACATCATGCGACTAACATGATTGAACTGATACATAAGGGAACAGAGCCTAAAAAGCCCTCGCAGATGGTCATGATGATCCGTTCTATTGAAGCCAAGGGAAAGGCAGTTGAGGTAAAGCCAGTAATTCATCCAGAAGATATAAAAGATGAGCCGTTGGTAGTAATGGGGAAAAGGGCCATTTGTCGATGCAAAAAAGCCAGAGCTAACCAAGTTAGTGGTAACAGGGGCATCATCTACGCCCGTGGTTGTTGTGAAAGGGGCCTACATAGAACCAGTTGTCATAAAGCCGGTAGTCTAATTACCCGTGGCTGATAGCAAAGTCGTGCCGTGGAAATATGACAAGGTAGTGGTGACATACAAAGGAAAGGAAATTGAGGAAGAGAGTTGTGAAGCATAAGGATTAACTCGGTCGGGACGTTGTTTTGCTCCCGAAGAGTTGAGAAAGGCTAGGGGCGCTAGAGACAATCCAGGGCTAGTCAAGAAGGATGTGACGGAAGAAGAGGCAGAGGAATTTTTGGAAAAGATAAAAGTGCAAGATTATTCCATTGTTGAACAATTGAGAAAAACACTGACCCAGATCTTGTTGTTGTCATTATTGATCCATTCTAACGAGCATTCCCGAGCTTTGATAAAGATATTGAATGAAGCTCATGTGCCCGATAAAATTTCAGTGAATCATCTGGAGACAATTGCCAACAAGATCTTTGAGGTAAACAGGGTAACATTTTATGATGATGAATTGCCTGTGGAAGGCACAGAACACAATAAAGTTATCTACTTGGCGGTCAAGTGTGAAGATTCAATGGTTACTCGGGTGTTGATCGATAACGGGTCAAGTGCTAATATTTGTACGTTGTCCACATTGAACAAGTTAAAGATTGACGATGATAGAATCCGAAAAAATAGTGTTTGTGTTCGAGGGTTCGACGGAGGGGGAACAAACACAGTGGGGGATATTATACTCGAATTGACTATTGGCCCAGTTGAGTTCACTATGGAATTTCAGGTGTTGGATGCTGCAGTGTCCTACAATCTTTTGTTGGGTCGACCATGGATCCACGCGGCCAAAGCAGTGCCTTCCACACTGCACCAAATGGTCAAGTTTGAGTGGGACAGACAAGAAATTGTGTTATATGGGGAAGATCCCACATGCGCCATGAATGATGCCATTGTGCCCATTATAGAAACTGAAGATAATAAGGGACCATGAGTTTATCAGGTCTTTGACACGGTCGCGGTGAACAGAGTGCCCGAGGGTAAAAGCATTCCATGTCCCAGGGTGGCAGCTGCGAACGTCATGGTAGTATCAGAAATGCTGAGTAATGGGTTCGTGCCAGGAAAAGGTCTGGGGGCTGAGCTTCAGGGCATTGTACAACTTGTTTCTCTACCCAAAAACCTGGACACCTTCGGACTGGGGTTCAAACCAACAGCATCAGATGTTAGAAAGGCTCGTAAGTTGAAAAAGAAAGCTTGGGTTCTTCCCAAACCGATTCCATGCCTATTCAGGTCCTTCGTCAGGCCGGGTGTCAAACAACAGTTATTGGCGAATTTGTCGGGCCCACTGATTGATGCAGATGGGAACTTGGATAAGGTATTCAAGAGGGTATTTGCTGAAGTGAACATGATTGAGGCCGGGGAAGGGTCAAGTAAAGCAGACATACAATACATCGGGCCACATGCTAATATCAACAATTGGGAAGCTACTCCTCTTCTAATTCGGAGGGAGTCGTGGTAGTGGGTTTTGTCTTCCTTTTGTTCACCTGGATTACTCCAGGGTTTGTAATTCAGTTGCTATGTTCCGTCCGTTTGGATGAGTTAAAACCCTGTTATCTTTACATTCAATGAAATGCAATTTTCTTCTTTCTTCATTCCTAATTTTATTTCCATTTTTCTTTTCTTTTGTACAGTTCTTTTTATGCTGATATCAATGACAGACATGCATGAGGAATCTTCGGCCCAGTTTTAAAAGCCAATCTAACTCAGAAATAATAATACAAAAAATTGAGTGTGATGATGGGGTGGATTGTAACGACGATGAGGTTTATGAGGAAATTAGTAAAGAATTAAGTCACTTTGAAGAAAAACCCAAACCTAACCTAAATGACACAGAAGCAGTTAATCTAGGGGACCAAGACAATGTGTGGGAAACTAAAGTAAGTGTTCATCTGGAGCCACAACTCAAGGAGGAGATAATTAAAGTATTGCATGAGTACAAAGATGTTTTTGCATGGTCCTACAATGATATGCCAGGTCTAAGCACTAATTTAGTGGTTCACAAATTGCCCACTTACCCGACATTCCCTCCTGTCAAACAGAAACTGAGAAAGTTCAAAACAGAGATGAGTGTAAAGATTTAAGAAGAGGTTACCAAGCAGTTCGATGCGAAAGTCATTCGGGTCACCCGGTATCCTACCTGGTTAGCCAATGTTGTGCCTGTGCCGAAGAAGGATGGCAAGACCAGGGTGTGTGTTGACTATCGGGATCTCAACAAGGCAAGCCCGAAAGATAATTTCCCATTGCCGAACATCCATATTTTGATCGATAATTGTGCCAAGCATGAGATTGGTTCTTTTGTGGATTATTACGCAGGTTATCATCAAATTTTAATGGACGATGAAGATGCAGAAAAGAAGGCATTTATCACTCCGTGGGTAACGTATTGCTATCGGGTCATGCCGGTTTGAAGAATGCTGGGGCAACCTACATGAGGGCGATGACAACAATATTCCATGATATGATACATAAAGAAATCGAGGTGTACGTGGATGATGTGATAGTGAAGTCCAGATAGCAGTCCGACCATGTCAGAGATATGAGAAAGTTCTTTCAAAGGCTTCGCAGGTATAATCTCAAGCTCAATCCTGCAAAGTGTGCTTTCGGGGTGCCATCTGGGAAGTTGTTGGGGTTTATAGTCAGTCGTTGAGGTATTGAGCTAGACCCGTCAAAGATCAAAGTTATTCAGGAATTGCCACCTCCAAGAAACAAAACTAAGGTGATGAGTTTGTTGGGAAGATTGAATTATATCAGTAGGTTCATCGCTCAACTCACGACAACTTGTGAGCCGATTTTCAAATTGTTAAAGAAGGACGCTGCGGTCAGATGGACCGATGAATGTCAGGAGGCTTTTGATAAGATAAAGCGGTATTTGTCAAACCCACCCATGTTGGTCCCGCCAGTTCCAGGGAGGCCTTTGATTCTATATCTGACGGTTTTGGATAATTCATTTGGCTGTGTACTGGGGCAGCATGATGTTACGGGCAGAAAGGAGTAGGCTATCTATTATCTCAGCAAGAAGTTCACATCTTACGAGGTTAAGTATACTCATCTAGAGAGGACATGTTGCGCCCTAACTTGGGTGGCACAGAAGTTGAAACATTATTTGTCATCCTACCCTACTTACCTCATATCTCGCTTGGACCCATTGAAGTATATTTTTCAGAAGCCTATGCCCACAGGGAGGCTTGCAAAGTGGCAGATCCTGCTTACAGAGTTTGACATTATCTATGTAACACAGACTGCAATGAAAGCACAGGCATTAGCCGATCATTTGACTGAGAACCCCGTTGATGAAGATTATGAACCTTTGAAAACTTATTTCCCGGATGAAGAGGTGATGCACGTTGATGAATTGGAACAAGTTGAGAAGCCGGGATGGAAACTTTTCTTTGATGTGGCTGCAAATATGAAAGGCATAGGAATAGGAGCGGTACTTATTTCTGAAACAGGTCAGCACTACCCTATTACAGCTCGGCTTCGTTTTTACTATACGAACAACATGGCAGAATATGAGGCGTGTATATTGGGATTGAGATTAGCTGTAGATATGGGTGTACGGGAAGTCTTGGTCATGGGTGACTCAGACCTACTGGTACACCAAATTCAAGGAGAATGAAAAACACGGGATTTGAAGCTTATACCGTACCGACAATGTTTGCATGAGCTTTGTCAGCGGTTTCAGTCTATAGAGTTCAGGCACATTCCAAGGATTCATAACGAGGTTGCTGATGCTTTGGCTACTTTGGCGTCGATGTTGCATCATCCGGACAAGGCTTATGTTGACCCGCTGCAGATCCAGGTCCGTGATCAGCATGCTTACTGTAATATGGTAGAAGAGGAACTCGACGGCGAGCCGTGGTTCCATGACATCAAAGAATACATTAGGATGGGAGTATATCCGGTACATGCCACCGGTGACCAGAAAAGAACGATTCGGCGATTGGCAAGCGGGTTTTTCCTTAGTGGATGAGTGTTGTACAAAAGAACTCCAGATCTCGGGTTGTTGAGATGCATGGATGCAAGACAGGCCGCATCTATCATGACTGAGGTACATTTCGGAGTTTGTGGACCGCATATGAGTGGGTACGTTCTGGCAAAAAAGATTCTCCGAGCAGGTTATTATTGGCTCACTATGGAGCGGGATTGTATCAGTTTTGTGCGTAAATGTCATCAGTGCCAAGTGCATGGAGATTTGATTCATTCTCCACCATCAGAACTACATACGATGTCCGCCATGGCCTTTTGTTGCATGGGGCATGGATGTTATTGGGCCAATTGATCCAGCAGCGTCAAATGGGCACAGGTTTATTCTGGTAGCTATAGACTATTTTACCAAATGGGTGGAAGCTAAGACGTTCAAGTCTGTGACTAAGAAAGCTATAGTCGACTTTGTGCACTCAAACATCATCTGCCGGTTTGGGATTCCGAGGGTAATCATCACGGACAATGGAGCAAACCTCAATAGTCATTTGATGAAGGAAACATGTGGGAAATTTAAGATTACCCATAGGCATTCTACTCCATACCG
This sequence comes from Nicotiana tabacum, assembly GCF_000715075.1. NCBI lineage: Eukaryota > Viridiplantae > Streptophyta > Magnoliopsida > Solanales > Solanaceae > Nicotiana > Nicotiana tabacum. Next base: position 141,238,370 of record NC_134099.1, on the reverse strand, counting down.
TCCCAAGGCAAATGGAGCGGTTGAAGCAGCCAACAAGAATATAAAGAAAATACTCCGGAAGATGGTTGAAGGGTCGAGACAGTGGCATGAAAAGTTGCCTTTTGCATTGTTAGGGTATCGCACCACCGTTCATACTTCGGTGGGAGCGACTCCTTATTCATTGGTGTATGGCACCGAAGCAGTAATACCCGCAGAGGTGGAAATCCTGTCTCTGCGAATCGTTGCGGAGGCTGAGATCGATGATGATGAATGGGTAAAAAGCCTCATTGAACAGTTGAGTGTGTCATGGTCAGCTATACCAGCAAAGAATAGCAAGAGCATACAACAAGAAAGTGCGTCCGAGGAAGTTTGAAGTCGGACAGTTAGTGCTGAGACGTATTTTGCCTCATTGGGCCGAAGCAAAAGGAAAGTTCGCCCCAAACTGGCAGGGGCCATTTATGGTAACCAGAGTGTTGTCTAATGGTGCATTGTATTTGACAGATGTAGAAGGAAAATGTGTAGAAATGGCCATCAATTCCGATGCGGTCAAGAGATATTATGTATGATTTCTTCATTTCTGAATGTATCTGTTTGTATTTGGCATATCTTAAAGTTTGAAATGACGAAGTCATTTTGTCCTGCTATCCAAACACTTTTATCCCTTGTTATCCCCTTTGAGCCTTACTTATTTTCATACCCTCTTTCGGAATCAATGGCACTATCAAGGAACACAGGTGCCGAACACAAAGTAAAGAAAAGAAAGGCAAAGGGAAAAAGAAAAGAAAAAGGAAAGAAGAAAAGAAAGAAGAAGAAAAAGAAGAGAAAAGAAAAAATGAAAAGTGAAGGAAAAGAGAAAGAAAAGAAACGAAAAGAAGAATAGAAAAGAAAAAAAAGAGAGGAGAAAAGAAAAGGAAAGAGAAAACACAACAACAAAGGTAATTATGATAAAATGAACTACGTTTGACTTGATCCCGAAAGGGTACGTAGGCAGCCTTACTCCGAGGTTCAGTCATACTCAAAATAAAAATCCAAAAGTCCCCAAGCAAGAAACTGGGGCAGAAGTTGTGATTGTAGTGAGCAGTTGGATTCCGAAAGTTGTAATTTGAACCCATTTGAATTGTTTTGAGCCTTTTATACCTTTCTTTCTAACCCAATCCAAAAGCCTACATTACAGTCCAAAGAAAGACCTTCTGATCAGTTTTTGAGAAATGCCAAGTTGAGCAGGTAGGAGTAACTCACGATAGGGGCAACACTTTGGTTCAAGCAAGAAACAACAAAGTAAAAATGAGAGAGTCTTATTGATGAAAACCTTCACAGGTACCATAAGGCGACGGGAGTTGAGAGAAAAATAAATGAGAGAGTCTTATTGGTGAAAACCCTCGCGGGCACCTTGAGGCGAAAGTGAGTTGAAAATGGTTATTTGGCAAAAGGCCTGTGGGTGGAAAACTATTTCTAGGCACCGCAGGATGAATAAAGTTAAGATTTAGGTAAAGTAATCAAGCGATGGAAATTCTGGGGCAACAAAGTATGGCAATTGAAAGTTGGTTAGTTGGACAGATTGGACCGATTAATCCAAAATGCATGTCATGACCATTGGTACCGGCTGTTCCGCTCAGATAAGTTTCTTTTCCTTCTCTTTTTAAACAGTCATCTGGTTTTGGATTCTTCTTATCCTTAACTCAAAAAATCATTGCATCTCATTTTCTTTTGAGGGTTTTATCTAGCTAAGATGTTTCAGTGCCAGTTTTGTTCAATGCAAGCAAAAAGGACTTCAAAGCTCACTACCATCTTCCGAAAATGGTAAAGCTTAATGTTGTTAGAGCATGGCAACAACAACATGATGTAAAATGGAATATGGGAAGTCGCAGGAAGTTTCATCGGTGGAAGAATTGGGAAATGTTTCGGGAAATGTAAAGGTTCAGACAAAGGGGTGGAGGGTATGGAACAACAGCACAGGTACAAAACATTCAGTTTGTCAGAGGTTGGGGAATTCGAAAGTCAGTCAGAAAGTCAGGCGGTTCAGGGTCAGTTCAAGGAAGTCAGTCAATGCAAAGCAAGGTAGTAGAAGGATTTTTCAGCAAGAATGCCATCAACTACCCACCGTTTTAAACTAACGAAATTTTCTTTGATTGAAACAGGGGCAGAAAAGTTAGTTGTCGAGGAGGAATTCTCCGTGAGGGAAGAGCAGGTATTAACCCAGTTTAATCGCAAGTGTGGCATGGTTAAAATGAAGAGTAGCATGGAGAGATATAAGTTGTTTCAGGTCTGCATTTTAGAGCAAATTGCACAGTGTTGAGGTGGGGAGCCCGCCCCTATAACAGAGGAATACATCTCAGTCTGTAACTTTTAAAGCATGCAAGTTTTAGTTTTCAACCCTTGTTAGTAGGTGGAAACAAGCCCCTGTCACACCTCCTTTTTGCACGCCCAACCCCGAAGGGTTAAATGCGCGAGGGGAGTTTTTCCAATTTAAGTGACAATATTCGAAATGGGATTATTTATTTAATTCAGAGTCGTCACTTGGGAAAGGTTTGGTTTTTGGTGTCCCAAGTCACCGGTTTATCTTGAATCCCAAATCGAGGAAATTTTCGACTTTTCCAAATGAAGTATGCGAACCAGAAATTCTAAGTAAGGAATTCTGTTGACCCGAGGGAAGGTGTTAGGCACCCTCGAATCCCGTGGTTCTAGCACGGTCGCTTAAATTGTTATAATGGCTAAATATCTGATTTAAATACATGTCATGACTTATGTGCTTTTATTAAGTTTAAACCGCTTTTATTATTATCATTTATTTTTATAGAATTGCAACGTCGTGAAAATGTATCTCAAACCACGTCACAATCAATGCACCCGTAGTTGTTAACACATTTCGACTCCGTTGAGATTTGAATTTGGGTCACATAAATGTGCACCCGAATTTAAGAATGTAATTTTAATTAAGTCGCGCCTAAAGAGTCTGAACGCGTTATTATCTTTGGGGGAGATAGTGAATCCCTCCGGAATTCTAAGTATTTTGTTATGATCAATTATTGAGGGCCCCACAATTTGCATTTTTATTTGGCGAGGCTCGTCTCATTTTGTAAAGCAGGTAAACCTACAATGACTACATCTTTATTATGTTTGTCTTTAAGGAATGGAGAAAGAAAAATACATTCTAAATAAATTGCATGCTTGGCCGATTCCGTATTCTTGTTTAATTATCTAATTGGTTATTTATGAGGTGGAATTGTCTTATGCCTTATCTCAACGAGTGAATATGCTGTTAATTTTGCTAAAAGAGATTGCAAGCAAGATTAATAACAAATACTAAACTTACACTAAATGTTCTTCAAGTTCGAATTTAAACTAACTTATTTGGGCTTGATTAATGAAATCGGCTACTTATTAGAAGGTGCTACTAGTTGGATTCGAGACTGCCTAATGGGATTCGGACGTGACGGAGTTAAATTAAATGGTTTAAAGCTATATTGCGTCTGTCCAGGTTAGTAGCAATCCATCTTATACATACAGAATACAACTAAAAAATGAAGTCTAGTTTTGGTGTACCAATTACTCGTGCATTCCACGAATTATATAATTACATCATACGCACAACTAAACAAGCTAAACCATTGTAAGTCAAGATAGTTAAACAAACCAAGTTTTCAATTAAATACAAAGCTACCTGCTATATCTTCTTATTCAAGTTACAATCTAAAGATTTGCTCAAATTTACTAACACTTTATAAGACCATGGGTGCAGCGCCAAGTGACTAAAAATTCTTCGCGTCTTTCATTTCAACTCATTGTTATTGTTACATCGATGTGAGATTCGAAAATGTGTACCTGGATGCTGAAATGCAAAGAAGCAAGGGAAGCAGAAAAGTCAGCAGCAGCAGCAACAAGAATGGCAGCAACAAAGCAATACAACAGCAATGACAATCCCAGGCAAAATGAACCAAAGCAAATAAACCGACGATACATTACCCAATGTCGATTTTTCAAATACTCAAGGGAAAATCCTAAATCTCGACAGAACCAGTAGCCACTTGATGCTAAATTTCAAACAAAAAGGATGAGGAACAGCAGTGTTTTCAGTTTCAAACAAACAAGAATTTCTTTTCTATCTCCCTCCCTAATTTCTGAAACCTCTCTTTCTTATTCAAAACTGTTTTTGTCTAGTTTCAGCTTCTCTCTGTATGTGTGTGTGTATCTATGTATGTGTGTGTGTGTATGCCCTGTCTCTATATCTCTGTGTATGCCTCTGTCTGTGTGTATATCCCTTGTCTGTCTATCTCTGGTATATATATGTCTGTCCTTAACTAATGGAAGCTCTCCTTCTTTATAGCCTAGCATCAGGCCATTTACAGTCTGTAAAACCATTCAGATTCCCTCCTTTTTTACTGTTTTCCCACTCAAACACTTAAAAAGTAAAACCCCTCCCATGATATTCCCCTGACAACCCTTTTATCATCTTATTAAACTAAACAAGGGTATGGGCAGCCTGAATATGGCCTGACAGCACATGCTGTCCCATTTGCTCTAATTATTAAACAACTATAGTGCAAATGCTGCCCAAGAATACACCTGCTATCAATTCAAAACTCAAACCTGAACTGAAACTATAACCTAACTCATAAATGTTTCTGATTCAAATTAAACAACTACCAAGCTATACCCAGTTCCTAGTTGGATTCAAACAAAGTTTCGGCAGGAAACAAAACAAAAATGAATCAAATTGTCACCATTAAACAGCTGAAACTAATCGACGACACGTATCGAATCAACTAAACTAATTATAACATGGAACAAACAGTCGATCAAACAAACACAAATAGGGCATAGACTGTTCTTGACCATTTTGTATGATACAGGGGAAAACCAAGCCTTATTGATTCGACGATATCAATTGAATTGAAATATGTATACTACTACACGGATTCAACACAACAGAATAAACAATCGACCAAATAAAAGATTTTACGAAGATGGAGCACAAAACTGACCACAGAAGTCCCAACATAAACGAACAAACTAAATAAACAGGCTGATAAACTAGTCTAAACTAAAATAGACAACAAAAGGGAAAAAATGAACAAACCTGAAAAACTTAAACACAGATGACCCAGGCCCGAGCTTGATTTACCCATTTGAGGTCGGACAAATCCTAACCGAGGTGTTCTCGAACGAGAACACTTCGATTAGGATCTACTAGACCCCAAACTTTCGTTTTAATCCAACAGACTCCACAAATTCTTGTGTTCTAGGGTTTGATTCTTCAGATTTAGGTTTTTGGGATTTGTGGGTAGATTCGGACCAAACCAAGCTTGGTTTGGTTACGAGGGAGGTCAGGGGATTGTCTAGTGTGAATCTGGGGTGGTTTGGTGTAGGTCAAGGTCCGGCTCAAATCTTCAAATGAAGATTCGAGATGGCGGGGGAGGATTCGAGACCCATGGTTAGTGGATCTGTGTTCAGGGGGTTGAGGTGGTCTTAGGGTGTTAAGGTGGGGGTCACCGGTGTCCTTGCCACCGGGTTTATGGTGAGGGGAAAGGGGGGCGGCTCTAGGGTTCCGTGGGGGTTTGGGTTAGGTGAAGGAGATGACGACGAGGGAGGGGTGCTTGGATAGGGGGCAGGGTACGAGATGGAGGTTTATATACGGGGTGGATGATTTGATCTCGGCCGTTAGATCAATCGAGATCAACAGCCTGGATCCAAAGGTTAAACGAACGGTGTCGTTTGGTTTAGTATTGGGGCCGGGGTTGGTCCGGGTAACGGGTCGGGTAATAGGGTTATGGGTGAGTGATCTGGACCGTTAGATCAATTTGGTTTGATGGACGAGATGGATTGTCCTTGAAACGATGTAGTTTTGGTGTCAAACTACGTCGTTTTGGTGGGCTGGGAGATGGGCTGCTTGGATCGACTGCTTTTGGGCCTCAGATTTAAAAAAGAAAACGGGCCCAATCTGATTTTAAACCAATTTACACCCTTTTCTTTTATTTTCTAATTTTTAAAACACAAAACCTAATTAAAATGAAATTAAACACCCATTAATTAGTACTTAACACAATTATCACACACATATTAACATATTTAAATAGGTAAAAATCACACCATGGCAACAAATAGAATAAAAGATGCATATTTTTTGTGATTTTCCTTTTAATAACCGAATGATGGTTTAATTACACACGACATATATATTTTGTATTTTTTGTTTGATAAGACTAAATAAAAATGGATAGAAACACAAATAACTACCCAAAAAATGTCACGTAAATTCCAAAAATTGTACGGCGAGACCATTTGTTATTATTTTGATTTCTTTTGGGGTGATTTTCGCGTAAACAAAAATCACGTGCTCACAGCTGCCCCTCTTTGTTCGAAAACATGAAGAGTTTTCGTGCAAAGATAAAGTGAGTGGATACAAGCGATTTTTGCCTATTGGAACACTCCATGTGAAGCACATTTTTGAAAGATTTGACCGAATCTTCACTTCAAAGATTTCCTACATATCCTGGGCTAAACAGGAATCAGGTCAATGTAGTTCGGGAAACTTTGGTAGCTGGGACTACCATGGGATCGCAATGCTTGCTGTACTGTTGTTGCTGTTGCCACTGTTGCTTTACTGACCGCCTTATTACAACCAAAGGAAGATTGAAACTGAACTAACTACTTATGCTTGTCAACTGCTAGTTACAAGATTCCTATCTATGATTCTTTTGCAACTTGATCTTGGGTCTTAGCTGATTCTGCTTGTAGACCTCGATCCGAATTTTGATACTGGCAAGTTGTAAACGCCTGTTTATTTCTGCGATATTGAGTGAGACGGGATTGGCAGAACTCGGGACCCCGATCAAATCTTGGAGCGATCCGCCCTTCGTTTTTCCAAATATCTCGGAACATCTTCTTTTGTCTTTTCTTCTCTTCTCTATTCTGGGTTGAGACTCATCTCGTGGGTCGTCTCGATCCATGCGTCTCAAGGTCAGACCTGCGGGGAAAAACAGACGAACGAAATGTTCTACCCCAGTTTCACTAGGAAAATTTCGTGAGTTAATTGCCAGGAAGTTTATAGAATTGATGAAGGGATTGGAAAATTTCAGTCTACAAAATGCCAACTCCGGGATTGGAGCCCTAATGTCGCCATAAGGTAAAATGCTCAGTTCAGGGTTGGAGCCCTAATGCTGGCTAACAGACAAGTGCTCAGTTTAGGGTTGGAGCCCTAATGCTGGCTAAATGGAAAATGCTCAGTTCAGGGTTGGAGCCCTAATGCTGGCTAAATGGAAAAAGCTCAGTTCAGGGTTGGAGCCCTAATGCTGGCTAACAGACGATGCTCAGTTCAGGGTTGGAGCCCTAATACTGGCTAAATGGAAAAAGCTCAGTTCAGGGTTGGAGCCCTAATGCTGGCTAACAGACAATGCTCAGTTCAGGGTTGGAGCCCTAATGCTGGATAAATGGAAAAAGCTCAGTTCAGGGTTGGAGCCCTAATGTTGTCTAACAGACAGATGCTCAGTTCAGGGTTGGAGCCCTAATGCTGGCTAAATGGAAAAGCTCAGTTCAGGGTTGGAGCCCTAATGCTGGCTAACAAACAGATGCTCAGTTCAGGGTTGGAGCCCTAATGCTGGCTAAATGGAAAAAGCTCAGTTCAGGGTTGGAGCCCTAATGCTGGCTAACAGACAGATGCTCAGTTCAGGGTTGGAGCCCTAATGCTGGCTAAATGGAAAAAGCTCAGTTCAGGGTTGGAGCCCTAATGCTGGCTAACAGAACAATGCTCAGTTCAGGGTTGGAGCCCTAATGCTGGCTAAATGGAAAAAGCTCAGTTCAGGGTTGGAGCCCTAATGCTGGCTAACAGACAGATGCTCAGTTCAGGGTTGGAGCCCTAATGCTGGCTAAATGGAAAAAGCTCAGTTCAGGGTTGGAGCCCTAATGTTGGCTAACAGACAGATGCTCAGTTCAGGGTTGGAGCCCTAATGCTGGCTAAATGGAAAAATCTCAGTTCAGGGTTGGAGCCCTAATGCTGGCTAACAGACAGATGCTCAGTTCAGGGTTGGAGCCCTAATGCTGGTTAAATGGAAAAAGCTCAGTTCAGGGTTGGAGCCCTAATGCTGGCTAACAGGCAATGCTCAGTTCAGGGTTGGAGCCCTAATGCTGGCTAAATGAAAAAAGCTCAGTTCAGGATTGGAGCCCTAATGCTGGCTAACAGACAGATGCTCAGTTCAGGGTTGGAGCCCTAATGCTGGCTAAATGGAAAAGTGCTGGGGATACTAACTGACCCCTTTTTTGAGTTTTTTCTTTTCTTTTTTTTAGTAAAATGTAAAAGAGAATTCTGTGGAAACTTCCCTTTTGAGTGGATTCCTTATTGCCAAACTGTTTCTTGCACTCGTGTATTTCTTTTTCTTCTTCGGGCGATACCTGCTTCTTGCACGGTTGTCTTGGATCATACCTGTTTCAACTTTTCAAACAAAGAAATAATCGTCAGTTCGAAAACGGCGGTTGGTTCGGTGACCTTGATTGTTCCAGTTGTTTTATTGTGTCCTCATTTCTGGTGAAAAATTCTGCCATTGATTGGACTCAAAGGTGAAACCCTTTTAGACTGCTCAGACTCGCATTTCCAGATTCTGTGATGATTTGCTCGCATAAGGTTTTGGTTCTTCCATCCCATTCTGTTTGGGGATTTTGAGTGGGGACTTTTACTGGTGGGAATCTGTGGGGATTTGTACAAGGCGGGACCCTTGTAGGGATTTGTCTGAAGGTGGCTCTGTGGGGATTTTTTACAAAGCGGACTTGCTGGGGATTTGTTGTGGCAGACTTGCTGGGGATTTGTTGGGGCAGACTCTTTGGGGAATTTTTACAAAGGGAGGCTTTGTGGGGATTTGTACAAAGGGAAAACCTGTGGGGGATTTTTTTTTTGTTGTTGTTTGTGTTTGTGGCTCTACTTCGAATGCAGCCAACATCGTGATCCATCGGGTTTGGACAAACGTACCACTGAAACGGGGTATTTTCCCTTGCGAAACGGAGCTCCGTGAAACCAATCCTGCCACCTACCTTTCCAGTATATCTGGAACTTGGGGTTAAAAATGAAAGGGATTTAAAGAAAAGTAAAACAAAGAACGGGGAAAGCAAATTTCAAAAAAGAAGTGTCCCTTTTGGGACAAGAAAGACTTATCTGAGGGAAATATGCTGACTTTAAATGAACATGACATGCTTTTTGGACTGGACGCCTGACTTTCAACGAACTTGTATTTCCTCACGACCCAGAATGGATCTATGTTTCCGAACCGGTGGAACTTTACCAAGATTTCCTGAGGTAGAGTCATCCTTTCGGCCAACAGCGCCCTTTGCAGGTTTTCGCTAGTTGACCTCTCTCATTTCCTCCTTGTTGTCGCTTGATAGCACTCTTTGCGAGTTTTTACTAAACAAACTCTCTCATTTTGGTTTCTCTACTTCCGTCGCCTCATGGTGCCCGAAGATTTTCACCGACGAGACTCTCTTATTTTATTTCTCTCAATTTAGAGTGTACCGGCCTCCATTCGTGATATCTCTTGGCTCCCCCTACCTTTGGTAATTGATCCGAAGGACTTGTGCTTGGTAGAGAATGGTAGATAAAACTACAACTTCTAAGCCGTTTGGTGGGCCCTGGTTTCAATTTCAGGGTAAATGGGATTTTATTGTTGGTGTGACTGAACCTCAGAGAGAGGCTGCCTACATATCCTTTCGGAATCAAGTCAGACGTAGTTCAGACCTCGATCAATGTTTTGTTTTTTTTCTTCCCAAGATAGCTAAAGAAATGTAATCGGTTCAAAGGGCTTGTAGAGAGAGTTGATAATGTTTGGGGTAGTGGGAATAAAACCTTCATCATTTCAAATGTGTCAGGACCACTGGAGTATAACTCATGCATAGTATCTTTTGACTGCATCCGCATTCACTGCTGTTTCGGGATCATTTCCTTCAATATCACCTAGATACAACGCTCCTCTCGGAAATATCTTCCGGATGATGTATGGACCTTTCCAATTTGGAGCAAATTTTCCTTTCGCTTCCTAGTGATGTGGTAGAATGCGCCTCAGTACCAGTTGACCTACTTCGAAATTCCTGGGTCGGACTTTCTTGTTGTAAGCACAGGCCATTCTTCATTGGTACAGCTGCCCGTGACAAACCGCAGCCATTCGTTTCTCGTCAATCAGAGTCAACTGCTCCAATCGAGTCTTAACCCACTCACTATCTTCAATTTCTGCTTCGACAATGGTTCGAAGTGAAGGAATTTCTACCTCTGCTGGTATCACAGCCTCGGTCCCATAAACCAAGAGATAAGGGGTTGCCCCTACTGACGTGCGTACCGTAGTGCGATATCCCAACAATGCAAACAGTAACTGCTCATGCCACTGTCGGGAACTCTGGATCGTCTTCCTCAAAATCTTCCTGATGTTCTTGTTTGCTGCTTCTACAGCGCCATTGGCCTTGGGCCGGTAAGGAGTGCACTTCCTATGCGTTATTTTGAACTGCTCGCATACATCTCCCATCAAGTGACTATTCAAGTTCGCTGCGTTATCTGTGATGATAGTTGCAGGAATACTAAAACGACAGATAAGATTTGAATGTACAAAATCCACTACAGCTCTTTTAGTGACCCACTTGAGAGTGACAGCCTCTACCCATTTTGTGAAGTAGTCGATAGCAACCAGTATAAATCTGTGTCCATTTAAGGCCTTCAGCTTAATCAGACCAATGATGTCCATGCCCCAGGCAACAAATGGCCAAGGTGCAGACATGGGATGCAATTCCGTGGGAGGTGCATGAATCAAATCACCGTGCACCTGACACTGATGACATTTCCGAATGAAGCTAAAGCAGTCCTTTTCCATGGTCATCCAGTAATAACCTGCTCGAAGGATCTTCTTTGCCAAGACATACCCGTTCATGTGAGGTCCGCACACACCTGCGTGTACTTCGTGCATGATCCTTCTTGCCTCCTCGGCGTCGACACATCTTAGTAGATTGAGGTTCGGGGTTCTTTCATACAGCAACTCACCGCTCAAAAAGAAACCACTTGCATGCCGTCTAATGGTTCTCTTTTGATCTCCAGTAGCGTGCGCGGGGTATTCTTGTGTCTTCAAGAATCTCTTGATATCATGGTACCATGGCTGTGTACTCGATCCCGTCTCGATTGCGTTATAGTAACTGTGTCTTTCCCTGATTTGGATTTTCAATGGATCGACGTGGGCGTTGCCTGGGTAGGGTAGCATTGAAGCCAAGGTAGCAAGTGCATCCGCTAGTTCATTGTGACACCGCGGGATATACCTGAACTCTATTGATTTAAAACGCTTGCCGAGGTCCTCCACGTGCTGTCGGTAAGGGATAAGCTTGACATCCCGAGTTTCCCATTCACCTTGGGCTTGCCGGATAATCAGGTCAGAATCTCCCATAATCAGTAAGTCTTCGACATCCTGATCGATCGCCATATGCATGCCCATGATGCAGGCTTCATACTCAGCTGTATTGTTCGTGCAAAAGAAACGCAGTCTAGCTGTAGCAGGATAATGCTGACCGGAGGGCGAAATCAAAATTGCCCCGATTCCTACACCTTTGGCGTTTACGGCCCCATCAAAGAACATCTTCCAAACATGGGCATTTTCCGAGACCACTTCTACGGTGTTTATTTCTTCGTCCGGAAAATAAGTACTCAATGGTTGGTATTCATCATCAACCGGGTTTTTGGCCAAATGATCGGCTAACGCCTGGGCTTTCATTGCCGTGTGGGTGACATAGACTATGTCGAATTCAGTAAGCAAGATTTGCCACTTGGCCAATCTTCCAGTAGGCATTGGTTTCTGAAATATATACTTTAAAGGATCCAGCCTGCTTATGAGGAAAGTAGTGTGAGCTTGGAGATAATGTCTCAGCTTTTGAGCAACCCACGTCAGAGCGCAACACGTTCTTTCTAGCAGAGTATACTTGGCCTCGTAGCCGGTGAATTTCTTTCTCAAGTAGTAGATCACTTGTTCTTTCTTTTCGGTTATGTCATGTTGCCCGAGGACGCAACCGAAAGAATTTTCCAAGACTATCAGATACAAGAATAGTGGTCTTTCTGGCTCTGGTGGGACCAAAACTGGGGGATTTGAAAGATATTCTTTGACTTTGTCAAAAGCTTCTTGACACTCAGCCGTCCATTTGATCGCCGCATCTTTCCTCAATAGCTTAAATATGGGCTCACACGTGCTCGTCAGCTGGGCAATGAATCGACTGATATAGTTTAACCTGCCCAACAAACTCATCACGTCTTTCTTCGTTCTTGGGGGAGGTAGATCTCTGATAGATTTTATCTTTGTTGGATCTAATTCGATACCTCTCCTACTTACTATGAAGCCCAAAAGCTTGCCCGATGGGACTCCGAAAGCACATTTGGCTGGGTTCAGCTTCAAGTCGTACTTCCTCAATCTCTCAAATAACTTCCTCAACTCTTGGATGTGATTATCCTGCGTCCTGGACTTGACTATCACGTCGTCCACATACACCTCTATTTCTTGATGCATCATGTCATGAAAAATGGCAGTCATGGCCCTCATGTAAGTTGCCCCAGCATTCTTCAGACCAAATAGCATAACCCGATAACAGTAAGTGCCCCAAGGTGTAGTGAAGGCCGTCTTCTCGACATCTTCTTCATCCATCAATACCTGATGATACCCAGCGTAGAAATCTACGAAAGATTGTATCTCATGTTTGGCGCAATTATCAACAAGGATGTGGATGTTGGGTAATGGGAAATTGTCTTTGGGACTCGCCCTATTCAGATCTTGATAATCCACACATACCCGAGTCTTCCCATCTTTTTTCGGTACTGGAACTACGTTCGCCAACCATGTTGTATACTGGACTACCCGAATCACTCCCATTTTCAGTTGCTTGGTGATCTCCTCTTTAATTTTGTCACTGACCTCAGTTTTGAACTTTCTTTGCTTTTGTTGAACTGGAGGACAATCAGGGTGAATTGGCAATTTATGAACCACTAGATCAACACCTAGTCCTGGCATGTCATCGTATGACCAAGCAAACACATCTTTAAATTCAAAAAGGAGTTGAATTATCGCGTCTCGCATTTTCTCGTCCGTGTGAATGCTTATTTTGGTCTCTCGGATTTCTTCAGGAGTTCCTAAATTAACCGGTTCGGTGTCATTCAGATTTGGCTTAGGTTTATTCTCAAAGTGTTCCAATTCTCGGTTTATTTCCCTAAAAGCCTCTTCTTCATCATATTCTGGTTCTGGGTTCATTATTTCACAATTAAATAGCTCGTTGTGATCTGGGCGTGAAGTCCGCAAGCATGTCATATTTAAAGCCGCATTATTATAACTGAAAGAAAAGATAAAGGAAAAATAACAAAAATCAGAACAAAGGAAAAAATGAGAAAACAATGATGATTTTTTTTATTTTTCTTGGACTTTGGAAGACAACAATGTTTACAACTCATGAATTCAAAACAACAATTGAAGGGAAGAAAACATCCAAGTTATATACTGGAGATAACTCGTGATGCAGGAAAGGTGGCAGGACAGGTCTACCCAGACTTCTGCCTAGTCGGGAATGGCGTGGCCTCCCAGTTTCGAAGTGTGGCGTTTGGCCCCATATATAGCATCTCGGCGGTGCTGGTGCCTTCTCCTGGTTGAACCATGTGAGCCTCGTAGAGCATTTCTCTCATTGCCCCAAATATCTCCTCGATTTCCTCAGCCGTGAAAACCTCATCGTCTTCTTCTTCAGTGTATCTTGGTCCGGCGAAAGTTTCATATAAATCTGGCAATGGCCGAGGCAGTTTCCAACCCTCATTTTTCCTCTTTTTTGCCCACTCTTCATCTTCTGGAGTGGGTTGAAAACCTATACCAAAAAGTTTCTTGGTGGAAGGCAAGGTGATGGGTTCCTGTTATTCCTTGCAGGGTTCGTCCGAGCCCTTTCCCTGGCCTGAATCCATGTCGGATCATTTCTTTGGCCACCATGATCGAGGCGTTGGACAAGAAAGGTTGGGGGCAAGGTCTTCCCTCTTCATACTGCTCTGCTAACACAACTTCGAAATCCTGATAGACCGTGTGCTCGCTCCCTTCCCTTGGTTCAAGATATGGGATGGATAGGTCCCGATAAATAGACTGCTCGTCTTCTCCGTGGACCACAATTTCCCGGTCTTCGTACTCAAACTTCACCATTTGGTGAAGAGTGGAAGGCACGGCTCCTGCCGCATGAATCCAAGGTCTGTCGAGGAGAAAATTGTAGGACGTATCTATGTCAAGCACTTGGAAAGTTATTTGAAACTCCACTGGTCCTATAGTCAACACCAAGTCTATTTCCCCAAGGGTGTCTCTCTTGACGCCGTCAAAAGCCCTTACGCAGACATTATTGGGACGGATTCTCCCGGTCCCAATTTCCATTCTCTGTAGCATGGAGAGCGGACAAATATCAACACCTGAACCTCCATCCAACATTACCCGCTTGACGTAGTAGTCTTCGCATTTAACTGTTAGATGCAAGGCTTTGTTGTGAGCATTTAACGTAGCATCTGGGGGTAAGTCGTTCTTGCTAAAAGAGACCTGGTTAATAGCGAAGAACCTCTCCGTCATCCGTTCCAGTTGTTCAACTGAGGTTTCAACTGGTACGTATGCTTCGTTCAGGGTCTTGAGCAAGATCTTTTGGTGCTCGGCCGACCTTATCAGCAGTGATAGCATGGACACTTGCTCGGGGCACTTGCGTAGTTGATCTACCACTTCGTAGTCTGGCATTTTCATTTGTTGGAAGAAAACTTCCGCTTCTTCAATGCTTACAGGCTTCTTCGGTGGGTAGCGTCTCCGTGTGGCGTTGTTTAGCTCTTGAGTGTTCGAATACTTTCCAATGAAAGTATTTTCCAGAAGTTCTCCCGTGACTTCTCTACCTTTGTATGTAACCAACGTTCTTTGATAGTTCCACGGCACTGTGGACGGGTTGGTCATCGGCTTTTGTGGCACGCGTCCGATAACCACTGGCTCATTCAGCCGAGGTGGTTGAATCGCCCCCCGGACCACATAGGCCCCTTTTGGTACGTACATAGGTTTTGCCCTTTTGATTTCGAAACTTTGCGGCTTCTCTGCTCGACCTCGTCGGACGTAAATAACTTCATTCCTTACGGGCACCATCGTTACTGTCTTTTCCTCCACCTTCTCTTTGGTGTCGCTCTTGACAGTACTGACCTTCTTTTCCCCTTTCTCTAGCTTCGGGGCTGTTTCAGGCTTTTTCTTTGCGTTGACAATGGCGATTATGGCTTTTAAAGCAGGATCAAATTCTTTGTCCTCGCAGATCATTCCAATCAGCGGCCCGTTATTGTGAGCAGGCAACGGATTGTTAGTCACATTTGGGACCTCCTCATCCCTTAGCACTATTTTCCCCTGCTCTATTAAATTCTCGACTACCCTTCTCAAAACCCAGCAGTCATTTGTATCATGCCCTTCCGCTCCTGAATGATAGGAGCATCTGATACCGGCTTTGTAAGAAGGTGATGCCGGATTGTGCCTTGTCTGAGGGACTGGCTGCAGGAAACCTAACTGGACTAGTTTCGGGAACAAAGTAGAGTATGGTTCACCGATGGGTGTGAAAGTCCGCCTTCTAGGTGGTTCCTGAGGGCAGAAGTTATTTTGAGGAGGCTGTGGGTTATAGTGGTTGCGGTATGGAGGCTGATTTCTGGGAGGTGGAGCTTGGCCTCGATTGGCTTGCTGCGGCAGATGGACAGAAGGCTGGGTGTTCATGACCATGTAGGGTTGAGGAGCATATGCCACATTTTGGTGGGGGTAGTAGTGTTGTGGGGTCCTTTCTGGAAAACGGGGCCTGGGATTACGATATTCCCTTGCTTCTGATGCTGCCATGGCCATTTCTTCCTTTTTCTTTCCTTTTGCCATCCCTCCGGACCCGCTTTGGACTGCTTGGGAGGTTGCCCTTATGGCTGCCTGACTCAAAATTCTACCCGTTTTCAGACCATTCTCCACCATCTCCCCAATCTTAATCTCTTCTGTGAAAGGCTTTCCCATGGCTGACATCATGTTTTGGAAATAGTCGGACTCTTGATCCTGGAGAAAATTAGTGACCATTTCTATCTCGTCCATGGGAGGTTTTACCCTCGACGCCTGCTCGCGCCACTTAATAGCATATTCTCTAAAACTTTCCGACGGTTTCTTCTTCAAGTTTGAAAGAGAATTTCGGTCCTGTGCAATGTTGATGTTATACTGGAATTGTCTCACAAAATCTCTGGCGAGATCATCCCACATATTCCAGCGAGATATGTCTTGGTCCATATACCATTCCGAGGCTATTCCTACCAGACTTTCCCCGAAATATGCCATTAGCAACTCCTCTTTTCCGCCGGCTCCCCGTAATTGGTTGCAATATTTCTTGAGATGAGCAATGGGGTCACCGTGCCCGTCGTACTTCTCAAACTTTGGGGTCTTGAAACCCACTGGTAGGTGCACGTGAGGGAACATGCATAGGTCGGTATAGGAGACGCTCTTCTGTCCGCTCAAACCTTGCATGTTTTTCAAACTCTGCTCAAGGCTTCTCATTCTTTTGGCCATCTCATCTTGTTCAGAAATTTTGGGGTTCTGATCCTGCCCAGGCGAAAACTCGCATTGAGGCTGTGGAGGATGAGTGCTGGTGGCGAACCGAGTTGGCTCCATTGAGAAACATGGCGCTTGGAATGTAAACGAGGATGAGTCGAAATTTGGCTTATGTGTAGCAGGTTGTGCCGTGATTGGATAGGGAGGTGCAGTAAAGATGTTTGTATTTACATCTGTTGTTGACACCCGGGGATAAGAATTAGAGGGCGATCCAGCAGAGAAGGCCGAAATGGCTGGGTATCCGAATGGGGCAGCCGGATAGCTTATGGGGAAGTTAGAAGTTTCGCTTGTCCTGGAGAACAACTCAGGGAATCCAGGGATGACACTTGGTGGCTCTTTTCCGTTATTCCAGTCATCCAGCATTTCCAACATGTGGAGCCGCAAGATTCTATTCTCTTCCGCGGTTGCGGACTCGGGCGTGAGGACGGCCGAGATCGAACTCTCCTCGGAAACAGGAATTGTCGGCAAAGGAATTTCTGAAGACATTCCTATGCTTTCTTTTGACCTTGTGAAGTAAGTGTGAGCACCGCCTCCTGACTTAATAATAGGTAATTGAACACTCCCTTTCGACCTCGTGAAGTATGAGTGTGAGGCCAGACTTTCAACAAACCAACCGCCTTTTCCAAAACCTGGAAGAACTCAACGACAAACGAACGGTTAGTTCGAAACAAATAACAGATAGGCAATCTTACGTTGGGGCATGATGCACATATACAGTTAAGTGAATTCCTATATGTTTGCGACGAAAGCATGCATCATTCCGGCTTCCTTTTTAGGCTTCCCTTTTATTATTATTATTTTTTATTATTTTTTTTTGTTATGTTTTTATTTTTCTTTCTTTCTCTTTTTGTTACTGTTTTCAATTTTCGTGGTTAAAATGTGACCGGATCCGATGAGGATTGCCTACGTATCACGATGCCACGCGAATCAGATCATTACGTAGTTCAAAAACAGATGAGTGTAAAAGAAACACACATTTTATTACTGAAACGATCTATTACAAGCACATTTTCGAAAAAAAAAAAGGAAAAACAAACCTTGAAAATAAACATAGACTCAAACAGACTAATGCACCCTGATGCGAGAAGACAGACAGAAGATGCTAAGATACAAACTCGACCTATGAATACATTAAGGCTTCGAAAATTGGTGCCCGCGGGGCATCGTTCGGCCTTGCCGCGGTCCTAGGTGTGAGATCCCTTTCAAGTTGTTCCAGCTCATGCATGGTCTGCTTGACATAACCCATCACTGCCGAGAGAACGGTAATGCTGGTCATGTTCTCACACCGTAGACACCGTCTGATGATGGCATGGGCAATGGTCCTGATCTTATCTCTGGTTTGCTTCTTCTCTATGAGCAGGCGTTTTATCTGATCACTGCATGTCTTGAAAACCTGAGAATCCTGTATATGCTGATTCTTCAGTTGCCGCACTTCTTCCTTCATCTGGGCTAACAAGTCGTAACAGTATCTGCTCTCAATTTGGAAATCCTCGGCCTGATTAACTGCTTTAACCTCAAGTGCAGCCATCTCTCTCTTCATTTTGGAAACAGTTTTCTCGTGGTCGCCTTTCAATTGATTCAAGTATCGGTGATGCTTATCTGCTCTTGTATCCCACTGTGCCCTGAGCTCTGCCATGAGGTTTTCAGACTTTTCTAAACCATCTCGCCATTCCCTGACTTCATTGTTCAGCCTTTTTATCAACTGCTCGTCTAATCGACTCCTTGGTCGTTTATCAGCATCCATCCTCATCTGTTTGATCTGGGCCCTGAGCATCTCGTTTTCCTGAGTCAACCTGTTTTGTTCTCCCAGATCGGTAGCAACTTGCACGTTGTGCTCATATTTCAGGCTTTCCACTTGCTGCTTCAACCTGCTGATTTCGGTACGATAGCCTCTTTCTTTCGCCAACCAATCTCACTGCTTTTGCGATGACTCGGTGAAATTTAGGATGTGGGGCCTTTTAGCCGGCCTTTCATGTTTGAGTTCTCTTCTGTACCATGCAAGGTAGCCTGGTGCCATCTCGCTTTTGGCCCGATCCCGCACGCAAGTATCTGCTTTCAAATATTGACATTCATTCCAGATCTGGCGGATTTTTGCTTCAGGAAATTGTCCGTCAGGACTTATCTCAATTGTTTGAGCACTAAGATCTTCCTCGTGTGGTACTATCTGGTATCTTCCGAGCTGTCTCAAGACTCGGCAGGGCGCGTAAGGTTGAATTCTCTTAAGTCCCATCAGTAGGAAATGAGTTTTAGTTGCTGGCATATATATGACCTCATCAACAGGCAGCCATCCCAGTGTCCACTGTATTTGGCTGGCAGTAAGAGCTTGAAAGAATGAGGTCCATGCCATAACTCCTTTAGGCAGACTGATCTCTTTGGTTCTCGTGTAAAATTCTTCTATGCAAGTTTTCTCTGAGGAACCATGGCTCAAAAGCTCGGAACGATGGCAGAGATGTTCAGTCATCCACATTTGTAGCAGCAAGTTACAACCTTCGAAGAAATTCCCCCCGGCTTTGCAAGCTGTAAGAGCTCGAAAGATATCGGATACCACCATAGGCGCGAGAGTACTGTCATTTTGAGTGAGTAAAGTACTGACAACCCCGGATATCTTCAGATCAATGTTTCCATCTTTCCTCGAAAATACCAGAAGGTCCAAAAACGTTATTATGAAAGCCACCCGTCTGTGCTTGTCCCACTTCTGACGAATACCTTTGCTGCACAGCTTGTTAATCGGATTGTTGAATCCTCCTACATGACCGTACCTGTCGTATATGAAGCATGGAGTACAAAAACCGGCGGCCAAATCTGTGTTGTGGACTGCCCTGGGTATCTTTAGTGAGTCTAGAAACCGATGCACCGTGACAGCCCTTGGGGCGACCAGGTATCTTTGCCTTAATGGAAGTTCAGCAATTCCGATGTACCCAGCCATTTCCTCCAGAGTCGGGGTGAGTTCAAAATTGGAAAAATGGAAAACATTGTGCGCTGGGTCCTAGTAGGTGACCAAAGCTCTTATGATATCTCCCCGAGGCTGGATTTCCAGTAAACCCGTGAGACCTTTCAGATATTTCTTGACCTCATCTTGCCCCTCAGTGCCTAAATCATTCCACCATAGCCGTAACTTGACAGGGATTTTAGTCATTATTGAAAAGTGTTCATTTTGCATCGTGTTCATCCTGCACATTTATTAAGGTGACTTTAAGCAAAAATGACTTGACTCAAAAATATTTTGACTATATTTTTTTTCAAAAGGAAGATCAGGTTTTCGAACACGGCCTTTCAGCACTTCGAGGATGAAAATTTTAAGGTTGTGAGGGTCAATCGTTTAAAAACTCTAGAAGACGACCGAAAGTGACCGTTTTATGCAAAATCAGCCTTCCGCCGTCCCTTGCGGGAACATTTGGCTATTTTTGACAAAACAATCACTTGATTTATTTATGACTCTTTAGTAGTAATGAGGACAACATAGGAACATGCCTCACATAGCCTCAGGGACGAGGATTTTAAGGCCGTTGGGCAATTTGGTCAGAAAAATAAAAATGACCAATGATGGCCGTTTGTGCAAAGTCAGCCTTCCGGCGTCCCTTTGGGGAATATTCGGCTATCCTTGACGAAACGGCATTACCCGACTCATTCATGATGAAATTAAAATTCTAACATTTTGGCTATTTTGGAAAGAGGAGGTTGGACCCGATGAGGGTTGCCTACGTATCTCGCACCCTGCAAAAATCAAACCGGCGTAGTTCGGGCGGATCAAAAATAGGGGAAATAAACTAAACCCTTTTTTTGAATGAAATCTTTTAAAGAAAAGGAGGAAAACTATTTTATAGATATATTTATTTTCATTTTTTTTTTGAAAAAAAAAAGGGACGAATACTAATGAAATATTTTCCAAAAGATACTACAAATAAAACAGTATTTTTTTTGAATTCTGAGTTTTTCCTTTTTTTTTTCTTTTTACTTTTAAATAAATACCCCTTTTTTTGGGTTTTGAAAGTGATTAAAAGGAAATTTTTATATGTTTTTTTAATAAATCAAACTAGAAGACAAATTTTTTTTTGTTTTTTTTAGACAATGCCGGTGAGGTTTTGACATTACTTGGACATTGGTTTTACTTTTTTCCAAAATAAGTAATTATCTCCCTACACTGCTATTTTCTTCCCTTTTTAAGTTTCTCTTTTTTTTAGGAACCGGTCAACATGCAGATCCGAAGCAAATAAATGCGCAGAACAAACGGGATGCAGCAGGATGGTCTTTTCATTTCAGGTTACCTGTCCTAGACGGACCCAACTCTTGTGTTGAGTCCCCTATGTCAAATGCAACATGATGCAAATAAGAGTTCCTACTAGGGATCAGGCATGAGGTTTCGTTATACTAGGTTTATAACCTGGGTATATGTTCTAGACTGTGTACCCGAGCGGACAACTCGAGTCGAGGAGGGGGCTACGTACCGGGGACCCGCGAGATCGTCCGGCTTTGTAACTTGTCCGGCCTCTTTCTTATTTCAAGGTATGACACTAGCAGAATAGGGAGTCTCGACCAGCGAGCTTCTCCCCGGAGGTAAGAAGAGAAGGGTTTCGGCATAGTTTATATACAGTTCAGATAATATCAAAGCGGTAAAAGACAACATTTAGCACGTTATGCCAGAACATGTAATAAACATCAGATATTAAAGCCAAATAAAACAATTATTCTAAGCTCGAATTCTTGAACCCTGAACCAGTGGTTCTTGGTTTAAATCCCCAGCGGAGTCGCCAGAGTTGTCACACCTCCTTTTTGCACGCCCAGCCCCGAAGGGTTAAATGCGCGAGGGGAGTTTTTCCAATTTAAGTGACAATATTCGAAATGGGATTATTTATTTAATTCAGAGTCGCCACTTGGGAAAGGTTTGGTTTTTGGTGTCCCAAGTCACCGGTTTATCTTGAATCCCAAATCGAGGAAATTTTCGACTTTTCCAAATGAAGTCTGTGAACCAGAAATTCTAAGTAAGGAATTCTGTTGACCCGAGGGAAGGTGTTAGGCACCCTCGAATCCCGTGGTTCTAGCACGGTCGCTTAAATTGTTATAATGGCTAAATATCTGATTTAAATACATGTTGTGACTTATGTGCTCTTATTAAGTTTAAACCGCTTTTATTATTATCATTTTATTTTTTACAGAATTGCAACGTCGTGAAAATGTATCTCAAACCACGTCACAATCAATGCACCCGTAGTTGTTAACACATTTCGACTCCGTTGAGATTTGAATTTGGGTCACATAAATGTGCACCCGAATTTAAGAATGTAATTTTAATTAAGTCGCGCCTAAAGAGTCTGAACGCGTTATTATCTTTGGGGGAGATAGTGAAATTCACTAAACAATCCCTCCGGAATTCTAAGTATTTTGTTATGATCAATTATTGAGGGCCCCGCAATTTGCATTTTTATTTGGCGAGACTCGTCTCATTTTGTAAAGCAGGTAAACCTACAATGACTACATCTTTATTATGTTTGTCTCTAAGGAATGGAGAAAGAAAAATACATTCTAAATAAATTGCATGCTTGGCCGATTCCGGATTCTTGTTTAATTATCTGATTGGTTATTTATGAGGTGGAATTGTCTCATGCCTTATCTCAACGAGTGAATATGTTGTTAATTTTGCTAAAAGAGATTGCAAGCAAGATTAATAATAAATACTAAACTTACACTAAATGTTCTTCAAGTTCGAATTTAAACTAACTTATTTGGGCTTGATTAATGAAATCGACTACTTATTAGAAGGTGCTACTAGTTGGATTCGAGACTGCCTAATGGGATTCGGACGTGACGGAGTTAAATTAAATGGTTTAAAGCTATATTGTGTCTGTCCAGGTTAGTAGCAATCCATCTTATACATACAGAATACAACTAAAAAATGAAGTCTAGTTTTGGTGTACCAATTACTGGTGCATTCCACGAATTATATAATTACATCATACGCACAACTAAACAAGCTAAACCATTGTAAGTCAAGATAGTTAAACAAACCAAGTTTTCAATTAAATACAAAGCTACCTGCTGTATCTTCTTATTCAAGTTACAATCTAAAGATTTGCTCAAATTTACTAACACTTTATAAGACCATGGGTGCAGCGCCAAGTGACTAAAAATTCTTCGCGTCTTTCATTTCAACTCATTGTTATTGTTACATCAATGTGAGATTCGAAAATGTGTACCTGGATACTGAAATGCAAAGAAGCAAGGGAAGCAGAAAAGTCAGCAGCAGCAGCAACAAGAATGGCAGCAACAAAGCAATACAGCAGCAATGACAATCCCAGGAAAAATGAACCAAAGCAAATAAACCGACGATACAGTACCCAATGTCGATTTTTCAAATACTCAAGGGGAAATCCTAAATCTCAACAGAACCAGTAGCTACTTGATGCTAAATTTCAAACAAAAAGGATGAGGAACAACAGTGTTTTCAGTTTCAAACAAACAAGAATTTCTTTTCTATCTCCCTCCCTGATTTCTGAAACCTCTCTTTCTTATTCAAAGCTGTTTCTGTCTAGTTTCAGCTTCTCTCTGTATGTGTGTGTGTGTATCTATGTCTGTGTGTGTATGCCCTGTCTCTATATCTCTGTGTATGCCTCTGTCTGTGTGTATATCCCTTGTCTGTCTATCTCTGGTATATATATGTCTGTCCTTAACTAATGGAAGCTCTCCTTCTTTATAGCCTAGCATCAGGCCATTTACAGTCTATAAAACCATTCAGATTCCCTCCCTTTTTTGCTGTTTTTCCACTCAAACACTTAAAAAGTAAAACCTCTCCCATGATATTCCCCTGACAGCCCTTTTATCATCTTATTAAACTAAACAAGGGTATGGGCAGCCTGAATATGGCGTGACAGCACATGCTGTCCCATTTGCTCTAATTATTAAAGAACTATAGTGCACATGCTGCCCAAGAATACACCTGCTATCAATTCAAAACTCAAACCTGAACTGAAACTATAACCTAACTCATAAATGTTTCTAATTCAAATTAAACAACTACCAAACTATACCCAGTTCCTAGTTGGATTCAAACAAAGTTTCGGCAGGAAACAAAACAAACATGAATCAAATTGTCACCATTCAACAGCTGAAACTAATCGACGACACGTATCGAATCGACTAAACTAATTATAACATGGAACAAACAGTCGATCAAACAAACACAAATAGGGCATAGACTGTTCTTGACCATTTTGCACGATACAGGGGAAAACCAGGCCTTATTAATTCGACGATATCAATTGAATTGAAATATGTATACTACTACACGGATTCAACACAACAGAATAAACAATCGACCAAATAAAAGATTTTACGAAGATGGAGCACAAACTGACCACAGAAGTCCCAACATAAACGAACAAACTAAATAAACAGGCTGATAAACTAGTCTAAACTAAAATAGACAACAAAAGGGAAAAAATGAACAAACCTGAAAACTTAAACACAGATGACCCAGGCCCGAGCTTGATTTACCCATTTGAGGTCGGACAAATCCTAACCGAGGTGTTCTCGAATGAGAACACTTCGATTAGGATCTACTAGACCCCAAACTTTCATTTTAATCCAACAGACTCCACAAATTCTTGTGTTCTAGGGTTCGATTTTTCAGATTTGGGTTTTTGGGATTTGTGGGTAGATTCGGACCAAACCAAGCTTGGTTTGGTCACGAGGGAGGTCAGGGGATTGTCTAGTGTGAATCTGGGGTGGTTTGGTATAGGTCAAGGTCATTCGAGATGGTGGGGGAGGATTCGAGGCCCATGGTTAGTGGATCTGTGTTCAGGGGGTTTAGGTGGTCTTAGAGTGTTAAGGTGGGGGTCACCGGCGTCCTTGCCGCCGGGTTTATGGTGAGGGGAAAGGGGGGCGGCTCTAGGGTTCCGTGGGGGTTTGGGTTAGGTGAAAGAGATGAAGACGAGGGAGGGGTGCTTGGATAGGGGGGCGGGGTACGAGATGGAGGTTTATATACGGGGTGGATGATTTGATCTCGGCCATTAGATCAATCGAGATCAACGGCCTGGATCCAAAGGTTAAATGAACGGTGTCGTTTGGTTTAGTATTGGGGTCGGGGTTGGTCCGGGTAACGGGTCGGGTAATAGGGTTATGGGTGAGTGATCTGGACCGTTAGATCAATTTGGTTTGATGGCCGAGATGGATTGTCCTTGAAACGACGTAGTTTTGGTGTCAAACTACATCGTTTTGGTGGCCTGGGGGATGGGCTGCTTGGACCGGCTGCTTTTGGGTCTCAGATTTAAAAAAGAAAACGGGCCCAATCCGATTTTAAACTAATTTGCACCATTTTCTTTTATTTTCTAATTTTTAAAACACAAAACCTAATTAAAATGAAATTAAACACCCATTAATTAGTACTTAACACAATTATCATACACATATTAACATATTTAAATAGGTAAAAATCACACCATGACAACAAATAGAATAAAATATACATATTTTTTGTTATTTTCCTTTTAATAACCGAATGATGGTTTAATTACACACGACATATATATTTTGTATTTTTTGTTTGATAAGACTAAATAAAAATGGACAGAAACACAAATAACTACCAAAAATATGTCACGTAAATTCCAAAAATTGTACGGCGAGACCATTTGTTATTATTTTGATTTCTTTTGGGGTGATATTCGCGTAAACAAAAATCACGTGCTCACAGCCCCAGTTTCCCCAAACTGGGGCAGAAAGTTTTCTTGGTTCGTTTATTTTTGTGAAATCAGGAACCCGCCTGGATAATAGAGGAATACATTTCAAGCTCAGAAGTCAGGAGTCCGCCTGGAGAATAGAGACATTCAATTTCAAATTCAGAAATCAGGAGTCCGCCTGGAGAACAGAGACATACAATTCAAATTTTAAGCAATCAGGAGCCCGCCTGAAGAACAGAGGTGATACAATTCAAATTTTAGTTATCAATCAATTTCTTATCTAATTTAAAATCAGGAGTCCGCCTGGAGAACAGAGACATTCAATTTCAAAGTTCAGAAGTCAGGAGTCCGCCTGGAGAATAGATACATACAATTCAAATTTTAAGCAATCAGGAGCCCGCCTGAAGAACGGAGGTGATACAATTCAAGTTTTAGTTTCCCATCAATCTTTTTGTTTATTTTGAAGTCAGGAACCCGCCTGGAGAACAGAGGTATAGAATTCAAAATTCAGAAGTCAGGAGTCCGCCTGGAGAACAGAGACATACAATTCAAATTTTAAGCAATCAGGAGCCCGCTTGAAGAACAGAGGAGTCCGCCTGTATAACAGAGAGGAATACATTCAAGTTCAAGTTCAGCAGTCAGGAGCCCGCCTGGATAATAGAGGAATACATTCAAGTCCAAGATTGTTCAAGTTCAGAAATTTGGAAGAGAGGGAACAACATCTCAGTTAGCATTTTGAAATGACAACAAGGAATTTCACCTGGAGAACACAAGACAACAAGGCAACAAGGAAGTACAAGAGCAAGTTTGAAGAATCTAGATAGGACTTTTGTAGTTCATAGAACATAGCTAGTTTAGCTTCTTTTTATCTTTGACGTGGTGTAATAAGGGAGGTCAG
Source organism: Nicotiana tabacum (assembly GCF_000715075.1). Classification (NCBI taxonomy): domain Eukaryota; kingdom Viridiplantae; phylum Streptophyta; class Magnoliopsida; order Solanales; family Solanaceae; genus Nicotiana; species Nicotiana tabacum. Next base: position 141,212,235 of record NC_134099.1, on the reverse strand, counting down.
CAAGCAGTAACAGCAGCAAGCGCAGTGAAATCACAGCTCCTGGTAGTCCCAGCTACCAGACACTCCCGAACTATACTGACCTGATTCCTGTTTAGCCCAGGATATGTAGGCAACCTCCGAAGCAGGGTGCGGTCAAAACTTTTCAAAATGCTTCACAACGGAATATTTGAACGGGCAAAAATCACTCGTATTTGCTCACTCATCTTTGCACGAAAACTCTTCGGGTTTCCGAGCAAAGAGGGGCAGCTATGAGCGCATGATTTTTGCCCTATATATGAATTATTCCCAGAAATTCAAACAAAATGATTTCTCTTTATTTTTGCAATGTTCGCGAATTTTGGTGTCATTCTCTGATAATTGTTTGCATTAATTCATATGAAAAATACAAAAATACGTATTTGCTTAGGATCCAATCTCATATTTTAGGTTAAGTTGTTTTAGAACAAAATATGAGAAAAATAACAAAAATGGTTCACTTTTGCATTTTTATTGTTTTAATTGTGAATTCATCACGAAATAGTTTTTTTAAAACAATTTTAGGCATTAATTAGTTTTAATTTTGAAATATATTAGGACTTTATTTTTGCAATTTTGTAAAATCAATAAAATACAAATGAAAAAACAAAAAAAAAGGAAAGAGGAAAAATTAGAAAAAAATAAAAGGAAAAACAATTAAAAAAGGAGGTGGTCTTAAAAGACCCAAAGTTTGGGCCAATTCCGTTCTTAAACCCCAGCCCAAACGGATCCCATCCCCAAACGAAAACCCGGCCTACCCCTCTCCTAACCCAAATGACGCTGTTTGGCGTAGTCAAATCTGAGCCCTTAATCGTGTTAATCCAACGGTCCGCAACCCTGCCCTATTTTGACATAATAATGTCCGAAATCCCCATTAAACCTAAAGCCAGTTACTTCTTCCTCATACCCTCTATGAGCCTCGCCGGAATCCTTCGCCGGCGGGAAACGCCACATACGCCGTTCACCCCCAAATTTACACCACAGATTCCCCATGAACTCCCCTTTCCAACCCTATCTTTGGTTTCTTTCGAATCATAGCCAAACATCTCGAATAATCAGTCAAAGTTTTCCGGCCAAAACGCAAAGTATGCCAAACACCACCAAATTTACACCATAGACTCGCCTTAACCTTCTCATCCTAAATACCTAAGTCGTGTTCCTCGAATCTCACCAGAATTGTTCGAATTTGGATTTGAATTTTTCCGGCCAAAAACCCTAACCCAAAATCTTTGTGATTTTGGACCGTAATATCCTTTACCATGTGTTCTCTTGTAAAAACACATGGTTAGGGATGTTATGTGTCAAAAATCTGGAAAGATTCGGACGTCAGCGGCTGGCCGGAGTTTTTTTTCGTGTTTCAGTGAGTTTTCTTGTTTCATTCTTACTTTCATTTTTTCTTTTTCCTTTTTGCCTTTCTGCATGAGTGAAGTTTTAGTTACAGTTTTTGATTTTGATTTCGGTAAGTGTCTTGTTAATCTTGTGTTTATTTTGTGTATTAGTATAGTTTAATTTTCATTCTTTTGGCTCTTCATTCCATTTGTGTTAGTCAGTAAGCTTTTCCCATCTCTAGTTCTAATTTGGTTTGATTCATGCTTTTTTTAGTAATCGATCATAGTTTTAATTTTAGAATCGTCTTAATCGATTAGTTTTGGGTCGATACAATTCTGTCTGTTAACTGTTAGTTATAGGTTTAGGTTAATGTCGATTCTTTCTTCTGTTTAGATTTTGAATATTTATTAAATATTGGGTCGTTGGTATAATTAGATTGACCTGTGTCCTGTTTATATGAAGTTGGATTTGGAAGTCGTTTGAGACTGATTTGAGTTATTATTAACTGTTTGTTCAATTTTAGTGTTAATTGATATAGTGTTTAAGATAGGTGTATTGGATATAGCTGAGTAAGTCGTTTGTTAATTAGCTTTAGTTAAGTTTTAGCTAGGGTGAGGGGATTGGGATAAGTTAACCTTAGTCTGTAATTTTCAGACTATTGGAAGGGAATTTTAGGCATAGAAAAGGGTAGTTTCTTTAGGAATAGTAATTTCAAGTAGGGGTAAGGGTAGTATAGGTATTTTGGGGGTAGAAGAGCATCCTAAATCCTTCTAGATAGGGGTGTAAGTGAATATTTCAAGAAGTAAGGAGTAATAACTTAGGCAACAAGTCAGTAACTAAGGGACTAATCTGAAAATAAGGAGGGACTAATAGGGAAAACAGAAATGTGAGGGTTGCCCCTCCTTTGGCCTATAAAAAGGCATGAATAGTGCTGTGAATAAGGGGTTTTTTTTTGGAAGCCAAAAACTTCCCCCAAAATCATTCTGCAGATCTGATCTTCCTAATTTGAATTTCAAATCTCAAAACCTTCAAAAAAACAAACAAAAAAAGAAAAATTCCAAAAACAAAACACACTGTTCCATTGAAAACTCTAAGTTGATTTCGATTTCTTTGGTACTGATTCACACCATTAGTTCCAGCTTTGGTTGATGAAGTTCAAATGTTCATTTCGAGTGAATTTGGGTCTAATTAAGTTGTTTTTTGGTTGAGTTTTTATCCATTGAAGTTTCAGAAGTATTTTAAGTTCAATTTCGAGTCTATTTAGGTGCCTTCGAGTGATTTGTGGTTGATATCTTAGTTTCGTTTGGTTTCGAACTTTTTCTGGACTGTGATTCTACTTTCTGGGTTGTTCATCACCTGTTGCTGTTGACCTCACTTTTACTTCTTCCTTCACACTTCCAGGTACATGTTTTGTAGCTCTCAAGTCTATGGAATTGAAGTAAATATGCTATTTGAAGTTGATCTCTGAACTCCTCTTGTTTTTGTTTGATTTTAATGTGTAAAACAGTTAGCTTACTCGATATTTCATGTCATTTGTGTACTAGACTGATCCTGGATTGTATAAATTGGATTGATGAACTGTTAAGCAAGAGTTTGTTCATTTGGACTATTAAGTGGGTGCTTGGGTATTTAGATTCGTGTATGTAATCAAAACCGTGGACTGTTAGACTGATATTCGTCATTTAGCTATGTTATAGTGTAATTTCAGTTGGTGTAGTGTAACTTGGAAATCAGGAGAAACTAGAACTAAAAAAATGATTTGAGATCCATGAGTTCTATTCGTGTTAATAACTGGAGATTGAGCAGGAAATCAGTATGTAGTTTGGGTCAGCTTAGAATAAATGTTCGTATTGCCCTGTGTTAATTCAAAAACAGGAATTAGAAGTAGTTAAAGTGTAATTTCTTCAAAATATTCCAATCACTCTGAAATTGGTTCGTAAGTATCGTTAATTGGTATAGTTGTGTCAAATTCCACAATTGTTTGAGAATTGGTTTATGACTGGCATGTGGTTTGTTGGTAGTTTAACTTGTTAATCACCATTAGTTTACCTTAAACACTTTAATTAGCCTATTAATGGTAGTCCTTGTCCGAGTGTTATCATGTCCAGTTTAAAGTAAATTGTCAATTGCTATAATCTCATTTCATTGTTGTACTGATTGGATTTTAGTTTGAAAGCTTGGGATCAATATTGGCCAGCCAGGCCTACTCCCTTTTAACTTAATCGGTTTGAGGCCTGGAGGATATCATTTGACTTGGGCCAAAAGGTAATGCTAGAAGCCCAAGACTGGACAGAACCAAAAGCGAAGCATGCCTTACCTGCTTGTTACTTGGGCTAATTGCAAAAGCCCAAGATTACTGAAGATCCGAATCATGGACAACCCCGGATTAAAAATAGTAACTCTTAAACAATACTAATTAATTAGGACTTTTACTTTTATTCATAGAGACAATTAAGTAGAAAATTATAGAGTGCTTTAGGTTTGCCTTTTAAAACAAAATGAGATGAGCCTCGCTAAAACAAAACACATAAATTGCGGGGCCCTCGTTAAATAAGTACATTAAAATACTTAGAATTTGGGAGGGCCGTTTAGCGAATTTCACGGCCTTCCCCAAAATAATATTACGTTAGAATCTTTAGACGCGATTTAATTAAATTACTTTCTTAAACTCGGGTGCGCATTGATGCGACCCAAATCCAAATCTCGACGAAGTCGAAATGTGTCGATAACCACGGGTGCATTGATTGCGACGCGGTTCGAAACGCATTTTCACGACGTCGCAAGTCTTTTAAAATAAATAATGATAAAGCGGTGTAAAATTAATAAAAGGCACATATGTTAGCATGTATTGAAATCAGATAAAATCAAATACAACAGTTAAGAGACCGTGCTAGAACCACGGAACTCGGGAATGCCTAACACCATCTCCCGAATTAACAGAATTCCTTATCCGGATTTCTGGTTCGCTGACTGTTAACATAGTCATAATTTTCCTCGGTTCGGGATTCAACTGGTGACTTGGGACACCATTAATCTCCCAAGTGGCGACTCTGAATCTCTTAATAAAACAAATCCCGTCACGGTTGTCCTTTAATTGAAAAAACTCCTTATACACCCTCCCCGGGGTATAATGCCAAAAGGAGGTGTGACAGCTACTTCAGAAACAACAAGGTAAATGAGAAGTCTTTCCTCAGTCTTTGGTTTTGCCAGCAATGGTGGATTTGATAAGTACGTTATCAAATTTCTGAGCGCCTGCTGACATTGCTCGTTCCATTCGAAATGATCCTGATTTTTAAGAGCTGAAAAGAATTTAAAGCACTTTTATGATGATTTGGAAATGAATCTTCCCAAGGCTGCAATTCTTCCTGTTAATCTCTGAACTTCTTTTTTACTTGAAAGCATATTAGGGATTTCTTCAATGGCCTTAATCTGTGCGGGATTTACTTCAATACAAGAGTTAGAAACAAGAAACCCTAAAAACTTACCTGATGCAACACCAAATGCACATTTCTCAGGATTTAACTTCATATTAAATTTGCGCAGAATTTGAAAAGTATCAGACAGGTGTGATATGTGATCTCTCGAATGCTGAGTTTTAACGAGCATATCATCTATATAATCCTCCATGGTTTTTCCCAAATGTACTTGAAACATTTTAGTAACCACCCTCTGATATGTTGCACCAGCGTTTTTGAGAACAAAAGGCATTACTTTATCACAGTAAGTCCATCTGTCTATTATAAATGAAGTTTTTTCTTCATCTCTCGGATCCATTTTAATCTGATTATAACCTGAATATGCATCTAAAAAGCTTAATAGTTCATGCCCTACAGTTGCATCAATCAGCTGATCTATATGTGGTAGGGGAAATGAATCTTTAGGACAAGAATCTACACAAACCCGCCACTTACCGTTATTCTTTGGAACTACGACAGTATTGGCTAACTAATTAGGATACTTTACCTCGCGGATGGATCCAATCTTTAGCAATTTTTGAACCTCTTCTTGAATCACCTGATTCTTGAAAGTTCCTTGCTTTCTTTTCTTTTGCTTGACAAGAGGGTATGATGGGTCTTCATTTAATTTGTAAGTCATCACCTCTGGTGGTATGCATGTCATGTCAGAGTAGGACCAAGCAAAACAGTCCACATTAGTTTTTAAAAATTCAATTAACTTACCTCTCATGCCTTGGCTAAGATTGGACCCTACGTAGACTTTCTTATCAGGCCATTGAGCGAATAACATAACAGGCTCCAATTCCTCAATTGTTGTTTTGATATTTTCGTTTTCTTCTGGTTCTTGAATGGTGTCAGGCCTTGAATCCACATCTGTTCGTCCCTGTTCAGTTGAGGTTTGTGTTGTGGTGCCCTCAACTATCTTTTGTGATTGCTATTTTCCTTTATTTTTCGTACTTAAATCTGTTACAGAATTGATGCTCCTGGATGTATGTTGATCTCCACGAATTTGACATACTCCCCAGGGTGATGGAAATTTAATGACTTGATGCAAGGTTGAATGAACAACATCCATTCCATGGATCCATGGTCTCCCAAGGATCATATTGTAAGCCATCTCTATATCTACTACTTGAAACTTTGTATCTTTGACGACTCCTTCTGCGAATGTGGTGAGTGCTACCTCTCCTTTCGTCACAACACTAGAATTGTCAAATCCAGATAGAGTATGCGCCTTTGGTATTATTCTATCTTCTGCTTGCATATCATGTAATACTCTTAGCAAAATAATGTTCACGGAACTATCTGGATCAATCAAAACTCATTTTACATTAGTATCATGTACAATTAGAGATATTACCAGTGTATCGTTATGAGGGGTTAATACGCCATCTGCATATGCATCATCAAATGTAATGCTTTCTTCCTCTATGACATGTCGCACCCGTTTCCCTTGGGTAATTGTAACTATGGAAATTTTGTTAGCTGCAGTGTATGATATGTCATTGATGTCTTCACCTCCGCTTATAACGGTGACGGTTCTTTTGGGAGAAGGTGGCTTCGGGGGCTCCTGCTTGTTCTTCATGTAAGCTTGCTTACCTTTCTCACTGAACAACTTAGTGAGATATCCTTGTTTTAATAAATGATCAACTTCACTTTGTAAAAACCTACAATCTGTCGTTTTATGCCCATGGTCATTATGAAACTCGCACCAATGATCAGGGTTGTACCTATTTGGATTCGATCTTATCTCTTTTGGCCATCTTACCTTATCTCCCATGCTTCTCAAAACAGCTACCAGCTCAGAAGTGCTCGCGTTGAAACTATAACCGCCAAATCTCGCCTTCAAATTTCTATCATCATCTCGTGACTCATAGGTATTTCGATTGTTTTTAAATCTTGATGAAGAACCTGACTCTCTATTCCTTGATCTATGATCATACATTTGATTGTCCTGCTTTGATCGTGAGTCTTTTCCCGCAGGTCCCATGTATGGCTCGTACCTGTTTTTACCGGATCTTTTTTCGGTCTCCGCACGTCTTGAACTTACCTTTTCTTCTTTTTGAAGTCGTGGAATAGTATCTTCTTCTATCCTTAGCTTTGTGCTATACCTGTTGTAAACGTCATTCCACGTTGTAGTTGGGAATTCACGAAGGCTTTCTTTGAGTCGCCTCGTAACTTCTAAGCTTTTTTCATTCAAATTGCTTGTGAAAGTTATAGCTGCCCAATTATCTAGTACATGTGGTAATGTCATTCTTTCACGTTGGAATTTGTCCACGAACTCTCTAAGCAATTCTGAGTCCCCTTGATTGATCTTGAAAATATCTTCCATTCTTTTTTTGACTTTTTGAGCTCCCGAGTGTGCTTTGATGAAAGAATCTGCAAGCTCAGCAAAAGAATTTATAGAATTTTCGGATAAAAGAGAATACCATGTTAATGCTCCCTTGGTGAATGTTTCACCGAATATTTTGAATAATACTGATTCAATCTTTTGCTTAGTCAAATCGTTGCCCTTTACACCTGTTGTGAATGCAGTCACGTGGTCTCGTGGGTCTGTTGTTCCATCATATTTTGGAATATCAGGCATTTTGAATTTCTTTGGAATTGGGAGGGGAGCAGTACTTGGCTTCCAGGGTTGTTGTGAATATTTATCCGTATCTATCCCTTTGGTTACGGGCGGCACCCCGGGTATTTGTTCTATGCGGTCACTTTGCTCCTTGAGCTGTTTCTGCAAGGATAGTACTAAATTTTGTAAATTAGAATTGACTAAGTTACCTGGTTCTCCCTCCTGTGATTCGCTGAGGGTTCCACCACTACCTGAATTAACAAGCCCGGACCGAGGGTTTCCAAAGTGTTGTTATTTGGAGTGGATGTGGTTGGTGCAGCAGGTAACTGGCTAGCAAAAGCCTCAAAAGTTTTATTGACATGAGCAGCAATTAGTTTTTGCAAAGCTTCATCGATAGCTTCAACATTTTCGAATTGAGCGTATGAGATCCCTCAGGAGTGCCCTCATGAGACCGCCGAGGAGAGCCTCATGGAGAAAGGACCGGGGTGTGAGTACCCTATGAATCTCCCTGAAGTTGTTGGTTTCCTTGATTTCCTTGGATGTTGTCATTATTGTTCGACATAGTTGATGCAACAAGAGAAGTTAAGCTGAAAGAGAATAGATTATCAGATTCCCGGTAACGGAACCAATTTGTTTAACCAAAAAATGAAATTTTGGTCAAAGCTTTAATTTAGAAGAACTAGGGTTACTGATAATCAAAAGAATATATGAAAGAAAGTAATTTGGCTAGCAATAATATAATCAGAAAGAAAACAAGTAAATCAATATATTCAGATAGTATTTCATGTCCCTACAATTGATCAGTTATCTCCCTTTTATAGCTATTTGGGAGATATGCGTTTTTCCCTTATCATAATAAGGCTATTATGAGTAATTAAAGACATTGAATGCTACGTTACACGATCATTGTATTTAATACAGATTCTCTAACGTATTCCATATTTAATGCTCATTAAATATTAATCTGCACTCTCATATATTGTCAGATTCATTCCTCTTGATTCCTGGACCTAAATGACTTAAATAGGTACGGGCGCCGAGTCCTTTAAATATCTGCTTGTGCCTCTTCCTTTGCCTTTGCTCGTATCTGTTGCAACTCGTGTCTCTTTGCCAGCTGTAACTCTTTGACTAGTCTACGTGTTTTGACACGTCATCTTTATTCTACTTTAATATGTAAACTCAATTTTTCCCAATACAGCGGGTCCATGTCGTAATTATTTAAATATAGTACTATTTTATAAGAAAATGAACTATCTATGAATATTTTCTTGAAATTAAAGGGTTTATCAATCAAAGAAATGGTCAAAGAAGTTGAGTGCATTTCTTTCGTGTTAGCTTTTCTCAACCCTAAGGTCAGATCGATTCTATCGGCAATAGATGAATTTGAAGAGCCTAATATATAAAATTTATCCATTTCAAAAGCAAAATATTTAAAAAGATGAAACTGAAATTAAAGAAAGTACAATGATTAGTTCTGTATTCGGTTATTCCGTAAACCGCTCTAATTAACAAAATTTTCATTTATTCTTAAGGCTGATAATGACGCAGTAAATTGTCAATTAGGTATACGTATATACAAATCGATTATGGGGATGAGAAATATCTGTCTAAATTCAAAGGCGTAACGTGGAGCTGTCTGATCTTGTTTAATTTGTTGTACCAAAATTAAGGCAAGTTAACTGAGTAACTTAAGAAATAAAACAGGTGCTTGACACACAAATGCTAGGGCAGAAAACGATCAACAAGATGCCTGACTGCGCAGTCCGGGCACGTATCCGGAAAGCCATTATGTGAAAATTTGTGATAAATAATAAATTTTGCTTTTAAAATGAATTTAAGTTGAATTCGGTCAACATTTTGGGTAAACGGACCCGGACCCGTAATTTGACGGTCCCGGAGGGTCCGTAGGAAAATATGGGACTTGGACGTATGCCCGGAATCGAATTCTGAGGTCCCAAGCCCGAGAAATGAATTTTGTAAAGAAAATTATTTTCTGGAATATAAATAAGTTTTTGAAAATGAGATATGTTTGAATTTGATGGTATCGGGCCCGTATTTTGGTTTCGGATACCGGTACAGGTCTTATATGTGATTTAAGTCGAGCCTGTAAAATTTGGTAAGAAACGGAGGTCATATGACGTGATTCGGAACCTTAGTTGTGAAATTTAAAACATTGAAAGTTCTTGAGATTTTCTTTGATTTCGATGCTAAATTCATAGTTGTTGAAGTTATTTTGATGATTTGATTGCACGAGCAAGTCCGTATGATGTTTTTAGGTTAGTGTGCATGTTTGGTTTGGAGCCCCGAGGGCTCGGGTAAGTTTTGGATAGGCCACGGAGTGAAATTTGGACTTAGAAAATTACTGGTGTGTTCGCAAATGCGAACAATGTGTCACAAATGCGAATTATGGCTTGGGCTGCCATGGTCCCAAATGCGAAGAGGACTGGAATCCTGTCACGACCCTGGTTCGTCCTCCGTGAACCATCGTGACGGCACCTAGTCTCTACGACTAGGTAAGCCTAAAATGTGGAAGATAAACCAAATTTGCAGAAGAAAAGAAAATAATTTAAAACAGAAATAGTGTAATAAAACAGCATTTGAAAGTGCCACTCGGCATAAACAGTACCAACTCTCATAAACTAATACAGTTTTTCCAAAACCTGAAAATCTGTGAATCACAAGCTACGAATATAATAAAAATGCTCTAACTCCGGAATGTCTACATCAATAGAAGAAAATAGAAGGGCTATCACTACCAGATAGAATGGAAAGGGACTCCTCGGTCTGCGGACGCGGCAGTACCTCGAAGTCTCTGGAGCAGTCGTCTCGCCTCAAGGGTGATAGGGCTGAGTCAAAATACCTGTATCTGCACATGAAATACATGCGCAGAAAGGGGCATGAATACACCACAACGGTACTCAGTAAGTACCAAGCCTAACCTCAATCGGGTAATGACGAAGAAGATCGAGGCCCTACTGAGTTAAAATAAAAATATAAGGTATGACAGTATAAGATAAGAAGTACAGTTGAAGGCTAACAATAAGAATTTAATACAGGAAGACGAGGAATTCAATAGCTGAAACAGAGGCAAAAACAAGCATAAGGAAATAACCGGGGATCTCTCAGTATCCAGAGGGTCTCTTAGTACCCTCAATATATATGCCAGGGATCTCTTGGTATCCCGAGGATCTCTCGGTATCCTCAATATATGCTAGGGATCTCTTGGTATCCCGAGGATCTTTCGGTATCCTCAATATATGCTAGGGATCTCTTGGTATCCCGAGCATCTCTTGGTATCCTCAATATACGTGCTAGGGTTCTCTCGGTATCCCACACCTCAGCTCAAATCATAAATACGTGAAGGGGATGTCCCGGGATGCCGTCCCGTAGTCCCAAAGTAAAACACACAGCAACAACATAAGGAATACTCATTAAAGCTCAATTTCGTACCAAGTAAACAGGTAATTCTAACCTAACATGGTTCACATAATACAACTAAGACAGTTTAAGCAAGTAAGCAATTAAGTCAGTTAAACATGTTTTTCTAGGCTAACGACAGGCTTAAATTGCAAGTAGTATAAGACAGGAAAAAGGAACACAATTAAAATTTCTTAAAGAAAACCGGATTTCCAACAATTATCTCAAGTATGCACTCATCACCTCACGTACAAGACATTTCAATTATCAAATATACCACATCCTAAGGGGAATGTCCCCCACACAAGGTTAGGCAAGCCACTTACCTCGAACCAACTCAAATCAATCCGAAACCACGCTCTTGCCACGAGTACTCGACTCCAAATGGCCCAAATCTATTCAATTCAATTGCATAATGTAAATAACACTTCAATTAACTGATTCTACAAAGAAATTCTAAGCTAATTTGCAAAATTAGGTAAAATGACCAAAATGCCCCTCGGTCTCATGTCTCGGAATTGGGTAAGATTTACATTTCCAGAATCCTCACACTCTCACGAGTTCAGTCATACTAAAAGTACCAAAATCGGACCTCAAATGTTCCCTCAAATCATCACTCAAAGATGTCTAATTAGTCAAGCCCTAACCCCCAAATTACCACTGATTATCCTTAATTTTTCATGCTTATAATGATAAATATCACTTCAATAACGAGTTTAGGGACCAAACACCTTACCCCCAATGAATTCCTCTGAAAATCCCTCTTGAAAAATGCTCCCCTTGTTCTTCCCATTTGAAAAGAGGTGAAAAATAGTTAAATTTTGCGAAGGCAAGTATTTATATGTTTCTGCCCAGTTAATCCGCTTCTGCGGCCCTGGAACCGCATCTGCGGTCCCGCTTCTGCGAGGACAAGATCGCATCTGTGACCTTTCACTTAAAGACCAGCTTTCGCACCTGCGAATACCCATTCGCAGATGCGGTACCGCTTCTGCGGTAAGTCTCCCGCATCTGCGGACCCTGCGATCCTCCCCAATTCCGCTTCTGCGATTGCTCCGCCGCTTCTGCATCTCCGCAACTGCGGGACCCAACCGTAGGTGCTGTTATGACAGATATCAGCAGCTTCAGCTGCTTCAAACCACTTCCAATTCTTCCGACAACCATCCAAAATCTTCCTGAGGCCCCCGGGACTTCAACCAAAAACACAAAAAGTCTAATACCACTGTTCAAACTTATACCAATCCTTAAAACACCTAAAACAACATCGAAACGTCGAATCAACCACGTATTTGAGCCTAAAAACTCCAAAACTCTAAAAATACGCTTTCGATCAAAAAGTCTATCAAATCTCGTCTGAATGACCTGAATATTTGCACACACATCACATTCAACACTACGGAGCTACTCCAACTTCCAGAATTTCATTCCGACCCTCGGATCAAAATCTCACTATCGAACCGGAAACTTCAAAATTCGACCTTTCAGCATTTCAAGCCTAAATTAGCTACGGACCTCCAAAACACCATCCGATCACGCCCCTAAGCCCGAAATCACCCAACGGAGCTTACGAAACTATCGGAATTCCATTCCGAGGTCGTCTTCAAACTGTTCCTACAGTAAACTTTCCAACACTTAAGCTCTCATTTAGGGATTAAGTGTTCCAAAACTCTCCGAAACTCAAAACCGAACATCCCGGCAAATCAAAATTGCAGAAATAAACACGGGGAAAGCAGTTAATAGGGGATCGGGGCGTTAATTCTTAAGATGATCGGTCGGGTCGTCACATCCTCTTACACTTAAACATTCGTTCGTCCTTGAACGAGCATAGAGACATACCTGAAGTAGTGAAAAGATGGGAGTAACGGTTGCGCATATCCTGCTCGATCTCCTAGGTCGCCTCCTCGACTGGCTGACCCTGCCACTGAACCTTTACTGATGCAATGTTCTTTGACCTTAGCTTTCTAACCTGCCTGTCCAATATTGCCACTGGCTCCTCAACATAAGATAGATCCTTGTCCAACTGGATTGAGCTGAGATCCAACACGTGTGACAGATCACTGTGGTACCTCCGGAGCATCAAAACATGAAATACCGGATGAACCCCTGTCAAGCTGGGAGGTAAGGCAAGCTCATAAGCAACCTGCCCAACACGCCTCAATATCTCAAAAGGGCCAATCAACCTCAGACTCAATTTCCCATTCATCCCAAATCTCATAACGCCCTTCATAAGTGAAACCCGAAGTAGAACCCGCTCTCCAACCATATAGGAAACATCACAAACCTTCCGGTCCGCATAACTCTTCTGTCTGGACTGGGCTGTACGGAGTCTATCCTGAATCACTTTAACCTTCTCCAAAGCATCCTGAACCAATTCTGTGCCGAATAATCTGGCCTCACCCGGCTCAAACTAACCCACCAGGGATCTACACCGCCTACCATATAAAGCCTCATACGGTGCCATCTGAATGCTGGACTGATAGCTGTTGTTGTAGGAAAATTCCGCCAATGGCAAGAACTGATACCAAGACCCGCCAAACTCAATCATACACGCACGGACATATCCTCAAGAATTTGAATAGTGCGCTCGGACAGTCCATCCGTCTGAGGGTGAAATGATGTATTCAACTACACCCGAGTACCCAACTCATGCTGAACGGCCCTCTAGAATCGTGATGTGAACTGAGTACCTCTATCTGAAATGATGGAAACTGGAATACCATGCAGACAAACAACCTCCCGGATATAAATCTCCGCCAACCGCTCCAAAAAATAAGTAGTACACACAGGAATGAAGTGAGCGGACTTGGTCAGCCGATCCACAATCACCTAAATAGCATCGAACTTTCCCAAAGTCCGCGGGAGCCCAACTACAAAGTCCATGGTGATCCGCTCCCACTTCCACTCCAGAATCTCTATCTGTTGAAGCAACCCACCCGGTCTCTGGTGCTCATACTTCACTTGCTGACAGTTGAGGTACCGAGCTACAAATCCAAATATATTTTTCTTCATCTGCCTCCACCTGTAGTGCTGCCTCAAATCCTGATACATCTTCGCGGCACCCGGATAAATGGTATACCGCGAACTATGGGCCTCCTCCAGAATCATCTCCCAAAGCCCATCAACATTGGGTACATAAATCCGACCTTGCATCCTCAATACTCTGTCATCACCAATAGTCACATCTCTGGCATCACCGTGATGAACCTTGTCCTTAAGGACAAGCAATTGAGGGTAATCTTACTGACGCTCTCTGATACGATCAAATAAGGAAGACGGAGAAACCATGCAAGCTAGAACCTGACTGGGCTCCGAAAGATCCAATCTCACAAACTGGCTGGCTAAGGCCTGAACATCCATAGCCATAGGTCTCTCCGATGCTGGTAAATAAGCCAAACTCCCAAAACTCTCTGCCCGGCGACTCAAGGCATCGGCCACCACATTAGCCTTGCCCGGGTGATACAAAATAGTGATATCATAGTCCTTTAGCAACTCTAATCACCTCATCTGGCGCAAATTTAGATCCTTTTGCTTGAACAGGTGATGCAAGCTCCGATGATCAGTATAAATCTCACAAGGAACCCCGTACAAATAATGACGCCAGATCTTTAGGGCGTGAACTAGGGGTGTTCGTCGGTCAGTATGGTACGGTATTTAGATATTTCGGTTTGGTATTTTCGGTATTCAGTTTCTTAAAATCCTATACCAATATCGTACCTAATTAAATTCGATATGGTTCGGTTTTTCTCCTTTCAGTTTCCGTTTATTCGGTTCGATAACTTCGATTTGAATACTAACTAATACATAGAGCTATACACTCTAATATTCTTAATTAAAGTACTCAAAAATATAAAACTAAAAATGTTTGTTGAGAAAAATTTTGTCCAAAACTAGCAAATATCGATCCAAATAGAGAAAATTGTACATAAAAGAATATTTTATCGTTAGAAATGTCTTGTTACTTGTTTAGAGTTAATTGATGAACTTTGAGAATAAAGGAAAGTAAAATTTTAGATTTTTTTATTTATGTTATAATTGATAATATGTGTTTTGTGTAATATAATATATATTTCGGTACGGTATCGGTATTCTGATATTTTATCTTAAAATATCAAATACCATACCTAATACCAATTATTTTCAAAACTTAAAACAAATACCAAAATACCGTATAACAAATACCAAAATTTTCAGTTTCGGTACGGTAATTCGGTATTTATCAAATTATGCCCAGCCCTAGCGTGAACAATGGCAGCTAACTCAAGGTCGTGGACATGGTAATTTTTCTCATGTACCTTCAACTGTCTGGACGCGTAAGCAATCACCCTACCATCCTGCATCAACACCGCTCCGAGGCCAATCCTCGAGGCATCACAATAGACCGTATAAGACCCTGAACCTGTAGGCAGTATCAAAATTGGGGCTGTAGTCAAAGCTATCTTGAGCTTCTGAAAGTTCGCCTCACACTCTTCCGTCCACTCGAACGAAGCATCCTTCTGGGTCAGCCTGGTCATAGGGGTTGCAATCGATGAAAACCCCTTAACAAAACGGCGGTAGTAACCCGCCAAGCCAAGGAAACGGCGGATATCTGTAGTTTAGGATGGTCTGGGCAAACTCTACACGGCCTCTACTTTCTTCGAATCCACCTGAACACCCTTACTCGATACCACGTGGCCTAAGAATGCCACGGAATCCAACCAAAACTCACATTTCGAGAACTTAGCATATAACTTCTTCTCTCTCAGAGTCTAAAGCACAGTCCTTAGGTGCTGCTCATGATCTTCCCGACTCTAGGAATACACCAGAATATCATCAATAAAGACAATGACGAACCAGTCAAGATACGGCCGGAACATACTATGCATCAAATGCATAAAGGCTGATGGGGCATTGGTCACCCCAAATGACATAATAAGGAACTCGTAATGACCATACCGAGTCCTAAAAGCAGTCTTCGGGATATCTAGCTCCTGAATCTTCAACTTATGGTAACCTGAGCACAAGTCAATCTTAGAAAACACCCGTGCGCCCTGAAGCTGGTGGTTCTTCACTGTAACCTTGTTCAACTGGCGATAATCAATACACATACGCATAGAACCATCCTTTTTCTTCACAAACAAGACAGGAGCACCCCAAGGTGATACATTGGGCCGAATAAAACCCTTATAAAGCAATTCCTATAACTGATCCTTCAACTCCTTCAATTCAGGAGGAGCCATACGATACGGAGGAATAGAAATGGGTTGAGTGTCCGATAACAGATCAATGCCAAAATCAATATCTCTATCAGGCAGCATGCTCGGAAGATCAGCTGGAAACACATCGGAAAAATCCCGTACTACTGGGACTGAATCAACTAAAGGGGTATCAATACTGACATCTATCACATAAGCTAAATACGCATCACACCCATTCTCAACCATACGCTGAGCTTTAAGGAAAGAAATAACTCTACTGGGAGTGTGATCTAAAGTACCCCTCCACTTAACACGCAGTACACCTAGCATAGCCAGCATCACGGTTTTGGCGTGACAATCAAGAATAGAAAAAATGGGGCGACAACCAGTCCATGCCCAGGATAATATCAAAATCTACCATGTTGAGCAACATTAAATCGGTTCTGGTCTCAAAACTACTAAGAGCAACCAAACACGACCGATAAATGTAATCCACGACAAGAGAATCTCCCACAAGAGTAGAAACATAAATAAGAGAACTTAAGAATCCCAAGGTACACCCAAATGCGGAGCAAAATAAGAAGACACATAAGAGTAAGTGGAACCTGGATTGAATAGAACCGATGCATCTCTGTGACAAACCAGTATAATACTTGTGATGATAGAATTGGAGGCAACAGCCTCGGTGCGGGCAGGAAAGGCATAGTATCGGGCCTGGCCTCCCCCTCTAGGGCGACCTCTACCTCCCCGACCTCCACCTCTGGCTGGTTGAGTAGGTGGGGTAGCAACTAGAGCTGTAACAATAGCCTAAGAACTCTGCGGGGCGCGTTGTGGCTGAGAAGTCTATCGAGGCGCACTCCTCCCAAGTCTAGGGCAATCCCTCACCACATGGCATGTGTCACCACACTCAAAACAAGCTCTAGGAGGTCGTGGTGGTTGTGACTGGCTTGGGCCAGGTCTACTGGACTGACCACTAAAAGCACCCCGCGTAGGAGGTACGCTAGATATCGGAGGTGCATAATAAGGCTCCTGAGGTCTAGGAGGAGCTGGAATACCACTGGCTGCTGGAAGAGCTAAATGAACAGGGCGACTCATATAACCCCTACCATGACGGCCTACAGTTGGGGCACGGGAACCAAAATAATGGCCCGACTCTCAAGACCTCTTGGCTTCCCTCTCCTCTCTCTCCCTAGCATGCAATCCTCCTAGCAATGCTCACCACCTGCTGATAAGAAATATCCATCTCTAACTCACGAGCCATGCTAGACCTGATGCTGGGAATAAGGCCCTCAATAAACTGGCGAACCCTCTCGCGAATAGTAGAAACCAAGGCTGGGGCATGTCTAGCAAAACTAGTGTAACGGACAGCATACTCTGCGACAGTCATAGCACCCTAGCGCAAGTGCTCAAACTCTGTGTGCCATGCGTCCTTGAGGCTTTAAGGAACATACTCTCTCAGGAACACATCTGAGAACTAAGTCCAAGTCAGTGAAGCAGCCTCATCCGGACTGTCTAACTCATAGGTGCGCCACCACTCATAGGCGGCTCCTCGAAGCTGGAAAGTAGTAAAGGAAACCCCGCTCGATCCTGATATACCCATGGTACGGAGAATACGGTAACACTCATCTAGAAATCCCAGAGCATCATCCGATGCTAGACCACTGAATACATGAGGCTTGTACTTCTTGAACCTATCAAGCCTCAGCCGCTCATCCTCGAAAACCGCTGCCCTATCCTTCGAACTGATCTCGGACTGTAGGTTGTATAGGAATAATCTTAGGGACTTGCTCAATATGCACTCGCTGCTGAGGATTGCGAGCGGCGGGAATCTGTGCTCCTCCCCCGGCCTGAGATGTAGTTGCAGCAAGGGGAAGCAACCCTGCCTGAGCCAAAGTGGTGTACATGCTCATGAACTGTGCCAGAGTCTCCTGAAGTGCTGGAGTTGTAGTAGCAGTAGGCGTATCAGGTGCCTGAACTCCGGCTGGAACTACTAGTGGTACCTAGGTGGCAGCTCACGCATGTGCTCTGGCTGTACCACATGCACGTCCTCGGCCTCTACCCCGACCCCGACCTCTGACGACTACAGTAGGGGGCGCGGGTGCCTGATGATCTTTTGTAGAACATGTCCTCACCATCTGTGAGAGAATAGAAGACAGAAGTTTAGAATTGTGATATCAAAATCTCGCACGACAAGGAAATAAAATGAAGTGGAATTTTCCTAACAGTTACATAGCCTCTCGTAGATAAGTATAGACATCTCCGTACTGATCAATGAGACTCTAATAAAGCGGCTTGTGATTCATGACTCCTATGAACCTAGAGCTCTGATACCAACTTGTCACAACCCCGGTTTGCCCTCCGTGAACCATCGTGATGGCATCTAGTCTCTACGACTAGGTAAGCCTAAAATGTGGAAGATAAACCAAATTTGTGGAAGAAAAGAAAACAATTTAAAATAGAAATAGTGTAATAAAACAGCATTCGAAAGTGCCACTCGACATACATAGTACCAACTCTCAAAAACTAATACAGTTTTCCCAAAACCCAAAACCCATGAATCACAAGCTACGAATATAATAAAAATGCTCTAACTCCGAAATGTCTACATCAACAGAAGAAAATAGAAGGGCTATCACTACAAGATAGAATGGAAAGGGACTCTTCGGTCTGCGGACACGACAGATATACCTCGATGTCTCTGGAGCAGTCGTCTCGCCTCAAGAGTGATAGGACTGAGTCAAAGTACCAGGATCTGCACATGAAAAACATGCGCAGAAAGGGACATGAGTACACCACAACGGTACTTAGTAAGTGCTAAGCTTAACCTCGGTCGGGTAGTGACGAGGAAGTTCAGGTCCCTACTGAGTTAAAATAAAAATATAAGGTATGATAGTATAAGATAAGCAGTACAGTTAAAGGCTAACAATAAGAATTTAATACAGGAAGACGAGGAATTCAATAACTGAAACAGAGGCAAAAACAGGCACAAGGAAATAACTGGGGATCTCTTAGTATCCCGAGGATCTCTTAGTACCCTCAATATATATGCCAGGAATCTCTTGGTATCCCGAGGATCTCTCGGTATCCTCAATATATGTTAGGGATCTCTTGGTATCCCGAGGATCTCTTGGTATCCTCAATATAATGCTAGGGATCTCTTGGTATCCCGAGGAGCTCTTGGTATCCTCAATATACATGCTAGGGATCTCTCGATATCCCGCACCTCAGCTCAAATCATAAACACGTGCAGGGGATCTCCCGGGATGTCGTCCCGTAGTCCCAAAGTAAAACACATAGCAATAACATAAGGAATACTCATTAAAGCTCAATTTTGTACCAAGTAAACAGGTAATTCTAACCTAACATGCTTCACATAATACAATTAAGACAGTTTAAGCAAGTAAGCAATTAAGTCAGTTAAACATGCTTTTCTAGGCTAACAACAAGCTTAAATTGCAAGTAGTATAAGACAGGAAAAAAGGACACAATTAAAATTTCTTAAAGAAAACCGGATTTCCAATAATTAGCTCAAGTATGCACTCATCACCTCACGTACAAGGCATTTAAATTATCAAATATACCAAATCCTAAGGGGAAGGTCCCCCACACAAGGTTAGGCAAGCCACTTACCTCGAACCAGCTCAAATCAATCCAAAACCACGCTCTTGCCACGAGTACTCAACTTTAAATGGCCCAAATCTATTCAATTCAATTACATAATATAAATTACACTTCAAGTAACTAATTCTATAAAGAAATTCTAAGCTAATACGTGAAATTAGGTAAAATGACCAAAACGCCCCTCGGACCCACGTCTCAGAATCGGGTAAGAGTTACATTTCCAGAATCCACACACTCGCATGAGTTCATTCATACCAAAAGTACCAAAATCGGACCTCAAATGGTCCCTCAAATCATCACTCAAAGGTCTCTAATTAGTCAAGCCCTAACCCCCAAATTACCACTGATTTTCCATAATTTTTCATGCTTATAATGATAAAAATCACTCCAATAACGAGTTTAGGGACCAAAGACCTTGCCCCAATGAACTCCTCTGAAAATCCCTCTTGAAAAATGCTCCCCAAACTTCTTCTGGTTTGAAAAGAGGTGAAAAATAGCTAAATTTCGCGAAGGCAAGTATTTATATGTTTCTTCCTAGTTAATCCGCTTCTGCGGCCCTAGCACCGTATTTGCGGTCCCGCTTCTGCGAGGATATGGTCGCATCTGTGACCTTTCACTTAAGACCAGCTTCCGCACCTGTGATTACCCATTCACAGATGTGGAATCGCTTCTGCGGTAAGACTCCCGCATCTGCGGACCCTGCTGATCCTCCCCAATTCCACTTCTGCGATTGCTCCACCGCTTCTGCGTCTCCGCGCCTGTGGGACCCAACTGGAGGTGCGGTTATGACAGATATCAGCAGCTTCAGTTGCTTCAAACCACTTCCAATTCTTCCAACAACCATCCGAAATCATCCCGAGGCCCACGAGACTTCAACCTAAAGCACAAACAAGTCTAATACACTCTCTAAACTTATACCAATCCTTAAAACACCTAAAACAACATAAAAATGACGAATCAACCACGGATTAGAGCCTAAGAACTCCAAAATTCTAAAAATACGCTTTCGATCAAAAAGTCTATCAAACCTCGTCCGAATTACTTGAAATTTTGCACACACATCACATTCAATACTACGGAGCTACTTCAACTTTCGGAATTCCATTCCGACGCTCGTATCAAAATCTCACTATCAAACCGGAAACTTCAAAATTCGACCTTTCGGCATTTCAAGCCTAAATTAGCTACAGACCTCCAAAACACCATCTGATCATGCCCCTAAGCCCGAAATCACCCAACGGAGCAAACGGAACCATCGGAATTCCATTTCGAGGTCGTCTTCATACTGTTTCAACTACAGTCAACTTTCTAACACTTAAACTCTCATTTAGGGACTAAGTGTCCCAAACTATCCGAAACTCAAAACTGAACATCCTGACAAATCAAATAGCATAAATAAATACGGTGAAAGCAGTTAATAGGGGATCGGGGCGTTAATTATTAAGACGACCGGCCAGGTCGTCACAAATCTTCAAGGTTCGCAAATGCGAGGTTAGCAGGCTTTGAAGGGGTTCGTAGTTGCAAACCCTGGTCGCAATTACGACATCTGCAACCTGTAAATTCATAACATAGCCGAAAATCTTTCATTGTTCAAGCTCTTTCAAAAAATAAACTCTCTTGGGAGATTTTCCAAAGAAAAGTTCTCCTCCAAATCAATTTTAAGTCATTTCTAACTCATTTTCTTCAATTTTTAACATCTTTTCACATGATTTCAACTCAAATCAAGGGTTTTCATGGGGGAAATTGGGTGTTTTGGGTTCGTGGGTGAATGGGTAATCGGGTTTTGGTTCGAACCTCAGGTTTTGACCATGTGGGTCCGAGGTCGATTTTTGACTTTTTGGAAAAACTTTAGAAAACCCATTTTCATGCATTGGAATTGAATCATTTAGCATTTAGTGATATAGTTAAGTAACTTGTGGCTAGATACGAGCAAATTAGTAGTGGAATCAAGAGGTAAAGCGGTAATTGAGGCTTGAATTGTATTCGTGGCATCGAGGTAAGTGTTTGGTCTAACCTTAGTGTGAGGGATTAGGAGTTGTATCTTATTTGCTATGTGCTAGTTGTTTAGTACGTCGTATAGGCATGGTTACGAGTATCTATACGTTGGTGTCAAGCATGCCCGTGAGTCCTATACTATGATTATTGTGACTTCGTTCTGTATTGTCCATGACTTATGTGATGATTTCTATTGTTGAGCAAGTCTTGTGGAAGTAATATTGGTATTTGAACATTGAAGAGCATTGGCTCAAGTTGTAAAATGATTTGTAGAAGTATAATTGGCAATTGAACCTTATAGAGCATTGGCTCAAATTGTGAATTGAGTTGTGAAGTAAATATGAAAAAAAAGGATTATTATATTGTCTCCCTTGCTGGGATATTATTATTTTAATGTTATCTCCCTTGTCGGGATGTTACTGTTTTGATATTATTTCCCTTGCTGGGATATGATTGTTGTACTATTGTTCCCTTGCCGGAATTTTATTGTGAATTTGTTGATTCCCTTGCCCTTATTGCTTTGTGATTGTTGCTTGGGTGAGGAAGAGTGTTAAAGTACGAAGGGTGATGCCGTGTATGATTTTTGTGAGGAAGAGTGTAAAGCACGAAGGGTGATGTCGTGTATGATATTGGTGAGAGTGTGTTAAAGCATGAAGGGTGATGTCGTGCCGCACGATGTACAATTACGTGCTGATTATATTGCTTTTTATGGTGAGGCCGAGAGTAAAAGCACGAAGGGTGATACCGTGCAGATTATTTTGATTCTTATGGTGAGGACAAAAGTAAAAGCACGAAGGGTGATGTCGTGCACTTGTTTGATTTTTGATTTTTGTTGATAATTAAGTTATGGTGTTGCTTGTATTTACCTGTGGTTCATCTGTTATTATTTGATGTTCCCCGCATCATGTTTCCCCCTCCCATCCTTTACTGTACATTCCTGCTTTTCTTTTCCGCTGAATATATTTGAACTGCACAGGTTTATTTGGTAGTCTGGTCCTAGCCTCGTCACTACTTCGCCGAAGTTAGGCTAGGCACTTACCAGCACATGGGGTCAGTTATGCTGATACTACACTCTATACTGTGTGCAGATCCCGGTAATGGAGCATACAGACCGTAGCTTTGGGTTGCTACCTTCAGTCCATTCGGAGATCCGAGGTAGTCCTGCAGGCGTCCGCAGGCCTTAGCGTCTCCTCCTATCCTTTTATTATGTTTCTTTTACATATTTCAGAGACAGTGTTGTAATAAATCTTTCGGATCTTTATTTGTAGTATTCTTAGACCATCTGTGAAATTGTGACACCAGTTCTGGGTAGTTTATGTATGGATTGGTATTGGCATCTTTATTGAAATATTACATTTCAGTTTTCCGCTTATTAAATTTCACTGTTTATCAAATATTGGTTATTAATTGTTAAAGGATAAAAATGGGAAAAAGGTAAATAATTTAAATGGTTGGCTTGCCTAGCTTTCACTAGTAGGCGCCATGACTCCCGTGAGTGGGAAATTCGGGTCGTGACAAGTTGGTATCAAAGCTCTAAGTTGCATAGGTCTCACAATTCACGGACAAGCTTAGTAGAGTCTGAGGGATCAGTACAGAGACGTCTATATTTATCCCCTAGAGGCTACAGAGTTAGGAAAAACTTCACATCTATTCTTTCCTATCGTGCGGTTTGATTTCTCAATGCTAATTGAATTACTACTCTGTTCTTTCGCAGATGGTGAGAACACGCACTTCCTCATCCACTGATCAACAGCCCGAGCCCCCAGCAGCAGCTCCCACGAGGGGTAGAGGGCGAGGCTGAGGCCATGCTAGAGGCCGAGGTAGGGGCAAAGCTCAGCCTAGAGCAGTAGCACTAGCGGCATAACCTCAGGTTGAGCTTGATGATGAGGTTCCGAACCAGGCAGTTCCGGTGGGCCCAGCTCAGGTCCCAGAGGGGTTCATTGCTACCTCAGTACTCCAGGATGCTATGGTCCGTCTAGTGGGCCTTATGGAGAGTGTCACCCAGGAAGGCTTGCTTCATGTAGCATCAGCCGTCTCTCAGGCCGGAGGAGGAGCCTAGACTCCTGCTACTCGCACTTCGGAGCAGATGGCTCCCCAGTTTCAGACCCCAGTAGCTCAGCCAGTTGGAGCAGTTCAGCCGGGTGTGGTAGCTCAGACCGGTGATGGAGTAGCTATGTCTGTTGATGCCTTATAGAGATTGGACACGTTTACCAAACTCTTCACTACCACTTTCAGCGGTGCATCTTCTGAGGATACCCAGGATTATTTAGACAGTTGTTATAAGGTTCTCAGGAACATGGGGATAGTGGAGACCAATGGGGTCGACTTTGCTACTTTTTGCTTGTTTGGATCCGCCAAGACTTGGTGGAGAGATTATTGTTTGGCTAGACTAGTTGGGTCACCAGCTTTGACTTGGGATTAATTTTCTCAGCTATTTCTGGAGAAGTTTCTTCCTGTCACTCAGAGAGAGATATATCGGAGGCAGTTTGAGCGTCTCCATCAGGGTTCTATGACTGTTACTCAGTAAGCGACCAGGTTTATTGATTTGGCCCATCATGCTCTTCTTATACTTCCCACTGAGAGAGAGAGAGTGAGGAGATCATTGAGGGACTCATTCAGCCTATTCGACTACAGATGGACAAAGAGACGGTGAGCGAGGTTTCCTTTCAGGATGCGGCCAATGTGGCCAGTAGGGTTGAGATGGTTCTATCACAGGGGGGTGGTCAGGGGTCTAACAAGAGGCCTTGTCATTCAGGCAGATTTAGTGGTGCTCTATCTGGAGGCAGGGATTCGTTTGGTAGAGGCCATCCTCCTAGGACTTTTCAGTCATCACTTCAGGTTTCTCACGGTGCTTCAGGTGGTCGTGGTTCTCATATGTAGTATTCTGATCAGCAGTCCTACAGTGCACCACTAGCTCCTATCAGTGCACCGCCACTCCAGAGTTTTTGGGGTAGTCATTCAGGTCGTCAGGGTTAGCAGTATCAGCAGCCGAGGGCTTGTTATACTTGTGGTGATATGGGGCATATTGCTAGATTTTGTCCTCGAGCATCGAGCAGCTCTCAGCATCAGGGTTCCCGCGCCATGGTTCAGGCACCGAGTGTTCCACAGGCTGCTCAGTCAACTAGAGGTAGAGGTAGAGGTGTTAGAGGTGGAGGTAGAGGTACTAGAGGTGGAGGTCAGGCCGTTAGAGGTTGAGGCCAGCCTACAGCAGATCATCCTAGAGATGTAGTTCAGAGTGGTGGGGCCCAGCCCCGATGTTATGCTTTTCCAGCCAGGTCGAAGGCTGAGGCTTCCGATGTAGTTATCATAGGTACTGTTCTAGTTTGTCGTAAAGATGTTTTAGTTCTATTTGATCCAGGGTCTACGTACTCCTATGTGTCATCTTATTTTGCACCGTATCTGGTCATGCCTAGTGATTCCTTGAGTGCCCCTACATATGTATCTACACCGGTGGGTGATTCTATTGTGGTAGATCGTGTTCATCGTTCATGTATAGTTATGATTGGGGGTCTTTAGACTCGAGTAGATTTGTACTTCTGGAAATGGTTGATTTTGATATCATATTGGGGATGGACTGTTATCACCTCACCACACTATCTTGGACTGTCATGCCAAGACTGTGACCTTAGCCTTGCCGGGGTTGCTCCATTTAGAGTGGAGAGGGACTCCTGGTCATTCTACCCGTAATGGTATCTCATATATGAAGGCTCGGCGTATGGTCGAGAAGGGATATTTGGTCTATTTGACTTCTGTTCATGATTCTAGTGCTAAGGTTCCTTCTATGGATTTTGTGCCTGTTGTTCACGAGTTTCCTGTGGTTTTTCATTCAGACCTGCCGGGTATGCCACCCGACAGGGATATTGACTTCTGCATTGATTCGACTCCTAGCACTCAGCCCATTTCTATTTCACCGTATCATATGGCCCCGCCTGAGTTGAAAGAATTGAAAGAGCAGTTGCAAGCCTTCCTTGATAAGGGCTTTATTAGACCTAGTGTCTTGCCTTGGGGTGCGCCGGTGTTGTTTGTTATGAAGAAGGATGGATCAATGAGAATGTGTATAGATTACCGGCAGTTGAACAAGGTTACAGTCAAGAATAAGTATCCATTGCCGAGGATTGATGATTTATTTGATCAGCTTTAGGGTGCCAAGGTATTTTCGAAGATTGACTTGAGATCTTACTACCATTAGTTGAGGATTAGGGCATCCGATGTCCTTAAGATAGCTTTCCGCACTTGGTACGAGCATTATGAGTTCTTATGATGTCATTTTGGGTTGACAAATGCCCCAGCAGCTTCTATGGATTTGATGAACCGAGTGTTCAAGCCTCACTTGGATTCATTCGTGATAGTCTTCATTGATGATATTTTGATCTATTCCCGCATCCGGGAGGAGCTTGAGCAGCATCTGAGAGTGGTTCTTCAAACTTTAAGAGATAGTTAGTTGTATGCTAAGTTTTCGAAGTGTGAGTTCTGGTTGGGTTCAGTTTCTTTCTTGGGTCATATTGTTTTAGCGGAGGGTATTCAGGTAGATCCAAAGAAGATAGAGGCAGTCAAGGACTAGCCTAGACCCGCATCAGCTACAGAGATCTGGAGTTTCTTGGGTTTGGCAGGCTATTATCATCGGTTTGTGGAGGGGTTTACATCTATTGCAACCCCGATGACCAGGTTGACCTGGAAGGGTGCCCAGTTCAGGTAGTCGGACGAGTGTGAGGCGAGCTTTCAGAAGCTTAAGACAACTTTGACTACGGTGCTGGTGTTGGTTTTGCCCACAGGTTTAGGGCCATATACAGTTTATTGTGATGCATCTCGTATTAGACTTGGTGCGGTGTTGATGCAAGATAGCAAGGTCATTGCTTATGCTTCGCGTCAGTTGAATATTCATGAGAAAAACTATCTGATTCATGATTTAGAGTTAGCAGTCATTGTTCACGCGTTGAAGATTTGGAGGCACTATCTGTATGGCGTGTCATGTGAGGTGTTCACAGATCACAAGAGTCTGCAATACTTGTTCAAGAAGAAGGATCTAAATTTGAGGCAGAGAAGGTGGTTGGAGATATTGAAAAGACTATGATATCACCATCTTATATCATCCGAGAAAGGTCAATGTGGTGGTTGATGCTTTGAGTAGGAAGTCAGCCAGTATGGGCAGTCTTGCGTATATTTCGGTTGGTAAGAGACTACTTACTTTGGATGTTCAGGCTTTGGCCAATCAGTTCGTGAGGTTGGATGTTTCTGAGCCTAACCGTGTGTTAGCTTGCATAGTCGCTCGTTCTTCCTTATTGGAGCGTATCCAAGATCGGCAATATGATAATCCTTATTTATATGTCCTTAGGGACATGATGCTGCATGGTGGTGCCAAGCAGGTTACATTAGGTGATGATGGAGTTTTGAGGCTGCAGGGTAGAGTTTGTGTGCCTAATGTGGATGGGCTCCGAGAGTTGATTCTAGATGAGGCCCACAATTCCCAGTACTCTATTCATCCAGGCGCCATTAAGATGTATCAAGATTTGCGGCAACATTATTAGTGGAGGAGGATGAAGAAGGATATTGTTGCATATGTGGCTCGGTGTTTGAATTGTCAGCAGGTTAAGTACGAGCATCAGAGACCTGGTGGTTTGTTCCAGAAGATTGAGATTCCTGAGTGGAAGTGGGAGTGTATCACTATGGACTTCATTGTTGGACTCCTACGGACTAAGAGAAAGTTCGATGTAGTGTGAGTCATTGTTGATAGGCTAACCAAGTCAGTGCATTTCATTCTTGTGGCAGTCTCCTATTCTTCCGAGAGGTTAGTTGAGATCTATATCCAGGAGATTGTTCGTCTTCATGGAGTGCCCGTGTCTATCATTTTGGATTGAGTTACACAGTTTACCTCACATTTCTGGAGAGCAGTTCAGCGTGAATTGGGCACACGGGTCGAGTTAAGCACAACATTTCATCACGGACAGGCTGTCCGAGCGCACTATTCAGATCTTGGAGGATATGCTCTGAGCATGTGTCATTGACTTTGGAGGCTCGTGGGATCAGTTCTTGCCTTTAGCGGAGTTTTCCTACAACAACAACTACCAGTCGAGCATCCATATGGCTCCGTATGAGGCTTTATATGGTAGGTGGTGTCGGTCGTCGGTTGGATGGTTTGAGCCGGAAGAGGCTCGGTTGTTGGGTACAGATCTAGTACAAGATGCCTTAGACAAGTTCAGAATCATTCAGGATAGGCTTCGTACGGCTCAGTCCAGGTAAAAGAGTTATGTCGACCATAAGGTTCGTGATTTGGCATTCATGGTCAGTGAGCGGGTGTTGCTTCGGGTGTCGCCTATGAAGGGCGTGATGAGATTTGGGAAGAGGGGCAAGCTTAGCCCTAGGTTCATTGGCCCCTTTGATATTCTTGATCGAATGGGAGAGGTGGCTTATAGACTTGCATTGCCGCCGAGTTTATCAGCTGTGCATCCAGTGTTTCATGTGTCCATGCTTCGGAAGTATCACGGCGATCCATCCCACGTGTTAGATTTCAGCATTGTCTAGTTGGACAAGGACTTGTCCTATGAGGAGGAGCCGGTAGCTATACTAGACCGGCAGGTTCGTCAGTTGAGATCGAAGAGTTTCCCTTCTGTTCGTGTTTAGTTGAGAGGTCAGCCTGTTGAGACATCAACCTGGGAGTCTGAGTCCGATATGCGGAGCCGTTATCCCCATCTTTTCTCCAACTTAGGTACTTCCTTCTTATGTCTGTTCAAGGACGAACGATTATTTTAGAGGTAGAGAATGTGATGACCTTTTCACTTGTTTTAGAAATAAATTATGTGTTTCGAGACATTAAAAACCTCTTTCTGTCCCACCTCGATTTGCGTGCGTAGTTCGGGCACGTATCCGGAAAGCCATTATGTGAAAATCTATGATAAATGATAATTTATGCTTTTAAAATAAATTTAAGTTGACTTCGGTCAATATTTTGGGTAAACGGACCCGGACCCGTGATTTGATGGTCCCGTAGGGTCCGTAGGAAAATGTGGGATTTGGGCGTATGCCCGGAATCAAATTCCGATGTCCCAAGCCCGAGAAATGAATTTTTTAAAGAAAATTATTTTCTGGAATATATAAATATGAGTTTTTGAAAATGAGATATGTTTGAATTTGATGGTATCGGGCTTGTATTTTGGTTCCAGAGCTCGGTACAGGTCTTATATGTGATTTAAGTTGAGCCTGTAAAATTTGGTAAGAAACGGAGGTCATATGACGTGATTCGGAACCTTAATTGTGAAATTTGAATCTTTGAAAGTTCTTGAGATTTTCTTTGATTTCGATGCTAAATTCATAGTTGTTGATGTTATTTTGATGATTTGATTGCACGAGCAAGTCCGCATGATATTTTTAGGTTAGTGTGCATGTTTGGTTTGGAGCCTCGAGGGCTCGGGTGAGTTTTGGATAGGCCACGGAGTAAATTTTGGACTTAGGAAATTGTTGGTGTGTTGCAGGCATGCGGCCTTCACAATTGTGAAGCCTGGCTCGCAAATGCGAACAATGTGTTGCAAATGCGAATTATGGCCTGGGCTGCCTTTGTCGCAAATGCGACAGAAGCATCGCAAATGCGAAGAGGACTGGAATCCTCAGGGTTCGCAAATGCGAACCCCTGTTCGCAAATGCGAGGTTGGAAGGTTTTGAAGGGGTTCGCAATTGCGAACCCTGGTCGCAATTGCGACATCTGCGACCTGCAAATTCATAACTTAGCCGAAAATCTTTCATTGTTCAAACTCTTTCAAAACATAAACTCTCTTGGGCGATTTTCCAAAGAAAAGTTCTCCTCCAAATCGATTGTAAGTCATTTCTAACTCATTTTCTTCAATTTTTAACATCTTTTCACATGATTTCAACTCAAAATTAAGCGTTTTCATGGGGGAGATTGGGTGTTTTGGGTAGAACTTAGGTTTTTTAATTTTTGGGAATTTGGACCTCGATTTGAGGTCCAATTTCAGAACAAATTATATATTTGGGTTCGTGGGTGAATGGGTAATCGGGTTTTGGTTCGAACCTCGGGTTTTGACCATGTGGGTCCGGGGTCGATTTTTGACTTTATGGGAAAAACTTTAGAAAACCTATTTTCATGCATTGGAATTGATTCATTTAGCATTTAGTGATATAGTTAAGTAGCTTGTGGCTAGATACGAGTGAATTGGTGGTGGAATCAAGAGGTAAAGTAGTAGTTGAGGTTTGAATTGTGTTTGTGGCATCGAGGAAAGTGTTTGGTCTAACCTTAGCTTGAAGGGTTAGGAGTTGTGTCTTATTTGCTATGTGCTAGTTGTTGAGTACGACGTATAGGCATGGTGACGAGTATCTATACGTTGGTGTCAAACATGCCCGTGGGTCCTATACTATGATTATTATGACTTTGTTTTGTATTGTTCATGCCTTATGTGATGATTTCTATTGTTGAGCAAGGCTTGTGAAAGTAATATTGGTATTTGAACAATGAAGAGCGTTGACTCAAGTTGTAAAACGATTTGTGGAAGTATAATTGGCAATTGAACCTTATAGAGCATTGGCTCAAATTGTGAATTGAGTTGTGAAGTAAATGTGAAAAAAAGAGGATTATGATATTGTCTCTCTTGGCGGGATATTGTTGTTTTAATGTTATCTCCCTTGCCGGGATGTTATTGTTTTGATATTATTTCCCTTATCGGGATATGATTGTTGTACTATTATTCCCTTGCCGGAATTTTATTGTGAATTTGTTGATTCCCTTGCCCTTATTGCTTTGTGATTGTTGTTTGGATGAGGAAGAGTGTTAAAGCACGAAGGGTGATGCCGTGTATGATTTTTGTGAGGAAGAGTGTAAAGCACGAAGGGTGATGTCGTGTATGATGTTGGTGAGAGAGTGTTAAAGCACAAAGGGTGATGTCGTGCCGCACGATGTACAACTCCATGTCGATTATATTGCTTTTTATGGTGAGGACGAGAGTAAAAGCACAAAGGGTGATGACGTGCAAATTATATTGATTCTTATGGTGAGGACGAGAGTAAAAGCACGAAGGGTAATGTCGTGCACTTGTTTGATTTCTGATTCTTATTGATAATTGAGTTATGGTGTTCATTATATTTACCTGCGGTTCTTCTGTAATTATTTGATGTTCCCCGCAGCATGTTTCCCCCTCTCATCCTTTACTGTACATTCCTGCTTTTATTTCCCGATGTATATAGTTTAACTGCACAGGTTTATTTGGTAGTCTGGTCCTAGCCTCGTCACTACTTCGCCGAGGTTAGGCTAGGCACTTACCAGCACATAGGGTCGGTTGTGCTGATACTACACTCTGCACTATGTGCAGATAGATTCCGGTACTGGAGCATACGGACCGTAGCTTTGGGTTGCTGCCTTCAGTCCATTCGGAGATCCGAGGTAGTCCTGCAGGCGTCCGTAGGCCTTGGCGTCTCCTCCTATCCTTTTATTATGTTTCTTTTATATATTTCAGAGACAGTGTTGTAATAAATCTTTCGGACCTTTATTTGTAATATTCTTAGACTCTCTGTGAAATTGTGACACCAGTTCTGAGTAGTTTATGTATGGATTGGTATTGCCATCTTTATAAAAATATTACATTTTAGTCTTCCGCTTATTAAATTTCGTTGTTTATCTAATGTTGGTTATTAATTGTTAAAGGATAAAAATAGGGAAAAGGTAAATAATTCAAATGGTTGGCTTGCCTAGTTTTCACTAGTAGGCGTCATCATGACTCCCGAGGGTGGGAAATTCGGCTTGTGACAAATATGAAGTAGAAATAGTATGCAATATAGAGAGCAACATATATACGAGAGAAAATATTATTTTTTTTAAACAGAGAATAATAAACAGAGAAAAGAAAAGGTGAAGGGACTTAGAGAATATTACTCATCGATATCTTTTAATCTTTTAGGGATAATGACAGTGAAGTGAAGAAAAGGAGGCATGCAATGAAGACCAATAGTTAAAAGAGTGATCAGCTATGGCTTTGGCTTTGGGAATGTTATGATATGGGAGCCAAAAAATAAGAGAGGAGCATTGAAGATGAGAATTGATCCAAAAGTGATATTTTGGGATAGAAAATTTCACACATGTAAATATTTATGGACCTACCATAAATATTGTTTGTGTGAAGTGAGAAGAGGAAAAGCACCAAAGTTCTTAATTCTTTCTTTATCAATTTTTCTTCCATGGGAACGTGGGGTATTAATGAAAACTTGTTGGATTATTGCTGCATGACTTTTGCTGACTCCTTAAATGATGTCCTCGTCAGCGGGGTGCACGTGAATTCATGTTTTTTTTGCCAAATTAAATATTTTATATATATACTTGATAATTAATCTAATATTATCATTTGGCTCCCATGTAAGATTTACTTATGTATGGGTGTCCCAATAGGTTTAAGGCCCATAATTAATATTTAATTAATGAACAAATCTCATATGTCCGATCGATTACTTGATGGACGTATCGAATTAGGTGAGAACCTCTATAAATTGGTCCTCTCTCTACTCATTAGAGTTACCGTGTTTTATGTTATCTCTTCCATCACTAGGCGACGGTAACGTAAGTTAGGGCCAGGAGCGAGAAAGCAATTTCGATAAATGTTTCCGCTTCGTGATGATGACTTCCGCTTCAGTTATGTTTTCTATCGATTATATGTAAGATTATCATGTTCAAGATCCTGAAATAAATTAATGTTTATGTTTATATGTGATGTCATGAGCATGGATATTTAAACTGATAATCTTCGTTTACTAGTACGATTGAAATCACCATGACCTAGTAATCTAAAAATTTGAGGGAATCTTTGATTTAATGAGTTCCGCCTCTTATTCTCTATTACCAAGATGAATCATTAACTTATGTACATATTGAATGGTTAAATACAAAGAATAATATAGCTTTGTGGGTTAGTAATTATGAATATGTGCTTCTGTCTGCAATTTATGAATACAAATCTATTTTTCTGTGTTCAGCCAAAATGATTATATGCGTCCGAATGAAATATCATGATATAAATACTTATTGGAATAAATAGTAGTAATATTAAACAATGAAGAATCAATATATTAGTTTGATGATTGAAAAAGCGGCGCCGCACGATAATGAATTTGCAGTGCCATCTAGGGATTAATATAAGGCATTTATATTGTTATCAAGTTAGCTCATTATGGTTCTGTTTTATAATTTTGGCCATAGAATTATTGTTTGTTTCTTTAGACTAGAATTTTAATGTTTGGGCTATTAAGTTGATAAAGCCATTACTGTTAATTAATGTATGTGCTTAAAGTTAAGTAATTTGTTAATTATTAAAGTGATCGAACTAGAATATTTAAAATATACACATACATAATATTTATATTTTTATGCATGTACTAATGTTCAATATAGTTTGTTAGTTACCAAAGTGATCGAACTAGACCGTTTAAAGTATTCACATGCATAAAATCTTCAAATATTTATGTATGCATTATGTTTATATAGTTTGTTAGTCATCAAAGTGGCCAAACTAGTATGTTCATGAATAAAATGCATACATAGAATTATAGTTTATCCATGAAATTAATGAAATGCCTATAATTAAAAATAAATAGATAAATTAATTTTCACTATTGCTAGAACTTAAGGATTTACCTAAAGGTGGATCAACCATTCTATGAATAGTGAATATAGTGAGGTAGATTAATATTCTTAGTCAAACATATACTGTCTGTCCAAAGATGTCCTATATGTTTGGTTAAAAATATTTAATTGCCTATTAATGACTAAATGACATTTAAATTATGATAGTGCGTCATAGTATTTACCCAAAGGAGAATTATGATATGCTTTAATTGTTTAATTGAATCCATAGTGATTTGTAAGCATGTATGTGATGACCTTTTCACTTGTTTTTAAAATGAATTTTGCATTCCGAGGCCTTAAAGACCACTTTCAGCCTCACCTCGATTTGCGTGCGCAGTCCGGCGCGTAGGCGGAAAGCTATTATGTGAAAATCTGTGAAAATGTTGAAATTTTGACTTAAAATGCATTTAAGTTGACTTCGGTCAACATTTTGGGTAAACGGATCCGGACTCGGACCCATGATTTGACGGTCCCGTAGGGTCCATGGAAAAATATGGGACTTGGGCGTATTCCCGGAATCGAATTCCGAGGTCCCAAACCCGAGGAATGAATTTTTAAAGAAAATTATTTTTTGGAAATTTCTAGGAGTTTTGGAAAGGAAATGCCTTTAGAATTTGATGGTATCGGGCCCGTATTCTGGTTCCGAAGTCCGGTACAGGTTTTATATGTGAAATAAGATATGTCTGTAAAATTTGGGAATAAACGGATTTCATTTGACGTGATTCGGACCTTAAATGCAAAATTTGATGTTTTAAGAAGTTTTGAAATATTTCATTGATTTTGAGGCTTAATTCGATGTTTATGATGTTATTTTGGTGATTTGATTACACGAGTAAGTCCGTAGGGTATTTTTGAGGTAGGGTGCATGTTTGGTTTGGAGCCCCGAGGGCTCGGGTGAGGTTTGGATAGGTCTCGAGAGGTTTTTGAACTTAGGAAAATTGCAGAATCTGCAGTCTGCTGGTGTCCAGGTGTTTGTGCTATGCGATCACATAGGAAGGTTCGCGATCGCATAGTGTAAATTTTAAGGGTCTTATTTTGTGCTATGCGATCGCATAGGTTCTTCCGCGATTGCGTAGAGTAAATTTTGGGAGATCACAAATTGTTCTATGCGATTGCATTAGTCCTTCCGCAATCGCAATATGTTAGACCAAGCCTGGGAAGGGAATCATTTTCTTCTATGCGATCGCATAGCCTTTTCTGCGATCACAATGCCCAGCCCCCTTTATCCTATGCGATTGCATTCTCTTGTCCGCGATCGCAGATAACAAATTTGCCCAATCATTTAAACAGAACAGAACCCATATGGGATTAAACCCAAATTTCATAAATTCTTCTTCCAAACTCCAAATTGGGCGATTTTTGAAAGAGAACTTCACTACAAATTCATAGGTATGTAATCTTTGACTCATCTTCTTCAATTTTTATTAACACTCATTAGATTTCTAGGCTTAAATCATGTTCTTAAGGGTAGAAAAATTAGGGATTTGGGTAGAGTTAGGGTTTTTTGTATAAATGGAATTTAGACCTCGTTTTGGGGTCGGATTTTGAAACTAATTACATATTTGGGCTCGTGGGTGAATGGGTGATCGGGTTTTGGTCCGAACCTCGTGTTTTGACCAAGCGGGCCCAGGGTCAATTTTTGACTTTTTGGGAAGAATGATGGGAAAGCTATAATTAAGCATTGGAATTGGATTGTTTGGCGTTTATTGATATTATTAAGTCTATTATGTCTAGATACAATTGATTTGGAGCCGAATTCAGAAGGAAAAACGGTGTTTGAGGCTTGAGTTGGCCGTGGAAGTTCGAGGTAAGTGTTTGGTCTACCTTATCTTGAGGGATTAGGAGTTGTGTCCTATTTGCTACTTGTTTCTTGTTGAGTACGATGTATAGGCATGGTGACGAGTATCTATACATTGGTGTCAAGTATGACCGTGGGTCTTGAATTGTAATTTATTGTGTTCTTAAATAATACCATGGATGCTTAAGTTGATGACTCTCTGTATTGAGCAAGAATCGTGATTATTCTCGTGGAAATTACTTATGACTGAGTATTGGTGCTAGCTGAGGTAGTTAGATGTTGGAACAAGTTTGGTTATAGTTGTTTCTCCCTTGCTGGGATGTTGTTACTTATACTGTAGATTCCCTTGCCGGGATAATGTAGTCCTTTATTGATCCCTTGCCGGAACTCTTGCTATGATTGTTGTTGATTGTATATGTGGATCGGGTTGCATGCCGCAACAATGATATATTTGGATCGGGTTGCACGATGCAACAATACTATATTTGGATCGGGTTGCACGCCGCAACAATACTATATTTGGATCGGGTTGCACGCTGCAACAATATTATACGTGGATCAGGTTGCACGCCGCAACAGTGATAAATGATATTGATCAGATTGTGCGCTACAATAGTGTTGATATATATTGGGATCGGGTTGCGCGCCGCAACAAATTGCTGATACAAAGTGTTTATAGATTGGATACAAATTTCTTATTGTTTGCTGTGAACTCTAAGCTGTTCTTATGCCGTTACTCTTGATTTACTGTTGATTTTGGTATACCCCGCAGCATGTACCCCCTCCCATATTTACTTGTTTATTTCTATTTTATTTTCCGCTGTATATTATATAACTGCACAGGTTATTTGGTAGTCTGGTCCTAGCCTCGTCACTACTTCGCCGAGGTTAGGCTAGGCACTTACCAGCACATGGGGTCGGATTGTGCTGATACTACACTCTGCACTATGTGCAGATCCCGGAGCAGCTCTTGGACCATAACATTCGGGTGGCTGCATTCAGTCCAGCTAGAGATCCCGAGGTAGTCCTGCAGGCGTCCGCAGGCCCGCCGTTCTCTTCTATCTTATTATATGTTCTGCTTTCACTTGTATACGAGACAGATTGTATTCCCTTTTTCAGACACTTGTATGTAGTACTCATATACAGTCCGTGATATTGTGACACCGGATTCCGGGTAGGGACGTATGTTGGCATTGTAGTACTAGCTTCGGTTATTTTATCAGTTTAAGTCTTCCGCTTATTTTATTTATCATTAATGCTCAATGTTGATTTCCTGTTAATCTCAATTGTTAAAAAGGGGTAAAATGAAAGGGTTAGTGATTCTTCATTTGCGCGGCTTGCCCAGCTTCTACGAGTAGGCTCCATCACGACTCCCGAGGGTGGTAAATCTGGGTCGTGACAATGTATTATCTATTTTGCAGCAATTCCTCTTTATTTGCATGCTTCTTTTGTTACTGTGTTCAAAGGATTGAACTTCTATGAATGGCATGAACAAGTCTAGTTCCACTTAGGCGTAATGGATCTTGACTTGACTCTGTTGAATAATAAGCTCGCTGCCATTACTGATATGAGTAGTACGGATGAGAAGTATTTCCATAAAACATGGGAATGATCTAACATGTTGAGCTTTATGTTTATGCGAATGACTCTTGCCAACAACATTAAGAGTACTATTCCACAGATAGAAAATATCAGGGAATACCTGAAGTTTATGGAAGAACATTTTTGTTTTGCAGATAAGTCTCTCGCTAGTACACTAATGGTTGAACTCACGACCATGGAGTTTTATGGGTCACATAGTATGCAAAATCATATCATCGAGATGACTAACATTGCAACAAGACTTTAGACCTTAGGGATGAAAGTGGATGACTCCTTCTTGGTTCAGTTTATTCTGAACTCGTTGCCTCAGGAGTATGGACCTTTTCAAATTAACTATAACGCTATTAAGGACAAGTGGAATATTAGTGAATTGTCCAGTATGCTTACTCAGGAGGAGTCACGACTTAAGAAACAAATGAGTCATTCAATTAACCTCGTGGGTCAAGGAGCTGATAAATGACTTAATGTGAAGGCCAACAAGTTCAAGAAAAAGAAAGTACCTGCTAAAATTTCACAGGATGTTAAGAAGGAATATAAGGCAGATACGTGTTGTTTCTTTAACAAGGAAGGACTCTTTCGGAAGGATTGCTTGAAACATAAAGCTTGATTCGAATAGAAAGGTGCAATTAGTGCTTTTGTATATTTCGAATCAAATTCAATAGAAGTTCCTAATAATACTTGGTGGCTTGATTCTGGTGCAACTGCTTATGTATCTACTATGATGCAGGGATTCCTTACGATCCAAATAAGGATTTCTTGTCCATGGAAAATCGCATGAAGGCTCCAATCGAAGGCATAAGGACTTATAGTTTGATCATGGAGACTGGATGTCACCTTGATCTATTACAGAATATACCTTCAGTTTCTATAAATTTGATTTCTCTTTCAAGACTTGATGTTTCTGGATTTGATTTAAAGTTTGAAAATGGATATTTTAATTTATATAAGAATGCTATTTTTTATGGTTCTGGTTTTCTTAATGATGATTTATATAAATTGAAACTCGATATTGATTTTTCTGAATCCCTTCTTACCATTTAACATAATGTTGGAATTAAACGTAGATCACTAGATGAAAGTTTTGTTTACTTGTGGCATAGACGTTTGGGTCATATATCCATATGAAAGGTTAGAAAGAATAGTAAAGGATGAGATTCTTCTTAATCTAAATTTTAATATTTGGATTGCATAAAAGGAAAGCAAATAAAGCATAGTAAGAAAGGTGCCACAAGAAACACCCAGCTTCTTGAAGTTATACACACTGATATTTGTGGACCCTTTGATGTTCCATATTTTGGTGGAGAAAAATATTTTATCACCTTTATCGATAATTTTCATGTTATGGATACATCCATTTGCTGAAAGAAAAATCTTAAGCAACAGATGTTCTCATAGTGTTTGTTAATGAGGTTGAAAGATAATTAGATAAAAAGGAGAAAATCATTAGGTAAGCTAGAGGTGGTGAATATTATGAAAAATGTAATGAATTGGGACAATGTCCAGGTCCATTTGCAAAGTTCCTCGAGGAACGTGTCATATGTACACAATATACTCTGCCAAGAATACCTCAACAAAATGGTATTGCAGAAAGGCGTAATCGAACACTTATGGATATGGTTAGGAGCATGATGAGTAATTCCTCATTATCCAAATCATTATGGATGTATGCTCTTAAAACCAATATATATTTATTAAACAGGGTTCCTAGTAAGGCAGTTCCAAAGACTCCTTTTGAATTGTGGGCATAAAGGAAACCTAGTTTAAGGCACATACATGTTTGGGGTTGCCCAACGGAAGCTAGAGTTTATAATCCGCAAGAAAAGAAATTAGATTCTTGAACAGTAAGTGGTTACTTTATTGGTACCCATAGAAATCTAAAGGGTATGTGTTTTACTGTCCAAACCATAATTCGATAATTGTTGAAAGCAATAATGCAAGATTCATTTAAAATGGTGAAGTTAGTGGGAGGGTTGAAAAATAAAGTGTGAAAATAACAAATATGAGGGTCAATGTTCCATTACCCACGAATATGCCTGCTTTCACAGAAATACCAACTATTGTTTCAGTTGTTGAAGTACACTTTGATAACACCGAGCAGCATTTGGATGAAACACTTTATGAAGAAACTAACTCACAAATATCTAACATAAATGAACCGCAAGAAATGCCATTAAAAATCTCAAAGAGTAAAAAAATCAATTATTTCGGATGATTACATGGTTTATTTGCAAGAGTCAGATTTTGACATTGGCCTTAACAAGGATCCAGTTTCATATTCACAAGCCATGGAAAGTAATGAGTCTGAGAACGGATTGATGCTATGAAGGAAGAGTTAAAATCCATGGAATACAATAAAGTTCGGGATCTCGTTGAATTGCCAGAAAATTCTAAAAGAATATGGTGTAGATGGATCTGTAAGACCAAACACGATTCAAATGGTAATATTGAACGATATAAAGCTAGACTCTTTGCCAAGGGTTATACTCAGAAAGGAAACATTAATTATAAAGAGACCTTCTCACCGGTCTTAAAGAAAGACTCATTAAGAATTATTATGGCTTTGTTGGCTTATTATGACTTAGAGTTACATCAAATGGATGTGAAAACTATCTTTCTTAATAGAGACCTCAAGGAGGAAGTTTATATGGACCAACCAGAGGGTTTCGAAACTAAAGGAAAATGTCAAATAGTGTGTAAACTGAAGAAGTCAGTATATGGACTTAAACAAGCTTGACGACAATGGTTTATAAAGTTTAATGATACCATAATATCTTTTAGATTTGTGAAAAATACCATTGATCGGTGTATATACCAAAAGATCAGTGGGAGCAAGTTTATATTTTTAGTCCTATATGTTGACGATATTCTACTTGCTGCTAATAATTTAGGCATATTGTGTGGGACTAAAGATTTCTCTCTAAGAATGTAAAATGAAAGATATGGGTGAGACATCCTATGTGATAGGAATAAAAATATTTCATGATAGATTACAAGAATTGTTGGGATTGTCTCAGAAAGGCTATATCGAAAGAGTTCTAGAGAGATTTAATATGAACAATTGTTCCAATTTAAAAATGGGACAAATTTAGTATCGTGCAATGCCCTAAAAATGATGTAGAACGAAAAGAAATGGAATCAAATCCTTACTCTTCTAATGTTAGTAGTCTGATGTATGCTCAGACTTGCGCAAGACCAAATATTAGGTTTGCGGTCGGAATGCGGGGAAGATAGTAACCTAAGAATTGATCATTGAAAAGTTGCAAAGAAAGTTTCGAGGTACCTGAAAGGAACAAAGGATTACATGCTCATGTGTAGGAGATCCAAGCATTTGGAAGTTGTTGGATTCTCAGATTCTGATTTCGCTGGATGTATTGATACTAGAAAGTCTACGTCTAGTTATTTGTTCCAATTAGCTGAAGGAGCAATATCATAGAAGAGTGCCAAACAGTCTTTCATTGATACATCCACGATAGAAGTAGAATTTGTGGCATATTTCAAAGCCACCATTCATGCATTATGGCTGCGAAACTTTATTTTAGGACTTGGGGTTGTCAGCACCATTACCAAGCCGCTGAAAAGTTATTGTGATAATTTTGCAGCAGTATTCTTCTCCAAGAACGATAAGTACTCCAAAGATGTCAAACATATAGAATTAAAGTATTTTACCATCAAGGAGGAAGTTCGGGAACAAAGAGCGTCACTTGAGCATATTAGAACTGATCTCATAATTGCAGATCTGTTAACGAAAGATATACAACCAAAGATATTTAAAGAACATGTACATAGAATGAGTCTTGGCTGTATTTATGATGTTTTGATACTCCGAGCTTATTTATGTGTTTCTGATATATATTAATGATTTCTTTTCTCATAATGGAGTACACATTATTGTTTTGAGATATTATGGGATAAGTCTCAAAGAGACATTATTGGGGACCATAATATTTTATAGTTAATGGACCTGGTACGATGAGTTGCTAGTGTTGTAGTATGTGGAAGGGAGTATGTAGACAAAATATGTATGACCGCCATAACTCATATTTAGCAGTTTATCGTATTATGGTATTTATGATGGACATTATAAAAGAGATTTTTTTATGCACAACTAATGTTTATATGATTAAATATTAATGTTATGTGACTATTGGGCCAAGTGGGAGAATGTAAGATTTTCTTACGTATGGGTGGCCCAATAGGTTTAAGGCTCGTAATTAATATTTAATTAATGAACAAATCTCATCCGTCCGATCGGTTACTTGATGGACATATCTGATTAAGTGAGAACCTCTATAAATTGGTCCTCTCTCCACCCATTAGGGTTACCATATTTTATTATCTCTCTTCCATCACTAAAGGTAGTGGTAACGAAAGTTAAGGCAAGGGGCGAGAAATTAATTTCGATAAATGCTTCCGCTTTGTGATGATGACTTCCGCTTTAGGTATGTTTTCTATATCACTTATATGTAAGATTATCATGTTCAAGATTCTGGTATAAATTAATGTTTATGTTTACATCCCATGCTCAAAAAAAGTTAAAAATATGTACTTGGTAGAATATTGAGTTATTTTTCTAAAGGAACATAAATTGATTCCCACTTGGTATTTCTTCTTTCTTACTTTTTCAATGGTATATCTATGCTTTAGAATCCTAGATCCACCACTACCATTGCTCGCCAATCGAGCTAAATCTCTCCCTTAGAATTAGTTAGATGACTTTTTCTTTTTGTTGTTAGACTACTAATGTCACGACCCGCAATTCTCACCTTCGGGATCGTGATGGCACCTAACATTTTACTTACTAGGCAAGTCAATATTAGAGAACCGTTAAGTCAATTATTATTTAAATTCAATAGATAAAGTCAATTAAGCCAAAATGAAATAAAATCGAGTGCGGAATAACATAATTACTCATAATATCTACTACAAATCGATTCTGGAGTCACAACTCACGAGCTTCTAAGATTTTCTACAAACAGAGTCTGAAAGAAATACAACTGTTCTGAATGAAAAGAAACAGTAAAATAGGAAAATAGAAGGGGACTCCAAGGTCTGCGGACGCCAGCAGATCTACCTCGAGTCTCGAATAAGCAAGTCCAAGTTGCTACGCCTCATAAACAGCTAAGGCCAGTACCAAAGTTTGTACAAGAAGTGCAGAGTATAGTATAAGTACCACCGACTCTATGTACTCATGAGTGTCGAGCCTAACCTCGACGAAGTAGTGACGAGGCTATGACAAGACACTCACATAATAAACCTATACAGATAACAATATATGTATAAGATAACAACAGATGAAAGCTAATCATGTACTATTGGGAGGGGGACATGCTAAAGGGGATCCAAGATACGAGAAATACAACGGAAATGATAACCAGAACAGTTAATATGCCTTTAACCAGTAAGACCAATTAAGCATAATGAAGAAAATTGTACGGCATCACCCTTCGTGTTTTTACTCTCAACCTCACCATGAAATAATGATACTGCACGTCATCACCCTTCGTGCTTTTACTCTCATTCTCAATATAAATTAGTAGATAAGGCACGTTATCACCCTTCGTGCATTAACTCTCATAAATATCACGACATACCCTTCGTGCATTAACACACACAATATGACACAGTATCACCCTTCGTGCATTAACACTCTCCCTTACCACATAACAATGAAAAGGTAATAATAGGGAGATAGGATCAACAAGAACAAGTCTTACTTCAACGATGGGTCCACAATACCAACCTCAATTTTGGAATCAATACTCAATTATCTCGAAATCCTATAAACATCGTAGGAATGATCAAATTAATAAATAACCAGTCTAAACATGGATAACATGATCAAATAAAGCAATAATTGCAAGGAATAAGTCCCACCCGCATGTTATAACCCGACAACCACGAATAAGTGCTTGTCCCCTCATATATACGTTGTACCCAACATCTAAACATGTAGCAAATAGACAAACAAATCTTAATCTCTCAAGTCAAGGTTAATCACGACACTTACCTCGCTCCAAAGGATTAATTCAAAGCTCAACCACAACTTTGCCTTTCAAACAAGCCTCTGAACAAATAGAATCTAGCAAATTACCAACCAAATGATTCAAATTAAGCCTTAGGAACTATCCACGATTGCAAAGGATTCAATTTAGGTCATTATTGAAAAAGTCAACTCATGGGCCCGCTTGGTCCAAACCAAAAATTCGGACCAAAACCTAATTACCCATTCACCCCCGAACCGGTTATGTAATTTATTTTGTTATCCGGCCTCAATTTGCCCATAAAAATCACCAAGCAAATTGATGGAATTCAAAAGAATTTTATCTGGGGCACAACCCCAAATAGGAAAAAAATGCATCTAATAAATTGGGACATGGTTACAAAAAAGAAGGCCAATGGAGGGTTAGGGCTCCAAAAAACTGAATTGAAAAATAAAAGCAACCCTTTCAAATCTGGCCTGGAGGACTTACAACACATCAAGCTTATGGGCCAGAGTCCTCATCTCTAAGCACTGTAATTGGAACCATACTCCTAGAACTCTTAGATACCCTAAATCTCCCACCTGGCAATGCATCCTCAAGGGCTGGGATACTTGCATGAAGGCAAGCAGATGGGTGGTCCACAAGGGAAACAGGGTTAGCTTCCTAAGTGATGTTTGGATCCCTGATCAACCAATCATTAGGGACATGATAGAAGGCCCTCTTACTCAGAATGATGAAAATGACAAAGTAGACACAGCCTACGACTCAGGGAATTAGGTTCTCTCCACCATATTTATGGATCTTCCCCCAAGTATTTCTAACATGATCAATTCTATCTTCATCCCTCCAAACCCTACCAAGGATGACAAGCTAATCTGGGGACTTACTCCTAGTGGGTTCTTCACCAATAGCTCTGCCTACTCTTTCCTTAGCAAAACCAAAAACAATGTTGAAATAGAGGAGGAACGAAATTTTAATTGGATCTAGAAATTATACACACCCAACAAAATTAAGAACTTTATTTGGCTACTTACCCAAAAAATGTTACCTACTGGAGGTTACCTTCACAGAATTGGGGTTAATTGTAACTCACAATGCTGCTTCTGCCACAGTTTAGAAGAAACAAATGACCACATCTTCTTTGAATGCATTAATGCAGCCCAGTTCTGGCAAGACTTGCTATCCAAAGCCTCAATTGAGAGTAGGCAACAGAACCTATCTTTTCATCCCAACAGTGGCCCTTAACTTGGAACAAGCTTAGGAACACACCTTTTAATGATCACATTCCTTGGGAAAACATCCTTCCTTTCTATTTCTGGCATATCTGGCAATGCAGAAACCACAACTTGTTCAACAATAAAAAAGATAGAATCAGCATCACCAATACCATCTCTAAAGCAACTGAATATTTTATGTTGGTAAAAATACAACCATCAAAAAAATATTCCAAATCACTGTAAAATAGGAGCCACCAGAAGAGGTTTCTTTAAGCTGAACACAGATGGGGAAGCAATAGATAACCCATG
Organism: Nicotiana tabacum; assembly: GCF_000715075.1. Classification (NCBI taxonomy): domain Eukaryota; kingdom Viridiplantae; phylum Streptophyta; class Magnoliopsida; order Solanales; family Solanaceae; genus Nicotiana; species Nicotiana tabacum. The sequence continues at coordinate 141,168,148 of NC_134099.1, read as the reverse complement.
CATATGAGGAATAGGTGGACTATTCAGGAATCATAATGGGGATTGGATTATGAGGTATATGGAGAATATACCACATACAACCAACACTTTGGCTGAATTGAAAGCTCTTCTAAACATGAATAAATAAAAAAAAGTTTAAGCAAATGATAGTATAATATGTGGAATACAGCCCAAACAAAACCCGATACTAGGGTGTCACTAGTCATGAGCATCTACCAAAACAGAATACTCCAAATATAACTACAGAGTTTAATACAGAAAAACTAAGAACATGAAGGACTAAGATAGGGAAAAGCTCCGGGCTGCGAACGCCAACACCTACCTAGAGACTCCTCGGATCCGCCAGAGCTGGAAATGATCAGCACTCAGGAGCGGGACCAGATATGCCTGAATCTGCACACAGGGTGCGGGGAGTAAAGTGAGTACTCCAACTCAGTGAGTAATAATCATAAATAAAGACTGAAAGCAGGAAATCACGTAAGGCACAAAGCATGCTATAATGAAGCAGTAAAACCATTAAAATAGTAAACTAGTGAAAGATAGGTAAAATCCTTTAACACAAATTTAACTTCATGAAAAGCCTTTTTCAACAATTAAGCAGGTAATTGACAGTAAATTATGAAAAATAAACACATAAAGGTTTGCCCCTCGGGCACAGTATCAACAAATCCTCCCCTGGGGCAATATCTTAGAACAATACCAGCCCCTCGGGCTCAATCTCACATCACAATGGGTACCCGCGTTCACTGGGGGTGTGCAGACTCCTAGAGGGGCCCCTTTAGGCCCAAGCGCAATAACAAGCCATTTCGTGGCATCAACACTAGGCTCTCGGCCTAATATCAATCAAGCCACCTCGTGGCGTACATATATCAGGCCCTCGGCCTCATAATCAATATCAAATATTTCCTCACAACATAGGCCCTTGGCCTTACTCAGTCAAAATCCTCAAAAGCCACTCGGGCAATAGTAAAACACGATTCTCAGCCCAAAATATCATTTAAAAGATCATTTAAGTGTTAAAACATAATAAACATGGCTGAGTATGAAAACAGTGAAATATATCACGACTGAGTTCAAGTATAAAGTCAAAACAGTGAGGAAATATCAATAAAAATCCCCGAAGGGTTCAAATAGTTGGCACAAGGCCCAAATATGGCATTCAGCCCAAATCATGATGATAGAAAATAGATTTCAGTCAAATACGCAGTAAAATAATCATTCGGGACGGACCAAGTCACAATCCCCAACAGTGCACGACCCCACGCTCGTTATCCAGTTTGTACGTCACCTCAATATAGCACTACGATGTGCAATCCGGCCTCAATAGATTCCTTGTCTCCCCACGAGTTCATACATATCAAAAGTTCTGAAATTCGACCTCAAATGTCCTTCAAATCAACAATCAAAGGTCTAAATTTCCAAGGCCTAGTTCTTCAATTTTTTGGCTTAATTTCCATGATTATTTAGGTGGAATTCACATAGGAATCGAGTTTTAAGTCCAAGAATCTTACCTCCAAGTGATTCCCCTTGAATCCCCAATCCCCTTCAAAAAGCTCCAAAAATGACCAACAATGGAAGAAGTAAACCCCACATTCGCGGACAAGACGACTATTTAAACCTTCTGCCCAAGCCTAAATTCCTTCATTGCGATCGTGGGTCATCCTTCGCGATAGCAAAGCACAAATTCTCAGCTCCCAAAACTAACCTTATGCGAACGCGATGCTCAGGCATCTAACAGTACGCGATTGCAGATTGGCTACCGCGTTCGTAATGAATAGCTTCAAACCAAGACCCCTGGTCCACTTAACTCTACACGAACGCGACCCACTCCACGCGTTCGCGATCAACAATGCCTTCACCTTATGCGATCGCATCCCCAGCTTCACGAACGCATTGAGCAAACTGGACTACCCCCGCAACAGCTCTACGCGATCACGAGACCCCCTATGCAATCGCGAAGAGTAAAAACTCTGCAACAGCTGAACTATAAAATCTGCAACTCTCCAAGGCATAAAATGGTCCGATTGACCATCCGAAACTCACCCGAGGCCCCCAGGACCTCAACCAAAGGCACCAACATACCCCAAAACCTCATTCAAACTTTTTCCAATCTTTAAAATACCTCAAACAACATCAGATCAACCTAAACACATCGGATTCAAGCCAACCATTCTAAAATCTTCAAAATTCCGCTTTTGATCAAAAACCCAACCAAACTACGTCCGAATGACCTGAAATTTTGCACACACATTCCAAATGACTCAACGGAACTACTGCAACTCTCGGAATTCCATTCCTACCCCTATATCAAAATCTCGCCTACCAATTGGAAATCGCCAAAATATCAACTTCGCCAATTCAAGCCTAAATCTACTCCGACCCTCCAAAACTCATTCCGATCACGCTCCTAAGTCCCAAATAACCTCCTAAAGCTATGTGAACTATCGGAACTCACATCCGAGTCCTCTAAAACATAAGTCAATATCTAGTTGAGGATCCTCCCCAACTTAAACAAACGTTCGTCCTCGAACGAGTCAAGAAACATATCTGAAGCCTCAAATAGATGAGGATATCTGCTTCGCATCTCCTGCTCAGTCTCCTAGGTAGCCTCCTCCACGGGCCGACCTCTCTACTGCGCTTTCACTGAAGCTATATCTTTTGACCTCAACTTCCGAAGCTAACGACCCAAAATAGCTACTGGCTCCATATTATAGGTCAAATCATCATCCAACTGAACCGTGCTGAAATCCAAAACATGAGACGGATCCCCAATATACTTCTGGAGCATAGAAACATGAAATACCGGATGTACGCTCGACAAGCTGGGTGGCAAAGCAAGCTCATAAGCCACCTCCCCAATCCTCCAAAGCACCTCAAAAGGCCCAATGAACCGAGGACTCAATTTACCTTTCTTCCCAAATCTCATAACACCCTTCATGGGCGAAACCTTCAACAAAACCTTCTCACCAACCATGTAGGACACATCTCGAACCTTCCTGTCAGCATAGCTCTTCTGTCTCGACTGCGTTGTACGGAGCCTCTTCTGAATCACCTTCACCCTTTTCAAAGCATCCTGCACCAAGTCTGTCCCCAATAGCCTAGCCTCACCGGGCTCGAACCAACCAACTGGAGATCTACATCGCCTCCCATACAAAGCCTCATATGGAGCCCTCTGAATACTCGACTGGTAGCTGTTGTTATAAGAAAACTCTGCAAGCGGTAGAAACTGATCCCATGACCCTCCGAAATCAATGGCACAAGCACGCAACATGTCCTCCAATATCTAAATATTGTGCTTGGACAACTCGTCCGTCTGAGGGTGAAAAGTTGTGCACAACTCAACCTGAGTACCCAACTCTCGCTGCACAGACCTCCAAAACTACGAAGTAAACTGAGTGCCCCTATCTGAAATGATGGAAACTAGGACACCATGCAACCGAACAATCTCCCAAATATAGATCTCTGCCAACCGCTCTAAAGAATAGGTAGTACACACAGGAATGAAGTGCGCGGACTTGGTCAGCCGATCCACAATCACCCAAATAACATCGAACTTCCTCAGAGTCCATGGAAATTCAACAACAAAGTCCATAGTGATCCTCTCCCACTTCCACTCGGGAATATCCATCTGCTGAAGCAAGCTACCTGGTCTCTGATGCTCATGTTTCACCTGCTGACAATTGAGGCACCGAACTACAAATCCCACAATGTCTTTCTTCATTCTTTCTCCACCAATAATGCTGCCTTAAATCCTGATACATCTTCGCGGTACCCGGATGAATGGAATACCGCGAGCTATGGGCCTCCTCCAGAATCAACTCCCGAAGCCCATCTATATTGGGCACATAAATCCGGCCCTGCATCCTCAACACCCCATCATCACCTATAGTCACATCTCTGGCATCACCATGCTGAAATATATTCGTAAGGACAAGCAAATGTGGATCATCATATTGGCGCTCTCTGATGCCATCATATAAGGAAGACCGAGAAACTACACAAGCCAATACCCGACTAAGCTTCGAAATATCTAACCTCACGAACCGATTGGCCAAGGCCTGAACATCAACCGCAAGAGGTCTCTCCCCAATTGGAATATATGCCTAACTTCCCATACTCACTTCCTTTTGGCTCAAAGCATCGGCCACTACATTGGCCTTTCCCGGATGGTACAATATAGTGATATCATAATCCTTAAGCAACTCCAACCACCCTCACTGCCTCAAATTGAGATCCTTCTATTTGAACAAGTGTTGGAGGTTACGATGATCAGTAAACACCTCACAAGACACACCATACAAGTAATGCCTCCAAATTTTCAACGCGTGAACTATGGCAGCCAACTCCAAATCATGAATGGGTTAGTTCTTCTCATGGGGCTTCAACTGACGAGAAGCATAAGCAATAACTCTACCCTCTTGCATCAATACAAAACCAATACGAACTCTCGAAGAATCACAATAAACGGTATATGAACCTGAAATTGATGGAAAAACTAATACTGGAGTTGTGGTCAAAGCTGTCTTGAGCTTCTGAAAGCTCTACTCATACTTGTCCGACCATACAAATGAAGCACCCTTCTAAGTCAACTTGGTCAAGGGCGATGCGATTGATGAGAATCCCTGAACAAACCAGCGATAATAGCCTGTCAAACCAAGAAAGCTACAAATCTCTGTGGCTGAGGATGGTCTGGGCCAACTCTAAACCACCTCTATCTTCTTCGGATCAACCTGAATACCCTTGTTGGACACCACGTGCCCCAAGAAAGCCACTAAACTGAGCCAAAACTCACACTTGGAGAATTTCGGATAAAGATTCTCCTCCCTCAATCTCTGCAACACAACTCCCAAATGCTCCGTGTGCTCCTTCTGACTATGCGAATACACCAAAATATCACCAATAAAGACTATGACAAACGAGTCGAGATAAGGCCGAAGCACGTTGTTCATCAAATGCATGAACGCTGCTGGGGCATTGGTCAATCCAAAAGACATCACCAAGAACTCATAATGACCATATCGGGTCCTGAAAGTTGTCTTAAGAATATCCAAGTCCCTGATCTTCAACTGGTGATAGCCTGAATGGAGATCAATCTTGGAGAACACTCTCGCCCCCTGAAGCTAGTCGAATAAATCATCAATGCGAGGTAAAGGATACTTGTTCTTAACTGTTACTTTGTTCAATTGCCTATAATCAATGCACATCCTCATAGTGCCATCCTTCTTCTTCAAAATAGAACTGGCGTACCCCAAGGTGACACACTAGGCCGAATGAATTATCAAGGAGTTCCTGAAGCTGCTCCTTTAACTCCTTCAACTCCGCTGGTGACATACGATACGGCGAAATAGAAATGGGTTGAGTGCCCGACACTAGGTCAATACCAAAATTAATATCCCTGTTCCGTGGCATGCCCGGCAGGCCTGCAGGAAACACATCGGGAAAATCCCTCACAACTGGAACAGAATCAATACTAGGAGTCTCTGCACCGACATCCCTCACAAAGGCTAGATACGAAAGACAACCCTTCCCAACCATACGTTGGGCTTTCAAGAATGATATTACTCTACTAGGAACATAATCATTCACACCTTGCCACTCGATCCGTGACACACCCGGTATAGCCAATGTGACTGTCTTAGCATGACAGTCCAGAATAGCACGACATGGAGATAGCCAATCCATGCCCAAAATGACATCGAAATCCACCATACATAATAATAAAAGATCCACACGGGTCTCCAGACCCCTAATAGTCACCACACACGACCAGTACACACGGTCTACAACAACAGTATCGCTCACCAGGGTAGATACATGAACAGGTGAAGCAAAAAACTCACGGGGCATACCCAAATAATGAGCAAAGTATGATGACACATAAGAAAAGGTGGAACCGGGATCAAATAATACAGAGGCATCTCTGTGGCAGACTGAGACAATACCTATGATAACAGCATCTGAAGCAATAGTATTGGGTCTACCTAGAAGTGCATAGAAACAGGCCTAATCACCACCTGATCGACCTCCCCCTCTGGGGCAACCCCTAGCTGACTGACCTCCACCCCTAGCTGGCTGGGCGGGTGGTAATGAAGTAACTGACGCCGAAGCCGATGACTGACCCCTCTACTAAGATGAACTCGTAAGACGACGAGGGCACTGCCTCCACATATGACCCATCTCACCATACTCATAAATACTTCTAGTTGCTGGAGAAGGGGACTGAAGGGAACCCTTCACACCGGAGTGACTAGCAGATGTACCCGGCATAGAAGAGCCATGAACTGATGGAGCACGGGACGAACTCTGAGCTGGAAGGGCACTAAGTGATGACTGGCCCTAATGAGAACTGTGAGAACCATGACCCAATGACGCCCCAAGATAACCTGGGCGAGCTGGCTGAGCATGCCTGAAGGGACGGCCTCTGTCGTGCTGAAATTGACCTCTCGAAGGAGTACCACTATAACTACCAGATCCTCGAGGCCTCTTGGCCTCCCTCTCCTCGCGCTCCTAGCGATGAACAAACTCAGTCTCCCGAGCAATGTCTACAACCTCCTCAAAGGTAGCACCAATCACCCTCTCCCTGGTCATGAGAATATGAAGCTGACAAGTGAGGCCATCAAAAAACCTCCTAATCCTCTCTCTATTTGTTGGAACCAACCAAATAGCATGACGAGCTAACTCAGAGAACCTCATCTCATACTGCGTCACAGTCATCTCTCCCTAACGCAACCACTCAAACTGCCTGTGTAGCTCCTCTTTGTGAGACTGCAGCACATACTTCTTCAGAAAGAGAATGGAGAATTGCTGCCAGGTAAGGGGTGCTACACTAATAGGCCTACGCCTCTCAAAAGCCTCCCACCAAGTGAAGGAAGCTCCAGAAAACTAATAAGTAGTGAAAGAGACCCCGCTGGTTTCCAGAATACCCACTGTACGAAGCATCCTCTAGCACTTATCTAAGCAATCCTGGGCATCCTCGCCCTCTACACCACTGAAGGTCGGAGGCTGAAGCCTACCAAACCTCTCTAACCTGCGTTTCTCATCCTCTGACATGGCAGGAACTACATAGTCCTGAGAAGCTGCAACCGGCTGGGCTGGATGTGCCCCCGGCGTCTGAAGTCCCTGCACGACCTGCTCAGGTGTGCGAGCGGCGGGAGTTTGATTGCCTCCCCTGGTCTGAGAAGTAGTTGCGATTGTAGTGGCTGAAACCGCCTGAGCTAGGCCAGTGCAAACTGATAAGATCTGAGCCAAGGCCTCCTGAAGACCCGGGATCACAATGGGCACAGCTTGTGCTGCTGGAGCGTCTATAACTGGGACCTGATCCTGAATTGGGGCAGCTGGTAGATCTGCGAGTGCTTCCCTAGCTGCTCTGCCCCTATCACGGCTACGACCGCGTCCTCGGCCTCTGGTGGCCACAACTAGTGGTACTGGTGGTCGTCCATCCTGACCGGTAGATTTCAGTCAAATACGCGGTAAAATAGTCATTCGGGACGGACCAAGTCACAATCCCCAATAGTGCACGACCCCACGCTCGTTATCAAGTTTGTGCGTCACCTCAATATAGCACTACGATGTGCAATCTGGGGTTTCAAACCCTCAGAACATCATTTACAATCATTACTCACCTCGAACCAGTCAAATCTCTAGCTCGCGACGCCTTTGCCCCTCGAACGGCCTCCACTCGTGTCGAATCTATCCAAAATCAGAAACACGACATCAAAAATATGCTAAGGGAACGAAGCCCAAGTGAAAAGAATCAATATACGACATAGATCCCGAAATTACCAAAACCCGACCCCGGCCCCCGTCTCGGAATTCGATAATTTTTACATCAATAGATTCCTTGTCTCCCCACGAGTTCATACATATCAAAAGTTTTGAAATCCGACCTCAAATGGTCCTTTAAATCCTCAATCAAAGGCGGGATACCCATCATATCTGTGATACTGCTTATGTGGTTGGGAACTGCTTCTACGGTTCTCACTTAAAGTTCCATCTCCGCACATGCGACCTAGATGCCACATCTGTGGTCCCACAAATGCGGTAATCCTATCGCTTCTGTGGTCCCTGCTCAAATTCCTCTTAGCTGCTTTTGCGACTCAACTCCGCATCTGCGGCCTACCAACCGCAGATGCGGTTATGACAGTAGCCCAAAGACTTCAGCTGAAATTTCCAACTTTCCAACTTCCCATTAACCACTCGAAATCATCCCGAGGCCCTCGGGACCTCAAACAAAAGTACAAACAAGTCCAATACCCCTGTCTAAACTTATACAAATCCTTAAAACACCTAAAACAACATCGAAACAATGAATCAATCACGAATTCAAGCCTAAGAACTCCAAAACTCTAAAAATACGCTTTCGATCAAAAAGTATATCAAACCTCGTCCGAATGACCTGAAATTTTGCACACACGTCACATTCAACACTACGGAGCTACTCCAACTTCCTGAATTCCATTCCGACCCTCGGATCAAAATCTCAATATCGAACCTGAAACTTCAAAATTTGACCTTTTGGCATTTCAAGCCTAAATTAGCGACGAACCTCCAAAACACAATCCGAACATGCCCTTCAGCCCGAAATCACCCATCAGAGCTAACGGAATCATCAGAATTCCATTCCGAGGCCGTCTTCACACTGTTCCAACTACGCTCAAATTTCCAACACTTAGCTCTCATTTAGGGACTAAGTGTCCCAAAACTCCTCGAAAGTCAAAACCAAATATCCCGGCAAATCAAAATAGTAGAAATAAATACGGAGAAAGTAGTTTATAGGGGATCGGGACGTTAATTCTTAAGACGACCCACCGGGTCGTCACAGTTGGTGAGTTTCACTTCCTCGGAGTTGCCAGGTCTAGACCTTGGAGTCCATTTTATATATACAGATTTGATGGGTAGGTCGAGACCCTGGCCCGAACATGGTACAGTTCAGTTATCTCTGGAGGCTTGTAGACAAGTCCTGTATAGTTTGTATATAAGTAGATGTTCATGGCGGCCTCGTTAGCCTCTACAGTTATATATATATGAGCTTTCGGTATGTTTACCCCACAATAAGAGAGATGTTATTTTTAGACGATTCGGAATATGGCCTCATCGGCCTAAGTTGAGGTTTACCCCTCTAAAGTCCACAGTTACCCCTAGTTCTTCAATATTTGGCTTAATTTCCATGATTATTTAGGTGGAATTCACATTAGAATGGAGTTTTAAGTCCAAGAATCTTACCTCAAAGTGATTCCCCTTGAATCCCTCTTCAATCCCCTTCAAAAAGCTCCAAAAATGACTAATAATGGAAGAAGTAACCCCACATTCGCGGACAAGATGACTATTTAAACCTTTTGCTTAGGCCTAAATTCCTTCATCGCGATCGCGGGACATCCTTCGCGATCGCGAAACACAAATTCTCAGCTCCCAAAATTAACCCTATGCGAACGCGTAAAATCCCATGCGAACGCGATGCTTAGGCATCTAACACTACGCGATCGCGGGCTGGCTACCGCGTTCGCAATGAACAACTTCAAGCCAAGACCCCTGGTCCACTTAACTCTACGCGAACGCGACCCACTCCACTCGTTCGCGATCAACAATTCCTTCACCTTATGCGATCGCATCCCCAGCTTCGCGAATGCACTGAGCAAACTGGACTGCCCCCACAACAGCTCTAAGCGATTGCGAGACCCCCTACGCGATCGCGAAGAGTAAAAACTCTGCAACAGCTGAACTCCAAAATCTGCAACTCTCCAAGGCATGAAATGGTCCGATTGACCATCCGAAACTCACCGGAGGCCCCCGGGACCTCAACCAAAGGCACCAACATACCCCAAAACCTCATTCAAACTTGTTCTAATCTTCAAAATACCTCAAACAACATCAAATTAACCTAAACACATCGGATTCAAGCCAAACTTTCTAAAATCTTCCGAATTCCACTTTTGATCAAAAACCCATCCAAACCACGTCCGAATGACCTGAAATTTTGTACACACATCCCAAATGACTCAACGGAACTACTTCAACTCTCCATTCCAGCCCCTATATCAAAATCTCGCCTACCAACCGAAAATCGCCAAAATATCAACTTCGCCAATTCAAGCCTAAATCTATTTCGACCCTCCAAAACTCATTCCGATCACGTTCCTAAGTCCTAAATCACCTCGCGAAGCTATTTGAACCATCAGAACTCACATTCGAGTCCTCTAACACATAAGTCAATATCCGATTGACTTTTTCAACTTAAGCTTCCTCAAAAGAGACTAAGTGTCTCAAACCCTCTCAAAACCTTTCCAAACCCGAGCCAACCAACCCGATCACTCATAAAACCATTATATAAAGCAATAAGAAGCAGAAATAGGGGAAATAGAGTGGTAACTCATGAGACGACTGGCCGGGTCATCACATCAACACCGACTCAGCAGAATTAATACAAATGCTAATTACAGCTAACCTAACATATGATCCTATGATTTGTGAATGCAGGTTGTTAATACAAAGGATGGGCAGGGTCGTGGTGAAGCACACGTATAGGGAGCAGAATAGAGTGGCAGACGCAATGGCAAAAGAAGCGGCAAAGACATATTTTTTGGGTAGATCTAGCTTACTAGCAGTTTCTCCAATGTTTGCAAATGATATATTTTGGGTAGACATCCTAGGAACTAAAGTTGTTAGGGAATTTCTGGCATGAATATTGACTCTATTTCTCATAACATCGCACTGCTAGGGGAACTACAGTACCCCAACAATGACAATACTGTGTAATGTATTTTTGGTTAGTAATTATATAAATATCCGCCCTTTTAACCAAAAAAAAAGAGAATAATAAGAGGAGTCCCACCCACACGTGAGGACGCCACACGTGAGGACGTTCTTTAAAGTCTTCCATATATAACATTGGGCAAAGTATTTGGTGAAATTCAAAGGCTAAATGTAGGGATTCTGTTCTTGTTATGATCTATCAAAAGTAATACATCCTTCGCTTCAATTTATGTGAACTTATTTCTTTTTTAATCCGTACCAAAAAATGATCCTTTGCCTTATTTGGAAACAATTTACTTTTATGCAATGATTTATAGCCACACAAAATATATGTGCCTCATTTTACACCACAAGTTCAAAAGTCTTCTCTCTTTTCTTAAACTCCGTATTCAGTCAAATAGTTCACATAAATTGAAATATAGGGAGTATATACTTTCTAAAATGAATGCTCTTTGGACCCCTATTTTGAAAGATATAAGAAGTTGTATTCCCTCCGTTCACTTTTTTTTTGTCCATTAGAAATGATAAATAACGTGAATTTATCATGATACCCATATTAATTGATATATATTTTTAATAGATTTGAGAAAATGATTTGAATGAGTAGTTAATAATGTGGGTATAATTGGAGAAAAAAAATTGTCTTCTCTTGATATGCTAAAAGTGACAAATAAAAATAAAAATCCATTTTTAAAATACTGAACAAGTATAAATGAACAAAAGGAATACTATTTTTATTACCGTTTAAACTTTTAAACGAGATTACCATTTTTTAGTATTGCAGCAGAGTAGACTGCAACATGTGATCAGAGGAATGCTAAGGGAAAGTAAGCAGACTATCTTGCCTTGTCAGCTTCTCTTCCTCTACTCTATTTGTTTCACTATACTAGAAACTGATAATAAAGGACTTCAATTACTAGAAGCAAGCACTATTCAGACGATTGCCCTCCTTTTTTCCTTCTCTAATTTTAGGCTGGACTTTCTTTTTATTTACAAATATTTTAACAGAAAAAGAGAGGCTATTTGGGAAAGTGTGCCAATAAGGCTACATTAATGCTTTAGGTTTACTTTGGATGTGATGTGAATCGCTATTCTTTAAGGCTCAGAACAGCATCTCTTTGTGCTCAGAGAAGCAGCACACTTTGCTTCCTGAACCGAACAACATCAAATGTTTGTTTTGAGGTTGTGGTTGCGTACGTTGTTCTCCATTTTCATTGCTGTTTTAGGGTGGTTCGACCGGGAGATCCATAGATTGTAATAGTGAGCCACGTGAAATTTAGTTTTCGGAAAAATTGTTGAGCGAACGTAATAGGAATATTTGATTAAAAAGGTCTAAAAGTATAACTTAACTACTCCCCTCGGAAAAAATTATATGAGCCTTAACACATTTCCCCTAGCCTTATTATTTTCCTGTTTCGTTTTTTCGCTTTCTTTCATCTGATTCTACACAATGTTATACAGTACTAGCTTTAAAACTTTTGGATGTATTTAATAGCTTCTTTTATAAGAGTATTCAAATATACTTCTTCCGTTTCAAATTAAATAAGATACTTTCCTTTTTAGTCTGTTTAAAATAAATGACACATATTTAAATTTGGAAATAATTCAATTTTAAACTCTTTATTTTATCTATTTTACCTTAATGAGAAGCTTTTATAACCACACAAATGTCATAACCCCACAAAACTTTTACTCATTAAGCTTTTAATTCAAAAATCTTTTTTTTTTTTCTTAAACTAATTAACGGTGAAGTAATTAGATGAGGGGTTGGTATCTGCTCCGGTATCTTTAGCTCCATTTATTTTCGATAGTTGCTTAAGATCTTGCCAACTCGACTAAAAAGAATCCGACGGCTCTGATTTATTACTACAAAGCAAAATCAACTTCTCTCCCACTTTCAAGTTTAATTAACTCTTCTGGGAGCATTTCATAGCTCTAAAAACTTACGCTATGATTATATCAGCTGTTGTTTTTCTTTTTTCTTTCCTGCTTCATCTTTTACAAAGATTCAATAACTTAAAGTAGGTAAGCTTTATTTGAAAGGAGATAAATTTATTAGAGAAGAACAAATTAAGCAGATCCTAATTGAAAAGGCCTCTTTTTCATTTGATTTTTTTTATTTCCTAATTTAGAGATTGAATTTTCCATGTTGTCATTGTGGAAGAATTCATGTTTTTGATAGGTTTAGTGGCTCTGCCTCTCATCGAAAGCATGGAACAACGCTAAATTAGTCTTTAGGAACATATAAGAAAGAAAACGATGGCTGTAATTTTTTCTTTTCATTTCCCCCAATAATCTCAAGTTCATATTATTCCTCATTGATCAATGGAAACAACCCAAGTAGCGCACAACATCCCCGCCAGCCTCAATCTTTTTATTAGTGATATCAGCTTGTCCTTGTCTACAACAAGCTGGACACAACATGCAAACTATTAATTCTGGGCGGTGAAGGATGAAACAGAATAAAGGTCGATGGATGAGCAAGTTAGAGCCGTCTGATTCTTTTTTGATGAGTTGGCAAGATCTTAAGCAACTATATATTGAAAATTAGTGGAGCTAAAGTTACTGGAGTAGATCCCTACCCTTAGATGAGTGTATTGATAATAAGTTAGCCAATACTTCGTGTATTCACTGCTCAGTTCGCCAAGAATCTTATTTATGAATTCAAAAGTTTAGACATAAAAATTTTGATTTCTAGTAAACTTATGCAATTTCTAACACAGAGAATTATATTTCAAAAAATAAAGAATTAATTTCCAATTCTACATAAAAAATTTAAGCTTCGAACCCCTTATTAGTTATTATTCCATGCATTTCAATTAATTGACAATGTTTGCATGAACGTGAGATTAAAAAAGAAAGGAGTTTATTTGACAAAGTAGCTAAATAAGGAGTCCGAAACCAAAATGGCAATTTTGAACTCAAAATACGTTTCTACCGTTTTAAAAAAAAAAATTACATAGCCTTCTATCCGGGGACTTTCCAATTTCTCGTGCTATTTGAAACTCAACACTACGTGTCAAAAAACACTTATTTGATGAATTTTGATGGTAACATTATCCAAACAACACGTGTGAAATGTCAAAGGAGTCATTTGTTACAGATCAAGAGACTCTTTTCTATGTTTAGGTTCCATGGCATTAGTACAAATAAAATCATTGGTATATATTACCATTCATCACTTTTTATAATCTCAGTTTAAAATGTGACAACTTGCTTACTTTTCCTCTTATTCCTTTCATGCAAATGTTTCTCGCTTAACTTAATCCGTATCCTTACTCCAATGAACGGCTCATTCTACTATAAGATTTCAGATTAAATCATTATATAATTTAATATTGATAATGTAATGATTTTTTATACGGTCTGTATAGTTAAGTTTCTATTATAATATATATATATATATATATATATATATATATATATATATATATATATATATATATATATATATATGTGTGTGTGTGTGTGTGTGTGTGTGTGTGTGTGTGTGTGTGTGTGTGTGGTTCCTTTAATGAACCTTGTATAGAAATATATATATATATATATATATATATATATATATATATATATATATATATATATATATATATATATATATATATATGTGTGTGTGTGTGTGTGTGTGTGTGTGTGTGTGTGTGTGTGTGTGTGTGTGTGTGTGTGTGTGTGTGTGTGTGTGTGTGTGTGTGTGTGTGTGTGTGTGTGTGTGTGTGTGTGTGTGTGTGTGTGAGTGTTAGTATATGGAACTTAACTAATTGGAGATTAGATTAAAAGATCATCGCCTAAACTAGAGACTAATGACGTTGCATAAATATGGAGTTCATTACTCAGATGATCACTGAACTTTGCAAAATGATGGAACAAAGTCACTTAACTTTAGTTTGTAATAGGAAAATCACTCAACTTTTCCTAATGCACACAGATAGTCACTCAACCGGAAATATTAAATTTTCTGGTGGAAAAAGATGACATGACAATCTACATGGATTTTTTTATTATTTAACCATGTAAGACCTAAACAAAACATAAAAACTTTGCCCATACACCCAAACGACCCGACCCGACCCGCGGAATAAAAACCCACCCACTTAATAAAATAAACACCAAAGACTAACCAAACCCTCTGACCATTATTTTACGCTACACTCTTCTCCATTGTTTCACTACCATTATTTCACGCTACTCTCTTTTTCTTCATTGTTTCACTGTAGTCCAAAATTGAGCTTTGAAGGTGCATAAACTTCTATAGCAATTTTGCACAAATTTAATAACTTTAAAAGTTAAAACAAATTACTTGGAGGGGGTGTAATCGGCTTGACAACTGCTCTCATTAAGCAACTACTTTTAATGTAAAATTACACACGTTATCAAATGGGAGAACGAATGTTGCATAAATAAGCAACACCACTTAACAAAAAATTATTGCTTACAAAGCAACACATGGAGACAAACTAGTGAGTTAAGTTTATAAGACCACAAGTTCAAACAAAAAATAACACATAATAAACTGTGTCACATTAGTAGTTTGCACAAAAACAAAAAGAAAACTTGATAGTTCACTTCCGAGACTTCTTTAAGACTTTGCAAACATAGTCCTTCATGACTCTTGAAAATCCTGCCTCTTTTCGAAATACCTTCAGTACTTTGCACAAGCACAAACATCTAAAGGGACACCCTTCCTGCTTGCATCGACAAACACATCTTTTTGAGTCATTGGGTTTGAAATGTAATTGTCTCCTATTCTTAATCCCCCCAGTTCATACAAGCCTCCTTAAACTGTTTAAAAGACCCAAACTTCATTCCTAGTTTTAATATAGGGTTGTCCATTTCTTTGTTATACTCCTCATATGCGACCTCTACCTCATCTTCTTTATCAGTATCTCACTCTACCAATTCATCAGATTCAGCATAATCTGAATCACCATTTTCATTTATTTCTGAAATTAGGATGCCAACAGATAGTCCAATTCTATTATTTCCATCATTGGTATTTTTTTTGGTCTTCCTTTTGCCTTCTTAAAATAATTCTCAACAGTAATATCATGATTATCAACAGTAATATCATGATAATCGTCATCATCTTCCTCTAAGTTATAGTCTGGATCATTGAAATCTTGATCATCTAACCGATTTTCATCCTCACTTTCTTCATCACCATCGACACCATTACCCTTCCTCTCAGCCACCGTATTACTCAAAACACTATTTTCCTGAAATACCCCATCTAGAATTTCCAACCACTCCTACAGAATATACAAAATAAAGAGTTCAAAAATAGTTCAACCATCGACAAATAATTATTACTCTAACACACTTGCATGTTAAAACCCTAAACTATAATAAATCCTAATTCCAAAAGAATTAGAAACCCATATATATAATAAACCCTAAACCCCACATGTATAAAAATTTATAACACCTAAAGTATTAAAAAACACTAACCATGTTGTTCTTCGATAACAACAGATACCAATTTAAAAATTATCATATAAAGACAAAAAAATAATATCTATTAAGAGTACCTCGTTTTCTCTCAGCACTGTGCAATACCCTCGACATAGTGGTTCGAATCCACATTAAACAATGGTTGTGGAGAAGAGATGGATTCCTTCTTTTGAGATTTTTTATATTTTCTACTTGATGCACCTTCCAATTCCATGTTGAAAAGCTCAAATTTGAACTATAGTGAAACCATGGAGAAGAAGAGAGTAGCATGAAATGGTCAGAGCGTTTGGTTAGTCCTTTGTGTTTATTTTATTAAGTGGGTGGGTTTTTATGCGGGTCGGGTCGTTTGGGTGTATGGGCAGAATTTTAATGTTTTGTTTGGGTGTTATTTGGTCAAATAATAAAAAATTCCATGTAGACTGCCATGTCATCTTTTTCCACCGAAAAATTTGATATTTCTGGTTGAGTGATTATCTTTGTGCATTCGAAAAAGTTAAGTGATTTTCCTGTTACAAACTAAAGTTAAGTGACTTGTTCCATCATTTTGCAAAGTTCAGTGATCATATGAGTAATGAACTCCACAAATATGCTTAAAGCTCCAATCATTCTGCAGCAAATGTTACTTATGGCTTGTTCTATTTGTGGTCCTATGTCGCATTTAATTAACAAAGTTAAAATAAGTCTTAGTTTTCTAGCTATTTACGTAACAGACCATGTATAGTTTGTGGTCCATGAACATTCTCGTGCAATGCTGAAATGACACATATATAATCCACAAATCAAATGTGGTTAAATTAGCATATTTAGAAGTAATCAAACAAGAATAATAGATTTTTAAACTGGTAATATATACCAATGATTTTATTTGTACTAATGCCATGGAACCTAAACATAGAAAAGAGAGTCTCTTGATCTGTAACAAATGCCTCCTTTGACATTTCACACGTGTTGTTTGGATAATGTTACCATCAAAATTCATCAAATAAGTGTTTTTTGACACGTAGGGTTGAGTTTCAAATAGCACAAAAAGTTGGAAAGTCCCTAGATAGAAGGCTATGAAAAATGCACTATTATACTGTGTTTTATTTTAAAGGTTAAAATTTTGTTAAAGTAAAGCACAGTATAATACTGCGTTTTAGGTAGAAAAATAATTTTTTTTTTAAATTATAAAAACGTGTTTTGAGTCCAAAAACTCTTCATTTTGGTTTAGAACTCGCTAAATAAGTACCAAAAAATTGTTACTATTATTTTGTTACCTTTTCTTTTTCTTGCTAGTATTATTTCTTTATCTTCAAGACTTCAACATATCATATCCCTCTAAAAGCGTGTCAAAGGGTAAATAATAATATTTTTAAAGTTAAAGTGTTTGAAAAAAGGAAAAATTGCAGAGTGTCTTTTTTTATGGGTGGGCGGGGTGCAGGAATATATACATTTCCTGCTACCTGACCAAAAACTCAAAAGGCCAATCTCAAAAGTTAGACTCATGAGATACGAGAGGATATATAAGTATCATTAAAAAAATAGCCACTATTTTGCTGTAACAGAAACCGGTTCACCATAATATATTGGAGTTTGGTGCATTTGTGTATAAACTTCCAGCATATTATGCTGAAATTCCAACACACGAAAAATTCCAGCATAATATACTGGAGATTCGAGTGCCTGTGTATGAACTTCCAGTTTATTATACCGGACCGGTATAATTTGCTGGAACTCTAATATATTATGCTGGAGTTCCAGTATATTATGCTGAATTTCTAGTATACTTATGCTAGAACTACATTATATTATGTTGGAGTTCCAATATACTTACACTGGAACTCCAGTATAATATGCTGGAGTATTTTCCAGATTTTGAACAGTATGTTCGTTCAAATTTATCTTTACATAAAAAGTGGCTAAATTTCGATTACTTTTAAAAATGTGATTATTTTTGAATGACCACTAGTAAATCTGGTTTTTTTTAATTTCTCCCCATATAGACAGACATATTCTCTCTCCTAGCCTTGCCCTAGAAAAGATATAAAGTGAACTTTAACCAAGATCGCTATCCAACTACCATAATTGCTCCCTCCCTTTCCTTTTATACTAGATAATTTCCCGTGCTTCGCACAGTCATAATAAATCTTTTTAAATTAACGAAATATATCATTTAGTTTTAACAGTGGAGATGAAAGACATAAAGTCTTTAGCAGAATGATAAAGGCATCTTTTGAACATCCATTTGAAACGACAACTAATATTTTGACATTAAGAATTAACGAAGTCACTATTATATCATATTAGGAAGTGCACACTGAAGAAATGATATCTTAGTGCTTTAGACGGTCTGCTAAATGGTTTGATCTTTTAACTTCTTTGTAATAAAAGTGACAATTGGAGGGGTAATGCATTTAAAATGAATATAAGAGCAGCAAAATTCACCTTTTGCCATATGAGTTCAATGTTTATTGTTTAGTGTAAATGAAAATCGTGAAAATTATAAATTCTTTCTAGGAATGTTAACTGAAGAATAATATACAGTCACTGAGTCACTGATAAAAAAGAATGATACATATTTGCTTGGATTATGAGATGATTATAACTTTTCTCGCGACACCTTCCTCACTTTAGTACTAACTTGAAAACTTAGAGTTTGTTTCAATGGTGATATATGCATTTTCTTTCAACAAAAGTTACAAGACTCCATCGTTTCTTATCAGACATTTTGTAAACTGTTTATGGTCTCCGTAATTGTTACTGCATGATTGTTTCCCAATTCACCAGTGTCTCATGGTTTATTGCTTTGGAGGGATATTATTTGATTGTTCAGTTGTAGCCCTGCATAAAAATAATACTTATTTTGTTACTAAGTTGCAGTAATATCAGGGACGGCCCAACATTGTTAGTGACCTAAAGCAAAATCCCGATGAGGGGCCCTAATTTGTTAACAAATTAAATTGGGATTTTTTCCTATATATACTATAATAGAAATTTATTTATCTATTTTCTCTAGGTTTTGTAGTTTTCAAAAAGTATCTAGAGTTTTTTTACAAAGTGTATGTATTCCTCCTTAAAAAGCTCTTACCTCATTATTAGCACATTCAATTAAGGGATTGAATTATATCCATTCCTTTTTTTTCTCTACTCCCCTCCTTCCCTTTTCTTCTACGCAGATCTGGAAGCAACTTCTTCTTCCAATAATATTTCACTAATTTATTTCTTCCAATTTCTCGAAAACTCTATATAAGATACTCGTTTCTAGTATAAGAAGGCACAAGAAAAATACAAATGGACAAAAAAAGTCTTGAACAAAAAAAGAAGCCATACTCGCCATAGAAATGGAACCAAGGAAATGGTTATTTTTTGTACGATAACATTTTCGATCCTATACAATTTTGAAGATACATCCTAGTAATTATAGGAAATCTGAAAATTTTCTACCCGTACATGTTACTACTCTAAAGTTAATATAATTTTGATAAAAGATTGTATTGTAATTGTATCAAGTATTTTTTTCATGTATTGATGCATCAAATACAATTCAGATATACAAATTTGATATAATCTTGAAAGAATTCTTATACAATTACGATACAACTTAAAACCAATTCTAAACTTAAACTGAATCAATATCGTATTATACTTGTATTAGTAATGTATCATGTATTGTTTTAGGTACAAATTGTGATACAATCATGATACAATACTTAATTATGATACAATTTCGATCTTTCATCTTTTCAAGTTTCAATCTAAAACATCCACCTAGAACCGACTCTAAACTTAAATTATGATACAATATTGAATTATAATAGTATTAGTATTGTATCAGAATTGTCTTAGGTATTGATGTAGCAAATACAATTCAAATACAATTATGATACATTTATCATACAATCGTAATACAATTCCGAAACTTCTTCTTTCTCGAGTTTTATTCTGAAATTCTACCTAAAACCAACTTTAAACTTAACCAATCTCCCTTAAAATTGAGATATGAACTCTAAAGGATATTTTCAATCGTTTTCAAGAACACCCAATCCAAAAAAAAAATCACAAATTCATAAAATTCGGATATCTAGTTCAAAGTTTCGAAACTTTTTAATGGTATGTCAATGGCAGACCCTCTGCCTACAATTTCAGAGATAATGTCGCTGGATTTGTCAATAGTTAAAATTTTTTAATGGTTGTTGATGGGGATTCACAGGAATATATTATGTTATTAGAAAGATAATTGTTTGATTTGTATGAAAGAGAGAGAGAGAGATTGGTTGATTTGTATGAAAGAGAGAATGACTTTAAAATCTTTTGAAATTGGGAAGAAAATCGTGATTGTAGGAGGCTATTTAAGCTGATAGATGGGGATGAGGGATACAGTTACAAATTAATCCCTATATTTAGGGGATCCTTCTTTTATCTTGATTTTGTACATAAATAGTAAATATAGATACATAAAGTAATTTTTAAGGAACATAAAGAAAAGTAGTTAATAAGTTTCTGATATAGTATAGCTAGGTAAAAATCTCAAATAAATTTGTATATTTTTGTTTGAAATCTATTTTTTTTAACCTTTTTAAATGATAATATAGCTAATCCGATCCATTTAGATTCTCCTAATACATTATTGATCCTAATGCAAAATTGCTATAGGAATACTGTTTTATGAGGAATATAGGTATTTAACAAAAATTAATTCTTGTTATCTTATTGAGTATACGGATCAGAGTATTATCTTCTACTTGTAATATTTCCTTTAACTTCAGCTCCCACCCTCCAAGAACTCCCCACCTTGCTCTTGGGGTAACTCGAACTTACAACCTCTTGATTGGAAGTGGAGGGTGCTCACCACTAGAGCAACCCACTCTTGTCAAAAATAAAATATATCTTTATACCATTTAAATAAAAAATCAAATTTTACCCACTAAATAAAAAAATCAAAGATATCTTTATACCCTTTAAATTATTAAAATCTCAACTATCAGCGCTAGTCACAAATTAAAATTTTCTTTTCCTTTTTGTATTAAGTTGTTTATTTTTTAACATTAAGTTACTCAATTTTTATATAAAAAAATTAAAATTACTACTAAGGGAAAGTGGGGCCCCCAAAATTTGGGGGCCCTAAGGCATTGCTTGTGCTGCCTTACCCTTGATCCGCCTATAAGTAATATCACCCTTGTAAGGCAACAATATAATTATGCTCCATGTTACGAAATATCAAGCAAAAAATCAAGAGATTTTCTATACTATTAACTGAGCACAGAACATTCAACTCCAAGATTAATAAGACATGGAGAAGGTAAGAGGAAGGAGTTATCGATCAACAAATCTAATTTAGGGAAAACCTAGTCAAAATATTAAAGGTTTAACTATTGTACTTGATTACATTAATTATCAAGTATTGTACGATATTGAGGGTGTTTGGCTAAGCTTATAAGCTGGTCAAACTGGCTTATAAGTACTTTTTGGCTTATCTACGTGTTTGGTAAAATTAAAAGTGCATATAAGTTAAGTGCTTATAAGCCAAAAATAAGCCAAAAGCCATAAGTTGGTCTCCCCCAACTTATCAAATTTCAACTTATAAGTACTTTAGGTTTGACCAAAATATGTACCATTCTATCCCAAAAATACTTCTTTTTAAAACAAAACTCTTCGTATACCCAGTTCTTCCGCTGCTTATTATTAATTTCGGCACTTTTATCCAAACGCGTAACTGCTTATTTTTTAAATCAGCTTCAGCACTTAAAAGTGCTTTTCAGCACCTAATGCTGTCACACCTCCTTTTTCCGCACCCGCGGGGGTGCAAGGGGAGTTTTTTCCAATTAAAGGACAATCGAAACGGGATTGGTTTAATTATTTCAGAGTCGCTGTCACACCTCCTTTTTCCGCGCCCGCGGGGGCACAGGGGAGTTTTTTCCAATTAAAGGACAATCGAAACGGGATTTATTTATTTATTTCAGAGTCGCCACTTGGGAGATTTAGGGTGTCCCAAGTCACCAATTTTAATCCCGAAGCGAGGAAAATGATGACTCCATATTACAGTCTGCGTACCAGAAATCCGGATAAGGAATTCTGTTAACCCGGGAGAAGGTGTTAGGCATTCCCGAGTTCCGTGGTTCTAGCACGGTCGCTCAACTGTTATATTCGGCTTGATTATCTGATTTTATACAAGTCTGAACTTATGTGCAAAATTTATCTTTTAACCGCTTTTATCATTTACTGTTTTTATCAAGAATTGCAACGTTGTGAAAATGTATCTCGAACCGCGTTACAATCAATGTACCCGCGGTCGTCGACACACTTTGACTCCGTTGAGATTTGGATTTGGGTCACATCAATGTGCACCCGAGTTTAAGGAAATTAAATTGTTAAAGGTGCGCCTAAAGCGACTAGCGTATTTATTTTGGGTAAGACCGTGGAATTTTACTAAATGGTCCATCCCGAAGTCTAAATAATTTTTAAAGCAAATATTTACTGAGGGCCCCGCAATTGTATTTTATTTGGCGAGGCTCATCTCATTCTTATTATTTTTTTCAAAAAAATGAATTTGCAACGTCATGGACACGCATCTCGATCCACGTCACAATCAATGTACCCGTGATTAGAAACACATTTCGAATCCGTCGAGATTTGGATTTGGGTCACATAAATGTGCACCCGAGTTTAGGAAGGTAAGGTTTATTAAAGCGTGTCCTAAAGAGACTAACGTGTTGTTATTTTAGGAGGGTTGTGAGATTTGCTAAACAACCCGTCCTGGAAACTAAATGCTTTAATAATTTACATTAAACAAAGGCCCCGCATCTGCGTGTTTTGTTTATTTTCATCGAGGCTCATCTCGTTCTTATTTTAAAAGGATATCCTATAGCAACTACGTTTCTTGTCGTGTTCGTCTCTATCAATTGAAAACGGTGGATAGTCCTAATTAATTACATGCTTGCAAGTTGTTTGTAATGGAATTCGGAAATGCTTAACAACAAGTCGGGACCGAAGCTGCGTGCACAGTCGGCCAAACAAATAATCCTGGGCCCAAATCCAGCCCACGCGCGGTTGGCCAGACCTGGGCCGCTGCTCGCTCGATGCGGGCCTGCCTGATCTGTCCTCGACCTGGGCTCGACCCTTGTGAGGTTGAGGAGTGCAGGCTTGCGCCGTTTATTTTTAGGCAATGGTTTGCCAATTATAGGGGGACAATTTATCAAAAGGACACAAAATTAACTAACATGGATAGTTCTATGTATTTAAAGCCATGCTAACCTTATAAAACCTAAGATACAACCTACTGCATTGGGGACCCTTTTATCTATCATCCTACATATACAAACTAACATTCAATCACCATATATTGATATCTACTGGGCACACAGGCTACCTTCAGTATCTAAACAAGAATGTAAACTATTATACATTAAATGAGGTTCAATATAACAGTCTATGTACGAAATAAACAACTTCAGCTCTTCTCTTTTATATTCATGCTTAAACTCTCAAGTTACATTGGCACTGTTAATCACATACCTGGTATAGCAAAGCAGAAGAAGAAGGAGAATTGTCAGCTGAGGGGTATGCGGCAAATACAACAACAGCAGATAAACAGCAATAACATAGCAACAATCCAACAACCACAAATGTTTTCCACAGCCCACAAACAACCAGCAATATTTCCCAGAACAAAGAAAACCAGCAAATAGTCGAGCACCAAATGAGCAATCCCAGGAAAGAGTGATGAAAAAATAGCAATACCAGAGTATTCAATGCAGCAACACCAACAGTTCAACAATCACAAGCAGCTCAGTCAATGCAAACCACAGAACTTGGCCGAGACAGCTTGACCAACATGAACTCTTATACAACTTTTCAGACAATGTTTGGTTACAGTGTTTACTAGAAATTAACTTATGTTTTCAGTCCTTTTCTTTAAACTCACAAGACCTCTCCTCAGACTAAAAATTTTCCAGCCTTTTGTTTTTTTCTCTTTCTGAAGACTAAAAGTCCAGCCTAAGACTCAAAACTCCAGCCCCGTTTAAGTTATCAAATGGCCTATTTATAGGCCAAATGAAACAGTACAGCTGAGCTGCCTGCCTTGCCAATTGGCAGAATGCCCATACTCTTTAAGCCCATGCCTAAGCGTCTTTGGTGCCAGCCCCTTTGTTCCCCACGCCTGGTTTTTGTTTAATCCAGAATTATGGGCTCATTTGTTTATTCATTTTAAGCCCCATACCCTTGTGTTTTGTTCCCCATTGGTATTAGTTTAATCCCAAATTAGTACCCTACTTGTCAGCTCATTTAAACTAATCATTTTTGTTCTTTTCAAACCCCAGACTACCCTTGCTAGCCCTTGATTATCACTGCCCTGCCCATTGCAGTATCAGGGCACTTTGGGCTTTAACCATTCGATTTCAGAATTGCCCCAGCCTGGCTTTTTAATTGTTTACAAGGTAGTTACAAACTAATATTCATAGGCAATGCCCAATTCAAACCACAATACAGGCTCATTAGTCATGCGACATTATTAGTTCGTTCGTTTTATTAGTTATAGAAAACTAATCGACGACATTTATCGAGTCGACTATACTAATTATAGCAGGTAATAATCAATCGCTCACATAAACAATACATTTAGGGACCTAAAGGGCATCAGACAATTTTTGTTCAATTACTGGGGCCTATATGGTTTAACTTATCTGACGATTAAACTAATCGACGATCATGTTTATCACAGAGTACATTCAGAATCATACACAGAACACAATCGACCAAATAAAAAGGTCTTTACAGAGATGAAAGAAATCCGAATGAAAAAAAAATAACAAACAAACATAATGACACATGCTGACCACTTAATTAAAACTAACACAAAAGAAAGGAAAACATACCGAAAATGTTTAAATCAAACAGACCCAAATCTGATTCATCTTCGAACTTTTGAGGCCGAACAAACTTTAATCAGGGTGTTCTCACATGAGAACACCTTGATTAAGGTCTATTAGACCTCAGACCCTTGTCAAAACTGGCCGGGTTCCCCAGGTGCATGTGCTTCAAGTTCAAGATTTCCAGATCTGGATTTTTAGGAGTTGTGGGTAGATTCGGACCAAACCAAGCTTGGTTTGGTCACGAGGAAGGTCAGGGGAATGTCTGGTATGAAGATGGGGTGGTTTGGCATAGGTCCGGGTTCGACTCAAATCTTCAAACAAAGATTCGAGACGAGGGAAGGTGATTCGAGGCAAGAGGGTAACAGATCCATGTTCAGGAGAGTGAGGGGGTCTTATGGTGTTCAGGAGGTGGTCACCGGCGTTCGTGCCGCCGGCTTTAATGGCGAGGGAGACGAGGGCGGCTAGGGTTTCTAATGGGAGGTCCGGGCTCGACTTGGGGACGAAGGGGTGGGGTGTTGGTATAGGGGGCGTGGGTGTAAGAGAAGGTTTATATATGGTCTATGGGATTGGATCTGAGCCGTTAGATCAGATGATCTCAACGGCTTGGATCTGATGCTGAGAAATGAGACGGGGTCGTTTGGTTTAAGTGAGGGATTGGGTCAGGCTGGTTATTTGGGTCGGGTTTGAACATGGGTCGCTGAAAGAGGTCCTGAACCGTTGGATCGGCTGGGACGGACGGCTCAGATTGATTTGCCTGAAACGACGTCGTTTCAGGAGGTGCCTGGGCAGGCCTGGTCTGGACCGGGTCAGATCGTTGGTTTGGGCTTGTTTTTGTCTTATTTTTTTTGGCCCAAATTGATTTCAACTTCCTTTTGTTTTCCAATTTAAAGAAAAATAAAAATAAAAATAACTAATAAAACAAAATGAAATTAAAACAAATAACAATATGGCATTTCAACATAATTATCATACCAAGTAAGTTAAATCACAACCTAAAACGGACGATGCACATATATTTATATTTTTTGAATTTTCTTTTAACGCCACATATATTTTTTTGTACTTTTGTTTGATAATGACTAGATGCAAAATGGACAGACTCACAAACGACTAACAAAACATATCACGGAAAGACCGAAAAATTGTACAGCGAAGCCTTTTGCCACTATTTTTATTTTCTTTTGGAGCGATTGTCCGTGAAGCAAAAATCACGTGCTTACAGCTGCCCCTCTTTGCACGAAGACACGAAGGGTTTTCGCGCAAAGATAAAGCGAGCAATTTTTGCCCGTCCGAATACTCCGTGTGAAGCATTTTTTTGAAAAAGATTTGACCGAACCTTTGCTTCAGAGGTTTCCTACATATCCTGGGCTGAAACAGGAATCAGGTCAATGTAGTTCGGGAAATTTTGGTAGCTGGGACTACCGTGTGACTGTAGTGTTTGCTGTTGTTGTGCGCTGTTGTATGCTGCTGTAGGATGCTACTGCTCAACCGATCTCCCTATTACATTGCTCTAAAAGGAAAACAAGAAGCTAAGCTAAACTGAGGATCCTGAAATCTCATCCATCTTCAACTTGTTCTTGCTGCCTTGCTTTCTTGTCGGCTAACGCTTTCCTCTGACGCCTTTATTTTGTGAACTTGGAGATGATGCTGGTCCTTCACCTTTTTTGAATGTCAGTTCTCATCACTTTGCTTGATTTGCTGGGGATACGGCTTTCTTCTTTAAATCTTCCAATGGTTTCTTCAGTGGTATGGCTTTTCATCAGAATTGTTATACTGCGCATGCTACACCGTTCCCAAACTACTTCTTTTGAGACGCGTTCCTTTTTCCTTTTGAGTTGCGCGCTTGCCTCTGCAGTTGTCTGCTTCTTGGTGCTGGGGATTTCATTGTTTCCCTTTTGGGGATCTCTGTTGTACCCTTCCGTCTTCAGGTGGGGTGACTGATTCCAAAATCTAGAGCTGAATGTATTCCCGCATTATACTGGTGGGCGACCTAGAACTTAAAAGTATTCCCGCATTATACTGGTGGGCGACCTAGAACTTAATGTATTCCCGCATTATACTGGTGGGCGACCTAGAACTTAAAAGTATTCCCGCATTATACTGGTGGGCGACCTAGAACTTAAAAGTATTCCCGCATTATACTGGTGGGCGACCTAGAACTTAAAAGTATTCCCGCATTATACTGGTGGGCGACCTAGAACATAAATGTATTCCCGCATTATACTGGTGGGCGACCTAGAACTTAAAAGTATTCCCGCATTATACTGGTGGGCGACCTAGAACTTAAATGTATTCCCGCATTATACTGGTGGGTGACCTAGAACTTAAAAGTATTCCCGCATTATACTGGTGGGCGACCTAGAACTTAAATGTATTCCCGCATTATACTGGTGGGCGACCTAGAACTTAAAAGTATTCCCGCATTATACTGGTGGGCGACCTAGAACTTAAATGTATTCCCGCATTATACTGGTGGGCGACCTAGAACTTAAAAGTATTCCCGCATTATACTGGTGGGCGACCTAGAACTTAAATGTATTCCCGCATTATACTGGTAGGCGACCTAGAACTTAAAAGTATTCCCGCATTATACTGGTGGGCGACCTAGAACTTAAATGTATTCCCGCATTATACTGGTGGGCGACCTAGAACTTAAATGTATTCCCGCATTATACTGGTGGGCGACCTAGAACTTAAATGTATTCCCGCATTATACTGGTGGGCGACCTAGAACTTAAATGTATTCCCGCATTATATTGGTGGGCGACCTAGAACTTAAATGTATTCCCGCATTATACTGGTGGGCGACCTAGAACTTAAAAGTATTCCCGCATTATACTGGTGGGCGACCTAGAACTTAAATGTATTCCCGCATTATACTGGTGGGCGACCTAGAACTTAAAAGTATTCCCGCATTATACTGGTGGGCGACCTAGAACTTAAAAGTATTCCCGCATTATACTGGTGGGCGACCTAGAACTTAAATGTATTCCCGCATTATACTGGTGGGCGACCTAGAACTTAAAAGTATTCCCGCATTATACTGGTGGGCGACCTAGAACTTAAATGTATTCCCGCATTATACTGGTGGGCGACCTAGAACTTAAATGTATTCCCGCATTATACTGGTGGGCGACCTAGAACTTAAATGTATTCCCGCATTATACTGGTGGGCGACCTAGAACTTAAAAGTATTCCCGCATTATACTGGTGGGCGACCTAGAACTTAAAAGTATTCCCGCATTATACTGGTGGGCGACCTAGAACTTAAATGTATTCCCGCATTATACTGGTGGGCGACCTAGAACTTAAATGTATTCCCGCATTATACTGGTGGGCGACCTAGAACTTAAAAGTATTCCCGCATTATACTGGTGGGCGACCTAGAACTTAAAAGTATTGAAATTGCTTCCCCGTTTTTCGAGAAAATTTTCGACAATCGGCAGAAACTTTTCTGCCCCGGTTTTTTGGTAATTTCCATGGCGTTGCATCTTGCTGCCCTCATCAATCCTCTGTTCCCCTGCAACAGACAAAAGGATTTAATTTTTATCGTGGTGGTAGAGGGTGCCTTTCTGGCGAGCAATTTTTCTCTCTTCCTCTTTTCTTGCTCTTTGTCCCCATAATTGGTTGGCGGGCAAAGTTGCCTGTTGGGGGTCTCTAGCCTGCTGGGGATTGGTTTTCAGTTTATCCCCTACTCTGCTTTCTCTTTAGACACATGATGTGGGAGTCTGCTTCTAACTCCTGAAACCACTCCTTTTTGGAGCTTACTTCTTCCAAAATTTCCGGGCACAATCACTGCATTGCCCGGGACCGGCCTTTAAGACTGTTTGTATTATCCTACACTGGATGAATTCCCCTTTGGTTCCTGGTAGTAAGCTTTTGAAAAAAATCCTTTAAAGACACTTTTTAGGAAAAGAAATAAAGATATGGAAAAGAGAAAAACTTTCTGAACCAATATTTTGTGGGAGGAGACAATCCACAGAACTTATCTGGAGGACAAAACTGGTCCCCGTGATCATGGCGTGCACCATAGATTCCGACCCAGTCTATTTGTATCGATTGATTTGCTCGATCGTTTGACTTGCTGGGGATGATAAAGGAGTGTTCATTTCGTTTCGAATGTGGTAGCTTTGCTGATCTGTCTTGTCGCCCCATAGTGCCCTTCGAGGGGTTTTCACTGATGAGACTCTCTCTTTTCTCTCATCTCCCGGCGCCTTATGGTGCCTGTGAAGGTTTTCACCAATAAGACTCTCTCATTTTATTTCTTTCGAGAATCCGGTGTGTTGTAGATACGACCCTCTCTTCCGGGGATTCTTTTGACTATCAACTCATTCCCAGCCTTACGATCCTTTTCTTTGCTGGGGGTCAGTATATTATTCTCGGCCTTATTTGCCGGATTTGGCATCTCTCGAACATTGATCGGGAGGTCTTTTGGATGTCGATGTTGGTTTTGGTGTGGTATTGAAGAAAGGTTATAAAATGAAAACAATTTGAAGGGTGATGTGCTACAACTTTTGGAATCAAACCTTTGTTGGAACTTAAAACATAACCTCTGCCCCAGTTTTCTTGCTTGGGGGAATTTATTTTTTATGCTTATGCTGAGCTATGTGCGTTTACGCACATTGTGCCTATTATGCACACTATGTACATTATGCATCCTATATTTACTATGATGCATACTATGACCGAGCCGTGAGGCGCCTACGTATCCTCTTTGAGGAATCAGGTCAAACGTAGTTCCCACGGTTTTGTATTTCTTGATTTTTCTTTTCTTTCTTTTCATTTTCTTTTCCTTTTTTCGTGTCTTTTCTTTTCTTTTCTTTTCTTTTTCTTCTTTTTTTTTTCTTCTCTTTTTTTTTCGTATCTTTCCCATTAGTGATTCCAAAAGAGGGGTATTGAAAGAATTAAGGCTCAAAAGGGGGAAGCAAGGGTTAAACAGTGTTTGGGTAGAAGAAAGAATTGCCTCCGTCATCTCATTATCCAATAAATGCCAAATACAAACAAATAAACCAAAATTGCCATAATTTAAAGAAATTACGCATAATATCTCTTGACTGCATCTGAATTGATAGCCATGTCGACACATCTACCTTCGACATCTGTCAAACACAAAGCACCGTTGGACAATATTCTGGTCACGATATAAGGCCCTTGCCAATTTGGGGCGAATTTGCCTTTTGCCTCGACCTGATGTGGGAGGATCTTCTTTAACACCTGCTGCCCTACCTCAAACTTCCTGGGGCGCACCTTCTTGTTATATGCTCTTGCCATTCTCTTCTGATACAGTTGACCATGGCACACTGCTGCCAATCTTTTCTCATCTATCAGGCTCAACTGTTCCAATCGAGCTTTTACCCATTCATCATCATCAATCCCGACTTCAGCGACGATTCGGAGGGATGGAATTTCGACCTCCGCTGGTATCACGACCTCAGTTCCATACACCAACAAATAAGGAGTTGTGCCTATGGAAGTCCGGACGGTAGTGCGGTAACCCAACAAAGCAAAGGGCAATTTCTCGTGCCACTGTCTGGACCCTTCCACCATTTTTCGCAGTATCTTCTTGATATTCTTATTGGCTGCTTCGACTGCTCCATTTGCCTTAGGACGATATGGGGTGGAATTGCGGTGTGTAATCTTGAATTGTTGGCATACCTCTTTCATCAGGCTGCTATTGAGATTCGCACCGTTATCCGTGATGATCACTTTTGGGATCCCAAATCTGCAGATGATATGGGAGTGAACAAAGTCCACCACTGCCTTCTTGGTTACCGACTTGAAGGTTTTAGCCTCAACCCATTTGGTGAAGTAATCAATGGTCACTAGAATGAACCTGTGACCGTTGGACGCTGCTGGCTCGATGGGCCC
The DNA here is from genome assembly GCF_000715075.1 of Nicotiana tabacum. Classification (NCBI taxonomy): domain Eukaryota; kingdom Viridiplantae; phylum Streptophyta; class Magnoliopsida; order Solanales; family Solanaceae; genus Nicotiana; species Nicotiana tabacum. The sequence goes on along the minus strand of NC_134099.1, from coordinate 141,137,237 downwards.
AATGACATCCATGCCCCAGGCCACAAACGGCCAAGGTGCTGACATCGTATGTAACTCTGTTGGCGGAGAATGAATCAAATCTCCATGTATCTGGCATTGATGGCATTTCCTCACAAAAGTGATACAGTCGCGTTCCATGGTGAGCCAATAACACCCTGTTCGAAGGATCCTTCTTGCCAATACATATCCGCTCATGTGTGGTCCGCAAACTCCGGCATGTACTTCCGCCATAACCGTCGTCGCCTGCCCGGCATCTATGCATCTCAACAATCCCAAATCCGGGGTCCTTTTGTACAACACTCCTCCACTGAGGAAGAAACCATTCGACAAGCGCCGAAGGGCTCTTTTTTGGTCCCCAGAGGCATGTTTTGGGTATATCCCCATCCTGAGGTATTCCTTGATATCATGAAACCAGGGTTCGCCATCTGCCTCTTCTTCTACGGCATTGCAGTAGGCGTGCTGATCACGGACTTGGATGTGCAGAGGATCAACATACATTTTGTCAGGGTGGTGCAGCATTGATGCTAAGGTGGCTAAGGCATTCGCAACCTCATTGTGAATTCTCGGGATTTGTTTGAACTTTACCGATCGAAATTTCTTGCTCAGATCATGCAAGCATTGTCGATATGGTATGAGCTTTAGATCTCGTGTTTCCCATTCACCCTGAATTTGATGTACCAAGAGGTCCGAATCTCCCAAGACCAAGACGTCTTGGACACCCATGTCAGCAGCCAAGCGCAGACCCAGAATGCAAGCCTCATATTCGGCCATATTGTTGGTGCAATAGAAGCGTAGTTGAGCCGTAACAGGATAATGCCGTCCTGTTTCAGAAATGAGTACTGCTCCTATTCTAACCCCTTTTGCGTTTGCTGCTCCATCGAAGAAAAGCTTCCAACCCGGTTCCTCGGGTAATTCCAACTCATTCGTATGCATCACCTCTTCGTCAGGAAAATACGTTCTTAAGGGCTCGTATTTCTCATCAACGGGATTCTCTGCCAAATGGTCTGCCAGTGCCTGGGCTTTCATGGCCGTCCTTGTCACGTAGATGATATCAAATTCTGTGAGCAGAATTTGCCATTTTGCCAACCTCCCCGTGGGCATAGGTTTCTGAAAGATATACTTCAATGGGTCCAAGCGGGATATGAAATAAGTAGTATATGAAGACAGGTAGTGCTTCAACTTCTGAGCTACCCAAGTCAGGGCGCAGCATGTTTTCTCGAGTTGAGTGTACTTGACCTCATGCACTGTGAATTTCTTGCTAAGATAGTAGATGGCCTGCTCCTTCCTCCCTGTGTCATCATGTTGCCCCAGTACACAACCAAATGAATTTTCCAAGACCGTCAGGTAAAGGATTAGGGGTTTCCCGGGCTTAGGCTGGACCAATACGGGTGGATTAGACAGATACCCTTTGATTTGGTCGAAAGCCTCCTGACACTCTGCCGTCCAACCTACTGCAGCATCCTTTCTCAGTAGCCGAAATATGGGCTAACAAGTTGCTGTGAGCTGAGCGATGAACCTGCTGATGTAATTGAGTCTACCCAGCAAACTCATTACCTCTGTTTTGTTCCTCGGCGGTGGCAAGTCTCGGATGGATTCAATTTTGGATGGGTCTAACTCAATCCCCCGTCGACTGACGATGAATCCTAGCAACTTTCCTGATGGAACCCCGAATGCGCATTTGGCCGGGTTAAGCTTGATATCATACCTCCGGAGTCTTTGGAAAAATCTCCTTAGGTCTGCCACATGGTCCTCCTGACGCCAAGATTTGACGATCATATCATCGACGTACACCTCTATTTCTTTGTGTATCATGTCATGAAACACAGTAGTCATTGCTCGCATGTACGTTGCCCCGGCGTTCTTTAACCCGAAAGGCATTACCCGATAGCAGTAGGTTCCCCATGGCGTAATAAACGCTGTCTTCTCAGCATCCTCTTCGTCCATTAGGATCTGATGATAACCCGCATAGCAATCCACAAAGGATCCGATCTCGCGCCCAGCGCAATTATCGATCAGGATATGAATGTTGGGTAGCGGGAAATTGTCCTTGGGACTTGCTTTGTTAAGGTTGCGGTAGTCGACGCACACCCTGATTTTTCCATCCTTCTTTGGGACTGGTACCACATTGGCCAACCACTCGGGATATCGAGTGACCCGAATGACCTTCGATTGCAACTGCTTAATCACTTCTTCTTTGATCTTTACACTCATTTCTGTTTTAAATTTCCTTAGTTTTTGCTTGACCGGAGGGTATGCCGGGTCAGTGGGCAATTTGTGAACCACTAAATCGGTGCTCAATCCAGGCATATCATCATATGACCATGCAAAAACATCTTTGAATTCCCTGAGAGTTTCGATCAATTCTGCTTTGACATTCGGCTCAATGTGGATGCTAATTTTGGTCTCTTGGATGTTATCAGCGTCTCCTAGGTTCACAGCCTCAGTGTCATTTAGGTTAGGCTTGGGTTTCTCTTCAAATTGGCACAGTTCTCGGTTTATTTCTTCGAAGGCTTCCCCTTCGTCACCTTCGGATTCATTATCACAAACGACCTCTTGCATCATTGAGTCAGATTTAGATTGATTATTTAGACTAGGTCGAAGATCCGCTGTGCATGCCATGTCATTAGGACCAGTAAAAAGAGAACTGTTCAGAAAGAAAAAGAACAAAACACGAAATTAAAATGGGACAAAGAAAAGAACTTTATTAAATTTGCAGGATAAAAAGGGTTCACACTTTTACAAAACGGGAGTAAAATTTGGATTACACCCTTGAATAATCCGATCAAACAAATAAACAAACAAAACATTAATCAAAGCCTACTACCAAGACTCCCCTCGGACAGGAAGAGGAGTAACCGTCCAATTGTTGGTCTTGGCCTCAGGCCCCACAAATTGTATCTCTGCTCGGCTGGGACCTTCTCCGGCTTCCACCATACTGACATCCGCAAATAGCCTCTCAAAACTCTGATCCAGGTCTTCATTTATACCGATTAAAGGTCCTCGAATCTTTGGGATCGCTGACCCCTTGGTACTTGCTTTAACAAAAGACCTTGAGAGGCGTGGCACTGGTTTAGGAAGAAACCAAACTCTCTTCTTCATTTTTCGCGCTTGCTTCCTGTCTGCTGCGGTTGGTTTGAACCCCAACCCGAAAGTTTCCAGATTCTTAGGAAGGGAGACAGGTTGGACTATCCCTTGAAGTTCAACTCCCAGGCCTTTGCCCGGCACAAACCCATTACCCAGCATTTCTGATATCATCATGACTGTTGCGGCAGCTACCCTAGGGTGCGGGATGATTTCTCCTTCAGAAATTTTGTTGGCCGACCCTGTATCGAGAATCTGGTAGGCCCAGGGACCCTTGTCATCAGTGGTCTCTATGAAAGGCACAATGGTTCCGCCCATGGTGCCTGTTGTATCCTCGCCGTGCAACACGACCTCTTGTCTTTCCCACTCGAACTTCACTGTCTGATGTAGGGTGGAAGGCACCGCTTTAGCTGCATGAATCCAGGGTCGTCCTAACAGCAAGTTGTAAGATACCATGGCATCCAATACCTGGAATTCCATGGTAAACAGGACCGGACCAATGGTCAGTTCAAGTACAACATCCCCCACAGTGGCGGTTCCGTTTCCGTCAAACCCCCGGACACAGATGCTATTCTCCCGGATTCTTCCACGGTCAATCTTTAACTGGTCCAGGGTGGATAATGGACAAATATTGGCGCTTGAGCCGTTATCCACTAATACTCGGGTTACCACCGAGTCTTCACATTTGACAGCTAGGTATAGAGCTTTGTTATGCTCCGTACCTTCCACTGGCAGGTCATCATCTGAGAATGTCACTCTGTTCACCTCGAAAATCTTGCTAGCAATGGTTTCCAGGTGGTTTACAGAAATCTCACTGGGTACATGGGCCTCGTTCAATATCTTTAACAGGGCCCGGCGATGTTCCTCGGAATGGAGGAGTAATGACAATAGTGAGATCTGGGCCGGTGTTTTTCCCAGCTGCTCAACCACAGAATAGTCTTGCACTTTCATCTTCCTCAGGAAGTCTTCAGCCTCTTCTTCTGACACTAGCTTCTTGGTTGCCACTGGGTTGGTTTTTCTTAACTCCACCGGAGCAAAACATCGACCTGATCGAGTCAGCCCTTGCGCTTCACAACTGACTTCTTCCACCTGTTTTCCTTGGTACGTCACCACTGCTTTTTCATATTTCCAGGGCACAGCCCTGCTGTCAAGCATAGGCAGTTGGACCACCGGCTTTATGGTCACCCGTTCTCTACATACCCCTTTCAACATGACTGCCGGTGTGGGCAGGATCCCTGGTATTACCAATTTTCTTGGCTCGGGTTTGCTTGTTATGACGGACGGGTTCTTCCCCCATATTACTACCGGCTTGACGCCTTCTCCCTGCGACTGTACCTTTGTTCCTCCACCGGTTAAGACTTCTTTTGGGGCAGCTTGGATCATCATCACTGTTTGTGAGGGTTTTCTTAATTCTCCTCCCTCACACACCAACTCAATCATGTGAGTTTCGTGGTGCGTTGGCAGCGGGTTTTGGTTGATGTTAGGAGCCTCCGGTGTCTGGACCTCGATCTTATTGGTGTCAATAAGATCCTGTATGGCATGCCTTAACTTCCAGCACTTCTCGGTATCGTGCCCGAACATCCCTGAACAGTATTCACAACTGATTGAACGATCCAAATTCTGAGGCGGGGGATTTGGTTCCCGAGTATGGACAGGACTAACCAAACCCAATTGCCGCAGCTTGTGGAACACAGCGGTGTAGGTTTCTCCCAGTTCGGTGAAGGTTCTTTGCTTCCGCAACCTGTCATTTCTGGCATCTGGATTTCCCCGGAAACCTGCCCCTGAAGGATTTCTATATGCCCTTGGTGGAGGGTAAGTGTTTTGTGGTGGTGCATATATGTTCTGGGGAGCCGGCGCGCGCCATTGTGGGCGAACCGGGGGCTGAGTGTATACCTGGGCTTGGTGTACGGAACAATGTGGTTCTCGAGGTGGGTAGAAATTTTGTGGTGGGTTGTATGGGTAGTTTGACCTGTGAGGCCTGGGTTGGTTGTAGTGCGGCCTGCCAGCCCTGGCCCAACTGCCTGCCTCGATCGTGGCAACCTCTTCTTTCTTTCTTCTCAGCGCACCTCCCGTGCCGTTTTGAATAGCCTGGGTTGTGGCCTTAAGTGCCGAATAGTTTAAGATCTTGTCCGACCTCAAACCTTCTTCTATCATGACCCCTATTTTGACCACCTCGTTGAAAGATTTTCCAACCGTTGTCACCAAGTGACCAAAGTAGGTTGGATCCAATGTCTGCAAAAAGTAGTCTACCATCTCTCCCTCTCTCATGGGAGGATCGACCCTAGCTGCTTGTTCTCTCCAGCGGAACCCGAACTCGCGAAAACTTTCCCCGGGTTTCTTCCCAGTTCTCAATAACGTGAGACGGTCAGGGACTATCTCCAGATTGTATTGGAAATGACCTGCAAAAGCCTGCGCCAGGTCATCCCACGTGTACCACCTGCTGAAATCCTGCCTGGTATACCATTCCAGTGCAGATCCGCTCAGACTTTGGCCGAAATAAGCTATCAAAAGCTCATCCTTGCCTCCTGCCCCTCTCATTTTGCTACAGAATCCCCGCAAATGTGCCATGGGATCACCGTGCCCTTCATATAAATCAAACTTGGGCATCTTGAACCCAGCCGGGAGTTGGACATCTGGGAAAGGGCACAGATCTTTGTATGCCACGCTGACTTGATTGCCCAGCCCGTGTAAGTTCCTGAAGGATTGCTCCAGGCTTTTGAACTTTCTCAACACTTCGTCCTGTTCAGGGGCCTTAATCGGCTTCTCAGCCTCTGCCGGTACTTCCAAATGGGGATTGTAAGCCTGTGGTTCCGGTGCGTGGAATGTAGGCTCAGGGGGATAGTATTGTGTATCGTGAGCCTGAAACAATGGCTCACTGGTCGTTCGCTGCAAAGGGGCTGATGCAGGTCCCACAAAAATGGGAATATTAGGTGTTGGGAGAGGTTGATGGGGTGGTGGAGCTTGGGAATCATGAGGGCTTCTTTCTTGATGATAGAGGGGATTTGGGCGGCTTGTGGAAGGGCCAGAGTGAGGGTACTCCGGCACGTGTCACAGTGTTTCAAGACTCTTTTGTGTTTTGGCTAGGGCTAGCTGTATTGCATGCATCTCTAGTCCCATCCTTTCAATCTTTTCCATTGCCTCTTTTAGCAACTGGCTCATCGGCCTTTCTTCCTCATTACTATTCTCTGAAGTAGTCATGCTTGTTGCTACCGGTCCTTTGGATCTGGTTTGGTATGAATGTGTTGCCAGAATTCTTTAACAACTAACTGTCTGGTATCAGACAACAACAAACTTTGTTAGTGTTAGAGCTTAACAGATTTGATCATAACACATAGAGGATGCAATGCACCTAGGCAGTTAATCGTTTCTACATGCTTTGCCTCAAACAACATACGTCATCCCGGTTTGCTCATTCATCCCTTTTTAAAGTACTTTGGGAAACCCTGTGTTTTATTTTGTATTTTTATTTTTATTTATTAAAAGCGGTCGAATCTTATGGGGATTGCCTACGTATCACGTCCCCGCGTGAATCAGACCAGGCGTAGTTCTGCCTTAAAGTAAAGACACATAGAAATTCTTCCGGAGTCACTTAATTTCATTATCAAAATTTGCTATTACACATTACTTCAAACAAAATAGCAACAGTACAGACCCCAGGGTTTTAAACTTGGTTTGAGGAAAAGAAAACAACATTGGGGAAACAACAAACAAAACAACCAGGACTCGATCAACAACTAATTTTCCAACTTAGGGACCCACGAGGCATCTTTCGGCCCTTTCGCGGCCCTAGGTGTAAGGTCTCTTTGCAAACCCTTCAACTTGTTCATAATCCGATGGACACAGCCCATGATGGAAGCAATGAGGTTTTCCCGAGGTGTCTGCTCGCATGCCAAACATTTTAGGTAGATGTAATGCCCGACTTCGTCAATTCTTGCCCGAATGTTGTCCCTTTCTGCGAACAATTGCCTGATCTGTCGGCTTTTTAACCCTAGAGTTTGTGCATTGGCGGCGAGCTGATCCTGGAATATATCCATTTGCCTTTCCATCCTTGTCATTGCATTGTAATAGCGTCTCCGGTCGGCCTGGGCATCTTGTGTTTGCTTGAAGATCCGCTCTCGCAAAGCGGAATTTGTTTCCTTTGCTGCTTTGACGCTCAGTTCATAATTCCTCATGACTTGCTGTAGGCGCTTTCTCCGGGCCATTGTACCTTCTGCCCATTTGGCCTTCATCCTTGCTATGCAAGCCTCTGATAGGTCTAATTTTACCTGGCTCTGGATGACCTGATTTCTCAAACTGGCTATCAATCTTTCGTCGGAGCAACGCCTTTGTCGGTCGATGTTATTCTTATTGGCTTGGCGAAGCCGGGCCCTCAGGGTTTGGTTTTCTTGGGCTAACTTGTCTTTTTCAGCCTGCTCTTGGGCGACTTGTACGTTGTTTTCGAATACCATCCTTTCCATTTGTCGCTTCAGCTTCCTAATTTCAACCAGGTAACCTTCCTCTTTTGCGAGCCAGTCCCATTGTTCTTGCGATGACTCAACAAAATTTCGGAGGTGAGGTCGTTTGGTTGGCCGTTTTACGATGTTATTCTTGTTCTGCCAAGTGATATAGGCCGGCGAGACTTCACCCCTAGACAAATCATTTACTCGGGTATTCGCCGTTAAGTACTGGCATTCACTCCATATGCAACGAACTGTCTTTTCAGGAAATTGGCCGTCACTGCTGACCTCGACTGCATAAGTGCTGAGATCTTCGTCCGGGTGTAGTACTTGACATCTTCCCAACTGCCTCATTACCCTGTAAGGGGCATAAGGTTGAATACCCCTGAGTCCCATCAAGAGGAAGTGAGGACCAGTGGCGGGCATGTATATGATTTCTTCCACAGAAAGCCAACCCAAAGTCCAGTTTATTTGGTCTGCGGTGATGATCCGGAGATAGGATATCCATTCTTCAAACCCTCCCGGTGATCGGAAACCTGAAACCCTTAGGCTATAACCCTCGATGCAGCCCCCATTTGTAGACACGTAGCGCATATACTGAGGGTGGTGACACAAGTGTTCGATCATCCACATCTGTAACAACAAGTTGCACCCTTCGAAGAAGTCTGCTCCAGCCTTACAAGCCGTGAGGGCTCGGTATATTTCTGACATTATCATGGGAGCAAGGATGCTTTTATCGTTGGTAATCAGGATTCTGACGATTCCAGCCACCTTTAGGTCGATATTTCTATCTTTTCGGGGAAACACCACGAGGCCCAAGAATGCCACCATAAAAGCGAACCGCCTATGCTCATTCCATTTTACCAGATTTCCCCTGCTGCAAACACCACTTTCTGGATCATTGAATCCTTCTATGCTCCCGTACCTCTGGTATATGAATTGTAGGGTAGAAAAACCTTTATCCAGTTCAGCGTATGGGACTCCTTTGCTTATCTTCAACAGATCCATGAATTTGTGTGAATTCACAGCCCTTGGAGCGATCAGGTATTTGTGTCTCAAACCTTCAGTGACGTCCATGTAACCCGCCATTTCCTCTAAGGTTGGGGTGAGTTCAAAATCTGAGAAACGGAACACGTTGTGGGCCGGATCCCAGAATGTAACCAAAGCCTTTATGATGTCGCACCGAGGCCTGACTTTCAACAAATCAACCAAACCCCCCAGGTGCAGTTTGACCTTGTCTTGCTCTGGCTTTTCCAAATCCTCCCACCATAATCGCACTTCCAGGGGGATTTTGCTTCTAACTGTTATCGGCAAACTTGGACTCATGCTCATTCTGCATGTTTATTGGGGTGATTAAGCGAAGATCCAGACTCATTAGACTCAAATACACAAATCGACACACTATTTTCTAGAAAAACGAAATTTTGGTTGTTTCTGAAAAGTATGATGTTACCTTAAAACTTTCGTTATTTGGTTTGTACCTCTATTTTGAAAGAACAAGTTGAGCCCGATGGGGGTTGCCTACGTATCCCGCACCATGCGAGAATCAAACTGACGTAGTTCGGGCATAAATCGAATTTTGGGGACACCCTATTTTCTTTTTAAAAAATGAATCAAAGACTCCTTTTTTTTTTTTTTAAACAAATTAATAAGACACCCGTTTTTTCAAAATTCTGGCAGAGCTTTAACCATTTTTGTGACTTTTCAAGAATAAATAATTACCCCCTTAACCGTTATTCCTCTTCCTTTTCCAAACATCCCCGATATTCAGAAACCGATCAGCATGCAAGCCTTGAAACAAGTAAATGCATAAAGCAAACAGGATGTAGCAAGATGGTCTTTATTCTCAGGTTGCCTGTCCTAGACGGACCCAGCCCCTGTGCTGAGTCCCCTAAGTCAAATGCACATGATGCAAATAAGCGTTCCTACTAGGGATCCGACATGAAGTTATGTTATGCTAAGCTGTGAAACCTAGGTGCTTGTTCTAGACCTGGCTTACCCGAGCGGACAACTCGAGCCGAGGATGGGAGCTGTGTACCGGTAACCAAAAGGCCATCCGACTTTGCAACTCCTCCGAATCCTCGTTCTATTTTGGCATATGACACTAACAGAAAGAAGCCACGACCAGCGTGCGCTCCTCAAGAGAGAAGAGAAGGGTTTCGGCACAGTTTATATATACAGTCCAAATAATATCAAGGCGGTAAAAGCAACACTTAGCACATTAGGCTCAAAACATGTAATAAAATCAGATAATAAATAAAACCAAATAGTAACAATTATTCTAAGCTCGAATTCTTAACCCTGAACCAGTGGTTCTGGGTACCGATCCCCAGCAGAGTCGCCAGAGCTGTCACACCTCCTTTTTCCGCGCCCGCGGGGGCACAGGGGAGTTTTTTCCAATTAAAGGACAATCGAAACGGGATTTATTTATTTATTTCAGAGTCGCCACTTGGGAGATTTAGGGTTTCCCAAGTCACCAATTTTAATCCCGAAGTGAGGAAAATGATGACTCCATATTACAGTCTGCGTACCAGAAATCCGGATAAGGAATTCTGTTAACCCGGGAGAAGGTGTTAGGCATTCCCGAGTTCCGTGGTTCTAGCACGGTCGCTCAACTGTTATATTCGGCTTGATTATCTGATTTTATACAAGTCTGAACTTATGTGCAAAATTTATCTTTTAACCGCTTTTATCATTTACTGTTTTTATCAAGAATTGCAACGTTGTGAAAATGTATCTCGAACCGCGTTACAATCAATGTACCCGCGGTCGTCGACACACTTTGACTCCGTTGAGATTTGGATTTGGGTCACATCAATGTGCACCCGAGTTTAAGGAAATTAAATTGTTAAAGGTGCGCCTAAAGCGACTAGCGTATTTATTTTGGGTAAGACCGTGGAATTTTACTAAATGGTCCATCCCGAAGTCTAAATAATTTTTAAAGCAAATATTTACTGAGGGCCCCGCAATTGTATTTTATTTGGCTCATCTCATCTCATTCTTATTATTTTTTTCAAAAAAATGAATTTGCAACGTCATGGACACGCATCTCGAACCACGTCACAATCAATGTACCCGTGATTAGAAACACATTTCGAATCCGTCGAGATTTGGATTTGGGTCACATAAATGTGCACCCGAGTTTAGGAAGGTAAGGTTTATTAAAGCGTGTCCTAAAGAGACTAACGTGTTGTTATTTTAGGAGGGTTGTGAGATTTGCTAAACAACCCGTCCTGGAAACTAAATGCTTCAATAATTTACATTAAACAAGGGCCCCGCATCTGCGTGTTTTGTTTATTTTCATCGAGGCTCATCTCGTTCTTATTTTAAAAGGATATCCTATAGCAACTACGTTTCTTGTCGTGTTCGTCTCTATCAATTGAAAACGGTGGATAGTCCTAATTAATTACATGCTTGCAAGTTGTTTGTAATGGAATTCGGAAATGCTTAACAACAAGTCGGGACCGAAGCTGCGTGCACAGTCGGCCAAACAAATAATCCTGGGCCCAAATCCAGCCCACGCGCGGTTGGCCAGACCTGGGCCGCTGCTCGCTCGATGCGGGCCTGCCTGATCTGTCCTCGACCTGGGCTCGACCCTTGTGAGGTTGAGGAGTGCAGGCTTGCGCCGTTTATTTTTAGGCAATGGTTTGCCAATTATAGGGGGACAATTTATCAAAAGGACACAAAATTAACTAACATGGATAGTTCTATGTATTTAAAGCCATGCTAACCTTATAAAACCTAAGATACAACCTACTGCATTGGGGACCCTTTTATCTATCATCCTACATATACAAACTAACATTCAATCACCATATATTGATATCTACTGGGCACACAGGCTACCTTCAGTATCTAAACAAGAATGTAAACTATTATACATTAAATGAGGTTCAATATAACAGTCTATGTACGAAATAAACAACTTCAGCTCTTCTCTTTTATATTCATGCTTAAACTCTCAAGTTACATTGGCACTGTTAATCGCGTACCTGGTATAGCAAAGCAGAAGAAGAAGGAGAATTGTCAGCTGAGGGGTATGCGGCAAATACAACAACAGCAGATAAACAGCAATAACACAGCAACAATCCAACAACCACAAATGTTTTCCACAGCCCACAAACAACCAGCAATATTTCCCAGAACAAAGAAAACCAGCAAATAGTCGAGCACCAAATGAGCAATCCCAGGAAAGAGTGATGAAACAACAGCAATACCAGAGTATTCAATGCAGCAACACCAACAGTTCAACAATCACAAGCAGCTCAGTCAATGCAAACCACAGAACTTGGCCGAGACAGCTTGACCAACATGAACTCTTATACAACTTTTCAGACAGTGTTTGGTTACAGTGTTTACTGGAAATTAACTTATGTTTTCAGTCTTTTTCTTTAAACTCACAAGACCTCTCCTCAGACTAAAAATTTTCCAGCCTTTTGTTTTTTTCTCTTTCTGAAGACTAAAAGTCCAGCCTAAGACTCAAAACTCCAGCCCCGTTTAAGTTATCAAATGGCCTATTTATAGGCCAAATGAAACAGTACAGCTGAGCTGCCTGCCTTGCCAATTGGCAGAATGCCCATACTCTTTAAGCCCATGCCTAAGCATCTTTGGTGCCAGCCCCTTTGTTCCCCACGCCTGGTCTTTGTTTAATCAAGAGTTATGGGCTCGTTTTATTTATTCATTTTAAGCCCCATACCCTTGTGTCTTGTTCCCCATTGGTATTAGTTTAATCCCAAATTAGTACCCTACTTGTCAGCTCATTTAAACTAATCATTTTTGTTCTTTTCAAACCCCAGACTACCCTTGCTAGCCCTTGATTATCACTGCCCTGCCCATTGCAGTATCAGGGCACTTTGGGCTTTAACCATTCGATTTCAGAATTGCCCCAGCCTGGCTTTTTAATTGTTTACAAGGTAGTTACAAACTAATATTCATAGGCAATGCCCAATTCAAACCACAATACAGGCTCATTAGTCATGCGACATTATTAGTTCGTTCGTTTTATTAGTTATAGAAAACTAATCGACGACATTTATCGAGTCGACTATACTAATTATAGCAGGTAATAATCAATCGCTCACATAAACAATACATTTAGGGACCTAAAGGGCATCAGACAATTTTTGTTCAATTACTGGGGCCTATATGGGTTAACTTATCTGACGATTAAACTAATCGACGATCATGTTTATCATAGAGTACATTCAGAATCATACACAGAGCACAATCGACCAAATAAAAAGATCTTTACAGAGATGAAAGAAATCCGAATGAAAAAAAAATAACAAACAAACATAATGACACATGCTGACCACTTAATTAAAACTAACACAAAAGAAAGGAAAACGTACCGAAAATGTTTAAATCAAACAGACCCAAATCTGATTCATCTTCGAACTTTTGAGGCCGAACAAACTTTAATCAGGGTGTTCTCACATGAGAACACCTTGATTAAGGTCTATTAGACCTCAGACCCTTGTCAAAACTGGCCGGGTTCCCCAGGTGCATGTGTTTCAAGTTCTGGATTTCCAGATCTGGATTTTTAGGAGTTGTGGGTAGATTCGGACCAAACCAAGCTTGGTTTGGTCACGAGGAAGGTCAGGGGAATGTCTGGTATGAAGATGGGGTGGTTTGGCATAGGTCCGGGTTCGACTCAAATCTTCAAACGAAGATTCGAGACGAGGGAAGGTGATTCGAGACAAGAGGGTAACAGATCCATGTTCAGGAGAGTGAGGGGGTCTTAGGGTGTTCAGGAGGTGGTCACCGGCGTTCATGTCGCCGGCTTTAATGGCGAGGGAGACGAGGACGGCTAGGGTTTCTAATGGGAGGTCCGGGCTCGACTTGGGGACGAAGGGGTGGGGTGTTGGTATAGGGGGCGTGGGTGTAAGAGAAGGTTTATATATGGTCTATGGGATTGGATCTGAGCCGTTAGATCAGATGATCTCAACGGCTTGGATCTGATGCTGAGAAATGAGACGGGGTCGTTTGGTAGTTAAACGGGGTCGTTTGGTTTAAGTGAGGGATTGGGTCAGGCTGGTTATTTGGGTCGGGTTTAAACATGGGTCGCTGAAAGAGGTCCTGAACCGTTGGATCGGCTGGGACGGACGGCTCAGATTGATTTGCCTGAAACGACGTCGTTTCAGGAGGTGCCTGGGCAGGCCTGGTCTGGACCGGGTCAGATCGTTGGTTTGGGCTTGTTTTTGTCTTATTTTTTTTTGGCCCAAATTGATTTCAACTTCCTTTTGTTTTCCAATTTAAAGAAAAATAAAAATAAAAATAACTAATAAAACAAAATGAAATTAAAACAAATAACAATATGACATTTCAACATAATTATCATACCAAGTAAGTTAAATCACAACCTAAAACGGACGATGCACATATATTTATATTTTTTGAATTTTCTTTTAACGCCACATATATTTTTTTGTACTTTTGTTTGATAATGACTAGATGCAAAATGGACAGACTCACAAACGACTAACAAAACATGTCACGGAAAGACCGAAAAATTGTACAGCGAAGCCTTTTGCCACTATTTTTATTTTCTTTTGGAGCGATTGTCCGTGAAGCAAAAATCACGTGCTTACAGTCGCCACTTGGGAGATTTAGGGTGTCCCAAGTCACCAATTTTAATCCTGAATCGAGGAAAAGAATGACTCTATATTACAGTCTGCGTACCAGAAATCCGGATAAGGAATTCTGTTAACCCGGGAGAAGGTGTTAGGCATTCCCGAGTTCCGTGGTTCTAGCACGGTCGCTCAACTGTTATATTTGGCTTGATTATCTGATTTTGTACATGTTAAACCTATATGCAAGTTTTAAACTCTTGACTGCTTTTATTATTATTTTTTACGAGAATTGCAACGTCGTGAAAATATATCTCGAACCACGTTACATCGATGCACCCGTGGTTATTGACATATCTCGACTCCGTTGAGATTTAGATTTGGGTCCCATAAATGTGCACCCGAATTAAGAAAAATAAATTATTAAGACGCGCCTAAAGCAACTAACGCATTGTTATTTTGGGAAAGGCCGTAAAATTTGCTAAAAGGCCGTAAAATTTGCTAAACGGCATGTCCCGGATTCTAAGTATTTTTAATATATATATACATTTAGAGGGCCCCGCAGCTTCTACATTTTTGTTTGTCGAGGCTCGTCTCATTTATTATTAAAAGGAATTTACAACGTCATGGAAATGCATCTCGGGCCACGCCATAATCAATATACCCGTGATTAGAGACACATTTCGATTCCGTTGAGATTTAGATTTGGGTCACATAAATGTGCACCCGAGTTTAGGAAAATTAAATTATTAAAGGCGCGCCCGAAGCAACTAGCGCATTATTATTTTTGGGTAGGGCCGTGAAATTTACTAAACGGCCCATCCCGGAATCTAAGTATTTAATACATATATTTTGTGAGGGCTCCACAATATGTACATTTTTTTATTTTTGGCGAAGCTTGTCCCGTTTTTTTTATTTATTTTATTATTATTTTTTTTTATTTTTTTTATTTTTAAAAAATATAAACTACAATCTAAACCTTACGGCTTTAACAATACTAAACCTTACGGCTTCTTTACAACTACAATCTCATAACTTGTCAAGATTTAATAAAAGAAGTTAAGCGAATGAGTGTTTCGGGCGTAGTAACAACATGTACTAATACTAATTTTGTCCAAATAAACTGAGACAACGAAGGGACGAGCGAATCAACGTCAAACTGTGTCTTAGAACTACTAATACAACTAAATCAAATGATATCAGGTAAACAATAATAACATAACACAAAAATGAACTAAAATGCATACGGTGAAACATAAGCAAAAAATCATCATATCAATTTATATATTGCATCTTCGAACATTTAACATAAAGTTCTTTTATCTAATACATCGAGGTTTACTAACCTGAATAAACAGAAACGGATGGAGCCATGGACCAACCCTCAACCTCGACCTCAACGGATAACCTCGAACGGTAAACCATAGAAAATATCATCAAAGCTCAGACGGAATAGCTCGCGCCAGAAACTCGAACACGAAGGCCTGAAAACGAGCTATGGCTGTTACTGGTTGTTCCAGGTGGTTGTTTGGACGCTCGTTACTTTTCAGGGATGGTTCGACGGAGTGCCGATTGAAGGTCGTTTGGCAAAGGCGGAGTCCAGTGGTCGTTTGATCCACTGCTGGGCACGATGAAACGATGGGGAGGGGCTGTTCATGGTGTTCGCCGATGAGTGACAGTAGGGTCGAGGGTGGTTTTGGTGGTGGTCGTGAGGCGGAGACGAGCCTGTTTGGTTGTTTGATGGAGGCAGTGTTTGGCGATGGGAAGGTGACGCAGCAGCAGCAGCGACAGCTGCTGCTCGACGGGGCCGGTGGTTCAGGCGTCGGGTTGCTGGTGGTTTTGGACGTGAGGGGGTGGCGTGTGGGCAGTAATGGAGGAGTGGTCATGGTCGACGGGGCTGGGGTTGTGACGATGGAGGTGGCTGTTTTGGTGAGGGTTTTCGTTGGTTTTGGTCCGTGACGACGAGGGTGGCGTTCGGACGGTGTCGAGGAGGCAGTGGTTGTTTGACGACAAGGGGGGAGCTGTTCGGAGGTCTGTTTGGTTGTTGACGGAGGGGGTTAGCTAGGGTTTCTTCTTCTTCTTCTTGAGGAAGAAGAAGCGTGAACAGTACATGTTTTTCAAAAAAAAAATTCCAAAGTCCTCCCTTTCCAAGTCTTTGTCCGTGTATTTAGCATGGGTTTGCCCAGAAAAATGAGCCCACGCGTGGTGGGGTTCAAGGCATATGTCCCCCACGCGTGGTGGGGTTCCCCACGTGTCCTGGACACGGTTTATTATGGGCTAGGTCCGAAAATTAGGCCTAAACCGGGTAGTTTGAACCCGAATATTATTCTTTTGCCCGGACCCGAGAAATAGGAACACGTTGCTTAACTAGTCCTATGTAAGCAAAATAACTACCAAAAATAAGACTAGTATTCAAACAAAACTATATATTTTTAAAATATTTTTTCAAGATTTAAAATAGCTACAAAATATTAATAAAACTATTTTTGTAATTTTCGTTTTTTTTTTAAATATTAAGATAAAATATGAAGTAATATTTTTTGTATTTTTCAAAGTTAAAATGACTAAAAACTATATTTTTTTGTAATTTTCGTTCTTTAATAAAGACAAAAATATGAAGTAATATTTTTTGTATTTTTCAAAATTATAATGACCGCAAACATTAATAGAACTATATATTTTTTTGTAATTTTCGAATTTATATAAAGTACCAAAATAAAGTACAATTTTTGTATTTTTCAAGTTTATGAGAGATACATAAACTAAAATTTATATATATATTTTTTGAAATTTTCTTTTTGCATCGAAATAAAGTAAAAATAGTTAAAATGGCCATATTAGACCCAATTTCACATATTCACGATAAAAATGTGAAAATTCTCGGGGAGGGTCAAAAATCACGTGCTTACAGCTGCCCCTCTTTGACTGGAAACACGAAGAGTTTTCCGACAATGAACGACTAGACGTGTTTTTGACCCGACCATTACTTGGACGGACTACACTAAGGAAAGGGAGGGAATGTGACCGAGCCCTGGTATCTGAGCTGCCTACATATCCTTGGTTTTACAGGAATCAGGCCACGTGTAGTTCGGATATGAGAGAGATAGTGAAGTGTACCGAGGTGAAGAGCCGATCGAGGTGCCGTTCCGTTGAGGTTCCGGTCCGCGGTCCTGTCATTACAACAAAAATGAAAACTGAAAAAGACTAACTAAGCCTATCAGCTACTAGTTACAAGGATTCCTATCTCTTAAGTCTTCTGAAACTTGGTCTTGAGTCTTGAATGGTGCTTCATACAGACTTAGGATTTGAACCTTGATACTTGCTAGTTGTAGGCGCTAGTTCTTGAGCAGATCACATCTGTTCTCCACTTCCGTGCTTTGGATTCATTCATTTTTCTTCTTTTTTCTTCCTTTTTTTTTTGTTTTTTTGTTTTTGTGACTAGCTTTTGTTGACCCTCTCAGACTGTTGACTCGCATTCTTGGGGCGAGCTTCTTGTTGCTTCTATCTTGGATTGAGTGCTGGGGATTTTTGTTGTAGCCTTCTGCTTTCCAGTGGGTCACTGCTTGATCTCTGACAGGCGGACTCCTAACTTCTTCGATCTTTGACACGTAACAACCTCTGTTCTACAGGCGGGTCCCTGACAATCAAAACAAACAAAACAAACAAAATTTCCTAACCCAGTTTGTACTGGGAAGATTTGTGAGTCGTTAGCAAAATCGTAACTCACTTACACTACTGATGCAATGATGAGAGTAAACTAAAGACTAGGCTAGGATGTGCATCTCCTATGAGTAAAACCAAAACTCTTGCTAGCAAATGTGTCTGCTAAAATAAAAACCTCAATGACTCAAACTAGAAAGTGTGTCTTCTATGGTTGAATCGGAATGAGCTAAACTAGGAAGCGCGTCTCCTAAGGGTGAAAACTTCAGTGACTAGAACTAGGAAGTGCGTCTCCTATGAATAAAATCTCGATTAGGAAGTGCGTCTCCTACGGGTAAACTTCAAAAACTGGACTAGGAATTGTGTCTCCTATGGTCGAACTTAAAATGAATCAAACTAGGAAGTGCATCTCCTAGGGGTGAAATCTCAATTCCGGAAGTGCGTCTCCTAAAATAAAATATAATCTAAAAAGCCAAACTCGGGAGTGCGTCCCCTAAAGCAAAAGTATAACCTGAGTGAACCAGACTAGGAAGTGTGTCTCCTAAAATAAAATAGTCTTAGGAAGTGCGTCTCCTATGGGTGAAACCTTAATGATTGTGAACTAGGAAGTGCGTCTCCTATGAATGAAAATATTTCAGGAAGTGCGTCTCCTATGGGGTAAAAGCAAACTTAGGAAGTGCGTCTCCTATGGTAAAACTGAACTTAGGAAGTGCGTCTCCTATTGGTGAACTATTCTTAGGAAGTGCGTCTCCTACTGGTAAAAACTTGCTTAGGAACGACCCAATGGTAAAACTGAAATAAAAAGACTGAATGTATGCCTCTGTTATCAATGGGCGGGCTCCCAACTTCAACACTTAAAAGTAAAGACTGAATGTATGCCTCTATTATCTGGGCGGGCTCCCAATTTCAACACTTGAAATAAAAAGACTGAATGTATGCCTCTGTTATCTGGGCGGGCTCCCAACTTCAACACTTAAAAGTAAAGACTGAATGTATGCCTCTATTATCTGGGCGGGCTCCCAATTTCAACACTTGAAAAGTAAAGACTGAATGTATGCCTCTGTTATCTGGGCGGGCTCCCAATTTCAACACTTGAAAAGTAAAGACTGAATTTATGCCTCTGTTATCTGGGCGGGCTCCCAACTTCAACACTTGAAAATAAAGACTGAATTTATGCCTCTGTTATCTGGGCGGGCTCCCAATTTCAACACTTGAAAAGTAAAGACTGAATTTATGCCTCTGTTATCTGGGCGGGCTCCCAACTTCAACACTTGAAAATAAAGACTGAATTTATGCCTCTGTTATCTGGGCGGGCTCCCAACTTCAACACTTGAAAATAAAAAGACTGAATTTATGCCTCTGTTATCTGGGCGGGCTCCCAACTTCAACACTTGAAAATAAAGACTGAATTTATGCCTCTGTTATCTGGGCGGGCTCCCAACTTCAACACTTGAAAATAAAGACTGAATTTATGCCTCTGTTATCTGGGCGGGCTCCCAACTTCAACACTTGAAAATAAAGACTGAATTTATGCCTCTGTTATCTGGGCGGGCTCCCAACTTCAACACTTGAAAATAAAGACTGAATTTATGCCTCTATTATCTGGGCGGGCTCCCAACTTCAACACTTGAAAATAAAGACTGAATTTATGCCTCTGTTATCTGGGCGGGCTCCCAACTTCAACACTTGAAAATAAAGACTGAATTTATGCCTCTATTATCTGGGCGGGCTACCAACTTCAACACTTGAAAATAAAGACTGAAACCAACATATCCTATTTGAGGGCGGATGAACCCAACATATCCTATTTGAGGGCGGATGAACCCGACATATCCTATTTGAGGGCGGATGAACCCGACATATCCTATTTGAGGGCGGATGAACCCAACATATCCTATTTGAGGGCGGATGAACCCAACAGATCCTATTTGAGGGCGGATGAACCCAACATATCCTGTTTGAGGGCGGATGAACCCAACATATCCTGTTTGAGAGCGGATGAACCTGACATATCCTATTTGAGGGCGGATGAACCCAACATATCCTATTTGAGGGCGGATGAACCCAAAATATCCTTAAGACTTGAAAATGTCTTAACGCGAAAACTTGGTGGGGATTATTTACTTACCTGTTGGGGGGGTAAAATGTTATCAGCTGGGGGTATCTGACTTCCAGAAAATTTTCTAAATGGAAGGAAAATTTTCTGCCCCAGTTTGATAATATCCCTTGTGGCATGCAGTTCTGGCATCAATGCCATTTCCGTTACCTGCGTCAAATCAAACAAAATTTTGTTAGTTTAAAACGCGGTGGTTGGTTGTGATACTCCTACTGGGATGGCTTTCCCTCTCTCCTCCCTTTCTCTGTACTCCACAACTTGTTGGGGATGATATTGTGTGCTGGGGATAATCCCTTCCTGCTGGGGATATCCCTCTTCTTTTGTGGCATAGCTCGGAAACTGGCATTTTCCCGACCTTTTAGTCTAGTATGGATTTCGCCAAATCATGCTCACTGCTCTCCTTGCTCTGTTCATGGGCCTTGGCCTTTGAGGTTTATAACCTTGGTTTTGGCAAGGATATCTCTCTTGACGCTCGTCAATCCTTTGGTCAATTCCCTTTTGCTGGGGATATCTTTATTGGCACTGGCCTCGCGCTTGTTCCTTGCTGACTATACCATTTGGATGTACTAGTCAGATCTCATCTTGAAAAGCTGATGGCATATTTGAAGTCATTTCATACTTGTTCTGGCCCGACAGACTCTATTGGGGAATTTTTCTATGAAAGGATAAAGATAAAAGAAACAAAATAAAAGACAAAGGAAACGAATGACTCTTTTACAAAAGAAACTATAAATAAAAATCTATCAAACGCAGATACCGACTCTAATGGCCATGACATGCGTATGTGGCCTATCCTCTGCCGTCAATCATCTTTTAAGATCTTCAATTGGCGATTCCCCCTCTGATTCTCAATCTTATTCGACTTGTAGTGCCCGAAGGGTTTTCACTATCAAGTCTCTCTCATTTTTGGGTTCTCTCTTAGCTTTCATCGCCTTATGGTGCCTGTGAAGGTTTTCACCGATAAGACTCTCTCATTTGTATCACTTTCCAGCTGGGGATTTGGAGCGTCGCCGGTATGACTCTTTCTGCTGTGGAACAGAATGTTATGTTCGCCGGTAAGACTCTTCATTTGTCTGACTTGGCATCTTTTGAAGACTGATCGGAAGGTCTTTCTTTGGACCGTAATGTGGGTTTTGGAGAGGGTTATAAAGAAAGGGTATTAAAGGCTCAAAAACGCATCGATTTTGGGTTATTAATTACAACCTTCGGAACTAGATTTATTTACAACAAACGCAACATCTGCCCCAGTTTCTTGCTTGGGGATATTTTAATTGATTTTTTTCATTTTCCAAAACTATGACCGAGCCGTGAAGCGCCTACGTATCCTCTTTGAGGAATCAGGTCAAACGTAGTTCCCAATTCCTCTTTTTCATTTGACTTTCCCTTTTTTGCTTTTTGTTATCATTTTTCTTTTCTCTTTTTCTTTTCTCATTTTCTTTTGTCGTTTTTTTTCTTTCTCTCTTTTTCTTTCATTCTTCTTTTCCCATTTTGTTGTTTTCTTTTCTTTCTTTTCTCTTACCCGCCATGCTTGCGTATTTTATTCGTTGCTACTAATTCCGAACGAGGGGTACGAAAGAAAATAAATAAGGCTCAAAAGGGGTAACGAAGGATAAAGTGTTTGGGTAGCAGAACAAAATGCCTTCGTCATTCCGGTCTTCAAAACATGCCAAGTGCAAACAACACAATTTCAATTTGTAGTCTCTTCTGATGGTGCTGGACTTGACAATTATATTCAACATCTGTTTGTTCATTTGTCACTTCTAAAGCACCGTTGGGCGACACTCTTATTCTCATTATTATGAACAACCCTCATGCCAATTTAGGCGAATCTTTCTTTAACGGTTTTCTTTGTGTTTAACTTGCCCCAGTTCCACATGACTCGGGCTTCAAATAATCCCAAACCGCTCTTATTTCCTTTGAATGCTTTGATCACCTTCCCAGGGTTTTATGATTAACTTTTAAGATTAGGCCCAAACTGGGTGCATGTCATGTCCCTAGAATCGGCATCGAACGATATGATAAAAGGACTAAACAAAAAGACGACTGGAACTTAACAAAAGACCGGCTTTGCATTAGACTACCGGCGAAATGGTTTGAATAATAAAACAAACAAAACAACCAAAATAAAATCCTAACACAACCTCGACAAAACTTAAACAAACTGATATGACAAAATGGAAAGATAAGAAGGTTTGACGCCAGAAAATATTCGGATTACAACTCTAAGAATAACCCGGACAACAGAAATGACAACAAAATAAGCCACCACCAGCTTCTCTTTCTTGTTAACCAAGGAACGGAGCGTCCTCCCACTTTATCAAACTTGGCATCTTAGCCACTGAGCTTTGCATTAGTATTGTCAAGACCATTGCCAGCTTCAATATCATCAACCTCCGTCAATAAGTTCCCCGATAGGATTTGAGTGCTTCTGCTATCAGGCCCAATCCCCGCAGAGTGTGTATCATGAGATGCAAGTGAAGGACTCTGAGTGTCATTGTCCGGCTTACCACAAACCAACCACTTTAACTTTATTTGCGAAACAAACAGGTTAGAATGGACTCAATCGGTCCTCATTATTAACAACATCTTTTTCTTTTCTCTTTTTGATGTTTTTTTTTCTCTTCTTTTTTTTCCTTTTTTCATTTCTTTTTCTTTCTTTCTTTTTTCGATTTTTTCTTGTCTCCTTTTTTCATTTTTCTGTCTTTTTTCATTTTTCTTTTTTTTTTCTTTTTCATTCTCTCTTTTTTTTTTGCTTTTTTTTTCATTTTGCTTTTTCCTTTTCTTTTTCCACCTTTTTTCCTTTTGTTGTGGTCGAATCCTATGGAGATTGCCTACGTATCATGACCCCGCATGAATCAGACCTTGCGTAGTTCGGCCAATAAAAGATAAACAATACTAAACACACATTTTTTTTAAATTTAAAACAAACTGGGTTTCAAGGATTTAAAGATTACCCACAAACTTGAAAATTAAACAAACCGCATATTCTAGACAAAAGATTTATAAACTTCAAAACAAATGGCCAACTTCCTTCCTCTGTTTGCTAATTTTAACCAAATGGTTATTTTTTGCAAATGTGGCCCCTTCCAATTTTCACATGAATTTTGAGGCCGGGGAGGATTATTTCGACACTTTACAAACTTGTCCATTCTTTTACGAAAATAACCTTTCGACAACTGAAAGATACTCTAAGGCTATTTCGGCAAGAACGGTTTAAGATGCGGCCGAAGCTGGCTCGGCTTATTATGACAAAAGACGGTATTCACATGACCGCTGACTCTTTGATTTTTTTTTCTTTTCAAATTACAATAAAAGACTTGGCGTTGTAAACACGGCCCTTCAGCGCCTCGGGGACGAAGATTTATAAGGCTGTGTGGGTCAACTTGGACCAAAAATTCTAAACATGACCCGAAGGTGGCTATTTATGCAAAGTCAGCCTTCCGGCGTCCCTTTCGAGAACATTCGGCTATTTATGACAAAACAGCATCACCTGACTTATTTATGACTCTTTTGTCGTTTTTCAAATTAGAAAACTCAATATTGCAAGCACGGCCTTTCAACGTCCCGAGGACGAAGATTTTTAAGGCTGTGTGGGTCAACTGGACCAAATCTTTTAAAAAATGACCCAAAAAGGTGGCTGTTTATGCAAAGTCAGCCTTTCGGCGCCCCTTTCGGGAATATTCGGCTATTTATGATAAAATAACATCACCAAAATTAAAATTCGACATATATTTTTGTTATTTATTTATTTTTGCTTTTTTAGCGAAGGGGGGTTGGACCCGATGAGGGTTGCCTACGTATCTCACATCTGGTGAGAATCAAACCCGCGTAGTTCGGGCGAATAAACTATTTTTGAGAGGACCCTTTTCCGTTTTCTATATTTTTTGTTTTTTTTTTCCACAACAATCAAATAGACTATTATTTTTCATTCATAACAAACAAACAAATTAACGAAAAACATAAAACATTCCTTCTTCTTTTATTTTTTGAGAAGGTGGGGTTGGACCCGATGAGGGTTGCCTACGTATCTCACATCCGGTGAGAATCAAACCCGCGTAGTTCGGGCGAATAAACTATTTTTGAGAGGACCCTTTTCCATTTTCTATATTTTTTGTTTTTATTTTTTTTTCCACAACAATCAAATAGACTATTATTTTTCATTCATAACAAACAAACAAATTAACGAAAAACATAAAACATTCCTTCTTTTTTTTTTTGAGAAGGTGGGGTTGGACCCGATGAGGGTTGCCTACGTATCTCACATCCGGTGAGAATCAAACCCGCGTAGTTCGGGCAAATCAAGAATAAGTAGATGAACTAACTTTTTTTTGAATTTGTGAAAGAACCACTTTAAAGGAAGTATATTTTTAGATTTTTGATTGATCTTCTTTTTTGAAAGAAATACTTCTAAGATATATTTTTTGAATTTCATTTGCCTTTCTTTTTTTTATTCTAAAGAAGAAGAAGAAAGTATTTTTCGGAATTTTACTTTTAATAAAAGAAATGCTTCTCAAAAATGTTTTTGAATTTTAAATTTTCTTTTCAATTTTGAAAGAAGAGTCAAAATATTTTCGGTTTTTTTTTATTATATATATATATTTTAAAACAATTAGAAAGACTTTCTAAAGAAGTAGAAAGACTTTCTAAAGAAGTCAATAATGGGAAAAATATTTTTGGATTATTTTAATTTTGTCATTTTCATAAAAAAAAAATAACACATATTTTAAAAACAAGACTCTTTTTTTCATTTTTATGGCAAGACAAACTATTTTCTTTTCTATTAATGTTTTTTTTTAAAAAAAGAAAAAAAATAAGACAAAACAATGATTATTTTTTCTACTTTCCCTTTGCTTTAACAAAACAAACTAATAAGACATTTCTTTTCATTTTTCTCAAAATTTCGGCAGAGTTTCGATACTACTTGGACATTGGGTTTTTTTTCTTTCTAAAAATAAGTAGTTATATTTCTACACTGCCATTTCCTCATCTTTTCACGATTTTCTAATTTGTGGATGATGATGAAAACATACACAATCTTTCTTTTGAATTTTCGATTTTTTTTTTATATACATATATATTTTTTTATATTTATTATATTTTCAAAATGGGGCGTGGGGGACATAGGGAATTTCATGACTTCTCGGATTCCGCAAATGTTCCCCATGTGCCTTTTCCCAAAAATGAAGCGTGGGGGACATGTGGAATACCAAGGCTTCTTGAATTCCACAATGTTCCCCATGTGCTTAATTAATATAATAGCATGCTTATCAACAATCGTGCAACTTTCTTATTTAACGTGATAAGCATGATAAGGAGTGTCATTTATCCGCAAATATCATTGGTCCGCCAAATGACTCATTCACCCTTGAATAAATACAACATGTAGCACTTAGGATGCCAAAAGATGGTCTATTATTTTTAGGTTGCTTGTCCTAGACGGACCCAACCCCTGTGTTGAGTCCCCTAAGTCAAATGCACATGATGCAAATAAACGCTCCTACTAGGGATCCGGCATGAAGCTGAGTTATTCTAAGTTGATAACCTGGGTATTTGTTCTAGACCTGGCTTACCCGAGCGGACAACTCGAGCCAAGGATGGGAGCTGTGTACCGGTAACCAAAGGGCCATCCGGTTTTGCAACTCCTCCGAATCCTCGTTCTATTTTGGTATATGACACTAACAGAAAGAAGCCACGACCAGCGTGCACTCCTCAAGAGAGAGAAGAGAGGGGTTTCGGCACAGTTTATATATACAGTCCAAATAATATCAAAGCAGTAAAAGCAGCATTTAGCACATTAGGCTCAAACACGTAAAAAACCAGATAATAAATAACGCCAAATAATAACAATTATTTCAAGCTCGAATTCTTAACCCTGAACCAGTGGTTCTGGGTTATAAATCCCCAGCAGAGTCGCCAGAGCTGTCACACCTCCTTTTTCCGCACCCGCGGGGGTGCAAGGGGAGTTTTTTCCAATTAAAGGACAATCGAAACGGGATTGGTTTAATTATTTCAGAGTCGCCACTTGGGAGATTTAGGGTGTCCCAAGTCACCAATTTTAATCGCGAATCGAGGAAAAGAATGACTCTATATTACAGTCTGCGTACCAGAAATCCGGATAAGGAATTCTGTTAACCCGGGAGAAGGTGTTAGGCATTCCCGAGTTCCGTGGTTCTAGCACGGTCGCTCAACTGTTATATTTGGCTTGATTATCTGATTTTGTACATGTTAAACCTATATGCAAGTTTTAAACTCTTGACTGCTTTTATTATTATTTTTTACGAGAATTGCAACGTCGTGAAAATATATCTCGAACCACGTTACATCGATGCACCCGTGGTTATTGACATATCTCGACTCCGTTGAGATTTAGATTTGGGTCCCATAAATGTGCACCCGAATTAAGAAAAATAAATTATTAAGACGCGCCTAAAGCAACTAACGCATTGTTATTTTGGGAAAGGCCGTAAAATTTGCTAAACGGCATGTCCCGGATTCTAAGTATTTTTAATATATATACATTTAGAGGGCCCCGCAGCTTCTACATTTTTGTTTGTCGAGGCTCGTCTCATTTATTATTAAAAGGAATTTACAACGTCATGGAAATGCATCTCGGGCCACGCCATAATCAATATACCCGTGATTAGAGACACATTTCGATTCCGTTGAGATTTAGATTTGGGTCACATAAATGTGCACCCGAGTTTAGGAAAATTAAATTATTAAAGGCGCGCCTAAAGCAACTAGCGCATTATTATTTTGGGGTAGGCCGTGAAATTTACTAAACGGCCCGTCCCGGAATCTAAGTATTTAATACATATATTTTGCGAGGGCTCCACAATATGTACATTTTTTTATTTTTGGCGAAGCTTGTCCCTTTTTTTTTAAATTTATTTTATTATTTTTTTTTTATTTTTTATATTTTAAAAAAATATAAACTACAATCTAAACCTTACGGCTTTAACAATACTAAACCTTACGGCTTCTTTACAACTACAATCTCATAACTTGTCAAGATTTAATAAAAGAAGTTAAGCGAATGAGTGTTTCGGGCGTAGTAACAACATGTACTAATACTAATTTTGTCCAAATAAACTGAGACAACGAAGGGACGAGCGAATCAACGTCAAACTGTGTCTTAGGACTACTAATACAACTAAATCAAATGATATCAAGTAAACAATAATAACATAACACAAAAATGAACTAAAATGCATACGGTGAAACATAAGCAAAAAATCATCATATCAATTTATATATTGCATCTTCGAACATTTAACATAAAGTTCCTTTATCTAATACATCGAGGTTTACTAACCTGAATAAACAGAAACGGATGGAGCCATGGACCAACCCTCAACCTCGACCTCAACGGATAACCTCGAACGGTAAACCATAGAAAATATCATCAAAGCTCAGACGGAATAGCTCGCGCCAGAAACTCGAACACGAAGGCCTGAAAACGAGCTATGGCTGTTACTGGTTGTTCCAGGTGGTTGTTTGGACGCTCGTTACTTTTCAGGGATGGTTCGACGGAGTGCCGATTGAAGGTCGTTTGGCAAAGGCGGAGTCCAGTGGTCGTTTGATCCACTGCTGGGCACGATGAAACGATGGGGAGGGGCTGTTCATGGTGTTCGCCGATGAGTGATAGTAGGGTCGAGGGTGGTTTTGGTGGTGGTCGTGAGGCGGAGACGAGCCTGTTTGGTTGTTTGATGGAGGCAGTGTTTGGCGATGGGAAGGTGACGCAGCAGCAGCAGCGACAGCTGCTACTCGACGGGGCCGGTGGTTCAGGCGTCGGGTTGCTGGTGGTTTTGGACGTGAGGGGGTGGCGTGTGGGCAGTAATGGAGGAGTGGTCCTGGTCGACGGGGCTGGGGTTGCGACGATGGAGGTGGCTATTTTGGTGAGGGTTTTCGTTGGTTTTGGTCCGTGACGACGAGGGTGGCGTTCGGACGGTGTCGAGGAGGCAGTGGTTGTTTGACGACAAGGGGGGGGGGGAGCTGTTCGGAGGTCTGTTTGGTTATTGACGGAGGGGGTTAGCTAGGGTTTCTTCTTCTTCTTCTTGAGGAAGAAGAAGCGTGAACAGTACATGTTTTTCAAAAAAAAAATCCAAAGTCCTCCCTTTCCAAGTCTTTGTCCGTGTATTTAGCATGGGTTTGCCCAGAAAAATGAGCCCACGCGTGGTGGGGTTCAAGGCATATGTCCCCCACGCGTGGTGGGGTTCCCCACGTGTCCTGGACACGGTTTATTATGGGCTAGGTCCGAAAATTAGGCCTAAACCGGGTAGTTTGAACCCGAATATTATTCTTTTGCCCGGACCCGAGAAATAGGAACACGTTGCTTAACTAGTCCTATGTAAGCAAAATAACTACCAAAAATAAGACTAGTATTCAAACAAAACTATATATTTTTTAAATATTTTTCAAGATTTAAAATAGCTACAAAATATTAATAAAACTATTTTTGTAATTTTCGTTTTTTTTTAAATATTAAGATAAAATATGAAGTAATATTTTTTGTATTTTTCAAAGTTAAAATGACTAAAAACTATATTTTTTTGTAATTTTCGTTCTTTAATAAAGACAAAAATATGAAGTAATATTTTTTGTATTTTTCAAAATTATAATGACCGCAAACATTAATAGAACTATATATTTTTTTGTAATTTTCGAATTTATATAAAGTACCAAAATAAAGTACAATTTTTGTATTTTTCAAGTTTATGAGAGATACATAAACTAAAATTTATATATATATTTTTTGAAATTTTCTTTTTGCACCGAAATAAAGTAAAAATAGTTAAAATGGCCATATTAGACCCAATTTCACATATTCACGCTAAAAATGTGAAAATTCTCGGGGAGGGTAAAAAATCACGTGCTTACAGCTGCCCCTCTTTGACTGGAAACACGAAGAGTTTTCCGACAAAGAACGACTAGACGTGTTTTTGACCCGACCATTACTTGGACGGACTACACTAAGGAAAGGGAGGGAATGTGACCGAGCCCTGGTATCTGAGCTGCCTACATATCCTTGGTTTTACAGGAATCAGGCCACGTGTAGTTCGGATATGAGAGAGATAGTGAAGTGTACCGAGGTGAAGAGCCGATCGAGGTGCCGTTCCGTTGAGGTTCCGGTCCGCGGTCCTGTCATTACAACAAAAATGAAAACTGAAAAAGACTAACTAAGCCTATCAGCTACTAGTTACAAGGATTCCTATCTCTTAAGTCTTCTGAAACTTGGTCTTGAGTCTTGAATGGTGCTTCATACAGACTTTGGATTTGAACCTTGATACTTGCTAGTTGTAGGCGCTAGTTCTTGAGCAGATCACATCTGTTCTCCACTTCCGTGCTTTGGATTCATTCATTTTTCTTCTTTTTTCTTCCTTTTTTTTTTGTTTTTTGTTTTTGTGACTAGCTTTTGTTGACCCTCTCAGACTGTTGACTCGCATTCTTGGGGAGAGCTTCTTGTTGCTTCTATCTTGGATTGAGTGCTGGGGATTTTTGTTGTAGCCTTCTGCTTTCCAGTGGGTCACTGCTTGATCTCTGACAGGCGGACTCCTGACTTCTTCGATCTTTGACACGTAACAACCTCCGTTCTACAGGCGGGTCCCTGACAATCAAAACAAACAAAACAAACAAAATTTCCTAAACCAGTTTGTACTGGGAAGATTTGTGAGTCGTTAACAAAATCGTAACTCACTTACACTACTGATGCAATGAAGAGAGTAAACTAAAGACTAGGCTAGGATGTGCATCTCCTATGAGTAAAACCAAAACTCTTGCTAGCAAATGTGTCTGCTAAAATAAAAACCTCAATGACTCAAACTAGAAAGTGTGTCTTCTATGGTTGAATCGAAATGAGCTAAACTAGGAAGTGCGTCTCCTAAGGGTGAAAACTTCAGTGACTAGAACTAGGAAGTGCGTCTCCTATGAATAAAATCTCGATTAGGAAGTGCGTCTCCTACGGGTAAACTTCAAAAAACTGGACTAGGAATTGTGTCTCCTATGGTCGAACTTAAAATGAATCAAACTAGGAAGTGCATCTCCTAGGGGTGAAATCTCAATTCCGGAAGTGCGTCTCCTGAAATAAAATATAATCTAAAAAGCCAAACTCGGGAGTGCGTCCCCTAAAGCAAAAGTATAACCTGAGTGAACCAGACTAGGAAGTGTGTCTCCTAAAATAAAATAGTCTTAGGAAGTGCGTCTCCTATGGGTGAAACCTTAATGATTGTGAACTAGGAAGTGCGTCTCCTATAAATGAAAATATTTCAGGAAGTGCGTCTCCTATGGGATAAAAGTAAACTTAGGAAGTGTGTCTCCTATGGGCAAAACCAAACTTTGAGGAAGTGCGTCTCCTGTGGGTACAATAAACTTAGGAAGTGCGTCTCCTATGGGTACAATAAACTTAGGAAGTGCGTCTCCTATGGGTACAATAAACTTAGGAAGTGCGTCTCCTATGGGTACAATAAACTTAGGAAGTGCGTCTCCTATTGGTGAAACTAAACTTAGGATGTGCGTCTCCTCTTGGTGAATCTTATCTTAGGATGTGTGTCTCCTTAGGAAGTGCGTCTCCTGTTGGTGAAACTGACTTAGGAAGTGCGTCTCCTACTGGTGAAACTAAACTTTAGGAAGTGCGTCTCCTATTGGTGAACTATTCTTAGGAAGTGCGTCTCCTACTGGTAAAACTTGCTTAGGAAGTGCGTCTCCTATTGGGTGCAATAAACTTAGGAAGTGCGTCTCCTACTGGTGAAACTAAACTTAGGAAGTGCGTCTCCTATCGGTAGAACTGAACTTAGGAAGTGCGTCTCCTATGGTAAAACTGAACTTAGGAAGTGCGTCTCCTATGATAAACTGAACTTAGGAAGTGCGTCTCCTATGGTAAAACTGAATTTTAGGAAGTGCGTCTCCTATTGGTACAATGGATCTAGGAAGTGCGTCTCCTATTGGTGAAACTGAAATAAAAAGACTGAATGTATGCCTCTGTTATCAATGGGCGGGCTCCCAACTTCAACACTTAAAAGTAAAGACTGAATGTATGCCTCTATTATCTGGGCGGGCTCCCAATTTCAACACTTGAAATAAAAAGACTGAATGTATGCCTCTGTTATCTGGGCGGGCTCCCAACTTCAACACTTAAAAGTAACGACTGAATGTATGCCTCTATTATCTGGGCGGGCTCCCAATTTCAACACTTGAAAAGTAAAGACTGAATGTATGCCTCTGTTATCTGGGCGGGCTCCCAATTTCAACACTTGAAAAGTAAAGACTGAATTTATGCCTCTGTTATCTGGGCGGGCTCCCAACTTCAACACTTGAAAATAAAGACTGAATTTATGCCTCTGTTATCTGGGCGGGCTCCCAATTTCAACACTTGAAAAGTAAAGACTGAATTTATGCCTCTGTTATCTGGGCGGGCTCCCAATTTCAACACTTGAAATTATTTCAGAGTCGCCACTTGGGAGATTTAGGGTGTCCCAAGTCACCAATTTTAATCCCGAATCGAGGAAAAAAATGACTCTATATTACAGTCTGCGTACCAGAAATCCGGATAAGGAATTCTGTTAACCCGGGAGAAGGTGTTAGGCATTCCCGAGTTCCGTGGTTCTAGCACGGTCGCTCAACTGTTATATTTGGCTTGATTATCTGATTTTGTACATGTTAAACCTATATGCAAGTTTTAAACTCTTGACTGCTTTTATTATTATTTTTTACGAGAATTGCAACGTCGTGAAAATATATCTCGAACCACGTTACATCGATGCACCCGTGGTTATTGACATATCTCGACTCCGTTGAGATTTAGATTTGGGTCCCATAAATGTGCACCCGAATTAAGAAAAATAAATTATTAAGACGCGCCTAAAGCAACTAACGCATTGTTATTTTGGGAAAGACCGTAAAATTTGCTAAACGGCATGTCCCGGATTCTAAGTATATTTTTAATATATATACATTTAGAGGGCCCCGCAGCTTCTACATTTTTGTTTGTCGAGGCTCGTCTCATTTATTATTAAAAGGAATTTACAACGTCATGGAAATGCATCTCGGGCCACGCCATAATCAATATACCCGTGATTAGAGACACATTTCGATTCCGTTGAGACTTAGATTTGGGTCACATAAATGTGCACCCGAGTTTAGGAAAATTAAATTATTAAAGGCGCGCCCGAACTAACTAGCGCATTATTATTTTTGGGTAGGGCCATGAAATTTACTAAACGGACCGTCCCGGAATCTAAGTATTTAATACATATATTTTGCGAGGGCTCCACAATATGTACATTTTTTTATTTTTGGCGAAGCTTGTCCCGTTTTTTTTTATTTATTTTATTATTATTATTATTATTTTTTATTTTTTATATTTTTAAAAAATATAAACTACAATCTAAACCTTACGGCTTTAACAATACTAAACCTTGCGGCTTCTTTACAACTACAATCTCATAACTTGTCAAGATTTAATAAAAGAAGTTAAGCGAATGAATGTTTCGGGCGTAGTAACAACATGTACTAATACTAATTTTGTCCAAATAAACTGAGACAACGAAGGGACGAGCGAATCAACGTCAAACTGTGTCTTAGGACTACTAATACAACTAAATCAAATGATATCAAGTAAACAATAATAACATAACACAAAAATGAACTAAAATGCATACGGTGAAACATAAGCAAAAAATCATCATATCAATTTATATATTGCATCTTCGAACATTTAACATAAAGTTCCTTTATCTAATACATCGAGGTTTACTAACCTGAATAAACAGAAACGGATGGAGCCATGGACCAACCCTCAACCTCGACCTCAACGGATAACCTCGAACGGTAAACCATAGAAAATATCATCAAAGCTCAGACGGAATAGCTCGCGCCAGAAACTCGAACACGAAGGCCTGAAAACGAGCTATGGCTGTTACTGGTTGTTCCAGGTGGTTGTTTGGACGCTCGTTACTTTTCAGGGATGGTTCGACGGAGTGCCGATTGAAGGTCGTTTGGCAAAGGCGGAGTCCAGTGGTCGTTTGATCCACTGCTGGGCACGATGAAACGATGGGGAGGGGCTGTTCATGGTGTTCGCCGATGAGTGACAGTAGGGTCGAGGGTGGTTTTGGTGGTGGTCGTGAGGCGGAGACGATCCTGTTTGGTTGTTTGATGGAGGCAGTGTTTGGCGATGGGAAGGTGACGCAGCAGCAGCAGCGACAGCTGCTGCTCGACGGGGCCGGTGGTTCAGGCGTCGGGTTGCTGGTGGTTTTGGACGTGAGGGGGTGGCGTGTGGGCAGTAATGGAGGAGTGGTCGTGGTCGACGGGGCTGGGGTTGCGACGATGGAGGTGGCTGTTTTGGTGAGGGTTTTCGTTGGTTTTGGTCCGTGACGACGAGGGTGGCGTTCAGACGGTGTCGAGGAGGCAGTGGTTGTTTGACGACAAGGGGGGGAGCTGTTCGGAGGTCTGTTTGGTTGTTGACGGAGGGGGTTAGCTAGGGTTTCTTCTTCTTCTTCTTGAGGAAGAAGAAGCGTGAACAGTACATGTTTTTCAAAAAAAAAATTCCAAAGTCCTCCCTTTCCAAGTCTTTGTCCGTGTATTTAGCATGGGTTTGCCCAGAAAAATGAGCCCACGCGTGGTGGGGTTCAAGGCATATGTCCCCCACGCGTGGTGGGGTTCCCCACGTGTCCTGGACACGGTTTATTATGGGCTAGGTCCGAAAATTAGGCCTAAACCGGGTAGTTTGAACCCGAATATTATTCTTTTGCCCGGACCCGAGAAATAGGAACACGTTGCTTAACTAGTCCTATGTAAGCAAAATAACTACCAAAAATAAGACTAGTATTCAAACAAAACTATATATTTTTTAAATATTTTTCAAGATTTAAAATAGCTACAAAATATTAATAAAACTATTTTTGTAATTTTCGTTTTTTTTTTAAATATTAAGATAAAATATGAAGTAATATTTTTTGTATTTTTCAAAATTATAATGACCACAAACATTAATAGAACTATATATTTTTTTGTAATTTTCGAATTTATATAAAGTACCAAAATAAAGTACAATTTTTGTATTTTTCAAGTTTATGAGAGATACATAAACTAAAATTTATATATATATTTTTTGAAATTTTCTTTTTGCACCGAAATAAAGTAAAAATAGTTAAAATGGCCATATTAGACCCAATTTCACATATTCACGCTAAAAATGTGAAAATTCTCGGGGAGGGTCAAAAATCACGTGCTTACAAATACTTATCAGCTACACTATATCAGCCAAGCCAAACGGGCTCATTGAACAAAAATAAAAGAGCAAGGAATTCATAAAGCTATGAAGTATCATACTCGAGGTTTTTCCCCCTTGAAATCCTTTAAACTTTTGGGTTCAACTCTCATTACATGGAAGCAATATAAGTCTGAACTCCAACTCATTAGACCGGTCATCAATCAAATGATCCCTTGAACTTATACATGAAGTGGAAATAGTAATAACTTTTCTCACGGGCTACAAACAGATCAAAGAGCTATATAAACAACAGAAATATCTAAAAGTATGTTCGAGGAAACTAACATAAAACCTAGGAAAGTCAAGCAGTAAACTTGAACAACAATGGAACACATTAAAAGCTAATCAAAATAATGGGCAATCAAAACGGATGAATATGAAAGTAATTAAGTTATGATGTAGTGAGTTTAAATGGAGAAAGGAACATGGCTATAGGCTACTTATTTAAATTGAAAAACTACTTAGAAGAGACATATCAAATTAGTCTTTTCTTTTTAAATAATAAATCAATATATCCAAAATATAGAACAAAGTCAAAAATTTAAGAATAAAGTTAAATAGATCTTGGAAAGACTTTAAAAGATGAAAAATAAATAGAGATTATATCTCATTGGAGTAGCACATTATGTATCTCCGTTTGGGTCTAAAATTTATGTATACAAATGACATATCAACTGTAAGAAATAATTTATCAAATTTACTACACTTACAGTAAAGTTTCAAGCTTCTCAATCATCATTATCAAAATTAGGCTGCGCGAAAAAGATAAAGCACCCCAGAAGGCTTATTTCTTATGGGTATCCTATATAAAACATGACCCTTATACAATCTAACCAAAAAGTATCAACCAATAAATTCAAGAAAAAGTAAAAAATATAGAAACATCAACTTTTATGAAATTACCTAAAGGACAAGCCTCAATGGAAGAAGTAGGGGTAAAGCCACCATTAGTACCACCAGTCTACCTTGTTGCTTCCGATGTTAAACTTTGGCGAAAATCAACACGATTGGTCATTTATAACAAAATCGAATAAAATAAGATCGGCAAAAGAATCAGCAAAAATAATATGTGTTTGTCTACTTTCAATCTAAAAATTCATATTGATCAAATATAATTAAGCGCTAACAAATTACGTAAAGAAACATATTAGATATTCCCTAAGTTGATATAAACATCGGGTGTGAACGATAAAATACGTATCATTAAGATAGCTACTATTAGTCGCAAGTTTATGTTAATGTGTAAGCGATACAAATTCGGTCAGTGGATACAATAATTAAATAAAAGTAGATATTGATACAAAAATTAACTTGAAGAAAAAGAGGAGAAGGAAGACATTACATAGTAATGATAATAGTGGCCGATCTTTTACTTTGAAAAAAAAGTTCCTCTTCTCTTTTGTGATTGCAGCACCAACAAAGTGAATGCAAGTGACGAAAAGCTTGATTTATTTGTGCCTAACATATACTGAAATCACAATCAAAAATTATTTTCCCAATTAAAAGAAAATCAAGAGAGCAAATAATGAAGAACATCAAATTTAAAGCAAAAATTTTAGATCCGTAAAATCTGAAATATTCACTTTCAGTTTTTGATATTTTTTAAAAAAAGGAAAAAGATTTACCGGCCCTTTTTGTCGCTTAAGTTACCAACTTCAATGGCAACTATTGGATTTCAATTCAAATCACCACATGTGATACAATTTTTCATTAGTTTGATGGATTTCCAATGGTTGGTTTTTTCCCATGGAAGAGAAGAGAGAGTCGAATCAGGAAAAGGGTATTCTAGAAACTGTTGGAAACATTTCTAAGTGGAAACGCTTGGGTTTTCCAAATAATTTTACCGCTGACGTTTACAGAGATTGATGGAAAAATAGTAGGAAGTACTAAAAAATTGAGAGAAAAGAAAGAGGCAATCCACGTGCGTCGGGACATGCCACGTAACTGGCATGGACTATATATATATATATATTCCTTGTTTAATGTATACGGGGTTTCAACTTTCTTATAATTTATTCTTGTGTTCCAATATAATTTACAGTATTAGAGAGTTCTGTTGACCAATATTCAGTTAGCTCTCAGTATTAGCAAATTTGCACTTTGCTAATACTATTTTCTCGTTCAAGATTTTAGTATTTGGAAGCTTGTTTTAGCCGTTTGGTTAAATTCTAAGGTAAAGCAAAGATCTTTATCTTTCATTAAGTTTTTGTCCGGTGTTCTATATCTGCATTGAAGAACGGCTATATCCGAATTTACGCTATTTTTTTCATACCACATACTTTGGTGGTATCTTTTAATAATTCTTTTTATGTTTTGAACAAAAATTTCTTCTTTAATGCAGTAAGTTCCTCAAGTTTTCTTCTTTAATGGAGGGTTGTTCAAGAAACAAAGAGAAACAACAACATCAGCTTTTAGATTTGATTCCTAAAGAGAGAAAATTGTATATGAAAAGGGAGCAAGAAACAAGCCATGTTAATACTTCAGAGGAGAAAGATCTAGAGTTGAGACTTGGTCCACCCAATGAAGAAATATGGTCCAAGAAAATTGTCTACAAAACAACGCCAAAGAAAGTGAAGACACCCTTTACTCTGTTAATGGAAAAGGCCAAGTAGAGAAATTTTCTTCATTTCTTCAGCTTCAAACAACGTCAAATCAGAGCCAAAGCCTGCATTTGATGACACAAGAATCCTGTTGCAGTAAAGCAGAGAAAGCATTTTCAACAGCTGTAGCTGCTGTGCCTAACAGCGCCCAGAAAAGGTACCTCAGCTTTTTTCTGCTATTTTTCCTTTATTTGTGTTTCTTTTGGACAGAGGATATTCACTATTATACACAATGTTAGAAGCGCTGTGAGATTGATTTTAAAGTACAAGTAATATACTTTTATATGCTGTAAATACTCTTTAGACCATCAACAAATCCCATTTTATATGATGCATTTGACAGTTTAAGAAAGAATGAGGGACTTTTGAGACTTGTTCAAAAACTAAAACATTTAGTTTGTGCCTCACACAACTCACACAAGTTGTGCGAGGTCTCTTTTTTTGTCTTACAATTTTGTAAATCAAAAAAGTGTAAGATATGATTCTACAAATTTGTGAGATAAAAAGAAGTCTCACATAATTAATGTCAGTTGTGTGAGGTACACGATAAAAAACTTTTCATTTAAAACAAACTGTATGTGTAGTTATAAATTATTTCATTAAAGGCTTAGTTTGGATTCATGCCGGTGCGTTCGACTACGGAAGCGATTCATCTGGTAAGGAGATTAATGGAGCATTACAGGGAAAGGAAGAAGGATTTGTTTATTGACCTTGAGAAATGTGACGACCCAAAGGGTCATCACCTGTTTTCTTATCCATTATGTGCTTCCGAGGCCTTGAAAACCTCATTTAGAGTCGCTTCGATTTGCGTGCGCAGTCCGGGCGCGTAGCCGGAAAGCTTAAATATGAAATTTTGTGAAAATGCTAAGTTTTGATGTTAAAATGAATAAATTTGACTTCGGTCAATATTTTGGGTAAAACGGACCCGGACCCGTGATTTGACAGTCCCGGAAGGTCCGTAGGAAAATATGAGACTTGGGTGTATGCCCGGAATCGAATTCCGAGGTCCCAAACCCGAGAAATGAATTTTCGAGTAAAATTTTTTTCTGAAATTGTCAAGGAAAATTGATATGAAAATTGATTAGAACATGTTGGTATTGGGCCCGTATTTTGGTTCCGGCGCCCGTTACACGTCTTATATGTGATTTAAGAGGTTTCTGTAAAGTTTGGTTAAAATCGAACATCGTTAGACGTGTTTCGGACTTGAAATCTTAAATTTGAACTTGATGAAGTTTTTGGAAAAACTCTTGATTTTGAGGTTTGATTCATTGTTCTTGAGGTTAGTTTGGCAATTTGATCGCACGGATAAGTTCGTATGATGTTGATTGAGTTAGTGCATGTGTTTGGTTAGGAGCCTCGAGGGCTCGGGAGTGTTTCGGAATGGTTTTAGCCTTGTAAAAGTTGCAGGTTCAGGAAGTTGCAGGACTCTGAACCATTTAGTGCGGTCCGCGAGAAATCGCGTGCGACCGCGGAGGGGCTAGCGCGGCCGCGGTCGCCTTTGTGCGGGGCGCGGTGGAGGCTGTGCGGCCGCAGTCGCCTTTGTGCGGTCCTCACAGGGTGCTGAACTGCAAGTCTTCAGGGAGGCCTGTGCGGCCGCAGTTCGTTTAATGCGGTCCGCGGTAGAGCTCCGCGGTTGCGGTCCTTTTTTATGCAGTCCGTGGTGAGGGTCTGAGAGGGGTATAAATATACGAGATTTTCAGTTATTTTTCACTTTTCTAAACCCCAAAAACATAAGAGGCAATTTTTCAAACAACCTTTCTTCTCCAAATCAATTGTAAGTCATTTTTAACTAGTTTTCTTCAATCATTAACATCTTTTAACATGGTTTCAACTTAAAATCAAAGATTTTCATGGGGGAACTTGGGTGTTTTGGGTAGAACCTAAGTTTTCCAAAATTGGGGATTTGGACCTCAATTTGAGGTCCGATTTCAAAATAAATTTATACATTTGAATTCGTGGGGAAATGGGTAATTGGGTTTTGGTCCGAACCTCGAGTTTCGACCACGTGTGCCCGGGGTGATTTTTGACTTTTTGGGTAAAACTTTGGGAAAACTCATTTGCATGCATTGGGGTTGATTCATTTAGCACTTATTAATGTAATTAAGTAACTTTTGACTAGATTTGAGCGGATTGGTGGTGGAATCAAGGGGGTAAAGCTATAATTGAGGCTTGACTGGTGTTCAAAGCTTCGAGGTAAGTGTTTGGTCTAACCTTAGCTTGAGGGATTAGGAGTTGAGTCTTATTTGCTACATGCTAATTGTCGAGTACGACGTATAGGCATGGTGACGAGTATCTATACGTTGGTGTCTAGCATGACCGTGAGTCTTCATATTGCGGATATTCTGATCTTGATGTATCTTTCATGCCTAAATGATGATTTCTATATGTTGTAAAAAGCATGTGAAAGAAATTGTGATATTTGAACTTCGAGAAGCATTGGCTCGAGTGGTAATACGAATTATGAAAGTATATGAGATAAATGAACCCTTGAAGCATTGGCTCAAGTGGTAAAGTGAGTTACAAAGTAAGAAGTGAAAGAAAGAGAAAGAGTTATTGAATTGTTCCCTTGCCGGGATATAATAATAATAATAATAATAATAATAATAATAATAATAATAATAATTATTATTATTATTATTATTATTATTATTATTATTATTATTATTATTATTATTATTATTATTATTATTATTTGTTTAATCCCTTGCCCCTTGTTTGTGATTGTTGTTTGGGTGAGGAAGAGCGATAAAGCACGAAGGGTGATGCCGTGCATTGTTTGCTATTGTGAGGAAAGAGTGTAAATCACGAAGGGTGATGCCGTGCCGTACGATGTACCATTCCGTACTGATATTTATGGATTATATGGTGAGGAAAGAGTGTAAAGCACGAAGAGTGATGCCCTGCCGTATGATGTACCATTCCGTACTGATATTTATTGATTATATGGTGAGGAAAGAGTGTAAAGCACGAAGGGTGATGCTGTGACGCACGATGTACCATTCCGTGCCGATTTTATTGATTATATGGTTAGGAAAGAGAGTAAAAACACGAAGGGTGATGCTGTGCAAATTGTTGATTTCTGCTTCCTTGTTGATATTCTAGTTATGTTGTTTCCTTCTTTATTTGATGCCTTTCTATTCAGAACTATATTCACCCCACAACATGTTTCCCCTACCCGCATTGACTGGTTATTCCTGTATTTTTTTCCGTTGTATATATATATATGAACTGCCCAGGTTTATTTGGAGTTTGGTCTTAGCCTCGTCACTACTTCGCTGAGATTAGGCTGGACACTTACCAGCACATGGGGTCGGTTGTGCTGATACTACACTCTGTGCTCTTTTGCACAGATCCAGCTCTTGGACAGCAGCAGTAGTGCGGGAACCAGCCTTCAGTCCAGTGATACACCGAGGTAGCCTTGCAGGCGTCCGCAGGCCTGACGTCTCCTCTATCTTTTATTTCAGTCTGTTATCTCATGTTTATGAGACAAACAGTTTATATTTTTCTTTCAAACGGTAGTATTTAGTACTCTTAGAAGTTCGTGAGTAATGTGACACCAATTCTTGGGTAGAGGCATATGTTGATTTCCGCATTATTGTTCAGTTTCTTTAATTTACGTCTTCCGCATATCTATTTAAATCTGTTGTTTCCATGATATTACTGATAATTGTTAAAAGAAGTAATTGTTGATGAAGTAGCAGTTAAGAATTGGCTTGCCTAGCTCACATTAGTAGGCGCCATCACGACTCCCGAGGGTGGGAAATCTGGGTCGTGACTGTCGCGCCCTTTTTTCTCGCAAAATCGGGCTTGTGACATTTGGGAGGACAACTCGTTCCTTTTTGGTAATTGGATTTTGGAATTTGAAAAGTCGCCACCTAATGATTAAGTGCATTAGGACACTAAGAAGGGTTTGAGTTTTAAGAACCAGAGTTCGGGTAAGGGCTAAAAATTATCTCGAGGGAAAGGTGTTAGGCACCCCTCAAGATCCACTAGTGTGGTTCCTGGCCATGTTACAATTGTGACTTCACATAATCAAGTAAGCAATTAAGGGCCTCAAATAGCAGGGGATTTTCACATATTATTGCAAGCAAATTGAAAGTTTGAAGAGAATAAAGAAAGCAGAAAATTTTCGGACAATAAAACAAGTTAAAAGAAAGAGGGATCCTAGGTTTACAAACAATATGGATCACATCAATGCAATACCCAGCATAGGGGTTGCACATGGTATTAGCGCACCAGTCATCATATCTATATCTACCCCTCCCACCCCGTTAAGGTAGTAAAGCGCAGAATGGTGTCGTTACTTATTGCATGCTAGTACACACCCCAATCCTATCAGTTCTAGAGGCATTTGGGACTACTAGTCCTAAGGGGAAGGAAAATTTGGCTTTCTAGAGTTTTAAAAGGATAAAATTCTAGGGCGACAATCAAAACATTTAAGGCAGGTATGGGGAGAACACATAACAGTTTAAAGGGCTCAAACAGGCCTCCTCATTTAAAGAGATAAATTGGCTAGCATGACTTACAAGTACTGGTTATGGTCTGAATTAAATTAAAGCATAGGATAGGCTGATTCATCACATATCTCAGATGAGGAGTCCGAATTAGCCTTCCTTGGTTGTAATTTATCAAAGACTGATGCAGTTAATTAATTACCTAATGGTTTGCCTAAGTGAGACCTATATGCATGATATCTAACAGTGCTTACTCCGATTTTAAAGAAGGCTTACTGATTGTAGAAAACACATAAGTTCTGCGGATGTTAGACGACATTACTACTGATTTTAGACTTATAGATGAAATAAACGAATCAGATTCAACTGGTTACTCTTATAGGCATGATTTCTAGGCGTTGTTGATTTAAGACGATTATAAAAATGCAGGAAAACTATAGACATGGTATCTAGAATGAAATTTATTATTACTTAACCTATAACTGTTTGCCTAATGATAGATCTAAAAATGCAGAAGTGCTGAATACCTATAGTCATGATTTCTATATTCAGAAGTGCAGAAACTTATAGGCAGGATTTCTATATGATATGCGAAAGTGCAGAAAACCTATAGACATGATCTCTATATATGCAGAGGTGCAGAAAAAACCTACAGACATGATTTCTATATGATATGCGGAAGTGCAAAAACTTATAGGCAAGATTTCTATATGATATGAGAAAGTGTAGAAATTATAGGCAGGATTTCAATATGACATACGTAAGTGCAGAGCTTGTAAATAGTAACGCCTATGAGCATGATGTCTACCCTTTGCATACATAAGTGACTCTCCCCTTTTCACTAGAACCCCATAAGTTATTACAACATATTACAAACCAGAATGAATTTAGAAAAGTAAAATTACATCAGAAATTATGCTACAACCAAGGAGCCTAATTCAGACTCAAGGTCCAACAATATGAGGTGAACCGACTTCCACGATCAGGTTTCCAAAGCCTTCTCTTATTTGGGATGTGTCAAAGTTCCTCAAGAGCCTCAAATGGACTCCAGGCAGTGCTTACAACTCAAATATATTGCAGAATTAAGAGCATAGTGCAGTGTGGAAATGCCAACCCTCAGATGTCCAAGTTCAGAGGGAACTCAAGGTCCCAAAGCAAGGCTCATACGAGGGGGGCATAACTTAGAATCTAAGAATCTAAAAGTAAGTGTATGGGCATAGAGGGGGAATTAGGGAGAGCCATGGCAGGCTGGTGGTCATGCCCAGCAATCAGGAGTGTTGTCACACACCGACTAGCCTATTAGCCATATTTTGAGAGTTGGGATCCATTGAGGATCAGGTTTAGACCTAAGCAGCAATTTGGATGTTGTTAGGCCATGAACCTTAACTCAAACACATAGAAGGGGTGGGGTATAGGGGGTTTATAACAAACAACAAATGCAAAGAGAGAGTCGCATTCTCAATACAGAACATGAACAACAAAGTAGACATGAGTGTAGCAACTGTAAAATAAACACATAGGGATGGTGCTGAAATCGAAATTAAGGCATACCAGTTTCAGGGAAACAAATAAGTGAAAGCTGAAGTCTTGTAAACGAAATTGCAAGAAAACAGTACAAAAGATCTCAGAAGAGCGTAGAGTATTGAAAGAGTATTATAATTGAGAGGTGTGTGTGTAAAGTGTTGAATTCGAAGTGTTGAACTGAAGGTTCAAGGTGTCTAAGTGCAGAAGGGTCGTGCTCCTTTTATAGTGCAGAAAACAAGTAAGAAAAGGTAAGGGAATAGTTTGCAATCAATCACACAAAATCTCCCTTCAGTTAAGGGATTCTGATTTCAAACGGGTAGAAGACAATTAAGGAAAGAATTGTATTAAAATCTTTTCCAAAGTAACACAAGAAGGGCAAATACATAGAAACTATTTAAGGAAAGAGTTTGATAGCAACACGGTTTGTTTGAATAAGGAAAGGCAATCAATCATCAGCCAGTAAAAATCAGAAATTGAGTTTTGGTATGAATGAATCCAATCAGAAAAGGTGAAGAAAGGTTTAATTAAAGAAAATCAGTAACAATCAATCGAACCTTATTAAAAGGAATTCTGAATCAATCACAAATTGGCAAAATCTCTTTTGAAGGAAGAATTCCCCATATGTAAAGCATACAGACATGTCAAACAAGAAAGAACTGTCATGCTAATTAGAAAAGAGTCT
The DNA here is from genome assembly GCF_000715075.1 of Nicotiana tabacum. Lineage (NCBI taxonomy): Eukaryota > Viridiplantae > Streptophyta > Magnoliopsida > Solanales > Solanaceae > Nicotiana > Nicotiana tabacum. The sequence goes on along the minus strand of NC_134099.1, from coordinate 141,093,849 downwards.
AACATAGAAAGGTTCAGAATCATAAACAAAGGGATAAAAGTCTAGTTTGTAGACTCAAAATGAGTCTAAGAGTCGAGGGTCCCAAAGTAGAACCCTAACTCGAACACAAAATCAAACTTGCCAAAGAAAACCCCAAATCCTAGGGCTTCCACTTGAATCAGACACAGAGGTGAGAAGGCAAGCCATTGAAACAGACTCAGAGGTCTCTTTCAGAGACTCATGAGAACAAACATACATGATAGCAGGTTTGAAACAACAGAGTGGAAAAGTTGACTTAGAGAGCATAAAGAACATGTTTAAGAAAAGTCGGAACTTAAGCAAGTATAGGAGAGGAGAAGGGTGATATAAGCTTAAGAAACAGTAGTAATACATGCTTGGAACCCCAACAAGAGTCCAGTAAAACAAACAAAGTTAAAGAACTCAGCAAAAAACACATACAGTAAGAGAATACTGGAAAGTATAGCAAAGAACATGTAGGAAAACATAACAAATATTAACATGCGAGCCTACTCTAGAGGCACAATAGAGTACAAAGGTACAGAAGAGTCATGTATAGCAGAAAGAAAGGTAGAAAAACAACACATGCGTGGTAAAACATAGTATAGGCAAACACACATAAAGAAAAGAAAAAGGAAGAATCAGAAAGGCATTTTGAATCCTTTCGAAAACCCTAAATCAAAGACAAACGATTTTGAAAAGAACATTTGGGGAAAACACTTTAAAAATCAAGTACAGCACAAATACAACATAGATCTAAGAAAACACACAGAGAAAAACCTTGAATAGCTTAGGGTTTCGGCGAAACCCTAGAAATGAGAAAGGCTTGGAAGAAGGTCCGATCTTGAGTCGGATGAGTTAGAATCAGGCTCCTAATGCTTGAATATGCCGGAGCATGGCCGAAGAAGCCATAGAACTGTAGATCTGAGAGGATATGAAGGAGAACCATCGAGGTCAGGCCTCGAAGCTTCGAACAACCATGGTTTGATGGTGGAGGGGGGTGAGTACCAACCATCCATGCCCTGAGAATCCATGGATTCCGGTGAAAGGCGGTTGAAAAGGGGTAGGAAGAGGCTAGGGTTCTGAAGAGTTTTGAGAGAGTTTGAGAGTTCAGAGGCAGCTGAAAGGTGGAAATGAAGGATTAGGGTAGGTCATTTGAGTTTAATTATGGAAGGGTGAATTATGGTCGTTGATCTGTATAATCAACGGCCTAGATCGAAGAGGGTAGGTGGGAACCGGGTAGGGCCGTTTGGATTGGGTTATGGGTTGGGTCAAATAAAAAATGGGCCGGTCCAGTTGGGGTTAGGATTGGGTCAATTTAAGGGCTAAAATTGAAATGAAATGGGGCTGTAATTGAAATGAAATGGGGCTAAATGTTAAATAGCTAGTTTTTCCTTTTATTTTATAAAAAATAGTAAAAATGATTTTAAAAGCAAATTAAAAGTACTGAGCCAATTAATAATATATAAATATCAATTTTAAAATACAAGAACCAATACAATTATAAAATGCTATTAATCTTAAAGTAGGCTAGAATTGCAATTATATGCAATTTAGTCTTTTAAATACCAAATAAATTTGTAAAAATGTACAAAAAATTATCGTAACTATATTTTGGTATAAATATGGGAATAAATAAATTATTCACCAAAATTGATGATTTTGGGAATAATTATGGATTTTGTACTGCTAAAATGGATAGTAAATTAATTTTAAAAACTCTTCAAAAGATTGGAAAAATACTAAAACACTTGGGTATGCTTATGTATGCATATATATGCTATTTTGAAAGTATTTTGTATATAAAAATACATAGAGAAAAATTAGGTATCAACAGCTGCCCCTCTTTACCCGGGAAGGATGAAAGAGTTGCCGGGTAAAGATATGATGGCCAATTTTGACCGAGCTCTGGTTCCTGAGCTGCCTACATATCCCTGGTCTTACAAGAATCAGGCCATATGTAGTTCAGGATCCATTGGCAAAATATACTGATGGAGATTTCGAAAAGCGGACGCGATGTTTGGGTTGAGGAGGATGGTCAGAGTCTGATAGGCTGCGGAAACTTGAGCGAGATCGCCCCTACTAAGACAGCCGTTGCTAGCCGATTTACCTACAAGTGAGCATACATTGTGCATAAACTTAAACGTGATGCAAGTTCTCATTGGACCATGAATGCTGTCTCGGACGGTTAGGATGACGTCCTCGGACTATGATGTCCTGGGCTATGAAGCGTATGATAAAGGATTCGCAGGCTATGAAATGATGTTCTTGGGCTATGAGAATGATGCCTCCGAACTATGATTCCTTTGAATAATGATATGCAAGAGCTAAAATGAGGTCCTCAGGCCATGGCATGGCGTTCTCGGGCTATGCAAATGGTGCCTCCGAACAATGACACCTTTGGACAATTTGGCGATCTTTCAGCCCATGAAATGCAGAAGGTGGCGATATTTCAGCTGATGCAAGACGTAAATAAAAGGCAGCGATATTTCAGCCGATGCAAGAGTGATAAAGTGGCAATATTTCAGCCATGCAGGATGGAGACAATGCTTAGTCTCGGAAGGCAGAACAGTAGTCTTATGCAATACAGAGCAATGTAGGATGGAGACAGTGCTTAGTCTCGGAAGGCAGAAAGGTAGCCTTATGCGATGCAGGGAAATGCAGATGGAGGTAGAGCTTAACCTCAGAAGGCAGAAAGGTAGCCTTATGCAATGCAGGAATACAGATGGAGGTAGAGCTTAACCTCGGAAGGCAGAAAGGTAGCCTTATGCAATGTAGAGAAATGCAGATGGAGACAATGCTTAGTCTTGAAAGGCAGAAAGGTAGCCTTATGCAATGCAGGGAAATGCAGATGGAGGTAGAGCTTAACATCAGAAGGCAGAATGGTAGCCTTATGCAAGGAGTAAAGGGGCAAAATGATGATAGAATTTTCTTAGCTGGTAGCGGATCGAGATATTGCGACTGCTGGGGATACTGTGTCTGCTGGGAGCACTGTGTGTGGATAGCAGCTGTGAGTAAGTGCAACGGTTCTGAGAGTTATAGTCCTGAGCAATGTGAGTCTCGTGAGTGTATAGTATATTTGATGATTTTGCAACTCAAGTGCCTGCATTCAAAGAAAAATTGTGAGTTTTGTAAAGAGGGGAGGTTAGTTCGTATTCTCGCTGGCTCTGCTTGACCTGCTCGGCTTCGTTCCGATGATATTGGGCGTATCATTGGGGTAGCGTTGCTAAATGAAGCAACTTTGGTAACAGACATGCATGATTTAGTAAAGAAATGTGACAATAAATATATAATTAAGAATAGTTTTCTTTAGATGAACTGACGACTGCGACGTGGTCCAAGATACTGCAACTTCTCTCGCTCCGGAATTTTGAGGGTCCTCCTCAAAATTCTGCCCCAGTTTACCGGGATGCTACTTCCGACGGCTGCTTGCGTTGAATGGCTGAAATCACTTCGAAATTTTGAGGGTCCTCATCAAAATTTTGCCCCAGTTTCCAATAACGGAGGGAAATGAAAATTTATTGAATTATGACCAAACCCATAGGGCTGCCTACGTATCCCCTCTTAAACGGGAATCAGGTCACGCATAGATCAAATTACATCATATGAGGAAAGCATAAAGGTCACACATAGTATCGCTTCACTACATCTGAATTGATCGGCTTCGACCAAACTTCACTGTCCATTTCCGCAAGTATGAGGGCTACTCCGATGAGGACCCAGTGAACCATGTATAGACCCTGCCGGTTGGGAAAGAACTTCCCTTTGCCCTCCTCTTGATGTGGGAAAATTTTCTTTAACACCAGCTGCCCCGGTGTAAACTGTCTCGGCTTGACTCTTTTGTTGAAGCCTTTGGACATTCTGTTCTGATAGAGCTGCCCGTGGAAAACTGCATTCATTCTCTTTCCGTCTATAAGAGCTAGCTGCTCGTAGCGACTCTCTACCCATTCTGCATCGTCAAGTTCGGCTTCCTGTATGATTCTTAATAAGGGAATTTCTACCTCGGCGGGAATGACTGCTTCTGTATCATAAACCAACATATAGGGAGTTGCCCCGGTTGATGTGCGGGCTGTGGTGTGGTATCCCAACAAGGCAAATGATAACTTCTCATTCCAGTTCTTGTACTTTTCTATCATCTTCCTCAGTATCTTCTTGATATTTTTATTGGCAGCTTCTACAGCTCCGTTCATCTGAGGTCTGTAGGTTGTAGAATTCTTGTGTTTGATCTTGAAGGTTTCACACATGGCTTTCATCAGGTCGCTGTTGAGATTGGAACCATTATCAGTGATGATTGACTCTAGAGTTCCGAACCGACAAACAATGCGGTCGCGGACAAAATCTGCTACCACTTTCTTAGTCACTGCTTTGTACGATGCTGCTTCAACCCATTTGGTGAAATAATCAATTGCCACTAGAATGAACCTGTGCCCGTTTGATGCGGCAGGCTCGATAGGTCCGATAACATCCATTCCCCAAGCGGCGAACGACCATGGCGAGATTGTTGCAGTAAGCTCGTTTGGAGGCACCTTTATCATGTCTGCATGTATCTGATAGCAATGGCATTTTTGGACATACTGGATGTAGTCCGTTTCCATAGTCATCCAAAAATAACCAGCTCAGAGTACTTTTTTGGCTAAGACAAAGTCGTTCATATGCGGACCGTAGGTCCCTGCATGAATTTCCTCCAATAGCCTGGATGCTTCCTTTGCGTCGACACACCTTAATAACCCCATGTCAGGAGTCCTTCTATACAGGATTCCTCCGCTATGAAAGAAGTTGTTGGATAATCTCCGAAGTGTGCGTTTCTGAGTAGGATTTGCGAGTTCTGTATATTCTTCTCTCGTCAAATATTCCTTGATATCATGAAACCAAGGTTTCCCATTCGCTTCTTCTTCTACATGAGTGCAGTAAGCTTGCTGATCATAGATCTTTACCGGGATAGGATCAATGAAGTTCTGGTCTGGGTGCTGTATCATGGATGATAGGGTAGCCAATGCATCGACAAACTCATTCTGAACTCTGGGAACATGTTGGAACTCTGTCTTTATGAACCTTTTCCTCAATTCCTGCAGATAAGGGAGTATCTTAGAGTTCTTGGTTGCCCATTATTTTCGGACCTGATGTATATGTAGGTCTGAATCTCCGATTACTAGCAATTCCTGAATGTTCATGTCAATGGCCATCTTGAGCCTTAAGATGCAGGCTTTGTACTCGGCCATGTTGTTGGTGCACAAGAACTTGAGCTTGGCAGATACCAGATAATGCTGACCAATTTCTGATACTAGGACTGCTCCTATGCCAACTCCTTTGAAATTTGCTGCTCCATCAAAAAACATTCTCCAACCGTCATAGGATTCTACAATGTCTTCTCCTATGAAAGATACCTCTTCATCAGGAAAATACGTCTTTAGAGGCTTGTATTCTCCATCCACGGGATTTTCAGCAAGATGATCTGCTAGTGCTTGTCCTTTGATTGCCTTTTGAGTCACGTAAACAATGTCAAATTCACTCAGCAGGATTTTCTACTTGGCTAGCTTGCCAGTGGGCATGGGCTTCTGAAAAATGTACTTCAAAGGATCCATTCTTGATATGAGATAAGTAGTATAGACACAGAAATAGTGCCTCAACTTCTGAGCTACCCAAGTCAGGGCACAACAGGTGCATTCCAATAGAGAATACCGGGCCTCGTACGGGGTGAACTTCTTGCTGAGATAATAGATGGCCTGCTCCTTTCTTCCCGTTTCATCATGCTGCCCAAGAACACAACCGAAAGCTCCATCCAATACTGCAAGGCAGAGTAATAGAGGTCTACCCGGCTCGGGCGGGACCAAAACTGGCGGCGTTGATAGGTATTCTTTGATTCTGTCAAAGGATTTTTGACAATCATCAGTCCATTTGGTAGCGGCGTCCTTCTTCAACAACTTAAAGATTGGCTCACAAATGACAGTGGATTGAGCTATGAACCGGCTGATGTAGTTAATCATTCCCAAGAAACTCATAACCTCTTTCTTGTTCTTCGGTGGTGGAAATTCTTGGATGGCTTTGACCTTTGACGGATCCAGTTCTATTCCTCGATGACTCACAATGAACCCGAGTAGTTTTCCGACAGGAACCCTGATTGCACATTTGGCGGGATTCAACTTCAAGTTGTACCTTTTTAGTCTGTTGAAGAACTTCCTCAGATCTTCCATGTGGTCATTGGCTCTCTTGGATTTGATGATGACGTCATCTATATATACCTCGATCTCTTTGTGTATCATATCATGGCCCTCATGTAGGTGGCCCCAACATTCTTTAACCCGAACGACATCATATTGTAACAATACATCCCCCACGGTGTAATGAAAGCCGTTTTCTCCGCATCTTCCTCATCCATCCATATCTGATGATACCCAGCAAAACAATCAACGAATGACTGCAGTTCATGCTTGGCGCAGTTGTCAATTAGAATGTGTATGTTCGGCAAGGGGAAGTCGTCTCTCAGACTGGCCCGGTTGAGATCCCGGTAATCGACACAAACTCTAACCTTCCCGTCCTTCTTCGGCACTGGCACAATATTGGCTAACCCTGTTGGATATTCTACTACCCTGAGAACCTTGGCTTTGACTTGCTTGGTGACTTCTTCCTTGATTTTCAAACTCATGTCAGGTTTGAACTTCCTGAGCTTCTATTTTACTAGTGGACATGTCAGATCGGTTGGCAGTTTGTGAGCTACAATAGATGTACTGAGACCAGTCATGTAATCATAAGACCAGGCGAATATGTCCTCATATTCCCTTAGAAATTTCGTGTACCCTTTCTTTTCTGATGGTGACAGATGAACGCTGATTCGTGTTTCTTTGACATTTTCTGCATCTCCCAGGTTGGCAATCTCAGTTTCGTCCAGGTTAGACTTAGGTTTGTTCTCAAAATCCTCAACCTCTTTAACAACCTCTTCTAGTATATCATCTTCTTCTAAGTCCATATCCGTTTGTTGCGTTGCCTCGTCGCACGTCACAATCGTCAGTTCATCAAGATAAGTAATAGTAATGCTGTGTAAATAAAGTAAATGATAAAAAGTAATAAGAGCAAGATTTATAAGAAACTGAAATGCTTTGATAAATTTCATAATTGTTTTGAACATTGGAGCTCTTATTTCATTATTAAAAAAGAAAGTCAATTAGCGAAGAAATAAAGATAATGCATGGTGCTTTGTTCAGCCTTGCTACCCCGAAGCTTTCCGAGCCCTGGTGGTTCTGATGGACCAATTGTTGAGGCGTGCTCCTCGACTCACAGCCTGTATAGAAGGGCTTTCCTCCCCCTCCTACTCGAAAATGACACAACAGTCCATATTATCATCTTCCAAAAACAAATTCCTCATCGCCGCCAGTGCTTCCTCTTCTCCCGACCCATATATGACATTGGCGGGCTGGAAAGTCTGTTCCAAGCGAGGTATTGGATGCTCCAGTGGGTAGTAGGAACTGTGCTATGGTGGCGACCAGTGGTTGAATTACTCCCAAGTGTATTCATATCCCAAACCGAAAGTGGTACCGTGTTTCTTCAACTTGATAGGCTTAGCGATTCCTTGGAGATTCTTGCCAAGTCCCTTACCAGGTTCGTGTCCACACCAATTCAGTATACTTTCAATTTTGCTATCCCACCATTTGTCCTTGTCCACGGCGTTGACTCGCTCAATGTGATGATAGGTTTCTCCGCCTATCTTCCTTCTTCCTCCGATTGCTGGGATAGTCTAGCGACTGTATATGGGATTGCTACCGTCGCCGTGAATAATTACTTCTTGGTGATTCCACTCGAATTTCACTGCTTGATGTAGGGTTGATGCCACAGCCCCAGCGGCATGGATCCAGGGCCGTCCCAATAGCAAGTTGTAAGATACTGGGGCATCTATCACTTGAAAATCAACGTCGAACCAAGTCGGTCCCATTTGCAGACACAAACTGATTTCCCCAATAGTGGACCTTTGGGATCCATCGAAAGCTTTGACATTGATGGCTCCATCCTTGATCTCATGCAGGCTCTTTCCCAATGTTCTGAGAGTCACCAATGGACAAATATTGAGGCTGGACCCTCTGTCAATTAGGACTCTGGTGATGAAATGATCTTCACACTGCACAGTGATGTGCAAGGCCTTGTTGTGTCTTATCCCTTCAGATGGCAGCTCATCTTCGTGGAAAGTGATTTTGTGACTCTCCAATACTTTCCCCACCATGTTTGCCATTTCTCCTCCTATTATGTTGTTGGGTACATATGCCTCGCTCAGCACCTTCAATAAGGCATTCTTATGTGTGTCAAAGCTTTGTAGCAAAGCCAAGATAGAGATCCGGGCTGGCGTTTTGTTCAATTGATCAATGACCGAATACTCTTTGGCTTGTATCTTCCTCCAGAGATCATCAGGCCTAGTTTCAGTGACGTTTGGTCGTCCAGAGGCCTGCTTACTGGACTCGGCTAGGTGTTCTGGGGTATAAACCCTGTCGGTTCTTGTCATACCCTGTGCTGCAATTACTTCTCCATATTTGGTTTTCCCTTTCCTTCTCACCTCGTCGGTGTAATCCCATGGTATGGCCTTTGGGTGGAACGGTGTTATAACTGTCATGGCCACCGGGTTGGGTACCTTTGCCTTGGATGGTAACACAGCCACTTCGAATGGTACAGGTGTCTTTGGAGACCTAAACTCGACCTCAATAGGTCCTGGCGTCTTTGCAGAAGAAGGTGCTTCGAACTCAAGTTGTATGGACATGTCTACTTCAGCGTTTTTAGAAGGCTGGATCTGGACCACAATCGGATTAAGTGTAACCGTTGGTTCCTTTTGGCTTGTCACCTTCAGCGATCAATCCGATCGACCCTTTTGGGTCCTAATCGTCCTCTATCTCAATCATGTGAACGCCCCCACCCTTGTGGTTAGGCAGAGGGTTGTTGCGGACATTCGGAGCTGGCTCTTTTACTATGATGATCTTGTTGTCAATCAAAGCTTGGATCTTATCCTTCAGAGAGCGGCACTCAAATATATCAAAATATTTGGGAGTAATTCTCTAAAATACTCGTTTTTATTTTTAGATTTAATTCATGTTCATATTATGTTTGTTTGATTTTGAATCCGAAATGTTTATAGTTTGATTTCTTGTTTACCATTTGTGATTATTTCTTGAATTGGTCTCATAATCTTGTTTAAAGTTTAATATAAGAATTGTTGGTTGTAATGTTGTTAGAATTGATTTTAAGTTCAATATGATTGAAGTTAGAAATCTAAATATACTTGTTTGTTGTTGTTGTTGAATCTGAAAATAGGATTGTTTGTTGCTAAAATATTGTTCAATCAAATTTTAGTTGTTCTTTGTTGTTCAATTTGTGTTCATGTGATTTGTTGTTGAAATGTTGTTGAAATCATGTTCATGTGCTTTGTTGTTGAAATGTTGAAGAATTCATGTTCATGAAATTTGTTGTTTGAACATTGTTAGAAATTAATCATATTGTCTATATTTTGGTTAAGTTTGATTAATTGATGTGTTATAGCTGATGGGTAGTTTGGTAATTTATAGTACTTTCGGGGGTAAAATAGCAATTTGCAATAGGGTCGGAGGGGTAGTTTAGGAATTGTACATTTTGTAATTGTTTATTTGAAGCATGGGGGACAAAATGAAATGGGGTGGGTTGTGATATAATTGTTTAATATAAAGGAGGGGACAAGACAAAATTTAGTGGGGAGGAATCTTGTATTTGTTTAATGAAGCATGGGGAACAAAATATAATGGGGTGGGGTTGATATATTTATTTAGTGTAATGGGGATGAGTGGGTTTGGTAGAGAAAATGAGTTGATTTTAATTAATGGAAAGATTTATGGGATGGGTTATAAGAAGTCTTGAAATCAGAAACACAGAGGGAGGAGATAGAAAAAAAAAGGGAGAGAGAAACAAATCTGAAAATAAGAGAGAAAAGGGTTGAACATTTAAGAGATAGAAAATTCCGAAAAATATTTAAGCTTTCAAATAAAAAAAAACTAAGAAAAATATTCTGCTTTCTTTTGTTGTTTGAAATCAGAATTGATTGTTGTTTCATAAAAGCTGAAGCTTTTGTTTTTTTTGGATTACTACTCCACCGGTCTGTTACTGGGTTGTTACTGTTGTTGGGCTATTGTTGCTGTGTTGTACTGATTTTACTGCTGCTGCTGATTCTCATCTTCATTTTCTTTTGCTTCCAATATCAGGTACACAACTGACACGCTGGTTATTGTAATCCGAAATATGAAGCATGAATACGAAAAAATGAAGAGTTGAAATTTTGAATTATATTTAATTATATTTTGAATTTTATTTGTATGTATAAATTATGTAGTTTGCCAAAAAATCAGAATCATGTAGATATTTAATACATATAGTGGAACATTCGATGATAGCTTAACAAATGAACTATCTACATCTATTGCCTAAAAATAAATAAATGGTGTAGTAATTCCGTTGAATAAAAAATCAAACGAATAGGCCATCTAGTAGGAAGTTGGTAGAAATTTATTTAGTTAAATAATATTGGTTAATTTCAGCATATAAATGGTCACACTTCCTTTTTCCGACCCCGCGAAGGGCGTAGGAGTTTTTGACAAATAAAAGAAAATCAAAACGGGATTTATTTATTTATTTCAGAGTCGCCACTTCGGAGATTTAGGGTGTCCCAAGTCACCAATTTTAATCCCGAATCGAGGAAAAGAATGACTCCATATTACAGTCTGCGTACCAGAAATCCGGATAAGGAATTCTGTTAACCCGGGAGAAGGTGTTAGGCATTCCCGAGTTCCGTGGTTCTAGCACGGTCGCTCAACTGTTATATTCGGCTTGATTATCTGATTTTATACAAATATAAACTTATGTGCAAATTTTATCTTTTTACCGCTTTCATAATTGTTATTATTATTTTTACAAGAATGTGAACATCGTTTAAAAACATGTCTTTGGATTGCGTCACATAAAATGCACCCGCGATCCGGAACGTATTTTTATTCAATGTTTTAGGATTTGGATTTGGGTCGCATAAATGTGCACCCATGTTTAAGAATGTATTATTATTAAATCGTGCCTAAAGCGATTAGCATATTACTATTTATGGGTAAGACTGTGGAATTCACTAAACAGTCCATCCCGAATTCTAAATACTCAATTAAATATTTATTGAGGGCCCCGCAATTAGTACATTTTATTGGGCGAGGCTCATCTCATTTTATTTTTAAAAGGACAGTCCTAAAATGCCTACATTTTTTATTGAAATTTGTCTCTACAAAATAAAGGAGAAATATCTTAATTTATTTACATGTTATTACCTAGTTACATTATACTAGGCATGTTCTCAGTTTGTCAAATTAAAAAAAAAACATAGCAATTCTAATTTTAATCCTAGACCATTTATATGCTGAAATTAACCAATATTATTTAACTAACTAAATTTCTACCAACTTCCTACTAGATGGCCTATTCGTTTGATTTTTTATTCAACGGAATTACTACACCATTTATTTATTTTTAGGCAATAGATGTAGATAGTTCATTTGTTAAGCTATCATCGAATGTTCCACTATATGTATTAAATATCTACATGATTCTGATTTTTTGCAAACTACATAATTTATACATACAAATAAAATTCAGAATATAATTAAATATAATTCAAAATTTCAACTCTTCATTTTTTCGTATTCATGCTTCATATTTCGGATTACAATAACCAGCGTGTCAGTTGTGTACCTGATATTGGAAGCAAAAGAAAATGAAGATGAGAATCAGCAGCAGCAGTAAAATCAGTACAACACAGCAACAATAGCCCAACAACAGTAACAACCCAGTAACAGACCGATGGAGTAGTAATCCAAAAAAAACAAAAGCTTCAACTTTTATGAAACAACAATCAATTCTGATTTCAAAAAACAAAAGAAAGCTAGAATATTTTTTTTAGTTTTTTTATTTTATTTGAAAGCTTAAATATTTTTCGGAATTTTTTATCTCTTAAATGTTCAGCCCTTTTCTCTCTTATTTTCAGATTTGTTTCTCTCTCCCTTTGTTTTTCTGTCTCCTCCCTCTGTGTTTCTGATTTCAAGACTTCTTATAACCCATCCCATAAATCTTTCCATTAATTAAAATCAACCCATTTTCTCTACCAAACTCACTCATCCCCATTACACTAAATAAATATATCAACCCCACCCCATTATATTTTGTTCCCCATGCTTCATTAAACAAATACAAGATTTCTCCCCACTAAATTTTGTCTTGTTGTCCCCTCCTTTATATTAAACAATTATATCACAACCCACCCCATTTCATTTTGTCCCCCATGCTTCAAATAAACAATTACAAAATGTACAATTCCTAAACTACCCCTCCGACCCTATTGCAAATTGCTATTTTACCCCCGAAAGTACTATAAATTACCAAACTACCCATCAACTATAACACATCAATTAATCAAACTTAACCAAAATATAGACAATATGATTAATTTCTAACAATGTTCAAACAACAAATTTCATGAACATGAATTCTTCAACATTTCAACAACAAAGCACATGAACATGATTTCAACAACATTTCAACAACAAATCACATGAACACAAATTGAACAACAAAGAACAACTAAAATTTGATTGAACAATATTTTAGCAACAAACAATCCTATTTTCGGATTCAACAACAACAACAAACAAGTATATTTAGATTTCTAACTTCAATCATATTGAACTTAAAATCAATTCTAACAACATTACAACCAACAATTCTTATATTAAACTTTAAACAAGAATATGAGACCAATTCAAGAAATAATCACAAATGGTAAACAAGAAATCAAACTATAAACATTTCGGATTCAAAATCAAACAAACATAATATGAACATGAATTAAATCTAAAAATAAAAACGACGGATTCAAATGACTAAAACCAACATACTTCCCTTATTACAACTAAATTCTTTTAGGCAAATGACAAAACAAAAACTAAGAAGAAACAATTATGAATTTAAACTTGAACTTAACAATATTAACAATTTCCGGGAAATACATCAAATACATGAAACAAATTGAAGAAACAATTAATTAAATTTCAATTTGAATCTAACAAATATTAAACTAACAAATATTCACTTAAACAATAATACAAACATGAAATAAACATGAAAACAACTAATTAATCTTTCATTTGAAATCTGAAAAATTAATTTAACAAACAACACATGAACATGAACTAAAAATTAATTCAAACGCTAAACAAAACAAACATTTGCCGATTTTAGATTCGAAAATATCAAAACAAAATACGGACAAAAATAAAACTCAAAAACTACTAACCGGACTGAAACGAAGAGTGTATGGACTGACTCGATGAACCTCGGCCAAAGTTCGACCACGCGACGATGAACGAATTTAAGAAGCGAACCAAGCGGCGCCGAAGCAGTAGCAGCAGTTCGGCGCAGCGGAAGGGATGAAACAGGAGCAGCTGGGGTGCGTTTGGCTTGCTTGTAGACGACGAAGTTCGGCGAGGCAGACGACGCCACTACGGCAGCCATGGATGGAGGTCGAGACTCGAGCCATGAACAACAACTACGAACAAACAGCAACGACGCATCCATGGACGACGAGCTTGGAACAGATGCAGCTCGGCCATGGATTCAACAGCGACGAGTTGCTGTGTCGTTTGGATGGGGAATATGAAGGCAGTGACAGCAGTAGCATCTTGCGCGAGCTTGCAGCTGAAAGCAGAAGAAGCGAGGTGGAGGAGGGCAGTGTTGACGATGGGGTTTGGACGATGAAGCAGCAGCTCGGAGGAAGGAGGAGAAGCAGCGGCGTCAGAGGGTTGTTTGGACGGGATTGTGGTCGTTTGGTCGACTGGTCCTGTGGGAACGTGAAGACGCAACAACGGGGGGGAAAGTCGACGCAGCAACGATGGTCGACGCAACAATGGCGGAGAAGATGACGAAGGTGAGGTCGAGGAAGAAGAAAGAGCAGCAGTGGCGTGAAGGGGAAACAAAAGGATCAGCCATGGATGGGTTCTTTTGAGCTTTTGGAGAAGAAGGAGCAAAAATGGGTGTGGGGGGCGGATAGTTAGTTTTAGGTTTTTAGGGTTTTTTGTTCTTTTTTGTTTTTTTTTCTTTTGTTTTGTTTTTTGAATGAAGAGGGGTGTTGGGTTAATGGGTTAATGGGGCGGACCGGGTCGACCCGTGTGAAGTGGACTAGGTCGTGGACAATTGTTTGGGCCTGAGGTTGAAAATTGAAGAAGTGGCCCAATCCGATTTTTATTTGTATTTTTGTTATCTTTTCTTCTTTTATTTTCTAAAACTAAATTATAAAAATACTTAAACTATTATTAAGAATTAAATTAAGTTATAAAAACGCAAATTAACTCCCAATAACAATTAATGCACAATTGGGTAATAATTAAGCATAAAATTGTATATTTGGACATTAAATGCTAAAAATGCAAACGATGCCTATTTTTGTAATTTTAATTTTTGTAAAACAAATTTAATTACTAACAATTGTAGAATTAAATCCTACATGCAAAATGCGACATATTTTTGTATTTTTATTAATTTAACAAATAAACAACGCACAGACAAATACAAATAATTATTCAAAATATCACAAAATTGCACACCAAAGAAAAATCATTTTATTTTTGAATTTTTGGGAGTAATTCTCATATTGGGCAAAAATCACGTGCTTACAGCTGCCCCTCTTTGCCCGGAGACACGAAGGGTTTTCGTGCAAAGATAAAGCGAGCGATTTTTGCCCATCCGAGTACTCCGTGTGAAGCATTTTTTTTTTTGAAAAAGATTTGACCGAACCTTTGCTTCAAAGGTTTCCTACATATCCTGGGCTAAACAGGAATCAAGTCAATGTAGTTCGGGAAGTTTTTGGTAGCTGGGACTACCGTGGGACTGCGATGTTACTGCTGTTGCATGCTGTTATCACTGCTTACCGATCTCCTTGTTACACCGTGCTTAAAAGAAAACAAGAAGCTAGGCTAGACTAAAATTTGTTCTTGTTGCCTTGCTTTCTTGTCGGCTTGTGTTTCCTCCGATGCTTTTCTTCCGATGCTTTTCTTCCTTTTGACACATGCACTTGAGTTTGTGCTGGGACCTCTTGTTATAACCTTCTGCTTCCCGGTGCTGGGGATTTTATTGTTTACTGCTGGGGATTCCTGTTGTAACCTTCCGCCTTCTGGTGGGGTTACTGATTCCAAAATCTGTAATACAAGACTAAAAAGTTGCTTCAATGCAAAATTATGAAATGTATGCCCGCATTATACTGGTGGGCGACCTAGAGCTGAAAGTATTCCCGCATTTTACTGGTGGGCGACCTAGAACATGAATGTATTCCCGCATTTTACTGGTGGGCGACCTAGAACTGAAATGTATTCCCGCATTTTACTGGTGGGCGACCTAGAACTGAAATGTATTCCCGCATTTTACTGGTGGGCGACCTAGAACAGAAAGTATTCCCGCATTTTACTGGTGGGCGACCTAGAACATAAAGTATTCCCGCATTTTACTGGTGGGCGACCTAGAACATAAAGTATTCCCGCATTTTACTGGTGGGCAACCTAGAACTGAAATGTATTCCCGCATTTTACTGGTGGGCGACCTAGAACATGAAATGTATTCCCGCATTTTACTGGTGGGCGACCTAGAACATAAAGTATTCCCGCATTTTACTGGTGGGCGACCTAGAACTGAAATGTATTCCCGCATTTTACTGGTGGGCGACCTAGAACATGAAATGTATTCCCGCATTTTACTGGTGGGCGACCTAGAACTGAAATGTATTCCCGCATTTTACTGGTGGGCGACCTAGAACATGAAATGTATTCCCGCATTTTACTGGTGGGCGACCTAGAACAGAAAGTATTCCCGCATTTTACTGGTGGGCGACCTAGAACAGAAAGTATTCCCGCATTTTACTGGTGGGCGACCTAGAACAGAAAGTAAAAGGACAGAAATGTATGCCTCTGTTATATGGACGGGCTCCCAACTTCAATGCTAACTTAGGAGGAAATGCGTCTCCTATGGGTAAAAGTAAACTTAGGAGGAAATGCGTCTCCTATGGGTAAACTAAACTTAGGAGGAAATGCGTCTCCTATGGGTAAAAGTAAATTTAGGAGGAAATGCGTCTCCTATGGGTAAACTAAACTTAGGAGGAAATGCGTCTCCTATGGGTAAACTAAACTTAGGAGGAAATGCGTCTCCTATGGGTAAAACTAAACTTAGGAGGAAATGCGTCTCCTATGGGTGAAACTAACTTAGGAAGTGCGTCTCCTATTGGCAGAACTAGACTTAGGAAGTGCGTCTCCTATTGGCAAAGGCGTGGAATGTATTCCCTTGTTATACAGGTGGGCGCCTAAAATATGCAATGGACAGACAAGAAAAGTATTCCTCTCGTTATTCAGGTGGGCGCCTGGCTTCAACAACAACTTTGAAAATAAAATCCTATTCGAGGGCGGATGAACCCAAAATATCCTATTCGAGGGCGGATGAACCCAAAATATCCTATTCGAGGGCGGATGAACCCAAAATATCCTATTCGAGGGCGGATGAACCCAAAATATCCTATTCGAGGGCGGATGAACCCAAAATATCCTATTCGAGGGTGGATGAACCCAAAATATCCTATTCGAGGGCGGATGAACCCAAAATATCCTATTCGAGGGCGGATGAACCCAAAATAATCCTATTCGAGGGCGGATGAACCCAAAATATCCTATTCGACTTGAAAATGTCTTACCTCGAATACTTGCTGGGGATAACATTGTTGGGGAATTATTTACTTACCTGTTGGGGGGTAAAATGTTATCATCTGGGGATAACGCTGTCGAGGATAACACTGTTGGGGGATTCTGATTCTTTCAGAACTAGTGCT
Organism: Nicotiana tabacum; assembly: GCF_000715075.1. Classification (NCBI taxonomy): domain Eukaryota; kingdom Viridiplantae; phylum Streptophyta; class Magnoliopsida; order Solanales; family Solanaceae; genus Nicotiana; species Nicotiana tabacum. The sequence goes on along the minus strand of NC_134099.1, from coordinate 141,076,961 downwards.
TCACTGAGCTCAAGTTTCATCCCTTTGCTGGGGAACAACTTCCTCCATAGAAACTTATTATGTTGGGGGCAACACTGGTTCTAAGACCACTTCCCTTGAGAGTGGTGTTATCTTTATTCTTCCCCGCATGGGTACCTGACTTCCAGAAAAGTTTCTAAGGGGAAGGAAAATTTTCTTCCCCAGTTTGATAATATCCCTTGCGGCATGCATTTCTGGCATCAATGCCATTTCCTTTACCTGTTTCAAATCAAACAAAATTTGTTAGTTTAAAACATGATGGTTGGTTGTGATACCCCTACTAGGATGGCTTTTCCCTTTCTCCCTCCTTGCTCTGCGCTCCACAACTTGTTGGGGATGATATTATTTGCTGGGGATAATCCCTTTCTGCTAGGGATATCCCTCTTCTTTTGTGGCATAGCTCGGAAACTGGCATTTCCCCGACCTTTTAGTCTCGTATGAATTTCCCACACCATGCTCATTGCTCTCCTTGATTTGTCCACGGGCCTCGGCCTTGAGGTTTATAACCTTTAATTTCGGCAAGGATATCCCTCTTGACACTCGTCAATCCTTTTGTCGATTCCCTTTTGCTGAGGATATCTTTTTGACACTGGCCTCGTGTTTGTTCCCTGCTGACCATACCACTTGGATGTGCTAGTCAGATCTTATCTTGCACAATTGGAAAGCTGATGGCATATTTTGAAGTCAATTCACACTTGCTCTGACCAAACAGACTCTATAGGGTATTTTTCTATGAAAGGAAAAAGATAAAAGGGAACAGAATAAAAAGACAAAGGAAAAAATGACTCTTTAACAAAAGAAACTATAAATAAAAACCTATCAAATGCAGATACCGACTCTAATGGTCATGACATGCGTATGTGGCCTATCCTCCGCTGTCAATCATCTTTCGAGATCTTCAATTGGCAATTCCCTATCTGATTCTCAATCTTCTTCGACTTGTAGTGACCGAAGGGTTTTCACTATCAAGCCTCTCTCATTTTGGTTTTTCTCTCAGCTTTCATCGCCTTATGGTGTCCGTGAAGATTTTCACCGATAAGACTCTCTCATTTGTATCACTTTCCCGCTGGGGATTTGGAGTGTTGCCGGTATGACTCTCTCTGCTGGAGATTAGAATCCTTTCTGTTATGGAACAGAGTGTTATGTTCGCCGGTAAGACTCTCATTTGTCTGACTTGGCATCTTTTGCAGACTGATCAGAAGGTCTTTCTTTGGACCGTAATGTGGGTTTTTTGGATAAGCTTAGAAAGAAAGGGTATTAAAGGCTCAAAACAAAATAAATTGGAGGTTTAAAATTACAACATTCGGAACCAATTTTGCTTACCACAAGCGCAACCCTTGCCCCAGTTTCTTGCTTGGGGATTATTTATTAATTTTTTTTATTACACCATGCATACCATGCACATTATGCACACTATGCACCCTATGACCGAGCTGTGAAGCGCCTACGTATCCTCTTTGAGGAATCAGGTCAAACATAGTTCCCAATTCCTCTTTTCATTCCGACTTTCTTTTGTTTTTTTTTTGTTATCATTTTTTTTTCTTTCATTTTTCTCTTTTTCGTTTTGTTGTTTTCTTTCTTTCTCTTTTTTCGTTGCTACTGATTCCGAACGAGGGGTATGAAAGAAAACAATAAGGCTCAAAAGGGGTTAACGAAGGATAAAGTGTTTAGGTAGCAAAACAAAATGCCTTCGTCATTCCAGTCTTCAAAACATGCCAAGTGCAAACAACACAATTTGAACATAGGTTTATAGTCTCTTCCGATGGTGCCGGACTTGACAATTATGTTAAACATTTTATTTTTCCTTGTCATTTCAAAAGCACCGTTGGGTGACACTCTCACCCTCATTATCTTGAACGACCCTCATGCCAATTTGGCGAATCTTGCTTTTAACGGTTTTTCTTTGTGTTTCACTTGCCCCAGTTCCACATGACTCGGGCTTCAAATAATCCCAAACCGTTCTTATTTCCTTTAAATGGTCTGAACGCCTTTCCAGGGTTTTACGAATAACTTTTAAGGTTAGGCCCAAACTGTGTGCGCATGTCATGTCACTAGAATCGACACTGAACAAAAATGATAAAAGGACTAAACAAAGAGATGACTGGAAATAAAGAAAGACCGGATTTTGTATTAGACTACCGGTGAAATGGTTTAAATAACAAAACAAACAAAACAATCCAGAACAAAATCCTAAAACAAACTGGACAAGACAATATCCGACTTATAACCCTAATAATCCGAACAATATAAATGTCAACAAAATAAGCCACCACAAGCTTCTCTCTTGTTAACCAAGGAACAGAGCGTCCTTCCACTTTATCAAGACTGGCATCTTAGCCACTGAGCTTTGCATCGATACTGCCAAGACCATTACCAGCTTCAATATCATCAACATCCGTCGGCAAGTTCTCGAGGGGGCTCGAGTGCACCATGTCACTGTTATTAATCACAACCCGCCCTTTTTGGATCATTTTCTCTACTTCCCTTCTCCAACTATGACTGCTCTCAATGTTGTGCCCTATGACATTGGAGTGGTAGGCGCATCGCGCTGCCAGATCAAAGCTCCTTGCAAGTGGATTTGGAGTACATGCGGGGAGTGGCTCAATCGAGCCAGCATGCCTTAGCCTTTCAAACAGACTGGCATAAGATACCCCGATAGGGGTGAGATCCTTTCCTCGTTTCAGCAACCTCTTCATTCTTGCATGTTGACAGGGCCGAAAACCTGATCCAGATTGCTTTTGGTAGGCTTGTATGGGTGGGTAAGCATTTCGTGGAGTCGGGTACCTGGGAAGTGAGGTATGGCTTTTGAGGTCACAGGGAAAGAAGTGGTGTTGGGGAGCGGAGAAGCATTGAGGAGTGATGGAGCTACTCGGATAGCTGGGAAAGCTGCCATAAATGGGTTGGGATGGAGAGTATGGGGGATCTTCCATTATGGTGTTGGGTGCTTGGGAAATGACCGAGTTCAAGAGGCTTGGCGGTGGAGGGGGTGGTGCTTTTCCCGTTATCCATGCCTGATACATGTCTGCCACATGCTGTCTCAGCATTTTCACTTCTTCTACCAACCCGTTGTTCTGTTCGACCAATTGTTGTCGGTCATCAGTACCGACCCACTCGGTTCTGCGGTTCTGAGCCATTGTCCTTTGATTTTGCTTTGCAGGGAGGAGTTACCACAACCAACCACTTTCTATATATGGACACATCAAAAGGAAGCCATCACGTTAGTGTTAGGGCATTGGACAGACAATCATATATCAGAGATACAATGTACCTAAGCAGTTAGACAATTGTGCCCCCTGAAAATCTTCCACACTCTCTTTTATTTATTTATTATTATATTTTTTTATTTATTTTTTTATTTTAGTGGTGGTCGAATCTTATGGAGATTGCCTACGTATCATGACCCCGCATGAATCAGACCGAGCGTAGTTCGGACCCAATAAAAGATAAACAATGCTAAACATTTTTTTTTCAATTTTCATGTTAAAACAAACTGGGTTTCAAAGGTTTGAAGATGACCTACAAGCTGGAAAATCAAACAACCCACATATTCTAATTAAAAGATTTACAAACGGCCAGTCTCTTTCCCCGTTTGACAAATGCAACCAAACGGTTATTTTTGCAAATGTGGCCCCTTCCAAATTTTACATGAATTTGAGGCCGGGGAGGATTATTTTATGACACTTTACACACTTGTCCATTCTTTTACGAAAATAACCTTTCGACAACTGACAGATACTCTAAGGCTATTTCGGCAAGAATGGTTCAAGACGCGGCCGAAGTTGGCTCGGCTTATTTTGACTAAAAAATCCAAACGGTATTCACCTGACCGCTGACTCTTTTTTTTTTCTTTTCAAATTATACTAAAAACCTGATGTTGCAAACACGGCCCTTCAGCGCCTCGGGGACGAAGATTTATAGGGCTGTGTGGGTCAACTAGACCAAAATCCTAAACATGACCCAAAAAGGTGGCTGTTTATGCAAAGTCAGCCTTCCGGCGTCCCTCTCGGGAACATTCGGCTATTTTTGACAAAATAGCATCACCCGACTTATTTATGACTCTTTTTATCATTTTTCGAATTAGAAAAGTCAATATTGCAAACACGGCCTTTCAACGCCTCGGGGACGAAGATTTTTAAGGCTGTGTGGGTCAACTGGACAAAATCTTAAAAATGACCCGAAGGTGGCTGTTTATGCAAAGTCAGCCTCCCGGCGTCCCTTTCGGGAACATTCGGCTATGTCTTCATAAAACAGCGTCACCCGACTTCTCTATGACAAAATTAAAATTTTGACATGTTTTTTTTTGGCTATTTTAGCAAAAGGGGAGGTTGGACACCACCCGACTTATTCATGACAAGATTAAAATTTTTGATTTTTGGCTATTTTAGCAAAAGGTGGGGTTGGACCCGATGAGGGTTGCCTACGTATCTCACATCCGGTGAGAATCAAACCCGCGTAGTTCGAGCCTCGCGAATAAGTAAATGAACTAATATTTTTTTTTAATTGGAACTGTGAAAGAACTGCTTCAAAAGAAGAAAGGAAGTATATATTATTTATTTATTTGATTGATTTCTTTTTGAAATAAAGACTTTTAAAAATTCCTTTTCTTTTGATTTGAACTTTGAGAATTTCAAAAGTAAAAGGAAGTTTTTTTTTTTTTTTTGAATTTCCATTTGTTTTTTTCTTATTCTAAAGAAAAAAAATATTTTTTGGAATTTTACTTTTGATAAAAGAAATGCTTCTAAAAAATATTTTTTGAATTTTGAATTTTCTTTTCAATTTTGAAAGAAGTATCAAAATATTTTCGGATTTTTTTTTTTTAAAAGAAAACATTTTTATTATTTTTGTTTTATCAACAATGGAAAATAAAGATATTTATATTATTTTTTGCAAGAGATATCTTTTTTGGAATTTTACTTTGAATTTTCTTGGCAAGACAAATACTCTTTGCAACCAATAAAGATATATATATTTTTTTGGAAATAAAAAAAAATCGGATTTATATATATATATATATATTTTTATATATATATATATATATATTTGCGACAAATAATGAAAGACTTTTTTTTTATTTTTTATTTTTTGCATTTTCATAAGCAAATAAATTATAAAAAAAACCATTTTAAAAATAAGTCTCTTTTTCATTTTCATTTTCATGGAAAGACAAACTATATATTTTTTCTATTTTTATTTTTGAAAAACAAAACAGAACAACGACTCTTTTTTTTTTTTTCTTTTCTTAGCTTTTAATAAAACAAACTAATAAGACATTTGTTTTTCATTTTCTCAAAATTTCGGCAGAGTTTTGACAGTATTTGGGCATTTGTTTTCTTTTCAAAAATAAACAATCAATTCCCTAACCGCTATTTCTTTTTTTTTTCAATTTCAAAATATTATTCCTGATATTCACAAGTCAGTCAACACACAAGTCCGAATCAAATTAATGCGCAAGTAGTAACAAGTAAGATGCATCAGGATGGTCATTTTCATTTTTGGTGCACCTGTCCTAGACAGACCCAACCCCTGTGTTGAGCCTCCAAAGTCAGATGCACGTGATGCAAACAAACGTTCCTACTAGGGATCCGGCATGTGGCTTTGTTATACTAGGTTCAGAACCTGGGTGTTTGTTCTAGACCTGGCTTACCCGAGCGGACAGCTCGAGCCGAGGGGGTAGCGTACCGGGAATACAGAAGCTTCACCGGCTTAGCAACTTGTCCGAACCTCGTTCTAAATTGGGATTTGACACTATACAGAAAAGAAGTCGTACGAAGTACACCCTTCTTCATGATTTAGAAGACTCAGAGAGGAGATGGGTTTCGGCACAGTTTATACACAGTTCACGTAATATCAAAGCGGTAAAAGCAGCATTTAGCACATTAGGCTCAAACATGTAAAAATCAGATAAAACCAAATATAACAATTTATATGAGCTCGAATTTCTAACCCTGAACCAGTGGTTCTGGGTTAAGTCCCCAGCAGAGTCGCCAGAGCTGTCACACCTCCTTTTTCCGACCCCGCGAAGGGCGTAGGAGTTTTTGACAAATAAAAGAAAATCAAAACGGGATTTATTTATTTATTTCAGAGTCGCCACTTCGGAGATTTAGGGTGTCCCAAGTCACCAATTTTAATCCCGAATCGAGGAAAAGAATGACTCCATATTACAGTCTGCGTACCAGAAATCCAGATAAGGAATTCTGTTAACCCGGGAGAAGGTGTTAGGCATTCCCGAGTTCCGTGGTTCTAGCACGATCGCTCAACTGTTATATTCGGCTTGATTATCTGATTTTATACAAATATAAACTTATGTGCAAATTTTATCTTTTTACCGCTTTCATAATTGTTATTATTATTTTTACAAGAATGTGAACATCGTTTAAAAACATGTCTTTGGATTGCGTCACATAAAATGCACCCGCGATCCGGAACGTATTTTTATTCAATGTTTTAGGATTTGGATTTGGGTCGCATAAATGCGCACCCATGTTTAAGAATGTATTATTATTAAATCGTGCCTAAAGCGATTAGCATATTATTATTTATGGGTAAGACTGTGGAATTCACTAAACAGTCCATCCCGAATTCTAAATACTCAATTAAATATTTATTGAGGGCCCCGCAATTAGTGCATTTTATTGGGCGAGGCTCATCTCATTTTATTTTTAAAAGGACAGTCCTAAAATGCCTACATTTTTTATTGAAATTTGTCTCTACAAAATAAAGGAGAAATATCTTAATTTATTTACATGTTATTACCTAGTTACATTATACTAGGCATGTTCTCAGTTTGTCAAATTAAAAAAAAACATAGCAATTCTAATTTTAATCCTAGACCATTTATATGCTGAAATTAACCAATATTATTTAACTAAATAAATTTCTACCAACTTCCTACTAGATGACCTATTCGTTTGATTTTTTATTCAACGGAATTACTACACCATTTATTTATTTTTAGGCAATAGATGTAGATAGTTCATTTGTTAAGCTATCATCGAATGTTCCACTATATGTATTAAATATCTACATGATTCTGATTTTTTGCAAACTACATAATTTATACATACAAATAAAATTCAGAATATAATTAAATATAATTCAAAATTTCAACTCTTCATTTTTTCGTATTCATGCTTCATATTTCGGATTACAATAACCAGCGTGTCAGTTGTGTACCTGATATTGGAAGCAAAAGAAAATGAAGATGAGAATCAGCAGCAGCAGTAAAATCAGTACAACACAACAACAATAGCCCAACAACAGTAACAACCCAGTAACAGACCGATGGAGTAGTAATCCAAAAAAAACAAAAGCTTCAGCTTTTATGAAACAACAATCAATTCTGATTTCAAACAACAAAAGAGAGCAGAATATTTTTTTTAGTTTTTTTATTTTATTTGAAAGCTTAAATATTTTTCGGAATTTTTTATCTCTTAAATGTTCAGCCCTTTTCTCTCTTATTTTCAGATTTGTTTCTCTCTTTCTTTTTTTTTCTGTCTCCTCCCTCTGTGTTTCTGATTTCAAGACTTCTTATAACCCATCCCATAAATCTTTCCATTAATTAAAATCAACCCATTTTCTCTACCAAACTCACTCATCCCCATTACACTAAATAAATATATCAACCCCACCCCATTATATTTTGTTCCCCATGCTTCATTAAACAAATACAAGATTCCTCCCCACTAAATTTTCTCTTGTCCCCCCCTTTATATTAAACAATTATATCACAACCCACCCCATTTCATTTTGTCCTCCATGCTTCAAATAAACAATTACAAAATGTACAATTCCTAAACTACCCCTCCGACCCTATTGCAAATTGCTATTTTACCCTCGAAAGTACTATAAATTACCAAACTACCCATCAGCTATAACACATCAATTAATCAAACTTAACCAAAATATAGACAATATGATTAATTTCTAACAATGTTCAAACAACAAATTTCATGAACATGAATTCTTCAACATTTCAACAACAAAGCACATGAACATGATTTCAACAACATTTCAACAACAAATCACATGAACACAAATTGAACAACAAAGAACAACTAAAATTTGATTGAACAATATTTTAGCAACAAACAATCCTATTTTCGGATTCAACAACAACAACAAACAAGTATATTTAGATTTCTAACTTCAATCATATTGAACTTAAAATCAATTCTAACAACATTACAACCAACAATTCTTATATTAAACTTTAAACAAGAATATGAGACCAATTCAAGAAATAATCACAAATGGTAAACAAGAAATCAAACTATAAACATTTCGGATTCAAAATCAAACAAACATAATATGAACATGAATTAAATCTAAAAATAAAAACGACGGATTCAAATGACTAAAACCAACATACTTCCCTTATTACAACTAAATTCTTTTAGGCAAATGACAAAACAAAAACTAAGAAGAAACAATTATGAATTTAAACTTGAACTTAACAATATTAACAATTTCCGGGAAATATATCAAATACATGAAACAAATTGAAGAAACAATTAATTAAATTTCAATTTGAATCTAACAAATATTAAACTAACAAATATTCACTTAAACAATAATACAAACATGAAATAAACATGAAAACAACTAATTAATCTTTCATTTGAAATCTGAAAAATTAATTTAACAAACAACACATGAACATGAACTAAAAATTAATTCAAACGCTAAACAAAACAAACATTTGCCGATTTTAGATTCGAAAATATCAAAACAAAATACGGACAAAAATAAAACTCAAAAACTACTAACCGGACTGATACGAAGAGTGTATGGACTGATTCGACGAACCTCGGCCAAAGTTCGACCACGCGACGATGAACGAATTTAAGAAGCGAACCAAGCGGCGCCGAAGCAGTAGCAGCAGTTCGGCGCAGCGGAAGGGATGAAACAGGAGCAACTGGGGTGCGTTTGGCTTGCTTGTAGACGACGAAGTTCGGCGAGGCAGACGACGCCACTACGGCAGCCATGGATGGAGGTCGAGACTCGAGCCATGAACAACAACTACGAACAAACAGCAATGACACATCCATGGACGACGAGCTTGGAACAGATGCAGCTCGGCCATGGATTCAACAGCGACGAGTTGTTGTGTCGTTTGGATGGGGAATATGAAGGCAGTGACAGCGGTAGCAGCTTGCGCGAGCTTGCAGCTGAAAGCAGAAGAAGCGAGGTGGAGGAGGGCAGTGTTGACGACGGGGTTTGGACGATGAAGCAGCAGCTCGGAAGAAGGAGGAGAAGCAGCGGCGTCGGAGGGTTGTTTGGACGGGATTGTGGTCGTTTGGTCGACTGGTCCTGTGGGAATGGTGAAGACGCAGCAACGGGGAGGGGGGGGGGAAGTCGACGCAACAACGATGGTCGACGCAACAATGGCGGAGAAGATGACGAAGGTGAGGTCGAGGAAGAAGAAAGAGCAGCAGTGGCGTGAAGGGGAAACAAAAGGATCAGCCATGGATGGGTTCTTTTGAGCTTTTGGAGAAGAAGGAGCAAAAATGGGTGTGGGGGGCGGATAGTTAGTTTTAGGTTTTTAGGGTTTTTTGTTCTTTTTTGTTTTTTTTCTTTTGTGTTTAGACCAAAAAATGAAGAAAGGGGTTGGGTATTGGGTTAATGGGGCGGACCGGGTCGACCCGTGTGAAGTGGACTGGGTCGTGGACAATTGTTTGGGCCTGGGGTTGAAAATTGAAGAAGTGACCCAATCCGATTTTTATTTGTATTTTTGTTATCTTTTCTTCTTTTATTTTCTAAAACTAAATTATAAAAATACTTAAACTATTATTAAGAATTAAATTAAGTTATAAAAACGCAAATTAACTCCCAATAACAATTAACGCACAATTAAGTAATAATTAAGCATAAAATTGTATATTTGGACATTAAATGCTAAAAATGCAAACGATGCCTATTTTTGTAATTTTAATTTTTGTAAAACAAATTTAATTACTAACAATTGTAGAATTAAATCCTACATGCAAAATGCGACATATTTTTGTATTTTTATTAATTTAACAAATAAACAACGCACAGACAAATACAAATAATTATTCAAAATATCACAAAATTGCACACCAAAGAAAAATCATTTTATTTTCGAATTTTTGGGAGTAATTCTCATATTGGGCAAAAATCACGTGCTTACAATCAATGGTATGCCCCTTCATGCCGGAATGGTATGCACAGGTTTTGTTTGGGTTGACCCATTGGGAGGGGTTTTCGGGGTTTATGGCAGGGATAGGGGTGATGTAGCCAGTAGCTTTGAGTCTTTCATACAGCTGGTCGATAGGTTCGGCAATGGCGGTATATTGTTTGGGGGGTCTGTGGTCGAAGTTTGGTCGGAGTCTAAGAAAGTTTTGGCGGGTGGGAGGTGGTTGATAGTGAGAGGGTTGAGTATTGTAGGCTTGATAGACATGTACGAGTTGGGAATATCTGGGCGAAGTGGGTTGATATATGGGAGGTGGAGGTGATTGGTAAGTAGGTGGTGGTGTTTGGTAAAAGGGTGAGGGTGCTTGGTAATTTGGGGTAGGTTGATATGTGAGTGGAGGTATTGGATAGGTTTGGTATTCAATTGGGGATTTTGTTCTTTGTGCAACCATCACGGCGCTCACGTCCCTTTTCTTGGACGTGCCACCAGACTATAGAGCCTTGTTTGGCATGCAAAGCTGTAAAGTAAGTGACCATACCACTTTTGATACCTTCCTTGATCCTTTCCCCTAGCTTGATGATGTCGGAAAATTTCTAGCTTTCAATCAGCATTAACCTTTCATAGTACTGTGGGTTTTGAGCTCGAATGAAAAACCTGTTCATTTGTTCTTCTTCTAAAGCCAGTCTAACCTTAGCGACTTCTGATCTCCAACGAGTATCATACTCTCGAAATGTCTCCGAGGGTTTCTTCTTTAAGTTCTAGATGTAGAACACATCTGGTGCATTTTCCGCGTTGAACCTGAACCTGTCCATGAAATCGGACGCCATACTTACCCAATTTGACCACTTCTTAGGGTCTTGGTTGATGTACCAAGACAAAACATCTCCTTTCCGACTTCTCATAAAGAGTTTCATGCGAATCTTTTCATCCTTTCCTACTCCGACCAGCTTGTCGCAGTACGTCCTCAAATGGACTCTAGAATCCCCTGTGCCATCAAACATCTCGAACTTGGGAGCTTTGTATCCCTCAGGAAGTTCGACATCTGGATGAATGCAAAGGTCCTTGTAATTCAGTCCCGCAATCCCCTTGCATCCTTCGACACCCTGAACTCAGCTAGTCAGCTTCTTGAGTTCCGCGGCCAGATTCCTGATAAGAGAGTCACACTCCGGTGTGCTTGAAATAGGTTGAGTATAGTGTGATGTGGTTTCCACATAGATGGGGGTGTTGTGTGGATGATCCTTTGTGGAATTTAGTGGTTCAGAAATGAGCAGTGGGGTGTTGTCTGAAGTGTGGCATGTGTTGCAATAGTGATGGGGAGCGGGTTGGTTTTGTGGTTTCAGGATGCTTTGTGGAGGTGTGGGGTTTTGAGTGTTGGCAAAGTTGACATTTGGGGTAGTGAGGGAAAATGACAAATTCGCCAAGTTCCGAACTTGGTCCAGTTCTTCCTGAAACTTCAATAACTTCTGTTCGAGCTGGGAGGCACTTTCCTTGGAAACCTGAATACCCTGAGAAACCTCTACCCTTTCAAGTGAGTTCTCCTTTCTGATGTTTCTCAAATCTTCCATCTTTCCCTTGTTCTTGTTTCTGATAGGACTCAGAGGAGGAGGAGGTGGACGGCCCTTAGATCTTGTGGAGTATGATGACGATGCCAGAGTTCACGAACTAATCTTTGGGGAGGGGAATAAACAAAAGATAAAAACAAAAAGGTAGCAAGTTAGTGCAGTTAAGAGAAGAAAACGTTGCAATATTTAAACACATAGTGCAAGAATATAAATCGTGTCCTAATTTGGGAGCCTCATTGTGCACGAGGTAGGCCTAGCGACAAGTTGATTTGGAGAACTTATAATGCTAAATGCCTTATTTTATTGATAAAAATAAGACGAATTCCAAAACGATACTAAAATAGCAGAAAAATAAAATGTCACTAATGGCTGTTGGTCTTATTACATCCTTAAAGCAAAAGAAAGGACTTCTAGCTACTTGGTCCCAGAAGGACCTTCTACAGGTTGAATGCTTGCGTTAATCAGATCTTGCAGCTCGCGCAGATTTTCTAGTAAAAATGCCTTTGCCAGGGGTTCTCCTTTGCCTTCCTCAGCGTTCTGACAGTCGGTGGCTCTTTTCCTTATTTTCCCTTCCAACTCCAACAGACTACATTCCAGATATTCCAGCTTCTCACTAGCCCTGGTGACTCTCTCTTTTCATTCGTTGATTTGGTTACTTGATGGGAGGTTCCTCCACTAGGTCAGCAAGAGTGAGGGTATATTGATCATACCAAAGTCGGGAACTTTGTCATTCATTTTTGCAAAACAAAAGGGTGAGGTCCTTACCCAGCCGGACTCGAATATTTAAACCAATAATTAGCATAAGCAACATTTAGTTCTCCAAATAAATGCACAGAATATGGTAACGTCTGTTTGGGTTCCCAGGAAACCCAGTGGACTTTGGACAAGGCTATCTTAAAGAGTCAATATGTGGACAACATAACTGACTCGGCTATGTTTTGATAGTGATGCATGCACAATTGAACAGAGTAGGGTTTCTATAAGGTATTAGACTGGTACCCTTGAGCGGACAACTCAAGAGGGAAAGGCACGGAACCGTCGACTACACTGTTGATCGACTGGTTTTACCGCAAATACGCCTTTGCCAATTTTAGGGGGTAATGATATCGGAAGGGCGCAACCACTCATTATAAGCGTTGCTATGGTATTTTGTTTGGCATGAGTGGAATATGATGTTGAATATGCAGTTACAAATTGTCATGTGTTTGCACGTTCATAAAGTAATAATTACAATAATTTCTCATAATTACAACAGTATTAAAGGAAAGCAGTAAAGGAAAACATTAAAGAAACAATACAAGGAGCCAAGTCAGTTTCGTAAAGGAAGACATTAAATAAAGGCAATAAAGAAGCAGTAAAGTCACAAATAACATGAAATGGTAAAAGCCTAAAAGAAATATCCCCAGCAGAGTCGCCACGCTGTTGCGCCCCCATTTTCTCGCGAAATCGGGCTTGTGATATTTGGGAGGACAACTCGTTCCCTTTTGGGAATTGGGTTTTTGGAACTTGAAAAGTCGCCACCTAATGATTAAGTGCATTAGGACACTAAGAAGGGTTTGAGTTTGAAGAACCAGAGTTCGGGTAAGGGCTAGAAATTATCTCGAGGGGAAGGTGTTAGGCACCCCTCAAGATCCACTAGTGTGGTTCCCGTCCACGTTACAATTGTGACTTCACATAATCAAGTAAGCAATTAAGGGCGTCAAATAGAAGGGGATTTTACATATTATTGCAAGCAAATTGAAAGTTTGAAGAGAATAAAGAAAGCAGAAATTTTTCGGACAATAAAACAAGTTAAAAGAAAGGGGGGTCCTAGGTTTACAAACAATATAGATCACATCAATGCAATAGCCGGCAATCGCTCCTCTGAAGAGGGGTTGCACGTGGTATTAGCGTACCGGTCATCATATCCATATCTACCCCTCCCACCCCATTATGGTAGTAAAGCACAGAATGGTGTCGTTACTTATTGCACGCTAGTACACGCCCCAATCCTATCAGTCCCAGAGGCATTGGGACTACTAGTCCTAATGGGAAGGGAAATTTGGCTTTCCAGAGTTTTAAAAAGGATAAAATTCTAGGCGACAATCAAAACATTTAAGGCAGGTATATGGAGAACACATAACAGTTTAAAGGGCTCAAACAAGCCTCCTCATTTAAAGAGACAAATTGGCTAGCATGACTTACAAGTACTGGTTATGGTCTAAATTAAATTAAAGCGTAGGATAGGCTGATTCATCACATATTTCTCAGATGAGGAGTCCGAATTAGCCTTCCCTGGTTGTAATTTATCAAAGACTGATGTAGTTAATTAATTACCTAATGGTTTGCCTAAGTGAGACCTATAGACATGATATCTAACAGTGCTTACTCCGATTTTAAAGAAGTCTTACCGATTGGAGAAAACACATAAGTTCTGCGGATGTTAGACAACATTACTACTGATTTTAGACTTATAGATGAAATAAACGAATCAGATTCAACTGGTTACTCCTATAGGCATGATTTCTAGGCGTTGTTGATTTTAAGACGATTATAAAAATGTAGGAGTCCTATAGACATGGTATCTAGAATTTAGTTAATTATTGTTTTAACCTATAACCGTTTGCCTAATGACAGATAATAAAATGCAGAAGTGCCGAAGACCTATAGTCATGATTTCTATATGCAGAAGTGCAGAAACTTATAGGCAGGATTTCTATATGATATGCGAAAGTGCAGAAAACCTATAGACATGATCTCTATATATGCAGAGGTGCAGAAAAAACCTACAGAAAGGATTTCTATATGATATGAGGAAGTGCAGAAACTTATAGGCAAGATTTCTATATGATATGAGAAAGTGTAGAAATTATAGGCAATTTTTATATGACATACGTAAGTGCAGAGCTTGTAAATAGTAACGCCTATGAGCATGATGTCTACCCTTTGCATACATAAGTGACCCTCCCCTTTTCACTAGAACCCCATAAGTTATTACAACATATTACAAACCAGAATGAATTTAGAAAAGTAAAATTACATCAGAAATTAAGCTACAACCAAAGAGCCTAATTCAGACTCAAGGTCCAATAATATGAGGTGAACCGACTTCCAGGATTAGGTTTCCAAAGCTTTCTCTTATTTGGGATGTATCAAAGTTCCTCAAGAGCCTCAAATGGACTCTGGACAGTGCTTACAACCCAAATATATTGCAGAATTAAGAGCATAGTGCAGTGTGAAAATGCCAGCCCTCAGATTTCCAAGTTTAGAGGGAACTCATGGTCCCAAAGAAAGGCTCATAAGAGGGGAGGGAACTCAAGGTCCCAAAGCAAGGCTCATAAGAGGGGAGCAGAACTTAGAATCTAAGAGTATGTGTAAGTGCACAAGGGGGAATTGGGGCGAGCCATGGCAGGCTGGTGGTCATGCCCAGCAATCAGGAGTGCTGGCATACCCCTGACTAGCCTATTAGCCACATTTTGAGAGTTGGGATCCATTGAGGATTAGGTTCAGACCTAAGCAGCAATTTGGATGCTGTCAGGCCATGAACCTTAACTCAAAAACATAGAAGGGGGTGGGAGTATAGGGGGTTCATAACAAACAATAGATGCAAAGAGAGGGTCACATTCTCAATACAGAACACGAACAACAAAGTAGACAAGAGTGTAGCAACTGTAAAATAAACACATAGGGATGGTGCTGAAATCGAAATTAAGGCATACCAGTTTCAGGGAAACAAATAAGTGAAAGTTGAAGTCTTGTAAACCAAATTGCAAGCAAACAATACAAAAGATCTCAGAAGAGAGTAGAGTATTGAAAGAGTATTATAATTAAGAGGTGTGTGTGTAAAGTGTTGAATTCGAAGTGTTGAACTGAAGGTTCAAGGTGTCCAAGTGCAGAAGGGTCGTGCCCCTTTTATAGTGTAGAATACAAGTAAGAAAAGGTAAGGGAATAGTTTGCAATCAATCACACAGAATCTCCCTTCAGTTAAGGGATTCTGATTTCAAACGGGTAGAAGACAATTAAGGAAAGAATTGGATTAAATTTTTTTTCAAAGTAACACAAGAAGGGAAAATGCATAGAAACTATTTAAGGAAAGAGTTTGATAGCCACACAGTTTGTGCAAATAAGGAAAGACAATCAATCATCAGCCAGTAAAAATCAGAAATTGAGTTTTGGTATGAATGAATCCAATCAAAAAAGGTGAAGAAAGGTTTAATTAAAGAAAATTAGTATCAATCAATCGAACCTCATTAAAAGGAATTATGAATCAATCATAAATTGGCAAAATCTCTTTTGAAGGAAGAATTCCCCATATATAAAGCATACAGACATGTCAAACAAGAAAGAACTGTCATGCTAATTAGAAAAGAGCCTAACATATAAAGGTTCAGAATCATAAGCAAAGGGATACAAGTCTAGTTTGTAGACTCATAATGAGTCTGGGAGTCCAGGGTCCCAAAGTAGAACCCTAACCCAAACACAAAATCAAACTTGCCAAAGAAAACCCCAAATCCTAAGGCTTCCACTTGAATCAGACACAGAGGTGAGAAGGCAAGCCATTGAAACAGACTCAGAGGTTTCTTTCAGAGGCTCATGAGAACCAACATACATGATAGCAGGTTTGAAACAACAGAGTGAAAAAAGTTGACTTAAAGAGCATAAAGAACACGTTTAAGAAAAGTCGGAACTTAAGCAAGTTCAGGAGAGGAGAAGGGTGATATAAGCTTAAGAAATAGTAATAATACATGCTTGGAACCCCAACAAGAGTCCAGTAAAACAAACAAAGTTAAAGAACTCAGCAAAAAACACATACAGTAAGAGAATACTGGAAAGTATAGCAAAGAACATGTAGGAAAACATAACAAATATTAACATGCGAGCCTACTCTAGAGGCACGATAGAGTACAAAGGTACAGAAGTGTCATGTATAGCAGAAAGAAAGGTAGAAAACAACACATGCGTGGTAAAACATAGTATATGCAAACACACATAAAGAAAAGAAAAAGGAAGAATCTGAAAGACGTTTTGAAATCCTTTCGAAAACCCTAAATCAAAGACAAACGATTTTGAAAAGAACACTTAGGGAAAACACTTTAAAAATCAAGTACATCACAAATACAACATAGATCTAAGAAAATACACAGAGAAAAACCTCGAATAGCTTAGGGTTACGGCGAAACCCTAGAAATGAGAAAGGCTCGGAAGAAAGTCCGATCTTGAGCTGGATGAGTTAGAATCAGGCTCCTAATGCTTGAATATGCCGGAGCATGGCCGAAGAAGCCATAGAACTGTAGATTTGAGAGGATCTGAAGGAGAACTATCGGGGTCAGGCCTCGAAGCTTCGAACAACCATGGTTTGATGGTGGAGGGGGGGTGAGTACCAACCATCCATGGCCTGAGAAGCCATAAATTCCGGTGAAAGGCGATTGAAAAGGGGTAGGAGGAGGCTAGGGTTCTAAAGAGTTTTGAGAGAGTTTTAGAGAGTTTTAGAGTTCATAGGCGGCTGAAAGGTGGAAAATGAAGGATTAGGGTAGGTCATTTGAGTTTAATTATGGAAGGGTGAATTATGGCCATTGATCTGTATGATCAACGACCTAGATCTAAGAGGGTAGGTGGGAACCGGGTAGGGCCGTTTTGATTGGGTTATGGGTTGGGTCAAATAAAAAATGGGCCGGTCCGGTTGGGGTTAGGATTGGGTCAATTTAAGTGCTAAAATTGAAATGAAATGGGGTTGTAATTGAAATAAAATGGGGCTAAATGTTAAATAGCCAGTTTTTCCTTTTATTTTATAAAAAATAGTAAAAATAATTTTAAAAGCAAATTAAAAGTACTGATCCAATTAATAATATATAAATATCAATTTTAAAATACTGGAACCAATTTTACAATTATAAAATGCTATTAATCTTAAAGTAGGCTAGAATTGCAATTATATGCAATTTATTATTTTAAATACCAAATAAATTTGTAAAAATGTACAAAAAATTATATTAACTATATTTTGGTATAAATATGGGAATAAAATAAATTATTCACCAAAATTGATGATTTTGGGAATATGTATGGATTTTGTAATGCTAAAATGGATAGTAAATTGATTTTAAAAACTCTTCAAAAGATTGGAAAAATACTAAAACACTTGGGTATGCTTATGTATGCATATATATGCTATTTTGAAAGTATTTTGTATATAAAAATACTTAGGGAAAAATTGGGTATCAATAGTGACAAGTTGGTATCAGAGTTCTAGGTTACATAGGTCTCACAACTCACGGACAAGCTTAGTAGAGTCTGAGGGATCGGTACGGAGACGTCTGTACTTATCCCCCAAAGGCTATAGAGTTAGGAAAATTTCACACTTGTTATTTCTTGTCGTGCGGATTTGTTCCTCAAATGCTAATTGGATTTCTACTCTGTTCTATTGCAGATGGCGAGAACACGCGCTTCCTCATCTACCGCTCAACAGCCCGAGCCCCCAGCAGCAACTTCCACTAGGGGTAGAGGGCAAGGCCGAGGCCGTGCTAGGTGCCGAGGTAGGGTCAGAGATCAGCCTCGAGCAGTAGCACCAGTGGCAAAGCCTCAAGTTAATTTTGAGGAGGAGGTTCCGGCCCCAGCAGTTCCGGTGGGCCCAGCTCAGGTCCCAGAGGAGTTCATTGCCACCCCAGTTCTTCAGGACGCTCTGGTCCGATTGGTGGGCCTCATGGAGAGTGTCACCTGAGCGGGTTTGCTTCCCGTAGCACCAACCACTTCTCAGGCTGGAGGAGGGGCTCAGACTCCTGCTACGCGTACTCCAGAGCAGGTAGCTCCCCAGGTTCAGGTTCCAGTGGTTCCACAAGCTATGGTAGTTCAGCCGGGAGTAGTAGCTCAGATCGGAGATGGAGCGGCTATGTCCGCTGATGCTTTGTGGAGGCTAGATAGGTTCACCAAGCTCTTCACTTCTACATTCAGCGGTGCATCAACTGAGGATCCCTAGGATTATCTGGATAGTTGTCACGAGGTTCTTCGGAACATGGGGATCGTTGAGACCAATGAAGTTGATTTTGCTACCTTTCATCTATCTGGATCCGCGAAGACTTGGTGGAGGGATTATTGCCTAACTAGACCAGCCGGTTCGCCATCTTTGACTTGGGAACAGTTCACAGCATTATTTTTGGAGAAGTTTCTCCCCGTGACTTAGAGAGGCCTTTCGGAGGCAGTTTGAGTGCCTATAGCAGGGTTCCATGACAGTCACCCAGTATAAGACCAGGTTCATCGATCTAGCTCGCCATGCTCTTGTCATACTTCCCACCGAGAGAGAGAGGGTGAGGAGGTTTATTGATGGTCTTATTCAGCAGATTCGTCTTCAGATGGACAAGGAGGTCGGGAGTGAGATCACTTTCTAGGAAGCGGCCAATTTGGCCTGCAGAGTTGAGATGGTTCTGTCACAGGGAGGTGGTCATGGGTCGGATAAGAGGCCTCATCATTCAGGCAGATTCAATGGTACCTCGTCTAGGGGTAGAGATTCATATGGTAGAGGCCATCCTCCTAGGCCCTTTCAGTCAGCTCTCCAAGTCTCTCATGGTACTTCAGGTGGTCGTGGTTCTCAGACGCACTATTCTGATCAGCAGCCTTACAGTGCACCACTAGCTCCCATCAGTGCACCGCCGCTTCAGAGTTTCTGAGGTGGTCATTCAGGTCAACAGGGCCAGCAGTTTCAGCAGCCGAGGGCTTGTTACACTTGTGGTGATCCCGGTCACATTGCCAGGTTTTGCCCTCGAGCACCAGGTAGCTCTCAGAATCAGGGTTCTCGTGCTATGGTACAGGCACCAGGCGTCCCACAGTCCACCCAGCCAGTTAGAAGTGGGGGTAGAGGTGCTAGAGGTAGAGGTAGATGTCCTAGAGGTGGAGCTCAGGCCGCCAGAGGTGGAGGCCAGCCAACAGCAGGTTGTCCCAGAGAGGTAGTTCAGGGTCGTGGGGCACAACCCCGATGTTACGCCCTTCCAGCTAGGCCGGAGGCTGAGGCTTCATATGCAGTCATTACAGGTACCATTCTGGTTTGTGATAGAGATGCTTCAATGCTATTTGATCCAGGGTCTACGTATTCGTATGTGTCATCTTATTTTGCACCGCACCTGGTCATGCCTAGTGATTTATTGAGTATTCCTGTTTATGTGCCTACACCGGTGGGTGATTCTATTATGGTCGATCAAGTTCATCATTCTTGTATTGTGGTAATTGGGGGTCTTGAGACCCGTGTTGATTTATTGTTGTTAGACATGGTCGACTTCGATGTTATATTGGGGATGGACTGGTTATCCCCGTACCACGCCATCTTGGACTGTCATGCCAAGACCGTGAGCTTAGCCTTACAGGATTTGCCCCGTTTAGAGTGGAGGGGGACTCCTGGTCATTCTACCCGCAGTGTTATCTCGTACGTGAAGGCTCAGCGTATGATGGAGAAGGGGTGTTTGGCCTATTTTGCTTATGTTCGCGATTCCAATGATGAGGTTCCCTCTATTGATTCGGTGCTCGTGGTTCGTGAGTTTCCTGATGTTTTCCCTTAAGACTTGCCGGGTATGCCACCCGACAGGGATATTGATTTCTGCATCGATTTGGTTCTAGGCACTCAGCCTATTTCTATTCTGCCATATCGCATGGCCCCGCCAGAGTTGAAAGAGTTGAAGGAGCAGTTGCAAGACTTGCTTGAGAAGGGTTTCATTAGACCCAACATTTCGCCTTGGGGTGCGCCGGTGTTGTTTGTTAAGAAAAAGGATGGTTCGATGAGAATGTGCATTGATTACCGGCAGTTGAACAAGGTCACCATCAAGAATAAGTATCCACTGCCGAAGATTGATGATTTGTTCGATCAGCTTCAGGGTGCCAAGGTATTTTCAAAGATAGACTTGAGATCTGGCTATCATCAGTTGAGGATTAGGGCATCCAATGTCCCTAAGACAACTTTTCGCACTCGGTGTAGGCATTACGAGTTCTTGGTCATGTTATTTGGGTTGACAAATGCCCCAAAAGCGTTTATGGATTTGATGAACTGAGTGTTCAGGCCTTATCTGGACTCGTTCATGATAGTCTTCATTGATGATATTCTAGTATATTCCCGCAGCCAGGAAGAGCACGAGCTGCATCTCAGAGTGGTTCTTCAAACTCTGAAGGATAGCCAGCTATATGTGAAGTTCTCGAAGTGTGAGTTCTAGTTGAGTTCAGTTGCATTCCTGGGTCATGTCGTATCAGTAGAGGGTATTCAGGTTGACTCGAAGAAGATTAAAGCAGTCAAGAACTGGCCTAGACCAGCATCAGCTACAGATATTCGGAGTTTCTTGGGATTGGCTGGCTACTATCGTCAGTTCGTGGAGGAGTTCTTATCTATCACAGCCTCGATAACCAGGTTGACTCAGAAGGGTACCCAGTTCAGATGGTCGGACGAGTGTGAGGCGAGCTTTCAGAGGCTCAAGACATCTCTGACTACAGCACCGGTGTTAGTATTGCCCACGGGTTCAGGGCCTTACACAGTCTATTGTGATGCTTCCCGTATTGGGCTTGGTGCAGTGTTGATGCAGGATGGCAAGGTCATTGCCTATGCTTCAAGGCAGTTGAAGATTCATGAGAAGAACTATCCGATTCATGATTTGGAGTTGGCAGCCATTGTTCACGCATTGAAGATCTGGAGGCATTATCTGTATGGCGTGGCATGTGAGATGTTCACTGATCACAAGAGTCTTCAGTATTTGTTCAAGCAAAAGGAGTTGAATTTAAGGTAGAGGAGGTGGTTGGAGTTGTTGAAGGATTATGACATCACTATCTTATATCACCCGGGAAAGGCCAATGTGGTGGCCGATGCTTTGAGTAGAAAGTTAGCCAGTATAGGTAGTCTTGCTTATATCCCAGTGGGTGAGAGACCACTTGCTTTGGATGTTCAGGACTTAGCCAATCGATTCGTGAGGTTGGATATTTCTGAGCCTAGTCGGGTATTAGCTTGCACGGTCGCTCGTTCTTTGTTATTGGAGCGTATCCGCGATCGGCAGTTTGATGATCCCCATTTATGTGTCCTTAGAGACATGGTGCAGCGTGGAGGTGCCAAGCAGGTTACCTTAGATGCTGATGGAGTTTTGAGATTGCAGGGTCGAGTTTGTGTACCTAATGTGGATGAGCTTCGAGAGTTGATTTTAGAGGAGGCCCATAGTTCCCGATACTCTATTCATTCGGGCACCGCGAAGATGTATCAAGATTTGCGGCAGCATTATTGGTGGCGTAGAATGAAGAAAGATATTGTGGCATATGTGGCACGGTGTTTGAATTGTCAGCAGGTTAAGTACGAGCATCAGAGGCCTGGTGGTTTATTTTAGAGGATTGAGCTTCCCGAGTGGAAGTGGGAGCGGATCACTATGGACTTCATTACTGAAATTTCGCTGACTCGGAAGAAGTTCGATGCAGTTTGGGTCATTGTTGATAGGCTGACCAAGTCAGCGCATTTTATTCCTGTGGAAGTATCCTATTCATCCGAGAGGTTAGCTGAGATCTATATCCGGGAGATTGTTCGCCCTCATGGTGTGCCGGTATCTATCATTTTGGACCGAGGTACGTAGTTTACCTCGTGTTTCTGGAGAGCAGTTCAGCGAGAGTTAGGCACCCAGGTTGAGTTGAATACATCATTTCATCCTCAGACGGACGGGCAGTCCGAGCGGACTATTCAGATATTAGAGGATATGCTCCGAGCTTGTGTCATTGACTTTGGAGGTTCGTGGGATTAGTTTTTGCCTTTAGCGGAGTTTGCCTATAACAACAATTACCAGTCGAGTATCCAGATGGCTCCTTATGAGGCTTTATATGGTAGGCGGTGTCGATCACCGGTTGGATGGTTTAAACCGGGACAGGCTCGGTTGTTGGGTACGGATCTGGTTCAGGAGGCCTTGGACAAGGTCAGGATCATTCAGGATAGACTGAGTACATCCCAGTCCAGGCAAAAGAGCTATGCTGATCGCAATGTTCGAGATGTGACTTTTATGGTTGGTGAGCGGGTATTGCTCCGAGTGTCGCCTATGAAGGGCGTGATGAGATTTGGGAAGAAAGGCAAGCTTAGCCCTAGGTTCATTGGTCCGTTTGAGATTCTTGATCAAGTGGGAGAGGTGGCTTATCGACTTGCGTTGCCGCCGAGCTTATCAACCGTGTATCCAGTTTTTCATGTGTCCATGCTTCGGAGGTATCACGACGATCTATTCCACGTGTTAGATCTCAGCACTGTCCAGTTGGACAAGGACTTGTCCTATGAGGAGGAGCCGATAGCTATTCTAGACCGGCAAGTTCGTCAGTTGAGATCCAAGAGTTTTCCTTCTGTTCTTGTTCAGTGGAGAGGTCAGCCTCCTGAGGCATCGACCTGGGAGTCCGAGTCCGATATACGGAGCCGTTATCCTCATTTATTCCCCGACTTAGGTACTTCCTTCTTCTGTCCGTTCGAGGACGAACGATTGTTTTAGAGGTGGAGAATGTGACGACCCAAAGGGTTATCACCTGTTTTCTTACCCATTATGTGCTTCTGAGGTCTTGAAAACCTCATTTAGAGTCACTTCGATTTGTGTGCGTAGTCCGGGCACGTAGCCGGAAAGCTTAAATATGAAATTTTGTGAAAATGCTAAGTTTTGATGTTAAAATGAATAAATTTGACTTCGGTCAATATTTTGGGTAAACGGACCCGGACCCATGATTTGACGGTCCCGGAAGCTCCGTAGGAAAATATGGGACTTGGGTGTATGCCCAGAATCGAATTCCGAGGTCCCAAGCCCGAGAAATGAATTTTCGAGTAAAATTGTTTTCCTGAAATTGTCAAGGAAAATTGAAATGAAAATTGATTAGAACGTGTTGATATCGGGCTCGTATTTTGGTTCCGGCGCCCGGTACAGGTCTTATATGTGATTTAAGAAGTTTCTGTAAAGTTTGGTTAAAATTGGACATCGTTAAACGTGTTTCGGATTTGAAATCTTAAATTTGAACTTGATGAAGTTTTTGGAAAAACTCTTGATTTTGAGGTTTGATTCATTGTTTTTGAGGTTAGTTTGGCGATTTGATCGCACGGATAAGTTCGTATGATGTTGATTGAGTTAGTGCATGTGTTTGGTTAGGAGCCTCGAGGGCTCGGGAGTGTTTCAGAATGGTTTTAGCCTTGTAAAAGTTGCAGGTTCAGGAAGTTCCAGGTCTCTGAACCCTTTAGTGTGGTCCGCGAGAAATCGCGTGCGACCGCGGAAGGGCCAGCGCGGGCGCGGTCGCCTTTGTGTGGGGCGCGGTGGAGGCTGTGCGGCCGTAGTTGCCTTTGTGTGGTCCGCACAGGGTGCTGAACTGCAGGTCTTCAGGGAGGCCTGTGCGGCCGCAGTCCGTTTAATGTGGTCTGCGGTGAGGGCTCCGCAGCCGCGGTCCTTTTTTATGCGGTCCGCGGTGAGGGTCTGAGAGGGGCATAAATAGACGGGATTTTTAGTTATTTTTCACTTTTCAAAACCCCAAAAACAATAGAGGCGGTTTTTCAAACAACCTTTCTTCTCCAAATCAATTGTAAGTCATTTTAACTAGTTTTCTTCAATCATTAACATCTTTTAACATGGTTTCAACTTAAAATCAAAGATTTTCATGGGAGAACTTGGGTGTTTTGGGTAGAACCTAGGTTTTCAAAAATTGGGGATTTGGACCTCAATTTGAGGTCCAATTTCAAAACAATTATACATTTGGATTCATGGGGAAATGGGTAATCGGGTTTTGGTCCGAACCTCGGGTTTCGACCATGTGGGCCTGGGGGTGATTTTTGACCTTTTGGGTAAAACTTTGGGAAAACTCATTTGCATGCATTGGGGTTGATTCATTTAGTACTTATTGATGTAATTAAGTAACTTGTGACTAGATTCGAGCGGATTGGTGGTGGAATCAAGGGGTAAAGCTATAATTGAGGCTTGAGTGGTATTCAAAGCTTCGAGGTAAGTGTTTGGTATAACCTTAGCTTGAGAGATTAGGAGTTGAGTCTTATTTGCTACATGCTAATTGTCGAGTACGACATATAGGCATGGTGACGAGTATCTATACGTTGGTGTCTAGCATGACCGTGAGTCTTCATAGTGCAGATATTCTGATCTTGTTGTATCTTTCCTGCCTAAATGATGATTTCTATATGTTGTAAAAAGCATGTGAAATAAATTGTGATCTTTGAACTTCTAGAAGCATTGGTTCGAGTGGTAATACGAATTGTGAAAGTATATGAGATAAATGAAACCCTCTGGAGCATTGGCTCAAGTGGTAAAGTGAGTTATAAAGTAAGAAGTGAAAGAAAGAGAAAGAGTTATTGAATTGTTCCCTTGCCGGGACTTAGCTTTTTAATTGTATTCCCTTGCCGGGATTTCAATTATTATTATTTGTTTAATCCCTTCCCCTTGTTTATGATTGTTGTTTGGGTGAGGAAGAGCGATAAAACACGAAGGGTGATGTCGTGCATTGTTTGCTATTATGAGGAAAGAGTGTAAATCACGAAGGGTGATGCCTTGCCGTACGATGTACCATTCCGTACTGATATTTATTGATTATATGGTAAGGAAAGAATGTAAATCACGAAGGGTGATGCCGTGCCGTATGATGTACCATTCCGTACTGATATTTATTGATTGTATGGTGAGGAAAGAGTGTAAAGCACGAAGGGTGATGTTGTGCCGCACTTTGTACTATTCCGTGCCGATTTTATTGATTATATGGTGAGGAAAGAGAGTAAAAGCACGAAGGGTGATACCGTGCAAATTGTTGATTTATGCTTCCTTGTTGATATTCTAGTTATGTTGTTTCCTTCCTTATTTGATGCCTTTCTATTCGGAACTATATTCACCCCCACAGCATGTTTCCCCTACCCGCATTGACTGGTTATTCATGTATTTTTTTTCCGCTGTATATATATATATATATGAACTGCCCAGGTTTATTTGGAGTCTGGTCCTAGCCTCATCACTACTTCGCCGAGGTTAGGCTGGACACTTACCAACACATGAGATTGGTTGTGCTGATACTACACTCTGTGATTTTTTGCACAGATCCAGGTCTTGGACAGCAACAGTAGCGCGGGAGCCAGCCTTCAGTCCAGTGAGGCACCGAGGTAGCCTTACAGGCGTCCGCAGGCCCGACGTCTCCTCTATCTTTTATTTCAGTCTGTTATCTCATGTTTTCGAGACAAACAGTTTATATTTTTCTTTCAAACGATTGTATTTAGTACTCTTAGAAGTTCGTGAGTAATGTGACACCATTTCTTGGGTAGAGACATATGTTGATTTCCGTATT
This sequence comes from Nicotiana tabacum, assembly GCF_000715075.1. Taxonomy (NCBI): domain Eukaryota; kingdom Viridiplantae; phylum Streptophyta; class Magnoliopsida; order Solanales; family Solanaceae; genus Nicotiana; species Nicotiana tabacum. The sequence goes on along the minus strand of NC_134099.1, from coordinate 141,050,963 downwards.
ATTGTTCAGTTTCTTTAATTTACGTCTTCCGCAAATCTATTTAAATCTGTTGTTTCCATGATATTACTGATAATTGTCAAAAGAAGTAATTTGTTGATGAAGTAGCAGTTAAGAATTGGCTTGCCTAGCTCACATTAGTAGGCGCCATCACGACTCCCGAGGGTGGAAAATCTAGGTCGTGACAATAAATCATATGATAAAGTCCCGAGGGAGGTCCTGTGGAGGTATTTGGAGGTTAGCGGCATTCCCGGTCACATACATTAGGGTGATTATATGTATGGTGATGCTAAGACTCGGGTGAGAACTGTGGGTGGTGACTCAGAGCATTTCCCTGTGGAGATGGGGTTGCACCAGGGATCGGCTCTTAGCCCATTTTTATTTTCATTGGCGATAGATGTACTGTCGCGACAAATCCAAGGGGAGGTGCCTTGGTGAATGCTATTTGCCGATGATATAGTGTTGATTGACGAGACGCGAAGCGGAGTTAACACGAGGTTGGAGGTTTGGAAACAGAGGAGTCTAAAGGTTTCAAACTGAGTAGAACCAAGACAGAATACTTTTTCTTGCAAATTCAGTGATGAGACCCATGATGCAGACGTAGAGGTTAAGATTGATGCTCAAGTTATCCCTAAGAGAGCGAGTTTTAAGTATCTCAGGTCTATTATCCAGGGTGACGAGGAGATTGACGAAAATGTCGCACATCGCATTAGCGCGGGATGGATGAAGTGGAGGCTCGCTTCTAGTATTTTATGTGATAAGAATGTGTCGCCACAACTTAAGTGTAAGTTTTATCGAGTGGTGGTCCGACCGGCTATGCTTTATGGGGCTGAGTGTTGGCCAGTCAAGAACTCCCACGTGTAGAAGATGAAAGTAGCAGAGATGAGAATATTGAGATGGATGTGCGGGTGTACTAGGAGAGATATGATTAAGAATGAAACTATCCGGGACAGAGTGGGAGTAGCCTCCGTGGAGGACAAGATACGAGAGTCGAGGCTGAGATGATTCAGACACGTTAAAAGAAGAAGCATTGATGCTCCTGTCAGGAGGTGTGAGAGGTTGGCCATGGAGAGTTTTAGAAGAGGTCTAGGAAGGCCTAAGAAGTACTGGGGAGAGGTGATTAGACAGGACATAGCACTGCTTCAGCTCACTGAGGACATGACTCTTGATAGGAGGGTGTGGAAGTTGAGGATTGAGGTAGAAGGTTAGTAGGTAGTTTTTAGCGTTCACCGATAGTCTTAGTAGCATGGATGCCTCCTCATAGTCTTAGATTTTTATTACGTTATGTGGTTTTGTTCGTCTCAGGTATTGTATTCCCCGTTCAGGGGCGGCCCTTCAATAAAGCAAGTAAAGCAACTGCTTTAGGCCCCATATTTTTGAGGGCCACATTTTTTATTACACCTATTAAACTATGTATAACATTTAAAAAAAGTTCTGTAAAGTGAAAAGTTTGATTTTTTTACCAAAAAAATTGCACTTGAAATGAATATCGAGCTCGAATTTCGTAAGAAACGCGTGGTATAACAATTTGATGCGATTGTTGATAATAAAATCTCAAAATCCTTCAAAGAGTACTTTAGAGTTGATTACTTTTATACATAGTAGACAAGGTTATTTTTTCACTTCAAAATAGATTTGAACAATTCGCAACATATGAAAATATTTTTGGTTTTCTATTTGGCCGTAAAAACTAAGATCACTAGACATTGAAAATTTGAAAAAAAAAATATTGCCTTAATCTTGAATGTTCCTTAAAGCATAATAATCAATTCGTATTTAATGGTTTAGATTTATTTCCTGATAAAAGTATTAAGGAATATAGTACAATTAGAAAATAACAGTTTAATATCTTCACTTAATAAAATAAAAAAGATTTAATTCTTTTCCAAATGCCTAAATTGCTTATGGAATAATGTTAATAACTCATGTTACCATTGCTTCAGCGGAAAGAAGTTTTCAAAATTAAAATTAATGAAATCTTAGCTAAGATGTCATAAGAAAGGTTAAATGGATTAGCTATATTATCAATTGAGAAATATTTATTAGGAGTTATTGATTATAAGAAAATTATTAATAACTTTGTATCTAAGAAAAGCTAAAAAAATAGACTTCAAATAAATAATTTAAAAAAATTTAAAAATTAAGGCCTCTCATAAAGTTTAGCTTTAGGCCACAAAATTCGTCGGGCCGCCCCTGTCCATGTTGTTATTATTTGGTACTACTTATCCTTTATCTCTCCCTTTTTCTTGTCTCTTCTTTCTCCCTTTTTTGCTTTCCTTTTCTTCTTCTTGCCCTTCCTAAGTTGAGGTTCTATTGGAAACAACCTCTCTACCTGCATTATTAGGGTAAGGTTTGGGTACAGACTACCCTCCCCAAACCCCACCTGTTTGGATCATACTGGATTTGTTGTTGTTGTTATTGTTGTTGTAAATGCAAAGAAAAGTGCATCACATAAATTAGAACATACTAGGAAATACCATAATAAATTAATGAAACAAAAATCTGTTAGGACAAGTTAAATTATACTTGTAGCTACTGCTTGTTTGGATGGTTGTTACATGTCGTTTCATAATGTATCGTATTGTATTGTACTGCATTGTATTATATTATTTGATAAACACAATATTTGGATAGATTGTATTGTTTGCCGTCGTTTCATAATGTCACACACCAACAACATAAAGATTGAACTTGCAATATTACGAAGAAAAAATAGAAGCGAAATAGAATTATTGTATAAAAAATATGATAAAAGATAAAATATGATTATTTAATATTAAAGAAAGGCAAGATGAGAGGGAAAATGATGCTCTCGTTGTTGATGTGCTTTCTAATGGTGATTTTCTTGGGTTAGCTAATATGATTATATTTGATATACCTGAAATTAAATATTGTCCTACATCTATATGCCAAAAGGTTCTGATTTGTTATTTTTTTTAATACTTTCGACTAACTTGTATTTCTTTCTTATTGTAAAAAAATAATTGAAACAATAGGACTGCTCCAGCTCCAGTTGTGGGTTGGCCTCCAATTCGTTCATTTAGGAAGAATTTTGCAAGTACCAGCATTACTAAACCTGTACCTGAGTCACAAAATCTGGTCCTAAGTAAAGCTGCTATCGAAAAACCCAAAGAAATAGGGCAGAATGGGTTGTTTGTTAAGATCAATATGGATGGAATTCCAACTGGAAGAAAAGTTGATCTCAAAACTTATGACAGCTACGAAAAGCTCTCTTTCGCCGTTGATGAACTCTTTAGAGGCTTACTTAGAGATAAATTATAAAATCTTACTGGTTATCTTGCCTCTTGAGGAAATTTTTAATAACAGAATGTTGGTTTTGTAAGGCTTTAAAAAGGGATGGACGTTTCAGTCTAATAGTTGCAAGCTTTATTGTATATTAATGAATTTTGTTAACTCCACCTCATAAAAATGAAAAGATATGATGATTTTGAATAGAGAATATAGTCAAATTTGTCCTAGTATCCAAAATTGGAAGGGAATCTTTGGCTTAACTGGTAAAGTTATTGCCATGTGACTAGGAGGACATGGGTTCGAGCCGTGAAAACAACGTCTTGCAGAAATGCAGGGTAAGACTGTGTACAACACACCCTTGTGGTTCGACACTTCCCTGAACCCTTCGTCTAGCGGGAGCTTAGTGCACCGGCCGCCAGACTGCCCTTTAATATCCAAAATTGGGCAACTTTGCCCTCCTTACACTCAGGAATAAGTCTCTAATTTGCCCTTCATCTCTAATAGAGCTCTAAATTGAGGATAATTATAAACAATAATCAAAAGTTGAGGTAAGTTTGGACCTTATTTTCACAAAAAAGGTGACACGTGAATCCATCCATTTCACCTAGGAGCTCCATTAATAGCAATAGCAATTTTTCTCATATTTGCTAACTGCAAGAGTATGAATAGACTAAAAGTTAACTAAATGCAATATTGAACAATTTCAAATGGTATAGGGACAAATATTGACCTTTTTCCGTTAGAATATAAATTATAAAGTGGCTCGCTTAATTTATTTGCTTGTCTGTTGTTCTTATAGCTCTAACTGAATTTGGTGATGGAAATCAGAACAAGGAAGAGGAAGGAAAGCCGATAACTGGTTTAGTAGATGGGAGTGGCGAATATACCCTTGTTTATGAGGATAATGATGGTGACAAGATGCTTGTTGGAGATGTCCCTTGGCAGTGAGCATCTTATAAACTCCATGGATATGATGCTCTTATTACTTATCTTGTTCTTTCTAATACATGATGCCCTGATCACTTATTCTAAAACTAGATCTTAATGCTTTATATAAAGGGAAAATAACAATATACTAGCCTCCTTATCTTATTTTATCTTTACTGTACCAGCATTTATAGTCTCTTTATTTAAGTACTTAGGCCGATAATTGTACTCCTTTTAACTGTATATATCATGTTTTAATCAGTGTCTGATACACCTGGCACGAAACGCGTGTTTTTGGAGCAAAGAGTTGCTTTACATCAAACTGTTGAACTCAATTGTTGGAATTCTAATGCCGCATTCAATTATAGTAGACCGCTTGGTCGGAAAATTTTACTATATAGATATATATTGAAAAAAACCAAACTATAATATAAAATATAAATAACGTTTATGTCATAAAGTAGCGTCGGGCGTAGCGGTCGGGCTTCATTTTTCTTGCTTGATGTCTGGGGATCGACCTCTGCAGTAGACATTATTTGATTTCAAAATGCATGGTCCTTTTGAAAAACTAGAATTTATAGTGAATTGAACCCTCAATTTCATCAGAAAAGTTAATCAATTAAACCTGACATTCACATTCTATAAGTGATTAAAAAATATATATTTGAATGCATAGAGGAAGTTATATATATTTGAATGCATAGAGGAAGTTATTTAAGCATATATAATGTAATCTGGAATCATAATTTTTAAAAAGATTATTCTATTTTTGTGATTTTTTAATTTTTTAAGCAAGCTTCTTTGTTGTCGTCATTCTAAACTTCTCATCTCTTTCGCTATTTGTCCCACACTTTACTCATTTCCTTAAATATCGACATCACTTACTAAAATTTCTGTGTACGCCCCTGGTTAGGAACAATATGAATCTTATCAAACTATAAATGCATTGTGATTTAAATAGGAGTTGGTTCGACAATGATTTTTAAATTAGAGTGCTGCTATTCGGCCACACTCATAATGGCCCAACGATGACCACACCCATGATATACCCTTAAAACCCTTGATTTCATATTTGGCTTAATAGCCATTATTTCCCTCCAAAATATTTCCCTCCCAAACAAACTAATAACTAATGATTATCCCAAAACATTTATCCCATAAAATGCACTTTTGAAAAACTAGAATTTATAGTGAATTGAACCCTCAATTTCATCATAAAAATTAATCAATTAAACCTGACATTCACATTCTATAAGTGACTAAAAACTATATATTTGAATGCATAGAGGAAGCTATTTAAGCATATATAAAGTAATATGGAATCATAATTTTTAAAAAGATTATTCTATTTTTACGATTTTTCAATTTTTAAGCAAGCTTCTTTGTTGTCGTCATTCTAAACTTCTCATCTCTTTCGCTATTTGTCCCACACTTTACTCATTTCTTTAAATATCAACACCGCTTACTAAAAGTTCTGCGTACGCCTCTGGTAGATACAATTTACCTCCATGTTGATATATATGTTTGTGTACTGCAGTTTTCAGACTGGTTAGAAAGTGATCTAATCTGGAAAAAATTTACATGTATTTGTGGCAGCATGTTTGTATCGACTGTGAAAAGGTTGCGGGTATGAAAAGCTCCGACATGCCCACCCTAAGCCGTGAGTTGCACACTCTTCTTCTTGAATTTAACTTGTAGTTTACATTTATTTTTTAGCTTACTATCCCAGTTACTATGGGTGGTTATATGCAGTTATTTTTAGGTGACATGAGAGTGTAAATTTTTTTGTACGATTAGTGTATAGAAGTTAAGCGCTCTCCTTTTGTTAGTTTATATTGTTCTTGTACTCTTGAATGTAACTTCCTAGCGCTGACGGTTGGGAATTGTTGGTTTACTCGTTTCAGGTGGGACTAAGCAGGGATACCACTAACTCTACAATGACAAAGGGATTTAGATTCAACATTTCTTTGAAGAGAGAGTGATGACTTGTCAAGATGGGATTGAAGTTTCTTGGATAAAATGCTTAGTGTTGATGAAGCTAAGGCAAAAAAAAAAAAAAAGGGATGTAAATTATGAATGTTCTTACAATTTTTGTGTTAGGAAGGCAATTGGAGTTTGCTTTGTTCGTTAAGATAACACTTATTTGTTTGTTTTCATTGCTTCCACAGGATTAAAAAACCATCTAACTGCTAACCCAGGCAAGAGAAGGAAATTAACTAATATAGATGTCAGAGGGCTAACATTGAACGTTAGTCCTATGTTTGATGAATGTTCGTGTAACATAATTACATTTTACTTATCCTGAAAGATTATATCATAAAACACGCCTTGATTCTCAACTGAGCTTTTAAGTTGGTATATATATATACACACACACATACTCCCTCTGTTCCAATTTATGTGAACCTATTTTCTTTTTGGTCCGTTCCAAAAAAAATGACCCCTACTCTGGCCCCTTTTTTAACTTGTTTAGGACCACAAATTTTAAAAGTCTTTCTTAAACTCCATGCCCAGTCAAGCAGGTTCACATAAATTGGAACGGAGGGAGTATATGTATGTATGCATGCATGCATGCATGCATCTATATGTATGTATGTATGTATGTATGTATGTATGTATGTATGTATGTATGTATGTATGAATATGTGATGACCCAAGGGGTCATCTTGTGTTTTAGAATCCGAATCCGGGTTCCAAGGCCTTGAAAACCTCATTTTCTTCGTTCTCGATTTGCGTGCGCAGTCCGGACGCGTTTCCAGAAAGCTTTTATGTGAAATTTAAGAAAAAAATATGGAAATTTGCCTTTAAAATTAATTAAAGTTGACTTTGGTAAATGCTTTTGGTAAATGGACCCGAACCCGTAATTTGACGGTCCCGTAGGGTCCGTAGTAAAATATGGGATTTGGGCGTATGCCCGGAATTGAATTTCGAAGTCCCTAACCCGAGAAATGAAATTTTGTAGAAAATTGTTTAACTGAAAATATAAGGATTTTTGGAAATTTACCGATGCTTGATTTCGATAGTATTGGGCCCGTATTTAGGTTCCGGAGCCCGATACAAGTTTAATATGGTATTTAAGTTATGTCTGTAAAATTGGTAAGAAACAGAGTTTATATGACGTGATTCGGACCATCGGTAGTGAAAATAGAAACTTTAAGAGTTCTTGAGATTTTCATTTATTTTGATGCTAAATTCGTAGTTTCAGGTGTTATTTGGGCGATTTGATCGCGCGAGCAGGTTCGTAAGATGATTTTAGACTTATGTACATGTTTGGTTTGGAGCTCCGAGGGCTCGGATGAGTTTCAGATAGGTTTCAGGATGTTTTGGACTTAAGAATTTCTAGTGTATTGCTACTTCTAGTATTTTGATACTTTGTGCTTCGCGGCCGCGAAGCCACTCTCGCGAACGCGAAGTGCAAGCCGGGCTGGGGAGGGGTTTTTTCTACGCGAATGCGAGGCCTTGGTCGCAAACACGAAGCACTGGGAGGATTACTCTTCGCGAACGCGACCGACCATACGCGAACGCGTAGTGTAATGGAGGGGGGCTGGGGGAGTCTCTGAGTTGCTCTTCGCGAATGCGGTCCCAGGCCCGCGAACGCGATGCTCAGAAGGGACAGACCATCGCGAACACGAGTATCTCATCGCGAACGCGAAGGCCCTTCTGGCCGCAATGCATCGCGAACGCGTAGAAGGTCTGTCCAGTGTTTTAAAAACAGAATCAAAACGGGAGTCTTCCGTAATTTCATATTTTCTTCCATAGAAACCGACCTTGGGCGATTTTTGAAGAGGAATTTCAACACCAAATCATAAGTTCGTGTTCTTAAACTCATCTCTTTCATTTTCCATCAACACCTATTAGATTTCTAGGCCTAAATCTTGTTATTTAAAGGTAGAAATTAGAGATTTTGGGAGAATTAGATATTTTACAAATTTGGAAATTTAAACCTCGATTTGGGGTCGGATTCCGAAACTAATTACACAGTTGGGCTCATGGGTGAATGGGTTTTGGTCCGAACCTCGAGTTTTGACAAAGCGGGCCCGGGGTCGATTTTTGACTTTTTGGAAAATATTATAGAAAACCTATAATTAAGCATTGGAGTTGAATTCTTTAGCATTTATTGATGTTGTTAAGTTAACTATGGCTAGATACAAGCGGATTAGAGGTGGAATTTAGAGGAAAAGTGATATTTGAGGCTTGATTTTGGCCGTGGAATCGAGGTAAGTGTTTGGCCTAATCTTAGCTTGAGGGAATAAGTGTTATTGTCTTATTTGCTACGTGTTAGTGTTGAGTACGACGTATAGGTGTGGTGACGAGTATCTATACGTTGGTGTCGAACATGCCCATGAGTCTTATACTGTGACTGTTCTGACTCTTATTATGTACTGTCCATGCTTAAATTGATGATTATCCATGTTGAACAAAACTTATGATAATTTCTTGGTAATTGACCATTGTGGAGTATTGGCTCAAGTTGAGATTTATTTTGTGAAGTTAACTGTTAGAACGAGATTGGTTATAGTTGATTTTCTTGCCAGGATGTATTTGTTTTTATCATCGATTCCCTTGCTGGGATGTTATTTTTTCTACTGTTTGGGTGAGTAAAGAGTGATAAATCACGAAGGGTGATGCCGTGCACATTTACATTCATATTTATACATATGTTGAGGAAGAGTGATAAAGCACGAAGGGTGATGCCGCGCACATTTACATTTATATTGATGCATATGGTGAGAAAGAGAGATAAAGCACGAAGGGTGATGCCGTGGATATTTATATAATTCATATGGTGAGAAAGGGTGATAAAGCACGAAGGGTGATGCCGTGCACATTTCTATTATTGATTGCATGGTGAGGATTGAGAATAAAAGCACGAAGGGTGATGCCGTGCATTTTCTGTTTGTTGTGTTCATTTGTTGTTATCGGTTCAAGTATTTTAACTGTTCAAATTCCTTACTGATGTAATTCTTTATGTTGAAACCCCCATAGTATGTTGCCCTTTCCCATACATTTCTGCTTAGTTTTTATCACTTGTTACTCTGTTATAATACTGATTAACTGCACAGGTTTATGATATTTGTCGTGTCCTAGCCTCGTCACTACTTCGCCGAGGTTAGGCTCGACACTTACCAGTACATGGGGTCGATTGTACTGATACTGCACTCTGTACTTTCTATACAGATCTCGGTGCCGGTCTGTGTGAGTAGAGTTGGGTGGCTGCCTTCAGTCCAGTGGAGACCCGAGGTAGTCCTGCAGGCGTCCGCAAGCCTTGACATCCCCTTCTATCCTATTTCTTTTCTGTTTTATCTATTTCCGAGACAAAGTTGTCTTTCTTTGTTCAGACCATTGTTTGTAGTATTCGTAGACTGTCCATGAGTAACGTTGGCTTGCCTAGCAGGTACAATGTTAGGCGCCATCACGGTCCCGACGGTGGGAAATTCGGGTCGTGACACTATGGGATCAGAGCTCTAGGTTGCTTAGTTCTCACAATTCACGGACAAGCTTAGTAGAGTCTGAAGGATTGGTACTGAGACGTCTGTGTTTATCCCCTAGAGGCTACGTAGTTAGGAACAGTTTCAGTTCTATTCATCTCTGTCGTGCGGTTTGAATTCTCAATGCTAATTGAACTTCTACTCTGTTCTTTCGCAGATGGCGAGAACACGTACCGCTTTATCAGCTGATCAGCAGCCCGAGCCCCTAGCGACAACTCCTACAAGGGGCAGAGGACGAGGCTGAGGTCATGCTAGAGGCCGAGACAAGGGCAGAGCTCAACCCAGGCAGCAGCACCAGCGGCGGAGCCTCAGGTAGAGTTTGATGATGAGGTTCCGACCCAGACAGTTCCAGCGGGCCTAGCTCAGGTCCCAGAGGGGTTCATCGCTACCTCGGTACTACAGGATGCTCTGGTCCGTCTAGTGGGCCTTATAGAGAGTGTCACTCAGGCAGACATACTTCCAGTAGCACCAACTGTCTCTCAGGTCGGGGGAGGAGCACAGACTCCCGCTACTCGCACTCCGTAGAAGATGGCTCCCCAGTTTTAGACTCCAGTAGCTCAACCAGTTGGGGTAGTTCCACCGGGTGTTGTAGCTCAGGCTGGTGATGGATCAACTATATCTTCTGATGCTTTATGGAGATTGGACAGGTCACCAAGCTTTTCACTACTACCTATGGCGGTACATCTTCGGAGAATCCCCAGGATTATTTGGACAGTTGTCATGAGGTTCTACAGAACATGGGGATAATGGAGACCAGTGGGGTCGACTTTGTGCTTTTCGTCTGTCAGGTTCCGCCAAGAAATGATGGAAAGATTATTATTTGGCCAGACCAGCTGGGTCGCCTGCTTTGACTTGGGACCGGTTCTCTCAGCTATTTCTCGAGAAGTTCCTTCCTGTCATTCAGAGAGAGGAGTACCACAGGCAGTTCGAGCGTCTTCAACAGGGTTCTATAACTGTCACACAGTGCGAGACGAGGTTTATTGATTTGGCTCGTCATGCTCTTCTTATACTCCCCACCTAGAGAAAGGGTGAGGAGGTTTATTGAGGGACTCGCTCAGCCTATTAGATTGCAGATGGCTAAGGAGACAGGGAGGGAGATTTCTTTTCAGGATGCGGCCAATGTGGCCAGACGAGTTGAGATGGTTCTAGGTCAGGGGAGAGGTCAGGGGTCTGACAAGAGGCCACATCATTCTGGCAGATTCAGTGGTGCCTCGTTTGGAGGCAGGGATTCTTTTGGTAGAGGCCATCCTCCTAAGCCATTTCATTCAGCACTTCAGGCTTCTCATGGTGCTCCAGGTGGTGGTGGTTCTCATATGTAGTATTCTGATTAACTACCCTATAGTGCACCGCCAGCTCCTATCAGTGCACCTCCACTCTAGAGTTTTCAGGGTGGTTACTCAAGCCGTCAGGGTCAGTTTCAGGTTCAACAGCCTCAGTAGCCAAAGTTTTGTTATACTTATGGTGATACGAGGCACATTGCTAGATTTTGCCCTCGAGCCTCGAGCAGTACTCAACATCAGGGTTTTCGTGCCATGGTTCCAGCATTGGGTGTTCCACCGTCTGCTCAGCCAGTTAGAGGTAGGGGTCGAGGTGTTAGAGGTGGAGGTCAGGCTGCTAGAGGTAGAGGCCAGCCAACAGGAGGCCGTCCCAGGGATGTAGTACAAAGTGGTGGGGCCCAGCCCCGATGTTATGCTTTTCCAGCCATGCCTGAGACTGAATCCTCCGATGCAGTTATCATAGTGTTCTGGTTTTTAGTAGAGATGCTTCAATTATGTTTGATCCGGGGTCTATATACTCTTATGTGTCTTCTTATTTTGTTTCCCATTTGGTTGTGCCTCGTGATTCTTTGAGTGCTCCCATATATGTGTCTATGTCGGTGGGTGATTCTATTGTGGTAGATCGTGTCTATCGTGCATGTTTAGTTGTTATTGGGGTCTTGAGACTAGTATAGATCTACTACTTCTCGATATGGTAGACTTCGATGTCATTTTGGGGACGAATTGGTTATCGCCTTATCATGCTATATTGGACTGTCATGCCAAGACCATGATCTTAGCATTGCCGGGGTTGCCTCGTTTGGAGTGGAGAGGGACTCATGGTCATTCTACTAGCAAGGTTATCTCTTATATGAAGGCTCGGCGTATGGTCGAGAAGGGGTGTTTAGCTTATGTTCGTGATTCTAGTATTGAGGTTCCTTCAATGGATTCTGTATTAGTTGTTCAGAAGTTTCCAGAGGTATTTCCTGCAGACCTGCCGGGGATGCCACCCGGCAGGGATATCGACTTTTGCATTGATTTGGCTCCGGGCACTCAGCCCATTTCTATTCCGCCATATCGTATGGCCCTGCCAGAGTTGAAAGAATTGAAAGAACAGTTGCAAGACCTGCTTGATAAGGGCTTTATTAGACCTAGTGTTTTGCCTTGGGGTGCATCGGTGTTGTTTGTTAAGAAGAAGAATGGATTGATGACGATGTGCATAGATTATTGGTAGTTGAACAAAGTCAACATCAAGAACAAATATCCATTGCTGAGGATTAATGATTTGTTTGATCAACTTCAGGGTGCCAAGGTATTTTCGAAGATTGATTTGAGATCTGGCCACCATCGATTGAGGATTAGGGCATCTGATGTCCCTAAGACAGTTTTCCACACTCGGTACGAGCATTATGAGTTCTTAGTGATGTCATTTGGGTTGACAAATACCCCAGCAGCTGTTATGGATTTGATAAACCGGGTGTTCAAGCCTTATCTGGATTCCTTTGTGATTATTTTCATTGATGATATTTTGAGCTACCCCCGCAGCCCAGAGAAGCATGAGCAACACCTTCGAGTTGTTCTTCAGACTCTGAGAGATAGTCAGGTGTATGCTAAGTTTTCGAAATGTGAGTTTTGGTTGAGTTCAGTAGCATTCCTGGGTCATGTCGTATCAGTATAGGGTATCCAGGTGGATCCTAAGAAGATTGAGGCAGTCAAGGACTGGCGTAGACCCACATCAGCTACAGAGATCCGTAGTTTCTTGGGTTTGGCGGGTTTTTACCGTTTGTTTGTGGAGGGGTTTTCATCTATAACAGCCTCGATGACCAGGTTGACCCAGAAGGGTGCCCGGTTTAGGTGGTCGAACGAGTGTGAGGCGAGCTTTCAGAAGCTCAAGACAGCTTTGACTACGGCGCCGGTATTGGTATTGCCCACAAGTTTAGGGCTATATACAGTATATTGTGATGCTTCTCGTATTGGACTTAGTGCGGTGTTTATGCAGAATGGCAAGGTTATTGCATATGTTTCGTGACAGTTGAAGATCCACGAGAAGAATTATCCAGTTCATGATTTGGAGCTAGCAGCCATTGTTCACGCGCTGAAGATTTGGATGCACTATTTATATGGCGTGTCATGTGAGGGGCTTACAGATCACAAGAGTTTGCAATACTTGTTCAAGAAGAAGGAGATAAATTTGAGGCAGAGGAGGTGGTTAAAGCTATTGAAAGACTATGATATCACCATCTTGTATCATCTTGGGAAGGCCAATGTGGTGGCCGATGCTTTGAGCAAGAAGTCAGCCAGTATGGGCAGCCTTGCATATATTCCAATTGGTGAGAGATCGCTTGCTTTGGATGTTTAGGCTTTAGTTGATCAGTTCGTGAGGTTGGATGTTTCTGAGCACAGCCGTGCTCTAGCTTGCACAATCGCTCGTTCTTCATTATTTGAGCGTATCAGAGATCGGCAGTATGATGATCCTCATTTGCTTGTTCTTAGAGACACAGTGCGACACGGAGGTGCCAAGCAGGTTATAGTTAGAGATGACAGAGTTTTGAGGATACAAGGTTGAGTTTGTGTGCCTAATGTGGATGGACTTCATGAGTTAATTCTAGAGGGGGCCCATAGTTCCTGGTATTCTATTCATCCGGGTGCCACTAAGATGTATCATGACTTACAGTAGAATTATTGGTGGTGGAGGATGAAGAAGGATATTATTGCGTATATAGCTCGGTGTTTGAATTGTCAGCAGGTAAAGTACGAGCATCAGAGACCCGGTGGTTTGCATTAGAAGATTGAGATTTCTGAGTGGAAGTGGGAGCATATCACTATGGACTTTGTTGTTGGACTCCCACAGACTCAAAGGAAGTTCGATGCAATGTGGGTTATTGTGGATAGGCTGACTAACTCAGCGCATTTTATTCCTGTGGCAGTTTCGTATTCTTCTGAGTGATTGGTAGAGATTTATATCCGTAAGATCGTTCCTCTTCATGGTGTGTCCGTGTATATCATTTCTGACCGAGGTACGTAGTTTACCTTGCATTTCTGGAGGGTAGTGCAGCGTGAGTTGGGTACGCAAGTCGAGTTGAGCACAACATTTTATCCTTAGATGGACGGACATTCTGAGCGTACTATTCAGATTTTAGAGGATATGCTACGCGGATGTGTTATTGACTTTAGAGGTTTTTGGGATCAGTTCTTGCCGTTAGCGGAGTTTGCCTACAAGAACGGTTATCAGTCGAGAATCCGATGGCTCCCTATGAGGCATTATATGGTAGGTGATGTTGGTCGCCGGTTGATGGTTTGAGCCTGAAGAGGCTCGGTTGTTGGGTACAGATTTAGTTCAGGATGCCTTGGAGAAGGTTAAGATCATTCAGGATAGGCTTCGTACAGCTCAGTCCAGGCAGAAGAGTTATATTGACTGTAAGGTTCGTGATGTGGCATTCATGGTCAGAGAGCGAGTGTTGCTTCGGGTGTCGCCCATGAAGGGCGTGATGAGATTTGGGAAGAAGGGAAAGCTAAGCCCTAGGTTCATCGAGCCTTTTGAGATCCTTGATAGAGTGGGAGAAGTAGCTTATAGACTTGCGTTGCCGCCGGGTTTATCAGCTGTGCTTCCATTGTTTCATGTGTCCATGCTTTGAAAGTATCGCGGCGGCCCATCCCACGTGTTAGACTTCAGCACTGTCTAGTTGGACAAGGACTTGACCTATGAGGAGGAGCCAGTAGCTATTATACACATGCATGTTCGTCAGTTGAGATCGAAGAGTTACCCTTCGGTTCGTATTCAAGGGAGAGGTCAGCCTATCGAGGCAGCTACCAGGGAGTTCGAGTCCGATATGCAAAGCCGATATCCCCATCTTTTCACCGACTCAGGTACTTTTCTATGTCCGTTCGAGGACGAATGGTTGTTTTAGAGGTGGAGAATGTGATAAGCCAAGGGGTCATCTTGTGTTTTAGAATCCGAAACCGGGTTCTGAGGCCTTGAAAACCTCATTTTCTTCCTCCTCGATTTGCAAGCGTAGTCCGGACACGTTTCCGGAAAGCTTTTATGTGAAATTTAGGAAAAAATATGGAAATTTTCCTTTAAAATTAATTAAAGTTGACTTTGGTCAACGTTTTGGGTAAACGGACCTGGCCCCATGATTTGACGGTTTCGTAGGGTCCGTAGTAAAAATGGGACTTGGGCGTATGCCCGGAATTGAATTTCGAGGTCCCTAGCCCGAGAAATGAATTTTTGAAGAAAATTGTTTAACTGAAAATATAAGGGTTTTTGGAAATTTAACGATGTTTGATTTCAATGGTATCGGACATGTATTTTAGTTCTGGAGCCCGGTACAGGTTTAAATGTTATTTAAGTTATGTCTATAAAATTTGGTAAGAAACGGAGTTTATATGACGTGATTCGGACCCTCGGTTGTGAAAATAGAAATATTAAGAGTTTTTGAGATTTTCATTGATTTTGATGCAAAATTCATAGTTCTAGGTGTTATTTGGGCGATTTGATCGTGCGAGCAGGTTTGTATGATGTTCTTACACTTGTGTGCATGTTTGGTTTGGAGCCCCGAAGGCTCGGGTGAGTTTTAGATAGGTTTCGGGATGTTTTGGACTTAAGAATTTCTGTTGTATTGTTGCTTCTGGTATTTTTATACTTTGTGCTTCGTGTTCACGAACACGAAGTGTAAGTTGGGCTGGGGAGGGGTTTCTTCTACGCGAACGCGAGGGCTTGGTCGCGAACTCGGAGCACTGGGGGTATTGCTCATCGCGAACGCGACCGACCATATGCGAACGCGTTGTGTAATGGAGGGGGCAGGGGGAGTCTCTGAGTTGCTCTTCGCGAACGCGGTCCCAGACCCGCGAATGTGATGGTCAGGGGGGACAGACCATCACGAATGTGAGCAGCACATCGCGAACGTGAGGGCCCTTCTGGCCGCAATGCATCACGAACGCGACAGATCTCTCGCGAACATAAAGAAGGTCTATCCAGTATTTTAAAAACATAATCAAAATAGGAGTCTTCCATAACTTCATATTTTCTTCCATTGAAACCGACTTTGGGCGATTTTGAAAAGGGATTTCAACACCAAATCATTGGTTTGTGTTCTTAAACTCATCTCTTTCATTTTTTCATCGGTACCCATTAGATTTCTAAGCCTAAATCTTCTTCTTTAAGGGTAGATATTAGGGATTTTGGGGGAATTGGGAATTTTACAAATTTGGAAATTTAGTCCTTGATTTGGGGTCGGATTCCGAAACTAATTACACATTTGGGCTCGTGGGTGAATGGGTTTTGGTCCGAACCTCGAGTTTTGACCAAGCGGACCCGAGGTCGATTTTTGACTTTTTGGGGAAAATGATAAAAACCTATAATTAAGCATTGGAGTTGAATTCTTTAGCATTTATTGATGTTGCTAGCTAACTATGTCTAGATACAAGCGGATTGGAAGTGTAATTCAGAGGGAAAGCGGTATTTGAGGCTTGATTTTGGCCGTGGAATCGAGGTAAGTGTTTGGCCTAATCTTAGCTTGAGGGAATAGGTGTTGTTGTCTTATTTGCTACGTGTTAGTGTTGAGTATGACGTCTAGGTGTGGTGACGAGTATCTATACATTGGTGTCGAACATGCCCGTGAGTCTTATATTATGACTGTTGTGACTCTTATTATGTATTGGCCATGCTTAAATTGATGATTATCCATGTTGAACAAGACTTATGATAATTTCTTGGTAATTGACCATTGTTGAGTATTGGCTCAAGCTGAGATTTATTTTGTGAAGTTAACTGTTGGAACGAGATTGGTCATAGTTGATTCCCTTGCCGGGATGTATTTGTTTCTATTGTCGATTCCCTTGCCGGGATGTTATTTTTTCTACTGTTTGGGTGAGAAAAGTGCGATAAAGCATGAAGGGTGATGTCGTGCACATTCATACTTATGCATTTGATGAGGAAGAGTGATAAAGCACGAAGGGTGATGCCCTGCACATTTATATTCATACTTATGCATATGGTGAGGAAGAGTGATAAAGCACGAAGGATGATGTCGTGCACATTTACATTTATATTGATGCATATGGTGAGGAAGAGATATAAAGCATGAAGGGTGATGCCGTGCACATTTATATTATTCAAATGGTGAGAAAGAGTGAGATCGGCTCCAACTCTATTACACTATAGAATGGCAAGAGTGGTCGAAGCAGCTTTTACCCGAAAGGTCGGGATCGAATCCACAGAGAGCTAATATTGGTTTGGAATTGGGATTTTATCTAATCTAGCTATGTGCGATGTTTTTAATTGCACTTCCAATCATGCTTTGTTTGGTTACTATTCTACTTTTAACACTAATGAAGAATGAAAATAAGCTAAGTATGATATTTTTGTAAGGTTTTCTAATTTGGTAAAAAGGCACTAGGAAAATGACTTATACCTAGGTGGGTATCTAACGGGGTCTAAAACTTAGGGAAAACTTGTTGTAATTGGGATCATGATATAACCATTGCACATAGTTACTCACTCTATATCTCTCGGTAGTTTGAGTGACTTTGCCCTAATTGGCTTTCTCAAGCCCAATTGGTTGTTTACACAATGCAAACAAAATTGGCTCAAGTCGAGTATTACAATCTCTAGGTTTAACCCTTTAATTGGGGCTATCAACCTCTTGAATGCACCCCAATTCCTTGTTAGCCTGAATTTCCTAGACTTAGTCTCTCTTTCTCAAGAAGAGCCTAAGTCAAAAAGGCACAAATCAGTGTTTGCAACCACCATTTCAACAATTAAAGCATAAATCAAGCTGAATATCATTAACTCATAAACATTTAAACCCTAAAATTAAAGACCCATTAAATACCCATACTAGGGTTGGGTCACAACCCTAGCTAATGGGTTTAGCTACTCATAATCAAGGAAGAAATAAAAGATGGAGATGAAATATAAGCTATAAAAAGTAATTACAAGAGTAAAATCTAAGATTAATTGCTAAAGATATTCTAAAATTACTCAAAAAGGTAAAAAGCGGCTATTCACGTGCTCCCCAAAACAACAGATGTCCTAAAATCTAAAAAAAAGAACTATTTATACACTGCTAAATTTTTCGGACAAAATTGCTCCTACGGAGATTCCGCTGACAGCGGAAAATAGGTTGCCTCAGCGCTATGACTACTACAGCCGCGCAAAAGCAAGCGCGGACTGCGGTTTTTCTCTTTTTAGCTAGTTTTGAACTTGAGTCCGCTAGGAGCGGAAAAACACCCGCCTCAGCGTTCCTTCAACCGCGGTCGTAAAATATGATCGCGGACCGCGCTTTTTAATTTGAGCTCCCAACTAATGTTCTTTGATTCTTCATTCCGCTGAGGCCGAGAACTGGACCACGGCCGTGTTAGATGATACTGCTACCACGCAATTTCACTGCGGGCAGCGGTGACTGTTAAGCATCAAGACCGCCTCAGCGATAGACCCCTCGCGTCCGTTGCTATTTCTCTCTGTTAGCGCCGCGTTGATTTCAACTTTGAACTTGTGCAAGTTTCACTCCTTTTTTGAGATGGTTATGACTTTCTTGTCTTTTTTTTACCAAACACTGCAAACAAGCACAATAAGTTAGCTTTCAAGAATACCTGCACACACTTTTAATCCAAAACCTAAGCAAAAAGGAGCATAAAATAGGCTAGAATCCCTAGTTATCAACTCCCCCAAACTTAAGCTTTTGCTTGTCCTCAAGCAAACAAAGTAATTTCCACCTTCTCATGATAAAAGAAAGGAAAATTTCAGTTATCCTAAAGTAGCCTCATCAAGCATCAATTGAGACTAACAATTACCCTCAACTCAAATGCATTATTAACAATACACAACCTTTTTAGCACCATGGCTTTAGATTATAGCACTCAGAACGAGGATTGTGGAAAACACACTCATCTCTCTCAAAGGAAGGTCACAAGTACGGCTCTAAGTACCATAAACTTGCCCCTTATGTGAGTCACCACTAATGTAAGCTCACTCAACTCAAGATCATATAGAGCTTTTGCGGGAATGTAATGAAGGCTTTTGGTTTAGGGTAGGGTATATTGGTCTATGAAGGTTTCATCTTTCCTTAAGCACTTCATTTGCTTCATTTTGGTTCACATTTTCTTGACTCTTTGAGTCATTTACTTCTTCCTTAGGGGCTAGAGAGACACACTGTCACTCTTTCCTGTTCATTTCAATTCTTTTTCTCTTTTCTAATCTTTCCAAGCCTTTCATCTTTGCTTTTATTGAATCCCTTCATTTCTTCCACACTGTTCACTTTCTTTTGACTTTTTGGCTTTTCTTTCTTTTTTCTTTTTGCCTTTCCTTTTCTTCATTTTGTACCTTTTATCACTTTTGCATTTCTCTTCTCTAACTTATTCTTTTGCCTTGTGCTAAGGAAAGATCGGGTGCCAAGAGAGGATCATTTTGGAACGGATAAAGGCTTGTATCATGGTTTTTGAAAGAATAAGGGCTATGGCTCAACAGGGTTGACTAGGGATATCATTCTTTCAGGGGTATGAATGTTTTCAAGTCTCAAATTGGATCAAGGATTTAGAGCAAGTTCTAGACTTATTGGCATGGGACTTGGACTTGGAAATTAAAACCTCACCACACAAGCTATAGGATTGCTAAAGAGACAGAGTTGAGGGCCCACAACAACATTAGCTAAGATTTTAGCAACACAAATGGTTCCGAGAAACCACTCGATGATTGTTTAGTCAACACAAGAGTCTCAAGGTCACAACTATCACCATCCTATACACACCAATTTGTTTTTAACCATAAGGTCAAAGGTAAATGTGTTAGGCCCAAGTGAAGCTTTGCTTGAGGCACTATTGTTCACTAGCTGCTATTTACACAAAAACGAAAAGAAAACAGACTCAAACCCTTAAGAAGGTTGTCATGTCATCTATCATCGGGAAGAGCCATTCGGTTCACACAAACTCCACCTTTGGAAAGAACCGTGGCATTAAGAATACCAAAGGCTTATTGATTACGAAAACTTGTAAAAATAAAAAGCTACGAACTGGAAAAGAAACTACTAAATGAAATAAGAAGCTATGCTATTAAGGAAAATTGCAAAAGAAGTTATGAATTAAAATACGGAAAGTAAATTGAATATGTACAATAGGAGATTTAGACAAATATACATAATGAGGAATGAATATATACATGAAAAAGTAACTTTATATACAAATCGAGATTGAAAAATAACGAAAAGTAAAATAAATGGTAAAGTTATATACATACCAAAAGTGAAAAATAATAATAAAAGAAAAATAAGTATCATATTTACATCCCAGTATCACAAATCAAAGTAGGACCACCCCCCAAATAAGAACTAGCATTGTCCTTAATGTTAATAGCAAAAAATAAGATCAAGGAAGGGGTTAGAGAGTAAAGAAAACTCCCTATAGCTCCTCTGTCTGCATGGGGCACTATGGCTGGGTCCCTGAATCACCTCCCTTGGGGTCCTAGAGCTGTCCTGAAGCACCTCCCTCGGGGTCCTCCAGCTGAATTTGCAGGTCATCAGCCTGAGGAATCAATCGTCTCCTCCTAGGCTCGCTATTAGCCTCCTGCTCCGGTATCTGCTTTGTTTGAGCTGCTGGAATCTGGTCTTGTAATAATAGCTCCAATGGTAGGTCGCCAACTGACTTCATCTTCTCCACCTCTCCTCTTAACAGCTTCACGAACTCCTTTGAGGCCCGAGTCTTTTTCAGCTTCTTTGTCAGCTTGCTCAACTCCTTAATTGATTTTCCTTGAATTGCAAGAGCATCCATGATGAGCTTCTAATTGTCTAGGAGCTTCTTCTAGTTGTCCAGAAGCTCCTTGAGAGATTCCTCCACTAAAGTTGGCACTTAGGGCTGTGCGGAAACTGACTGGGCTGCCACTGAACTAGATAGTATAGATAGCTTAGAAGTTGCTGCCTACATCCAGTTGTTGATGCTGGAGAGGGTCTGGTTCAACCTATGTGCAGTCAAAGGGTATGCTGACGAGGAGGGCACTGAGGAAGGTCTGGAAGTAGAAGGTTCGGCAGAAGGCTGTGGTATTGCAGTGGGAGGCTTAGGATCAGTGACCACTACTACTAACTCTTCAGACTGACCAATAGAAGTAGTAGCTTTGCCCTTGGATTTTGGGTTTCCTAGACCCTGAAGGCTGTACTATGAGAAGGGTTTCTTGGGTTTTACCTTGGTATCGAAATTCATTTTTTCAACCTCCTAATCTTCCAAGTACATGGTGAGGAAGTTCGGAAAGGGGTAGGATCTCTCACCCTTGTTGACCACTCTGGTGATCATCCTGGACATGATATTCCCGACATTGATCGGGAACCCCGCCATGATAGCCGCCACTATAATCGCCCGAGAAACCGGCATGTCACTATCGTGAGTAGTGGGTTCTAATCTGCTGCAAACAAAAGTCTCCCAACCCTTTGCCTCGAAGTTCAAGGTGTTCCTATAGATAGGTACCCCCGCTGCGAACCAAGCTAGAGTAGTATCCGAGAGAGCAAGTAGTGATGCCAACCACGGGCAAGCCACCTCGTGCCACCTTCTCTAAGTACAACGACTCATCTTCATCATTGAAACCAATGTAGTCATTTATAGTCTTTCCATCAAACTTGATCTTCAGGTTCCGCACCTTAGTCATCAATATGCCCTTTTTAATGTGGGCGACATTAGCATAAAATTCCTTGACTAGGTGCTCATTAGCAGCCGCCACCCTATTTGTGAAGTATTTCCACCCCACTCTTTTATCAAAGTGTTGCTTCACATTGAAGTTATGGGGTAGAAGATCCCGCTCTATAAACTAACGCTCATGTATGAGTGGCCTTTGAGGCCACCACTCCCTGAATTTGTGATATGCTTGCTCACTAATAAACCTTTGCTGCCACACCTCCGGGTTTCTTGTCCTCTCCAGGCCTCCAGTCTGGGTATCCCCCCTCCCGTCAGCAGGTGTCTCAACATTTACATCTATGGGGTTCTGTCCAGGTGAAGAAGTTGTAGGAGATGCTGATGCTGAGGACTCACTATTCTTTGCAGAGCCATTAGACGACTTAGAAGAAACATGAGCAGTAGGAGAGGCTAGGGGTGTAGGAACGTCTGTCAATCTAAATCTCCCCGGGAAGTCTAGTATATGTGTGGGCACAGAGTCACTCTCTGAGGCCTCCCGGGAGGGAACATACTCACTCCCCTCGGAGTGGGATGAAGCTTTGTCTACAGCTTTGATACTTTTTCTCATTTTCCCAAATGATTGCCGGACTGCTTGGGGTAACTTGATTTGTCCTCGTCCCCTACCCCAGGAGGACTCTACTTTCCCCTTTTGTTTCTCACCGCCACCTCTAGATTTAACCATTGCTTGCAAATATAATCAGTGGAAGATTGTTAGTGCTGGTGCTAAAAGAAGCTCTGAAGAACAACAGAGAATATATGACAGTATTGTAAAAACTTGCAGACCCGCTGACAGCGGATAAAGAAGTGCGGCCGCGGAATGAGCACCGTTGACCGTGGAAACCTAGGTGCGGCCGTGGAGGTATGGGGATCATACTACCCATCCTCTAATTCTATGGTCCCGCTGAGCCCGAAAAATTGTGCGCGACCGCGGAAGTTGCACCGCTGTCCGCGAAAAAACTACCGCGGCCGCGGACCCATATTATATACTTCTCTGAACATGTGCACTGCTAACCGCGAGAAATGTTGCGCGGCCACGGAGGTTGGGCCACTGTCAGCGGAATTTTCCACCGCTTATTGCATTTTTAAAAGCTTCCAACTCG